>NC_091066.1:7293469-8543469 GCF_000393655.2 Nicotiana sylvestris
AACAGATTTGTAAATAACATAAAATAAACAAGGTTTTTCTTCATAACCTGTTTCAGTACATAGTCATGACCCTATCTTTACATGTTAAGAAGGGTTTGAGAGGTGACTTTGTTTATGAGTTTGAGAGATGACTCTGTTGTTCTCATGAATGCTGAAGACTTCGTAACTTTTTCTCAACACTTGCTTCTTTGTGGCCGATTTTTGTTCGATACTCGTATCTGTTTCTCTACACATATCTGTGTATAATATGTAGTCCCCCAAGTGTTTGAGCGGTGAAGTATGAAGCCTCGAGCACTTGTTTATTTCTTTTACTTTGGCCCTTTTCCTGAAACAGAAAGATATACGGGACTCGACGGTGCGATTATAGATGAAGACTGCCTAACTCGTGTGTATTTCCATCAGATTAATTGTAACCCTGGGCTAGGAATTTAAGAATACTCCATTTTGCCTTGCAGGTTGTGACTCATCATTTGGCACGAGTTAGGATATTTTGCCTAGCATCTAAAATCGTTAGTAAAATATTAATAAACCAAGAGAGAAATTTTAACATGATGATACCTGACCGTAGGTACTTTCTTAAAAGTAATATCTTTTTAAGTGGGCAACATTCCAATGTGAGGGTAAAACTTTACCATCCATTGTTTCCAACTGGTATGCTCCTTTTCCCGCAATGCCACGGACTTTGTATGGTCCTTCCCATGTTGGACTTAGCTTTCCTGAGTTAGCAGCTTTTGCAGATTGGAACACCTTTTAAGCACGAAGTCCCCAATTTTGAAAAATCCGAGGCGTGCTTTCCTATTGTAATATCGTTCTATTACTTGCTTTTGTGTTGTCATCCTTATCAAAGCAGCTTCTCTTCTTCCTTCAAGTAAATCTAGGCTAACCCACATCTCTTCATTATTAGATTCCTCCGTTGCCTGATCGTATCGTGTGCTTGGCTCACCTATTTCAACTGGAATTAAGGCTTCCGTACCATAAACCATCGAAAATGGTGTTTCTCCAGTGCCTGTTTTGGTCGTTGTACGATAAGCCCATAGTACTCCAGGTAACACCTCAGGCCAATTACCTTTTGAATCTTGTAACCTCTTTTTCAAGTTATTGATAATAACTTTGTTAGTTGATTCTGCTTGTCCATTCCCCACTGGATGATATGGCGTAGACGTTATTCTTTTGATCTGCCAACTTCGAAGAAATTCTGTAACTTGTGCTCCAATAAATTGTGGTCCATTGTCACACACGATCTCCTTTGGTACTCCAAAGCGGCATATTATATTTCGCCATATGAAGTCTTTAACTTCTTTTTCTCGTACCTGTTTAAATGCCCCTGCTTCTACCCATTTAGTGAAATAATCTGTAAGTACAAGTAGAAATTTTACCTGACCTTTTGCTTGTGGAAGTGGACCTACGATATCCATTCCCCATTTCATAAAGGGCCATGGGGCTAAAACAGGATGTAGTAACTCAGCTGGTCTGTGCATATTATTGTCGTACCTTTGACATTTATCACATTTGGACACGAAACTGGTTGCCTCTTCTTCCATCTTAGGCCAATAATATCCTGTGCGAATTAACGTTCTTACCAGTGACCGTCCTCCTGCGTGATTCCCACAATGTCCTTCATGTACTTCTCTCATGACATATTCGGTTTGAGAGGGTCCGAGACACCTTGCTAGTGGTCCACCGAACATCTTTCGATAAAGATTTCCTTGATATAAACAATATCGTGCAGCTTTTTTGCGAAGCGCGTAAGCCTTTCCTTTGTCATTAGGCACGGTTCCGTGCTGTAAAAAGGCAACAATTTCATTTCTCCAATCCCATGTTAGATGATTAAAATTTACCTCGTTTTTATCAGGTTCAAGAACGGAATGAAATAGATGTATGACTGAAGCATCTGTATTGTTTGCCACGTCTGCTGCGGATGCAAGGTTTGCTAAAAGCATCTGCCTCTACATTCTCATCTCTTGGGATCTGCACTACTTTCCAAGTTTGGAATTGCTTTATTAACTCCCGTACCTTTGCGAGGTATTCTTGCATTCGTGACTCTCTGGCTGTATAAGTCCCCAGCATCTGATTAACCACGAGTTGAGAATCACTCTTGATTATAATCTGTGTTATGCCGAGTTCTCGTGCCAATTCTAAACCTGCAATTACAGCCTCATACTCTGCTTCATTGTTAGTTATAGAATGACATTTTATAGCCTGTCTAATGGTCTCACCCGCAGGTGGTACGAGGACTATTCCTAGGCCTGCCCCTTTTACATTAGATGAACCGTCAGTGTATAAAACCCAAGTCCCCGGGTTCGCACCATTAAAAACTAGTAATTCTTTTTCTGCTTCTAAATGCATCCCCTGGCTAAAATCAGCCACGAAATCAGCTAGTACTTGAGACTTTATAGCGGTCCTGGGTTGATAAATAACTTCATACTCACTTAGTTCTATAGCCCATTTTGCTAATCTTCCTGAAAGTTCGTGTTTATGCAAAATATTTCGAAGTGGAAAAGCAGTAACTACTACAATGGGATGACATTGAAAATAAGGTCTTAACTTTCTAGATGCCATGATCAAAGCTAATGCTAATTTTTCTAGCTGTGGGTATCGTGTCTCAGCTTCCAATAAGGACTTACTTACATAATAAATAGGAGATTGTTTACCTTGGTCCTCGCGGACTAAAACAGCACTTACTGCGACTTCAGATACGGCCAGATAAATGAGAAGTTTTTCCCCCACCTTCGGTTTTGCCAACAACGGTGGTTTTGACAAATAAGCTTTCAAATTTCTAAGGGCTTGTTGACAATCTTCATTCCATTCAAAATGATCTTGCTTTTTAAGTGCAGAGAAAAACTTAAAACACCTTTCCGAGGATTTGGAAATAAATCTCCCCAAAGCTGCAATTCTTCCCGTTAATCTTTGTACTTCCTTTTTATTAGTAAGTATATCCGGGATTTCTTCTATTGCTTTGATCTGAGAAGGATTCACTTCAATACCACGATTAGAAACAAGAAAACCCAAAAACTTACCTGATGCAACTCCAAATGCACATTTTTCTGGGTTGAGTTTCATATTAAATTTTCGCAAAATTTCAAAAGTAACAGATAGATGAGAAATATGATCATGAGATTGCTGGGTTTTGACGAGCATATCGTCTATATATACCTCCATTGTTTTCCCTAAATGTTCTTGGAACATTTTGGTGACCAACCTTTGATAGGTTGCCCCAGCATTTTTGAGGCCAAAGGGCATTACTTTATAACAGTAAGTCCCCCTGTCTGTGATGAAAGAAGTTTTTTCTTCATCACCAGGATCCATTTTAATTTGATTATATCCTGAGTATGCATCTAAAAAACTTAAAAGTTCATGACCTGCGGTTGCATCAATCAGTTGGTCTATATGCGGTAAGAGAAAGGAATCTTTTGGACAGGCTTTATTTAAATCGGTATAATCTACACAAACACGCCACTTACCATTTTTCTTGGGTACGACCACCGTATTAGCTAACCAAGTAGGATATTTTACCTCACGGATTGATCCGATTTTTAATAATTTTTGGACTTCATCCTGAATCACCTGGTTCTTGAAAGCACCTTGTTTCCGTTTCTTTTGCTTTATTGGTGTGAAAGAAGGGTCCTCATTGAGTTTGTGAGTCATCACATTTGGTGGTATCCCTGTCATATCAGCGTGGGACCAAGCAAAGCAGTCTAAGTTAGCTTTTAAAAATTCGATTATCATACCTCGCATGTTCGTGCTTAAATTGGCCCCGACATAAACCTTCCGTTCAGGCCATTGATCAAATAACATCACTGCCTCAAGCTCTTCAATTGTCGTTTTGATGCTTTCATTTTCTTCAGGTTCTTGAATTGTGTCAGGTCTTGAGTCCAAATCCGTCTTTTCCTGTTCAGTTGAAGTTTGATCTTTTTTACCTTCAACTGTTTCCTGTAATTGCTACTTTTCTTTATTTTCGGCGCTCGTACTTGTTACAGCGTTGACACTTTTAGCCATCTGCTGATCCCCACGAATTTGGCAAATTCCCCATGGTGATGGGAATTTAATAACCTGATGTAGAGTTGATGGGACAACGTCCATATCGTGTATCCATGGTCTCCCCATGATCATATTGTAGGCCATTTCCATATCAACTACCTGAAATTTAGTTTCCTTCACAACACCCATAGCAAAAGTTGTTAGAAATACCTCACCTTTTGTTACTACACTTGAATTGTCAAAGCCTGACAAGGTGTGCGCCTTGGGTATCATTTTGTCTTCAGCTTGCATTTCTCGTAGTACCCTTAGTAATATAATATTTACAGAACTCCCTGGATCAATCAAAACTCGTTTTACATTAGTATCATGTACAAGTAAAGATATTACCAGTGCGTCATTATGTGGAGTTGTCACTCCTTCGGTATCTGCGTCATTGAACGAAATACTTTCATTTTCAAGGACCTGCCGCACCCGTTTCCCGTGTGTAATTGTTACCTTAGAAACCTTATTGGAGGCTGTGTAGGTTACATCGTGAATGTCCTCTCCCCCGCTTATGACATTCACTGTCCTCTTGGGTGAAGGAGGTTGTGGTGGCTCTTGTCTGTTTTTCATATAAGCTTGTTTCCCTTTCTCACTAAATAACTCAGTGAGGTGCCCTTGCTTCAATAAATGATCCACTTCACTCTGCAGGAATCTGCATTCTGAAGTTTTGTGCCCGTGATCGTTGTGAAATTCGCACCAATGATCCGGATTGCGTCTACTTGGATTTGACCGCATCTCTTTTGGCCACCGTACCTTATCTCCCATGCTTCTTAAAACAGCTACGAGCTCGGAGGTAGAGACATTAAAATTATATCCACCGAATCGTGCCTTTAAACTCCTGTCATCATCTCGTGATTCTTGTCTGTTCCGATCATTCCTGAACTTTGAAGAAGAGCCAGAATCCCGGTTCCTCGATTTTTGATCATATTGCTGGCTATCTTGTTTCAAACGTGGGTCCTTTCCTGCGGGTCCCATATATGGATCGTACCTGTTTTTACCTGATCTTTTTTCGGAATCTGACCTTCGGGTACCGCCCCTTTCTTCATGATGGAGCTTAGGTACGGTATCTTCTTCGATTCGCAGCTTCGTGCTATACCTGTTGTAAACATCATTCCATGTGGTTGCAGGAAATTCTCGAAGACTTTCTTTGAGTCGTCTCGTGGCTTCAGAACTTTTGTCATTTAAATTACTTGCAAAAGCTATAGCAGCCCAATTGTCAGGCACACGAGGTAGAGTCATTCTTTCACGCTGGAATCTATCAACGAAGTTTCTAAGCAACTCCGAATCCCCTTGTTTGATTTTGAAAATATCTTCCATCCTTTTCTCAACCTTTTGTGCTCCCGAATGTGCTTTAATAAAAGAATCTGCAAGCTCAGCAAAAGAATTAATAGAATTTTCAGATAAAAGAGAATACCAGGTTAATGCACCCTTGGTGAGTGTTTCTCCAAATTTCTTGACCAATACTGATTCAATTTCTTGTTTGGTCAAGTCGTTGCCTTTTACGCCGGTTGTAAATGCAGTCACGTGGTCACGTGGGTCTGTAGTACCATCATATTTCGGGATGTCAGGCATTTTGAACTTTTTCGGAATTGGAAGGGGAGCAGCACTAGGCTTCCATGGTTGTTGTGAGTATTTGTCCATGTCTACTCCTTTTATTACAGGTGGAACTCCAGGGATTTGTTCAATACGCTCATTTTGTTCCTTAAGCTGTTTCTGCAAGGTTAGTACTAAATTTTGCAAATACGAATTATTTAAATTACCTGGTCCCCCTTCTTGTGGTTCACTGGGGGTTGCTCCGTTTCCAGAATTATCAAGACCAGAACGGGGGTTCTCCAATGTATTATTATTAGGAGTTGGTGTAGGTGGCGCAGCAGGCAATCGACTAACAAGTGCCTGAAGAGCTTTGCCGACCTGTGCATCAATTAGCTTTTGCAAAGCTTCAGTTGTAACTCCTTCAAAATGTTCAGATTGCTCTTGTTGATCAGCACGGGATTCAGTAACAGGAGTGCCTTCACGAGATTGACGTGGTGAATTTAGAGGAGAGGGAACCACGTTATCTTGATTTTGATGTATTTGATTCTCATGGTTTCCCAATGTGTTATTACTATTGTTGTCGGCGTTGTTGTTTGACATGGTGACGACAATAGATAAGATATAGCTTAAAAGGAAAGATTATCAGATTCCCGGTAACGGAACCAATTTGTTTAACCAAAAATCTGAGTCTTTGGTCAAAGCTAAAAAGAAATTCGGGTTACTGATAATCAGGAGACAAAAATAAAATACTTTTGAGAACGATGGTAAAGAAGCAAATAGATGTGTATTTCAATAAATTCTCAATAGTATTCCGTGTCCTTACAAATGATGATACTTCTTCCTTTTATAGATAATTCTAGGTAAAGGAATGAAGCCTCAGCTTTAATGATATAATCATGAGTAATAAATGACATTAAATAAGCCGTTATACAATCATTCCTATTAAATACCAATTTCGTAACGTATCAAGTATTTAATAATGAATTTGGACTCCTTTCTGTCATCAGATCTTTGCTTTCAATGCCTTCTATCCGTTGGCTGTAAATAATTTAAATTGGTACGAGACTCGTATCTATACGTCGTCTCGTGCCTATTTAAATTCTTCTTCCCGTGGCTGTTTCCATCCGTGCCTCTTAGTCAATTGTTGCGCTTTGACCATTTAACTAATCCACGTGTCATGCCACATCATCTTTTAATATAAACTCAGTTTTTCCCCAATACATATACCTTGATCACAATAACTTAATTAGGACCTGAATATATGCCTTTGGTAGATAACGGTTGTTAGTGGCAGCCAGAAATTTCTCTAAAGGTGTTCAAACTTGAAAGAAGTGAAAAAAAGTTCTCCGATAAAGGGTGTTCAATATATGTTATATACCTCTAAAACCTAATATTTTACTTATAGACATAGTGTAATTTTTCGACGAAGGGTGGTCAATTTGTTAGGTGTTTGCCATAATTTTCTTACTATATTTGGTTTTTCTATTTGTTGAAGGAAAAGGGAAATATAATTACCTTAATTTGGTTTTCCTTTTTGTAGAAGGAAATTATAATTCTTCTAGATTTGGCTAGTCCTTTTTCTTGTAGGAAAATGTTTGGAGTTCTATAAATTGAGGATCTTTCTTTCTGATTCAGTAGCATCCACAATGTAACCATAGGGGGCTTGAGAGTCTTGTTTAGGGGGAGAACTTTACGGGACAAGTGTTAGTGTATCACTTGTGTTTGCTTCTTCGTGAGGTTGTTCTCTCGGTATTTTGTACTCTCTTTTTATTATAGTGGATTGCTCGTCTCCGTTGTGGACGTATGTCAGTTGACCGAACCACATTATATGTTTGTGTCTCTTTTGGTATTTCTTTTTTGTTGTATAATTTATCGTCGTTCAAGGTTCGCATTTGCTAGCTTCCACATGACACGTGACTTTTTTCGGTCCTAACACAATTGACCACCCGTGATAGGCTGTAGCTTTGCCCTTGTACATTCCTGTTGGGGGTTGCAATGGTACAATCATTTGAAATATGAAACATTTTCATTTAATAACTTAGTAATAGTACCAACTAGCTAAGTACCTGGCTTAATTTTTATCCAGAGAATTCAAAAAATAAAAATAAAAAATAAACGTAAAGAAGTCAGTGAAATTTATCATCTAATATAGATATATATACAAACATAAGAAATTTAATATTATATATACAATATAAGTATTTTTACAAAATTAAAAAATTCTTGGTTAATATTGTGTTTAAAATTAATGAATGCACTAACATGAGTAAAACTAAATATTCTAATTAGTATGACCTATATAGATTTTAAACTCTTTCGTTCTTATCACTAGGATTCACATGAATATCAAGAGATTGTAATCTTTGAAAATATTTTTGTTTTTTACATATGATTTTAGGTCTAACTCGTTCTCTTTTATCATAGTCACCACGTCACACTTACAGACCGATTAAGGGTGGAGCTAGTTTTGTGATTGTGGTCGCGGGTTCGGCCGAACCTAGTAGCTTTAGTTCAATCTCTATATTTGTCTTAAGAAATTTATTGAATATATACAAATTATTAATTTAGAATTCAATTGCTTATACTAATTGAAAAACTGAATACATAAATTTCAGATCCTAGCTTCGCTTTTGAGACCGGAGCAACCAACTATTGAGGACATGATAAAACCATCACAAGAGGTCTTTTATAATTTTATTTTTTATGTGCATTTTGATAATTTTTAATTTAATTTAATCGTGTATGACCTCAATGGATATACATTATTCTTAATATAATATAAATAGTCCATTTATTTCATATAAATATATATAGTTCTTGATTGTGAATGTACGTACACCTACACCTACTGTGTTATATGTTGAATTCCTCTGCCATTGTCTATTGAATTCCTCTGCCATTGTCTATTCTTTACTCTAAAGTCTCTAATAAGGAGAAGGAAGGTGGATTTTATTACCAACGAAGGTTGTGGTGGAGCGGTAAGTATTCTTTTATCCTTAATCAAAGATTTCAGATTCGAATTTTGGATATGAAGTCGTCTTTATCATGGAGCAGTTTACCCTCAATTTGGGACTTCCCGACACGAATTTGAATTTATTCAGGCCTCAATGCGAGTACCGAATATTGGGTGGGAAACCAAAAAAGGAGGTGGATTTTGCTACCAACAAGGGTTGTGGTGAAATGGTAAGTACTCTTTTATCCTTAATTAAAGATCTCTGATTCGAATCCCTATGGAATCGTCTTTATTATGGAATAATTTACCCCCAATTTGGGACTTCTCGACACGATTCGAATTTAATCAGGCTTCAATACCGATAAGGGAACCAAAAAAGGAGGTGCATTTTGTTGACTGATTAAAGACAAGGGACCCAATAACTGAGTTATCAATAACAACATTTGACACACACAATTAGCATTATTAATTGAATTTTGTCATGCTTCATCTGGAGCAGACCAATTTAATCACATTAACATAATTAAATAAACAAATCATATGCTGCTGTTTAAGCTAAAACAGGAAGAATCTTCATATTCTCAACCTCCCAACAAATTAATTTGAAATCTTTCGACCAGCAATTGCACATAGACAGTAGAGGAAGCAGGATTTTTATTAAGGAAATTCAAAAAATTTAAAAAGTAAACACACAAAAAAGTTAAAAAAATTTAACATCTAATATATACACATGAAAAAAATTAATATTATATATACAATAAATTTTCGGCGAATGAGATTCGACTGAACCCCTTTCGCCTATCTAGCTCCGCCCCTGCACATAGGAGTCTAATAAATGTCACATAAAACTCCATCATATAAACAACAACATATCTAATATATGCCCACACAAAGGTGGACCTATGTGTTATAGCGAGGGGTTACCGAATTTCGTAAGTTTCAGCATAAATTTTATATATGCATATGTATATACTTTGAAAATGGTTAATTTAATAAGCACTTGACATCCTCAACATTAAAAGCCTTTAGGGGTACTGGTTGAGCAAATTATTCCCACACGTAGGGTCTGGGAGTATGGTGTACTTAGCTACCTCTATCATGTGTAGGAAGAGAAGTTATTTCCAAAAAACCCTCGGCTGGACCAAACAAAGTCACAGCAGCAAACTCCATAATATAATCAAAAGCATAAACAAAAGGATAAGCTGACACAAGAATCCTATCCTACTTCGAGCAAGTCAAGATTAATTAGTAAACTAATCTCTTTTGTTTAGGCAGATAGCTACCAAATTGTCAGATACTCCTCCAATAGTTTTGTGATAGTGTTGTTGTAGAGAATCTCATACATATATTTTCCTTGTGCTTTTTATTTTTACAGTTTCTAATTTATCTTGTTACCTCTCTTTTTTGTTAAAAAAAACTTTAGTTCATGTTGTAATATACAATGAATAATAATGCAACGATGTCATTCAAATCTTTTTATTTCATATTTTATCCTATATAAAATAAACACATATTCTCACATAACTTATGCGGGTATAATAATGGGGGTAGTTTAAAAGGGCCAACAAAACATTGGGTGTGTTTGGTACGAAGGAAAATATTTTCCGGAAAATATTTTTTAATTTTCCCATGTTTGACTGGCTTAAATGTTTTGAAAAATATTTTCCTTATCAATTCATTTTCCTCCAAGTGGAGGAAAATGTTTCCCTTATCAAGAGAAGGAAAAATATTTTCCAAAGCTCCTTCTCAACCTTCACCACCCTCAACAACCCACCCCACCCCCTCTCCAAAAAAATATTTTTTTTTGGTCAATACTACCCCTCTACCCCCTCCCTCACAATTTTTTTTTTTTTACTTTTAATTTTTTTTTTGTTGCAATTTCAAATTTCTATTTTTCATTTTTCTGCACCACCCACCACCCACCACCCACCCCAACCCCCTCCCCCTCCCGTTATACCAACACACCCATTATGTTAAATTATGCGGTAAATATTCTTTTACGCGACTAATCAAACATTTTATAAGTTATGCAGAATTTTTTATTGGAATTACTTTTGACAGTAGACAGTTGGAAAGAAGATATTTCAGGATTAATTTGTAGTATTTTTTAATGTAAAAATTGCACATGGCACCCTATTTGGTCGCCCCCATTTAAGGTATATCCATTTTTTTTAAACTTTTAACTTGTACCCACTTTTAAACAACTTCAGCTCCCTTTCTCCTCCCCTTCTCCTCCTTCATTTTCTTTTTTCTTCTTCTCCCGTGGCCCTCTTGTGCAGTTTTTCTCTCTACTAGGTTTGCACCCTGTGGTATCTTTTTAATACCTGCGGTTCAACTTCTTTTAACGCAGTACATCTTCATGAAATTCGCTCAAATTAACTAGACCCTTTACTTGAATAGAGTTCAACATTTATAACTCTATTACAACACCAGACTAAAATGACTTACAACAAGCAACTCTGTACAGTATACCCAACACTAAACAAAATAACATGGAATGTTTGTCAGTTTCTTTCTCACCTGGCGACATTTTTCATTTATACGCCTGCTTTATCACACTTCAACATACAAAAACAAAATTTTGGATTCGTGAGATACAAAAAATTCACATTTGAATAGCAATATACAAACATGACCATGTCAATGAAAGAACAAAAATAAATTCCATTTGAATAAGGAGTACTCAGAATTGAGCATGGAGCTTGTTTAAAGCAAAAGAGCTTGTTAAAATCTAATAACTGTAAACTAAACTTGGGTGAGTCATCAAAAACTAGAACATCTTGATAGTGGGATTCTCAGTTACAAAGACAAGAGTTGAAGTTTGCCAGTTACAACACAAAAACTTTAGTTCTAGAGCTGAAGTTTCCAGTTACAACTCAAAAACGAATGCTGAAGTTTTGCGTGATTGTCTTTGCTACTTCAGCCCCGTGTGCTGAAGTTATGCGAAAAAACGGGTACGCTTGCAATTTTTTTTGCAAAGCGAACACAAGTTAAAATGTAACATAAAAAGCGGGTATAGATGCAAATGCCCCATTTTAAATCCTCAAGGAAAGGTGGAATAATTAATCTCGGAATAATTAATCCTGAAATAACTTCTTTCCAACCAAACGACCCCTTAGGCGTATACCCAACGAGGTATCAATACCCACAATATAACCAAAAGCAATCTGTTCCGCTGGAATTCTACTAATATTGCACAAACAAACAAAACCTATGGTTGCGAAAGAAAAGAAAAGGAGACAAAATTAAGATCCAACTCGCACTATGTTTATCTTTCACATATAGCTCTAGAGCTGCACTTGTAAAAAACTTTATCAAGGACTTGAAAGTAAACATAAGCGTTATCTATGAACAACAACCACCACCCAGTAAAATCCCACTAGTGGGGTCTGGAGAGGGTAGAATGTACGCAGACCTTACCCTACCCCGAAGGAATAGAAAGGTTGTTTCTGGGAGACCCTCGGCTCAAGTATTATCTACGAAGAAAAAGGAAAACAAACTCTCTACGACAAATGGGTCTGGTTTTGGTCAATTCCTGTAACAGCATGACTAAGAAGTAGTCATTATTCTAAACTGATACGACGCATCTTGCAGACAAGATTAGCAGTAGGAAGATCAAGCTGATTCCCTGAATCTGTTTTTATTAGATCCTTGAGCTGATTTTTAGGTGTTGAAAAACATGTCTGGAATGTGGCAAGAACTGTAGGAATTGGCATTGATAGAGCTGAAAGTACATTGCTTAGATACTCTATATCGACAGAAAGCTGCTGTGCTCCACGATCTGTTATATACTGGATCCCTCGAAGCTGTTCCATGTAAAGTGCGGTGGCACCTTCAGCAACCTTTTCAATAAAGGCAAAGGAAAATTAGTCAACATATAGTTGTGAGAGAAAATACATTTGGAGACACGGAAATAACTAGTTGGTCAGTGTCTCAGCAATGATGATTTCCTAGAAAGAGCAAACAATGCACACCCCACAAGTAGTTTGTAATCAAACTCAGCTTCTAGATGTTTCCTCGTGATAATTTTAATTTCTTTTACCAAAGTTTATGTTAGTTCAGGCTTTGGTATTCTAGAGAATTTTTATTTGAACATTATAAATGGAGTAATGGTGTTGTTGGCCAGATGAATTAAAGCTCTCGGTTGATAGCACGGATACCTGTAGGTATTTTTTTTTTTTCTTCTTTTTTTCCCCTCCCAAATTAGGAGGATACCTGTAGGTATTTGCTCACCAGTTCGTCATAAAATATTCAAGTAAAAAACAATACCTTAAACATCCATTCAGTTGCAAAGTACTGGGCCTCATCAGCATTGGGATCACTGTTGGAAATATTCTCTACAAGTGGCTCTAGCTGTTGGGGTAAAGTAAGGAGATATTCACCAACACCAGTCACATAAGACTGGGGGTATGCACTGAAGGTTGGAAGGGGCCGAGCACTATGTTCTTCAACCGATGACCATATGGGCAGGCGTGACAGATCAATGAACTGCTGCCGTACTTTTGATATGAGAACATCATAAACAAGCTCATTGACTGCGTCTGTGAAAGCCGTAACTCGTTGTGATGCTACTGGAAGTGCATGGAACCTGGGATCTTTAGACTGCAGAAGGCACAAGAGAGAAGTTATCAATGTAAGATCAAATTTGCATAGAAGAAGATTGGCAAGGACGCATTAAAGGAATAGAAGGATACAATTGCTAAGCGAATAAGAAGAAAGACAAGCTCCCAGATATGTGTAACTATTGTGGGAGCCACTGACCTGCTCCAACAAATTAAGAAGCTTCCGAGCCTTCTCAGGAGTATCCAATAGACTCACAGCTGCCACATCCAAGACCGCCCTTCGAGCAACAGATAATTGCCCACTTCCATCATCATTGACTATATCTGGTTGGTTCTGATCAACACTTGACCCAAAAACTGAGAAAGCGAGACTTGTACTCAACCTAGCAAGAGTAGCCTTGAGGGAAGCTTCAAAGACTGAAGATCTACTGGTTAAACAATCAGCAACGGTGAGGATCTGCAGTGCACCTTGAACAAATGACCATTCCTCCTCACTTGATGTGAAGTCAACTTTACGTGCATTTGGAGCTGCTTCCCTTCTTTCTGCTGAGTCTTTCTTTGTACTAATAGCATCCATATCAAGTCCACAAACAGCTCTCAATGATTTTAGGTTCTCCTGCAAAGTGGAAATGTATTGTAGCATAACATCATCCAGCACAAGAATTAGCTCATCCACCTCAAAACCACCAGTAAAGTTGATGCATCTTTCAACTGCTGCTTCAAGAAGCAAAATGACGTGTGGAATTGACTCTTCCATCCTTCGTACAGTTTCACTAAGTTCAACTCCCTGGACTCCCGCAAGAGTAACAGCAGCTCCTCTGAGATCAAGGCCTGCAATCTCACCAGAGAGAACTGCACGCTCCATTTGTCCATATCTAGATCACAAATTTAAAAGCATTTAGTGTTCTAATACTTGACACCGCAAAAGCAGATGGCCTTGCGATTTCAATAAAGATCCTCATACGGCACCAGGCAAGCTACTTGAACAAAATGCTCAACAGTTTCAGAGAACCACCAAATTTTGAGATTTCTACATGTAAATACTCAACATGTCTGATGGTACCAGGATGATGACAATACCTGAGCAGGAAACCCATGTTAATTGACCTATGAGTTAATACTTATTTATTACAACCAGCTCCAGCTATGCATAAAATTATCAAGGTCTAGGATGTAAGAGAGCAAACAGAAACAGTGTGATGTAAGATCTCGCATATCACAAGAAATTAATTAATCATTATTCCTAAAAACACTTGCAGAAAAGAAATGAAAGAAAAACCTCCTCATCAAAAGCATTAGATTTTTTCAACTCAATCACCTAGTCAAGAACAAAACTTTTCCAACTCAATAATCCAAGACTTGAAAGGACCAACACTGAATAACTTACATGGCAATGGTACTCAACTCGACCTCACCATATAAATGCATTTCAATCAAATAAAAGACCTTCACATAAGACTAAGAGCACTGCTCTTCAAAAGGAAGAACCAGGAAGAATAGAGAAAATTTGGTATCTGGATAAGGGATGCCATATGCAACGGAAAAAATATGTGAATTTGTGAAGTCAAAGGTGATAAACAAGAATATTTGCTTTTTGTATGCTTACCGCCGTTTGAAAGATTCATAAGGAAGGAAGACTGCCTTCAGAGCATCCGACAGAACTTGTGGATCAGCGTCTGAAAACAGGTGTTGAATGTTCCTAGCAAAGCTCCCTGTTGTACTCTGAAGTTCAATTAGGGCCTCCAAATGTTTAGTCTGAATCTTGGCACCTTTTGGCAAATCTCCATTTGAGATATCGATTATACCTGAAATTTAATGTAAAATCTGAGGCATGATGGATGAAAAATATCCAAGAACTTTGAGTATCCAAAAGGAATACCGATAGTGTCATCCAAAAAGAATACAACAACAAAAACGACCCAGTAAAATCCCACAAAGTGGGGTCTGCGGAGGGTTAGTGTGTACACAGACGTTACTCCTACCCCGATGGGGCAGAGCGGCTGTTTCCAATAGACCCTCGGTCATCCAAAAAGAAAATAATAGGTAATTAGAGCTGATTCTTTCCATGCACAAAATGGTGATAGTGACATCCAAATAGCTGATTTGCACTTTGAAACTTCAATTTTCAGTCTTCCATATATATAACTACTTTAAGCCACTTATATGCTTGGAAACTAGTTGGACACCGATTCTTCAGAATGTTTAATGAAACAGAGAAGGCAGCATCATAACTGTAAGATCAGAAAAAAATGATAAACGTTATCACTTGGATGAAACTACGTGAAACTATGCAAGAGAGCAAGAAGTCTATGTTTAGATCATGGTTCTCAAAACTCCTAAAGAATGATAAAACCTCACCTTTAGCCAAGGCTTTTGTCTCTGGCACAGCATCCCCAGTGGCAAGGTTAATCTGTGATGCAAAGCTCATACCAATAGCTGACATTGTTTCAATTAGTAGGTTTGGTACAAGAGTTCTGAATTCTTCTGGAAAGGCAAGCATACACCTGCAACAAAAAGATCTATTGTTCACTAAGGAACACCAAAGAGAGATGTCCTAAGCTTTGCCTCCTTTAATCTTCTTTATTTTCTTGAGTTTATTTTTATTTTGGTAGGGGAAGTGCCTCCTCTTTTATCTTCTTGAGTTTATTGGGGAGGAGGCCATGGCTGAGTTATAAAGCAAGAGGTTGGTGAATATTGAATCAAAGGCATCTTCCTCATAAATCAGACTAGCAAAGTTAGTAGCTGTGGCATATTAAACTAGTATTTCACCAATTAACCACTCAATTGCCCCCCACCCTCCCCACCCCCCCAAAAAAAAAAAAAAAAAAAAGAAGAAAAAACTCACCAATTAATCACGTAATGCCGAACCCTTCCCCGGAAAAACCAAGATGCTTTCATGCTTTAGAAAAGACCAAATAAGAACTGCATAAAAGAGGTCGCAATGCCATTCAACATTACATTCGCCAAATCATAATGTTTGAAGAAAGTGATGAGATGATTCCAAAGTTTCTCCTTTTTGAGTAAGGAGAAACTTTTGAATTCTCTCATCACTTTCTCCAAAAAATATGATTTGGTAAATGTAATTTTGATTCCAAAGTTTCTGTGAATACTATATCCTGAATGGGCAAAAAATGTTATGGTTGCATTCAAGCTTCTTTTTAACAGCTCGGATCGGGAATAAATGAATGCCAGTCAATTTGGTCTCTCCTATGATTCTTCCCTCCGAAAAGGCTTTTCTATAGTAACCAAGAGCTCACTCTTTTCCTTCCTTTGACCCTGTTTTACGTCTTACTTTTCTCTTTCTGCTTATCAGTTAGAAATAGTATCAACTTAAATCTGCAGTCTGTCACCCACAGGTTGCATGTACCCTTTGACCTTAGTTTTCGTTTCTTGTTACTAGTAGTGAGGAGGGAATAAGTTTACCAGAGACAAAACAGAGCACCTAAAAAAGAAGATAGAAAAAAGAAATCCAAAAAAAAACATGCAATGTAAATGAAGCCACGAAAGGAATCAGAAAGAACGAGCAATTTTTTTTTATTACATGCTTTTTTTTTCTACATCACCAACTCATCAAGCAGTTTGCTATAGCCCTGAAACGTAGGTGCCAGATAACCTATCTACCGATGTTAGAGCAGATGGGGTCACACTGAGTTTTATAGCAGCAACTTCAACCCTGGTATCTCCAAGTTATTACTCCTATGCCTTAACCACTCAACCACTCATTTCAGGGACTTTAAGTCTTCTGATAGGTAGATCTTTTTCATTCCGTAGCTGTACTCATATAAGAATCGACATCTAGATGTCAATCTAACATATAAGCAGTTCAATCAATAATGAGACTTTCTATCTATTAATAATAACATAACTTCTAGTAAGACAACATTAAAACTTTCTGAAAGCAGGAGAGCATTTGACTTCCAATTACACTCCAGCAGAAAAACGAAGTAGATTTTTTTTTCTTTTTTTGATAACCGAAAAACCCCCAGGTGAGTTAGTTGGCCCACAGTTCAAAACTCAAGAGATTATGTACCCCCCCCCCCAAACCCTACTCATTTAAATTCCGAGCTCCTAGTGAATGGCAGGGTTCTAGCTCATCACATGCGCCCCATTCTCACATCTCACAGTGCGTCAAGCAAAGCCCTAGGGGCAAAACCAAGTAGAATTATGTGAGCAAAAGTTGAAGAAAAGCAATCCATACCACTTCCACTCCTGTTCAAGATAAAGCAACAATTCATCGTAGAAATTAGGCAGCCAACTTGAGAATGATATCATGGATGAATGAAAATCCTGAGCATTTGATAGTCTTTCTGTTTCACTTTTCTCATTTGCAACTTTATTAGCCTGCTGCCTCAAGTCAAAATCTTCCCAAAGCCGCTTTATTGGCTTGATGTGGACCTTGGTGTAGTGCAGCTCTAAGGACTTGAATCTCCCAATTCTCAGTAGAATAGCACGCATTTCTTGGGCAACATCAACCTATAAAGTAGCAACGAGGGTCTTTTACTGTCTCCTATGGTTCAAGGAGAATATGCATTCACTTGAAAATATAAAATGTAACTTTTAGAAAGGGTTACAAAGGAGAAAGACAACTAAAGTCACCTTTCGATTGCTTAGAGCATCTGTTAGTCGAGGTTGGACCATTGAGTCTAGTCTATCTTCTAGAACTTCAAGCTGCCTCCTAATATTAGCAAATTCCGCAACCTGAAAATTGCACGGAACTTTAATAAAGCAAGTGTGACACACATTGTTATGTAACTAAAAACAAGCAAGTTAAAACACCACCTCTCCAACGGCAGCCAAGCAGTGACTCATATTAGCCAGAGTTTCTGCAGCTCGAGGAAGATCACCACTGGCAAATACATCCTCCACTGTTGAGCTTAGTTGAGTTAAACCAGCAGCATCCTTCCAACGAGATAATACAAGTTTTTTAAATACAAGGGAAGTTAGCAGGAAACTCGAACAATTGTTAGTGTAGCCTTAGGGGAAGTTTTTTATCTAGAGTTGAAATTTAAGTTAAACATCACTTTAAGAAAAGTATTACCTGCAAAGTCTCATATGCAGCTTCCATTCTGCGCTTGACAGCATCAACTTTTGCAAGTGTAGCTACAGATTCAGCAGATGATCCCTCAGCCTGCGAAGGAATTCAAAGTTGTGAGAGAGGAGAATTACTCATTGATATAGAGGACCTTTCTACCTGGTAAAACCCCACAATTATTGAACTATATTCTCATAATACCAAGCCTATAACTGAAGACAACAACAACAAAAAACCAAGTGCAATCCCACATGTGCGGTCTGGGAGGGTAATGCGTACGCAAACCTTACCCATACCTTGTGAAGGTAGATAGGTTACTTACTATAGACCCTCGGCTCAAGGAACAGTGATAATAAAGCAACAAACAATAGCAACAACAATGAAATAGGGTAACGGAAGCGAATGGCACAACATGTAATAATAAAGAACCAGGAACAAGAAAATACAAGAATAGTACTAGTACTACTGGTAAGCCTATAATTGAAGACTTGTAAGTAAATTCTCAGAATTACAAATTCTATACACTCAAAAAAAGGAACCCTTAGATTTTCGACATTTCAACTATAGTAACAATGAAATGCGGAACCGACCTTTTTAAGCTTGAGGAGGATGGCGGAGAGAGCGGAGCGAAGGGTGAGAGCATCATCACGGAGGCGGCTGACATCGCGAGTGGTGCGGGGAACACGGAGGAGTGCGGCGGCGCTTTGCTCCTCAAGGGAAGCGGCGATCTCTTCGGAAACCATCTGAAGCTTCATTTCCAGATCCACTAGGTGTTTGTCCACTGGATCCTGTGGATGCCGTGACTGAAACACTTCGTTTATCCATTTTTTCGGGTCGAATTTCTCGTCGGAGAAGGAACTCAGATCCACCATCATCCTTCCCAATCTGTATCTTCTCTGTTTCTCTGTCTGTTAGAACAGTTGAGAGAGATCATGCAATTGTAGCACTGGTATTTTGCTTTTTTACCCCTTTAATTTCTTAAAACTAACAAAATTGCCCTTTGTTTTATATAATTGGTTTCAATTAAAAGACCTTAATTACATAAAAATTATTAAATAATGTATATGAGACAGAAAATATAGATTATTAAAGAAAAAAATGAAAAACTACCTGCTATGTCCATTTATAAGTAACTCATTAAAAAATTGGTCAATTCATAAAATATTACTAATATTAGCCAATTGGCTATTTGTAGTAAAAACAAATGTCAAATTTTTGCTTTCTTTTGAGTGGGTGTTGTTAGAATAGATTGAGTACATCTTAAGGAGCTTGAATCTCAGTTTTGGGATGATTTGGTGAAGTTTTGAGATGGTTTGAATTGAAATTCAAAGTAAAAACTGAACATGAAAAGAAATGATATGTGTATTACACTGTGTATCATTTGTGTATCACATATGTATCATATTGTATCAATTGTGTATCACATGTATATCCATGTATACCTGTGTGTGAGATACATGTATCATACATGTGTTGCAGAAGAATTTTTTTTAACACGATTTAATTACAAAAGTTTGGTACAAAACCAGTCCAAATCACCTCCAATCTTCCTCAAATTTTGTATATTGACTTATTTATATGTTTTTAATAGATTTCAACTATACCCATTGAAAAAGTTCATTTTTTTGCTTAGATTTTTGGAATATTGTATATATTTTTTTGTATTTCATCACCTTATTTGCTTCCTCATCCGTAAAATTTCCTTTCCGTCTTGCATCTATGTTGCTAATTACGCTTACAAATATGGAAGGTGATTTTTGCATGTAATTTTTTGAGAGAAAGAACCTTATTTATTTGATTTTTCAATTTTTATATGTATTTGGCTAGTTTTGGTAAGTCTATGACTAATGGTTAGAGGTTGGTAAGTTAAGACTTATTTGGGACGTTTGTGTAAGTTTCCCAAAAAAATTAGATCTCCGTATGAAAAAGGTCTAGGTTAGCCAATTATCTTTTAAATAAAATTATACTTCCTTAAAAAAGGTATTCGTAAAATTCCTTACAAAATAAGAAAAAGAAAAAAGAAAATATTCCTCGAGTTCTTAACACAAATAAAACAAAAAAGAAAATACACATCTACTAAGGAATCGCATTGTCGGATTATTTGGTGTATGAACATTTAATATATAAAGATTTTATTATACTGCCTAACGAAGAGAAATTTAAATTTAAGGAATTTATTATACATTGAAGGTCCTAAATATTAGGCCAAGAATATTAATAAGAGTTGATTATATAAAGTCCTAAATAGTAGTAGGAAAGTAACTTAAATTATAATTTTGTGCAATAAAATTTTTATTATAAAAGGATAAAAAAGACAAAGGAACCGATAAGGCCTTTGTGCTTTTAATATAGTATAAATATAAATCTAGATATAGATATAGATTAACATTAATGGTTGTATGGGGTTAATGAAGGTGAAGTGGAATTGGTCATAGTATATAAATATAATTATTTTCATAAATAGAAGGAAAAAAAATCCCCCAAAATCTAATTCCCGCCATTCTCCGCCCTCTTCTTATTCTTATTCCGGTACCAAAATTCGCTATTTCCCCCTTTTTGGATTTCATTTTCCTCCATTTCTCGCATAAAGTTCAATTGTACCTTCTCCTTCGTCTTTTTTTCATTTGAAAGCCATATTCGTAGCTCAGTAATAGTGAATTGAATTTGGAGAGGAAGCTCAGATTCGTCGATGTAAAGCTTGATTTGGCGTCGAGAAAACAATAGAATCCAGAGTTCGGAGGAGAATTGGCCATTCAATCTTGTGAGCTAATGGAGATCGAAATTGGAAAAAGAGATAAGAACGGAGAGGAATAACCAATCGATGAAAGAACATAAAACCATTCTATTTCAATAGAGGTGCGAGAAACGATTGGGGACAATGAAGTAGGTAAAGTGGTTGGATTTTACGAGCTGTTCCAACCACTACTAGATATGATTCCAAGAGCCGAACGGGAATTTTTTTATCTAGTACTTATGATAGTTTAGAAATAGAAATATTGAAGAATCTTATTAAAGGGACTTTTTTGTGGCTTTATTTGATCAAACTAAGTTAAACAGATTCAATCAAGTTTTACTTTTATTCATTTCTACCGGTAAAGTTGAACTCTGCCGATATTGAGATTTTGATTATTAAAATATAATAATGTGGGAAATAGACTCACAAAATACAAAACAGCAAACTTGGAAGTAGATTAGTAGTATTAGATTTCCTCAGACCTTTTTAAAAAAAAATTATTATGCATTCGTCAATTTGGCAAAGATTTGCTTGTCTGGTAAAAGTTTTATTCTTTTTGCTATAGATATGTCGTTGGTATCATTAATTCAAGTTGTTTGTTGCTATCTAAATTAATGAGTTGGTATTCGATATTATCATGTGGGAGGTTTGGCAAGCAAAATAACAAAAAATAATAATAATTATCAATCTAGCTATCAAAAAATAGGTTGGAATGTGAATGTTAGACAGGCCTTTTGGCTCGCTCATAAAATCTTAGGTGCTGCTAAATACTTGAATGAGACAAATATAGGAGTAGAAGAAGTAATGAATATTCAGGAATACTTCATCAGGCTCGTATATGATAAATTTAGAGGTGAGCTACCTAAAGTGGAATGAAAGAGACTAATTTAATAACATAAGTAGCCCAAAATGGATTTTCATCTTGTACTTGGCAATTCTTGGAAGACTATACACGAGAGACAGATTACTGGCTGGGGTATAGCAGTTTGTTCAGACTGCTCATTATGTGGAAGAGTGTCACGCCCCGAACCTGGGCCTGGACGTAACACGACACTCGGTGCCTGACTATATGTGACCGAGCGAACCAACTGGCTGGCTGAATCAACATGTGATATCATAACATACTGAATGCGGAAGATAAACTAACACATGCCGATATACTGAAAGTTTGGATTATATAAATCAAAGTGCGAAAATACTAATACAATTCTGAAACATATTTGTAGCCAACATAGCTTAACATGAAAAGCCTGAGACTCTATCTAACTATTACTGTAGTGTAGGAAGCCTTTATTGAAGTACTGAAAACACTAACTATATGTAAATACTGAAAGGCTATAAAGTAATGATAATGCCCCGAAAGAACTGGGGATCACCAAATAGCTGATACGAGAGTCCTAGCTCTTTGAATTGTCAACCTGTAAATCATTATCTGCATTGTGAGATGCAGGCCCCGGACAAAGGGACGTCAGTACATTTGAATTGTACTGGTATGTAAAGCAACTGAAAGAAAGATTTATAACTGTTGAAACTAATATTGAGCTGATTATTAAGAATTGATAATTGATAACTAAAATGGTAACTATTGAAACTGAAACTGAAATAATAACTAATAGTTGATAACTGAAATGTTAACTGATAACTGAAATGATAACTCATAATGGATAACTGAAATGATAACCGATAGCTGAACTGAACAAAGGAATTAATGTTATGAATACTCCCTCTTCTGAATGATGAACAACCTGTTTATCTGAATAAGCTACGGCCTCGGGCCCAATATATATGTGCACAAGTTACTGCCTCAGGTCCAAGTATACGTATACATAACTACGGCCTCGGGCCCAAAAATGCATAAAGCATAAACTACGGCCTCAGGCCCAAACATACATAAAGCATAAACTACGGCCTCATGCCCAAGTATGCATAAAGCATATAAACTACGGCCTCAGGCCCAAATACAGGTGTTCAACATTCAGGAATTTAAAATCAGGAACTGAGAATCATACTGCAATACATGATAGTGAAGTACTGAATCACGCTGAGTTACATGATACTGGAATACTGGATCACACTGAGTTACATAATACTGGAATACTAAATCATACTGAGTTACATAATACTGGAATACTGAATAGGACTAGAATGAGACATGTATTCTTGAACTAATTATGAACACTGAAACTTCAACTCTTTATGACATGCTGAGTAAGCTATACTGAGACTTAGGGACATCAAACCTAAGTCTATATTGAATACGAAATGAGCTCACAACGTTCAAAATGAAAGTCATGAAGCTAGAGAATAGAAGTTATACAACTATTCAAGGAACTAGGCTTAACTATATTTCTGAGGCAATTGATACGTCATAAAAGAAACGTAGTGTAGGGAGAATCATTAACATTCCCAAACATAGAGAGTTAGCCTCACATACCTTAACTTCCTGCTCTTGAGCATAATATAACATTCGCCAACCCTTTCAACTTTAATTTATATCAATACAAGTCAGAGGGATTCCATATTAGCAATAATACTCATGTTTTGGTCACTTAGACATTTTCTCAAACACTTGGTGGCATAAAGCTCCATAGTCCTTATTAATGATATTTTTACACCCAATAACCCATCCTCTTGCTCTTAAATAAATTCTAAAGTCTCAAATGATTATAATCAATATTTTTCTTTATCACTCATAAGGTAAACAACACCCTTAACCAAAAATCAATAATCAACAACCCAAACCTATAACCGTTCATGTTTTTCCATCAAACTCATCAGCTCATATCTCATGAACTAGAGTCTATAACCATTAATTCAATGATAGAATCAAGTAGAGGGTGAAGATATTACCTTTTTGACGTTCAATCTTCTTGAATTTGAGTTCTAGGGTTTCTTCTCTCAACAATAGTGTCCCCATCGAATGTCTAATGATATGGAAGGTTTATCCAAGACGTTGGGAAATCGAAATTAACTTAGAATCACCATTAAAACTTACCTTAGGTGGTGGAGGGACCTTTAAGGAGTTAGGTTTTTGAAAGCTTTCCTTTCTAGGGCTAGTTTTTATGTTTTGGGGTTGTGGGGGACGAAATAGGGCTAAAATGACTTCCCAAGACCGCCACCGCATCCCAGTAGGCTGAACGCGGTCCCGACCGTGGTAAATAGTTAGAGCACTACCTCACGACCGCGGTCGCGGTCAAACACGGTCGAACGCGGTGGTTACGCACTGTTCTGTAAAACGGGCATAACCTTTTGCACAGAGCTCCGTTTGGGATCCACAATATATCGTTGGAAAGATATTTCAAAGGCCTAAAATTTTCATGCTTTTAGTTTTCCCAAATTCCTTACAAGTTTTCGCTAAACCCTACTGGAAGACGAACCTTCTGCAAACTTAGTCGATTTTATCGAATCTTATGCACCTCACTTTTCATCTTGATTTTGAAACAACTATTTTCACTCTATAATCATCCCGATAGGACTTCATATGTCCAAAATATAACCTTTTTACTCTTTTAACCCATTCATACCTAATCCAAATGTGCGGGGTGTTACATTATCTCCCAATTGGGATCATTCGTCCTCGAATGATTGTCCTAACTGTAACTTCTGCTAAGTCCGGACCTTAAACGGGTCTGGTGGAAACAGGAACTTTCATAAACACTTGCATACTAAACTGAATGAATACATGACTACTGAACTTTTGAGATAGTGAACTGAATGACCACCACATTGACTGAATATTGGTCTGCCATGGATACGTAAATACTGAACTAACATAGATATATGAATATTAAACTGGCACGAATATTCGAGTATTGAACTAACGTCAATATCAGAGTACTAAGCTAGCATGAATGTCTAAGTATTGGACTAACATGAGTAGCTGAGTATTAAGCTGACATGAGTATCTGAGTACTGAACTGACATGAGTATCTGAGTACTGAACTGACATGAGTATTTGAGTGCTGGAAACTTGAATGTTATAACATGACACATGAAATACTGGTTGTATCACCGCTAACTCTGGTGGTAACTCCAACTCATAAGATAATTGACCGATCCTTCACAAGATTCTATATGGCCCAACATAGCAAGGACTATGCTTCCCCTTCTTTTCAAATCTCATAACGCCTTTCACAGGCAAAACTTTCAGAAACAACCAATCATCAACTTGAAACTCTAGGTCTGTATGCCGCACATTCGAATAGGACTTTTGGCGGCCTGAGCCATCTTCAAATGCTCTTGAATCAACTTAACTTTCTCTATAGTCTGATAGACCAAATTTGGTCCCATTAACTCCCTTTCACCAACTTTGGACCAACCAATTGGTGATCTACACCTTCGGCCATAAAATCATGCTTTCAAAATGAGCAAGATAATCCTATTATAAGGCCCATATTTACCATTTACACTCAAAATATGTGTATTCTGTGATAAACTGGGCTTTCTGTTGCTCGACTTTCACTTACTGATAATTCGGATACTAGTCCATAAAGTCTGCAATGTTCTTTTTCATGTCGTTCCACCAATAAATCTCCTTAAGACCATGATACATATTTGTGGTACCTGAGTAAATAGATCCTCCTTATTCCAAAGCTATCATTTTATGCCTGTGAATCCCCTCTTTCAGCTACAACAAGTAGGGATCATCAACTATTTCTCCTTCACTTCGCCTACTGGGGGGGGGGACAGGTCATATTCTAGACAACAACTCTACTATCTTTGGAGTACGCAAATTGAACTCCTTGCTAGGCTAAGCGGTGAACTTCTTTTACTAGAGTTGTCTTATCTACCTCGATCCTGAGTTATACTTCCCACACTTGATTATCTTCTTAAGCACTTCCTAAAAACACTTATAGAATTATTGTGAGCTAAGTTTATACTCCGAAGATTAGAGTCTCATGCGATGGCACTACCCTCGTAATACATAACAGGGCATGATTTTTTTTATAGCTTTTTTGTTATCACTTTATCATCAATAACTAAGATCGGTGATCATTCTACTCACCTTCTGTTTCTTACACATGCTAGACATAATCCCTGTGGTAATTATACAATTTTCCCTCATTACCGAACTGATTTTCTTTTTCATATCCCATGGTACTATTCGAGTTTCAGATCTCCAACCGGACTTACTGAAAATTTTCACATCACCCCTTAGACCAAAGGTCTTATACTTCTGGATCCTTCTCTTTTTTCTGGGATCCAAATAACTTACCTTATTCTCTGCAGTTCTTTGCACTCTACGTCAACGACGACTCATCTTCCAACTTACTTCTGAGAAATCTTTCTTACTAGGAAAAACTAAATTATTCACTTAACGGAAAGCTAATGTATTCACAACTATCATATACAATCTTAATAATTTAACTCTACTCACACTGTCAATCCTGGAGAAACCACATTACGATAACTCTTAAAGGGTATTCTTCTATAGTTTGCTCTCTCACTGCTAGCTGATTTTTTTTCCACTGCCACTGTACTTTGGGTTTAACTTAAACTTTTTGGGTTCTAACACATGTTCGGTATTTCAAACTGTCATCCACTCTCTAGGGTTAACTTGGCTAAGTGAAATCTTACCTCTACTAGCCATGTTGAGCTAATTCACAGTATCTACTCAAAACTTACTTACTATTCTGTTACTAACCACCTGCTAGCGTCAGGTGTTCATGATTTGCTTTGAATAACTAAAGTGAAGCATAAGGTTATTTCTAACTTCTCTCATCATACGACCCTATTGTGAGGTCGTATACTATCTTTTTTTTTAAAACTATGTACATATATCACACTTAGGGAAAGTTCATATAAACGAAATTGGAATATCTAACCCCCAAACTTTCTATATACTTCAAAATCACTTCAGACTATAAAACTTCGGCCTAAACACATATTCACATCATTTGAAGGGGAACTGTCATACCTTTTATCTCACAATAATAGCCATTTCTTATAGTAACTTACTAATGCGGTACTTCTAGTTCTGATTTGTATAAATCTAAACAACTTAAAATCGTTCCCTGAAATTCACTATTGGATGTTCTTGGTTCTCATTGCATACATCATTTCTTCTAGTCATTTGCATGAGTTCTACAAAAATACATCTCTAATAATAACAATTATTTTTGACTCCTAGGTATTTTACCTTTAGGCTCTTTTCTGTCCAAACTATAGTGACCAATGTTAGGGTCTGACATCTGAACTATCATCATCCAACTTGTGGCTCCATTTCGAAGAATTAAAAGAAATTGCTCTCTGAGGTAAAACACATACGATTATCATACACAAACTTATTCTTCAGCGTATACCATCATATGATAAATCACTTAATGCACCATCCGGTGAGTATTTGTCTTAATTCTTAACACATGCAGAGATTTTGCTATAATCACTGTTACTTACATTTTCTTTGAGCATCCATATGCATCATCGTATACTCACAAGTCTCCAGAAATTTTGATACACTAAAATTCGGAGATATGGTAACTGAATAACAAATAACTAGCATACTGAACAACTATAAACCTGCT
The DNA here is from genome assembly GCF_000393655.2 of Nicotiana sylvestris. NCBI lineage: Eukaryota > Viridiplantae > Streptophyta > Magnoliopsida > Solanales > Solanaceae > Nicotiana > Nicotiana sylvestris. The sequence goes on from NC_091066.1 coordinate 7,320,828, forward strand.
AACTGAAAGATTGTATAACTGGTAACTAAGGTAAACTGATAACCATAAGACATGATGACTGCTTTTGCACTTTCTAATAAGGTTGTGCTCTAATATGTACTACTACCCATTACATCCCACTTTTAACATCATCTCATGTCTCATTTGTTACCAACCTACACTCCAAAGGAAATCATCTTCTCTAAGAACTTGAGTATTTTCCTGCACGTCTTTTGGGCATTCGATACGTTTGGAATAGGAAGAGAAGGTTAACTATTGCTCTAAGCTTCATGGCACGATCTAGAGTAGAAAAAAATGAGACAATCCTGAATGTCTTGGTAGTTAGCCATTTATATGAGTGGCCGACACACACATATAAAGAAAACTCTACTGGACACGGCTTCATAGACTCCCTAAGACACTTGAACCTAGTGCTCTGATACCAAGCTTTGTCATGCCCCAAACCTAGGCCTGGACGTAACACGACACTCGGTGCCTGATAACATGTGACCGAGTGAACCAACTGGCTGGCTGAATCAACATGTGATATCATAATATACTGAATGCGGAAGATAAACTAACACATGCTGATATACTGAAAGTCTGGATGATATAAATCAAAGTGCGAAAATACTAATACAATTCTGAAACGTATTTGTAGCCAACATAGCTTAACATGAAAAGCTTGAGACTCTGTCTAACTGTTACTGTAGTCTATGAAGCCTCTATTGAAGCACTGAAACCACGAACTATCTATAAATATTGAAAGGCTATAAAGTAATGATAAAGCCCCGAAAGAACTGGGATCACCAAAAAACTGATACGAGAGTCCTAGCGCTCTGAATTGTCAACATCTATTGTGAGATGCAGGCCCCGGACAAAAGGGACGTCAGTACATTTGAATTGCACTGGTATGTAAAGCAACTGAAAGAATGAACTATAACTGCTGAAACTAATACTCAGCTGATAATTGAGAATTGATAATTGATAACTGAAATGATAACTATTGAAACTGAAACTAAAACTAAAATAATAACTGATAGCTAATAACTGAAATGTTAACTGATAACTAAAATGATAACTGATAACGGATAACTGAAATTATAATTGATAGCTGAATTGAACAAAGGAAGTAAGGTTATGAATACTCCCTCTTCTGAATGATGAACAACCTGTTTATCTGAATAAGCTACGACCTCGGGCCCAATATATATGTGCACAAGCCACGGCCTCAGGCCCAAGTATACGTATACACAACTACGGCCTCAGGCCCAAAAATGCATAAAGCATAAACTACGGCCTTAGGCCCAAACATGCATAAAGCATAAACTACGGCCTCAGGCCCAAGTATGCATAAAGCATATAAAATACGGCCTCGGGCCCAAATACAGGTGTTCAACATTCAGGAATTTAAAATCAATAACTGAGAATCATACTGCAATACATGATAGTGAAGTACTGAATAACGCTGAGTTAGATGGTACTGGAATACTGGATCACACTGAGTTACATAATACTGGAATACTGAATAGGACTAGAATGAGACATGTTTTCTTGAACTAATTATGAACACTAAAACTTCAACTCTTTATGACATGCTGAGTAAGCTATACTGAGACTTAGGGACATCAAACCTAAGTCTATATTGAATACAAACTGAGCTCACAACATTCAGAATGAAAGTCATGAACGAGTTATGAAGGTAGAGAATATGAGTTATACAACTATTTAAGGAACTAGGCTTAACTATATTTCTGAGGCAATTAATACGTCGTAAAAGAAACGTAGTGTAAGGAGAATCATTAACATTCCCAAACATAGAGAGTTAGCCTCACCTACTTTAACTTCCTGCTCTTGAGCATAATACAATATTCGCTAACCCTTTCAACTTCAATCTATATCAATACAAGTCAGAGGGATTCCATATTAGCAATAATACTCATGTTTTGGTCACTTAGGCATTTTCTCAAACACTTGGTGGCATAAAGTTTCATAGTCCTTATTAATGGTATTTCTACACCCAATAACCCATTCTCTTGCTCTTAAATAAATTCTAAAGTCTCAAATGGTTATAATCAATATATTTCTTTGTCACCCATAAGGTAAACAACACCCTTAACCAAAAATCAATAATCAACAACCCAAACCTATAATCGTTCATATTTTTCTATCAAACCCATTAGCTCATATCTCATGAACTAGAGTCTATAACCATTAATTCAATGATAGAATCAATTAGAGGGTGAAGATATTACCTTTTTGACGTTCAATCTTCTTGAATTCGAGTTCTAGGGTTTTCTCTCTCAATAATGGTGTCCCCATCGAATGTCTAATGATATGGAGGGTTTACCCAAGATGTTTGGAAATCGAAATTAACTTAGAATCACCATTAGAACTTATCTTGGGTGGTGGAGGGACCCTTAAGGAGTTAGGATTTTGAGAGCTTTCCTTTCTAGGGTAAGTTTTTATTTTTTGGGGCTGTGGGGGACGATATAGGGCTAAAAAAACAATTTCTCAAGACTGCCACCACGTCCCAGTAGGCCTGACCATGGTCCCAACCGCGGTAAATAGCTGGAGCACTGCCTCACGACCGCTGTCGCGGTCAAACGCGGCCGAACGCGATGGTTACGCACTGTTCTATAAAACGGGCATAACTTTTTTCACAGAGCTCCGTTTGGGCTCTACAATATATCGTTGTAAAGCTATTTCAAAGGCCTGCAACTTTCATTCTTTGAGTTTTTCCAAATTCCTTACACGTTTTCACTAAACCTTGTTGGAAGACGGACCTTCTGCAAACTTAGTCGATTTTGTCGAATCTTATGCACCTCACTTTTCATTTTGATTTTGAAACAACTATTTTCACCCATAATCATCCCGATAGGACTTCATATGTCCAAAATATAACATTTCTACTCCTTTAACTCATTCATACATAATCCAAATGTGCGGGGTGTTGCAAAGAGTAATAGGAAGTCATGATCATCTTTTCTTCAAGTGCAATATTTAACAATAATATGGAGGAAGCTACTACAATGGCTGGGAATAACAAGAGATGTGCAGGGGTGGAATGCTGAGATTCAATGGGGTGTAAGGCATGCAACAGGGAAGAAGCAAATATGTGTAATCTATAGAATGTTGCTAGCTTGTATTGTGTACTACATTTGGCAGGAAAGAAATTGTAGAACATTTCGAGGAACACAAAGGAGTTGCGAGGAGCTGATCAGAGTGATAACTCAAGAGGTGCACTATCGAGGAAGTTTGAATTCTAAGATAGTTAGGAAACTGCAGGAGTTCAATTTTTATCCATAGATATTGTAGTTGAGTAGTCATGTAGAAATGAGGGCACTAGATTTGGGGCTGCATGTCCAAATCTAAGTGAGATTTGATAGGTTTTTTTTTGCTATACTTGTAAATATTTCTCCGGTAATAATAAAATTAATTACAAAAAAAATAGGTTGGATACTGAACTTTTTAAAAATGAGTTAAATATGGATAAAATCCATATTATCCACTATAAAATAGATAATCAATAAGTTTAACTTTTACATTTACAAAGATTCAAATTGCAAAGCCTCTCAAGTTTGGAAGACTAGGAACTCTCCCAAAAGTAATTTTTATATCCATATTATTCGCCGGTTAACCATTTTCGATTCGTATTAGATATGGGTCAAGCCGATTACAGTATCCGTTTTCGACCAGCCCATATCTGACCTGAACCGCCTGTTTGCCTTCCCTAGTCATACCCACGCACCTTCTTTGTTTTATCCCTATGCCAAATCATTAACCGGAGACAATTCAGTTATAGCTTTGAATTTTTTTCATCACAATCATCGCAGATAATGATTGCAGATAGGAATTCGATTTTCAACAGACATAAGAAATCACTACGTGATCTCTTCCTGTTTGTTTAACATCAGTGAACAGAGTTATTCAATATCTATACTAACGGAAAATAATAAGTATCCAATGAAATAGTCAAGGTATGCATAAACGGACTAGATACATCCATTAAGTTTGAACTCATCTTCATAAAAGAATAGCGAATATAACGATATTTTAAACTCACTAACTTTAAATCCTAAATCCGTCTATCCCGACCCCATGGCTCAGCACTTGGCACCTATTAAGGGAATAGCCAGAGGGTCCTTTGTATCTGCAGTTCCAAGTAACCAAAGGAGAAAATTGCAAACCAAACTTTGCATCATAATCCATGTGCATTATCTGCACATTTAGTCATCACTACCAATTTAAACTCTGACCATTCTTCAGAACTGTACCTAGACAGACAAATTAGCACACAGAATGAACAAGAAGTCAACTTTGGATATTTCTAGTGAATAGCAGTTTCAAGTCCAACAGCTTCATGTCACCAATGGGGAAAAGACACCGAAAAATGTGGGGCGGGGGGGGGGGGAGGGGGGGCACCATTGGCACCCGAAGAGGGATTTACCACTTCAAAGATAAAGAAATAAACGAAACTCATTCACGTGGTCATCTAAATCGACCTCAAAACAGCATTGTTGGACATACATACATGAAGAAATAGCATAAATGAGTATAGTAGTTGTTTTCTAAGCCTCCTTGCAACTCTTCTACACTCGAGAGTTTACAGAATGAATCCAATGCACCATAAAATCGAAAAGAAGGTGAATACAAGACAAATATCGTGTATGATTTACATAATAGAAAAAAGGAAACAAAAGAAAAAGAAATGCACTAACTTTAAATCCTAAATCCGTCTATCCCGACCCCATGGCTCAGCACTTGGCACCTATTAAGGGAATAGCCAGAGGGTCCTTTGTATCTGCAGTTTCAAGTAACCAAAGGAGAAAATTGCAAACCAAACTTTGCATCATAATCCATGTGCATTATCTGCACATTTAGTCATCACTACCAATTTAAACTCTGACCATTCTTCAGAACTGTACCTAGACAGACAAATTAGCACACAGAATGAACAAGAAGTCAACTTTGGATATTTCTAGTGAATAGCAGTTTCAAGTCCAACAGCTTCATGTCACCAATGGGGAAAAGACACCGAAAAATGTGGGGCGGGGGGGGGGGGGAGGGGGGGCACCATTGGCACCCGAAGAGGGATTTACCACTTCAAAGATAAAGAAATAAACGAAACTCATTCACGTGGTCATCTAAATCGACCTCAAAACAGCATTGTTGGACATACATACATGAAGAAATAGCATAAATGAGTATAGTAGTTGTTTTCTAAGCCTCCTTGCAACTCTTCTACACTCGAGAGTTTACAGAATGAATCCAATGCACCATAAAATCGAAAAGAAGGTGAATACAAGACAAATATCGTGTATGATTTACATAATAGAAAAAAGGAAACAAAAGAAAAAGAAATGCACAACAGAGCAAATACGGTATGCACAACTCAGGCAAGGAGATCACAGTAAACAAACAGCTCTCCATGAATAGCATTCCTCTGATACTTCTTTACAGTGGCACCATATAGAAAATTGGATGGATCCATCCTTACAGATTTACACGAAATCTTGTCCAGGCTTTAGATATAGCAATCTCCTTGAAGGCGCTGGAGGAGCCAGTCCAGGGATATCCCTTATGTCTTTGTTGTGAGGATTCACAATCTGAAAACATAAGAAAAGAAGCCGTTAAACAGAAAATTTAGCACATAGTCAAGTGAAAAGCTTAACAGATTGCAGACATTGAATGCAGAAATAGGCTAAAAATAGTGAGAGCCCGAAGATGTCACCAACTACAATCAACACCTTTTTTCCCTCAGCACTTGCATAGAAAAATATGAGCCCTTTTATGCATCCATGCAGACAGTAGACACTAAAGCATAGCAATAACATATAACAATCTCAAAAAGTGGAAAGCCTTATTCCGAAGTTCCATGACCTACACATCTACAATTTTAAGCAAAACGGCAGCTCCTTTTTTTTTGTAGGTGATAAGTGGCAGAACAGCAATATGTGGTCTTGAGTTGAACAAAGCAAGGATATTGACAATATATTTATTTGCTTAAACTAACCCATGGCATGAGAGACTACCTTCACAACAATAATGGCAACAACACCACAGACAATGAGGAAGAGGAAAAGCATGATGCATTTATCCGTGGCAACCTGAAAAAGTTGGGAGCTAGATTAATTAATCTACGAAGAGAAAGAAAGAACACAAAAAGTCTATGGCACAAATATGGGGGAGTTTACAAACACACCTGCCGTCCAATTTCCTTGACAAGCTGGGATGCCTTTTTAATGGAGAATTGAATTGTGTCAAGCTCATTGACAACACGACCCATTTGATCAGTCTGCGTAACAAAGAGACTACCAAAAATTATACGGATTTCCTAAAACCAACAAAACAAAGGAGATGAACAATTATGATGATACTCACTTGGCCTTTCAAGGTAGTAGCAGTTTGTGTTCCCACTTCAATTGTTTCGTGAACAACCTACAGATTAGATATAAGCTTAAGATATGAATGGTAGATATCCCAAAATAAGCTTAAAATACGGATGATAGATATCCTGAAGCAGCGCCAAAATGAACTATGTACCTGTTTGGACCGTTCAATGGCTTGATCAGTTTCATCCATTGTCTTATTTCCAGCACTGATAAGCTCCTGATTTGACATTGCTGCAAGAAAATTTAAATGAATGAGAAGACCAGAAAATGAGTCCACAAGTTGCTTGGATGCATTCTCATAACGATAAATTAAGATATGAAGTATAAACAGTCAAGTGATGCATCCAACTATTGCTAGGTCAAATTGGATATGCACAGCTAGTATAAACACAAAATTGACACATGAACATGGATGATTTTCCGCTCATCTTCACATAGATGCGGAGCAGACAAGATATAAGACGGAAAGCTTATCAGCACCATTACAAAATAGAACAGGCTGTGACACATAATTGAAATAGTGACTCCTAAGGTAGTAGGGGTAATTAGTCACATGTTATCGTTGCCGTGCCGGTAAAAAAAGATGGTGGCAAGAAAGTGCAGCAGGTCTTTTTGCAATCACAAAAGGCAAAAGGTAATATTTTAATTCTTCATAGCTTCTTAAGGTTGTTTAACAGATGCATGCCGCACTCGTGACAGACTGCCAACGATAGACAGGAAGAAAGGCGGAGAGGACGTCAAATCGGCAATGGCCCTCATGGGCTGGGCTATGCACGTGCTAAAGTGGCAATTACACTGGAAAGGAGGGCTGTAGGTGAGCGAATCCAGAGAGATTGTCTCAGTTCGGATTGTTCTCTACAACTCAGGAACGTGAAGCTGGAATCACTAGTAATCGCAGAGCACGCCGACCGGGGGATATGTACCAGGTGTTCCGGCTTCTAAGATATGGTTAAAAGGAACAAACATAGTTGAATGGAACAGCAGGCCATATACACGTTCTACAGAGCCCATATAAACACTATGCCTCTTTTTTGGGGGGGGCTAATACAGTATAAAGCAATGCATATTAAGATCTATTAATGGAAAACTAAGCAAAAATTACTTCAGAGAAATGCTTCCATCAAAGTCCGAACAATTGGAAAAGAGAAGCTAAACGAAGTCAGAACTTTATTATAAATATGCTCCCTAGACCTCTCCCCTTCAGTCAATTTTGTTTTGACAGTTAGGATTTCTCTTCAAACAAAGGGAAATGGAGCACTTTCACAAGCAAAAACTGTGACATATAGTAAAACAAAAAGCTATGTATACAAGTTGACTGTGTGAATCATGGCTTTCTCATTTCAGAATCTAAACATGGATACATGCTGAAGAGTCGTGCATGACTAGGTGGTGTTTTGTTCAGACATGATATCACACCCAGTTTCCTCCTCTTTTCCTTTTCATATAGAAGTCTATTCCCATTCCACGAATCCATGGCAGCCAATTCTTCCGTCAAGCTTTTTAGACCCCAATATGCCAAGAATCAGATAGAGGGGAAAATGAAAACAACAAGAGTCTAGTTATAAATCTATCTTCAGTTCGACTCTACAACAATCACACCTAGATGGAATTTGAAAATATGGACCACTTTGCCTCATATGTCCTAAGTTTGTGCATTTCAGATTTTGTAGCTTGTGAATTCTTGATTTAAAGTAAAATCTAATGATTTTCCCAGTTGAACCTTTGTACAAAATTTCGCTGTACTAATGGGTTATTGTTCCAACCTGATGCCATTTGGACATTTTCCTCTGCTGTTGGTTCACTTGCACCTCCCATGTCAAATAGTTCAACCCTCTTATTGCCAAGACTGCTCATATACCTGCATAGCAGCAACGGAAAGAAGAGAGGTAACAGATAGCATCCATTAACTGTATCAAAGACCTAAAATAATAATCAGATATTGAAGGAGCAGCATCAGGTTTTTAGGAATTCTTTTCGAGACTCAAATAACTATTCATTGGCCACAATTTTCTTGAACTTTTAAAAAATAAATTCCTTTTCAAAAACTTTGACTTATTAAAAATGTGGGTCTGTACTACTTTTCCATAGTTTCCAAATAGAAGAAATTTTCTTCTGAAGAAGTTAATCTAATTGATGTCAAAAACCAACCCACGAATTAGAAGGTTAGAACTTTGAATGACAAAATCGTGTCAATCAATTTTTGTAGAGTAACTTTATTGACAAGTAATAGCCTATTGATGTATACTGGGATTGCAGCCTTGAGTCGGCTTTGTGTATACACATTATATAATGGACAAACCAAGCCATGCAAATCCAAAAGTTCATTAACAGCAAAGTACATATCCAGCCTCCAAACATTCTACACAATCAAATTCTACGTGATACGGCACCCAAGTTGAGATAAAAAGAGATGAAACTTTTCTGGGAGCAGAAACCAGAGTGGAGAAAGAAAAATTGGAGGAGTTAACTCACGTTTTTCTCAGGGCCACATATGAGTTTAGCTCTTTGATCTGCAAAATTAAGCAAATTTAGAACAGTATTCCGCAGAAGTGGTATGCATAATATTAGTCCAGTAAATGGACCAAACCAAAATGTTAGTCTGGCAAAGACTACTGCTACTATTACTACGCCTCGGTCCCGAACACATTGGGGTCCGCTAAGACAATGCCCGAAATTGATATTAGCACCCACTATCTTGATCCCTTCATAACAACCTTTTTTATGGAGATCCAAAGTGGAAAAGTGCAGCTTGTGATTAATAAGAGAAGACAGACACCGAAAGACAATAACATGATGGTTTTGAAGGATGTGCCACAGGATTGGTGGCTCAAGTTTTATGTGGATTCACAGACAGCTTGATAGTACACTTGGAAGCAAAGAAAATATGAGGAAAGCAAAAATAACCAAAACTATAATGCCGAAGTGCACAAATCATGAAAGTCTCAATTCAATTCCTGTTAAAAGCATAAAAACTTATGTCAATTAGGAACTCATTGCTTATCCAGTAACCCTAAAATTGAGAGTTTAGTAACATAGAATGTCCCTTCCAAAAGTAAACAATGTTAAGTAAATCAAAAGGGATAATTGTTTCTCCATTCAAGGTAATTGCATTTTTTGTAACTACAGTAGGCTGAGACTGTGCGCTTAGTTTTGTTGGTTATTTATTATTTTTCAAATCTCACTCTTTGATAAAAGCTTATGTTCAGAACGACAGTGGCCATAGCGCAGCGCACAGGAAAAGGGAAATGGATGAATCAAAATAAGCATATGGTTATAGAATAAACTAAGATAATCAACCATTGGAGTGCATGGGTTGCTTACCACTGCAAGCCCATATGGGATTCCGACAAACCCCTTTTCTTAATAAGAGATTCCAACTTACCATTGATTGCTTCTCATCATTGAGTTGTTTGCTGATCTCAGGAGGATTTCTACTCTCCTCATCTTTAATTTCACGATCAAACTCTTTAATTAACCTTGAAGAATTGGAAAGTAAAAGTATTAATGATCACTATAACAGGAAAACTAATTATTCGAATTCACAAGTAATAACACAGTTACTTCTGATAAAAGTTGAGCATTCTAATAACCTTAGTAAACTAGAAATAAGAACTCGTAAAGAGCAGACACAATTCAGGAGCAAATAAATACTATAATGTCTTTTGGTCGGTATTGAGTTTTTAAATCTTGAGACCTTTTAGAACATCTCCAAATTCTCTCCATGTAAATTTGGTTTTCAGTGCAACCTATGTACTGATATTTATAATATATACAATAGTTACCAATTCAAAAAAAAATCTTGAGACCTTTTTCCAAAATTTAGAAAATAAAGTTTATTCGGGTTAGACATAAACCCAGTATCCTAATTGTTTGAATTCCTTAATTTATTTTGAAGGATCAAACATAATTCTCGAAAAATTGAAAGAACAAATGTGTCATCACTAAAGATGGGCAATTCCATCTATACAAGTATGGAATCGGGGAGAAGATAAAAAGTGCTACCTTTTACATTCTCTCATCTTCCCTGTAAGCTCTTCCAACTGTTTACTCTGTCTGTTGGAATCTTTGATCTTATCCAGCTTTTGAAAACCATTTCTGAGGAAAAATAGAAAAAAAAACATGCAAATAAGGGTAAAATGTAGTGAAAAGAAATGGTCAGGTCCATGCACAGGTATTGCCTGTTAAGGAACAAAAATCTGGTAGGAAAGAGAAAAGCACCACAAAGCACTCTCAATGAAACAATAGAAACAAAGCACAATCTCCAAGCTAGTGGGGACGGCGTCATGATTAAAACCAGCGAGCTAACAGTTACAATAAAATATCTTCACCGGCAGGCAAAAAGCACAATCTTAATAAGACCAGGCATCCTTTGTAACTAACAAACTATTAGAGCAAGAATGGAATGAACATAATGTATCCCCTATGTACAACTAACAAACTGGAGTATTACAATCTCTCTCAATCCATTAACTAAAGTATATATTTCAAGTTTGTCGTTTAGTGCACTACGTAACGATCTAAAAAGTTTCAATTATGAATGTATTCATAGCCGTATAAGTCTTTCAATATTTTACCATTTTAATTATAATGTCATATCATCCTTCAATTTTGTTCTTCATAATGGGATCGGGGAAAGCGGGTACGGGGATCAAACCTATACCTAAAGTTTGGAAGAATCCCACTGATACTACTAGACTATAAACCTTGGTGGTGTCATATCATCCTTCAATATTTTACTATTTTAACCAAAAAGTTATGAAGAGCGCAATAATGGACAAAGAAGCAAATAGCAATTATGCGGACACGAGTAACAAATGAAAGAGCATTAATTTGTGATATCATAATCTCCTATTATCTATCCCGGTGGAGTTCTGGAAATGCATGGGTAGGACAGGAGTGGAGTGGCTGTCCAGGTTGTTCAATGTGATCTTCAGGACTAAGAGGATGTCGGAGGAGTGGAGATGGAGTACAGTGGTGCCCTTGTATAAGAACAAAGGGGACATCCAGTGTTGTAACAACTATAGGGGTATCAAATTACTAAGCCACACCATGAAAGTCTGGGAGCGGGTGGTTGAGGCGAGGGTGAGGGAGATGATGCCTATATCCGTGAATCAGTTCGGTTTCATGCCGGGCCGCTCCACTACAGAAGCTATCCACCTTGTCAGGAGATTGGTGGAACATTTCAGGGATAAGAAGAAGGACCTGCACATGGTATTTATCGACTTGGAGAAGGCGTACGACAAGGTCCCAAGGGAGGTGCTATGGAGGTGCCTGGAGGCGAAGAGCGTGCCGGAAGCCTACATCATAGTGATCAAGGACATGTACGATGGAGCTAAGACTAGGGTTAGGACGGTGGGTGGCGACTCAGACCATTTCCCGGTAGTTATGGGGCTTCATCAAGGATCTGCGCTTAGCCCCCTCTTATTTGCTTCGGTGATGGTTGCTCTAACACGCCATATTCAAGGGGATGGGCCATGGTGTATGCTATTTGCTGATGACATAGTCTTGATAGACGAGACGAGGGTCGGTGTTAACGAGAGGTTGGAGGTCTGGAGACAGACTCTCGAGTCTAAGGGTTTCAAACTAAGCAGATCTAAGACAGAATACCTAGAGTGCAAGTTTAGCGCTGAGTCGAGCGAAGAAGAAGTAGGCAGGGACGTGAAGCTTGGATCTCAGGTCATCGCCAAGAGGGACAGTTTCAAATATCTTGGGTCGGTGATTCAGGGGGACGGAGAGATCGACGGGGATGTCACTCACCGTATAGGGGCAGGGTGGTCGAAATGGAGGCTTGCATCAGGAGTCTTGTGTGACAAGAAAGTGCCACAGAAACTCAAGGGAAAGTTTTATAGAGCTGTGGTTAAACTTGCCATGTTGTATGAGGCGGAGTGCTGGCCGGTGAAGAACTCTCATGTTCAGAGAATGAAGGTTGCGGAGATAAGGATGCTCAGGTGGATGTGCGGGCTCACCAGGTTGGATAAGATTAAGAATGAAGTTATTCGGGAAACGGTGGGGGTGGCCCCAGTGGATGAGAAGCTGCGGGAAGTGAGGCTCAGGTGGTTCGGGCATGTGCGGAGGAGAGGCCCCGATGCCCCGGTGAGGAGTTGTGAGCGGCTGGCGGTGGTTGGCGCGAGTTGAGGCAGAGGGAGGCCCAGGAGGTATTGGGGAGAGGCGATTAGGCAGGACATGGCTAGAATGCGGGTTTCCGAGGACATGGCCCTTGATAGGAAAGTCTGGAGGTCTAGTATCAGGGTTGTAGGATAGGGACTTCTAGAATTTTTCGCACTTCTTTCCCGGGGTTGGGCGGGGTTTGGTGGGGCTCTCCATAGATGATTTGTGTATTGTATTGTGCCCCCTTATGGTAGTTACTGGTCGTTGTTATTGCATGCCATTTTATTTATGGTTTATGGTTACATAATTATTTATGTGATTTCTGCTGGAGTTACTAATGTCGTTTTGTTTTTTGTTTTTGTTTATCTTTTCCTTTTGCATGCCATGTTATTTATGGTTTATGTTTACATAATTATTTATGTGATTTCTACTGGAGTTACTAATGCTATTTTGTTTTTGTTTTTGTTTTTTTCTTTTCCTTTTCCTTTTCCTTTTCCTGAGCCGAGGGTCGATTGAAAACCGCCTCTCTGCCCTTTCGGGTAGGGGTAAGACCTGCGTACGTATTACCCTCCCCAGACCCCACTCTGTGGGACTATACTGGGTAGTTGTTGTTGTTGTATAATCTCCTATTATCTGTTATTGGTCCTACGTACAGTCACTTAGTAAACGCCATAGTTTCTCATTCTCCATTAAGATAATTCATTTAGTAATTCAGTCTCTAACATTTTTTGTCTCATCTATAAAACATCTGGGGCCCATATTATGGGCTTATTTGACTAGCTAAAAAAGTAAAATGGGACTATTAAATCAAGAGCAATAACTTGACAATCATTCCTCAGAAAGAAGAGTTTAAGCAACTATAATAACTAACAAATTTACTAACCAACAAAGATAATTACTCAGTAGATACTGAAACCACATCAGAATTCATGACATGTTAGAAGACATCTCTCAAAGGAGCTCCACCACAAACTAACTTAAATCTCTAACTGACGCCGACCAAACCCCAAGTCCAAATCAATCAATTAACTAACCTTCAATGCCAAACAAGTTGGAACGGGCTATACAAAATCGTGTGTGTCATAATTAGACTATTTGTTTAGTCTAGTCATCAACCTACCACGATACTTTCCTGTGTCCAAGCTCTATGCTTTTGCACATGCACGTAGGCTGAGTTCCACCCCACTTCAAATCAATGAATCACCTAAACCTCAACCCCCAATTAGCTGGGTTGGCAATAAGAATCCCCTATATCATTAGACTATTTGTTTAGTCTATCCATTAACCTACCACAACCATCTTTTCTAATCCAAGTTCTATGCTTTTGCACATGCACACAGGTGGAGTTACACCCAAGACATCAAAATGGGAAAAAAATAAAGATTTAACAATCCGGGTTTTTCATTATAGCTATTCTGCTATGAGAGGGAGACTTCTCACATTTCATTGTTGAACCATAAGAATATAAATCAATTAAATTCAGAGCCCTTCCCGCAAAGGAAAGGCAGCCAGGTTTCATTATATTTTATAATATCTCAATTAATTGCTCTATCCTACAGTACAAGCCTGAAAGATTCCATTATTATCTCTACAACGAGAAACAACAACTACAATAACTTCAATCATATCTGAATTAACTGCTCTATCCTACAGTACAAGCTTAAAAGATTCCATTTTTATCTCTACAACAAGAAGTAACTACTACAATAACTACGACTCAATCCGAGCAGAGGCAACAAACAGTAGGTGGCTTTTTCCCATTTGCCTAAGCTTTGGCATGCAAAGTTACCCGGTACCAGTAAGGTAGCAGGTACACATCGGAATGGTTGGGGTACGCACAAGCTGGCCCAGACACCATCGTCATTAAAAATAAAATAACTATGACTCAATCCAAAACTAGTTGTGGTCGGCTATATGAATCCTCTATACCCGTGCTGCTTCATTTAGGCCCCTTTTATTTCAAATTATTATATCTAAACACAAATAATGCACATCAAAATTGGAAAGAAAAAAAAAATCAACAGTATTCAACTATTCATTAAATGAAAAAAGAATAAGAAAAGAAGGGAGAATTTACGCTAGGGCTCGGAAATTATCACGAATTTCTCCATGGATCTGCTCCATTTGTGGGTTCATTTGCAAGTCCAAATTCGCCATTTTTTGGGCCTCCAATTGTCTCCTCTTCTTCTTCGTTTATTGCCGGATTAGAACCCCAAACAAATTCCTCACCGGCAGATCAAAGATATTACAAAAATATCCAACTCTGCAAAATTTGAAAATTTACCCAGAATTCACACCATTTTTAACAAATTAGATATTAAAAGTGGCTATTTTTGCAAATAACTGAAATTGAAAACTGACAGCTCGCAAGTTAGGGTTTTTAACAAAGGACGGGAAATTACATAGAGGGAAAAGAAATTGGATTTGGAATGGTTTAGGGTTCTTGAAAGGGGAAAAAGGGGAAAAGAAGGGAAGAGAAAGAGAAAGAAAAATAAAAGAATTGATTATTTATTTATGTGTTTGGTAATAAGAAAAATAATGATGGAAGTACAGGCTGCCAATGGACTCTTTTTTCTCTTCTTTTCCTTGTCAATGTCCACATGACACCCTTGCATTAGTTTGCTACTATTAATTATTTTGACAAATATATATATATATATATATATATATATATATATATATATATATTACTTTTTAGCTATTAAATGCCATTATTTTGATCGACCGGCCAATTTTATATTTTGCCTAATTATTTTTGGGCTCCTTAAAATTTTGATTTATCTAGTGTAAGATTCATTAAGGATCGGTTGGGAAGGTGTATAAGAATAATACTGAGTATTAGTAATGCTATGATTAGTTATGCTAAATTATTTTCCATCGACTATTTGGTTTGGTATATTAAAAATGACATGCATCCCATTATTTTTTTTTAAATGATTTGTTTACAAAAATACCCTTCAACAATTTAAAAAAGATTTTGAAAAGGCAGTTTTATCTTTATACATGCTTATCCATATATTATGTCATAGTTTGATATGTATAAGAATAATACTGAATATGACATATAACTAATAGTACATACTTATTATTTTCTAATATATCCTGCCAAACGACTCTTAAAAATAGAGCACTTTCTCTTATAATTTTTTATTATTTTTAAGGCTCAAATCTAAGACGTGTGATTAATAATAAAGGAATTTTATTTATTGCACCACAATTCTTAATAGTGGCTCCTAATCTCCTGTAGTACTATCACATTCTTCAAAGATAAAAATAATAAAAAGAAAAGAATAAGTATACCTACAGTTAGTGGTTTTTGTTTATTATTGGGATAAAATCTCATGTGAGATTTTTGCCTGATGCCAGTTGATGCAACTCTACTAATAGGGGTGGGCATCGGTCGGTTCGGTTCGGTTTTAAACATTATCGGTTTTGCCTATCGGTTATCGGTTTACAAATATCATAATCCGATAACAAAACCGATAAGATATTGGCTATCGGTTAATCGGTTATATATCGTTATTGGTTCGGTTATCGGTTTACCCGATAACATAAAACAACTAAAAAAATTTGCAACATATAAAACAAAGAAATCAAACTGCCAGAACGTGTAAACTGCCAACTTTTGTTGTTTCTTAACAAAAGCACGCTCCCACTTCTGTGCAGTATCTACTGATGTCTGGCGGAGAACTGGTGGTGAGTCTTGCGTCTTGACTCTTGGGGGCTGCGACGGAAACAAGAATGAGAACTGAGAGACAAACGACTGAAGAGTGAAGAGGGAATTAGGAAAATAAATAACCCTAGTATATACTTAAGGGTAAATTAGTAAATTATATCATTCTTATTGGGTTATCGGTTTTTACCCAATAACAAAAATGCAAACCGAGCCTGAACCGATAACCCAATAAAAAAAAAATTAACTCGTTACCAAACCGTTAACCCAATACCCAATAAAGAATTAACGGTTCGGGTTATCGGTTTTACCCGATATATGCCCACCCCTACTCTACTTTACTTTTAACTCAAATACCTAGCTTTGTATATAATATTAAAATTCGAATTTAATATGTACGTCTAATCATTCAGATACCAGTTTATATTTATTGGTTTTAGTATAGTTTAATATTTTTAACATGAACCATAAATATAAATTTGAGAAATTACTAAAATTATATAATAAATAACATATTTTGAAGCTATAATTTAAAAAATATAATATGTTCATGAACCCATCAAATTTACATCTGAACCAAAACTACCTACTTATGGAGTAGTTGTTTTATCCGTCCAAAAGTTGTGTAATCAGAAATTAATTAATAATATAGCCAGTACTTGAGCTGGCAATAGACAAGAATCATTACCGTTAAGAAGTCCACTAATTACAATATTTTTCTAACAATCACTTACTTTTGAAAATATATGATTTCATCCTCTAATTTCTTAATTATTCTAATCCATGCTTTCGAGAAACTTATGTTAACTAATTAGGAGAGTCAACCAATGTTTACTGCATTTTCCAGGAGCATGAGTTTTACATAAATACACTTGTGTTTACCATAAAACGGTACAGTTGAATTTATACGTAATTTATAGATAAGCGAATTAATTTAATCTAAAAATTTAAAGATAAATTAGATAGAAATATAAGATTTAGCCTTAAAATTAAAATAGACAACAGATTTTTTGGTTCCGGGCGCAGAGCTATCGGGAGCAATAAGAACAAAGCAAATAAGCAAGAAAATAAAGTGTTATTGAGTTTTTGATAGCATATAGTATATGTTTGTCAGAGAAATCGTGTCTTTTACAATGATGATAGAGCTCACTATTTATAGTTGTACCTAAATAACAAGGTCCTATGATTAAGCTCTACTAGGATTAAGCTTCTCTTTAATGACAATTTTGAACGCCATTAAAAGGATATGTAACGGTGGCAATGAATGTCATATTCTCTGTAACAGACCATGCATTTAATGTTGTAGAATATTCTTCATTGAATGCTACCAGATGACGACATTAATTTTGTCGTTATGAGCATCCTTCTCTCCGGTGACAAGCGAGATCATTGCCTTCGGGTTTGACTATCTTCTGCATTCGGTTCCACGTGTCGCGTTCTCGTGCGATCATTAAATACGAACATATTTTACCCCATGCAAATAGTCTCCCTATTTCCGGTGACATAACTTTGTGTCATCGGGAAGTTGGTAGAAGTACCTTTTTTGGCAGGAAATTCTCTGAGCCCCCCTGAAAAGTTTCTGATGGTTCATTTGACGCATGTCTCTCTGCATTTAATGCCCCGAACACGCGTCATCCTACGACTTAACATCACTTTTGCTGGTTATTGAGGTAATTATGGCCACGATTTGAGCCGCATGTATCTTTACATATACGCATCAAACCTCTTCATTTATACTTCATAATTCTCTACACTTTCTCGAAATCTCTTTTACTCAACTCGTACTTTGTCTTTAAGCTTTCTTTAACCTTCTTCTTGAGAGAGAACTTCCCTTCTTTTCTGAAAAGAAGTGGCCTGCTCTTCCAGAAACCGAACAAAGGTAAAGCTGATGACGCCAGGAGACGGGAGAAGAGCTAACCTTAGCTCAATTGATGAACAAGTGCGGCCACCATACTCTGCTATCCATCATGGATGATGACAATGATCGTGGGTGGACCATTGTCACCAGGGACATTACTCCGGCTACGGCTTCATCCTTCTCGAAATTATGGAATCGCACTCGTAAGTTCACCATTTCTCTTTTATCCCGTTAAAGATCATTCCATATCGTTATTAACCCATTTTCTTTCGCTTATTTCAGTGACTCGGTGGATTTCACCTAGGGTTGGAGGCCTTGATTAGTGGGTCTAGAAAATTTTGGACGTTACTACACCTGATACTTGTACGTGGAAGGAAATGTCCCTTAAATATAGGTGCAAGGCCAAAATTCATGGTAAAGTAAGCTCATCTTGTTTTTACCTTTTCGTATCAGGAAGTTGTTTAACTTTTCTCTCCTATTGGACTCAGGTCTACCCAAGGCTCAGTTGTCGTCCCCGAGGAGGACATTTTTCCCAGTCCTATTGATGCGGCGAGGTTGCTGCAGGAGGCTTTTACGCATATAGGTGTCCCCGGGCTTGCTTTTGGTATGAGTGCTTCTTCTCGAAGTCCCCCTGTAACGACCCGACCGGTCATTTTTTGAATTTACGCCCCGATCCCCCATTAACTGCTTCCCTTAAGTTTATTTATGCTATTTTGGTTTGCTGGGACGTCCGGTGTTGAGTTTTAGAGAGTTTTGGGACACTTGGTCCCTAAATGAGAGCTTAAGTGTTGGAAAGTGGTCCGTAGTCGTAACAGTGTGAAGACGACCTCGGAATAGAAATCCGATGGTTTTGTTAGCTTTGTTAGGTGCTTTCGGGGTTGGGAGCATGTCCGGAATGTATTTTAGAAGTCCGTAGCTAATTAAGGCTTGAAATGCTGAAGTGTGAATTTTTGAAGTTTTCGGTCCGATAGTGAGTTTTTGATCCGAGGGTCGGAATGGAATTCTGGAAGTTTCTGTAGCACCGTCATGTCATTGGGACGTGCGTGCAAAATTTCAGGTCAATCGGACGTGTTTTGGTTGAGTTTTTTATCGAAAGCGTGTTTTGTTGAAATTTGAAGTTCTTAGGCTTAAATCATTGATTAATTCGAGTTTCAAGCATTTTTTAGGTGGTTTATGGATTGGTACAAGTTTGAATGATAATATGGGATATGTCCGTACGGTTGGTTGAGGTCCCGGGAGCCTCGGGTGTGTTTCGGATGCTCAACGGAGCATTTTGGAGTTTGAAATATTGCAGAAAATCCTTCAGCTGTGCAGGTCCCAGTTTCTTCTTCGTGTTCGCGACTCCTTTCCCGCATAAGCGTAGTTGTGGCCAGTTCCTCTTTCACGTTTGCATAACCCTTCCGTGTTCGCGAAGTTTCACTTTTTTCTCTTCGCGTTCACGACGTCGCGTTCGTGTAGCTCATGACCCCCAGGCCTTCTCGTTCGCACTCTTCCCTTTGCGATCGTGAAGGGCATTTTTGGCAACTCAGATATTTCCTTTTCGCGAACGTGACTTTACTCCCGCGTTCGCGATGCATAATGGACATGAACAGTACTTAACATTCAAAAATGAGGGTTTTGCCATTTTTATCAAAATACAAGTTTGAGAGCTCGGATTTGGGAGAAATTTCAAAGGTTTTTCGAGGGCAACTACTGGGTAACGATTCTCTACTCTCTTATGCTTATAACCCACTAATCTAATCACAAATACCCCCTTAATTTCAGATTTTTGAATGAAAATTGGGAAAAATTTCTTAGACCAAACTATTGAGTTTTGAGTGGGTGTTTGACCTCCGATTTGGGAGATTTTTATATGGTTAGACTCGTGAGTGTACGAGGGTTCCAAAAATATGAAAATTATCTGATTCCGAGACGTTGGCCTGAGGGGCATTTTGGTCATTTTACCTATTTTCGCGCCTTAGCCTTGAATTAAATAGTAGAATCAGTTGCTTGCGATGTTATTTATGATATAGAATTGAATTGAATAGATTTGGGCCATTTGGAGTCAGATACTCGTGGCAAAGGCATGGTTTCTAGTTGATTTTGTGCCGGTTCGAGGTAAGTGGCTTGTCTAACCTTGTGTGGGAGACCTTTCCCCTTAGGACATGATTTTTGATATTTGAATGCCTCGTACGTGAGGTGACGAATGCGTACTTGAGCTAATTATTGGAAATCCGTTTCTACTTGAAGAATTTAAATTGAGTTTCCTGCTTACTTGTTTATTCTAAACTGTAAGTTTAACCTGTGTTAGCTTAGAGAAGTATGTTTAGTTGACTACTTGCTTATTTGCTTAAACTATATTACTTGTACTCTGTGAAGCATGTTAGGGTAGAATTTACTATTACTTGTTCGAACTTTAGCATTTAGTCTGATACTTTGAGTTATTATTGTGTGTTTAAATTTGGGACTACGGGACGACATCCCGGGATATCCCTTGCACATGTTATGTTCTGAACTGAGGGTGCGGGATACCAAGAGATCCCTAGCACCGATGTCATATATATATATATATATATATATATATATTGAGGATACCAAGAGATCCTCGGGATACCAACAGTGGCGGAACCACTCATTGGCATGGGGAGTCAATTGATACCCCTTCGCCGGAAAATTACACTGTATAAATATGTTAAATTCTTAATTTTATGTGTATATACTATACGTTAACTCCCCTTGATTTTTTTGTTTGCTTACTTATTTATATTTTGACTCTCCTTAGTTAAAATCCTGGCTCCGCCACTGGATACCAAGAGATCCATGGCACAGATGTTATATGTATATTGAGGATACCAAGAGATGACTCGTGTATAAGATGAGGATACCAAGAGATCCTCAGAATACCAAAAGATCCCCGGTTATTCTCCATGTTGTGAGCAGTATTCCCTTGATTGTCTTGTTTTCTGCTTTTCTATTACTGCTTTTGCTTATTAATCCTGTTTAGATTCTCGCTGTAGATTTCATTTAAACTGTTTCTGTTATCTTATTACTTATTATATTGTTTAACCTCAGTAGGGCCCTGACCTTCCTCGTCACTACCCGACCGAGGTTAGTCTTGGCACTTACTAAGTACCGCTGTGGTGTACTCACGCCTCTTCTGCGCATCTTTTTCATGTGCAGATCCAGGTACCTCTACTCAGGCGCACTATCAGTGAGACAGGGAGAGCTACGAACATTTTGAGGTATATCTGCCGCGTCCGCAGACCAAAGAGTCTCCTTCTGATTCTATCATGTAGCATTTAGACTTCTGTCGTACTTTGATATAGACTATTCTGGAGTTTAGAGTTCTTATTGTACTTTCCATTAGCCTATGTTGCCCGTGAGTTTCCGGGTTTTGGGGTAAATTTGTAGACTTCTGCATTATTGAGTTGTATATGCCGAGCGGCACTTATATACATTTTGTTCTTCTAGCTGTTTAGTTTTAATTATTTAAATTCAGCAAATTATGTTGTTTTTTCTGCAATATTAGGCTTACCTAGTCATAGGGACTAGGTGCCGCCACGACATGTTCATGGAGGGAGAACTGGGATTGTGACAAGTTGGTATCAGAGCTCTAGGTTCATAGGAGTCACGGAACACAAGCTGGTTTATTAGAGTCTCGCTGATCGGCACAGAGACGTCTGTACTTATCTACGAGAGGCTATGTAACTATTTAGGAAAAAAATCTTCACTTCATTTGATTTCCCTGTCATGCGATATTTTTGACATTAGTTCTAACCTTCTATATTCTATTCTCTCACAGATGGTGAGGACACGTGCTACTCAGGATGATCAGGCACTCGCGCCCTCTACATCAGCCGTCAGAGGCAGGGGCCGGGGTAGAGGCAGTGGATGCGCACACGATGCAGCTAGATCACCTGTGCGAGCTGCCGCTGAGGTACCGCCAGCAGATCCAGCCGGAGTTCAGGCACCTGACACGCCTATAACTACTACTACTACTCTAGCCCTTCAGGAGACATTAGCTCAGTTCATGTCTATGTACACCACATTGGCTCAGGCGGGGTTGCTTCCCCTCGCTGCAGCCACATCCCAGGCCATGGAAGGAGCCCAGACCCCTGCAGCCCGCACTTCTGAGCAGAGAGCGCACATGGAGCAGGTTCCAAAGATCATTCTTGTACCGCCTGCAGCGCCAGTACAACCCGAAGATGTGTCAGCTGTTTCAAAGGAGGAGCAGTTGAGGCTTAAGAGGTTTAAGAAATACAAGCCTCCTGTCTTTAGTGGTTTAGCATCGGACGATGCCTTGGGATTTCTAGAGGAGTGCCACTGTATTCTTCGCACTATGGGTATAGCAGAGTCCAGCGGGGTTTCCTTTACTACCTTTCAGCTTCGGGGAGCCGCCTATGATTAGTGGCGCACTTATGAGATAAATTGTCCAGTCGAGGCAGCTTCACTGACCTGGACCCAGTTCTCCGATATGTTTATGAGAGAGTTTGTCCCTTAAAGCCTCAGGGACGCATGGCGCGCGGAGTTTGAGCATTTGCGCCAGGGTGCTATGACTGTTTCAGAGTATTGTATCTGTTATACCAGATTGGCTACGCATGCACCGACCTTAGTTGCTATAGTCCATGAGAGGGTTCATCGGTTAATTGAGGGTCTTATCCCACCCATCAGATCTAGCATGGCTCGAGAGTTGGAGATGGACATTCCTTATCAGTAGGTAGTGAGCATTGCTAGGAGGATCGAGGGTATGCTCGCCAAGGAGCGAGAGGAGAGAGAAGCCAAGAGGTCTCGAGAGTCGGGCCACTACTCTGGTTCCCGTACCTCAACAACAGGTCGGCATGGTAGGGGTTATATGGGTCACCCCATTCATTCAGCTCTTCCATCAGCCAGCAGTGCTCCAGCTCCTCCTAGACCCCAAGAGCCTTACTATGTACCTCCGGTTTCTAGCGCTCTTCCTGCGCGGTGTGATTTTAGAGGTCAGTCCAGCAGACCTGGCCCTAGCCAGTCACAACCACCACGTCCTCCTAGAGCTTGTTTTGAGTGTGGTGACGCCCGCCATGTGGTAAGGGATTGCCCTAGACTTGGGAGGAGTGCACCTCCACAGACTGCTCAGCCACAACGTGCTCCTCAGAGTTCTCAGGCCACGATCATAGCTCCAGCTGCCACCCCATCTGCCCAGCCAACTAGGGGCAGAGGTCGAGGAGGTAGAGGTTGCCCTCGAGTGGGAGGCCAGGCCAGATATTATGCCATTCCTGCTCGTACCAAGGCTGTTGCCTCTGATTTTGTCATTACAGGTATTATACTCGTTTGTCACAGAGATGTATCAGTTATATTCGATCCAGGCTCCACCTATTCTTATGTGTCTTCTTATTTTGCTCCGCATTTGGGTATAGCCCGAGATTCCTTGAGTTCCCTTGTTTATGTTTCTACTCATGTGAGAGATTCTTTTATTGTGGACCGCATTTATCGGTCGTGTTTGGTTACTATTCGTGGTTTTGAGACCAGAGCAGATTTATTATTACTCGGTATGGTTGATTTTGATATTATTTTGGGCATGGACTGGTTGTCGCCCCATCATGCTATTCTTGATTGTCATGCCAAGACCGTGACGCTGGCTATGCCAGGTATTTTGCGTATTGAGTGGAGTGGTACTTTAGATCACACTCCCAGTAGAGTTATCTACTTTCTTAAAGCTCAACGCATGGTTGAGAAGGGGTGTTCAGTGTATTTAGCATGTGAGAGATGTTAGTGTTGATACCCCTTCTATTGATTCTGTCCCAGTGGTACAGGATTATCCCGATGTGTTCCCAGCTGATCTTCCGGTTATGCCACCTGATAGAGACATTGATTTTGGCATTGATTTGTTGCCGGGCATTCGTCCCATCTCCATTCCCCCGTATCGTATGGCTCCTCCTGAGTTGAAGGGGTTGAAGGATCAATTACAGGAATTGCTTGATAAGGGTTTTATTCAACCTAGTGTTTCATCGTGGGGGCTCCTATCTTGTTTGTGAAGAAAAAGGATGGTTCTATGCGCATGTGTATCGATTATCGTCGGTTGAACAAACTTACAGTGAAGAACCGTTACCCCTTGCCTCGTATTGATTATCTATTTGACCAGCTTCAGGGTGCACATGTGTTTTCTAAGATTGATTTACGCTCAGGTTATCACCAATTGAAGATTCGGGAGCCGGATATCCCGAAGACTGCCTTCAGGACTCGGTATGGTCATTACAAGTTCCTTGTTATGTCATTTGGGCTGACCAATGCCCTAACAACTTTTATGCATTTGATGCACAGTGTGTTCAGGCCCTATCTTGACTCGTTCATTATTGTTTTCATAGATGATATTCTTGTATACTCTTGGAGTCGGGAAGATCATGAGCATCACCTGAGGACCGTTCTTCAGACCCCGAGAGAGAAGAATTTATATGCAAAGTCTCAAAATGTGAGTTTTGGTTGAGTTCTGTGGTATTCTTGGGCCACGTGGTATCGAGTGAGGGCATTTAGGTGGATCTGAAGAAGGTAGAGGCCGTGCAAAGTTGGCCCATGCCGTCCTCAGCTACTGAGATTCGCAACTTCCTTGGCTTGTCGGGTTACTACTATCGTTTTGTGGAGGGGTTTTCATCGATTGCGGCCCCTATGACTAGATTGACCCAGAAGGGTGCTCCATTTCAGTGGACAGAAGAGTGTGAAGTGAGCTTTCAGAAGCTCAAGATAGTTTTGACTACAACCCCTATTTTGATATTGCCCACTGGTTCGGGATCTTATATAGTTTATTATGATGCCTCATGGGTTGGCCTTGGAGCGGTGTTGATACAGGACGGTAGGGTGATTGCCTACGCGTCCAGACAGTTGAAGATACATGAGAAGAATTACCCTGTCCACGATCTTGAGCTAGCTGCTATTGTTCATGCCTTGAAGACTTGGCATCATTATTTGTACGGTGTGCCTTGTGAGATTTACACTGACCATCGGAGTTTGCAGCACTTGTTCAAGAAAAAGGATCTAAACTTGCGCCAGAGGAGGTGGTTGGAGTTACTGAAGGATTATGATATTACTATTCTTTATCACCCGGGCAAGGCCAATGTGGTAGCCGATGCCTTGAGTTGACGGGCGGAGAGTTTGGGGAGTTTGGCATATTTACCAGTTTCAGAGAGGGCTATGGCGATGGATGTTCAGGCCTTAGCTAGTCAGTTTGTGAGATTGGATCTTTCGGAGCCCAGTCTGGTTCTAGCCTCTGTGGTTTCTCGGTCTTCATTGTTCGATCGTATCAGGGAGCGGCCGTATGATGACCCTCATTTACTTGTCCTTAGGGACACAGTTCAGAATGGCGATGCCAGAGATGTGACCATTGGATATGACGGGGTATTGAGGATGCAAGGTCGAATTTGCATGCCCAATGTTGATGGGCTTCGGGAGTTAGTTTTAGTAGAGGCCCATAGTTCGCGGTATTCCATCCATCCGGGTGCCACGAAGATGTATCAGGACTTGAGACAACACTATTGGTAGAGGCGGATGAAGAAGGACATAGATGGTTTTGTATCTAGATGCCTCAACTATCAGCAGGTGAAGGCTGAGCACCAGAGACCGGGTGGGTTGCTTCAGTATATGGAGATTCCGGAGTGGAAATGAGAGAGGATCACTATGGATTTTGTAGTTGGTCTCCCTTAGACTGCGAAGAAATTCAATGCCATTTGGGTTGTTATAGATCGGCTGACTAAGTCCGCTCATTTTATCCCTGTGTGTACTACTTATTCATCGGAGCGATTGACGGAGATTTATATCCGGGAGATTGTTCGTCTGCATGGTATTCTAGTTTCTATTATTTCGGACATAGGTACTCAGTTCACATAACGGTTATGGAGAGTCATTCAGCAGGAGTTTGGTACTCAAGTGACGATGAGCACAACATTTCACCCCCAAACGGACGGACAGCCCGAGCGTACCATTCAAATTCTTGAGTATATGCTCTGTGCATGCGTGATTGAGTTTGGAGGGTCTTGGGATCAGTTCTTGCCATTGGAAGAGTTCGCTTACAATAATAATTATCAGTCCAGCACTCAGATGGCACCGTATGAGGCTTTATATGGTAGGAGGTGCAAATCTCTGGTGGGTTGGTTTGAGCCGGGTGAGGCGAGACTATTGGGCCTAGATTTGGTTCAGGATGCGGTGGAGAAGGTTAAGGTGATTCAAGACAGACTCCGTACAGCCCAGTCCAGACAGAAGAGTTACGCGGACCGGAAGGTTCGTGATGTTTCCTATATGGTTGGTGAGTGGGTTCTGCTTCGGGTTTTGCCTATGAAAGGCGTCATGAGATTTGGTAAGAAAGGGAAGTTGAGTCCGAGATTTATTGGCCCTTTTGAGATTTTGAGGCGAGTTGGGGAGGTTGCTTATAAGCTTTCCTGACCTCCCAGTTTGGCCGGGGTCCATCCAATATTTCATGTTTCAATGCTCCGAAGGTATCACGGTGATCCGTCGCACGTGTTGGATTTCAGTTCAGTCCAGTTGGACAAGGATCTATCTTATGTTGAGGAGCCATGGCTATATTGGACAGGCATGTCAGAAAGTTGAGGTCAAAGAACATTGCTTCAGTAAAGGTTCAGTGGCGGGGTTAGCCGGCCAAAAAGGCGACTTGAGAGACCGAACGGGATATGCGCAGCCGATATCCTCATCTTTTCACTACTTCAGGTATGTTCTTTATGCTCGTTCGAGGATGAACGAATGTTTAAGTGTAGGAGGATGTAACAACCCGACCGGTCGTTTTTGGAATTTATGCCCCGATCATCCATTAACTGCTTTCCCTAAGTTCATTTCTGCTATTTTGGTTTTCTGAGACGTCCGGTGTTGAGTTTCGGAGAGTTTTGGGACACTTAGTCCCTAAATGAGAGCTTAAGGGTTGGAAAGTGATCCGTAGTCGGAACAATGTAAAGACGACCTCAGAATAGAAATTCGATGGTTCCGTTAGCTCCGTTAGGTGATTTTGGGGTTAGGAGGTGTCCGGAATGTATTTTGGAAGTCTGTAGCTAATTTAGGCTTGAAATGCCGAAGTTTGAATTTTTGAAGTTTCCAGTCCGATACTGAGTTTTTGATCCGAGGGTCGGAATGGAATTCCGGAAGTTTTCGTAGCACCGTCATGTCATTTGGGACGTGCGTGCAAAATTTCAGGTCAATCGGATGTGTTTTGGTTGGATTTTTGATCGAAAGCGTGTTTTGTTGAAATTTGAAGTTCTTAGGCTCAAATCATTGATTAATTCGAGTTTCCGGCGTTGTTTTAGGTGGTTTAAGGATTGGTACAAGTTTGAATGATGATATGGGATATGTCCGTAGGGTTGGTTGAGGTCCCGGGGGCCTCGGGTGTGTTTCGGACGCTCAACGGAGCATTTTGGAGGTTGAAATATTGCAGAAAATCCTTCAGCTGTGCAGGTCCCAGTTTCTTCTTCGCGTTCGCGGCTCCTTTCCCGCGTACGCGTAGTTGTGGCCAGTTCCTCTTTCGCATTCGCATAACCCTTCTTCGTTCGCGAAGCTTCACCATTTTCTCTTTGCGTTCGCGTACACGATGTCACGTTCGCGTAGCTCATGACCCCCAGGCCTTCGCGTTCGCACTCTTCCCTTCACGATGGCAAAGGGCATTTTTGGCAACTCAGATATTTCCTCTTCACGAATGCGACCTTACTCCCGTGTTCGCGATGCATAATGGACCTGAACAGTACTTAACATTCAAAAACGAGAGTATTGCCATTTTTATCAAAATATAAGTTTGAGAGCTCGGATTTGGGAGCAATTTCGAAGGTTTTTCAAGGGCAACTACTGGGTAACGATTCTCTACTCTCTTATGCTTAAAACCCACTAATGTAATCACGAATTCCCCCTTAATTTCGTATTTTTGAATGAAAATTGGGAAAAACTTCTTAGACCAAACTATTGAGTTTTGAGTGGGTGTTTGATCTCCGATTTGGGAGATTTTTATATGGTTAGACGCGTGAGAGTACGAGGGTTCCGAAAATGTGAAAATTATCTATTTCCGAGACGCTGGCCTGAGGGGCGTTTTGGTCATTTTACGCGCCTTAGCCTTGAATTAAATCGTAGAATCAGTTGCTTGCGATGTTATTTACGATATGTAATTGAACTGAATAGATTTGGGCCATTTGGAGTCGTATACTCGTGGCAAAGGCGAGGTTTCTAGTTGATTTTGTGCCGGTTCGAGGTAAATAGCTTGTCTAACCTTGTGTGGGGGACCTTTCCCCTTAGGACATGATATTTGATTTTTGAATACCTCGTACGTGAGGTGACGAGCGCGTACTTGAGCTAATTGTTGGAAATTCGTTTCTACTTGAAGAATTTAAATTGAGTTTCTTGCTTACTTGTTTATTCTAAATTGTAAGTTTAACCTGTGTTAGCTTAGAGAAGCATGTTTAGTTGACCACTTGCTTATTTGCTTAAACTATATTACTTGTACTCTGTGAAGCATGTTAGGGTAGAATTTACTAGTACTTGTTCGGACTTTAGCATTTAGTCTGATACTTTGAGTTATTATTGTGTGTTTAAATTTTGGACTACGGGACGGCATCCCAGGAGATCCCCTGCACGTGTTATGTTCTGAACTGAGGGTGTGGGATACCAAGAGATCCCTGGCACCGATGTTATATATATATTGAGGATACGAAGAGATCCCCGGCACAGATGTTATATGTATATTGAAGATACCAAGAGATCCTCGGGATACCAAGATATCCCTCATGTATAAGATGAGGATACCAAGAGATCCTCGGAATACCAAGAGATCCCCGGTTATTCTCCATGTTGTGAGCAGTATTCCCTTGATTGTCTTATTTTCTGCTTTTCTATTACTGTTTTTACTTATTAATCCTGTTTAGATTCTCGCTGTAGATTTCATTTAAATTGTTTCCGTTATCTTATTACTTATTATATTGTTTAACCTCAGTAGGGCCCTGACTTTCCTCGTCACTACTCGACCGAGGTTAGGCTTGACACTTACTGAGTACCACTGTGGTGTACTCACGCCTCTTCTGCGCATGTTTTTCATGTGCAGATCCAGGTACCTCCACTCAGGTACACTATTAGTGAGACAAGGAGAGCTACAGACACTTTTAGGTATATCTGCCGCGTCCGCAGACCGAAGAGTCTCCTTTTGATTCTATCTTGTAGCATTTAGACTTCTGTCGTACTTTGATATGAACTATTCTGGAGTTTAGAGTTCTTATTGTACTTTCCATTAGCCCGTGTTGCCCGTGAGTTTCCGGGTTTTGGGGTAAATTTGTAGACTTCCGCATTATTGAGTTGTATATGCCGAGCGACACTTATATACATTCTATTCTTCTGGCTGTTTAGTTTTAATTATTTAAATTCCGCAAATTATGTTGTTTTTCTGCAATGTTAGGCTTACCTAGTCATAGGGACTAGGTGCCGTCACGACATGTTCACGGAGGGCGAACTGGGGTCGTGACACCCTCAGCTGGAGAACAAGCATCCAAAAGAAGATGTTCTTTCGCGGCCAGGGGAAAAAATAAAAAGGTGAAGAGTGCCACTCCCGAGTCGTCTCCGGAAGTTATGGTGATGAGCCCCCCGCCCTAGCTGGCCATAGACATTGTAATAATTGACGATGATGGGGAAGCCAACAAGGATGAGGCTTCTCTAGATAGAAGATGACGACCTTCCTCAACTCAACAGACTGCTCAATCTGTTGAGTTAGTTACACCAACCGAGGATGATGCCTCAGCCCTCTAGGGAGTATGAGATGGTAAAAATGCTAACTGTTGCTTCCGATTTCCGCTCATCATTGATAAGTGGGGATTTTGACTACTTATTAGCGTCTTTTACCTTTCGTTTTAGTCTAAAAGCGTTTAATTGTATTCCCCAAAACTGATGAAATATGCTTAATTGGAGGAGTATTGGAAAATGAACCACTAAGATGAAATCCAACTCAAGAACAAAAATCAGGCACAGAAGCTCAAAGTGCGAACTGCAGATTTCCATCTGCTACCACAGATTGTGAAGGAAAGTTTATCAGAATCCAAATGTAAAGTGCAGTCCGCACATAAAATGTGCGGCCGAAGAAGCTATGCAAGAGCATAAGTTCAGAGAATGTTCTCAATTATTGTGCAGCCGTAGAAGTCAGCTACGCGGTCGGACTCAGAAATGTATGGTCCGCAGAAAAGCCATGTGCAGCAGCACCAAGAACTGTGCGGACCGCAAAATATGAGAGATGCGGCCGCGGATCAGAATTGTGCGGCCGCGGATTCAACTTCTTATCAAGATTGAAGCAAAGTGCGGACCGCACATGGAATTATGCGACCACAGAACTTTTGAAAGGGCATTTTTGTCCGAAAATTCCAGCTTTGTGTAATTAGAATAGTTTCACAAAATTAGGTCAAGTTTTGATTATTCAAAGTGTTGTAGCCGTTTCTTCTTGCTTCTTTAGGAACTTTAGGTTATTTTGGTGATTTAACATTGGGTTTCTATCTTTTAATCTTTCAATATGAGTTCTTTTATCTTTTCTTCTTTGTTTTCTTCTATACCCACTATGAGTAGCTAGATTTTTACTAGGATTGTGAGCCAACCTTAGTGTGTAAACCTTATAGGTGATTAATTTTATGCTTGTTTATGAATGGGTGCTTGTAATATATTTAGCTAGGTTTATGCTTCAATTGTGAAAGTAATGGTTGCAAACATTGATTTATGCCTATTTGACTTAGTCTCTTCTTGAGAAAAAGAGACCTAGTCTATGTTAACTTAGCTAATAAGGAATTGAGTCAATTGAAAGATTGATTAACCCAATTAAAGGGTTCAACCTAGAGATAGTAACAACCCGACTTGAGCTCTTATCAGCCATTTTGGTAGATATCCATTTGGTCTTAAGAAAGCCAAATTGGGCAAAACCACTCTCTGACCAAGAGGTATTGAGTGGACAAGATAGTGTTGTGAGCTATATCGAGTCAATAAAACAACATAAAATCTTTATCCTATTAGGCAAACACCTAGATTATGGTCATAAAACTAGGCCTTTTTATATCTTTGAAAATCAACCAAAAATAATCATCTCTACTTTTATTCCGTTAGATTTGCAATCTTTAGTTAATATTAGAAGTAAAAAACAAAACATGTTTGTAGAAGTGCAATCTAGATACTTCACGTACTCACTCCAAATATATACTACTAGTTCCCATCTTTGCTCCCTATGGATTCGATCCCGACTCCTTGTTGGGTTTCATTATTGCAAACGACAGTGTCATACCTCATTAGAGGTGTGCATTTGGACGTGATTAATTTTTGGCATCGTTGCCGCAGAGCTAAAATCAGATTTAGCTATATATTTGGTTTTGTGTGTGAATTATCTTCTTTTCCTTCCGTGTTACTAATATTTTTTGTAAAACAATTGTAGGTGCAACAATGGCTCTCAACAACAATGACCCACTCGGAAACATGCCTATAGGGGACGCGGACGTAGAAGATGACCAAGTTGAAGAGGTTCCTCTTGAACCTCAAGCAAATAGACGAGGCCGACCGCCTCAAGTCTACGTCCTAGTTCTACCCCCACCTCCTCCAAGAGCGGCTCCACACTGGGTGTTTCTGAATGAAGGATATGCAAGTGTTATAGTCCCGCCCCGCATTAGGGCAGGCAACTTTCAAATCATGAATGTAATGCTCACATAGCTAGAGCAACAGGGATACTTTACCGGGGCTCCGAGTCAAAATGGATACAAACACTTGAAGGGATTTGTGGACACTTGTTGGGGGAGTAAATAGACAAACGTCTCCGAGGATGCTTTAATGTTAAGGCTATTTCCTTTCTCTCTATGGGGGAAAGCCTTGTATTGGTTAGAAAGATTGCCAAACCATTCCATCCATACATGGGATGAATTGGCGGAGAAATTTATTTTCAAGTTCTTTTCTCCTGGGCATATGGCTACTCTTAGAGACGAGATTCTAGCATTCAAACAATATCCCAATGAGTTGTTGCATGAAATATGGGAGAGATACCGAACTATGGTGAAAGAGTGCCCAAATAATGACATGACGGAGGCTATGATCCAACAAAATTTCTATCGGGGATCAATACTACCAATCAATGCATGGTCAACCAACTTGTCAGTGGAAATTTCATGACAACACCGTATGCAGAAGCTAGTAAGATTTTAGATGAAATAGAAGATACTTCATCGACATGGCAAAGTAGAGCAAATATTCCTCAAGGTGATCCGAACGTGATTCACCTACATAAAGAATTGCATGATCATGGGCAAGCCATTGCCGAGTTGACCACCATGATGAATCAATTGTCCAAGGCTCAACTTCAACAAGTGCAAGGTCCTAAGCAAGTCAATGCAATGGAGGGAGTTAGTATGATGGTAAACAAGAGAAGATAAAAGGGTCCACAAGTGCAAAATCGTGTGGAGAATTATGTGAAAGAAGATGGTAGGTTTGATCAAGATGAATCTTACAATGAACAAGAAAAGGAAGTACAATATGTGAACAACTTTCAAGGGCAAAGAAATAACTCTCAAGGACCGAATCAACAACAATGGCGTCCTCAAGGTAATTGGAATGGTGGCAACAATCAAGGGAATTGGAATAATAACAACAATCAAGAAAATTGTAATGGTGGAAATAACTAAGGCAATTGTAATGGCAACAACCAAGGATATTGGAGAGGAAACAACCAAGGGGGATGGAACAATAACCAAGGCAATCGGGGGTCGAGTTTTCAAAGGCCCCTAATGTACCAACAACCGAACAACTCGCCTCATTATCCTTCCCATGGTCCAAGTTCTTCCAACAATGAAATGGGTCGAATTGAGAATATGTTCAAATAAATGATGGAGAAGAATGCCGACTCCAATGCTCAACTAGACTCACATAACACATCAATTCGCAACTTGGAAGTTCAATTGGGGCAAATCTCTCAAGCTTTAAATACTCGTCATAAAGGGGCACTACCAAGTGACACGGTGGTGAACCCAAAGGGTGGGAACAACACGGAACATGCCATGTCCATTACTACAAGAAGTGGAAAAGGTGGGGATGCACCCACCTCGAGTCAAAGAAAACTTATGGATGATGAGCAAATGGTACAAGAAGATGAGATCCCGAACAATTTGGCGCAAACAAATGATGAAGTACGGATTGATATTGATGATAATGTAGAGGAGACTTAAGAGGAATTGAACCCGTCTAGGGATCACATTATTGACATACCGAAATAGGTAGTGTAAAAGGCTAAGGCACCAATGCCTAAGCCTCCTCCTCCATATCCTCAAATGCTTGCCAAGAAAAATGGCAAGAATCAGTTCAAGAAATTCATTGACATGATGAAGAATCTATCTATCAACGTGCCATTGGTTGAAGCTTTGGAAAAAATGCACGGTTATGCAAATTATGTGAAGGATTTGGTGACAAAGAAGTGGTCGATGAATTGTGAAACTATAAAGATGACTCATCAAGTGAGTGCAATTGTACATTCAATGGCTCCTAAATTGGAAGATCCCAACACTTTCACAATCCCTTGTACCATTGGAAGTGCCGAATTTGCTAAAGCTCTTTGTGATCTTGGGGAAAGTAACAATTTGATGCCCTATTAGATTTTCAAGACTTTGGTAATTGGGCAACAAAGACCCACATCTATGAGTTTACAAATGGCCGACCGTACCATGAAGATACCATTGGGAGTGATTGATGATGTGTTGGTTCGTGCTGATAAATTCATTCTTCCGACGGATTTTATCATTCTTGATTGTGAGGTTAACTATGAGGTGTTGATTATTCTTGGGAGACCTTTCCTTGCTATGGGGAAGGCTCTAGTGGATGTTGAAGCCGGAGAACTTACTTTCTGGGTTGGTAATGAAAAAATGGTTTTCCAAGTATGTAAGTCTATGAGGAAACCCAATAGCAATGAGGTGTGCTCTTTCGTGGACTTGGTGACCGACGTGATTGTGGATGAAACAAGTGTTGTGATAAAAGTTGATGATACATTGGAGTCCGTCTTGCTCAATTGTAATGATGAAGTGATGGAGGGTTACATGAAATGTGTGAACTCTTTGCAAGAAATGGGCTCGTACACTTATGAGCCCTGCAAATTGTCCTTGGATATTGAAAATAGAACCACTCCTCCAACAAAACCTCCAATTGAGGAGCCTCCCATCTTGGTATTGAAGTCATTGCCTCTATGTCTTCGATATGAATTTCTTGACCCTTCTTCTGCTTTACCGGTTATTATTTCCTCTTGTTTGACTAACGTGTAGGTAGATTCTATATTAAAGGTGCTACAAAAGAGGAAAAAGGCTATTGTATAGACATTGGCGGATATTCGGGGGATAAGTCTCGCATTTTGCATGCACAAGATTAACATTGATGAAGGTTCCAAACCATCTATTGAACATCAAAGGAGACTGAATGAAGCCATACAAGAGGTTTTCAAAAAGGAAATCATCAAGTGGTTGGATGTCGGGGTTGTTTACCCCATTTCTGATAGTTCATGGACTTCCCCGTTCATTGTGTCCCAAAGAAAGAGGGCATGATGGTGGTCACCAATGATAAGAATGAGTTGATTCGTACAAGAACGGTGACTAGGTAGAGAGTGCGTATGGACTATCGTAAGCTCAACAAAGTCACACAGAAGGATCATTTTCCACTTCCCTTCCTAGATCAAATGCTTGATAGATTGGTCGGCCATGCTTTCTATTATTTCCTTGATGGGTATTCCGGATACAATCAAATTCTTATTGCTCCGAAGGACAAAATAAAACTACTTTTACATATCCTTATGTTATTTTTGCATTTTCGCGGATGCCATTTGGGTTGTGCAATGCACCGTCGACTTTTCAAAGGTGTATGATGGCAATTTTCACGGACATGGTGGAGTATTACCTTGAAGTTTTCATAGATGAGTTTTCGGTGGTCAGGAATTCTTTTGATGATTGTCTAGCAAACTTGGATAAAGTGTTGTCAAGATGTGAAAAACCAAACTTGGTGCTCAATTGGGATAAATGTCATTTCATGTTTGAGGAAGGTATTGTACTTGGCCACAAGATCTCAAAGAATGTAATTGAAGTCGACAAGGAAAAGATTGAGGTGATTTATAAACTTCCACCTCTAACTTCAGTGAAAGGCGTGCGGAGTTTCTTAGGCCACGTGGAATTTTACCGATGTTTCATCAAGGATTTCTCTAAAGTGGTGAACCCGTTGTGCAAGATTTTAGAGAAAGATGCCAAGTTTCATTTCAACGATGAGTGCGTGAGAGCCTTTGAATTGCTAAAGCTCAAGTTGGCTACTACTCCCATCATTACCGCTCCAAATTGGAGTGTTCCTTTTGAGCTCATGTGTGATGCAAGTGATGTACGAGTAGGGGCTGTTTTGGGGCAACGTTCAACAAGATTTTTCATCTGGTCTATTATGCAAGTAAGACCATGACCAAGTCTGCCATACCATTATAGAAAAATATATCTTTGTCATTGTGTTTGCTATTGAGAAGTTATGCCCGTACTTGATAGGTGCAAAAGTAATTTTCCATACAGATCATGCGGCAGTTCGCTATCTTATGAGCAAGAAAGATTCCAAATCTCGTTTGATGAGATGGGTACATTTGTTGAAAGAATTTGATATAGAAATCCAAGATAAAAAAGGGAGTGAAAACCAAGTGGCGAATCACATGTATCGTTTGGAGGAGGAAGGTAGGCCACATGATGGCCTTGAAATCAATGACTCCCTCCCCGATGAGCAAATATTGGCTATTTCAATGAAAAAGGTACCTTGGTCTGCAGATCTAGCAAATTATCTTGTGAGTGGTATCATTCCGATTGAGTTCTCTTCAAAACAAAGGAAGAAGCTCAAACGGGATTGTCAAGATTATTATTGGGATGAACCGTACCTTTTACGGATTTGTACGGATGGAGTGATTAGAAGATATGTACCGGAGGAGGAACAAGTTGAAATTCTTGGGGCTTGTCATTCTTCGCCATATGGTGGTCAGCATGGTGGATCATGAATGATGGCCAAAGTGTTAAGTTGTGGCTTCTATTGGACCACTATTTATAAGGATGCAAGTGATCTCATCAAGCATTGTGATGAATGTCAAAGGGCTGGTGGAATCTCAAAGAAAAATGAAATGCCCCTCACCACCATTTTGGAGATTGATATTTTCGATGGGTGGGGTATTGACTTCATGAGTCCTTTTGTGAGTTCTTATGGAAACACCTACATCTTGGTTGCGGTCGATAATGTGTCCACATGGGTTGAGGCAGTTGTTTTATCCAACAATGAAGCGAGAAGTGTGGTGGCGTTCTTGAAGAAGAATATTTTTTTACAAGATTTGGTACTCCAAGGGCTATCATAAGCGAAGGGGGATCGCATCTTTGCATCAAAGATTTCGATACCTTACTCACCAAGTATGGTGTCACTCATAAACTCACGACCCCCTATCATCCTTAAGCTAGCGATTAAGTGGAAGTCCCTAACCGGGAGATAAAGAGTATTTTTTTCAAAACAGTGAATGCTAACCGGATGGATTGGTCTAAGAAACTTGATGATACTTTATGGGCTTATTGGACGGCTTACAAAATACCGATTGGAATGTCTCCATACCGGGTGGTGTTCAGAAAAGCTTGTCATCTTCCGGTGGAACTTGAGCACAAAGCCATGTTGGGCTTTAAAGAAGTTGAATCTTGAGTGGGATGTCGCCGCCAACTTAAGGGTGGCACAATTGAATGAGTTGGATGAGTTCCGGTACCAGCATACACAAGTTCGTCTTTATACAAAGAGAAGATGAAGTACCTCCATGACAAGTACATTCGAAACAAGAAATTTAAAGAAGGTGATCTTGTGTTGTTGTTCAAGTCTAGGTTACAAATGTTTCCAAGAAAGTTAAAGTCTAAATGGACTGGCTCATTTGAGGTTGTGGTTGTGACACCCTTTGGTGCATTGGACTTGAAGAATAAAAATGATGAGGTGTTTAGAGTCAATGGTCACCGGGTGAAGCATTATTTGGGAAAAGTTGGTGATGGCCACGTCGTGGTAGTAATTCATTTCAAGTGATGGTAATCTGCATCGTGTCATGACGTTTAATCAGGCGCACCCATGTTTCTTTTTTTTTTTTTCTTTTTCTTTAGATAGGTCTTATTTTGTGCTAACTGGTTTTGAAATGTATTGCAGGAATGAGTGTGCTTTATAGGGACTGTACTAAAAAAAATTGGCTAACTATGAAAAAAGTGCGGACCACACAATTTGAAATGCCACAGCAAAAGGGATCTGCGGCCGCACAATTCTTGTGTGCGCACTACTGGAAAGCAAAAATTGCACTCTCTGAAGTTTGCCTGTCAGAGAAATGGCCAAAGTGTGGCCATACAAGGAAAAGAGCTGTCCGCACTTAAATCTGTGGTCACACAAGTAATTCTGTGGACTACAGATCATTAAAGGGAAAATGCACAACAAGTATCAGAGTGCGGACCGTAGAAGGAATTCTATGACCGCACTCATCTCTTGAACTCTTGCCGAACGCGTTAAGTATAAATAGTGTCCTTCACTCTACTGTTAGAACTTTATGCTCTCTGAGAATTAAAACAAAGGCAAAAACATTACACTCAACTGATTCACTCATCTGACACTTAGTTCATCATCTTTGATCATTCCTTAACACCACTTAATCATTGGTATGTTCAATTCACCTTTAGAATTTTTCAATTTTCTTAATTTGGTTTATAATTTGTTAAGTTTGTGTTAGACCATTTGTCGAATTAATAACCACGAGGGCTATAATTTGTGTTGGGTAAACTCCTATTTGCTATATGGGGGATGAGTATTTGGTTGATATTGTTTAATTGCTACTACTATATTAAATTTGTGTGTAAAAATTAAAATCTGAGTTCACTTCCCGATTGATTTTAAATTGTGCGGTCGCACAAGGAATTGTGCGGTCTGCATATCAGTAGGATAGGTCACTTGGTGTAGTATTATTGTGAAAATCACACTTAAAATTGTGCATTTTGCAGAAATTCAACCGCGGCCGTAGAAAAGTATGTGCGGCCGCAGATCAAGAAATTATCTGTCTTCAGAGAGTTGTGATTTTTGAGATCCCATTGTGCGGCTGCACTCAAAATTTTGCGAACCGCACTTGATGTGCAGTCACACTAAAAAATGTGCGGACCACAGAATCATAATTGCGGCCGCACTTTCAAATTGTGCGGTCCGCACAACCCCATCTGCGGAAGCGCTAAAAAATGTGCAGACCGCGCTTCCTTACCCTGCATAATGTTTTTGTCTGCAAATTTTGCTTATTTATATTTGATCTACCAATGACTCTTGTTGCTATTTATTACGGAAAATAGTTAAATCTCCAGGGCGTGGTGATACATCAAAGGGGAGGGGTGTACCCTCCCGAGGCCGTGGCTAGAGTACTTTACCACTCGCCGTGCAAAGAGTTATAGCCAATAAGGTGACATCCGGGATAGCTCTAGAGAATTCTGAGTCTAGTTTATTTGTCCCGTCAAGGGAAGCATCGGAGGATGACTCTGTGCAAGAGCAACATGATGCTCAATCACAGCCACAACAGCTTCAGGGGAGATTTCAGCTCCGAATGAGCCTTCCACCTCAGCAAGCACTTATGAGGGTTCGGAAGATGATAGTGAGGGTTTAGATCCCTCATCTACACATGCCCCTACTGCACCAACTACTATAGTTTATGATGATGATATTTCGGATGATGGCCGAGGGGGTGATACCGGAGTTGTCGACCTTGAGAGGTCAAAGAAGAAAGAAGTTTAGGAAGATAGATTCATGATACTGACTGCATTCAACAGATTCTGAGAGTGGTGGCCTTAGATATCACTAACTCTTGAGCGTAAGTTTTTTACTGAAAGATTTGGATAGGTACAACCCAAATGTGTCAATACAATCTGGGAGAGAAAAGGGTGGACATGGTTCACTCAAAGTGTGGTGGATGCTAAGGAGCACTTGGTCTGGGAATTTTACACCAAGGTGGCACATATAAAGAAGAGGACCAAGGTGACGAAGGTGAGAAATTTGAAACTAAGGTTCGATCAGAGCACCCTGAACACATATTTGGGGCTTGAGGATGTGGAGCCGGTGCAATATTTGGAAAAATTTGCACTGGGTGATGCAGCTCGCCCATGGCTAGCTGAGATTTTGGTAGCTCCATGAGCTCCACCACTACGGATCACAGTAGGGGTTCCTATTCATCGAAACACCCTCAACTTTAAAGCAAAAGGATGGTAGAACTTTGTGCAATCGACTAGGTCTGTGCCAGAATGACACCAATCTCCCAATCTCGAGGGCAGTTCTAGTTGCTTCCATCATGGTCGGGTACCCAATCAATGTGGGTGACATGATATCGCCCAACATGCCTCTGCTTGGTAGGCAAGGTGACAACTCCTACCCGTATCCAAACACTATAGAGTATGTTATGAATGCAGGGGTGAAGTCGAAGAGCTTTGACACGAAGGTTCGGGCGAAGAAGCCCTTTACTTGGTATTCTCTAAAAGACCCAAGGAACCTTAAGAATAAGGGTCAGCTGACTACTACCGTAGGCCAGTCTGATGAGCCTTCGATAGTAGTTGCAAATTCAGCAGACATGCCTTCTACTGCAGTACAACTGACATGCCTCCACCTCCATCTTCAGGGTCGTAAGCATCAGTCCCCTCCACTTCCACTTTGAGGCCGGTGCCTATGTTTTCTCATCCACTTTTTTGTGCTGTGAGTCTCCCAGACACTAGCGAGCCTCAACAACCGGATGCAGATAACTACTGCAAAGCCGTCTGACCTATCGGGTGCTGTTGCAGCACAATATATACCCCGACACCCTAGAGTCCTCCGACAGTAGAGGACACTTTAAATAAGATTTTGGAAAACCAGAAGACCATCCTGGACACTTTGGTGGCACGTGGAGGAGTGATTGAGGAGCTTGGGAAGTAGGTAAAGAAGATGAGGAAATCCCAGACGTCCAAGAAATCAATGGACAGATTGATACGAGAGATCACCAAGATAGTTGTCGCTGGAGATCTTCCATTTGATTTGCTGATGGAGATAGCTCCAGAAGCACAATAGACCCAACAACACCATCATCATCTAGCCAGTCTGAGGAGCCAAACCTGGATGTCGATACTGCTGAGGTGGTGTGACAGATATTCGCAAACCTAGCTACTCCCTGAGAAGAGGATGATGAGAGCTAGTTGGAGGAGCCTGAGGGTCGTGACGCTACTATGGACACATATATGTCCAAGGCCACATAGGGAGTCCTCTTTACTCTTTCCCTTCCCTATTTTTATTTTGTTAAGCATTGGGGGACAATGCTTATTCTTATTCGGGGGGTGGGGGTGGAGTTTATTTGATTTGATATTTGACATTGGTTTGTAATAACTGATAACATTCTCTTTTTCTTTTAATTATGTACATATTCTTCTCTCTCTCTATTAATGTATATATTTTCTTTCTTCCTCTTTTATTTTGTATATTCATTTATCCTTTCAGTAGCTTACTTTGTAGCTTCTTTATTTTTTTTTAATAGTTAATGTTTAATCTAATAGCTACTTGTTTACTTTAATAGCTTCTTTTTAATCTAGTAGTTTCATTTCATGATTAAGTGATCAATAAGCCTTTGGTTTTCTTATTGCCACGGTTCTTTTCAAAGGTAACTTTTGTGTGAACCGGTTGACTCTTCTCAGTGATGGATGGCATGATTATCTTCTTAAAGGATTGAGTTCGTTTTTTATGTTTAGGTAAGAATAGTAGTAATGAATAAAAATACCTAACTGAGTCATACTAGATAGGAATAATGACACTTGATAGGAAGTTGTGGAGGTCGAGTATTAAGGTTGTAGGTAGTTGACTCTTGCGTTACTTAATACCTTTGTGAGACTAGTCTGGTAGGATTTTTGTCTAAGATAGCTAGTGACAATGTTGTGTCTTACTATTTTTAGTGCATGACCTATTTACTAGCTATCGCTTTTGCTTTGCATCTTTCTTCAGGATTTCATGTTGTTCCTATTTTTTCTATGATTTCTGCGGTGATACTAATATTGTCTCCTTTTGTCTTTTTGTTCTCTTGAGCCGAGGGTCTTTTAAAAATAGCCCCTCTACCTCTTCGGGATAGCGGTAAGGTCTGCGTACACACTACCCTCCACAGACCCCACTAGTGGGATTTTACTAGGTGGTTGTTGTTGTTGTTTTTTGTTGTTGTTGTTGTTGTTGTTGTTGTTGTTGTTGTTGTTGTTGTTGAGTCATACTAGAATAGTCAAACATGCTTCACTTGGTATCAATACACTTAACTACGTGCTTATGATTAAAAACAAGTTCTTAGAAATAAATAGCTCTGGTGAGTGACCTTCTAACTCCTGTGTTGACTTAAGCAATCATCAAGTGGTTTAGTCAAACCATTAGTGATTTTAAATCTTGAATATGGCTGTTGTTCGACTCTATCCTCCTTAACAATCTAGCTGTGTGAGAGGTGAGATGTTTTGTTGCAAGTCCAAGAACCCATGCGAATGGTCTAGAACTTGCCCCAAATGTATTTCTATGTGAAAGTTTAAGTTTTGCTTGGCTTGAAAAGTGATTGTAGGCTCTCCTTGACCCGTTTGAAATTTTTCATGTCCCACCAATGTTGTTATCCCTAGTCAACCCATTTGAGCCTAAACCTTTCCATTTGATAACCATGTTACAAGCATTTACCCGTTTTGTAGTAACCCTCTTTTGGCACCCGACCTTTTCTTAACACTCTTGAGAAACAATTGGTTAAAATATAAGTTTGGGGGATAAACGAGGAGTTTGAAAAAGGTATCAAGGCACAAAAAGAGAAAATGAATAAAGAAAAGTAAAGGCAAAGAAAAATAAAAAAAGAACAAAATGAAAAATGCAAAAAAAAGTGAATAAGTTGACGAGTTGAAAGGATTCAAAGAAAAGTAACGATGCAAAGCATGGATAAAACAAAGAAAGAGAAAATGAATATCATGACCAAAAAAATAGTGATGTTAAGTCTCTCTAGTTCCCCTAAGGAAAAAGAAAATGCCTCAATGAGTCGGCAAAACATGAGCCAAAAAGAGAAGATGGAGTGCTTAAGGAAAGATGAACCCGTTCTATTCCAACATATCCAACATTAGTCCAAAAGCCTTCATTACACTTTGAAAAAGCCCTATGTGATTTCAAGCCGAGTGAACTTACATTAATGGTGATCTACATGAGGAGCAAGCATATGGTACTTAGAGTCGTACTTGTGACATTCTTTTGAAAGAGATGAACGAACTTTTCATAAATCTTTGAATTGAGTGCTACATTCTTAAGTGAGATATGCTAACGGTGAGTAGAGGAGGAGGAGTTTGGGATCCACAATGACTTACATGAAAGAGGGAGCTTCCTTGATGAGTAAAGTCAACTCTTGATGCTCAAATGTCACATTAGAGCTATTTGTTCTTAAAACTTCACATCATTACCTTGTTGATACTTCATAAGTGTTGTGGGTAATTGTTTGTCCCAATTGATGTGTGATTGATGCATCTTAGATTAGCTGGAATAAATCTTAACTTGTGGAGGTGGGAATTACCTTATTTGCTTGAGGACAAGCAAAATCTTAAGTTTGGGGGAGTTGATAAGTTGGGATTTTGACTACTTATTAGTGCCTTTAAGCTTTCGTTTTAGTCCAAAAGCGTTTAATTTATTCCCGAAAACTGATGAAATATGCTTACTTGTAGGA
The DNA here is from genome assembly GCF_000393655.2 of Nicotiana sylvestris. Classification (NCBI taxonomy): domain Eukaryota; kingdom Viridiplantae; phylum Streptophyta; class Magnoliopsida; order Solanales; family Solanaceae; genus Nicotiana; species Nicotiana sylvestris. Next base: position 7,363,526 of record NC_091066.1, read on the forward strand.
GTATTGGAAAAGAACCACTAAGATGAAATCCAACTCAAGAAGGAGTGATCTGAACTCAAGAACAAAAATTAGGCACAAAAGCTCAAAGTACGGACCGCAGATTTCCATATGCGGCCACAGATTGTGAAGGAAATTTTATTAGAGTCCAAGTGTAAAGTGCGGTCTGCACATAAAATATTCGGCTGCAGAAGCTATGCAAGAGCGGAATTTCAAAGAGTGTTCATGTCAAGAATCGAAGGAAGTGCGAATCGCACAATTATTGTGCGGCCATAGAAGTCAACTACGCAGCCACACTCAAAAATATGTAGTCCGCAAAAGAGCCCTGTGCGGCCGCACCAAGAAATGTGCGAACCGCAGAATATGAGAGATGCGATCGCGGATCAGAATTGTGCGATCACAGATTCAACTCCTGTAAAGACTGAAGCAAAGTGCGGACTGCACATGAAATTGTGCGGTCGCAAAACCTCCGAAAGGGCATTTTTGTCCGAAAATTTTAGTTTTGCATAAATAGAATAGTTTTTACCAAATTAGGCCAAGTTTTGAATATTCAAAGTGTTGTAGTTGTTTTTTCTTGCTTCTTTAGACAACTTTAGCTTATTTTGGTGATTTAACATTGGGTTTTTATCTTTTAATCTTTTAATATGAGTTTTATTATCTTTTCTTCTTTATTTTCTTCTATACCCACTATGAGCAGCTAGAGTTGTACTAGGGTTATGACCCAATCATAGTGTGTAAACCTTAAGGGTGATTAATTTTATGCTTGTTTATGAATGGGTGTTTGTTATTTAGCTAGCTTTATGCTTTAATTGTAAAATTAATGGTTGCAAATATTGATTTATGCCTATTTGACTTAGTCTCTCCTTGAGAAAGAGAGACCTAGTCCGGGTTAACTTAGCTAACAAGGAATTCAGTCAATTGAGAGATTGATTAACTCAATTAAAGGGTTCAATCTAGAGATAGTAACAACCCGACTTGGGCTCTTATCAACCGTTTTGGTAGATACCCATTTTGTCTTGAGAAAGCCAAATTGAAAAAAACCACTCTCTGATCGAGAGGTACCAAGTGGGCAACATAGTGTTTTGAGCTATAATATAACCCAGTCAATAAAACAACATAAAAGTCTTTATCCCATTAGGCAAACACCTAGATTATGGTCACAACCCTAGGCCTTTTCATATATTTGAAAAACAACCAAAAACAATCATCTCTAGTTTTATTCCTTTAGATTTGAAATCTTTAGTTAATATTAGAAGTAAAAATAAAACCCTTTTTGTGGAAGTGCAATCTAGATACTTCAGGTACTCACTCCAAATATATACTACTAGTTCGCATCTTCGCTCCCAATGGATTTGATCCCGACTACTTGTTGGGTTTTATTATTGTAAATGACCGTGTCATACCTCATTAGAGGTGTGTATTTGGACGTGATCAGCCATGCCCGATACTGTGAGGCTGAGTATCGAGTCCCATCCGTCTTCAGTTGATGAGCAACCAACAACCAGCGATGCGCTTGCCGTAACCACTTCTCATCTTTCAAGGCCATCAACTCATCTTCTTCTTTACTAATTCTTCTTTCATCACCAACAACTGCTACATCACCTCCACCGACCGCAACTGCCCGAGAAGAGGATATAACTTTCTCGTAGTCCCTAGTTCATGGTAATTTAGGGCAAAATTATGCTGCCCCTTCTGAAGATCCACCAAATGAGAATAAACGTTAATCTCTCGGTTTCCACCGGTGCCACCTGTTGTCTGGCCAGTGGAACTTGCAAACTATCTTTGGATTTACCAAAGATCTGCCTCTGGCTTCAGAAAAATATAGGAAAAAGATACAAGCTCTCTCGGGAGAGTGTTTGTTGAACAATACTATGCACAATGCAGCAGCTATATATTCTCCACTGCCTTTGTTGTCTCTTCTATATTTGATATAGTAGGATTTTGAATTTGTATTTTTTGTTTTGCAAGCCAACTTTCTTGCTTCCAAGGGACTCCAAAGGTTGATTCGAGACAAGGAGGAACTTAACTCTGAGCGGGATTGACTTTTAGCCGAGCTAGATCAAACTGATGCTCGCCTCTAGCAGCTGGTGGCTAAAGCAGCTGAGGCCGTTGTGTTGAGGCTCGGTTGCTGCAAACCAAGCAAGAAGTAGAGACCCTTAGAGAAGAAGTTTCCCCACTGAGGGTTCAGTTTGAAGAAGTTAGGGCAAAATGTGTTGAAATCCGCAATGCCGTTGTTGCTGCACCTGATCGTGAGGCTTCCTTCGCTGAAAGATTGAATAATTTGGAGGCAGCCTTAAACTCTAAAACTGAAAAGCTTGCTGCTGTCGGGGTGAAGTATGCCCGATTGGAGGTGAATCATAAAAAACCATTGAGCATAATAGACTTTCAACTCTACTGTCTGTGATCTTGACGTCAGACTCCGGTCCGTTAGATCTGCACGGGAAAGCCTATCTGTCGAGGCTGACCATACTTAAAGAAGAACTCAAGCACCGAGTGGCTTCCCTCGTTGTTGAGAAAATATATGCTATGTTCAACATGAGGATAAAAATATTGGAAGAGGCTAAAGCGGGTATCATTGACTTCGATGCCGAAATCTCTAAAGCCTGTGAGCTGGAGTTGGCTACTAAAAAGGGTCTTCCGCCCAGGACTAATGCTACCGATTCTTCTAGTACTAGTTCTAAGTTCTTGAGTGTCACACCTCCTTTTTCCGCCCCCGCGAGGGGCGTAGGGAGTTTTTTCCAATAAAAGGACAATCGAAACGGGATTTATTTATTTATTTCAGAGTCACCACTTGGGAGATTTAGGGTGTCCCAAGTCACCAATTTTAATCCCGAATCGAGGAAAAGAATGACTCCATATTATAGTCTGCGTACCAGAAATCCGGATAAGGAATTCTGTTAACCCGGGAGAAGGTGTTAGGCATTCCCGAATTCCGTGGTTCTAGCACGGTCGCTCAACTGTTATATTCGGCTTGATTATCTGATTTTTATACAAATATGAACTTATGTGCAAGTTTTATCTTTTTACCGCTTTTATCATTATTTATTTTATTTTTACAAGAATGTGAACATTGTTTAAAACATGTCTTTGGATTACGTCACATGAAATGCACCCGCAATCCGGAACACATTTTATTCAATGTTTTGGGATTTGGATTTGGGTCGCAAAAATGCGCACCCGTGTTTAAGAATGTATTATTATTAACATCGTGCCTAAAGCGATTAACGTATTATTATTTATGGGTAAGACCGTGGAATTCACTAAACAGTCCATCCCGAATTCTAAATACTCAATTAAACATTTATTGAGGGCCCCGCAATTGGTGCATTTTATTGGGCGAGGCTCATCTCATTTTATTTTTAAAAAAAGGTCAGTCCTAAAATGCCTACATTTTTTATTTGAAATTTGTCTCTACAAAATAAAAGAGATAATATCTTAATTTATTTACATGTTATTACCTAGTTACATTATACTAGGCATGTTCTCAGTTTGTCAAATTAAAAAAATATAGCAATCTAATTTTAATCCTAGACCATTTACATGCTGAAATTAACCAATATTATTTAACTAAACAATATTTCTGCCAAGTTCCTACTAGATGGCCTATTCGTTTGATTTTTGACTCGACAGAGCTACTACACCATTTATTTATTTTTATGCAATATATGTAGATAGTTTATCTGTTAAACTATCATCGGATGTTCCACTATATGTATTAAATAGCTACATGATTCTGATTTTTGCAAGCTAAATAATTTGTACATACTAATAAAATTCAGAATATAATTAAATATGATTCAGAATTTCAATTCTTCATTTTTCGTATTCATGCTTCATATTCGGATTACAATAACCTGTGTGTCAGTTGTGTACCTGATATTGGAAGCAAAAGAAAATGAAGATGAGAATCAGCAGCACTAATAACAGTACAACACAGCAACAACAGCCCAACAACAGTAACAACCCAGGAAAAGAGTTTGCAAATCGGTGGAATAATAATCCCAAAACAAAAGCTTCAGACTTCGATCAAACAACAACAATTAATGCTGATTTCAAACAATGAAAGAAAGCAGAAGATTTTTTCTTTAGTTTTTTTATTTGAAAGTTTAAATATTTTTCGGAATTTTTCTCTCTCTCTAAATATTCAGCCCTTTTTTCTCTCTCTCTCTATCTGTCCGTTTTTTTCCTATCTCTCTTATTCCCTGTCTGTGTTTTTTTTTCTCATATTCGTTCCTCTCTTGTTCTCCTCTCTTTTCGATTATCTCCCCTTATTATCTCTTCAAGACCTCTATATATAACCTCAACCCTTTAATCAATTAAAATCAAACACTTTCTCCTACCAAACCCATTATCTTCCCACTCATCCCCATTACATTAAATAAATATATCACCCCACCCCATTATATTTTGTACCCCATGCCTAACATAAACAAATACAAGATTCCCCCACACTAAAATTTGTCTTGTCCCCCCTTTATATTGAACAACTATATCACAACCCACCCCATTACATTTTGTCCCCCATGCTTCACATAAAAAATTACAAAAATGTACAATTACTAAACTACCCCTCCGACCTTATTACAATTACTATTTTACCCCCAAACGTACTGCAATTTACCAAATTACCCCATCAGCTATAACAAATCAATTAATCAAATTCAACCAAAATATAGCCAATATGACCAATTTCTACACAAATTCACACAACAAATCACATGAACATGATTTCTTCAATATTTCAACAACAAATCACATGAACATGATTTCTTCAACATTTCATCAACAAATCACATGCACACAAATTGAACAACAAAGAACAACTAAAATTTGATTGAACAATATTTTTAGCAACAAACAAACCTATTTTCAGATTCAACAACAATAATAACAAACAAGTATATTTAGATTTCTAAATTCAATAATATTGAACTTAAAATTAACTCTAGCAACATTACAACTAACAATTCCTATATTAAACTTAAACAAGATTATGAGACAAATTCAAAAAATAATCATAAATAATAAACAAGAAATCAAACTATACAAATTTTGGATTCAAGATCAACCAAACAAAGTATGAACATGAATGAATCTATTTTTTTTTAAACAACAAATATGACGGATTAAATGACTCAAACAACATTAATAATTTCTGGAAAATACATAACAACATGAAACAAATTGAAGAAATAATCAATTAAATTTCAATTTGAATCTAACAAACATTAAACTAACAAATTTTTACCTAAACAATAAACAAGAACGATAAAACAAACATGAAACAAACTGAAAAATTAATTAATCAAAGTTCCATTTGAATCTGAAAATTTAATCAACAAAACATATGAACAAACTAGAAAATTATTTCAACGACGAACAAACCAAACAAGAATTGAATCATTTATCGATTTTGGATCCGAAAAATACCAAACAAAAATATGGACGATAAATGAGATTCAAAAACCAACTAACCGGAAATGAAACGACGAACAACGATTGTAAACAAATCTGTCCGGGCCTCGACTCAACGAAAGACCTTCGAACTTTGACGATTCGAAGAAGATGAAGCAACGGCAAAACAGAAGCAACTGCTGCGACGAGCAGCAGCAGCAGTCCATCGAGTGAGGAAGAAGAAGCAGCATGAAGCAGATGCGCCGGCAGCAGCACGACGGAGGAAGCAGAAGCAGCGACAACGGGCTGGCAGCGTTTGCGGCAACGGAGGAGCTGGTCAACGGACTATGGTGAAGCAGTAGCATCTCGTCGAACTCAAACTCGATGAAGAAAAAAGAAGCAGGCAGCTATGGGGTTCGTTTGGATGCAGCGAGGGGGAAAATAAAGTAAAAACAGTTAATAACTTCTTTGAACGCGCGGGGGCTGCTGGAGGTCGACGAACCATTCGTCGTCGATGAATGGATGTAGCAGCTGGTCGTTTGGACTTGGGGTTGAAGGCAACCATAGACGAGCCTGAGCTCGCCATGGAGAAGATGAAGACGATGAAGCAACTCATGTCGACGAGGTGGTGGTTTGGACGTGGGGTGGGGTTTGCTTGGAAGTTGGCCGGCTGTGTCGACGTTGGGCAGCCATGGATGATGCTTGGAGAAGCTGCAAGGGGCAGCCATGGGAGGGTTGGAAGGTTTGGAGAAGAAGAAACCAAAGGGGGGGGGGGGGGCGGATGAGTTAGTGTATTTTTTAGGGTTTTCTTCTCTTTTTTTTTGTTTTGTGTTGTAAAATGTAAGACAAAGGGGTTTGGGTCTTTTGGGTTATGGACTGGGTCGACCCAGTTCGAAATGGACTGGGTCGTAGGGAAGATTGGGCCATTTTTTGGGCCTATGGCTTGAAATCGAAGAAGAGGCCCAATTCCGACTTTCTTTATATTTTCGCTCTCTTTTCTTCTTTTATTTCTCTAAAACTAAATTATAAAAATACTTAAACTATTATTAAGAACTAAATTAAGTTATAAAAGCGCAAATTAACTCCAAATAACAATTAACGCACAATTAAGTAATAATTAAGCATAAAATTGTATATTTGGACATTAAATGCTAAAAATGCAAACGATGCCTATTTTTGTAAATTTTTATTTTTTGTAAAACAAACTTAATTACTAAAAATTGTATAATTAAATCCTACATGCAAAATGCGATATATTTTTGTATTTTTTTAATAATTTAACAAATAAACATGCACAGACAAACATACAAATAGTTACACAAAAATATCACAAAATATCACAAAAATTGCACACCAAGAAAAATTATTTTATTTTTGAATTTTGTTGGGAGTAATTCTCATATAGGGCAAAAATCACATGCTTACATTGAGAACTGAAAAAGAACCAGAAAGTGAAGATGCTAAAGGCCAAAATGACGAAAGGCAGGATATCAAACCGGCGGGGGATCTACCCACTTCCCCTGGGGCGGGGATGCTTATCTTCCTCCAGGTTCCGGAGATGCATAAGCTTAATTTTTTATTTCTTTATTGCTGTTGTTTGGCACAACTATTGTAAATAAAAACACTTTTTTGTTCAAGTATCGTATAAGTCTCATTTTCTGCGTACTTTCATTTTGTACATTTGCACAAGTTTGTCTTTTGTATCTTTTTTTGTTTAAGTGTTTGTGCAGGTTTTACTGTTTGCGTCTAATTATGCAAGGCTTTGGGTGTATTTTCCCCTGAAAATATATGGATTTTGGGCATAAGTTCTTCCGAAATCAAACCTTTAACATTAGGGTTTTTATAATAGAGGGCCCTCTTATGTTTACAATTCTCTTGAAGATGACGTCTCTTGTTCATTATGACACTACCATTTGAAGTACTTGTTTAAATTTCAAATAATAAAATCAATTCATTTTTTAGACAAGAAACAAGATAGAAATAAAGGACTTTACTTTATTCCTTCCATTTTCAAAGGTACATAAGTATTCGTTGTGCTAAAATGAAATTGCCATTTCTTGTGGCTAACTTGTACAACTTGTTTCTACGAGACTGGTCGTGCAATCCCCGGTCTCGATGATACAATTATATTTCTGGGTTTTGTATTCCGGTTAAAGTGGCAGTTATTATTTCCATATCCTCATATCATCCCCCCCAAGTGTTCAAATGCAAATTATAACATTGGGAGTTTTACACCTTCGAGGATTCCACTTATGAATTACTAGATAATCTTCAGTTCGGTAACAAACTTCTATTCCCCTTAGGAGTTTATGCTATCGATCCAAAGATTATCTACTAATCCCCTAGTGTCTTACACTTGTGAACGGTCGGGTAATCTTTGTTCGACAACAAACTCAACTTCCCAGAAGGAACTTTGCTATCGAGAAAAAGACTATCTAACCGCTCCGTAGTGGTTATTCGCTTGTGCGCCTTGTCATTAAAAGGTCTTATTACTGCTGTTGAAACTTCCTTTGCAATATGTTTTTCGTTGCTGCCTCGTTAAAAACTTTGCCAGAAAAATCCAATCGGGATAAAAACTTGACGAAGGAAGAAAGAGTGTAGCACATACTTTCAGTACATGTGATGTTCATCAGCAATAATATCTCTTAAGGTGTGCCACGTTCCAGTTGCTTGGCAACTTTTCTCCATCTTTATTCTCTGACACGTATGACCTTTTCCTGGTGACAGCTAAAACCCGGTGGGGGCCTTCCCATGTTGGACCTAGCTTTCCCGCATTGAGTTGTTGGGTGTTCTAAGTTACTTTCCCTAAAACCAAGTCTCCCACTTTGAAGTAACGGATGTTGGACCTTCGATTGAAATATCTCTCTATTCGCTGCTTTTGAGCTGCCATCCTTATATGCGCCAAGTTCATGCGTTCATCGAGCAACTCAAAATTAACTAACATTGCTTCATTGTTTGGTTCTTCGTTTGACCAAAAATATCTCATGGTAGGTTCACCTACTTCCACAGGGATCAGGGCTTCTGCCCCGTACACAAGAGAAAAAAGAGTCTCCCATGTGCTTGATTTGACTGTCGTTCGGTATGCCCATAGTACACCTGGATGCTCTTCGGGCCATTTTCCTTTAGCTGTTTCTAATCTCTTTTTGAGATTTTGTATGATCACTTTGTTCGTTGATTCTGCTTGGCCGTTTGCGCTCGGATGATAAGGTGATGATATGATCCTCTTAATTTACAAATTTTCGAAGAATTTGTGATTTTTGAACCTATCAACTATGGCCCAGTGTCGCAGGCTATTTTTTTCGGTATCCCAAATCTGCAAATTATGTTCTCTCACAAGAAATCTACTACTTCACGTTCTCCAACCTTTTGATAAGGACATGCTTCAACCTATTTAGAAAAATAGTTAGTTAAAATCAAAAGAAATCCTACCTTACCGGGGGTTGGGGGCATCGGTTCGACGATATCCGTTCCCCATTTCATGAATGGTCATGGAGACAGAACTGAATGCAGTGTCTTTGCCAGTTAATATACCAACAATGCATAGTGTTGGCATTTATCGCATTTTGAACATAAGCTTTGGCGTCTTGTTCCATATGGGGCTAATAGTATTCTGCCCTTATTAACTTCAGTACTAAGGAATCTGCGCCCGAGTGGATTCCGCAGATCCCTTCATGGACTTCTCGCATAACATAGTTAGTCTCGGAGGCTCCAAAACACCGGGTCAGCGGGCCTTGGAAAGATTTTCTGTATAATTGACCTCTTTTTAAACTATACCATGCGACCTTAGTTCGTAGCGCCCGAGATTCCTCAGGATCCTCAGGCAATTTTCCGTGTTCGAGATAGTCAATAATTTCGTTTCTCTAGTCCCATACCAAATTAGTCGTGTTTACCTCGTAATAGCTATCCACATCCAGAACCGAGTGCATAAGTTGTACAACCATACCGGAGTCCGATGCTTTTATTTCTGTGGATGATCCAAGGTTAGCTAATGTGTCTGCTTCTACATTTTCTTCCCTCGAGATATGCGTGATTGACCACTCCCGGAACCGAGCGAGTAGAGCCTGAACTTTCATTACGTATTGTTGCATGCCTTCCTCCTTGGCTTCGAAGACCCCGTAGACCTGATTTACCACCAACTAGGATTCACATTTGAATTCTATGACCTCGAAGTCTAGTCCCCGGGCTAATTTGAGTCCTGTAATCAAAGCTTCATACTCTGCCTCATTGTTAGTCAACAGGCCTATTCTTATGGCCTGCCTTAAGGTTTTCCCCGATGGTGTAGTTAGTACTATGCCTATCATGGTCCCTTTTTACATTGGAAGATCCATCGTGAATAGGGTCCAAACCCCTGATGTCGATTCTGACGCCAACAGTCCTAGGTTATAAAGTTGGCCAAAACTTGTGACTTGATCACAGTCCTAGGTTTATATTTTATGTCAAATTTACTCATTTCGATAGCCCACTTGTCCAGCCTACCCGAAAGTTCGGGTTTATAAAGGTAATTCCACAAGGGAAAGATGGTCACAACAGCTATCAGATGACGTTGGAAATAAGGTCTTAGTTTTCGAACGGCGACTTCGAGAGCTAAGGCCAATTTTTCTAGATGTTGATAAAGAGTTTCTGCTCCCGTTAAAATTTACTAACATAATAGATAGGATATTATGTACTTTTTTCCTCACGGGCTTGAACAACACTTATCGCTACCTCCGAGACTGCTAGGTAGACCAACCATTTTTTGCCTTTTTCTAGTTTTGATAGCAATGGAGGACTTGACAAATACCTTTTCAAATCCCTCAAAGCCTATTGAAATTTCTGGTTCCATTCGAAGTTCTTCTTGTTTTTGAGCAATGAGAATAAATGATGGCATTTCTCTATAGACCGGGAAATGAATCTGCTCAAAGCGGCCAATCTATCGTTAGCCTCTAAACTTCTTTTACGCTTGATAGCTGGTTTTCGATGGCCTTGATTTTGACGGGGTTAACTTCGATCCCCCTTTGTGGCACCAGGAATCCCAAGAACTTACCGGAGCTAACCTCAAAACCGTGCACTTCTCGGGATTAAGCTTCATGTTATGCTTCCTTAAGATGTCAAAAGTTTCTTGCAAGAGTTTGAGATGATCACCTGCGTTCAAAGACTTAACAAGCATATCATCTATGTAAACTTCCATAGTTTTCCCTATTTGCTTTTCAAACATCTTGTTCACGAGCCATTGATAAGTGGCTCCGGCATTCTTCAGCTCGAAAGGCATCATGTTGTAACAATATGTGCCAAAATTCGTGATGAATGAAGTTTTTTCCTGATCCTCCGGGTCCATTTTAATTTTGTTATACCCGGAGTAAGCATCAAGGAAACTCATACACTCATGCCCGACTGTTGCATCAATCATTTGATCAATGTTTGGAAATGGGAACGAGTTTTTGGGCACGCTTTATTTAAGTCTTTATAGTCTATGCACACGCAAAATTTGTTATTCTTCTTTGGAACTACTACTATGTTAACTAGCCAGTCGGGATACTTTACCTCGCGGATTGAACCTATATCAAGCAGGCGAGCTACCTCTTCCATGACAAATTTATTTCTGGCCTCGAAATAAGATATTTTTTGTGTCTTATTGGAGGAAATGATGGGATCCAAGTTTAGCTTGTGTACGGCCACTTCCGGTGGGATACCTGTCATATCGAACAATGCGACTTGTTCAAGTTCTTCTAATGTGGAATTTGTTGCATCTGTCTCTTCACGTACCTAGAAATACCTTGGCATCTGATAGGACTCTGACGCCCCTTCCCCCTAGTTGATTTTGCTTGACCTGGGAACATACGCCTACTCCTGTAATTGCTATGATGCATGCTTCTTCCCTTTGCTACTGGAGATTGAGATTGCATTCATCTCCCTTGCTGTAGGTTGGTCACCTCTTATTTGTTTAACTTCCTCGGGAGTTGAAAATTTCAGCAATTGATGATACATTGACGGCAAAACCTTCATTTCAAGCAGCCATGGTCTCCCCAGAATAATATTGTAACTCATATTGCTGTCCACTACCTCGAAAAGGATCGTCTTCATCACCCCCTCGGCATTCATAGGCAACAAAATTTCTCCCCGGGTTGTCACACTTACCAGATTTGAACCCGGCGAGGAGTTTTATGGCCGGAATGATACTTCCGATGAGCTTGGATTGCTCCAACACTCTCAATTGGATGATATTGGCCGAACTTTCTAGATCTACCAGAGCACGTTTAATCTTGAAATCTAAGACATTTAAAAAAATTACCAGGGTGTCATTATACGGTAGCAGTAATTCATCAGCGTCTTCCTCCATAAAAGTGATGTCGTCTTCAACAACTTCCTGAAGTCTTTTGTTGCGGGTCACTGATACTTTTGCCTTTTTCGCTGCCAAAAAAGTAACCCCGTTGATCTCTTTCCCCCCAAAAATCATGTTGATCGTCAGACGCGTGGGATCTTCTCCTACTTTTGAAGATCCGCATGATCACGAGTGCGACCATACTTGTTTTTAGTCTGGTCACTTAAAAATTCCCTTAGATGGCCATTTTTATCAATGTCACCACCTCTTCGCGCAGATGTCGGCAACCCCAGTCCGGTGACCGTTTGTCCCGTGATATTTACACCACAAATTAGGAGCCCTCTGGTCGGGATAAGATCTTATAAGCTTCGGTAACCGTGCTTCTTTAATATTCCTCATATATGATGCAAACTACACTACGCTAGCGCTAAAGTTGTATTCGGAAAGTCTAGGGTAGCAAGAATCTGACGTTTCCTTGTTCTGCAATGACTTATTATTTTGGCCGTGATCGGTTCTCCTATCGACAACGATTCTATCTGCCGACCGAAAACCTCTCCCACGCCCTTCGACCCGTTCATAAGGAAAAAACTTACTCCCCGAAGACCTAGATTCTATGTCAAAATCGTCTTTCGGTTTCTTTTTATTCTGCTCCCGGTCCCGACCTTTAATCGACCCCAAGAAACCGAGCTAATCATCTTTAATTCTTATTATAGACTCGTACCAATTGTGAACTTCCACCCAAGTTATTGCCCAAGTCTCGAGCAAACTTTCTTAAAACTTCCATGAGGCGTCAAAACTTCTCAAATTCAGGCCATTGGTGAATGCTTTGGCCGCCCATTCGTCTGGAATGGCCAGTAGCAATATCCTTTCCTTTTAGAACCTAGTTACGAACTCCCGTAGCAACTCGAACTCTCCTTGCGCAATCCTAAATATATTGGCCTTTCGGTCATGTACCTTTTTGGACCCAGCATGAGCCTTGATGAAAGAATCTGTGAGCATCTCAAAAGAGTCTATGGAATGCTCGAGCAAAAACGAATGCTCGAGCAAAAATGAATACCACGTAAGGGATCCCTTCTAAGAGTCTCCCTGAATTTTTTTAGCAAAACAGACTCGATCTCGTGAGGAGCTAAATCGTTTCCCTTCACTGTTGTTGTATAAGTGGCGATATGCTCATGAGGATTCGAAGTCCCATCATACTTCAGCACGTCTGGCATTTTAAACCGCTTCGGGATCAGTTCTGGTGTCGTGCTTGGTTTGTACGGCAATTGTGTGTACTTCTTTGAGTCCGGCCCTTTCAGTACTGGTGGTACACCGAAAATTTGATCTATTTGGGCGTTCACTTCCCTCATAAATCGCATGAGTTTGACTTTAACAAGATCACTCGTTGTTATGACCGGATCAATTCTCTCTGGTCCATCAGAGTTGACCTTGTCCTTCGGAGTGTTGTTGTCAACTCTCTGCGTTGCTTGGTTTGCGGGAGCACCGGGGAGAACTGGGTCTCGCCCATTCACGTTGTTGGAAGCGCCCGTCAATGCCTACTTCAGTTCTGTCATGACCTTATCCTATCGTGTGAGATGCGACCTATATTAGTCTCTTGTTGCTCTTGCAAGACCCTGACCGCTTCGACGATGTGCTCTTCTTCAACTTCATCAGGAGTTGCCTCCCGAACATGTCGCGAATATCGGTCGTTGTGGACCGGCGTGGCCTCGTTCCCCTCATTGCAGGCATCACTAATTGAATCCTCGTGCTGAGGGTGATTTCCTTGGGCTACAATGTTGTGTGTTGTTAACACCATTATCTGTCATTTTTAATAATGTTTTGCTAAGAACAAAGAATAAAACAAGTTAGTAACAAATGAGGGATCAATTCAATTACACGACTGTATATGCCCTACGGTGGGCGCCAAACTATTTATGCGTAAAATGGTACAGTTGAATTTATACGTGGTTTATAGATAAGTGAATTAATTTAATTCAAAAATAATAGATAATTAGGCAGAAATATTAGACTTAACCTTAAAATTGAAATAGACGACAAATATCTTGGTTCCAGACGCAAAGATATCAGGAGCAATAAGAACAACACAAATAAGCAAGAAAATAAAGTGTTATTGAGCTTTAGATAGTATATAGTGTATGTTTGTCAGAAAATTCGTGTCCCTTACAATGATGATAAAGCTCACTATTTATAGTTGTACCTAGGGAACAAGGTCCTAGGATTAAGCTCCTATTTAATGACAATTTTGAAGGCCATTAAAGGATATGTAACAGTGAGCAATAAATGTCATATTCTCTATAATGAACCATGCATTTAATATTGTAGAATATTCTTCATTGAATGCTACCAGACGACGGCATTAATTTTTTCGTTATGAGCATCCTTATCTCCGGTGATAAGCGAGATCATTGCCCTTGAGTTTGGCTATCTTCTGCCTTCGGTTCTACGTGTAGCTTTCTAGTGCGATCATTAAATACAAACATATTTTACCCATACAACTTGGTCTCTCACTCGCATTCTGTACGCGCTTTAGGGTTTGGCGTCTAATCTGAATTCGCACCGAAAAATTTCATTCTAAGTAAAATGCTACTTGCGATGACTATATATTTAAAGTCGAGCCCCGCCAAGATCTACCAATTAAGGAAAAAGGAGTAACACTACCTCCGACCACTATTTTCAGTGTGATTACTAGCTATATTAAGATCAATGTAGACATATGGCTTACTAATCCAAGCTAATTAATTAGGTAGAGTTACAAGACTTTAATATACTTAACCATTGAGTTAAAATGCCTAACATATGTAGTTATGACTTTTTCTTTTTTTGTTGGTTTAAATTCGAATCATTTGCTTTGGTGGAAAATGAGGGGTGGTGAAAAAGGGCGGTGAACAAGATATTGATTGTTGGGGTAAAGAGTGAGGTGATACTGGTTCATGTAATGAATCGGGAGTGTGGTTATCAAGAATTGAATTAGTGAAATTTGGTGGATTATTTTCGTGGATAATTATATCATCAGAGCAATGATGTGCCTTGGATTTCTGAATATATGTTGAGATTTGGTGGGTAATAGTGGGACTAGGTATAGTGGGTAGGGAAGATGATGTGGCTAGTAGTGTAATTTAGGGCTTGGGAGTCTACGTGGACAGTGGTGGTGGTGTCCGAAATTGGGAGGTTATTACTATTGGGATTTGTTTGTGGTGGGCTAGATTGTGTTTGAGCTATTATTTGGGCGACTGGGCTGCCTATGTTACGGGCTTGGGTGATGGAGTCCGACGGAGGATTTGATTCATCTAAGTGAATATTTGCAAATTTATTAGAGTGTGGGTAGAGAGGTAGGTCTTCCTTATCATAATTAGCATTAATTGCTTGTTAACCATATTTATTAGGGGGTATATTAATTGGGGGTAGAAGAGTAGAAGATGTACCTGGTCATAGCGCGTGTGGGATCTTTTTGGAATTCGTCGGTGTTAGGCCATCTTCAGAGTGTTGGTTGGGGACCCCTATGTTTTATGACTGATTTCCTGGGAAAATGTACCATGTGCCATTCATTTAATTCTGTGGTTGCTATTGTGGAATTTGGATTGGGTGTAAGTGTGTGTTGGGGGGGGGGTTAACCAAAGTGGCGTTTGTCGGGCAATTTCTTATTAAATGACTTAGCTTTCCACATGCAATACAAAGAAGGTGAATACTTTCATAGAGAATAACCTGTCTATGAGTACCTATATAGAGATGTGTTTTGAGGGGTTTCTCCAACGGCACCTCAATGCATATTCTGGCGTATTGACCTCGCATTATTCCAGAGGTACAGGTGTTGATTTTCAACAACTTGCCTATTTTGTTATCTATTTTGTGAAGGACGTCAAGGTCATAGAATTCAGTAGGTAACTCGGGGAGACGAACCCAAATTGCAGAGTGTGTGAGCTTAGTAGTGGAGGCGAGGAATTTGGGCTCCCATTGCCGAACTGAGATGAAATAATTTAGTATAAACTAAGGACCATCACGCAGAGCATGAAGCATGTTTTCTTTCTGTTGATATTTGAGCAAAAAAAAAATCATATCCAAGGTCAACTAGTAGGACATTTTCAGTAGGTTTCCACAGGGTGTAAATTTTTTGGCGTAGTGTTTGATGGTTAACTTTATGCCCAACGACCTTGACGATGACCGAGAAATGTCATGGAGAATAAAGACGGGATTTATCTGTAGCTGTTAAGGGGATAAAACTATCTAAGTTTGTGGAGGGGTTAGTTTTATCAGTGAGGTCCATCTTAGTGAGTTGGAGGTTTGGGTTACTAAGGGCAGGGGATAGTTGACTATTTGTGATTACCTTTTCCAAAAAGGAGGTTTTTATAGTGATAGTTGGTGATGAGGGATGATCAATCTGCAAGGTGGTGGCAATTGGGGTTTCGAGTAATGGGGGATTGTAGTTGGGGTACCAGGATCCATGATTATTGGGTTGAGTGGGTGGAGTTGCTGTTAGTTATGGTACAACTGAGAAGAACTGTTATTGGGAGTGGGAGTGGAAGTAGAGAGCATTTTGCTTTCAAGATTTTTCGACCTCTCGACAAAGAAGAAAAATGGTAGAAATGGTCTTCTTCTTTACCATTGGAGCCACACCCTCTCGATCTCCTTTTTCACAACCAGATTCCCCTATCTCATTTCCTACTACAAAGCAAGACTAGCCCACTGATTTTTCTCTTATTGCTCCTATTTTCTTTTCCTGAAAAGAGAAAATTTCTCTCAAGACTTACAAACTACTATGACCATGGCCCCTTTCTCTTCAATATTATCACTTCGTCAAATTGAAACAAACACACAAACATAAATCTAGCATACAATTTCACAGAGAAATTCAAGAATACACCCAACAATAAAGAAAGAAAAATGCACACCTAGCTTCGGAAAGAAGAATTTTCGGCTCATCACAATGTCTAATTTCATTTTGCTTTCGTAATTATTGAAGAATTCTCGTTGCTCTCTTTGGGGCTGGTGATGTAAGGTTTGTTGGTTTATTTTCAAAATACTAACTCGTACTTCTATTGTAAGTAGACCTAGAAGCATTTTTTTTCAATTAGTTGCTTCATATTCCATAACAAATTTAGCATTGATTATCCAGTTAGAAAATAAAAACGTTGGCCATAATTCGGTGGATCACACATGACATCTCATCGAGAATGATCTTCGATATGATCTACCAGAGGGAAGTCTTAAAAAAAAGGGGGGGGGGGGGAGGGAATCTTGTGGGGAAAAAGGCCGATGGAAAAAAAATCAAAAACTAACAGAATAAGCTATAAATATTACAAAACTTAGCTCAAAGTAATAAATAGACAAGAATGTAGGGAACAATAGAGATGCGATTCTTATTTCTTCCATGTATTCAAGTGTGTACAATGTGATGCCCAAACCCTCTATTTATAGGATGATATAGGTAATACAAAGGGATGCCATGAACATGGTATTAACTATTGAGAATATGGGGGAAGATCATAGAGGTGTGAGAGTTACATACATAATGGTAAGAAGTAGTGGGAGGTTAATGGAGAAGAGTAGTGGGTGTTACTCCCTTAGGAGTTATGGACATCCACCATAATCAAGTATATCATAACACTCCCCCTTGGATGTCCAAAGATAATGTGCCTCGTTAAAACCTTACTAAGAAAAAACCCTGTGGGAAAAAATCTTTGTGAAGGAAAAAGAGTACACATATCTTGTAATACGCATTACTTGCTGCCTCATTAAAAACCTTGTCAGAAAAATCCAAAGGGTAAAACCTTAGATAAAGAAAAAAGAGTACAACGCATATTTGCCTCCCCCTGATGAAAATATCACTTTATTTCTCGGAGACGATGAATTTCAAGCTTGTATAACAACTTCTCTAATATTGAGATCGGCAATGCCTTGGTGAATTATTCTGCCAAATTATCACTTGAATAAATTTCTTGAACATCTATTTCATCATTCTGTTGAAGATCGTCTCTGCAAAGAAACTTTGGCTAAATGTGCTTTATTTTGTCTTCTTCAATATATCATTCTATCAATTGAGCTATGCAAGCAGTATCGTCTTCAATATTATTGGAATCGTCTCTTCAAAGAAAAGTCACACGTCAAATAGATTGTTTGAACAACGAACTATGCCCTGCATTTGTATAACCAACACAACCTTGACAATATTTATTAGAATAAACAAATCTATATCAAGAATTCCTTTTGCAATATAATACTAATCATATTTCAATATCTCCATATAGCCTTGATACATTCAGCTGTTTGGGAGTATTCGTCCAACTTCATATTTTTCAGATGAAGTCGATTTTCACTGTATATTTTTCATTTGCCCAATCATTTATCTATCCAAATTTCATGACAGATTTGAGATCAAGATCCTCATCAATATTAATAATATTGAGCGCCACATTATATCAACAACATTGTCGTCGATTATTTTACGTTGGTTCCATCCTCAATCAATAAAGACATAACTTATCGAGATCTCATTATTTTCATGTACATGAGCCTCTTTCATGAGGTCTTATAAAGTGTTATGTCATGGTGCTCTTATAAAGCACTTGCCTCCTTATTATGAACACCTTGAACATTTTCTCCTCTCCTTCTTCAAGGAGTTTTATCTTTGGAACCGATTAGTCTATTACGCTTCATGCATCCCATAGACTATGTCTATCATGGAATTTATTCTATTTGGAGCATTAACAGATGAAATATGACATTTAGCTTTGGGTCAGCAAATGGGCCTGGAAATATAATTTTGCCTTTAATAACCTTTTATAAGACATGGCAAAATATTTTTTGCGTACCACATGTACGCGACCAATGACATATTCATATAACCACATTGTGATATTCATTATCTTTATTTCTCTCAAACCTCCCTTAGAGGCGAGTTGTGGTATTCATCCAAGCATGCATTGCACGTATTTATTCATTACTTTTATCACATATTGTCACATTCACCTTCAGGAATGGGTTTGCATTCTCAATGCTTATCAAACATCACATCCTCTTCAAGGAATGGATCATAATCAGCGACGTGCTTTATTATTTTTCCATACCAATTTGATGGTAAACATTGCCTTCACATTTTGAAGGACTATTTTGAGAACCATTCTTGTTCTTATTTTTATAATTATCATAATGATGACTATTATTATTTTGGTATTTGATACGCCCACATTCATTCGTCAACCACTTATCTTCATTTAGACTTACTACGCACCGCTACCTCATTCACTTCAATAATGGAGCATATCAAGTGGGACAAGCTTCATGCTTTTTCAAGAAAAATATATTATTTTTCTTTAGTCATCATTATATCATTAATATAGTGTGTAATGACCCGACTGATCGTTTTGCATTTTAGAACCCCATTCCCTTAAATAAAACTTCCCGCACTTGCTTTAACTAATTTATGACTTGCGGGGACGGGTGGTTCAGAAGTTAGAAGAGTTTTGAGCAAGAATATGTCTGTCAGGACCCAAAAATCCACTAAGGGTCGTGATGGCGCCAGACACTGCTGTCATGCAAGCCAACCAGATTACTTAATCAAATCTCATTTTAACACTTTTGGAAATACATGATTTTTCTTCCATATTTAAAAATTATAAAGAATTCCATTTTCAAATCAAATTTCTTTTAAAGTTAAGCAATTAATACAATATTTCAAACCATCCCAGAACCCGGAGTCACAAGTGCATGAGCATCTACTGATAAGAGAAAAATAAAAATACATCATATGTCCGGAATACCGTGGACGGAAAATAAATACAGTACTGGAAAAAGGGACTACCCTAGCTGCGGCCGTCTCGAATGATGCAAATCTCTAGTCCCCAGAATCATCCGTGCTGCTACGTCCAGTAGACTACTGAAATCACATATACCTGTGCAACAAAATGCACAGCAAGTGTAGTATGAGTACAAAAACAACGTGTACCCAATGAGTGACCCGCCTAATCCCGAAGGAGTAGATACGAGATAGTCAATCCTCACACTCACTAGCAGTCCAATGACTATTTATCCTTAAAATTATATCCAAGCAGTGAATTTGTTTTATAAACAGGATTCTAATCTAGATATGGGAAAACAGGTAGTCATACAATTCTTTCATGGAAAATTTCCTTAGTTTTCTTGTTATTATTAAATAAATGATCTCGAGCCATAATGTGGCATTAAACAACTCAAATGAGTTCAAGATAACAGCACAAACATGCGCAAATAATGCCGAGGCGACGGCCCGCTCCAACAGAAATATAAATTTGTGCACTGCCGAGGGTCGAGCGGCCCGTACCATAGATGCATCCATTTCACCGAGGCGATCGGCCCGTTCTAACAGAAATATAAACACACGCAGACAGATAATCAGTCAAACAGTCAGCGTGGAACAAATATCCAAGTAAGGTCCATTCCCTTTTAATAATTTGAGAAAAATATAGCTTTAGTCTTTTTAGAAATCCGCTTATTAATTTAATATGATTAAAGCATTTCAAGCCATCAATGATTTATAAATGATCCAAGTATAACATGCTTTTGGGTCCTAGACTACCCGGACAATAGCATAATAGTAGCTACGCACGGACTCTCGTCACCTCGTACGTACGTAGCCTCCACAAATAGGAGCACATAATCAGCTTAACTCACCTATGGGGTAATTTCCCCCTCACAGGATTAGAAAGGAGACTCACCTCGCTCCGAAGACTCATAACCGCCGCTTCACATCTTTTTGAAAGCTTGAACTAACGCAAAAATGCTCCAAAACTAGCCAAATAACGGCAAACTAATGAGAATATACTCAAATACCCGCTAACAATTCAAATTATACAATTTCCCAACTCCACTTTGTGAAATGACCAAAATGTCCTCGGACCCACGTGCCCGGATTCTGAAAATTATTGAAAATAAGTATTACCCATAACTCATATGGTGTATATCCAGAAAATCATCCAATTTCGTCCATGAATCGACCCTCAAATCAAGGATTTACCATTTTTCAACTTTGGGGCTCAAAATCCCAATTTCTACCATCCAAATACGGATAAAAATAGAAACCAACAGAAATAATCATGGAGAAACATCAAAATAAATGTCAGATATTTACCTCCTTGTTGAGACGAGAACAACGCCGCGAAAATCACCTCAATCGGAGCTCTAGAACTCAAGATATGCCCAAAATACTAAACTTCTCGGTTTTAAACACTGTCCAGACCCATTTTCCGCTTTTGCGGTTCCGCATCCGCGGTCAAATTCCGCTTTTGCGGTTCTGATAGACACCAGCTTCTCCCGACACGGAAGTGAGCATAACTCCCTCATACGATGTCCAAATTCAACGATTCCTTTTCCTATGGCTCCGAAATTTCGATACGGATCTAATGGTTCAAACAAAATAGAATTTGGAGCTCATTTACTTAATATGATACCCCTTTAAGCCCAAAGATACGGCGTTGAAATGTCAAATAAGAGCGTGATCACAACCCGAAACACACCCGAGGCCCCCGGGACCCTAACCAATCATACCAACCAGTCCCAAAATACATTACGGACTTGCTCGAGGCCTCAAATCACATCAAACAATGCTAAAATCATGAATCAACCTCCAATCCAAGTTTGATGAACTTTGAAGTTTCCAACTTCTATTTCCGATGCCGAAACCTATCAAATCACGTCCGATTGACTTCAAATTTTGCACACAAGTCCAAAATAACATAGCGAAGCTACAGAAATTTTCGGAATTCCATTCCGACCCTCGGATCAAAATCTCACCTATCAACCGGAATTCGCCAAAATACTAACTTTGCCAATTCAAGCTTAATTCTACACCGGTCGTCACAAAAATATTCCGGACACACTCCTAAGTCCCAAATTACCTAACGAAGCTATCCGAACCATAAAATTCGCATTTCGAGCCCGATATCAAAATTTCCACTTCCGGTCAAGCTTCTTAAAAGCCTTCAAATTCCTACCTTTAGCCAAACGACTCCAAACTGACCTACGGACCTCCGAATTCACTTCCGATCGTGCTCCCAAATCCAGAATCACTATACGGAGCTACGCCCAGTCTCGGAATTCCAAACGGACAACGATAACGCTGAAATGCACTTCAAGCCAAACTTATGAAATTTTTTCCAAAATGCTAACTTCCACAATAGGCACCAAAACTCTCCCGGGTTATCCAAAACCCAAACCGGGCATACGCCCAAGTCCGATATCATTATACGAACCTGCTGGACCCTTCAGATCCTGATTCCGAGGTCGTTTAGTCAAAAATCCAATCCTAGTTCATTCTTTCAATTTAAAGCTTCTGAAATGGGAATTTTCATTTAAATTTAACTCCGATCTCCCTGAATTTAGATTCCGACCATGCGAACAAGTCATAATACCCGAAATGAAGCTGTTCACGACCTTCGACTGCTGAACGGAGTGCTGGTACTCAAAACGACCGGTCAGGTCATTACATTCTCTCCCACGTAAACATACGTTCGTCCTCGAACGTGCTGAGAACTATGCTGAAGTAGTCTGAAATCATTGTTTAGCATCTTATGCACCTTCCCGTGCTGCCACAACTCAGCTGAGCACATTAGCCCGATATATTCTGAAGATATTCCCTTTTATTCAAATAAATAAGTCTTAGAGCCCAATTCCAACATCCGGAATTCTATGTTAGGCCTGTTTTCATCTAGAGATCACCCAATTATTCACCACACGCCGTCCTCAAATATGACTGCATAACTTTGCTGGATTCTTACCTTGCAACACAAAATCCACAAAACCACGATAATATTTTATGATCAACTTAGCCAAAATTCAACGAATCAGATGCTCCCATTGCATCTCATGACCTACATAGGTCTTGTTCTAACTTTTACAACACTGACACGACGGAAGAGATGCGCCAAAATTCATAACCAACTGCTGTATCAACAAGTCATTGGGTCCATACCTCTGACAGGACCATTACCACATTCTGAACCAAATGAGGATCTCGGCTCCTTAATGTACTTCATGTGCTCAGATTGCACCGATCCTAAATTCCATAATCTCATCCCACCCAGTACGAACTGCTCAGGCAATAAGCCACCTCAGACACAATCAAGAGTCCCATATGATGCCACCATGTGCCAATAGGCTACCGATTAGGATATGATACAAGAAGAATACGAACTCTGAAACGAACATCTAATTACCCCGCCCGCGAAACATACGCGCGACACATGCTAACAACTTATACGTATTTTCCTCCGAAAAATGGGAAACAGAACACATAAAAGAAACTAGGGGGAACTGTACTGAACATCATACTGTTGCGGCGTGCAACCCGATCCAAACAGCATAACCATGGCGGCATACCACCCGATCCACACATCATAACTATGGCGGCGTGCCACCCGATCCAAATAACATACCCGTGGCGGCGTGCCACCCGATCCACATACAGGTTCACATAAGGAGATATTCATTGAGCTAAATAGCTCATCACATCAAAATACTGAATATTGGTCGTAGACACGCTAAGGGTTATAATACCATCCCTGAGGAACCATTTAGCACTATAGGCTACAAAACTCAAGCACAACTAAGGTGCAATACATGATCTGAATCTCAAGAGCCATCCTGCTCATATAACATCACCGCTACGCGAAACCACAACACATAAGAAATTTACCAAGCTATTTCATAACCCATACGGCGCACTACATCACTATCTGGAATAGCTGATGAAAAAATAACACCCCGACTGTTCCTCCATAGGGAACACTCGCTGAAACAAACACAACTAGCCGGATATAAAGCCTTGTCCACAAATAAATTAATCCACTGATCTCAAGCCGATTTCTGATTGCACCAACTTGGCTAATGACCTTTCAAGGTTCATAGTAACTCATTCTTCCTCATAACATATAGGAACAACCATTACAACCGGAGCAACCTCCTCCGTTCATATCCCAATAAACAAAGTGCCCTCCAGGCCTAAATTCTCAAATCGATGATATTACCAAAATCCTCATAATTGGTTAAATCTTTAGTCAATCAAGCAACTGCATGTCACACTTACACAATCTTCCCGTGGGACACGCTCCCACAATCTTCTGAAATAAGTATCGAGTCCGTACCTTTAAAGCTTCAGATACACTAACACTGAAAAGCTATCACGCTGAAGACAATAACAATTTACTTTAATCATTCAACCACTTCCTTGCTCACCCGAGCCCTGATATCCTTGCCAGCCCAAGCTGCAACATTGATCTTTACTTCGAATTTCCATGTTACTCGCTGCAACCAATGTGCCAACCTACGATAGAACACGATTTCCATCTCTACTCTGGAACCACTGATAGACTAACACTTCATCGTATAAAACTTTTCATTTAACCCACTTCGGGAGAACTATAGCAACATACAGGTGGATTCTCATAACCATCGAATATGCCAATCTCTATGTAGTGGTCCAAGCCACCATAACCCTTCCGGAATCCGCCTACTCATAACAGGCTATAACAGAAGAATGCTTCTGAATAACATCAAACGGCCGACAAGCATCACACGCACCGCCACACTTCACATGCATGACTTGATCACGCTGGATGAACTGATCACCACTAGCAATATGCCAAGTTAACCATGGCTAATCAATCTACTTCCTTCCACTAAATCCTTGTTTGCCTTAGAAATAATGCTTCTTCATTCAACACATAATATACTCCATCTGCACTCACCCCGAGTGACCTTGAATCACGAGACCATGCTGTCTCGAATCCCACGAACTATTTCGTATTTCTCAATTCTACCCGTAAGTCAAAATATCATAGAACATTCTGAGGACCTTCTCATAAGCTGCTACAAAGCTTGATTCTTAACTGTACCCATATGATCGAAATTACTGAGGACCACACTTGAACTCCTGAAGTCACTAGGACCATTATTGAGAGCCACCCACTCTGTCTTGGTCCTGAATATAACTCACTCCATAGCTCTTATAACTTACGAAAACTCTCTCGGCGAAACACTCGGCGAAATCACTTCCTCTGAAACCTGCATCTATATGAGGCATAAATCCTGAATCTTTTTCCAAGTCCGAACATGAGCCAATAAGGCTAACCATCGCATGCCTCCAACAATTCATTTGCTCGAATTACCACTTATGGTCTTTTCTCATAGCTGAAATAACCCATCAATATGCTAATTGTCACACCTCCTTTTTGACTACCTACACCTGCAAGGGCGCAAAGGAGTTTTTCCAATTAAAGGACAAACGGAGCGGGATTTAATTATTAATTAATTCAGAGTCGCCACTTCAGAGATTAATGGTGTCCCAAGTCACCGATTGAATCCCGAACCGAGGAAATTTATGACTCTATTAACAGTCCGCAAACCAGATATCCGAGTAAGGAATTCTGTTAACCCGGGAGAAGGTGTTAGGCATTCCTGGGCTCCGTGGTTCTAGCACGGTCGCTTAACTGTTGTATTTAATTGTATCTAATCTTAATACATGCTAGCTTATGTGCCTTTTACTTGTGAAACCGCTTATTATCGTTATTTATTTTAAAAGAATTGCGACGTCGTGAAAACGTGTTTCGAACCACGTCGCAATCAATGCACCCGTGGTTATCAACATATTTCGACTTCGTCGAGAGTTGGATTTGAGTCTCATCAATGCGCACCCGAGTTTAAGAAGGTCACTTAATTAAAATCGTGCCTAAAGATTCTAACGTAATATTATTTTGGGGAAAAGCCGTGAAGTTCGCTAAATGGCCCTCCCAAATTCTAATCATTTTTAATAACCATTTATTGAGGGCCCCACATTTATTTATTTTCGTTCGGTGAGGCTCGTCTCAACTTGTGAACCTTTTTTCTATCATTATTCATTTTATAAGAATTACGATGTCGTGAAAACGCGTTTTGAACCCCGTCGCAATCGATGCGCCCGTGATTGTCAACACATTTCGATTTCATCGAGATTTAGATTTGGGCCGCATCAATGCGCACCAGATTTTAAGAAAAGTGATTTTATCGGATTTTTAAACAATTATGATCCTATGTACTAATTTTCAATTTGCGTGCTCACATGCTAGCGTTTAACAGCTTCAATTTCACTCATCTTTTCTGACTTCAAAGAGATGGCTATACAGAGATAATAAACTAACCACTAGAGCTGAACTATAAAATTCAGTTTTGAACCCTTGCGACGTAGGTAAAGATATATAGAGGAAAGCAGAATATTAATCATGAGCTAACAAAGATGAAACCTTTTTAGGCCATTATTTAAAGGACCATTTTAGATCGTGAAGTCTCACACAACATTCTAAGAACAACAAATACAGTTCCTAAATTCAACCAAAGATAGAAACAATCTCAAATCTAGTCGTAAACCCAAATTCGTTTGCAACCTTACTCAATAGACGCAGGTGTGAATATTTTAAAATCAAAGTACCACACCCTAAGCTATACATGAATGAGCTTGGATGTTTGATACATGGAGGGACTGGATCTAACCCACATTGAACGAATTAATCAAACATACCACTCTCAGATGCACTCAATCAAACAAACTCACAATTAAAATTTGTACAGTGAGGTAATTCAAACTATGGTTGAACATAATTGGACATCACAAATGTCAAACAAATTTCCCATCTCCTTATTCCACTTCCACCTTGAGCCCCAAGTTACATGGTTTGAGGAATATGTACCTGGAAAAGTAAAAGCAAGGAAAAGAGGAAGATCAGCTTGGCCGATGCAATATCGAACAACAACAGTCAACAAAATCCAACAGCAGAACCAGCTTGTAAACCAAATCGAGCAGGAAAAATAGCAGAACAACAACTCCTTTTTACCAGCAAACCACAACAACGTCTTCAATGTAACAGTGATTTCCTTCAGAAATCTACCCTCTCTTCAGGTCTAAAACTCGAAATGAAAAAAAAATATTTTTTGAACTAGTAATGGCTATGTCACTCTGATTTTCTTCTCCCTTCTCCCCCTTTTCACCAGGCAAATGCCATGACTATTTATAGGCAGCCCATCAATTTTTATTTCCTTTTAGTCCCTCTTTCTTTTAGCTTTTTTACCCCCTCTGTTTCTAACTTGCCACACAAGTAAGTGACACTATTCTCTATAAATTACTTACAAACCCCTATCTAGAAGTTCTTAGTGTATTTTGAATTTCCCCAACTGCCCCCTAGCTTAATTATAGAATTACTAACCTGCCACCTTGATTGAACTACAATTAGCTAACCAAAAGAGTTTAATCGACTAATACCAATTTCGAACCCATTACCACAACAATTAACACCTAATCAAATGCCCATATGAAGTTAATTTGAAACACCTAAAACTAAAGAACAAATAAACATATCTTGACGACTGAAACAATTAATCAATTTAAGATGCAAACTACACTTATCACCAACAGACCTTCATTTATCAAATTGGTGAAACAAATCATGAAGTGTGAATTAAACCACAAGATGAGTAAGGACAGTTATTAACTATTTAACAGCAACTAGGAAACCATCAACGAAGGATCTAAGAACCTTACTGATAACAGAAGATGCCAGCCAGTCAAATTATTTCTAAATTCAGCCATACCTAGGGTCGTTTGAGCTCTATTGGCGATCAATTCCTTACGAGGGAGGTCCAGGAATCCTATTGTGTCGATTGCATGCGATTGGACACCTTAGGTGCTTGGCCGGAAATCTTCTTTCCAATATTCGGCCAATTCTAGCCAGATTCGAGAGATACCACTATGGGGGTCGGGTAGAGGATGGTGTGACGATCCTACGGTGTAGATTTGGGACCGTTTGGCATAAGTCTTGTCGTGGCCGGAAAATCTTCAAACGATTATTCGACGAGAAGGAGAAGGATTCGAGGGATGGCAATATGGGGAATGGGAAGAGGAGGGTATGGTGAATCAATGGTGTTAATTTGGAAGCTTGTGGCGCGGGTTTGGTTCACCGGCGGCGAGGATTCCGGTGAGGAGTCAGGGAAGTACGAGGTTGATGAGAAGGGGTACGAGGAAGAGACTGATTTGTCTCTAAGGCTTCAGAAAAGCCTTAATTGAAACAGAGATTCATTAGGAACCGTTGGATGAAAGGTGATGGACGGCCATGATTAACTGATCCAAAACGCCGTCGTTTGAAGTTTAAACAATTGGACCGGGTGGGAACGGGTTATGGGCTGATGGAGCGTGATTTGGGCTGGGGTTGGAATGGGTATTGATTTTGGGCTGGGATCCATTTGGGCTGGGGGGGTTTAAGAACGAAACTGGCCCAGATTTTGGGTCTTTTTAAGACCACCTATTCTACTCTTATTTTCTTTCTCTAATTTTTTTTATAATTTTTACTAATTTTTATAAAGAGGTAAAACTAACATAAAGTCCTAATTATTTCCAAACAAAGACTAATTAATTTCTAAAATTGTTTAAAAACTATTTCATGACAAATTCACAATAAAAATCATTAAAATGCAAAAGTGAACTAATTTTGTGATTTTTCATGTTTTGTTCTAAACAAATTAACCCTTAATTGATGCTAAAAATATAAAACTAAAGCCTAAATGCAAAAATGCATATCTTTGTATTTTATAAAAATTAACATGCGCAAATAGAATGCAACAACTATCAGAAAATGACACAAAAATGCACAAAAATTGTAAAAATAAAGAAAAAATCATTTTGTTTGGGATTTTGGGAATAATCATATATAGGGCAAAAATCACGTGCTCACAGCTGCCCCTCTTTGCTCGAAAACACGAAAGGTTTTCGGGCAAAGATAAGTGAGCAAATACGAGCGATTTTTGCCCGTTCCAATATTCCGTTGTGAAGCATTTTGAAAAGTTTGACTGCATCCTGCTTCAGAGGTTGCCTACATATCCTCGGCTAAACAAGAATCAGGTCAGTGTAGTTCGGGAATGTCTGGTAGCTGGGACTACCAGGAACTGTGATTTCACTGCGCTTGCTGCTGTTACTGCTTGCTGACCTCCCTTATTACACCACATCAAAGATAAAAGAAGCTAAACTAACTATGCTCTATGAATTACAAAAATCCTATCTAAATTCTTCAAACTTGTTCTTGTACTTCCTTGCTGCCTTGTTGTCTTGTGTTTCCTTGTTGCCTCATTGTCTTGTGCTTTCTCGATAAAATTCCCTGTTGCTATTCCCCTGGTGAATTGAGATGTTATTCCCTCTCTCCAAACTGCTGAACTTGAATAAACTCGAACTCGAATGTATTCCTCTGTTATCCATGTGGGCTCCTGACTTCGACTGCTTAAAATTGAAACTACTCCTCTATTATCCAGGCGGGCTCCTGACTTCGACTGCTTAAAAATATTTAACACCTCCATTCTCCAGGCGGGCTCCTGACTTCGGCTGCTTAAAATATTTAACACCTCTATTCTCCAGGCGGGCTCCTGACTGCTGAACTTAAAATTGAAACTACTCCTCTATTATCCAGGCGGGCTCCTGATTGCTAAAATTAAATTGTATGTCTCTATTCTCTAGGCGGACTCCTGATTTCTAAATTTTGAACTCTGTACCTCTGTTCTTCAGGCGGGTTCCTGACTTCAAAACTAAACAAAGAGATTGATGGGAAGCTAACAACTTGCATTGTATCACCTCCGTTCTTCAGGCGGGCCCCTGATTGCTTAAAATTTGAATGGTATGTCTCTATTCTCCAGGCGGACTCCTGATTTTTGAATTTGAATGTATTCCTCTGTTATCCAGGCGGGCTCCTGACTGCTCCAAACAATTATGAACCCAAGGTGTTACTTCTCACTGTACCAAGGCATCTTACCCAGGTATGTGAATTACGTCCTATTATCCAGGGAGGTCCTGACAACTTGCATTTATTCTAATCATGCAAACCTTGCAATAAAATTATATTCCCCTATGCTATTCAGGATTATCTTGTATTTAATCAAACCGCACTTTGCGATCAAACCTGATTACTGCTTGTTTTTCCTTCTTGGAGAATTCCTCCTCAATGGCTAACTTTCTGCCCCTGTTTCAATCAAAGAAAATTTCGTCAGTTTAAAACGGTGGTTAGTTGATGGCATTCTTGCTGAAAAATTCTTCCACTGCCTTGCTTTGTGTTGACTGCCTTCCACGCACTGACCCTGAACCGCTTGACTTTCTGACCAACTTTTAAATTTCCCAACATCTGGCGACCTAAATGTTTTACACCCATGCTGTTATTTCACTTTTCTGACCTTTTGTTTAAGCTTTTGCCTTTCCCACGACATTCCCCAATCATCTCACCGATGAAACTTCCGTTAATTCCCTGTATTCCACTTGACATCAAGTTGTTTTTGACATGCTCTGACCACGTTGAGCTTTACAATTCTGGAAGCTGGTAGTGAGCTTTGAAGTCCTTTCTGCTTGTGTTGACCAAAACTAGTACTGAAACATCTCAGCTAGATAAAACCCTCAAAAGAAAATGAAATGCGATGATTTTTGAGTTACGGATAAGAAGAATCCAAAACCAGATGACTGTTTGAAAATAGAAGGAAAAGAAACTTATCTGAGCGAGACAGCTAGTACCAATGGTCATGACATGCATTTTGGATTAATCAGCCCAATCTGTCCAACCAAACAACTCTCAATTGCCGTACCTCATTGCCCAGAACTTCCATCACTTGTTTGTTTTATCCAGACCTTAACCTTGTTTCCCTGTGGTACCGTGAAACGGTTTCTATCAACAGACCTTTCTCAGTTTGCCATTTCTTACCTCACCTTCGCCTTGAGGTGCCCGTAAAGGTTTTCACCAGCAAGACTCTCTCATTTATTTTTCTCTCAGCTCTCGTCGCCTTACGGTGCCCGTGAGGCTTTTAACCCATAAGACTCTCTCATTTTTGTCTTTTGTTCTTCTTGCTTGAACCAGAGTGTTGCCATTGCCACGAATTACCGCTACCTGCTCGACTTGGCATTTATCAAAAAATTGATCAGAAGGTCTTCCTTTGGACCGTAATGTAGGCTTTTGTATTGGGTTAGAAAGAAAGGTATGAAAGGCTCAAAACAATTCAAATGGGTTCAAATTATAACTTTCGGAATCCAACTTTCACAACAATCACAACTTCTGCCCCAGTGTTTTGCTTGGGGATTTTTGGATTTCTATTTTGGTATGACTGAACCTCGGAGTAAGGCTGCCTACGTACCCTTTCGGGATCAAGTCAAACGTAGTTCACTGTATCATAATTTACTTTTGTTGTTGTGTTTTTCTTTTTTTTTTTCTTTTTTCTTTTCTTCCTCTTTCTTTTCTTTTTTCTTTTCTTTCTCTTTCTTTTCTTTTGTTTTTCTCTTCTTTCTTTTATTTTGCTTTTCTTTCTTTTTCTTTTCCTTTGTTTTTTCTTTTCTTTTCTTTTCTTTCTTTTTATTTTCCTTTGTTTTTCTCTTTTTATTTTATGTTCGGCGCCTGTGTTCCCTGATAGTGCCATTGATTCCGAAAGAGGGGTATGAAAAATAAGTAAGGCTCAAAGGGGACCACAAGGGATAAAAGTGTTTGGATAGCAGGACAAAACGCCTTCATCATTTCAATCTTTAAGATATGCCAAATACAAACAGATACATTCAGAACTAAAGAAATCATACATAATATCTCTTGACCGCATCGGGATTGATGGCCATTTCTATACATTTTCCTTCCACATATGTCAAATACAATGCTCCGTTAGACAACACTCTGGTTACCACAAATGGTCCCTGCCAGTTTGGGGCAAATTTTCCTTTTGCTTCAGCCCAATGAGGCAAAATCCGCCTCAGTACTAACTGTCCGACTTCGAATTTCCTTGGACGCACTTTCTTGTTGTATGCTCTTGCCATTCTTCGTTGGTATAGTTGGCCATGACACACTGATGCCAATCTGTTCTCGTCAATCAAACTCAACTGCTTAAGACGACTTTTCACCCATTCATCATCATTGATTTCAGCCTCTGCAACAATTCGTAGAGACGGGATTTCCACCTCTGCGGGTATTATTGCCTCGGTGCCATACACCAATGAATAAGGAGTCGCCCCCACCGAGGTACGAACGGTGGTGCGATATCGTAACAATGCAAAAGGTAATTTCTCATGCCACTGTCTAGATCCTTCAACCATCTTCCGGAGTATTTTCTTTATATTCTTATTGGCTGCTTCAACCGCACCATTTGCCTTGGGACGGTATGGAGTAGAATGCCTATGGGTAATCTTAAACTGCTCACATGTCTCCTTCATCAAATGACTATTAAGATTAGCCCCATTATCTGTGATGATTACCTTTGGAATCCCAAACCGACAGATGATATTTGAATGCACGAAGTCGACTACAGCTTTCTTAGTCACAGACTTGAACGTCTTAGCTTCCACCCATTTGGTAAAATAGTCTATAGCTACCAGAATAAACCTGTGCCCATTTGACGCTGCTGGATCAATTGGCCCAATAACATCCATGCCCCACGCAACAAAAGGCCATGGTGCGGACATTGTATGTAATTCTGATGGTGGAGAATGAATCAAATCTCCATGCACTTAGCATTGATGACACTTACGCACAAAACGGATACAATCCCGCTCCATCGTGAGCCAATAATAACCTGCTCGGAGAATCTTTTTTGCTAGAACGTACCCATTCATATGCGGTCCACAAACTCCAGAATGTACCTCAGTCATGATAGATGTAGCCTGTCTCGCATCAATGCATCTTAACAACCCGAGATCCGGAGTTATTTTGTACAACACTCCTCCACTAAAGAAAAACCCGCTTGTCAATCGTCGAATTGTTCTTTTCTGATCACCGGTGGCCTGTATCGGATATACTCCCGCCCTAATGTACTCTTTGATATCATGGAACCACGGCTCGCCGTTAATTTCCTCTTCTATCGTATTACAATAGGCATGTTGATCATGAACATGAATCTGCAACAGATCAACATAAGCCTTATCTGGATGATGCAACATCGATGCCAAAGTAGCCAAAGCGTCGGCAACCTCATTATGAATCCTTGGAATGTGCTTGAATTCTATGGCCTGAAAACGTTGACAAAGCTCATGCAGACACTGCCAATACGGTATAAGCTTCATGTCTCGTGTTTCCCATTCTCCTTGAATCTGGTGTACCAGTAGGTCCAAGTCACCCATGACCAAGACTTCCCGTACACCCATATCCACAGCTAATCTCAATCCCAATATACACGCCTCATATTCTGCCATGTTGTTCGTACAGTAGAAACGAAGCCGAGCTGTAACAGGATAATGCTGACCTGTTTCAGAAATAAGTACCGCTCCTATTCCCACGCCTTTCATATTTGCAGCCCCATCAAAGAAAAGTTTCCATCCTGGCTTCTCAGCTTGTTCCAATTCATCAATGTGCATCACCTCTTCATCAGGGAAATAAGTTTTCAAAGGTTCATAATCTTCATCGACGGGGTTCTCAGCCAAATGATCGGCTAGTGCCTGTGCTTTCATTGCAGTCCGTGTTACATAGATAATGTCGAACTCTGTAAGCAGGATCTGCCACTTTGCAAGCCTCCCTGTGGGCATGGGTTTCTGAAAAATATACTTCAACGGGTCCAAGCGAGATATAAGGTAAGTAGTGTAAGATGACAAATAATGTTTCAACTTCTGTGCCACCCAAGTTAGGGCGCAACATGTCCTTTCCAGATGAGTATACTTAACCTCGTAAGATGTGAACTTCTTGCTGAGATAGTAGATAGCCTACTCCTTTCTGCCCGTAACATCGTGCTGCCCAAGTACACAGCCGAATGAACTATCCAAAACTGTCAGATAATCAAAGACCTCTCTGGTTCTGGCGGGACCAACACGAGTGGGTTCGACAAATACCCCTTTATCTAATCAAAAGTCTCCTGACATTCATCAGTCCATTTGACCGCGGCGTCTTTCTTCAATAATTTGAAAATTGGCTCACAAGTTGCCGTGAGCTGAGCCATGAACCTGCTGATATAGTTCAATATTCCCAACAAACTCATCACCTCGGTTTTGTTTCTTGGAGGTGGCAACTCCTGAATGGATTTGATCTTCGACGGGTCTAATTCAATACCTCGCAGGCTGACTATAAACCCCAACAACTTCCCAGATGGCACCCCGAAAGCACACTTTGCAGGATTGAGCTTAAGATTGTACTTGCGAAGCCTTTGAAAGAACTTTCTCAAATCTCTGACATGGTCGGATTGCTGTCTAGACTTCACGGTCACATCATCCACGTACACCTCGATTTCCTTATGTATCATATCATGGAATATGGTTGTCATGGCCCTCATGTAAGTTGCCCCAGCGTTTTTCAAACCAAACGGCATGACCCGATAACAATATGTTCCCCATGGCGTGATGAATGCCGTCTTTTCTGCATCTTCCTCGTCCATTAGAATCT
The DNA here is from genome assembly GCF_000393655.2 of Nicotiana sylvestris. Taxonomy (NCBI): domain Eukaryota; kingdom Viridiplantae; phylum Streptophyta; class Magnoliopsida; order Solanales; family Solanaceae; genus Nicotiana; species Nicotiana sylvestris. Next base: position 7,397,570 of record NC_091066.1, read on the forward strand.
GATGATAACCCGCGTAACAATCCACAAAAGAGCCAATATCATGTTTGGCACAATTGTCAATCAGTATATGGATGTTGGGCAGTGGGAAATTATCTTTTGGACTTGCCTTGTTAAGATCCCGATAATCGACACATACCCTGGTCTTGCCATCTTTCTTCGGCACATGCATGACATTAGCTAACCAAGTGGGGTACTGTGTAACCTGAATGACCTTTGCCTCAAACTGCTTGGTAATCTCTTCTTTGATCTTCACACTTATGTCCGTTTTGAACTTTCTCAGCTTCTGCTTGACAGGGGGAGTGCCGGATCAGTGGGTAATTTATGAACTACCAAATCGGTGCTTAGACCTGGCATATCATCATATGACCATGCAAAAACATCTTTGTACATATGTAGTACTTTAATTATCTCCTCCTTGAGTTGTGGCTCCAGATGAACACTTACTTTAGTTTCTCGCACATTGTCTTGGTCCCCTAGATTAACCGCTTCTGTGTCATTTAGGTTAGGTTTGGGTTTTTCTTCAAAATGACTTAATTCTTTACTAATTTCCTCATAAGCTTCATCGTTGTTACAATACACCCCATCATCACACTCGATTTCTTGTATTATTACTCCCGAGCTAGATTGGCTTTTAAAACTGGGCCGAAGATTCCTCATGCATGTCATATCATTGATATCAGCATAAAAAGAACTGTACAAAAGAAAAGAAAAATGGAAACAAAATTAGGAACGAAGAAAATTGCATTTCATTGAATGTAAAGATAACAAGGTTTTAACTCATCCAAACGGACGGAACATAGCAACTGGATTACAAACCCTGGAATAATCCAGGTGTCAAAAGGGAAAACAAAACCCACTACCACGACTCCCTCAGAATTGGAAGATGAGTAGCTTCCCAATTGTTGATGTTAGCATGTGGTCCGATGTACTGTACATCTGCTCCGCTTGACCCTTCCCCGGTCTCAACCATGTTCACTTCAGCAAATACTCTCTCGAACACCTTATCCAAATTCCCCTCTGACCCAATCAGTGAACTTGACACCTTTGCCAATGACTGTTTCTTGCTACCCGGCCTGACGAAGGACCTGGACAAGCGTGGAATTGGCTTGGGAAGAACCCAAGCTTTCATTTTCAATTTACGGGCCCTTTTAACATATGCCGCTGTTGGTTTGAACCCCAACCCGAAGGTGTCCACATTTTTGGGCAGGGAAACAGGTTGAATAATGCCCTGAAGTTCAGCCCCCAGACCTTTCCCTGGCACGAACCCGTTACTTAGCATTTTTGATACTACCATGACGGTCGCAGCTGCCACCCTGGGACATGGAATGCTTTTACCCTCGGGCACTCTGCTCACCGGGACCGTGTCAAAGACCTGATAAACCCATGGTCCCTTATCATCTTCAGTTTCTATAAAGGGCACAATGGCATCATTCATGGCGCATGTGAGATCTTCCCCATATAACACAATTTCTTGTCTGTCCCACTCGAACTTGACCATTTGGTGCAGCGTGGAAGGCACGGCTTTGGCCGCGTGGATCCATGGTCGACCCAACAAAAGATTATAGGATACTGCAGCATCCAACACCTGAAATTCCATAGTGAACTCGACTGGACCAATAGTCAATTCGAGTACAATGTCCCCTACTGTGTTTGTTCCCCCTCCATCGAACCCTCGAACACAAATGCTATTTTTGCGGATTCTATCGTCATCGATCTTCAACTTGTTCAATGTGGACAACGTGCAAATATTAGCACTCGACCCGTTATCGATCAGTGCCCGAGTAACCATTGAACCTTCACACTTGACCGTCAAATAGAGAGCTTTATTGAGTTCTGTGCCTTCCATAGGCAATTCATCATCAGAAAATGCTACCCTGTTCACTTCAAAGATCTTGTTAGCAATTGTCTCCAGATGGTTCACTGAAATTTTGTCGGGCACATGAGCCTCATTCAATATCTTCATCAAAGCTCGGCAATGCTCGTCAGAATGAATCAACAACGAAAACAACGAGATTTGGGCCGGTGTTTTTCTCAGTTGTTCAACAATGGAATAATCTTGCATTTTCATCTTTTTCAGAAATTCTTCTGCCTCTTCTTCCGTCACAGCCTTTTTGACTGGCACTGGATTGTCTTTAGCGCCCTTAGCCTTTCTCAACTCTTCGGGAGCAAAACAACGTCCCGACCGAGTTAATCCTTGTGCTTCACAACTCTCTTCCTCAATTTCCTTTCCTTTGTATGTCACCACTACCTTGTCATATTTCCACGGTACGGCTTTGCTATCAACCATGGGTAACTGGACTACTGGTTTTATGACAACTGGTTCTACGTAGGCCCCTTTCACAACCACCACGGGTGCAGATGATGACCCTGGTACCACTAACTTGACTGGCTCTGGCTTTTTTGCAGCCACAAATGGTCCCTTTCCCATTACCAACACTATCTTGTCTTTTAATGCTTTTAATTGAACCACTGACCTTGCACTTACTGTCTTTTCTTTGGCTTCCGTAGAACGAATCACCATAACCACCTGCGAAGGTTTTTTAGGCTTTGTCCCCTTATGTATCAGTTCGATCATATTGGCCTCATAATGCGCTGGTAACGGATTTTGATTGATGTTTGGGGCCTCTGGAGCCTGTACTTCAATACGGCGATTATCAATGAGCTCTTGTATCGCGTTTTTCAACTTCCAATATTTTTCAGTATCATGCCCCGGCATCCCTGAGCAATACTCGTAGCTAACAGAATGGTCCAGGTTTCTGGGAAGGGGGTTTGATGCTTTGGATTCAATTGGGGTCAACATTCCCAACTGTTTCAATCTATGGAAGAGAGCAGTGTAAGATTCTCCCAGTGGAGTAAATATTTTTCTGTTTAGGGCCTTCTCACTTCTAAAAGCTTGGTTTGGGCGAAAGCTGGTTCCTGGTCTGTTTGCCCTGGGAGGTAGATAGGTGTTTTGTGGGGGTGGATGTGTGTTTTGGGGATTCGGTGCACGCCATTGCGAGTGCACCGGAGGCTGAGTGTAGGTCTGGGCGTGGTGGATAGAAAAGTGTGGTTCTGGTGGTGGATAGTAGTGTTGTGGTGGGCCATATGGGGTATATTGGTAGTTTGGGTGGTGGGGTCTGGGTTGGTTGTAATAGAGTGGAGAGTTATTGGGCCTGGACAAAGCATTAGCTTCAACCGTAGCAACTTCTTCCTTCTTCTTCTTTCCAAGCACACCACCAGTACCGCTTTGGATGGCCTGGGTGGTTGCTTTCAATGCCGAGTAGCTCAAGATCTTATTAGATTTCAATCCCTCTTCAATCATGGCTCCCATCTTTACCACTTCATTAAACGACTTTCTGACGGATGTCACCAGATGACCAAAATAGGTAGGTTCCAATGTTTGCAAGAGTAATCTACCATCTCACTCTCCCTCATTGGAGGATCAACCCTTGCAGCTTGTTCCCTCCAGCGGAAACCAAACTCTCTAAAACTTTCCCCAGGCTTCTTTTCCAGTTTCAACAATGACAAACGGTCGGGGACTATCTCAAGGTTATATTGAAAATGGCCAATGAATGCCTGTGCCAAATCATCCCATGTATACCATCGGCCGGGGTCCTGTCTCGTGTACCATTCCAGCGCGGACCCGCTCAGGCTTTGACCGAAATATGCTATCAACAATTCATCCTTTCCCCCAGCACCTCTCATTTTGCTACAAAAACCACGCAGATGGGCTACTGGGTCACCATGCCCCTCATACAAGTCAAACTTCGGCATTTTAAAACCCGCAGGCAACTGAACATTAGGGAAAGGGCACAAATCTTTGTATGCGATGCTGACTTGGTTACCTAGACCATGCATGTTCCTGAAGGATTTCTCCAGGCTTTTGACTTTACGAATCACTTCCTCCTGTTCTGTATTCTTAACCGGTTTCTCAACCTCTCCTGGGATTTCAAAATGGTGAGAATAGGTATATGGCTCAGGTGCTTTGAAAGTGGGTTCGGGAGGGTAATATTGGGTGTCATGAGCTTGGAATAACGGCTCACTGGACGATCTATGTAGTGGGGCTGGGGGAGGTGCCACAAACATTGGAACCATGGGTGGTGGAGGGTTCTGTTTGGGGGGTGGAGCTGGAGGAGCGTATGAAGTGGTACCATAGCCCTGGGTGTGATAGGGGAAGGCTGAAGATACGTGGGGAGTGGTGGGCTCCTAAGCTTGGGCCAGGGGTGGGATGTAAGATGGATTAGCAGGATATAGTGGTGCCGGATGTCCCTGAGACCATGCCTGATGCATTTTAGCCATTTGTGCTTTTAACTTCCTCATCTCTTCTTTCATAGCACCCACATCCGTTACCTCAACTTCATTCGAAGGGTCTACGATGCTGATTTCCGAATCCTGCCCTGTCATTTTTACTTGATCTTTCGACCGGGTGTTGTACAGGTGAGTTGCCAGAATTGCCAATCAACTAACCACCTGCCTGGACTCACACATTTAGACAACCACTTTGTTAGCGATTAGGTTTTAACAGATTTAACAACCGCACGTTGGCATGAATGCACTTATACAGTTAATCATTTCTATTATGCATTTGCTCGATCGCATGCGTCATCCCGACACTTTGTTCCTTGTTTTTTTTACCATTCTTTCAAATTTCCTCACCCCATCCCTCTCTTGTGCTCTTCTCTTTCTTTTGTTTCTTTCTCTTTTGTGTTCCTGCTCATTTCTCTTTTGTTCTTCCGCTCTTTTCTTTCTTTCTCTCTTTCTTTGGTTTTTTCTTTTTTCTTTTTTCTTTTTTTTTCTCTTCTTTTCTTCCTTCTTCTTTTTTTTTCTTTCTCTTACGATTACGGTCGAATCCTATAGAGATTGCCTACGTATCGTGACCCCGCACGAATCAGACCAAGCGTAGTTCATGAAAATAAATGCAACAATACAGGGTGAATTTTTTTTTGAAATTTTCAATTTTCATTACTAAAACAAACTATTACAAACTCAACACTTTTCGGAATGAAACTAACAGACGCAAATTAAAAGCAAATACAGACTCTAAGACTGCAGACGTACTTGACCTGGAAAGATAACGGACATACGAAAGACTGACTCAAAATGGTAGAAAATTACAGACACAGACTATGCATACTCTAGTGCTTCAAACTTAGGTGTCCGCGGGGCGTCGTTCGGCCTCGCCGCGGGCCTAGGATCCAAATCCCTTTCAAGCTGCTCTAACTCGTTCATGGTTCGCTTCACATAGATCATCACTGCTGAGACAAAAGTAGTATAGGTCATGTCTTCACAAACCCGACATCTCCTGAAAATGGCATGAGCAATGGCTCTAATCCTGTCTTTTGTTTGCTTCTTTTCTATGAGCAAACGTCTTATCTGATTGATGCACGTCTTTAAAGGTCGAGAGTCCTGCAGGTGTTGGTCTTGCAACCGCTGCACTTCTACCTCCATTTGGGCCAATAAGTCGTAACAATGTCCACTTTCAATTTCAAAATCTCTAGCCTGCCTAACCGCTTTACCCTCAAGGGCAACCACTTTTCTCTTTAAATTGGCAACAATTTTCTCATGGTCCCTTTTCAACTGATTCAAGTACTGGCGACGCTCCTCTGTTCTTGTAGCCCACTGTGCTTTAAGTTCTTACATGATATTCTCAGATTTTTCTACTTCATCCCGCAATTCCCTGACTTCGTTTTCCAGCTTTTTTATCAATTGCTCATATGATCGGCTCCTTGGTTGCTTGTCGACGGTTATCCTCAATTGCCTGATTTGGGCCCTGAGTGCTTCGTTTTCTCAAGCCAGTCTATTCTTTTCACCTTGATCCGCGGCAACCTGTACACTGTTCTCGAATTTCAGACTCTCAACTTGCTGCTTCAGTTTACCAATCTCAACTCGATAGCCTTCTTCCTTTGCTAACCAATCCCACTGCTCTTGGGACGACTTGGCGAAATCTTCGAGATGAGGTCTTTTAGCCGGTCTCCCACATGCCACGTCACCTCTGAACCAATCATGATACCCTGGGGCAACTTCCTCTTTGACCCTATCTGACACACAAGTGTTCGCCATCAAATGTTGGCACTCACTCCAAATTTGGCGAACCTCTTCCTCGGGGAACCGACCGTCAGGACTAATTTCGACCACTTGGGTACTCAGATCTTCATCTCTCAGTACTACTTGATACCTCCCGAGTTGCCTCAGAACCCGATATGGTGCATAGGGCTGGATGCTTTTGAGTCCCATCAACAAAAAATGCGACCGGGCTGCTGGCATATATATGACTTCTTCGACAGGCAACCATCCAAGCACCCACTGTATCTGGCTGGCATTGAGGTTCCGAAATAATGATGTCCAGGTCGTGACTCCTTCAGATAGACTAGCCCCTTTGATTCTTGTGTAAAATTCTCCTATACAAGTTTTCTCAACCGAACCATAACTCAATAGCTGAGAGCGAGGGCACAAATGCTCAGTCATCCACATTTGTAACAACAAGTTACATCCCTCAAAAAACTTGCCCCCGGCTTTGCACGCAGTGAGAGCCCGGAAGATGTCAGCCACGATCATAGGTGCTAAAGTGCTTTTCCCCATGGTTTGCAAGGTACTGACGACCCCCGCTACTTTCAAATCAATATTACCATCTTTCCTTGGGAATATTATGAGGCCCAAAAAAGCTATCATAAATGCCACCCGTCTGTGTTCCTCCCATTTTTGTCGGTTACTTCTACTGCATAGCTTAAAGTCTGGATTATTGAACCCGCCCACGTGGCCATATCTATCATATATGAAGCGGAAACTGCAGAAACCCTTTGCAAAATCTGGATGATGAACTGTTCGGGGTATTTTCAAGGAATCCAAGAATCGGTGTATGGTAATGGCCCTAGGAGCAATCAAGTATTTGAACCTCAATGGAGCTTGATCACTTCCAATATACCCCGCTATTTCTTCCAATATTGGGGTGAGCTCAAAGTCTGAGAAATGAAATACATTATGTGCCGAATCCCAATAGGTGGCCAATGCCCTGATAATATCCCCCCGAGGCTGAATGTTTAATAAATCCAGAAGGTCTTTCAAATATTTTTTCACTTCGTCTTGCCCCTCTTTGCCTAAATCATTCCACCATAATTGCAGCTGAAAAGGGATTTTGGTCATTATTAAAAAGGGCTCATTTATCATCGTGCTCATCTTGCACATTTATTAAAGCGTTTAAGCAAAAAGAAAACTTTTATTCGACTTAAAAAAAACTATCTACTACCCATCTTATTCACGATTCTTACTTCTTCTTTTTTTTTAAGATAAAAATACCCAGTTTTGCAACACGACTTTTCAAAGCCTTGCGGACGAAAACTTAGGGCTGCGAGGGTCGAAATACAAAAAAAATGAAAACATGACCCAAGGTGGCCATGTATGCAAGGTCAGCCTTCCGGCGTTCCGTTTGGAAACATTTGGCTATTTTTGACAAAACAACATCACCCAATTTATTTATGACCCAAAAATAAAACTTTTGACACATTTTTTTTTGACTATTTTTGCAAAGGGGAGGTTGGACCCGATGAGGGTTGCCTACGTATCTCACGCCCTGTGAGAATCAAACCATGCATAGTTCGGGCAAATTAACCGAACTATTTTAAAACATGACACTTTTCCATTTTTGTTTTTGGCATTTCATAAGCGAATAAAAACTATTTTTAGAAACAAGACTCTTTTTTTCTTTTCAACAAATAACAACCTATTTTCCACACTAAAAATAAAAGACTTTTTTTTCCTTTCCTTTTTCAACAAATTATGAAACAACTTATGTTTTTCGAACTAAAACAAAAACTTTTCTTGTCCTTTTCTTTTTCAACAACCCACTTTCCAAAAAATAAAAGACTCTTTTTTTTCTATTTTTCCTTTGCTTTTTTTTTTTTAGTAAAACAAAATAAAACATTTTCCTTTTTTTTTTTCTCAAAATTTCGGCAGAGTTCCGCCAGTAATTGGTCATTGATTTTTATTTATAAAATAAACAATTAACTCCCTAATTGATATTCCTTTTTTTCCTCTTTTCTCTTTTTTTTCTCAATTTTCCAACATTCCCGAGATTCAGAAACCGGTCAACATGCAAGTTCGAAACAAATATATGTACAAAACAAGTAGGATGCATCAGGATGGTCCTTTCATTTCAGGTTGCTAGTCCTAGACGGACCCAACCCCTGTGTTGAGTCCTCTAAGTCGAATGCAACGTGATGCAAATAAGCGTTCCTACTAGGGATCTGGCATGAAGTCACGTTATTCTATGTTCAAAACCTGGGTCAGTGTTCTAGACTGTGTACCCGAGCGGACAACTCAAGTCGAGGAGGGGGCAACTTACCGGGAACCAAAAGGCCATCCGGCTTCGTAACTTGTCCGGCCTCTTTCTTATTTCAAGGTATGACACTAACAAAATAGGGAGTCTCAACCAGTAAGCACATCCCCGGAGGTGAAGAGAGAAGGGTTCGGCACAGTTTATATACAATTGAGATAATATTAAAGTGATAACATTTTAGCACATTCAACACAAAACATGTAGGAAAATCAGATACAATTAAATACAACAATTTATCTAAGCTCGAATTCTGAACCCTGAACCAGAGATTCTGGGTTCAGTAACTCCCCAGCAGAGTCGCCAGAGCTGTCACACCTCCTTTTTGACTACCTACACCTGCAAGGGCGCAAAGGAGTTTTTCCAATTAAAGGACAATCGGAGCGGGATTTAATTATTAAGTAATTCAGAGTCGCCGCTTGAGAGATTAATGGTGTCTCAAGTCACCGATTGAATCCCGAACCGTGGAAATTTATGACTCTCTTAACAGTTCGCAAACCAGAAATCCGAGTAAGAAATTCTGTTAACCCGGGAGAAGGTGTTAGGCATTCCTGGGCTCCGTGGTTCTAGCACGGTCGCTTAACTGTTGTATTTAATTGTATCTAATCTTAATACATGCTAGCTTATGTGCCTTTTACTTGTGAAACCGCTTATTATCGTTATTTATTTTAAAAGAATTGCGACGTCGTGAAAACGCGTTTCGAACCACGTCGCAACCAATGCACCCGTGGTTATCAACACATTTCGACTTCGTCGAGAGTTGGATTTGAGTCGCATCAATGCGCACCCGAGTTTAAGAAGGTCACTTAATTAAAATCGTGCCTAAAGATTCTAACGTAATATTATTTTGGGAAAAATCCGTGAAGTTCGCTAAATGGCCCTCCCAAATTCTAATCATTTTTAATAACCATTTATTGAGGGCCCCACATTTATTTATTTTTGTTCGGTGAGGCTCGTCTCAACTTGTGAACCTTTTTTCTATCATTATTCATTTTATAAGAATTACGATGTCGTGAAAACGCGTTTTGAACCCCGTCGCAATCGATGCGCCTGTGATTGTCAACACATTTCGATTTCATCGAGATTTAGATTTGGGCCGCATCAATGCGCACCCGATTTTAAGAAAAGTGATTTTATCGGATTTTTAAACAATTATGATCCTATGTGCTAATTTTCAATTTGCGTGCTCACATGCTAGCGTTTAACAGCTTCAATTTCACTCATCTTTTCTGACTTCAAAGAGATGGCTATACAGAGATAATAAACTAACCACTAGATCTGAACTATAAAATTCAGTTTTGAACCCTTGCGACGTAGGTAAAGATATATAGAGGAAAGCAGAATATTAATCATGAGCTAACAAAGATGAAACCTTTTTAGGCCATTATTTAAAGGACCATTTTAGATCGTGAAGTCTCACACAACATTCTAAGAACAACAAATACAGTTCCTAAATTCAACCAAAGATAGAAACAATCTCAAATCTAGTCGTAAACCCAAATTCGTTTGCAATCTTACTCAATAGACGCAGGTGTGAATATTTTAAAATCAAAGTACCACACCCTAAGCTATACATGAATGAGCTTGGATGTTTGATACATGGAGGGACTGGATCTAACCCACATGGAACGAATTAATCAAACATACCACTCTCAGATGCACTCAATCAAACAAACTCACAATTAAAATTTGTACAGTGAGGTAATTCAAACTATGGTTGAACATAATTGGACATCACAAATGTCAAACAAATTTCCCATTTCCTTATTCCACTTCCACCTTGAGCCCCAAGTTACATGGTTTGAGGAATATGTACCTGGAAAAGTAAAATCAAGGAAAAGAGGAAGATCAGCTTGGCAGATGCAATATCGAACAACAATAGTCAACAGAATCCAATAGTAGAACTAGCTTGTAAACCAAATCGAGCAGGAAAAATAGCAGAACAACAACTCCTTTTTACCAGCAAACCACAACAACGTCTTCAATGTAACAGTTATTTCCTTCAGAAATCTACCCTCTCTTCAGGTCTAAAACTCAAAATGAAAAAAATATATTTTTTGAACTAGTAATGGCTATGTCACTCTGATTTTCTTCTCCCTTCTCCCCCTTTTCACCAGGCAAATGCCATGACTATTTATAGGCAGCCCATCAATTTTTATTTCCTTTTAGTCCCTCTTTCTTTTAGCTTTTTACCCCCTCTGTTTCTAACTTGCCACACAAGTAAGTGACACTATTCTCTATAAATTACTTACAAACCCCTATCTAGAAGTTCTTAGTGTATTTTGAATTTCCCCAACTGCCCCTAGCTTAATTATAGAATTACTAACATGCCACCTTGATTGAACTACAACTAGCTAACCAAAAGAGTTTAATCGACTAATACCAATTTCGAACCCATTACCACAACAATTAACACCTAATCAAATGCCCATATGAAGTTAATTTGAAACACCTAAAACCAAAGAATAAATAAACATATCTTGACGACTAAAACAATTAATCAATTTAAGATGCAAACTACACTTATCACCAACAGACCTTCATTTATCAAATTGGTGAAACAAATCATGAAGTGTGAATTAAACCACAAGATGAGTAAGGACAGTTATTAACTATTTAACAACAACTAGGAAACCATCAACGAAGGAGCTAAGAACCTTACTAATAACAGAAGATGCCAGCCAGTCAAATTATTTCTAAATTCGGCCATACATAGGGTCGTTTGAGCTCTATTGGCGATCAATTCCTTACGAGGGAGGTCCAGGAACCCTATTATGTCGATTGCATGCGATTGGACACCTTAGGTGCTTGGCCGGAAATCTTCTTTCCAATATTCGGCCAATTCTAGCTAGATTCGAGAGATACCACTATGGGGGTCGGGTAGAGGATGGTGTGACGATCCTACGTTGTAGATTTGGGACCGTTTGGCATAAGTCTCGTCGTGGACGGAAAATCTTCAAACGATTATTCAACGAGATGGAGAAGGATTCGAGGGATGGCAATATGGGGAATGGGAAGATGAGGGTATGGTGAATCAATGGTGTTAATTTGGAGGCCTGTGGCGCGGGTTTGGTTCACCGGCGGCGAGGATTCCGGTGAGGAGTCAGGGAAGTACGAGGTTGATGAGAAGGGGTACGAGGAAGAGACTGATTTGTCTCTAAGGCTTCAGAAAAGCCTTAATTGAAACAGAGATTCATTAGGAACCGTTGGATGAAAGGTGATGGACGGCCATGATTAACTGATCCAAAACGTCGTCGTTTGAAGTTTAAACAATTGGGCCGGGTGGGAACGGGTTATGGGCTGATGGTGCGTGATTTGGGCTGGGGTTGGAATGGGTATTGATTTTGGGCTGGGATCCGTTTGGGCTGGGGGGGTTTTAAGAACGGAATTGGCCCAGATTTTGGGTCTTTTTAAGACCACCTATTCTACTCTTATTTCTTTCTCTAAATTTTTTTTTATAATTTTTACTAATTTTTATAAAGAGGTAAAACTAACATGAAGTCCTAATTATTTCCAAACAAAGACTAATTAATTCCTAAAATTGTTTAAAAACTATTTCATGACAAATTCACAATAAAAATCATTAAAATGCAAAAGTGAACTAATTTTGTGATTTTTCATGTTTTGTTCTAAACAAATTAACCCTTAATTGATACTAAAAATATAAAACTAAAACCTAAATGCAAAAATACATATCTTTGTATTTTATAAAAATTAACATGCGCAAATAGAATGCAACAATTATCAGAAAATGACACCAAAATGCACAAAAATTGTAAATAAAGAAAAAATCATTTTGTTTGGGATTTTGGGAATAATCATATATAGGGCAAAAATCACGTGCTCACACTAATAACCAGAAATCATGCAAGTAGCTAATCATACAGCCCAATCATAAGCGGTGGGACTCTCCCACTTAGCTTGAAGCCATCATTTCATAATTCCTGAGTTTACTAGAATTCTTTATCTCTCATTGACATAACCTTGTGCAATCAACCGCCAAAATTCTCGGAACCATGCGGTAGAAACTCTGAATCATCAACCTCATTCGCATGACCGATCTCTTTGTTGAAAAACCTATAAAATTCCTTGCAGAAGCTTCGCCAACCACGCGACCGCTAACCTGCTCACAGGGAATAACCCACTCGTAGAAGCCACTTCCGACATCCTTTAACGCTGTTGCACGAGGTATAGTCACCATGACTCCAATAACCTATCGTGAGTCCAAGCTCACTCCCTGACTGCACCAGTCCATTTATTCTCGTGGACATCAATTAAATACGCATCAATATCCTTCCAATTCAAATTATGCTGCATTCTTCTTTATTCCAGGCAGCTCCTTTTTGCTATACAAATCTCTTGCCGCATAATGGCCCATGCTTCAAGTTAGCTATGTAGGCCCCAATCACTTCATCTCTGAGATTCTCAAATCATTCCAAACTCTCCTTAAGGCACGTAGTCATCCTACTACCAAGCCCATATGCAACACCCGCCACTCTCCCACTTTGGCGGAACTCATCTCTTTAATCGACCACTCGACCCTGCTTCTCATACATGGCCTTTTAGAAATTTTAAACACTACTTGACACTTCCCACATGTCCTTCCTCGTACTTCACTGCTCAAATGTTGCCTTATGAAATCTATCTTCGTGGCACTTGAATCCACTATTGCTGCTAACTTTAGAACCTTTCCAAAGGCCATCTTTATCGATCCATCAACATTAAAAAATTCTGCTTCGATCTTAAACCACCGCGCCATGCGATATCTGACAGTTGTATCTCCAATCCTATTTTACAATATCCTGCCATAAGGCAAATTGTAGTGGATTATAATATCGACAAATTTAGTACGTTTTGTTAGGGCCACAACACCCCCTCATAATAGAAAGCTCAACCACGCTTGTAGATACCGGTCTCATTACTTCCACCAGCCTAAATCTGACCATCCTTAGTCCGACTGCCTTTCCCCTTGCCGGGGATAAAATACCGAATCCCTTGATCACACACTGAGTAAAATTCCCTTCAATTCATCTACTGCCCCGACACGTGGGCAAATATCCTACCATCACAACCACACCGCGGAATAATAGCTTATAAGCATCATGGCAACATGTGCCTAGCCTCAAGGCCCTCAAAGTACCGCTGCTGAGCCGAAACAATACGATATCCTTCCATATAGCGACTATAATAGTCCGATCAACTATACCTGGAGAAACATCCCGCACCACATCTGTAGTGCCATTGCAATTCTTCAAATTTTCAATTTCTAGCAAGCGTTCGCGTCGCGTAAGACTGAGTAGGAAGGAATCAAAGGCATAAGACTCAAAGGAATCGAACTGCACGATAAGTAAATCAAGAAGGGAAGTACTCCTAACAGCCCTGTAGCCTCCCAAGGATGAGTACAGACGTCTCCGTACCGATCCGCGAGACTCTACTAGACTTGCTCATGACTCGTGAGACCGATGAGAACCTACTGCTCTGATACCATGTTGTCACGACCCAAAAATCCATTAAGGGTCGTGATGGCATCGGACACTGCTGTCAGGCAAACCAACCAGATTACTTAATCAAATCTCGTTTTAACACTTTTGGAAATACATGATTTTTCTTCCATATTTAGAAATTCTAAAGAATGCCATTTTCAAATCAAATTTCTTTTAAAGTTAAGCAATTAATACAATATTTCAAACCATCCCAGAACCCGGAGTCACAAGTGCATGAGCATCTACTGATAAGAGAAAAATAAAAATACATCATATGTCCGGAATACAGTGGACGGAAAATAAATACAGTACTAGAAAGGGACTACCCTAGCTGCGGCCATCTCGAATGATGCAACTCTCTAGTCCCCAGAATCATCCGTGCTGCTACGTCCAGTAGACTACTGAAATCTCATATACCTGTGCAACAAAATACACAGCAAGTGTAGTATGAGTACAAAAACAACGTGTACCCAATGAGTGTCCCGCCTAATCCCGAAGGAGTAGAGACGAGATGGTCAATCCTGACACTCACTAGCAGTCTAATGACTATTTATCCTTAAAAATATATCCAAGTAGTGAATTTGTTTTATAAACAGGATTCTAATCTAGATATGGGAAAACGGGTAGTCATACAATTTTTTAATGGAAAATTTCCTTAGTTTTCTTGTTATTATTAAATAAATGATCTCAAGCCATAATGTGGCATAAAACAACTCAAATGAGTTCAAGATAACAGCACAAACATGCGCAAATCATGCCGAGGCGACAGCCCGCTCCAACAGAAATGTAAATTTGTGCACTGCCGAGGGTCGAGCGGCCCATACCATAGAAGCATCCATTTCGCCGAGGCGATCGTCCCGTTCCAACAGAAATATAAACACACGCAGACAGATAATCAGTCAAACAGTCAGCGTGGAACAAATATCCAAGTAAGGTCCATTCCCTTTTAATAATTTGAGAAAAACATAGCTTTAGTCTTTTTAGAAATCCGCTTATTAATTTAATATGATTAAATCATTTCAAGCCATCAATGATTTATAAATGATCCAAGTATAACATGCTTTTGGGTCCTAGACTACCCGTACAATAGCATAATAGTAGCTACGCATGGACTCTCGTCACCTCGTGCGTACGTAGCCCCCACAAATAGGAGCACATAATCAGTTTAACTCACCTATGGGGTAATTTCCCCCTCACAGGATTAGAAAGGAGACTCACCTCGCTCCGAAGACTCATAACCGTCGCTTCACATCTTTCCGAAAGCTTGAACTAACGCAAAAATGCTCCAAAACTAGCCAAATAATGGCAAACTAATGAGAATAAACTCAAATACTCGCTAACAATTCAAATTATACAATTTCCCAACTCCACTTTGTGAAATGACCAAAATGCCCTCGGGCTCACGTGCCCGGATTCTGAAAATTATTGAAAATAAGTATTACCCATAACTCATATGATATATATCCAGAAAATCATCCAATTTCGTCCATGAATCGACCCTCAAATCAAGGATTTACCATTTTTCAACTTTGGGGCTCAAAATCCCAATTTCTACCATCCAAACACGGATAAAAATAGAAACCAACAGAAATAATCATGGATAAACATCAACATAAATGTCATATATTTACCTCCTTGTTGAGACGAGAACAACGCCGTGAAAATCACCTCAATCGGAGCTCTAGAACTCAAGATATGCCCAAAATACTAAACTTCTCGGTTTTAAACACTGTCCAGGCCCATTTTCCGCTTTTGCGGACAATTTTCGCATATGCGGGACCGCTTTTGCGGTTCGATTTACGCTTTTGCGGTTCCGCATCCGCGGTCAAATTCCGCTTTTGCGGTTCTGATAGACACCAGCTTCTCCCGACACGGAAGTGAGCATAACTCCCTCATACGATGTCCAAATTCGACGATTCTTTTTCCTATGGCTCCGAAATTTCGATACGGATCTAATGTTTCAAACAAAACTGAATTGGAGCTCATTTACTTAATATGGTACCCCTTTAAGCCCAAAGATACGGCGTTGAAATGTCAAATAAGAGCGTGATCACAACCCGAAACACACCCGAGGCCCCCGGGACCCCAACCAATCATACCAACCAGTCCCAAAACACATTACGGACTTGCTCGAGGCCTCAAATCACATCAAACAACGCTAAAATCATGAATCAACCTCCAATCCAAGCTTGATGAACTTTGAAGTTTCAAATTTCTATTTCCGATGCCGAAACCTATCAAATCACGTCCGATTGACTTCAAATTTTGCACACAAGTCCAAAATGATATAACGAAGCTACAAAACTTTGGAAATTCTATTCCGACCCTCGAATCAAAATCTCACCTATCAACCGGAATTCGCCAAAATACTAACTTTGCCAATTCAAGCTTAATTCTACAACGGTCGTCACAAAAATATTTCTGACACACTCCTAAGTCCCAAATCACCTAACGAAGCTATCCGAACCATAAAATTCACATTTCGAGCCCGATATCAAAATTTCCACTTCCGGTCAAGCTTCTTAAAAACCTTCAAATTCCTACCTTTAGCCAAACGACTCCAAAATGACCTACGGACCTCCGAATTCACTTCCGATCGCGCTCCCAAATCCAGAATCACTATGCGGAGCTACGCCCAGTCTCGGAATTCCAAACGGACATCGATAACGCTGAAATGCACTTCAAGCCAAACTTATGAAATTTCTTCCAAAATGCTAACTTCCACAATAGGCGTCAAAACGCTCCCGGGTTATCCAAAACCCGAACCGGGCATACGCCCAAGTCCAATATCATTATACGAACCTGCTGGACCCTTCAGATCCTGATTCCGAAGTCGTTTACTCAAAAATCCAATCCTAGTTCATTCTTTCAACTTAAAGCTTCTGAAATGGGAATTTTCATTTAAATTTAACTCTGATCTCCCTGAATTTAGATTCCGACCATACGAACAAGTCATAATACCCGAAATGAAGCTGTTCACGACCTCCGACTACTGAATGGAGCGTTGGTACTCAAAACGACCGATCGGGTCGTTACAATGTCCATTTGCTTCTTTAAGTCTTTCTAAAAAGGCCAAGTTTCACTTCGGTCAACTTTCTTGGGAAACGGACCCGGATTCATGATTTGACAATCCTGGAGGGTCCGTGGGAAAATATGGGACTTAGATGTATGCCATGAATCAAATTCCGAGGTCCCTAGCCCGAGTAAAGAATTTTTCTGTGAAATTACTAACTTGAAGTTTTAAGGAATTAAATAAACAAAGTAATCATTGATTTCCTAGGTATCGTGCTCGAATTTTAGTTCCGAAACTTGGTACAGGTCCAAAATATCAGTTAAGACTTACCCGTAAAATTTGGTGTCAATCCGAGTAGTTTAAGGGAATTTTGACCCGTTAGAAGGAAACTTAGAACTTGAAGATTCAATGATTTGATTCATTTGGTTTTGGGGTTGATTCCTTGATTTAGCATTGTTTTAAGTGTTTTGAGGGTTTGAGTAGGTCCGCCTCGTGATTTCAGACTTGTCGGTATGTTCGGGCGGGGCTCAGGAGCCCCGAGAGTCAAATGGTCGAGGTTCGAGTGAAGTTGGAACTTGAAAAGAACCAAAGTCTGCTGCTTCTGTCATAACCGCTTCTGCGGCTCTTGGACCGCATAAGCGGGACCGCAGGAGCGGTCAATTGATCGCAGAAGCGAAGTAGGGGCAGGCCAGGGGAAACCGCAGAAGCGGCCCAGGGGCCGCAGAAGCGGTTTCGCCTATGCGGTCCAAGAGCCGCAGAAGCGGTCCAACCCCAATTTCCAAAAGGCGCAGAAGCGGACAATCTCTGCAGAAGCGGAAATCCACCCGCATAAGCGAAAATAGCTGGGGCAGAGGGGTTCATTTAATACGAACTCAACCCCATTTCCCTCATTTCTCATTACACATTTGGGCGATTTGAGAGCTTCCAAGAGAGGGTTTCAATATAGGTTGATAAGGTAAGTAATTTCTCTACACTCTTAGCTTAAATACACGCATAATAGATAGATTAAACACTAAAAATTGAATAAAATTAAGGGTTAGAGCTAGACCTAGGGTTTTAGTAAAACTAAGATTTAACTATGTAATTTACTATGTAATGAATTAGAAATTATATATTTGTGATCCTTAGGTGATAGAGAACAAGGAATCCGGGCACGTGGGCCCGGGGTCATAATTTAGGAAACTTGTGGGAAAGGTTGGGAAATCAGTTAAATAGGTAGAATTCAACCTTGCAAGTCTTTATTGACTAGTTCTTACGTTGTTTAATTAGTTTGTGGTCGTTCGGCTTCGCGTTGAGGGTGTTGGGATTGTTCTTGATATTGGAAGTGCACTTCGGAGCGAGGTAAGTCTTCTTTCTAACCTCGTAAGAGGGAATTGTCCCCTTATGACTAATAAATGACAATTTGCTATTAAATGTGGGGGCTACGTATGCACTAGGTGACGAGAGTCCGCGCGTAGCTACTATGATATTAAATGTTTGGGTAGTTTAGGACCCACATCATGCCTAATTTGAGATATCCTTTATTGAATTATCGATATGATCTTTTATGATATGCTAGAGACTAGAGAGGAATGAAAAGTGAACATATGAATATTGTTGAACCTTGTAAGGATTTTCCTTGTGTATAAATGAGCCTTTGTGTGCATTCTTGATGTTTTTCTTGATATTTGTGGTTCGGGATGATCGCCTCGGTAAAATATATGCATCTATAGTTCGGGTCGTTCGACCCTCGGCAGTGCACAATTTATATTCTATTGGAGCGGGCCGTCGACCTCGGCATGACTGCGCATGATATATGTACTTGAGCTTAGATATTTCATGATTAATTGCTAAGTATGTGAAAGAGGGGAAATGATAAAAGAAATATGATTAAAAGCATGATTTTGATTTCCATTTCAATTGTTGTTTAATTGCATTATCCATGCTTTATATTGTACATCATTATTAGGATAATATCTTGACCTAGTAGGTATCAAGTCGACCTCTCATCTCTATTTCTTCAAGATTAGACGGGATACTTACTGGGTACATATTGTTTATGTACTCATGCTACACTTCTCTACTTAAATGTAAAGGGTCTGAGGCTGATTCATCTGGTTATCGATCCGGTGCGCGCCAGTGAGTTGTGGCAGAGACTTCTACGGTGAGCTGCTTTTCCTTCCTACGCCGCTCAGCAGCCGGATAGAGTCTTTTTTTGTATTTTTGCTGTTTTCCTTATTTCAGACAGTAGGAGAGAGATATTATTGTATATTCTACTAGATGCCCGTACTTGTGACACCAGGTCTTGGCACACACAGTAGTAGATATTCATTTTGGGGTTGTATAACTATTTTCGATACATTGCTGATCTTTATTGGTCTTGATTTTAAATTTAAAAAACCTATTATAATTGCTTTTGGCAAAGATAAAATGAGAGCTTAGATCACAAATTCCGCAGTCGGCTGGCCTGACAACGGTGTCGGGCGCCATCATGACTTGTTAGGGAAAATGAGTCGTGATGTGATGCATTGAGACTCAAACCCGATGCCTTACCCATATAAAAGAATGCTAGGGCCATAATGAGTTGGGACTCAAATCCAACTATTATCATCATAATACATCAGGACTTGAACCCGATGTCTTACCCTTATAGTGCGCTGGGACTTGAATCCACCGTCGTACCCTCAATTAATAGCATAATAAACCAAAGTGTACTGGGACTCGCCCTCGAGTATTTAAAAGTGTTACATCACTTTAGGCAGCCATGCATACTATATAACTCTGTCATGGTTCAAGTATATTTTCTAATGCAAGACATTCAATTTAAAGAACTATTGCATGATAAATCCTAGGTACTAATAATAAACCAAACCAAAGTAGCAGCAACCAAGTGTTAAGAAATTATCGTAATTCATTGAAAAGCAAATCTTATAAGCGTTCACTGTCAGCTACCACTTATCATCTTTTATTCTTACACCTTTAAATTAAACGTGTCTTAAATGGTGTGACGAAAGCATGTGGACATTCATAAAACATCATAACAATGAAGGGATTTCCAACTGTTTTAGGCAAACTCAAATTAATTTTGAAACGGTAATCCATACACATTATAACCCCATAAAATACGATTAAAAGTACTATCATATCCTTTCATCTTTATTAATATAATATCAACCAATAATAAAACACAAGACAGAGCTATGAATAAACCAAAATTACGGGTTCATTTGGTAAGAGCACATAACCGTATAAATTTTTCTTTCTTTGGTTTTGGACAGTGAGGTAATCACAAAGAGAAACTGACAAATATCAAACATTTAAGAAATTATCTAATAGCTTGGTAGGTTTCTATTATGTTCATGGTTGTCAGATTGAGAGTATTAAGACATTAAGCAATATATTCTAGAGAAGTAACCACTCAATAATATATATATATATATATAT
The DNA here is from genome assembly GCF_000393655.2 of Nicotiana sylvestris. NCBI lineage: Eukaryota > Viridiplantae > Streptophyta > Magnoliopsida > Solanales > Solanaceae > Nicotiana > Nicotiana sylvestris. The sequence continues at coordinate 7,417,797 of NC_091066.1, forward strand.
ATATATCACTTAATTGTCATCCTTATTTGTACCTTAAAAAATAGAGCATGATTATCATAAATGAGGAATGGGTAAAATCAAAAGAAGTATATTCCATCTACACAATTACATGTTGTAGTACCTATTAGCATACCTAATTTAGAACCTATATTCTTGGTTGCATTACTCATTCTTTCGCAATTCGTGCTGATAATGTATGACAAAACTTAGCTCAAAGTAATAAAACAAGAAAATAGATAAGAATATGGGGAGCAATAGAGAAGAGATTCTTATTTATAGCCATTTTGTATTTTGACAAATGGTTGTTACATATTAGAGATGTATTCTTTTTAGGGTGATATATTAAGGAGCTTATTAAACTACCTCATGATATATGCATCAAATCATCCAACTATCCAATCGATTATATATTTATTTGAATAGAATAATTTTAAGAAAAACAAAGTTCTACAATCAAATAAAATAAATATCAAAATACCAAAACACATGTATTTAATACTACTTAATAAGTATACTAAGAGATTTGCGTATTAAAGTTGGCTATATACTAAGCTCTACTTAAAAAAAAAAAAAAAAAAAAAAAAATCTAGACATATAGAGGAAAATTTCATCCATTCTTTTCTCGAACTACATATACTCCTCTTTACAAGTAATTCTCTAAACCTAAACAGATTGCAGCAAATATGATATTGCCAAAAAATGGAAACTCAAAAGTAGTACCAATCCTATCAAACGACGACTTCGCTTCTCGAACGAGTTGAAGAACAAGTTTCTGACTCCAGGCATTACTATCTTCTTTTTGCTTTTTCTTTAATAATTTGACGCTGTTACGATTCAGATTTTTCATCATCGGGAGTCGTGATATCGTCTACTAATGTAAACTAGGCAAGCCAATTATGTGAACAATTTACCTTTTTAACTCATCTTATATTCATTAACAATGTCGAAATAATAATATTTAAATAGCGGAATTTAACATAAGCGGAAGAAAAACAAGAAGCTATCCGAACATGAATATCCAATACAACTGGTTGAATTTCGACTACCCAGAACTGGTGTCACAGTTTCACAGACGGTCTAAGAATACTACAAATAAAGGTTCTAAAAGAAATAAATACAACGCTGTCTCTAGAAATGCATGAAAGAAACATGAATAGTAGATAGAAGGAGACGCCAAGGCCTGCGGACGCCTGCAGGACTATCTCGGGTCGCCTAATGATAAAAAATCATCAATCTCACTACGGTCCGAAGTTCACAACACTGGGGTCTGCACAAAAGAGTGCAGAGTGTAGTATCAGCACAATCGACCCCATGTGCTGGTAAGTGCCTAGCCTAACCTCGACGAAGTAGTGACGAGGCTAGGACCAGACTACAAAATAAACTTGTGCAGTTCAAATATATACACCGGGAAAGAAATATAGAAATAAACAAGTAAAGTTGGGAGGGGAAACATGCTTCGGGGAATAGCAGGTAAAGCAGAATATCAAGAGAATTATTAAGGAATCAAAACCACCCACTAACAAGAAAAAGGGAACAAAGGCAGATTTCACTTTTTTTTTCATATCTCGTGGCAGGCGTGCCACCCGCTCCCATTTCATTTGTCTAGTGGTAGGCGTACCACCCGCTCCCATTTTATTATATCTTTGTTGCGGCGTGCAACCCGATCCACATATAATATTATTGCGACATGCAACCCGATCCATATATAATGTTGTTGCGGCGTGCAACCTGATCCACATATCATATTGTTGCGGCGTGCAACCCGATCCATGTATAATATTATTGCGGCGTGCAATCCGATCCACATAAAATGTTGTTGCGGCGTGCAACCCGATCCATATATAATATTGTTGCGGCATGCAACCCGATCCATATATAATATTTACAATTATAACGAAAGTCTCGACAAGAGATCAATAAGGTCTACACTGTCCCGACAAGGAATTCGACAGCATAAGCAATCATGTCCCGGCAAGGGAGAAACAACTATAACCAAACTTGATAACACACCTAACTACCTCAGCTATAACCAAACTCGTTACAACATCTAACCACCTCAGCTATAACCAAACTCGTCACCATACCTAACTACCTCAGTTATAACCAACCTCATTCCAACACCTAACTACCTCAGCTATACCCATAATCCCTACCCAACACAAAGAATCATCAACCTAAGCATCCGTAATATCAATTAAGAACGCAATGCAAGGGAACCACAATTCAACAATAGCCCGGCAAGGGGGCAACATAATGATCTCTTCTCTTTCTCACTCTTACTTCACAACTCGAGCCAATGCTCTAGAGCTTCAATTATCACTTATACTTTCACAATTTCACTATACAACTTGAGCCAACGCTCCTCAATGTTCATAGATCACAATTCTTCCACAAATTTTATACAATAATTAGAAATCTTCACCAAGGCATGAATAATACGACGAAATTATGAAAATCATAATATAAGACTCACGGTCATGCTTGACACCAACGTATAAATACTTTCACCATGTCTATACGTCATACTCAACAAGAAGCAAATAGTAATAGGACACAACTCCTAATCCCTCAAGCTAAGTTTAGACCAAACACTTACCTTGATGACACGAACACAATTCACGATTCAATTATAACTTTACCCCTTGATTCCACCACCAATTCGCTCGTATCTAGTCACAAGTTACTTAGTTACATCAATAAACGTTAAATGAATCAATTTGAATGCATGAAAATGAATTTTCCAAAGTTTTATCCAAAAAGTCAAAATCGCCCCCGAGCCCACATGGTCAAAACCCGAGGTTCGAACCAAAACCCGATTACCTATTCCCCCACGAACTTAAATATATAATTTGTTTTGAAATCTGACCTCAAATCGAGGTCCAAATTTGCAATTTTGAGAAAAAACTAGGTTTTATCCAAAACACCTCATTCCCCCATGAAAATCATTGATTTTGAGTTGAAATCATGTTAAAAGATGTTAAGGAGTGAAGAAAATGAGTTAGAAATTACTTACCAACATTTTGGAGAAGAAAGGTTATTTGAAAAATCGCCTCTTATGATTTTAAGATTTTGAAAAATGAAAAATAACTGAAAATCCCGTCTAAATATACTATTCTCAGATGCCCTGTGCGGACCGCACAAAATCAACTGCGGGCGCACAGCACTACTTGTGTTCTGCAGTGACAGGTCTTAGTATTTTGGCCATAACTTTTTCTACAGATATATAGATGCCTAATATAATATGTTTCTGAAAACTAGATTCAAAGATATACCACTTTCATTTTTGAATCATCCCCAAATTCCTTGTAGATTAAAAGATATAGGCTTCCGAAGTCAAACCAGTGAACCTGTGCGGACCACACAAAATGGACTGCGGCCGCACAGCCACCAGTGCGGACAATACAAAAACTAATGCGGTCAGCACTGCGGGTTCAGAGGTTTTCACTTCTCTAAACCTGCAACATCCATGTTTTTAAGCCTAAGACATCCCGGGACTAACCCGAAACTCACTGGAGCCCTCGGAACTCCAAATCAAGTGTGCATACTAACTCAAAGACATCATATGGACCTACTCGTGCGATCACATCATCAAAATAACTTGTAAAATCATGAATTAAACCTCAAAACTAAATATTTTCATCAAGAACTCTCAAAGTTCATAACTCTTCAACCGGAAGTCCAACTCACGTCAAATAAACTCCATTTTTCACCAAATTTTGCAGTTATCTTTCAAATACTATAACAAATTTGTACCGGGCTCCGGAACCAAAATACGGGTCCGATAACAATGGTTTCAAACATTAATTCTTTTCTTCATTTCTTAGATAATTCAGTAAAATAATTTCTTTCAAAAATTAATTTCTAAGGCTTGGGACCTCGGAATTCATCTCCGGGTATACGCCCAAGTCCCATATTTTACTGCGGATCTCCCGGGATCGTCGGAACACGGATCCGGATCCGTTTGCTCAAAAATTGGTCAACCATAATTATAATTTTAACTCTAAAGATTTCTATTTTTTATATTTTCACACACAAGGCTTTCCGGACATAGGTCCGGACCACGCACGTAAATTAAGGTGGGGTAATAAGAAGGTTTTTGGGCCTCGGAACACTGAATTCACTTGTAACAAGCGCTCTATCGCATCATATTCCTCCCCTAGAATATCCAATCGGTACAAAGAAATCAAGCCAAGGTATATTCCTCCATAAGATATAGGACCAACGGCAAAAATTATCATAGACCCTGTAATAACATGTCCAATAATGCCAAAACTAAAATTCTTGACTATCAAACTTTGCATGAAATTTAACAAGTTGTCAGTTGATTTATGAAATTCCTTTGGTGTCATATCATTGAGCTCCTTGTGTAGTTGATTAATAAAATACTCTCTAAGTACTGCTAATGATTTAAAAGAAGACAACATTCTCCAATCAGCTTGCCACTTGTGTAATTCGTCAACTAACTCTTTATATTCTGATGAATATTTGATCATCTCTCTTTTACGTTCTTGTTCATCTAACTCTTTCACACGACAGACAACTCCCGTCTTGTAGGGGACGTGGAATAATAACCTAAACATGGTTTTAATAAAGGGGTTTTTAATAGAATTGTCATAATAATATGGGGTATTATTACTCGTCGAATTAGTAGTATTCTTGTGGTAATTTGAGATTGAAGAGAAGGAACTTGAGATTTTCGGGTTTATTACACAGTGAGAAGAAGCAAAAAGGGAGGATTTTTGTCACGACCCCAATCCCGGTCGTGATGGCGCCCAACAACAATTGCTAGGCAAACCCGACCATTTGAACATTCTCAACCCAAGTACGAAACCCATTACCAATTAATAGAGTTAAATTAACAGATGATATAGTTTTAACCAGTGATAATAAATAGAAAATAGTACGGAAACCATAACCACTGCCACTACGACTCCCAACAGATCTGGGGTCATGAGTCTAGAACCTCTAAGTACAACTGAGTAGCAAATCAAAATAAATGAGAGTCTAAGATGCGAAAAACAAAATGATAGGAGAGGAGTCGGGTCCTGCGGACGCCTAGCAGCTACCTCGACAACTCCGGGATAAATTTGGGAACAGCAACAGTACGACTAAGCTCCCGATGCTCCTAAATCTGCACACATGGTGCAGGGAGTAAAGTGAGTACTTCCAACTCAGTGGTAATAGACATATATAATGACTGAAAGTAAGAAATCTAAAAAATACCACAATGTAAAGATGAAACTAACAATTTAACACATTAAACGGTGAACAACAGCAAATCAATGACAGGTAAAACAAATAGATATCAATGCATGAATGCAATGCAATGCACATGACCGCTGCGGCGTACAGCCCGATCCATTGGGGTACCCGCGCTCACTGTGGGGGTTCAGACTCCGGAGGAGCTCCTACAGTTCAAGCGCAATATCATCGTAGTATTCGCTGCGGCGTGCAGCCCGATCCACAATCAATCCAGTTATATGCATGCAAGCCACACAAGCACAGTCAAATTTATCATTTTCAGTTCTAATTATCAGGAATTATAGCTTAAGTGTTTTAAAGCCTTAGAAATTCACTAATCATTTCGACATAGTGTTTAACTCAGGACTGATATCATGGAAACATGCTCAACATCACGGAAAAAGTGACAATAATCCCTAAGGGATCCAAATAATCGGCACGCAGCCCAAATATACTCATAACAATCAAATTAGGATGTTTACCAATCAATTTCTTGTCAATAACACAGTATGCACATTACTCGGACGGACTAAGCCATAGTCCCCGTCCATAACCGACCTCGCACTCATCGTAGAGTACGTGTCTCGTCTCAATACAGTGTCACAGTGTGATATACTGGGGTTTCAAACCCTCAGGTCATCATCTACATCTATTACTCACCTCAAGCCGGCCGAAGACTAGCCCGCAATGCCCTTTCCTCTCGTATCGACCTCCTAGCGCGTCGAATCTCAATCACTTCCCTTCAAAACCCTCTTAAATTTCTACCAAAAAAGCTCTTGAGATGGTCAACAATGGAGGAAAATAATGGTTGGGTCGCGGATGAAATGTTTAATAAAAACCCTTTCTGCCCAGCCATTTCCTTCTATGCGAACGCGAGACCCCCTCGCATTCGCGAAGCACAAGAATTCCTCAGACCAAATTAACCCTTCGCGAACGCGGCACTCCACACGCGAACGCGATACTTGAACAGCTAATACTATGCGAATGCGATCCTTCAACGCGAACGCAAAGCTCAACGATCCCCTCTTACGCGAACGCGACTTCCACGTCGCGAACGCACTGAACAACCTAGGCAGGGCCCCCATGCCCTTCTACGCGAACGCGAAGAGACTACTGCGAACGCGATGACCCAGGACATCACCACTACGCGAACGCGAAGACCCATCCGCGAACGCGAAGGCCAAGAGTGGTCTGCAACTGCTGCTGTTTTTCTGCAATAAATCCTAAGTCCAAACTTCCCATTTAACCATCTGAAACCATCCCGAGGCCCCCGGGACCTCAACCAAATACACCAACATATCCCAAAATATCATACGAACTTCAAAAACTCAACCAAACGTCGTCCAAATGACCTGAAATTTTGCACACATATCCAAAGTCACCTAACAGAGCTACTGCAACTCTCGGAATTCCATTCCGACCCTTGGATCAAAATCTCACCTATCAACCGGAATTCGCCAAAATTCAAACTTTGCCAATTCAAGCCTAATTCTACACCGGACCTCCAAATTCAATTCCGATCGCACTTCTAAGTCATAAATCATCCCCCGAAGCTAGCTGAATCATCAGAATTCACATCCGAGCCCTCTAACTAAATAGTCAACTTTTAGTTGACTTTTCCAAAACAAGCTTTCCTTTAAGAGACTAAGTGTATCATTTCCATCCAAAACCAATCCAATTCTACCCGATCAACTCAAATACTGATATTGAAACATAGAGAAACATAATATGAGGGAAACGGGGCGGTAACTCACGTGACGACGGGCCGGGTCATCACATCCTCCCCAACTAAAACAAATGCTCGTCCTCGAGCGGGTCAAGAAACATACCTGAAGTCTCAAATAAGTGAGGATATCTGCTCCGCATCTCCTGCTCAGTCTCCCAAGTGGCCTCCTTCACGGGGCGACCTCTCCACTGCACCTTCACCGAAACTATGTCCTTAGATCTCAACTTCCGAACTTGACGACCCAAAATAGCCACTGGCTCCACATCATAGGTCAAGTCCTCATCCAACTGGATCGTGTTGAAGTCTAACACATGAGACGGGTCCCCAACATACTTCCGGAGCATAGAAACATGGAACACCGGGTGAACCCCCGACAAGCTGGGTAGCAAAGCAAACATATAGGCCACCTCTCCAATCCTCCTAAGTATCTCAAAAGGGCCAAGGAACCGTGGACTTAGCTTCCCTTTCTTTCCAAACCTCATAACGCCTTTCATAGGCGAAATCTTCAACAAGACCTTCTCGCCCACCATATAAGATACATCTCGAACCTTCCAGTCTGCATAACTCTTTTGACGCGACTGAGCTGTACAAAGTCTCTCCTGGATCACTTTCACCTTCTCTAAGGCATCCTAAACTAACTCTGTCCCCAATAGTCTAGCCTCGCCGGGATCAAACCAACCAACCAGAGATCTACACCGTCTCCCATATAAGGCCACATACGGCGCCATCTGAATACTGGATTGATAGCTGTTATTGTAAGCAAACTCTGCAAGTGGCAAGAACTCAGCCCAAGAACCTCCAAAGTCAATAACACAGGCACACAACATGTTCTCCAATATCTGAATAGTACGCTCGGATTGTCCGTTCGTCTGAGGATGAAACGTTGTGCTCAACTCTACCTGTGTACCCAACTCTTGATGAAAAGTCCTCCAGAACTGGGAAGTAAACTGAGTACCCCTATCTGAGGCAATGGAAACTGGGACCCCATACAATCGTACAATCTCCCGGATGAAAATCTCCGCTAACCGCTCCGAAGAAATAGGTAGTACACACCGGAATGAAGTGTGCGGACTTGGTCAGCCTATCCACAATCACCCAAATCAAATCAAACTTCTTCGAGGTACGAGGGAGACCACTCACAAAATCCATAGTAATCCTCTCCCATTTCCACTCAGGAATATCCATCCGTTGAAGTACACCACTGGGCCTCTGATGCTCATATTTGACCTGCTGACAGTTGAGACACCGAGCTACATAACTCACCATATCCTTTTTCATTCTCCTCCACCAATAATGCTATCTCAAATCCCGATACATCTTCGCGGCACCCGGATGAATGGAATACCGCGAGCTGTGGGCCTCCTCTAATATCAACTCTCAGAGCCCATCCACATTGGGCACGCAAATCTGGCCCTGCATCCCCAACACACCATCATCACCAATAGTCACATCTCTGGCATTATCATGCTGGACCCTGTCCTTCAGGACAAGCAAATGCGGGTCATCATACTGGCACTCTCTAATACAGTCATACAAGGAAGATAGAGAAACCATACAAGCCAACACCCGACTGGGCTCAGAAATATCTAATCTCACCATCCGATTGGCCAAAGCCTGGACATCAACTGCAAAAGGCCTCTCCCAAACTGGAATGTACGCCAAACTGCCCATACTAACTGCCTTTCGGCTCAAAGCATCAGCCACTACATTGGCCTTCCCGGGTGATACATAATGGTAATATCATAGTCCTTGAGTAACTCAAGCCACCTCCGCTGCCTCAAATTAAGATCCTTCTACTTGAACAAGTGCTGAAGATTGCGATGGTCTATGAACACCTCACAAGATATGCCATATAAATAGTGCCTCCAAATCTTCAAGGCATGAACTATAGTAGCCAACTCTAAATCATGAACAGGGTAGTTCTTCTCATGGGGCTTCAACTGACGAGAAGCATAAGCAATAACTCTACCCTCCTACATCAATACACAACCGATCCCAACTCTCGAAGCATCAAAATACACCATGTAAGAACCTGAAGATGATGGCAATACTAGTACCGGAGCTGTGGTCAAAGCTGACTTGAGCTTCTGAAAGCTCCCCTCGCACTCATCTAACCACACAAATGGAGCATTCTTCTACGTCAACTTCGTCAAAGGCGAAGCAATAGATGAAAAAACCTGAACGAACCTGCGATAATAGCCTGCCAAACCGAGGAAACTCTGAATTTCAGTAGCTGAGGACGATTTGGGCCAACTCTGCACCGCCTCAATCTTCTTTGGGTCAACCTGAATACCATCACTGGACACCACGTGTCCCAGAAAAGCCACAGAACTAAGCCAGAACTCACACTTGGAGAACTTTGCATAGAGCTTCTCCTCTCTTAGTCTCTGCAATACCACCCTCAAATGTTGCGCGTGCTCCTCCTGGCTATGCGAGTATACCAGGATGTCATCAATAAACACAATCACAAATGAATCCAAATACGGCCAAAATACACTCTTCATCAAGTGCATGAATGCGGCTGGGGCATTAGTCAGCCCGAATGACATAACCAGAAACTCATAGTGCCCATATCTCGTTCTGAAATCCGTCTTCATAATGTATGAATCCCTAATCTTTAACTGGTGATAGCCTGATCAGAGATCAATCTTAGAGAATACCTTTGCCCCCTGAAGCTGGTGAAACAAATCCTCAATACGGGGTAGTGGATACTTGTTCTTCACTGTCACCTTGTTCAATTGTCTGTAGTCAATGCACATTCTCATCGTGCCATCCTTCTTTTTCACAAATAAGACCGGTATGCCCCACGGTGACACACTCGGGCGAATGAACCCCTTTTCTAGGAGTTCCTGAAGCTTCTCCTTCAACTCCTTTAGCTCAGCTAGTGCCATACGATAGGGAGGAATAGAGATGGGCTGAGTACCCGGCACCAGATCAATACCGAAGTCAATATTCTTGTCCGGTGGTATGCCCGGCAAGTCTGCTGGAAATATATCAGGGAAATCCCTCACAACGGGGACTGAATCAAGACTAGGAGTCTCAGCTCCAACATCTCTAACGAAAGCCAAGTACGATAAACAACCCTTCCCAACCATCCGCTAGGCCTTTAAGAAAGAAATCACCCTGATGGGCACATAATCAGTCATACCTCGCCACTCGATCCTCGGAACACCCGGAATAGCCAATGTAACTGTCTTGGCATGACAGTCCAGAATAGCATGGTATGGGGATAGCCAATACATACCCAGAATCACGTCAAAATCTACCATGCCCAACAATAACAAGTCAACTCGGGTCTCCAGACCCCCAATAGTCACCAAACACGATCGATATACATGATCCACAATAATAGTATCACCCACCGGGGTAGATACATGCACATACAAGGAAAGACAACCACGGGTTGTACCCAAATGATGAGCAAAATATGAAGATACATAGGAATAGGTAGATCCAGGATCAAACAAAATAGAGGCATCCCTGTGGCAGACTGAGATAATACCTGTGATAACAACATCTGATTCAATGGCGTCCCTCCTATCTGGAAGAGCATAGAATCGAGCCTGACCACCGCCAGTCCGGTCTCCAACCTGGGGCGACCTCTGGCTACCTGGCCCCCACCCCTAGCTGACTGAGTGGGTGCTGATGAAACAGGAGCAAAAGATTAGGGCTGATCCCTCTGCTGAGACTGACTACCACAGAGCCGAGGACACTGTCTCCTCATGTGACCAAACTCACCGCACTCATATCAATGACCCTAAGCTGGAGAAGGGGACTGAAGAGAACCCCTCGCTGCATATGAACCCTAGGCTGAAGAGGTAGGAGTAGTACTCTGAGATGGAAGGGCGCTAAGTGAAGACTGGTCCTGCTTATAACCCTGATGACCACGGCCTGAAGAAGCCCCACTGGACTCTGTACGACCTGACTGAGGAGGTCTGAAGGAACAACCTCTACTGCACTGGAACTGGCCCCTAGACGGAGCATCACTGAAGCTACCTGAACCTCGAGGCCTTTTGGCCTCCCTCTCCTCATGCTCCCGACGACGATCTGTCTCAATCTAACGAGCCATATCAACTACCTCCTCAAATGAGGCGGCCACAACCCTCTCTCTAGTCATCAAAATGCGGATGGGATAGTTGAGGCCATCCACGAACCTCCTAATCCTCTCCCGATCTGTCGGGATCATCCAAGTAGCATGACGAGCTAGCTGCATAAACCTCAACTCATACTGGGTCACAGTCATGTACCCCTGAATCAACCACTCAAACTGACGACGCAGCTCCTCTCTCTGGGACTACGGTACATACTTCTCCAGAAAGAGAGTGGAGAACTGCTGCCAGGTAAGGGGCGCTGCTCCAACAGGCCTACGCCTCTCAAACTCCTCCCACCATGTAAATGCAAGCCCTAAGAACTGGAAAGTAGTAAAAGCCACTCCACTCGACTCCAATATCCCTGCAGTGCGAAGCATACGCTGACACTTGTCTAGAAATCTTTGGGCATCCTCGCCCTCAGTACCACTGAACGTCAGAGGTTGGAGCCTACCGAACCTCTCAAGTCTACACTGCTCATCATCTGGCACAGATGGAACCACAAAGTCTGAGCTAGTGCGACTGGCGCAACTGGGGCAACTGGTGCAACTGGGGCAACTGGGGCAACTAGCTGAGCTGGGGCTGCTCCCGGTGTCTGCAATCCCTGAACACCCTACTCGGGTGTGCGAGCAGCGGGGGTCTGCTGACCACCCCCGATCTGAGAAGTAGCTGCTGTAGTAGTGGCTGAGACGGCCTGAGCCAAGCCAGTGCAGACGGATAAAATCTGAGCTAAAGCCTCCTGGAGACCAGGAATCACAATGGGCACTGCCGGTGCCTGAACAGGTGCTGCTGGAGCATCTACAGCTGGAGGCTGGTCCTGAACTTGGGCAGCTGGTGGATCTGTAGGTGTTGCCCTCGCTGGTCTGCCTCGACCACGACCGCGACCACGGCCTCTAGCAGGTAGCAAAGGTGGTGTTCCGTCACGTCCGGTAGCACGGGTTCTCGCCATCTGCGAGAGAATATAATACAGAAGTTTAGGTCTTAGAACAACAAAGCCACACGACAAGAGTTCAAAAATATGAAGTGTTTCCTAAAGGTTCTGTAGCCTCTCGATAATAAATACAGACGTCTCCGTACCGATCCGCGAGACTCTACTAACCGGCTCATGACTCATGAGGCCTAGTAACCTAGGCTCTGATACCAACTTGTCACGACCCCAATCCCGGTCGTGATGGCGCCCAACAATAATTGCTAAGCAAGCCCGACCATTTGAACACTCTCAACCCAAGTACGAAACCCATTACCAATTAATAGAGTTAAATTAACAGATGATATAGTTCTAACTAGAGATAATAAACAGAAAATAGTATGGAAACCATAACCACTGCCACTACGACTCCCAACAGATCTAGGGTCATGAGTCTAGAGCCTTTAAGTACAACTGAGTAGCAAATCAAAACAAATGAGAATCTAATATGCAGAAAACAAAATGATAGGGGGGGAGTCGGGTCCTGCGGACGCCTGGCAGCTACCTTGACAACTCCGGGATAAATCTGGGAACAACAACAGTACGACTAAGCTCCCGATGCTCCTGAATCTGCACACATGGTGCAGGGAGTAAAGTGAGTACCTCCAACTCAGTAGTAATAGACATATATAATGACTGAAAGTAAGAAATCTCGAAAATACCACAATGTAAAGCTGAAACTAACAATTTAACACATTTAACGGTGAAACAATAGCAAATCAATGACAGGTAAAACAAATAGATATCAATGCATGAATGCAATGCAATGCACATGACCGCTGTGGCGTACAACCCGATCCATTGGGGTACCCGCGCTCACTGTGGGGGTTCAGACTTCGGAGGGGATCCTACAGTCCAAGCGCAATATCATCGTAGCATTCGCTGCGGCGTGCAGCCCGATCCACAATCAGTCCAGTTATATGCATGCAAGCCATACGAGCACAGTCAAATTTATCATTTTTAGTTCCAATTATCAGGAATTATAGCTTAAGTATTTTAAAGCCTTAGAAATTCACTAATCATTTCGAGACAGTGTTTAACTCAGGACTGATATCATGTAAACATGCTCAACATCACAAAAAAAGTGACAATAATCCCTAAGGGATCCAAATAATCGGCACGCAACCCAAATCTTATAACAATCCAAGTAGGATGTTTACCAATCAATTTCTAGTCAATAACACAGTATGCACATTACTCGGACGGACTAAGCCATAGTCCCCGTCCATAACCGACCCCGCACTCACCATAGAGTATGTGTCTCATCTCAATACAGTGTCACAGTGTGATATACAGGGGTTTCAAACCCTCAGGTCATCATCTACATCTATTACTTACCTCAAGTCGGCCGAAGACTAGCCCGTAATGCCCTTTCCTCTCGTATCGACCTCCTCGCGTGTCGAATATCCAATCACTTCCCGTCAAAACCTTCTTCAATTTATACCAAAAAAGCTCTTGAGATGGTCAACAATGGAGGAAAATAATGGTTGGGTCGCGGATGAAATGTTTAATAAAAACCCTCTCTGCCTAGCTATTTCCTTCTATGCGAACGCGAGACCCCCTCGCGTTCGCGAAGCACAAGAATTCCTCGGACCAATTAACCCTTCACGACTGCGGAAATCCACATGTGAACGCGATACTTGAACAGCTAATACTATGCGAACGCGATCCTTCAACGCGAACGCAAAGCTCAACAATCCCCTCTTACGCGAAAGCGACTTCCACGTCGCGAACGCACTGAACAACCTAGGCAGGGCCGCCAGGCCCTTCTACGCGAACGCGAAGAGACTACCGCGAACGCGATGACCCAGGACATCACCACTATGCGAACATGAAGACCCCTCCGCGAACGTGAAGGCCAAGAGTGGTCTGCAACTGCTGCTGTTTTTCTGCAATAAATCCTAAGTCCAAACTTCCCGTTTAACCATCCAAAACCACCCCGAGGCCCCCGGGACCTCAACCAAATACACTAACATATCCCAAAACATCATACGAACTTATTCCAATCATCAAAACACATCAAACAACACTAAAATCATCAATTCCCCACAGATTCAAGCCTAAGTTTCTTCAAAACTTCCGAACCACACATTCGATCAAAAACTCAACCAAACGACGTCCAAATGACCTGAAATTTTACACACATATCCAAAGTCACCTAATGGAGATACTTCAACTCTCGAAATTCCATTCCGACCCTTGGATAAAAATCTCACCTATCAATCGGAATTCGCCAAAATTCAAACTTCGCCAATTCAAGCCTAATTCTACACCGGACCTCCAAATTCAATTCTGATCGCACTCCTACATCATAAATCATCCCCCGAAGCTAGCCAAATTATCAGAATTTACATTCGAGCCCTCTAACTAAATAGTCAACTTCTAGTTGACTTTTCCAAAACAAGCTTTCCTTTAAGAGACTAAGTATCTCATTTCCATCCAAAACCAATCAAATTCTACCCGATCAACTCAAATACTGATATTGAAACATAGAGAAATATAATATGAGGGAAACGGGGCGGTAACTCACGTGACGACGGGCCGGGTCGTCACATCACAATAAATATATTTATATATTAATTGTGATGTAATATAAATATTGCTAATTAAAAAGTCATAATAAAAATAAACATAATCTAAAAGTACTAAGTCATGCTAAAATAAATGACTAATAAGGGAGTATTAATTACATGATAAACACTAAAGAAAAATAAGTAATATTGTCCGCTCTGGGCCTGGGCCCTCACGGGTTTAAAACGCGTCAATAGGGTCTAAGGCTTGTTAACTTATATACCCAGCATCCCTCTTGTGTTTTGCCGATGTGGGACTCTATCTAAAGTCTGGGGTGTTACATACACCCCCTCTTATGGACTCAGTGTCCTCGCTGAGGTTTGCCCCACCGCATTAGATTTGCCTAGACTCAGCACTGAGGTTTGCCCCGCCTAACCAAGATTTGCCTAAACTCAGTTGAACTCTGACCCACCATCGGCATGGCTGACACAAGAGTGGCTCTGATACCATCTGTAACAGCCCATCCCGCTAGTGATATTGTCCGCTCTGGGCCTGAGCCCTCACGGGTTTAAAACGCGTCAACAAGGTCTAAGGCTTGTTAACTTATATACCCAATTCCTCTTGTGTTTTGCCGATGTGGGACTCTGTCTAAAGTCTGGGGTGTTACAATTTTCTAACAATATTTGAAGGGATCGATCTATAAGCCATTGTTGCTATATGATTTTGAGAGTTGGTCCTACAATATAGCGGGGAAATTACAAGAATTATTATTAATGCAAATATGTTATGATAAATATCACATTATGGTGGATGTCTACTCTTCTTCCATGATCTTAGTCTCAAATGCTTAATGACATATTCAATGCCATATTTTGTATGTTCCATGATATATTTTCTACAATTTTTATGCCTATATAAAGACCTTGTAATAGATAGGAAAATACATACAATTGAAGAAGAAAAATCTCTTCCTTCTCTCTATCTCCATTTCTTGTTCATGTTTTACTAAATCGCTTTTATTTCCTTGTTCTTTGTTGTTACTTTGAGTTATATTTCATAACACGTTATCAGCATGAAGTCTCTAACCTCAAGGTTGAATTCCACTTCTGGTAAGGTATATCTGGATGATCTATTGTCATAATATAAACTTGAGCATCTTGTTCATGAATATAGTATAGTTAAATTTTCGTGAACGAATAATAGGTGGCGTGTGTTAGACTACATAATTTACAAAATTACAATTATACTTTATTATGTATGCTTATGGTTTTACCTTATAATACAATTTAGTATGCCTAGTATAATGATTATACATTAGTTTACTGTCACATATAATTAATATAATAATAATAATACTCGTAACTATTTTATTTTGATAAGATAAAATATTAGTATAAGAGGTATGTACTACACCAAATTTTTCATTAATGATAGTTCTTATCAAATTAACGTGTTCAATCATTTCTATATGGAAATATATGTCTTTATTTTCTACATCTCTTATCGGACAACGATAATATTCCAAATAAGTCACATTCTATCATTTCTACTCCATCTTTTGGTATGAAAATTCGGTATAATTTGTTTTTCTTTAACTAACTTTGGAGCTTAGTTCCATTAGAAATTGTGAAATAATTTATACTTTGGTACAATTCTCATGGACTTTTAGTTTCATGGAGAGATATATGTTTGATCGGAATAGTTATTAAACTAATCAATTCTTTCCTTGTTATTGTTTACTGCCTTCAATGAATTGTTCATCTTTTTTTTTGGTGCAACGGATGATATATATATATATATATATATATATATATATATTAACTAAAGGAATCCAACCTTACACTGCTTAGGCAGTTACTGGGGTACTTTAGTGCCCCCATTGATGTATAGTTTTGCATAATAGTACTTAAATTACAGCCCAAAAATAATCTAGGTAGTTCAATTCCTAGGATGTCTGCCCAAAAAATATCATTGGCAAACACCGGAGGAACTGCTAGGATTAGCGATTTACACAAAAAAAATCTTCAGCTGTTTCTTTTGCAAGAGCATCAGCTACCCTGTTTTGCTCCCTGTAGGTATGTTTCACCTCCACTCTGCCCATCCTTTGTATCAATGACCTGCATTCGCAAATTAAAGGGTCAAATATCAGATTACCATTAATAAGCATATTGATTGTTTCAGCGGAGTCAGTATTGATTTCCAGTGGCAGTAAGTTGTGCTGTTCCGCCAATTGAAGTCCTTTGGTTTGCCCTGATTTCTGCCCCTGTATTTGAGGTAAAGGGGATGGTCTCTATGAAGCCCAGAATCCATTCCCCATTGTGATTTCTAAAGACACCCCCTATTCCTCTTATTCCAGGATTCCTTTTTGCCGCACCATCTGTGTTAAGTTTAAATGATTCCCTTGGTATAGGAGTCCATTTTAGCATCACTTGGTGTTTGTATTTTGCATGCTTGCTGTCACTTAAAACACAGAATTCAGTAGCTTTCGCAATTGTGTTGTTTGCATTGATAGGATCCTTTTTGTTGTTAAAGACATTGTTGTTCCTGGTTAGCCAGATGTGCCATAGACAGAATGGCATGAGATTGCCCCAGTTGAGGCAATCATTGTACTTAATGTCTTTAATTTTGTTCATAACTGAAGCCCAAGGGATGCCATTTAGGCTAAGGCTTGCCACAGTGGAAGTTTTAGCTTTTGCATGTATTGTGTTCCAGAATTGAAGAGCATTTGGGCACTGGGAGAAGATATGGTCAATGTCTTCCTTATCAAACCCACAAAAGTGACACTGCTGTGGGCATTCTAGCCCAATTGAGTGAAGGAAACTCCTTGTTGGCAGTCTTTTATGGGTTAGGAGCCACAAGAAGTTCTTTATTTTTTTGGGTGTGTGGAGCTTCCATAACCCTTTGAAGAGTTCTCATCCATCAGTAGTGGTGTTTTGGTCTAGGCTGCTCAGAAGAGAGTAGGCAGAGGAGATTGAAAATTGGCCATTGGCCGTGAGATCCCAGATTAGATTGTCCTCTTTGGTGGACACACTGGGGATGAATATAGACCTCAGAAGGTCTTGTATGTGTGGTGGGAGAGGGAATGATAGGCTTGAGGTATTCCAGGAGCCCATCTAGAGGACAGAATTAACCTTAATGTTAATGTTATTTTGAGTTTGGGGACCTTGGATTAGCTCTCTCAGAGCTGGCTGGTTGGGGATCCATTTATCATTGAAGAAATTTACCCTATTCCCTTTGTGCACTACCCATCTACTGCCTTTGTTACAGATTTCCCAGCCTTTCAGTATACTCTTCCAAATGGGAGATTTTTGAGTTATAAGCTGTCCCTGACCCTGATTGGACCTTGACATGTTACAATGCTTGTGAATCAGAACTCTAGCTCAAAGGCAGTTGGTATTTTTGTAGGCTCTCCAAGCTAGGTTTGTTAGAGAAGCTTTGTTTTTTGGCAGGCCTTGTGTAGTCCTAACCCCCCTTCTTGTTTAGTTTTAGTAACTACCTCCCATTTGATCAAGTGGATTTTCCTTTTTTTCGGTGTGGTGCCCCAGATGAAGTTTCTTTGGAGTTTATCAATCTGATTGGTTACTTTGGTGAGGAGGGAAATGTATTGCATGACATGACTAGGTATACTGTTCAATGTTGACTTAGCCAAGACTGTTCTCCCTGCCATGTTGAGGCATTTAGTCTTCCAGCCAGCAAGTTTAGAGTGCATATTGTCAATTATGAACTGGAAATCTGCTGTTGTCTGTCTTTTATGGAAGATGGGGAATCCAAGATATTTTCCAAATGATGTGGATTGCTTGATGGAGAGTACGGAGAAAAGGAGTTGAGATGAATCCTGTGAAGTATTAGAGGAGAACATGACTCTTGATTTGGACAAGTTTATTTTCTGTCCTGATTGGGTGCTGAAGGTCTCTAGAATAGACAATATAGTGTTACAGTTTCTGTTGTTGGCTTTAGCAAAGAGGGTAAGGTCATCTGCGAAGAATAGATGTGAAATCATAGGTCCTGACCTACTTATGCTAATGGGATGCCACTTGTTCTGGTGAACTACTTGATCAATGGATCTAGAGAACCTTTCCATGCACAGTATGAAGAGATAGGGTGACATAGGGTCACCCTGTTTGATGCCTCTTGAAGGCCTGAAGGCTTCAGTTTTTCATCCATTGACAAGGATGGAGATAGAGGATGTGCTAACACGAGACATAATGAGATTGGATAGATTTTTTGGGAAACTGAAGGCATGGAGAGTATCCCTAATGAAGGACCACTCCAGCCTGTCAAAGGCCTTTTCCAGGTCAATTTTTAGGATCATACTGCCCTTTCTTCCTTTCATTTTCCTAAAGTGGTTTATGTATTCCTGGACAATGATGGCATTATCACAGGCCCTTCTATTGCTTAAGAAACGTGCTTGTCTTGGGCCTATGATGTGGTTCATGATGGGTTTGATTCTATTCACAATGATCTTGATTACTATTTTGTAAATGGTGTTACAAAGACCAATGGGTCTGAAGCTTTTTAGCATTGATGCTTGAGGAACTTTTGGGATTAGACAAACAAGAGTTTGGTTCATAGTGTTGTCCATGGAGGATGTGTTGAACCAATTCAAACAGAATTGTGAGACAGACTCTCCTACTATGTCCCAGTATTTTTGGAAGAAGAAAGGGTGGAGGCCATCTGGGCCAGGTGACTTGAAAGGCTTGTTGGAGAAGACAACCTTTTTTATTTCATCCATTTGTGGGGGTTTGTCCATGAATGTTTTATGGCTTTGGAGTAGAGTGGGTTCCATGGTGGAGTGACTGGTGGCTTCCCAAGGAACATGAGTGAGGTATGTGGTATATAGATTGGTGAAGAAGTCTACAATGGTGGACTTGAGTTCCTTGGGATCAGTGATCCAGTTTCCATTGTCTTCTTTTAGGGAGAGGATCCTATTTCTCCTTCTTCTATTTAAGGTAGAAGTGTGGAAAATATTTGTGCTGGTATCTCCCTCATTTAGCCAGTTGATCCTGGATTTCATTTTCCAGAAGTCTTCCTCATTATTGAGGATGAGGTTCAGCTTATTATTCAGTTCAGACTCTAGGTTTTGAAGAAATCTACTGAATTGATAGCTGTTGGAACTTTGGATGCCATTGATTCTGGCAAGAAGTCTCTTTTTTTGGTGGAAAATGTTTCCAAAAACATCCTTATTCTAGTCAGTAGCAAGCTTTTTAAATTCATCTATGGAATGAAGCAGACCTGGCCGGTCTTGGAAAGCTTGGTTTATGATGCTGGGGAAGGATGGGTGGCTAGCTCACATTGTTTCAAACCTGAAGGGCCTAGATGGATTATTGTTTGGGGGCCCTTCCATTTGGATTTTT
Organism: Nicotiana sylvestris; assembly: GCF_000393655.2. NCBI lineage: Eukaryota > Viridiplantae > Streptophyta > Magnoliopsida > Solanales > Solanaceae > Nicotiana > Nicotiana sylvestris. The sequence continues at coordinate 7,437,684 of NC_091066.1, forward strand.
AAAGGGCAGTGATCCAAGTGGGTCCTAGGTAGGTGTAGCACACTAGCCTCAGGGTGTTGTTTGATCCAACCTTCGTTTGAAAACACCTATCAATCCTTTCCAGGATTAGGGTATTACAGTTGGTGTATCTTTTATTAATCCAAGTGTACTTACTACCTTTGTACCCAAAGTCAATAAGATTACACTTATTTATGCAGTTCCAGAATTGATTGCTACGGTTTGTAGGGTTTCCCCCGAACTTATCACTGGCTTTCAAGACTTCATTGAAGTCTCCCCTAATGAACCCGTTATCATTGGTTGTTCTAGCTATAGTTTTTAGCTGCTCCCATAGGAGCTTTATCACAGAAACAAGATTACTTGCGTAAATAGCAGAAAAAAGCCAAGAAGGATTGTCAGGTTTTACCTTCACCATAGCATGAATTCCTTGGGGTGTAGTGGACACTTCCTCCATAGCCACTAAGTCTTCTTTCCACATGAACACAATGCCCCCTGATAAGCCTACTACTGGAGACTAGATTATCATCTCAAAGTTTAGACCTTGGGCCAGCGCTTGGTGGTTGGCCATTTTGGTTTCTAGTAGCACCAGCATAGCCGGCTTATGCAACTTAACCATTTCAAGACAGTGTCTTTTAAACTCAGCTCCATTGCCCCCTAACATTCCATATGATATAATTCATTAATGGGGGGGGTTGTGGGTGATGGGGTAGAACCCTCTTGGGGACTTAGTGGGCTTTGCATATTGGGCACTCGAGGGGGTGGTCACTTCCTCTTCAGATTCAGTATGGGGGTTAGGTTCAGTAGGGGTTTCAACTGACCTTGTGAGTGGGCTAGGACTAAACTCAGTCCGCATTTGGACATCACCCCGGGACACAGTACCACAACTACTTTGCTCACTTGGGTGCTGAACTCGATCGATCTCACTGAGTCTAGTAGCATTGAGTCCGTAACTGGGCTAGGTAGTTCTGTTCTGGCTCTTTCGAAGCATCCTTCTCCTTGAGAATCTCCACTGCTGTGGTTATTTCTCGATGGATGTTCTGCAGTGGGGGTGGGGGTGGTATTTTCTTCAGAGGCGATGTCTTGTGGATCGGTAAACTGGGGAATAGAGTGAAGAATGGCTCCGCTGGTAGATCCTCCTTCATCAAGTCCGGGAAGAAAGGTAGTGATTGAAAGCTTTGGAGAATATGGTTGTTTAGGGTTTGAGGGTCTGTGATTGGTGCCGTGCTATCGCTGTTGGCCATTGACTACCATAATAGAGGCCCAAACGCCATCAATGCCTTGTTTAGGGCTTCCACTGTGACTCTGGCGAGGTGAGCCGGGTTCGGCACAATTAGGGTGACTTTCTTGTTGTCGATTGAGAACTCGTAAGAGAGTCCCTGCCCCTGTAATGCTACCTCTAGCCAGGAGGTTGGTTGGTGGTTCGGTGATAATGGGTGGGTGGTGATGGTGGTTGTGGTCGAGTTTTTTGCCATTTTTGTGCTTTTTGGCTTTGCTAGATTGGGAAAGAAGTGAAATGGGGGGAGACGACTGATTTCTCATCGTAAAGCTCTCCAATGTCACATCTTGGAAAGTGGACGGGCTTCCTTGTTTTAGGATTAGGGTTTTTGGCCGGTCATTAATTGTGTATGTAACGGAGGTGACCTTTGGGGTCTTTTCGATTGTTGAAGGGGGAAGTTGCAGACAGGGCACTCGATTGCCATATCTGTCACTTGGGATTTCACCATTAGAGGAGTTCATAGTAGACGTGGTAGGGGAAACATAGGTTTTGGGGCCTAAGTTTTCCGATTCTTTTGGTTGCATGTGGATGGACCCATTGGGCACATTACCTGAAGTAATAATTGGTGCCTCAGAAGTTGGGCTGGATCCCATTGGTGAGTTGGGATGATGAGTGCTAAATGTGAGGTCATCAGGACTGAGCCCCGATTTCCTTTTGGAGCCCATGTTTTACAGCTCTGTTGGACTTGGATTAGGCATGTGCCTTGACCCTTTTGGGCTGCTGGTGGCTTTTTTAGTTGGGCCTTGCTGCCTCTTTGGATTTTTTGGTGTATTGTTTATTTGATTTTTAACGTTGAAATTAAAAACTTTGGGTAGCGGGGGTTTAACTGAAAATTCATCGGGCTTATTTACCTGACTCGCCTCTGTCTACATATTGTTGTAATTTCTTATAGGTTGACCTTCCACATTTGGAGATGTTTTTAGTTGTCCCTGCTTCCGTCTTCTTGGGAATGTTACCGTTTTCTATTGACTCTCCTCCGGTATGGAGTCCGTTTGATGGTGTGGTTTAGAGTCATTGGCTGCTGCTTCTTGGCGTTGATTGTATGTGCATCTCATTGACGTGTGTCCTATTCTCCCACAACTTGTGCATAGTCTTCCTTCTCCTTCATAGATCACTGATTGTTTATGGTCACCAATGATCACTGATGTTTCCACTGGTGATTCCAATGGAACTTGAATGCAAATGCGTGCATATCTCCCTCTTAATGTGGATGAGGTACATTGATCGATTTTCAGGAGCTTCCCAAGTTTCCTCCCAAGTTTCCTCCTAACTTTTTCTAGAATGACTTTGTCGTAGAATTCAGTGGGGAGTTGGGGTAGCCTTATCCAGATGGCAGTAGAGATGAGCGTTGCTTCTTGTGGGACAAACTTTGGTTCCCATTTTCGGATAGAAAGGAAATGACCAGATATGAACCATGGGCCAAGATGCAATGCATTCACCATACTCTCCTCTAGATTAAATTTTACTATGAAGAAGTCCCACCCTAGGTCAATCAAAATTAACTGTTCAGATGGCTTCCATATTTCAATTAACTTAGAGCGTAGCATGTGATGAGGCATTTTTCTTTTGAAAACTTTGATAATTACTGAGAATTTCCATGGCTGGTATAATCTTTCTTTGTCTTCTGGTGATAGTAGAATTGAACCTTCAATGTGTTTTCCTTTGCACTCTTCTAGGGTGGACTGATTTTCCATGTCATAGTAATTTGCTTAGTTGCATTCCTGTTTGTCTAGGAGTGTTTCCTTATAGATTTGCTTTGGTACTTCTACCTCTATCTGAGTTAGCTTGTCCGGTGGTTCCGGTGGAAGGGGCTGTCTGATTAGTGGTGGTTCCATGGGCTATGGTAGTGACCTACGTTTAAAGGGAGAGAGAAAATTCTAGAGTCGGGTAATTGAATTGTTCATCTAATTATATGAACTAATGACTTTAAAAGTAAAGTACATGATTTTGCTGGTACTTGGCAATAGTGATATCATTATAGCTAGCCTATTGGAATATGTAAACTGTCTAGCAAAATATAATTACTTTCTTATTAACTTTCTGAAAATTGAATTGTGATATATAATAAAGCAACAATACTAGTTATGTAGCATGTCAAATCACTTAACTAAATTATTACTAGAATTGCTTGATAAAGACCTTAGTGCAATAAGGGTATTCATATTAACCAGTATTGTTCCTACATGTATTTAGTACATTTTAAGTCATGCGAATTAAGTTATATAATTTAATAATATAAACCATGCACTAACTGGACATACGGTTTAGACATATTTTGGTATTATCTAATTTACGATTTTTGTCAAATTATGATATTCTTATATTATATTTGTGCACCACTTAATTCATTTTATTCAAATTAACGGACGTGATATTTGCTTTGGGTTATTGAGATATCAATGTCCAATTTTTAATTAATACCACAATAATTAGTTATTTAGTGTAGAATAATTATTTTTATAGTGTTAGTTCATATGAACTTACAAATATGATATCACTAGAGCACTAATTGATTTTATGCATGTAATCATGATAAATTGGCATTATTTTAAAGCTTGGGGTAAGACATGAATTTGAATCATGATACACCATGATGATAAAAGTTGTGTTTGAGTTTCAAGTCATTATGGTCAAACATGTCTTTATATGGGTAAGACATTGGGTTCGAGTCCCAATACACCATATTGATGATATAATGATGACTAAAGAAAAATAATATATTTTTCATTAAATGCATGAAGATTGTCCCACTTGATTTGCTCCATTCTTGAAGTGAATGTGACAGAGACGCATAGTAAGTCTGAATGAAGACAAGTGGTTGAACAACGAACGTGGGCGTTCCAAAAATCAAAATAATAATAATCATCACTATGATTTTAAAGGATAACAATAAGGGTTATCAAAATAGTCCTTCAAAATATAAAGGCAATGTTTACCATCAAATTGATATGAAAATAATAAAGCACGTCGCTGATTATGATCCGTTCCTTGAAGAGAATGTGACTTGTGATAAACATTGAGAATTCAAACCCATTCCTAAAGTTGAATGTGGCAATATGTGATAAAAGCAATGAATAAAGACATGCAATTCATGATTATATGAATACCACACAACTCACCTCTAAGGGAGGTTTGAGTGAAATAAAGAGAATAAATATTATTGTGTGATTACATGAATATGTCATTGGTCACGTACATGTGATACGCCAAATATTATTTTGTCATGCCTTATAAAAGTTATTAAAGGCAAAATTAAAGAAATAAATAATTTTGCTTATGATGATTTTGACCATGACAAGTTATTATGATATAAGTTTCTCCGTGAAGGGGACATTTACCATATGAATAGTTTGATAAAAGATCGTGTAGTACAAAAGTTGTTAAGAGCTTCAGATGAATAAATTATTCATGACGTTGATATTGTAAAGTCTCAGAAGAAACTTTTTGAGTTTCAAAAGTACAAGTCAAAATGATTATCATATTGAGACAATAAATGAAAGGAAGATTGAATATCTTCATATTTCTATAATCATATCGGGTAAATATGAAAGGTTACCTGATTTTATTTCTATTTGTACTATACAAATATAAACATGATGCTTGAATCATATGCCACAAGTAAACTAGAGGTTTACTAAAATAAATATTAGTTGGCATAATCGGTTGACCATCCCGGTTCAATTATGATGCAAAAAAAATTAATTGAGAATTACATTGGCATATATTGAAGAATAGAAGATTCTTCAAGAATTCTCTTGTGTTACTTATTCTCATGATATATCAGTTAAGGTAGGGATTGTATCCCTTGATTTCTGGAACAAATAAAAGGTGATAAATATATGGACCCAGTCACCTGCCATGTGGACCGTTTACTATTATATAATTTTAATAGATGTATCTATTATATGGTCACACGTGCATTTATTATCAACTTGCAGTTTGGTTTTTGCAAGATTACTTGCTCAAATTATTAGAGCACAGTTCCAGGATATAAATTATGATAATCTATCTTAGTAATACTGGTTTAAATCCAAGTTGGTTTAGTAAAAATTGTATTCCTCCAGTTATAGCTAAATTATTGGTTATGAGAACAAAACTCTCAAAAATAAAAATTTTTATGAGATGTATTATTTAATATACAGCAGCACTTGTACGCATCTAGCCAAGTTATGAAAATTTTTCCCTATCACAATCGGTTCAGGGTCAGGAACCAAATAATTTCTATATAGAAATATGAATGTGCTATATAATTTAATTATGCCACCACAATGCACAAAGATGAATTTTCACAGAAGGTTGGGAAATGTGTTAGTGATCCCAACATTAGGGGGAGAAATGACAGCTGAGAAAGTGATACATGAAATGAATTATTATGAATACATATAGATCCTCGTACAAGAAAATATGTACTTGAAGTTCAAGTGATAATTCATTTACAAATTATTGCCAGACGCATTTGCTGACCCAAAACTAAATATCATATTTCAGCTGCTAATGCTCCAAACAGAATAAAGTCCAAGGGGGACAGGGTCTATGCCATGCATGAAGTGTAACAGACCAATCGGTTCCAAAGATAAAACTCCTTGAAGAAGGAGAGGGGCAAATATTCAAAATGGTCATAATAAGGAGGCAAATGCTCTAGAAGAGCACCACGACATGGGAGAGGCTCAGGTACCTGAAATATAAGATAAAGAGATCTCAATAGGTTATGTCTTTATTAGGTAATAATAGAACTGACATAAAGTGATCGTCGACGATATTGTTAATATAATGTAGCACTCAATATTATTAATATTGACGAGGATCTTGAGCTCAAATCTGTCATGAAATTTGGACTGATAAATGATTGGCCAAAATAAAATATAAAAAAAATACACAATCAAGATTGATTTCACCTGAAAAATATGAAGTTGGACGGATAGTCCCAACACCTGAAAGTATAAAGCTAGTGGAGGTATAAATGTGTTCTTGTGCCAAGAAAGACAAGTTGATAGACATAAAGACGACTTGTGTCACAAGAAGATTTGTAATTATCCTGGCATTGATTATATATAGACATGTTCTCTTGTGGTAGATGTACTCATTTCACGTTTTAATCTGGCAATACATAAAAAACTTGATATGCATATAATGGAAATCATTGAAGGATTTAAATTTTTCTGAAGCATATTATGGTTTTCCAAAAAATTTATTAAATATATCGTCAATAATTCTTATATGGATTAAAACAATCAGGGCGCATGTGGTATAATCACCCGAGAGAGTACTTGTTGAAAGAAGGGCACACGAATAATTCAATTTGTCCTTGTGCCTTTATAAAAGGATCTAGATTTGAATTTGTTATAATCGCCATGTATGTTGATGATTCAAATATCATTAGAACTCCCCGGGAGCTTCCTGAAGCAGTAGACTGTTTAAAGAAAGAATTTGAAATGAAAGATCTTGTAAAGACAAAAACATAATTTTGTCTTGGTCTACAAATTGAGTATATGAAAGATGAAAATTTTATCCATCAATCAGCATACACTGAAAAGATTTTAAAGCGATTCTATATGGATAAAGCACACCCATTGAGTACCCCGATGGTTGTGAGATCACTCGATATAAATAAATATCCATTCAGACCTCATAAAATAATGATGAACTTCTTGGTCTTGAAGTACCATATCTTAGTGCAATTGATGTACTAATGTATCTTGCTAACACTACAAGGCGTGATAACCTTTTCAGTTAATGTCTTAGCAAGATTTAGCTATGCTCCTACAAGGAGACATTAGAATGAAATCAAACATATATTGCGTTATCTAAAAGAGACTACCGATATGAGCCTATTTTATGACAACGATTGCAATCCCGATCTTGTTTGTTATGCCGATGCTGAGTATTTATCTGACCCGCACAAGGCTCGATCTCAAACATGTTATGTATTTACATGTGGAGGCACTGCCATATCTTGGCGATCGACTAAGCAATCAATCGTGGATACTTCTTCTAATCATACTGAAATAATTGTTATTCATGAAGAAAGTCGAGAATGTATTTGGTTGACGTCTATAATATATCTTATCTGAGACAAATGTGGTTTGAAGTGAGACAAACTACCCACAATTTTATATGAAGACAATGCAGCATGCATAGCCCAATTGAAGGGAGGGTTCATAAAAGGAGATAAGACAAAGCACTTTTTACCAAAATTATTTTTTCACACATTATCTTCAAAAGAATGGTAATAACAATGTGCAACTGATTCGTTCAAGTGATAATATGGCTGATTTGTTCACCAAATCTCTACCGACGTCAACTTTCAAAAAACTAGTGTACAAGATTGGAATGTGAAGGGTGAAGGATGTGAACTGATGCTCTCATCAGGGGGAGTTAATACGCGTTGTACTCTTTTTTCCTTACAAGATTTTGTTCCACTAGGTTTTCCTTGCAAGGTTTTTAACGAGGCAACCAAAAGGCGTATTTATAAACATGTGTACTCTTTTCCTTCACTAGAATTTTTTCCCCATAGGATTTTTTTCTAGTAAGGTTTTAATGAGGCACATTATCTTTTGACATCCAAGAGGGAGTGTTATGATAAATATCACATTATGGTGGATGTCTACTCTTCTTCCATGATCTTAATATATATATATATATAATGCTTAATGACATACTTTGTATGTTCAATGACATATTCCATGACATATTTTCTTCAATTTTTATGCCTATATAAAGGCTTTGTAATAGATAGGAAAATACACACAATTGAAGAAGAAAAATCTCTTCCTTCTCTCTTTCTCCATTTCTTGTTCATGTTTTACTAAATTACTTTTATTTTCTTGTTCTATGTTGTTACTTTGAGTTATATTTCATGACAAAATAAAATATATATAGGTGTACGTTATTTCTTGTCAACTAAGAAACTATTTTAGTGGTGGAACAAATGTTTTTTTTTTTTAACATGGTAAGGTAACTTTGAAGCCTATTAGAGGTAAGTTTCTCGATTATTTTTACTCTTTTAATTTTCGAAGTATAAATAAAAAATAGTAGCAGAAGGAAACTTGGACTTTACATTAAACCTAGGAGTGTACAAAGAAAACCGACAAAACCGCATTAACCCGATAATCCGAGTCAAACCGAGAAAAAAAAAAACCGACTATGATTTGGTTTGGTGTTGAAAAAACAAATCCGACCATAATTGGTTTGGTTTGGTTTTAACTAAAGAAAATTAAACCGAAACCAAAACAACCCGACATTACATATATAGAAATTTTAGATATATTTAATATATAAATATACTTATTGTGATGTAATTTATAAATATTTCTTAAAAAATTTCATAATTTTATCTTTTAAGGTATTATTTCAAGGTTGGACTTAGAACTTTTGAATGCTTCAATAAATTTTATAGCCATTAATATTAGTTAATTAAATAATGCTAACAAAAGTCCAAACCAAAATCAAATCAATACTAGTGCTAACAAAAGACATTCAATTCAATATTACGAACGGGAATGTATTAAATATCTATTTTTTATTTTGCAATAATTTAGATAAAAATGCATAACCTATTTTTATTTTTCTTTAGCATTTAGTCATGTAATTAATACTCCCTTATTAGTCTATTTATTTTAGCATGACTTAGTACTTTTAGATTATGTTTATTTTTATTATGGCTTTTTAATTAGCAATATTCGTGTGACGACCCAAAGGGTCATCACCGTAATTCTCCCTTTCTCCGTGCTTCCGAGGCCTTGAAAACCTCTTATTTGGTTGCCTCGATTTGCGTACACAGTCCGTGTGCGAAGCCGGAAATTTTTTATGTGGAAATATATGAACTTTGTGTTAAAAACTATGAATTTTGATAATAATATTGATATAGTAGACTTTGGTCAACATTTTGGGTAAACGGACCCGGACCCATGATGTAACGGTTCCGGAGGATCCGTAGGAAAATATGGGACCCGGGCGTATTCCCGGAATCGAAATCCGAGGTCCCAGGCCCGAGTGCGGAATTTTTCCGTGAAATTGTTTTCTGGAAATGTTTAAGGAAAATGAAAATGAAATTTGATCAAAAGGTAATGGTATCGGGCTCGTATTTTGATTCCGACGCCCGGTACAGGTCTTAAATGAGAGTTAAGCGCTTTCTGTGAAATTTGGTCGAAATCGAACGTTGTTTGACGTGTTTCGGACCTAGATATCTAAAGTTGAAGGTTGATGAACTTTGAAGTGAAATTATGAGTTTTGGAGGTTGATTCTTTGATTTTGATGTTATTTTGGCGATTTGATAGCCCTAGCAAGTTCGTAGGATGATATTGAGTTAGTGTATGTGTTTGGTTGGGATCCCCAAGGGCTCGGGAGTGATTTCGGGGGTGGTTCGGAGTGTTTTGGACTTAGAAATGCATCAGAAAATTCTGCAATTTTTACACAGGTCTTTTCCTCTATGCGATCGCATAGGCTTGTCTGCGATCGCATAGAGTCCCTTATCAGCCCTCCCATTTTGTTCAATGCGATCGCATTCATTAGTACGCGATCGCATAGTTTGGCCAGCCTCTTCAATGCGATCACATCTCCTTCTACGCGATCGCACAACATTAAGCCTCACCTGAAATTTTGCCTTCCCTTTCTTCTATGCGTTCGCATGACCTTGTCTGCGATCGCATAAGCTAACCTCCCACTCCTCTATGCGATTGCGGCGATCGCATCAGTTGCCCCGCGATCGCATAGACCAATTTCGCCCAGTGATTTTAAAAGCCTAAAAACAGAACAATGACGGGATTTTCACACACTTTACTCACGAACCCTTCTTCTTCACCCTCCATTGAAGAGTCTCAAGCTTCCCTTCCTCCATAACTCTTTGGGTAAGTAATCTTAACATCGATTCCTCACTATTCCATCATCTAATCACTAAAATCCTAGCCTAAAAACATGAAATCAAAGTAGAAATTAAGGCTTTTGGGTAGAGTTAGGTTTTTGGATATTTTGGACTATTTAACCTCAATTTGGGGTCGAATCTTAAAACAAATTACATATTTGAACTCGTGGGGTTATGGGTGATTGGGTTTTGGTCCGAGCCTCGAGTTTGGACCATGTGGGACCGGTGTCGGATTTTGGTATTTTTGGAAGAAAGATAGGAAATTCATTTCTAAGCTATGGAATGGCATTTTTGAACTAGTATTGATAATATTGAACTAATTATGGCTAGATATCGTCGTTTCGAAGTCGAATTCTAGAGGAAAAGCGGTGTTAGAGGCTTGATTGCTATTTTCGGACCGAGGTAACTGTTTGATCTAACTTTGGCTTGAGGGAATAGGATTAAGATGTTATTTGTTACGTGCTATGTGGAGTCGGTGCATAGGCAGGATGACAGTTATCTATGCACCCAAGTCTAGCATGACCGTGGGTCTTAAATTGCGTTATTTCGAATGATATGATCTAGATTCTTGTTGGAATTGATTTAGTTCACATGGTATGAACAGTTGTGAATAGATAATGACTTCGTATAATTTTGGAGCATTGGCTCGACTTAGCACTTGTTGATAGCTAACTTGTTTAGAAGTGGAAATTCTGTGATCATTTCCCTTGCCGGGACTTAAATATATTTTGAATTCTCCCTTGCCAGGATATTTCGGTTGTTAGTTGCATTCCCTTGTCGGGACCCTTGGTGTTTTGATGCTACTCCCCTCGCACTCGAGTTGTGAATGATGTGGGTGAGTTTTGTTGGTAAAATTGAGGATCTGGTTGCACGCTGCAATGATACTAATTGTCGAGGATCGGGTTGCACGCCACAACGGATTGATTATTGAGGATCGGGTTGCACGCCGCAACAGAGTTAAATGTTGAGGATCGGGTTGCGCGCCACAACAGGAATATGAACTGAGAATATTATTCTGTGTGTTGAGCTTTTCCCGATACTTCATTATCAGTTGATAACTGCTCAGTTTTCATTCTTGTTTAGCTGAATTCTGTATTTGAACTGTTGTACCCCACAACATTCTCCCCTCCCTTTTAACTGTTTAGAATAGTGCATCCTCTTGTTATTGCATATATCTGTACAGGTTATTTGTGGTAGGTCCTGTTTAGCCTCGTCACTACCTCGCCAGGGTTAGGCCAGGCACTTACCAGCACATGGGGTCGGTTGTGCTGATGCTACACTTTTGTGCCTTTTGTGCACAGGTCAGGAGACAGCTTACGGACCGCAACAGTAGATTGGTAGCGTGCCTTCAGTCCAGAGATTCCTAGGTAGTCCGCTAGCGGGCGTGGGCCCTGAGTCTCTTCTATTTCTTTTCAGTTTGTTTATTTGTATCGAGACAGACTCTTGTGTATTTTCTTTCAGACTGATGTTTTTAGTATTCCTTTAGTAGTCCGTGAGTAGTGACACCAGATACTGGGTAGAGACATGTTATAAACTTCCGCACTTGCTATTATTTTATTAAAAGTCTTCCGCGTATTTTTAATTATTTATTCCAGTTATTATACTGTTTTAGATTAAAGCTCGTGAAATATTTAAAAAGGTTGGCTTGCCTAGCTCCGATCGTAGGCGCCATCACGACCTCGGTGGTGGGAAATTCAGGTCGTGACAAGTTGGTATCAGAGCACTAGGTTACTTGGGTCTTACAACTCAGGGACAAGCTCGGTAGAGTCTGAGGGATCGGTATGGAGACGTCTGTATTTATCCCCCAGAGGCTACAGAGTTAGGAAAATTTCACTTTGTTCATTCTTGTCGTGCGATTTTGTTTCTCAAATATTGATTGTCGTTCTACTCTGTTCTTTTGCAGATAGCGAGAACACGTGCATTTTCTTCTACTGCACAGCAGCCCGAGCTCCCAGCAGCAGCTTCCGCGAGGGGCAGGGGCCAAGGCCGTGCCAGAGGCCGTGGTAGGGGCAGGGCTCATCCCCAGGCAGTAGTTCCAGAGGTGGAGCCTCATATTGACTTTGATAAGGAGGTTCCAGCCTCAGCAGCCCCAGTGGGCCCAGCTCAGGTCCTAGGAGGGATTATGTTTTCCCCGGATCTCCAGGATGCTCTCGTCCGTATAGTAGGTTTTATGGATAGTCTCACTAGAGCGGGCTTACTACCGGTAGAACCAGCCACCTCTCAGGCTGGAGGAGGGGTTCAGACTCCTGCTACACGTACTCCGGAGCAGGTAGCTCCCCGGACTCAGGTTCCAATGGTTCAGCCCGCAGTGGCAGCTCAGACAGGTATTACAGCTCAGGCCGAAGATGGGGCGGCCATGCCTTCGGATGCTTTGTGGAGACTTGATCGGTTCTCCAAGCGTTTCACCACCACTTTCAGCGGTACTTCATCGGAGGATCCCTAGGATTTTCTATTCAGTTGTCATGAGATCCTCAGGACTATGGGTATAGTGGAGACCAATGTGGTCGATTTTTGCACCTTCAGGCTTGTAGGGTCCGCCAAGACTTGGTGGAGAGACTATTGCCTATCTAGACCAGCAGGGTCTCTAGCTTTGACATAGGATCAGTTCGCGGAGTTATTTTTGGAGAAGTTTCTCCCCGTCACTCAGCGGGAGGCACTTCGTAGACAGTTCGAGCGCCTCCATCAGGGCTCCATGACAGTTACACAGTATGAGACTAGATTTATTGATTTGGCACGCCATGCAGTTGTGATACTCCCTACAGAACGAGAGAGGGTCCGGAGGTTCATTGATGGATTGATTCAGCCGATCCGCCTTCAGATGGCCATGGGAGTTGGTAGCGATATTTCCTTTCAGGAGGCGGACAATGCGGCCCACCGGGTAGAGATGACACTCGCTCGAGGAGGTGGTTAGGGGTCAGATAAGAGGCCTCGACATTCTGGTAGATTCAGTGGTACCTCATCTGGAGGTAGGGATTCATATGACAGAGGCCACCCTCAGAGGCCCTTTCAGTCAGCACTCCAGGTTTCATATGGTACTGTGGGCGGTAGCGGTTCTCAGCAGCACTACTCTGATCAGCAGCCCATCAGTGCACCACCGCTCTAGAGCTTTCGGGGAGGTCATTCAGGGCGTCAGGGTCAACCCCAGTCTTCTCAGTTGCCGCATTCTGCTGGGTGTTATGAGTGTGGAGACCTCAACCACATTCGGAGGTATTGCCCGAGGTTGAGGGGTGCTCGGTCACAGCAGCAGGGTTCTCGTCCCATGATTCAGGTAGCAGGTGATCCACAGGCCGCCCAGCCAGCTAGAGGCGGGGGTAGAGGCCATAGAGGTGGAGGTAGGGAGCATAGAGGTGGAGCTCAGACCGCCAAAGGCAGGGGTCAGCCCGTAGCAGATCGTCCTAGAGACATAGTTCAGGGAGGTGGGGGCCAGCCCCGTTGTTATGCATTGCCAGCCAGGCTGGAGGCCGAGTCATCAGATGTTGTGATTACATGTACTATACTGGTTTGTGATAGAGGTGCTTCAGTATTATTTGATCCGGGATCTACGTATTCTTATGTGTCATCCTATTTTGCACCCTATTTGATCATGCCTAGTGAGGCTTTGGGTATTCCTGTATATGTGTCCACACCGATTGGGGATTCTATAATGGTCGACCGAGTGCATCGTTCATGTGTGGTAGTATTTGAGGGTCTTGAGACCCGAGTCGACTTATTGCTCTTAGATATGGTGGACTTTGATGTCATATTAGGGATGGATTGGTTGTCCCCGTATCATGCTATCTTGGATTGTCACGCCAAGACCGTGACCTTGGCTTTGCCAGATTTGCCTCGACTTGAGTGGAGAGGGACCCTAGGTCATGCCACCCGCAGTGTTATTTCGTATGTCAAGGCTCGACGTATGGTCGAGAAGGGGTGTCTAGGATATCTGGCGTATGTTCGCGACTCCAACGCAGAGGTTCCATCTATTGACTCTGTTCCTATTGTTCAGGAGTTCCCCGAGGTTTTCCCTTCAGACCTGTCGGGTATGCCGCCCGACAGGGATATTGATTTCTGTATTGATCTGGCTCCGAGCACTCAGACTATTTCCATTCCGCCATATCGCATGGCCCCGCCAGAGTTGAAGGAGCAACTTCAGGACTTGCTTGATAAGGGTTTCATTATACCCAGTGTATCACCTTGGGGTGCACCAGTGTTGTTTGTGAAGAAAAAGGATGGGTCGATGAGGATGTGCATTGATTACCGACAGTTGAACAAGGTGACGATAAAGAACAAGTATCCACTGTCGCGGATTGACGATTTATTCGACCAACTTCAGGGTGATAGGGTGTTCTCGAAGATAGATTTGAGGTCTGGTTATCATCAGCTGAGGATTAGGGCATCTGATGTCCCTAAGACAGCATTTCGCACTCGGTATGGGCATTATGAGTTTTTGGTCATGTCATTTGGATTGACCAACGCCCCAGCAGCATTTATGGAGTTGATAAAACGAGTGTTCAGACCCTATTTGGATTTGTTTATGATTGTATTCATTGACGACATTTTGATATACTCCCGCAGTCAGGAGGAGCATGAGCAGCACCTCAAAGTGGTTCTTCAGACTCTGAAGGATAGTCAGTTGTACGCCAAGTTCTCGAAGTGAGAGTTTTGGTTGAGTTCAGTCGCATTCCTGGGTCATGTCGTATCAGCAGAGGGTATTCAGGTGGACCCGAAGAAGATAAAGGCAGTCAAGAACTGGCCTCGACCAGCTTCAGCTACAGAGATCCGGAGCTTCTTGGGGTTAGCTGGTTACTACAGACGTTTTGTGGAGGGGTTTTCATCCATCGCAACCCCGATGACTAGATTGGCCTAGAAGGGTGCCCAGTTCAGGTGGTCAGATGAGTGCGAGGCGAGCTTCTAGAAGCTTAAGATAGCTCTGACTATGGCACCGGTATTGGTTTTGCCCACGGGATCTGGGCCTTATACTGTTTATTGTGACGCTTCCCGTGTCGGGCTTGGCGCAGTGTTGATGCAGAATGGCAAGGTCATAGCATATGCTTCGAGGCAGTTGAAGATCCATGAGAAGTATTATCCAGTTCATGACCTAGAGTTGGCAGCCATTGTTCATGCCTTGAAGATCTGGAGGCATTATTTATATGGTGTGATGTGTGAGGTGTACACGGATCACAAGAGCCTTCAGTACTTGTTCAAGCAGAAAGAGTTGAATTTGAGACAGCGGAGGTGGTTGGAGTTGTTGAAAGACTATGATGTTTCTATCTTATACCACCTGGGAAAGGCCAATTTGGTGGCCGATGCATTGAGTAGGAAGTCCGCCAGCATGGGTAGTCTTGCCTATATTCCAGTCAGTCAGAGACCGCTTGCCTTGGATGTTCAGGCCTTGGCCAGTCGATTTGTGAGATTGGATATTTCTGAGCCTAGCAGGGTGTTAGCTTGCACGGTTGCTCGTTCGTCATTGATGGAGCGTATTCAGGAGTGGTAGTTTGACGATCCCCATTTGTGTGTCCTGAGAGACACGGTGCAGCGGGGAGGTGCCAGGGAAATGACCTTGGGAGATGATGGTGTATTGAGATTGTAGGGGCGAGTTTGTGTGCCCAATATTGATGGTATTCGGGAGTCGATCTTAGCGGAGGCCCACAGTTCTCGATATTCTATTCACTCGGGCGCCGCGAAGATGTATCAGGATTTGAGACAGCATTATTGGTAGCGCAGAATGAAGAAAGACATTATTGCATATGTGGCTCGTTGTCTGAATTGTCAGCAGGTTAAGTACGAGCATCAGAGGCCCGGTAGGTTATTTCAGAGGATTGAGCTTCCCGAGTGGAAGTGGGAAAGAATCACCATGGATTTTGTTACTGGCCTTCCGATGACTCGGAAGAAGTTTGATGCTATATTGGTTATTGTTGATAGGCTGACCAAGTCAGCGCATTTTATTCCAGTTGCCACCACCTATTCATCCAAGAGATATGCTGAGATTTATATCAGAGAGATCGTTCGCCTTCATGGGGTGCCCATATCTATTATTTCGGACTGAGGTCCGCAGTTTACCTCGCATTTCTGGAGAGCGGTACAGCATGAGTTGGGCACCCAGGTTCAGTTGAGTACAACATTTCACCCCCAGACGGATGGTCAGTCCGAGAGGACTATTCAGATTCTTGAGGATATGCTCCTAGCCTGCGTTATTGATTTTGGAGGCTCGTGGGACCAGTTCTTGCCTTTAGCAGAGTTTGCCTACAACAACAGCTACCAGTCCAGTATTCAGATGGCTCCGTATGAGGCGTTGTATGGTAGACGATGTCGGTCCCCAGTCGGATGGTTTGAGCTGGGAGAGGCTCGGCTATTAGGTACAGATCTAGTACAGGAGGCCTTGGATAAGGTCAATATCATTCAGGACAGACTGCGGTCAGCTCAGTCTAGGTAGAATATTTATGCAGATCGTAAGGTTAGGGATGTTGCTTTCATGGTTGGTGAGCGAGTATTGCTCCGTGTATTGCCTATGAAGGGCGTGATGAGATTCGGGAAGAAGGGAAAGCTTAGCCCTAGGTTTATTGGCCCATTTGAGATTCTCGATCGCGTGGGGAAGGTGGCTTATAAACTTGCCTTGCTGCCTAGCTTGTCAGCCGTGCATCCGGTTTTTCACGTATCCATGCTTCGGAAGTATCACGGCGATCCCGCCCACGTGTTAGATTTCAGTACTGTCCAATTGGACAAGGATCTGTCATATGAGGAGGAGCCGGTGGCTATTTTAGACTGGCAAGTTCGACAGTTGAGGTCGAGGAGTTTCCCTTCAGTGCGTGTTCAGTGGAGAGGTCAGCCTCCTGAGGCATCGACCTGGGAGTCCGAGTCTGATATGCGAATCCATTATCCCCATCTATTCCCCGACTCAGGTACTTCTTTCTTTTGTCCGTTCGAGGACGAACGGTTGTTTTAGAGGTGGAGGATGTGACGACTCAAAGGGTCATCACCATAATTCTCCCTTTCTTTGTGCTTCCGAGGCCTTGAAAATCTCTTATTTGGTCACCTCGATTTGCATGCGCAGTCCGGGCGCGAAGCCGGAAATTTTTTATGTGGAAATATATGAACTTTGTGTTAAAAACTATGAATTTTGATAATAATATTGATATAGTTGACTTTGGTCAACATTTTGGATAAACGGACCCGGACCCGTGATGTAGCAGTCTCGGAGGGTCCATAGGAAAATATGGGACCCGGGCGTATTCCCGGAATCAAAATCCGAGGTCCTAGGCCCGAGTACGGAATTTTTCCATGAAATTGTTTTCTGGAAATGTTTAAGGAAAATGAAAATAAAATTTGATCAAAAGGTAATGGTATCGGGCTCGTATTTTGGTTCCGACACCCGGTACAGGTCTTAAATGAGCGTTAAGCACTTTATGTGAAATTTGGTCGAAATGGGACGTTGTTTGACGTGTTTCGGACCTAGATATCTAAAGTTGAAGGTTGATGAACTTTGAAGTGAAATTATGAGTTTTGGAGGTTGATTCTTTGATTTTGATGTTATTTTGGCGATTTGATAGCCCTAGCAAGTTCGTAGGATGATATTGAGTTAGTGTGTGTGTTTGGTTGGGAGCCCCGAGGGCTCGGGAGTGATTTCGGGGGTGGTTCGGGGGTGGTTCAGAGTGTTTTGGACTTAGAAATGCATCAGAAAATTCTGCAATTTTTACACAGGTCTTTTCCTCTATGCGATCACATAGGCTTGTCTGCGATCGCATAGAGTCCCTTATCAGCCCTCCCATTTTGTTCAATGCGATCGCATTCATTAGTACGCGATCGCATAGTTTGGCCTGCCTCTTCAATGTGATCGCATCTCCTTCTACGCGATCGCACAGCATTAAGCCTCACTTGAAATTTTGCCTTCCCTTTCTTCTATGCATTCGCATGACCTTGTCTGCGATCGCATAAGCTAACCTCCCACTCCTCTATGCGATTGCGGCGATCGCATCAGTTGCCCCACGATCGCATAGACCAATTTCGCCCAGTGATTTTAAAAGCCTAAAAACAGAATAGTGACGGGATTTTCACACACTTTACTCACGAACCCTTCTTCTTCACCCTCCATTGAAGAGTCTCAAGCTTCCCTTCCTCCATAACTCTTTGGGTAAGTAATCTTAAGATCGATTCCTCACTATTCCATCATCTAATCACTAAACTCCTAGCCTAAAAACATGAAATCAAAGTAGAAATTAGGGCTTTTGGGTAGAGTTAGGATTTTGGATATTTTGGGCGATTCAACCTCAATTTGGGGTCGAATCTTAAAATAAATTACATATTTGAACTCGTGGGGTTATGGGTGATTGGGTTTTGGTCCGAGCCTCGAGTTTGGACCATGTGGGGCCGGTGTTGGATTTTGGTATTTTTGGAAGAAAGATAGGAAATTCATTTCTAAGCTATGGAATGGTGTTTTTGAACTAGTATTGATAATATTGAACTAATTATGGCTAGATATCGTCGTTTCGGAGTCGGATTCTAGAGGAAAAGCGGTGTTAGAGGCTTGATTGCTATTTTCGGACCGAGGTAAGTGTTTGGTCTAACTTTGGCTTGAGGGAATAGGATTAGGATGTTATTTGTTACGTGCTATGTGGAGTCGGTGCATAGGCATGGTGACAGTTATCTATGCACACGAGTCTAGCATGACCGTGGGTCTTAAATTGTGTTATTTCGAATGATATGATCTAGATTCTTGTTGGAATTGATTTAGTTCACATGGTATGAACGGTTGTGAATAAATAATGACTTCGTATAATTTTGGAGCATTGGCTCGACTTAGCACTTGTTGGTAGTTAACGTGTTTAGAAGTGGAAATTCTGTGATCATTTCCCTTGCCGGGACTTAAATATATTTTGAATTCTCCCTTGCCGGGATATTTGGGCTATTAGTTGCATTCCCTTGTCGGGACCCTTGGTGTTTTGATGCTACTCCCCTCGCACTCGAGTTGCGAATGATGTGGGTGAGTTTTGTTGGTAAAATTGAGGATCGGGTTGCACGCCGCAACGGATTGATTATCGAGGATCGGGTTGCACGCCGCAACAGAGTTAAATGTTAAGGATCGGGTTGCGCGCCGCAACGGGAATATGAACTGAGAATATTATTCTGTGTGTTGAGCTTTTCCCGATACTTCATTATCAGTTGCTAACTGCTCAGTTTTCATTCTTGTTTAGCTGAATTCTGTATTTGAACTGTTGTACCCCACAGCATGCTCCCCTCCCTTTTAACTGTTTAGAATAGCGCATCCTCTTGTTATTGCATATATCTGTACAAGTTATTTGAGGTAGGTCCTGTCTAGCCTCGTCACTACCTCGCCGGGGTTAGGCCAGGCACTTACCAGCACATGGGGTCGGTTGTGCTGATGTTACACTTCTGTGCCTTTTGTGCCCAGGTCAGGAGACAGCTTACAGACCGCAGCAGTAGATTGGGAGTGTGCCTTCAGTCCAGAGATTCCTAGGTAGTTCGCTGGCGTGCGCGGGCCCTGAGTCTTTTCTATTTCTTTTCAGTTTGATTATTTGTATCGAGACAGACTCTTGTGTATTTTCTTTCAGACTGATGTTTTTAGTATTCCTTTAGTAGTCCGTGAGTAGTGACACCAGATACTGAGTAGAGACATGTTATAAACTTCCGCACTTGCTATTGTTTTATTAAAAGTCTTCCGCGTATTTTTAATTATTTATTTCAGTTATTATACTGTTTTAGATTAAAGCTCGTGAAATGTTTAAAAAGGTTGGCTTGCCTAGCTCCGATAGTAGGCGCCATCACGATCCCAGTGGTGGAAAATTCGGGTCGTGACAATTCGTATTACATAAATTTATTGTCTTTATTGTTAAATATTTTAGGATAATGCCATGACACATCTCATATTTTGTATTATTTTCTTTAAAAATACTTTATATAGTTGTATCTTACTAGGATTAAAGAAATAGTTTGAGCAAATGTTATATGTTTTGTTCTACAAAGATTTTACGGGAAAAAACCCAAATAACCCGAAAACCCAAGAAAAACCGAGATTGAAAAACTCGAATTTATTGGTTTGGTTTGGTCTTTAGATTTAATAACCCGACACAAGTAGTTTGATTTGGTAATTGTCAAATCCGAACCAACCCGACCTATGTACACCCTTAATTAAACCTACATGGATATGATTGGGATTATTACTGCCTTGTTAATTTACCAATATAATAGGAAGGATTAATAGTTACTATGTCTTATTTATTTATTTATTTATTATTACTATGTTGAATTTTAAGGTTTGACACACCAATTAAGACTTTTACTATATGTCTCTTGCCTTTTAAAAAAAAGTCGAGAGGAATCGACTAATTATTACTTACAACAAATTAAAGCCACTTCCCCAGTAAAATATGTTTCCTTAATTGTTGCTTAAGTTCTTAATTTGACTAATTCAAAAAGTTTATGACAGTGCAATCGTCAATATAAAGTTGCACATTACCATTTTTATTGTGCAATCGTCAAGTCTTTAATAAGAACTTTTTGGTTAAACTATTTTTTAAATAACGGTAGTGTTTAGTTCAGTTTTTGCACACCAATATAGGTATCATTTATAACAATAATGTCAAATAACTCTACTTTCCAAAACTTGGATGAATAACAAAGTAAATGAGAATGAGTTTGTGATGAATCGAACCTAAAAACTACGATACTTTTAGATATGTTGGTAACAGACACCATATCTTATATTTCCTAAACATGCGTTTATTAGAAGAAAGCGTGCTTAAACAAGAGTAAAATTTATCCCGTATTTATATTAGACTATATTAATTTATCAGCGCAAGTGCTCTAATTTAGATAAGAATGTATATGAATTAATTATAGTTTAGTAATAACCATATTTGTTCAGATATATATTGTAATATTTATTGTATTTATCTCGGGTAAGTTATAATTTTATCTTTTAAAAAGTACTAAGAAAAGTGGTATTCGTTCAGAGTATTCTCGGAATTTCTTACGCCTTTACCTTTTACCCACGTTGTTGAAGTTATAGCCACCAATATGTATTGGGAAAAAGCTGAATTTAAATTGAAAATGACGTGGCACGACACGTGAACTGGTCAAATGGTCAAAATATGATGATCAGTTAAAAGGCACGTTCTATCCATTGTTATCAACATGTCAAACAACAACAACAACAATAACAGTGAAAACACCTTGGGAAACCATGAAAATCAAATCCATCAGAATCAAGGAGATCTACCAAACATTGACGTGGTTCCTTCCCCTCCAGACTCACCACGTCAATCTCGTGAAGGCACTCCTGCTCCTGAATCTTGTGCTGATCAATAAGAGCAATCTGAACATTTTGAAGGGGGTGCAAATGAAGTTTTACAAAAGCTAACTGATGCCCAGGTCAGCAAAGCTCTTCAGGCTCTAGTTAGTCGATTGTCTGTTACACCACCCACACCAACTCCTAATAATAATACATTGAAGAATCCTCGTTCCGGCCTTGTTAATTCTGGAAATGGAGGAAACACTAGTGAACCACAGGAAGGGGAACCAGGTAATTTAAATAATTCTTATTTGCAAAATTTAGTACTAACCTTGCAGAAACAGATTAAGGAACAAAATGAGTGTATTGAGCAAATCCCTGGAGTACCGCCTGTAATAAAAGGAGTAGACATGGACAAATACTCACAACAACCTTGGAAGCCAAGTGCAGCTCCCCTTCCAATTCCGAAAAAGTTCAAAATGCTTGATATCCCAAAATACGATGGTACAACATATCCACGTGACCACGTGACTACATTTACAACAGGCGTGAAAGGCAACGACTTGACCACACAAGAAATTGAATCAGTATTGGTCAAGAAATTTGGAGAAACACTCACCAAGGGTGCATTAACCTGGTATTCTCTTTTACCTGAAAATTCTATAAATTCTTTTGCTGAGCTTGCAGATTCCTTTATTAAAGCACACTCGGGAGCTCAAAAGGTTGAGAAAAGAATGGAAGATATTTTCAAACAAGGAGATTCAGAATTGCTCAGAGATTTGTTGATAGATTCTAACGTAAAAGAATGACTTTGTCCCATGTACCTAACAACTGGGATGCAATAGCTTTTGCAAGTAACTTAAATGACAAAAGTTCTGAAGCCACGAAAAGACTCAAAGAAAGCCTTCGAGAATTCCCTGCAACCACGTGGAATGATATTTACAACAGGTATAGTACGAAGTTGCGAATTGAAGAAGATATCGTACCTAAGTTTCATCACGAAGAAAGGAGCGGTTCGAGAAGATCAGAAACCGAAAAAAGATCAGGTAAAAACAGGTACGATCCATATATGGGACCTGCAGGAAAAGACTCACGTTCAAAACAGGATAACCAACAATATGATCAAAAATCGAGGAACAGGGAATCTGGTTCTTCATCAAGGTTCAGAAATGATCGGAATAGACAGGAGTCACGAGATGATGACAGAAGTTTAAAGGCAAGGTTCAGTGGATATAACTTTAATGTCACTACCTCCGAGCTCGTGGATGTTTTGAGAAGCATGGGAGATAAGGTAAGATGGCCAAAAGAGATGCGGTCAAATCCAAATAGACGCAATGCTGACCATTAGTGCGAGTTCCACAATGATCACGAGCACAAAACTTCAGAATGTAGATTCTTGCAAAGTGAAGTGGATCATCTATTGAAGCAAGGGTACCTCACTGAGTTATTTAGTGAGAAAGGTAAACAAGCCTATAAAAAAATAGGCAAGAGCCACCAAAGCCCCCTTCACCCAAGAGAACAGTAAATGTGATAAGTGGGGGAGAAGATATTCACAGCATAACCTACACAGCTTCCAACAAGGTTTATAAACTAACAATTACACACGGAAAACGGGTACGGCAGATTTTAGAAAATAAAAGTATTTCATTCGATGATGCAGATACCGAAGGAGTAATAACCCCACATAATGACGCACTGGTAATATCTTTACTTATACATGATACTAATGTAAAACGAGTTTTGATTGATCCAGAAAGTTCCGTAAATATTATACTACTTAGGGTATTACGTGAAATGCAAGCTGAAGACAAAATGATACCCAAGGCGCATACCTTGTCCGGGTTCGACAATTCAAGTGTGGTAACAAAAGGAGAGGTAATTCTAACAACTTTTGTTGCATGTGTTGTTAAAGAAACTAAATTTCAGGTAGTTGATATGGAAATGACTTACAATATGATCATGGGGAGGCCTTGGATTCATGATATGGATGTTGTTCCATCAACTCTGCATCAAGTTATTAAATTTCCATCTCCATGGGGGATTTGTCAAATTCGAGGGGATCAGCAAACAGCCAGGAGTATCAATGCTGTAACAGATACGAGCACCGTAAATAAAGAAACATTTTGCATAAACACGAACTGTCAGGAAGATTAGCAAAATGAGCTATAGAACTAAGTGAATATGAAATTATTTATCA
The DNA here is from genome assembly GCF_000393655.2 of Nicotiana sylvestris. Classification (NCBI taxonomy): domain Eukaryota; kingdom Viridiplantae; phylum Streptophyta; class Magnoliopsida; order Solanales; family Solanaceae; genus Nicotiana; species Nicotiana sylvestris. The sequence goes on from NC_091066.1 coordinate 7,461,238, forward strand.
ACCTAGGACCGCTATAAAATCTCAAGTACTAGCTGATTTCGTAGCTAATTTTAGTCAGGGGATGCATTTAGAAGCAGAAAAAGAATTATAAGTTTTTAATGGTGCAAACCCGGGGACTTGGATTTTATACACTGATGGTTCATCTAATGTAAAAGGAGCGGGTCTGGGGATAGTTCTCATACCACCTACGGTTGAAACTATTAGACAGGCTATAAAATATCATTCTATAACTAACAATGAAGCAGAATACGAAGCTATAATTGCAGGTTTAGAATTGGCACGAGAACTCGGCATAACACAGATTATAATCAAGAGTGATTCTCAACTCGTGGTTAACCAAATGCTGGGGACTTATACAGCCAGGGAAACTCGAATGCAAGAATATCTCGAAAAGGTACGGGAACTAATAAAGCAATTCCAATCGTGGAAGGTAATGCAGATCCCAAAAGATGAGAATGTGGAGGCAGATGTTTTAGCTAATCTCGCATCTGTAGCTGACGTAGCAAATGACACAAATGCTTCAGTCATACATTTATTTCATTCCATTCTCGAACCTGATAAGAATGAGGTAAATTTTAATCATTTAATATGGGATTGGAGAAATGAAATTATTGCTTTTTTACAGCACGAAACCGTGCCTAATAACAAAGGAAAGGCTCATGCGCTTCGCAAAAAAGCTGCTCGATATTGTTTATATAAAGGAAATCTTTATCGAAAGATGTTCGGTGGACCACTAGCAAGGTGTCTCGGACCTTCTCAAACAGAATATGTGATGGGGGAAGTACATGAAGGACATTGTGGAAATCACGCAGGGGGAAGGTCACTGGTAAGAACGTTGATTCGAGCAGGATATTATTGGCCTAAGATGGAAGAAGAGGCAAACAATTTCGTGTCCAAATGTGATAAATGTCAAAGATACGGCAATAATATGCATAGACCAACTGAGTTATTACACCCTGTTATAGCTCCGTGGCCCTTTATGAAATGGGGAATGTATATTGTAGGTCCACTACCACAAGCAAAATGTCAGGTGAAGTTTCTACTCGTACTCACAGATTATTTCACTAAATGGGTAGAAGTAGGAGCATTTAAACAGGTACGAGAGAAGGGAGTTAAGGACTTCATATGGCGAAATATAATATGCCGCTTTGGAGCACCAAAGGAAATCATATGTGACAATGGACCGCAATTCATAGGAGCTCAAATCACAGAATTTCTTCAAAGTTGGAAGATTAAAAGGATAACGTCTACGCCATATCATCCAGTGGGTAATGGACAAGCGGAATCCACAAATAAAGTCATTATCAACAACTTGAAGAAGAGGTTACAAGATTCAAAAGGTAATTGGCCTGAGATATTACCTGGAGTACTATGGGCTTATCGTACAATGACAAAAACAAGCACTGGAGAAACACCATTTTCAATGGTTTATGGTGCGGGAGCCTTAATTCCAGTTGAAATAGGAGAACCGAGCACACGGTACGTTCAGGCAATGAAGGAATCTAATGATGAAGAGATGCGGGTCAACCTTGATTTGCTTGAAGGAAGAAGAGAAACCGCATTGATAAGAATGGCAGCACAAAAGCAAGTAATTGAATGATATTACAATAGGAAAGCACGCCTCAGATTTTTCAAAATTAGGGACTTCGTGCTTAAAAAGGTGTTCCGATCTGCAAAGGCTGCTAGTTCAGGAAAGCTAAGTCCAACGTGGGAAGGACCATACAGAGTTCGTGACATTGTGGGAAAATGAGCATACAAGTTGGACACAATGGATGGCAAAGTTTTACCCTCACATTGGAACGCCGTCCATTTAAAGAGATATTACTTCTGAGAAAGTACCCACGATCAGGTATCGCCATGTTAAAATTTTTCTTTTGAATTATTACAGTTTTACTAACGATTTTAGATGCTAGGCAAAAACCTAAACTCGTGCCAAATGATGAGTCACAACCTTCACGGCAAAATGGAATATTCTAAAATTCCCAGCACAGGGTTACAGTTAATCTAATGGAAATACACACGAGTTAGGCAGTCTTCATCTATAATCGCACCTCTGAGTCCCGTATATTTTTCTGTTTCAGGAAAAAGGACCAAATTGAAAGAAACAAATAAGTGCTCGAGGCTTCATACTTCACTGCTCAAACACTTGGGGGACTACATATTATATACAGATACGTGCAGAAAAACAAATACGAATATCAAACAAAAGTCTGTCGAGTTTGGGCAAGATTTAAAAGAAAATCCAGCCACAATGAAACAAGTGTTGAGAAAAAGTTACGAAGTCTTCAGCATTCATCATCGTGTTCAACAAACACAAGACATTCATCATCGTGTTTTTCCCATGAGAACAACAAAGTCATCTCTCAAACTCATAAACGAAGTCACCTCTCAAACCCTTCCTAATATATAAATATAGGGTCATGACTATGTACTGAAACAGGTTATAAGGAAAAACCTTGTTTATTTTATAATTTATAAAATCTGTTACAAGAAAAACAGTTACGAGAAAGTTATAGATGTATTTTAATACATGTAATATTCAAAATCTTGTCCAAGTTCATGAATAAAAACTTGTCAAAGTTGTTACATACAAAATATGTGTATTCCTATTTCTTTCTTCGTATTATAACACCATTATGAAGTTGAGACGTTTTCTTCATTAAGTGTCGATTTATATAAAAGGGCCCTCTTTTATAAACCTCATGTTAATAACTCATGAGAAGAATCATAAAGCATTTTTAAAGGATAAAAATGCTAAGCTATTCTATAAGTCCTAAATAAATAAATAGGCAAGAATAGAACATATAGAAGTACCAAGAAAACTTCTTAATATTAAAAAGACTAAGTAAAAACTTAGTCAGCGAAATATCTTTTTACAAGTGCCCCATTATGATCACTGGGGACTTCACCAAAAATTCCCTTAAAATTGCCAAGGGATAAAACCACCAATCAATAAATAAAAAAAACCAGTAAAGTTTGAAATACATTCATCTAGTCACTGAAGAGGTTGGAGCATCAGAAGTTGCAATCTCATTTTCATGGGCAACCACAGGCACGGTAATAACTTCTGAGGGAGCAACAATAGGAGTGGTTTCAACTGGGCCTGGAGTGTGAAAATCACCGAGGGAAGCAAGAGTCACGGGAGCTTCAGCTTCCGTAGTCTGTGTCATAAAAGTTTCACCCCCGGGAGCCGTAATTGCCGCAGTAGCCACTTCCTCATTCAAAAGCTCTTCTGTCCCAGGAGTTCCAAGTGCGGGAGAAGGAGTATCAACTAGTTGTTGGCTTTTTTCAATAGTGTCTAAGACTTTGGCTAATTCAGATTGCAAATCAAAGGTTTCTTGAGTAGCCTCCATCAAAGCATCACAGCGAGATTTTAGAAAAGCCCAACTTACCTCTATATTGAAGTTCTCCTCAAGAAGGCTATACTCCCTTTCCCACATAGCCAAATCATTTTTCAATATTTGGTGTTCAGCTAGGTGGGAATCAAGGGAAGCTTCGAGAGAGGCATGAGAAGTTTCCAAAGCACGTATCTTGTCAGCAGAGGTCCTTAAGTCAGCTTGAGCTTGAGTCAAGCTCTGCACTAACTCCCCTGCATATTCTTCTTTCTTGCCCAAAAAAGCCTTAAGCTCTCTGATCTCTTCACTAGATTTTGATAATTTCTCAAAAAACGAGCACTCCAAAAGCTTCTTATCGTTTTCAAACTGGCTTGAAGAAGCCTTAGCAACTGCTAGCTCAGAAGTCAAACCACGCTTTTGCTGCTCCAAGTGGTTTCTACTTTCTCGTAATTCTTCTATGGTTCTTTGAGCATTTTCAGACCGCTCCTTCCAATTGGTTGCTTCTAACTGGGCTCCCTTGGCTATTTCTTCAGCCTCATGGATAGCTTTATCAGACTCACGGGCTTTCTTTTCTAAGAGGGAGATCCTTCCCATCAACTCAGTTCCAATAAGATTAGCCTACAAGTGAAAGGCAGCAAATGTGCGAATTTAGCAAGTTATATAAAAAAAACTTGTTAAAAAAAGGAAAAGTACCTTCAGAGTGGAATGAACTATGTCATTCATTAGAGTCAAACAACTGTGGCTCTTTATCTTATTCTTCTCGATATCTCCAATCAGTGGCTCAAGCCACACATCTGCTCCACCTGACTTCCTTAAGAGGCTATGATTAGCAGGAACCTCAATGGTAACGCTTCTCATAGTTAAACCTCTGCTACTGGAACCCTCCTCTGTGTATTGAACAGAGGAAGGGGGAGCGATATAAGGAGGAACGGTAGAGGTAGTGTAAACTGGAGCTAAAGGAGTCAAGGTAGAGACAGAAGAAACAGACAAGGGAATCAAAACAGGTAAAGAGGTAGGAGTAGATAAAACAGGCAAGGGAACACTCGTAACTGAAAGAGGAATAGAAGAAACAGGAATAGAAGAAGAGAGGGGAGTTTCATCAAGAACTGATCCAAGCTCTCCACTCTCAAAACCACTAACAAAGAGACGTCAAATTGATTCATTAGAGTCCCTTAGAGTGGTGTCCTCATCAGAAAGGTATCCTCTTCTTCCTCATTCTTAGAATTTTCTTCTACAACTTTTCTTTTTGGTAGCGTGGCCCGAGTCTTTTCCAAATCAAGTGAAGCGGGTGAAGACGCTCGAAGGGCAACGGCTACCTCAGCTGTCATACCCCTAATACCAAATCCTGATAAAAAGAGGGATAACGAATTATAACAAGAAAGAATTCAATATACGGCAAAACATAAGGAAGTGCATACCGTGGGTCTTCACTTTCCAACCATTTAAAAGAGAAATTGATTTCCAAGTTCTCGCCTCCATAGGCGCAATCTTCAAAATTGAATCTACCCAACCACGGAAATTAGGAACGGGTTCCACATCTCCCATGGTTGCTACGGAAAACCAAAATAGAAACGAAATTAGAAAAGAAATATACTTAAAAATAGATACGATAAGTAAAAGAAAACTTACGTGCAAAGTTCCACTTCTCAGGGAAGGGAATATTTGTTTCACCCAACAAATCCACCGTACGTACATCAACGTAACGACAATACCACCCTCGATCCTTGTCATCCTCGGGGTTTACCAAAACCTTCTTGCTTCTTGCAGTCAAGGTAAAAACTCCATGGCGGAATAATTTGGGATGGTATAGGTGAATAAGATGGGAAAATATAAAATTAACATTGGCTTTGGTAGACAAATACCTTAAGCAAGCCACAGCTCTCCAAACAAGAGGACCTACTTGTGCTAAGCAAATTTTGAAAAAGAGGCAAAATTCAAGTATGACTGGGTCAATGGCAGGATTAAATCCCAAAGTAAAGGGATAAGTATAAACGAAAGAGAATCCAATTCTGAAAGAAGAAATTCTCTGGTTTGGGGCAGGAATCATCATACGAAGATTATCTCTCCAATTACAATCTTTCCTAATAGTGGGAATCACAAGTTCAGTTATTAGAGAAGGATAGGTGTCAGCTTTCTCTTAGTTTTTAACTTGTTCTTGGAGAGATCTTTTATCGTTCTCAAAAGATAAATCATTGGGTACAATTTCTTCAACTAAAGGTTCCTGAGCAGGTTCAGAAAGTTCTTTACCTTTAGAAGAAGGGGTCTTTGGGATAGAACTTATAATGCCAGAACCAGAAGAAGGAGAAGCAGAACCAGATGAACCACCACGAGTGGATCCTAGGCTCAAGCTCCGAAGCCTACCTCTTCTGCCTCTCCTATGTCTTACGGGGGCATTGGGGAAGTGATCTAGAATTGGAACTTTTCTAGGGTTAGTGTTTGGAGACGATATTGTTGAAGAAGGATAAACTAAAAGGGAGAAATAGCAAAAGTGAGTAATAAATTGTTTGTTGAAGATCTATGAAGAAGAAGACAAAAGAAAGAGGGTTAAGTATGTATATACCAGCAACCATCAAATAAAGAAGTGCAATGATGGAAAGCCTATAATAAAGGCAACTATCACTTCGTGAATAAAGGAGATGAAGAAACCTTGAAAAAAGGCTGCAGAATTACTAAGCCAATCAGAAGGTGACACGTGTGCAGAACATTAAATAAAAGGTGACACGTATGCAGAGCATTAATTAGAAGGGACAATTGAAGCGTCAGTACTGTCATAGCATTAATTACGGCAAAAATTCTCTTTTTATGAAGATACACTTCCCAAATATTTAATTGATAAATAAATGGAAAGTATGGGGACTATCTGTATTGGGAAAAAACTGAATTTATATTGAAAATGACGTGGCACGACACGTGGACTGGTCAAATGGTCAAAATATGATGATCAGTTAAGAGACACGAGTGACAACAGATACGGGGAGAAGAAAGCTAAATAGGCACGAGAAGCAATTCGAATAGTACGAGCTTCATACCTATTTAAGTCATTTAAAGCCAAGAGATCAGAAGGCATTGAAGACATGGATATTATGACGAAAAGAAGTTCAAATTCAGTATTAAATACCCAATACGTTAGAGAATTGGTATTAAATAGGAATGATTATGTAACGTTTCATTTGATGTCTTTTATTGCTCATAATTGCCTCATTAAGACTAAGGTATTACAAATTTTCCTAGAATCAACTATAAAAGGAGAAGGTCTCAGCACTTGTAGGGACACAGAATATCTTCGATATTTCACTGAAATACAATCTTATTTACTGCTTTATTATTCTCAAAAGTCTATTATTCTTTTCGTCTCCTGATTATCAGTAACCCGAATTTCTATCTTTAGCTTTGACCAAAGAATCATAAATTTGGTTAAACACAATAGTGTCATGTTTCATCTCATACTCAATCTCGCAAAACCTAAACCATCCACGAAATGACCCAACGGCCATGATGGAATAATATTTAGTGTGTTCAAAATCGAACCGTAATCGTAAAAAGGGCTTAATAGTTTATTGTATCGAATTATCGGACTAATGGTTGGTGAGCATATTGAAATTTTATAATTAACGGTTCATAGATTTGGGGGCATGCTCAATTTTCTAATAAGATAAATCGTTAACCCGTTAAGAATTATTTATATTTATATTTTTACCCATTATCAAGCAACTTCTTAGCAGCTTGAGCTTCAACACCATCATAGCTTGTTTTTTTAGGGGGGGGGGGGGGTAGGACTAGGCCTATCAAGATAGCTCTTGATACCTTTCTACTCAAATAAATTATTTAACTTGGTAACTGAAGCAAAACTATATCCAGAATTTATATTAACGTAACTTCTATTACTGGTTAAGGATCCCCAATTTGTATTTTAGCTTGTTTATTGTAAAAGAATTAAAGAAGAAGAAACTATCATTAATAATGAGAGCTTCATTAGCGTACTGGAGTGTGATTAGCGTACTGAAGAAACTTATGTAATTTTTATTGTATATTTAATTTAGCCGATAAATCGTCCGATAATCGCTAATCAGATATTGATCCGCCCGATATCTTATAGGGTGACTAGCATATTAATACATTTAAAAGCCGATAATCGATAAGCTGACCCGTTAACATTAAGCGTAAATATTCGCCCAATCTGCCCGATAAGTAGCCCTAATAATATCGATTGGCCTAAGCTGAATCAAAATTCAAATTTTATGAGTTTGAATTTGGGATCTTACCATAATAATTTAATTTACTATGTTCGAAATCAATTATATACTTATTTGGTGAGTTTTTAATACATGCATAGAGTTTGAGCAAAATTATGAAGTTCGAATGAACCCATAACAAACTTCCTATATGCGACCCTGTCATTTTGAGTTTCATACACAACTAGTGTAGGTATATCTAGCACAAATCCAAATTAATGAAAATAATGAGTTTTATATATCAAGTGCATAAGCAAACCTAAACTACAATATTTGTATCAATTTAGCTTCAACAATTACAAATTTAAACGAGAATATACGTAACTTATGTGATTAAGTAATAAATACATATAAAATGATATATTTTTCTTATCTATTAGTTTAATATATGAACATGACATACAAGCAAATTCACTCTTAATGTTACACGCTAGAAATATCTTCATCTCATATATACATTAATTTTTACTAATTTATCATGGTTAAATTATAAATTGAGGAAAAAATATGAGTATTAATTGAACTATGATTTAGTAATAAGAGAGTGTACAAAAATATGGGTCAAGTAATCATGGAGTTGATATAAACACGAAATATAAGTTCTTTTGTGTGTAGACACCCCTAGAGCTGGCCTAACATTCTTTTTATTCCTAACAAAACAACGACAACAACAACAATTCAGTAAAATTTTACAAATGGGATTTAGGGAGAGTAGAGAGTGTACGCAGACCTTATCCATACTCCAAGGGGTAGAGAAGCTATTTCAAATTTATTCCTAACAAAATGAAAAAATAAATAAAAAATAGTCAGATATACAAGTGATAATTAAAAAATAGCCTCAATTTCAAAAGTAATTGAAATTTAGCCACCATTTTCATGTAAAGATAAAATCTGAACAAAAATACCCTTACATATGAGTTTCCCGTATAATATGTTGGAATTTCATAATGTGTTAGAGTCCCAACATAATATGTGACAAGTTTATATGCAGGAGCTCTATACTCCGCATATTATGCTGTAACTTTCAGTGTATTGGATTTCCAACGTAATATGTTGGAAATTTATACACAGGAGTTTCATAATCCCGCGTATTATACTGGACCTTTTCGTGTTTTAACAAAACAACGACTATTTTTCAATAACGTTACAAACGCTAACTATTTTGGATTATTAGTCCAAACACTGGCTAGCCCGTATTATTTTCACAACAAAAAGGAGTTCATATTCGAAAACTGGCCAGCCCTAGGTTTTTGTAGACAAAACGTAAAAATAAATGGGCATGTGTATAGCACAAGAGAGATAAACAAGAAAGCAAACCAAGTGTGTACGTATGGGTATTCAATTAAAGCTAACATGCCACCACCTTCCTACGCTTTGTAACTATCGTAAATAACCACCTTTTTCTATAGTCATTGTTATTCATTCACATGCGCTAACTTCCTTTTCATTTCGGTTCATTAAATTCTCCTTAATCGCCTACATTTTTATAACTAGATTTAGACCATTCTTGGATTATGAATTGTGTCACATTAATTATAGGGTGAACGATTCGAGGTGTCAATTCCCTTTTTTGGGTTTTTTTTTTCTCCTGTCGTCGTCGTCAAAAAGTGTGAATTTTGTTACGTTGTTTAATGGCGGCGAAGAAGCTATGTGATACAATTTCTAAAGAATTAGCAGAGGAAGTGCAAAAATGGGGTTGCATGAAACAGACAGGTGTAAGCTTAAGGCATATGATGAATTTTGGGTCAACAGCTTCTCCTCGTAATTTGTTGATTTCTGCTCAGTTTCTTCATAAGGAGTTGCCTATTCGAATTGCTCGTAGAGCTATTGAGCTTGAAAATCTTCCTTATGGGTTATCTTCAAAACCTGCTGTTTTAAAGGTATATCCATTTTCACCTTTTTTTTTTCTTTCTAATTAGCTAATTTATTATCTTGGTTTGCTCGAAAAAGTGCGATAAAAAATTAATTTAATGACACCCAAAGATGTGGGTTAGTGTTCAACGATGTGGGTGAAAATCATGAAAGACAAGGGTTCAAATCCCATCAGGGGTGATTTTTTCGCGTTCGTAAGCGTTGGTGGACAGAATTACTCGGTACCTGTATTAATAGGAGGTGTATTAATAGGAGGTATAAGTACCTGGTGGAATAGTGGATACGAGTGTAAACTGGCTTGGACTCCACCATCGAGTATAAAATAATTCAATCAATGTTGATTTTGTCCCAAATTAGTTGTATTTGGTTATATAAGTCCTCTGTGCGGGTAGAGTAATGCGCGTAAGCTGGCTGGGACACCACTTTTAATTTTAAAAAAGGAAGAATAATCAACAATGAATAGTCCCAAATTAGTTATTATTGGATATATAAGTCCTATGTGTGAGCAGAGTTAACTGATACTTGTGCTGGTGGGATAGGTACAAGTGGAATATTCGAGATGTCGATAGGCTTTGACACCACCGTTAATTTGAAAAAAAAAGAAGAATAATCAATGATGAATTAGTCCCAAATTAGTTATTGTTGGTTATATAAGCATTGCGTGTCCGAGGATTTATCATAGCTAATTTTTTTTATATTGGCAAATCTAGTGTAACCCTCTTCCTTTTTTTTGGATTTGAAATGGTTTATGCTTGTGAAAGGCTATAGCAATGGTGGATTAAATTAAATTAATGCGGTTATGTAGGGTCAGGAGATAATGTGTGTTTAGTTTTTAATTGTTTGAGTGTGATTTATGCTTGTGATTGTCTTGATGCAGGATAAAATATGTGGTTAAAGGACGATTCTTTAATATTTTATTTGATTTACCATAATGGGTTTACTTCCTTTTCCTACTTTTAGTTGTTTTAAGCTAGTCCATGAGAGGAATATTTCTGTTTTATTCTAATAAATTTCTGCTATTAACAGTTGAACTTTTTTATTCTTGCTTCTGTTAGTGGTTCATTTGTTTAAATGTACTTAGTGATTGTGCTGTTCTTTTAAGAGTTCATAAACACATATTCATACTTTTGGCATAAATCAATAGCCTGCTAGCTGGTTTTTGTCCCCTGGTGTTTGATCAATCAATATGCATCCGGAATTAGTTGGGTTGGCTACACGAATCATATGTATCCATTCCATTATATTTGACACATTTCCAACAAATTCAATATTCAAAGGAGTATCTCAGTTAGCATAGTGAAGAAAATACTTATGTTGGCAGTCAACCCATTGCAACCCTCCTACATTATCCTGGTTGCAACCGACTATTCGTTGCCACCAAATTCAGGCGCTTGTGTTTGATAATTATACTAAATTGCTAAAATCCCATCACATTGTACATTACAAGTACTTACTTCTTTGCTTCTTTTCTTTCTTTTAGGTCCGAGATTGGTATTTGGATTCTTTCCGTGACATGAGATCCTATCCAGAAATAAAGAATAAAAATGACGAGTTGGAATTTACACAAATGGTTAAGATGATTAAGGTCAGGCACAATAATGTCGTTCCTATGATGGCTTTGGGAGTCCAACAACTCAAGAAAGATTGGCCTAAAGTTGATTATGAGGATTTGAGAGAAATACACCAATTTCTTGATCGCTTTTACATGTCTAGAATTGGGATCCGCATGCTTATCGGTTAGCTCTGTACCTTTTCTTGCTTAATTCTTACAATAATGATGTTTATCTTGTATAAGTTGTTAGCTATAACAAATGTTTTTTCACTGCTGAATTTCTGTTAAACTCAGGGCAGCATGTGGCATTACATGATCCTAATCCACCTCCCAATTGTGTGGGCTATATACATACAAAAATGTCTCCCCTGGAGGTTGCACGCACCGCCAGTGAGGATGCTCGGGGAATTTGCTTACGCGAATATGGAAGCGCACCTGATGTTAACATTTACGGGGATCCTGATTTTACATTCCCGTATGTTATTTTGCTCTTAAATCGTTGACTTTATTCGTTATACAAAATATCTCTTCTCTTTTACTGTCCACCTTTTCCCCCCCTCAGATAATCTTATGCTGTCTTTTACATATCTCTTGTTCTGTTGAGGTTCCAAAGAGCTACTGATATCTACATGCAGTTATGTTGTAGTCCTGTTTCTTTGTTTATGATTCCATTTTTCCATGCAGTTATGTGCCTACACATCTGCATATGATGGTCTTTGAGTTGGTAAAGAACTCCGTCCGTGCTGTACAAGAGCGGTTTATGGACTCAGACAAAGTTGCTCCTCCTATTCGTATAATAGTCGCTGATGGTTTAGAGGATGTCACCATTAAGGCATGACCTCTTTTCAATCTTATTTTTCTCCATAAAAATTCCTTCTTTTACAGTCTAGTTAAGGACTTGTTCCTCTTTATTGTGTATTTTATTTGATTCGGAAAGTCTTCCTTCTGCAGAAGAGGTATGTTTTAGCAATTTTCTTCCACATTACTTAACAAGCATGGCTTGCGTTGATATAGGTTTCTGATGAAGGGGGTGGAATACCAAGAAGTGGCCTTCCCAAAATTTTTACTTATCTCTACAGTACTGCTAGGAATCCGCTGGACGAGCACTTCACAACAACTGACGTGGCTACTTCAAGCACGTTAGCTGGTTATGGGTATGGAATTCCAATAAGTCGTTTATATGCTCGCTACTTTGGAGGGGATTTGCAGATTATCTCCATGGAAGGCTATGGTATGTTAGTTAAATCTCTCAACCTTGTTTGCACCATTACCATTTTGATTGGTAGATAAACTAACAAAATTGTCTTATACTATAGCAAGTCAGTGTGAGGGTTTGCGGTTAATAGCATCATGTTGTTACAAAACGAAGAAAGAGTCTGTAGGCAGGTTCGATGTGATAATATTTGATATGATAAACAGATCCATACTTGTTGGTTATGTCTTAAACAAATCTCAATTTCTGCTGATGTAAGGGCTCCTTTGATGAGGATGGTGGTATGTACAATCTCTCCAATCTTGGCGTCACAAAGATTGTATGAACCTGTTAAATATCTGTATACTTCTCCATTGAGGAGTACATGATCATTTACGTAGCCTTACCCTGCATTTCTGTAAGAGGTTGTTTCCACGGCTCGAACCTGTGACCTCCTGGTCACATGACAACAACTTTACCAGTTACACCAAGCCCGGCCCGGGGGGTGTAAATTGCTGATATTATTTTTTTGGCCTTTATTGTGGTTATTGCTTGTTTCTATTGTTCCCTTATCTTCCTAAGCCGAGAGTTTATCGGAAGCGACTTCTCTACCTCCAAAGGATAGGAGTAAGGTTTGTGCACCCACTGTTGGGAATAAACCCCTTACCAAAATAATATTCACGGTAATAAAGCGGAATAATAATGTAGCACCGAGATACGGTAATTAACAAGAATAAAAGAGTAACAATGACACCAAGATTTTTACGTGGAAAACCCTTCTGAATAAGGGAAAAAAAACCACGACCCCGAGAGGAGCAACTGATATCACTATAGTAAGGAATTTTACACTTTGTAGGTCGGAGGTAAATACTCCAAAGACCACTACAACACTCAAAAGAAATAACCCTCTTTTGATATTCCCACCTCACTACAATATCGCTCACTCTCTATTTTCCTCACAGACTATTTTCTTATACCTTGTCTGTGAAACCTCACTCTTTCTTTCTCTCTTTGTTGGTGTGAAGAAATGAGAGTTGAAGCTCTCCTTTTATAGCCAAAGCTTCACCCTCTAAAGCCTACAATATTTGACAATTTACACACATTTTTCACAATTCAACAAAGTTGGCTACCAAACCAAAGAAATTCAACAAGGTTGGCTACCAACCAAACCAAGTCAACAAGGTTGGCTACCAAACCAAAGAAAACTCTTATTAGGCACATGCCTAATACTTCTTCAATGAGATGGACATCATCAATCTCCCCCTCCAGTCTCATTCATCCAGAGGAGGTAGCACTGTCTTCTAGTTTGAATGCATGCCGACAAGTTCTTTGCATAGCTCGAACTTGTTCCTTGGTACCACCTTGGTCAGCATATCTGCGGGATTCTCATTTGTAGAAATCTTCAAGACTTTTAGAGATTCATCATCTACCATTTCTCGAATCCAATGATATCTCACATCAATGTGTTTGGTCCTTGCATGGTACATAGAGTTCTTGCTAAGGTCTATTGCACTTTGACTGTCACAATAGACGACATACTCCTTCTGATGCAATCCAAGCTCTTGAAGGAATCGCTTGAGCCATATCATCTCCTTGCCAGTTTCTGTAGCAGCAATGTACTCTGCTTCAGTTGTTGAAAGTGCAACGCACTTTTGCAACTTAGACTGCCATGATATAGCTCCCCCTGAAAATGTAAACAAATATCCAGTACTGGATTTTCTGTTGTCAATGTCACCTGCCATATCAGCATCTGTATAGCCCTTCAAGATTGGATCAGATCCTCCAAAGCACAAACAATCTCCCGTGGTACCTCTCAGGTACCTGAGTATCCACTTGACTGCTTCCCAATGTTCCTTTCCAGGATTTTCAAGAAACCTGCTGACAACACCAACTGCGTGAGCAATATCAGGTCTAGTACATACCATTGCATACATCAAGCTTCCGACTGCTGAAGAATAAGGAACTTTAGCCATGTTCCCTTTCTCTTCCACTGTTGTAGGACACATCTTTTTACTCAACTTTAGATGACCAGCAAGAGGTGTGCTGACTGGCTTAGCATTCTTCATGTTGAAGCGTTCTAGTACACGTTCAATGTACTTCTCCTGAGATAGCCACAACTTTCTACTTGTTCTCTCTCGAACTATCTTCATCCCTAGAATTTGTTGTGCTGGGCCCAAGTCCTTCATATCAAATGACTTGGACAGATCTCCTTTCAACTTTGCTATCAACCCCTTGTCTTTTCCTACAATTAGCATGTCATCCACATACAACAACAATATAATAAAGTTATTCTCAGAAAATCTTTTGAAGTATACACATGGATCAGAATAGGTCTTTAGGTATGTTTGACTTTTCATGAATGAATCAAACTTCATGTACCACTGCCTTGGTGCCTGCTTCAATCCATAAAGACTCTTATTCAATTTGCACACCATGTGTTTCTTTCCAGCTACTTCAAATCCTTCTGGTTGCTCCATATAAATCTCCTCTTCCAAATCTCCATGAAGAAATGCAGTTTTCACATCCAACTGCTCCACTTCAAGATCTAGGCTAGCTGCTAAGCTCAAAATTGTTCGAATAGAAGTCATTTTAACAACGGGGGAGAAAATTTCGTCAAAATCAATACCTTTCTTCTGTTCGAAGCCTTTAACCACCAATCGAGCTTTGTATCTGACCAGCTTGCCATCTCCATCTTTCTTGAGTTTAAAGACCCATTTGCATTTGAGTGGTCTTTTACCCTTTGGAAGTTCAACCAGCTTGTATGTGCCATTTTTCTGGAGAGATTCCATCTCTTCTTGCATAGCTTTCATCCACTGGTTCTTTTCTGGATGGGACAACACCTCCTTAAGACTTTCTGGCTCCCCCTCATCACTGATGAGGACATACTCTGTGGAAGGGTACCTGCGTGACTCTACCCTTGGCCTCTCTGATCTCCTCAGAGGTTGATGTTGTTCTTCTCCCTGAGTGGGGTGCTCCACTTCCTCGACACCTTCATCAAGTTGCTCCCCCTGCTCAATAACCTCACCAGGTTGCTCCCCCTGCTCGGCAACCTCGTCGGTCGTACTTTCTGCACTTGTGGGATTGTTAGAAGTAGAAGGAATAGTAACAAAGTTAGGAATTATACCATTCTTCGCCTTTTCTGACATATCAGCAGCAGTTCTAACTTCACTTTCTCGGAAGACTACATCTCTACTTCTGATGACCTTCTTCTTTACAGGATCCCACAGTCTGTACCCGAACTCTTCATCTCCATATCCGATAAATATGCAGGGAATAGATTTATCATCCAGCTTTGTTCTCTGCTCTTTTGGTACATGTGCAAAAGCTCTGCAACCGAACACCTTCAGATGCGAGTAGGACACCTCCTTGTTGGTCCAGACTCTCTCTGGGATTTCAAACGCCAACGGAACTGATGGACTCCTATTGATCAGGTAACAGGCTGTCTGAACTGCTTCACCCCAGAATGACTTAGGCAGTTTAGCCATTCTGAGCATGCTTCTCACCTTCTCCACAATGGTGCGGTTCATCCTCTCGGCTACGCCATTGTGCTGTGGGGTTCCAGGAACTGTCTTTTCATGTCTGATCCCATGACTTGAACAATACTCTTCAAATTCCCTTGAAGTGTACTCACCTCCATTGTCACTTCGGAGACGCTTTAGCTTTCGACCCGTCTCCCTTTCTACTAGAGCATGAAACTTCTGGAAAACTTGAAACACCTGATCTTTGGTTTTCAAAATATAAACCCATAATTTTCGTGAAGCATCATCAATAAAAGTAACAAAATATTTGTTACCGCCCATTGATTCAATTTCCATTGGGCCGCAAACATCAGAATATACTAAATCAAGTATATTCAATTTTCTTTCAGACGATGTCTGAAATGAGACTCTATGCTGCTTACCAAATAAACAGTAGTCACAAGGTTTTACAGTTGTACCTTTGGCATAAGAAATGAGTGATTTCTTGGCAAGAATCTGCAATCCCTTCTCGCTCATATGACCCATTCTTTTGTGCCATAAATCTACAGAAATCTCATCTTGTGCCGCGTTCAATTCACCTTGGCATATTTCTGCATTTGTCCTGTACAACGTGCCACGAGCAACTCCCTTTGCAATCACCAATGATCCCTTAGTGAGTCTCCACTTTTGATTTGCAAAATAACTCTCGTATCCATCTCGGTCTAAAGCAATTCCCGAGATCAAGTTCATCCGCAAATCAGGTACATGCCGCACATCCTTTAGAACCAATGTGCATCCGACATTTGTCTTGATACAAATGTCACCAATCCCCGCAATCTTTGAGTAACTTGTGTTACCCATTTTCACTGTGCCGAAATCACCTGCTACATATCTGCAAAAAAGATCTCTTACCGGTGTGGCATGGTGAGATGCCGCTGTGTCAACCACCCATTCCGACTCTGGACCTGACAGGTGCATGCATTCCTCTTCCTCATTTATAAAGAGGACAACATTATCATTATTTTGCACCATGGCGGCTGTGTTGTCGTCATTCTTCTGGCCACTGGTTTCACCTTTGCCCTTCCTTGGATTTGGGCAATCTCTTTTGAAGTGACCTGGTTGATTACAGTTGTAGCAATTTCTGACTCTTGATTTGGATCGGTTCTTTGACTTCCCACGAGCTCCGGATCTACCATAGTTGTTCGAACTCCTTTGATAACTCCTGCCTCTACCTTCTGTGATGAGAGCCTGTCCTTGATTTTCAGGCTTCTTTCTCATCTTCTCATTGAGTAGAAGAGCCGATGTGACATCTTTCAACTCAATAGTAGTCTTACCGTGCAGGATGGTTGTTGCCAAATTATCGTACGAAGATGGCAACGAGTTCAATAGCAAGATGGCTTTATCTTCTTCCTCGATTTTCACTCCGAGGTTGGCAAGCTGTGTGATTAGTCCGTTAAACACATTTAAATGTGACAAAAAATTCGTACCTTCACTCATGTGTAGGGCGTATAACTGCTTCTTCAGGTACAATTTATTTGTCAGCGTTTTGGACATGTATAGGCTTTCCAACCTTGTCCAAATTCCACGTGCAGTGTCTTCATCAATGATGTTATTTACCACATCATCTGATAAGTGCAACCTGATTGCACTAGCAGCTCTTTCATCCAAGTCAGCCCAATCCTCAGCTTTCATGGTATCAGGCTTTTTGGAATCAACATCTAGAACCTTGTGTAATCCTTGTTGGATGAGCAGATCTCTCATCCTTCTTTGCCATGTTGAGAAACCGTTATCTCCATTGAATTTTGCTACCTCGTACTTTACTCCGGACATTTTTATTTTTCACCAAGTATAGTACTACCGACAGTGAATAGTATTTCAGTGAACGAGCAGAACCTGTGCTCTGATACCAGTTGTTGGGAATAAACCCCTTACCAAAATAATATTCACGGTAATAAAGCGGAATAATAATGTAGCACCGAGATACGGTAATTAACAAGAATAAAAGAGTAACAATGACACCAAGATTTTTACGTGGAAAACCCTTCTGAATAAGGGAAAAAAAACCACGACCCCGAGAGGAGCAACTGATATCACTATAGTAAGGAATTTTACACTTTGTAGGTCGGAGGTAAATACTCCAAAGACCACTACAACACTCAAAAGAAATAACCCTCTTTTGATATTCCCACCTCACTACAATATCGCTCACTCTCTATTTTCCTCACAGACTATTTTCTTATACCTTGTCTGTGAAACCTCACTCTTTCTTTCTCTCTTTGTTGGTGTGAAGAAATGAGAGTTGAAGCTCTCCTTTTATAGCCAAAGCTTCACCCTCTAAAGCCTACAATATTTGACAATTTACACACATTTTTCACAATTCAACAAAGTTGGCTACCAAACCAAAGAAATTCAACAAGGTTGGCTACCAACCAAACCAAGTCAACAAGGTTGGCTACCAAACCAAAGAAAACTCTTATTAGGCACATGCCTAATACTTCTTCAATGAGATGGACATCATCACCCACTACCCTTCCCAGACCGCACTAGTGGGATTTTACGTGCACAAAGCTTCGGCTACGAGCTGAATCATATTAGATCTATTGTACGCAGTCAGTCTTACATGAATGTTATATTGTCAACGTCTTACGTGCACCTATCTCTTGACCTCTTTTGCAGGTACAGATGCTTACCTCCATTTATCTCGGTTGGGAGATTCACAGGAGCCATTGTCTTGATATATGACATTGGGAGCTCAATCTTGTTTTAAAAAGTTGCTCTAGGTAGTTCAATGTGGACTACTTTGAATCCTCATTTTAGGACAACGTAAATGATGTACTAATTGGCAAAGTCTCATTGTCAATGGATTATGATTCTCATTGTTCAATAATTTAGACTTAAAGCATACAAAATGCTTAGTTAAACTTGGCTCACTTTGCAATTTGCACACTTGAATTATGTTATGTTCCTTTTACTTCATGAATTATAATTTTTTATGTTCATTTTCTCTCTTCTCCTAAAATTAGTATAAAAGGAGCACTTCTCTCTTAAATAAATTTACGTGGTGCAAATTGTATTAGTGGAGCTAGTGGATTTCAAATCAGTTCATTAAACAAAAAGGAAAAATATACAGTATAAGCAGTGAAAAAGATTTTTGAATAAAATATGTATATTAATGCTGCTTTAATAAAAATTAGTCTTAAAGTAAATAAATTTTTATATAACACTCGGGGGTCATTTGGATCACAGGTTAGTTATGCTAAGATTATAACCTTGGGTTGTTTGGTGACTAATAATGAATGGATTGTTATTCTAGAATTAAAAATAAAAAAAATTGTTAAACATGAATTACTTACTCTAAAAGAGTATTATTATTTTGAAATAATTTAATATTTTATTTTATATAAGATAATACATAAATTCCTACCTAACTAATACTATGTTTGGATCATTGTTACTCATCGTTTTATAATGTATTGTACTGTTTCATTTTATAGTTATAACGTTTGGATAAATTGTATCGTTTGATATTGTTAAATAACATTTTTGTTGTTTGGTTTGACAGTATCATACTGTACTGTAACTAATAAATTTACTAAAATATCCTCTATTGTTTTAAATAAAATTTATCAAGAATTACGTATAAAAATAATTTAAGAAACCTCAATTATGTAGCTTGGAAACAAAAGCAAAAACTTGAAGAAAAAAGTTAACTATCATTAGCAAAAAAAAAAAAAATTTCTAATACGATGGAAAGAGATAAAGAAACGAACAGACATTTGGATGAAAAGAATGACACAAACCAACTTTGGAAAAGATGGACGTGGATAAAGTATGTCAATAAGTTGGAGATTTGGAGTTAAAAAAAAAAAGATAAAGGATAAAATAGAATTATGGAGTAATAAGTAAGAGCATAATTGAAAAAGAAAATACGAAATAATCCCACCACACCAAATCGGTTGTTTCAAAAAATGGGCCTTTTGGTTGTTCCAGAACAATGAATTTAACAATACGATACAATCAATTTTAAATAAACAATCAAAACAAACATTATTTCCAGATAACAATACAATACGATACAATAGATAACAATCATCCAAACAAGCTGTAAAAACTAATTAAATACTGTATAATCTATGAGATAATTTATGATGGATTAATTATCTTATACTCTCTCTTTCTAAAATTATCTGTCGTATTATTTTACATGGTCTTCATTACTTAGAAGTTTTTGACTAGTTTACGCTTATTTATGTCTTAAGATAATATTTATTCATTGAATATTTATTTTATTATGTGTCCATCTTCAATTTTCAAGAACAATTACTATTAAAAGTAAAATAAGAAAAAAAAAATTAATTTTATTTTGAACTTTTAAAATTATATTTAATATAATAATTTAAAAAATTACGATGGATAATTTGGAACGGGAGTACTATTTATTGCAATACTTTCCATCATTAGTGAACCCAAACCTCAAATTCTCAGATATAAAGTAGGCAAAGATGTCATATTTACACGTGGCATCCCACTAGCCATAAAATATATACTCCATAATTTCTTTCTTCTTGCCTCCATTTCAATTCTTGAACTCTCTGTAAAAATTCACCAAAATCCCAACTATGGCAATACTATAACCATTTCTCTATCCAAAAAATATGGAGCTCCACTTAAACGACTATACCCTCCATTTTATTAAAAAAAAATCCACACAGTTACTCTTACCAAAATTCCCACGTTACCTCCGCCGCCGTTTCAGGCGGCAGAGTCCGACCAAGATCGCCACCGTGAGAGTTTCAGCTTCGGCTGAAGCACTGGTGGCGACGCCGGAACAACCCGGTGGGAAAATGGTGGTGGAATTAGTGGGTGCTTTTAATGAGCTAACTGAAAGAATGGATAATAAAGTTCTTTCAACTAGTTCTTCAAGATTGCTGTTTAAAGCTCTTAAGCTTTGTATTCCTATTCTTCAGTCTTTGCCTCTTGCACCTGACGGCCGTGCTCCGCTCTCTAGAGCTTTGTCTGTTGCTGTTATTTTAGCTGATCTACGGGTAGGTCCCACATATCCCTCAACTTTACTATTCCTTCCGTTTCAATTTATGGTAATCTATTTCACCGTGCACGGAACTTAACAAAATTTGTGGTCCTAAACAAGTCAAAAAGGGGTCCAATGTAGTTGTGTGACTGCAAAACATTCTTGTTAAAAGATCGAATTGGAAGTTCAAGCTAAATTGTTTCCAAATTTAAAAAGGGTTCTTCTTTTTGAAACAGACAAAATAGTAAATAGGTTTACATAAATCGAAACGGAGAAAGTAATAGTAAAGCTAGAAAACTATTTTCTGTTTCATTAAAATTGCTAACTTTAACCATAGTAAGTTAGTAACCATACTAAGTTACGTGGTGTAAAAGTCACAAAGCTATTTTTTTGTTACATTGAAGTAACCTAACTATACCTACTATAATAGTTAAGTTACAAACTTTATCCATTATAGTGCTCGCTATAATAGTAAGGGGTCGTTTGGTACGCAGATTAAATTATTCCGGATTATAATTCCTAGATTAATTTATTCCACCAGAGAGGTGGGATAATATAATCCCAAGTTTGATGGAATAAGGTGGATATCTTGTATTAATTCTAGGATTAAATTTATACCATGTTTGATATAAACATGGTATAAATTTAATCCCACACCTTATGCTGCGTATCAAACGACCCCTAAAGTTACAAATTTTATCCATTATAACGCTTACTATAATAGTAAGTTTACAAACTTTATTCACGGTGATGGCAAAAACCATGTGATATTGCTATTATAGTGAGTAAAGTTTTGTGACTTTGCTATTATGATGGGTACACATTTCAGTTGCTTTTATGGGATAAAAAATAGTTTTGTAACTTTAGTGTTATAGCGAGTAAAATACAGTTACTTTAATATGAAAAAGTAGTTTTATGACTTTAATGTATAGAAGGTAAATTTCAGTGCCCATACATGAAATTAACCCGATATTTACACCATGATTAGTTAATTTAACTTTACGAATTGAGATCCGATGAATAAATAAAAGCTATTTTTAGGGGGGAATATTTAGCTAACAGAATTGTTTTTATGAAGAAGAGATGAAGGAGATTACCTCCAAAAATTCTACCTTTACTTAATGTATTGATTAAATAGAAAGTTTTTATGATACAGTCAATACTTGCCTAAAAGATGACTTATATCTAGGAACAAAAAAACACATTTTTGGTATATTTTCCATGTGTAGTTGATTGATTGGTTAATTTGAAGCTATGTCCTCATGCCTAGGTTGGCGGACTCTCCAAGATGCTTCCACACCCGTGTCGGATCCTCCAAATATACACTATTTTTGGAGGATCCGACACGCACCCGACAACATTTTAGGAGAGTACGAGCAACATAGCCTCAAGCTGTGAGATCACATTGTGTGCTAGTGTTGCCAAAATTCTGATTGTTTAACCAAAAATTGGGATTTCGGTCAAAGCTTATTTTAGAAGAATTCGGGTTACTGATAATCAAATAGAAATAAGAATAATTGATAAATAGTAGCTGAATATAATGCAAAGTAAATCAATATATTTCAATAGTATTTCATGTCCTTACAAACGATCAGTCTTCTCCTTTTATAGCTATCTCTAGGTAATACGTTTTGTTTCTACCATAACAGAGCCATTATTGACAATTAATGATATTTAATGGCCTTTAATGTAACATTACAATTGGTAATCATATTTGATTCATTACAGATTTTTTAACGTTTTCCGTATTTAATGCCCAATAATACGTATCTAAACCTCATTTACTATCAACTTTATTCTCTTTAATCATAAAGAGATTCGAGCATCTATCTTTCTGAATATCTGCCCGTGCCTGTTGAAACTCGTGCCTCTTTGATTATTCTTTGTCACCTATCCTCCTTTGACTGATCCACATGTCATGACGTGTCATCTTATAATAATTTTCATATATGAACTTAATTTTTTCCAATACAGATAGTCCCTCACTTGCCATTTATTCATCAATAGAATATTTGGGAAGTGGATCTCATTAAAACGGGAATATTTGCCTCCATTAATTCTTCCCTGGAACTGATGCTTCATCTGTCACTTCCATTTAATGTCCGTAACACGTGGCGTCTCCTGATTGGTTCTGCAATCTTTCAGCGTCTTTTAAGACTTTTTTACGGCTTCACCAATTACGAAACGACAGTTCTCATTATGACGCTTCTATCATTGTACCTTTTCCTTTGACGGTTGCTTCTGACTATAAATATAACTTTTTACCTTTGTCTGTTTCACAAAAGTTTAGAGTATTCAATTCTAATTTTCTTCTTCCTCGTACTACAATGTCTTCTTCAAACCCTAATCCTCAAAGAGTCCCCATTGTTGACAACCTTCCTCTTGCTCCTGTTAGAAGTAGAAGAGGGGGAAGACTTCGTAGTTTAAGGTCTTCTTCATCACGAGGCCCCTCTATTCCTTTATCGAGTTCTACTCCACCTTCTAGAACCAGGGGTTCACTTTCTCAAAGATCTTCATCTAGGACTAAAGAACCCACTGAACCTCTTCGTGAACCTTTAGTGGATGAAATTGTTCCTGCGGAACTATCTTTCTACAATGATGGAGAATCCATCAGAAACCAACTGTCTTCATTAGATCGTGCTGACATCTACCCAACTCAGATTATTGAAGGCCTGATTTCTGTAGTTCGTAGAGATTGCCATTGGAGTCATGGCCATAAAACGGCAGATTGTAGATTGTTGCAAGGTGAAGTTGACCATCTATTAAAGCAAGGGTATCTTACTGAATTATTTAGTGAAAAAGGTAAGCAAGCATACATGAAGAACATGCAAGAGCTCCCTAAAACTCTTTCTCCGAAAAGGACCGTTAATGTTATAAGTGGGGGCGAGGAAATCAACGGCGTGACATATACGACGGCCAATAAAGTTTCTAAAGTTACAATTACCCACGGGAAGCGGGTCCGACATGTTTTGGAGGAAGAGTATTACATTTGATGATGCAGATGCGGACGGCATATTAACTCCTCACAACGATGCACTGGTAATCTCTCTACTTATACATGATACTAATGTGAAACGAGTTTTGATTGATCCAGGTAGTTCCGTGAACATTATTTTGCTAAGAGTACTAAACGAGATGCAAGCTGAAGATAAGCTAGTACCTAAGGCACATACTTTGTCTGGATTCGACAATTCAAGCGTTGTGACAAAAGTGAGGTAACACTTACAACCTTCGCAGAAGGGGTTGTCAAAGATATGAAATTTCAGGTTGTGGAGATGAAAATGGCTTACAATATGATTCTCGGGAGACCCTGGATTCACGAGATGGATGCTATTCCATCTACCTTACATCAAGTTGTTAAATTCCCATCACCTTGGGGAATACGTCAAATCCGTGGGGATCAACAGACTTCCAGGAGCATCAATTCTATAGCAGATTCAAGTACGAAAAACAAAAAAAAGTAGCAATTACAGAATCCAGTTGAGGATACCACGACACAAGCTTCAACTGAACAAGGACGAACATATGTAGACTCAAGGCCCGATTCCCTTCAAGAACTAGAAGAAAATGAAAATATCAAAATAACAATTGAAGAACTGGATGCTGTAGAGTTATTTGCACAATGGCCTGAAAGGAAAGTCTACATTGGGGCCAACTTAAGCCACGACACGGAAGGTAAGTTGATTGAATTTTTAAAAACTAACGTGGATTGTTTGCCTGGTCCCATTCTGATATGACAGGAATACCCCCGGAAGTAATGACTCACAAGTTAAATGAAGATCCATCGTATCCG
Organism: Nicotiana sylvestris; assembly: GCF_000393655.2. Classification (NCBI taxonomy): domain Eukaryota; kingdom Viridiplantae; phylum Streptophyta; class Magnoliopsida; order Solanales; family Solanaceae; genus Nicotiana; species Nicotiana sylvestris. Next base: position 7,485,701 of record NC_091066.1, read on the forward strand.
CCTGTCAAGCAAAAGAAGAGAAAGCAGGGGACTTTCAAAAATCAGGTGATTCAAGATGAGGTTCAAAAACTATTAAAAATTGGGTCTATCCGAGAGGTAAAGTATCCTAATTGGTTAGCCAATACTGTAGTGGTATCGAAAAAAATGGCAAATGGCGAGTTTGTGTAGATTACACCGATCTTAACAAAGCATGTTCTAAAGATTCTTTTCCATTACCACATGTAGATCAACTGATTGATGCTACTGCAGGACATGAATTGTTAAGCTTTTTAGATGTGTATTCAGGGTACAATCAGATCAAAATGGATCCCCTAGATGAAGAAAAAACTTCATTTATAACAGACAGGGGGACTTATTGTTATAAAGTAATGCCATTTGGTCTCAAAAACGCTGGTGCCACGTATCAAAGATTGGTGACTAAAATGTTCCAAGAACATTTGGGAAAAACTATGGAAGTCTACATAGATGATATGCTTGTCAAATCTCAACAATCAGGAGATCATATATCACATTTGTCTTATACATTTCAGATCTTATGAAAAATCAATATGAAGCTAAATCCCGAGAAATGTGCATTCGGCGTTTCATCAGGTAAGTTTTTGGGTTTTCTTGTTTCTAACCATGGTATTGAAGTAAATTCCGCGCAGATTAAAGCCATTAAAGAAATTCCTGACATGCTTACAAATAAGAAAGAGGTGCAGAGACTAACGGGAAGAATTGCAGCCTTGAGAAGATTTTTTTCCAAGTCATCAGAAAAATGTTTTAAATTCTTTTCGGCTCTTAAAAAGCAAGACCAGTTCGAATGGTCCGAAGAATGTCTACAAGCGCTCAAAAACCTGAAGGCATACCTGTCAAATCCACCGTTGCTCGCAGAACCGAAGGTCGGGGAAAGATTACTTATTTATTTAGCTGTTTCAGAAGTAGCGGTGAGTGCTGTTTTAGTTCGTGAAGACCAAGGTAAATAGTCTCCAATTTATTATGTTAGCAAATCATTATTAGATGCGGAGATGCGGTATCCTCAATTAGAAAAGCTTGCACTTGCACTAATCATGACATCTAGAAAACTAAGGCCTTATTTTCAATGCCGCCCTATTTATGTAGTAACTGCTTATCCATTGCGTAATATATTACACAAACATGAGTTATCAGATAAGTTAGCCAAGTGGGCCATAGAATTGAGTGAATACGACATCGCATATCAACCTAGAACCGCAATAAATCTCAGGTGTTAGCAGATATTTTGGCTGATTTTAGCCATGGGATACAATTAGAAGCTGAAAAGGAACTACAAGTGTTTAATGGGTCTAATCCGGGAATTTGGACCTTATTTACTGATGGCTCATCTAATGTGAAGGGGGCAGGTTTAGGAATTATTTTGGTACCACCTACGGGTGAAACCATTCGATAAGCCATAAAATGTCATCCTATAACTAACAATGAGGCAGAGTATAAAGTTGTGATTGCAGGTTTAGAACTAACACATGAACTTGGCATTAATCAGATCGTAATCAAAAGCGATTCGCAGCTCGTAGTTAATCAAATGTTGGGGACTTATACAGCCAGGGAAGCACGAATGCAGTAGTACTTAGAGAAGGTACGAGATTTGATTAGGCAATTCCAAACCTGGAAAGTTACGCAGATACCAAGAGAGGAAAATGTCGAGGCAGACGCCCTAGCGTCAATCTCGCATCCGCGGCGGACGTGACGAGCAACGAAAATACTTCTGTAATTCATTTGTTTCATTCAGTACTCGATCCAAACAAAAATGAGGTAAATTTCAATAACTTAACCTGGGATTGGAGGAACGAGATTGTCAATTTTTTGCAGTATGGAACCGTCCCTGAAGACAAGAAAAAGGCTCACGCGCTTCGTAAAAAGGCTGCTCGGTACTGTTTAAAGCAAGGCAATCTTTATCGAAAGATGTTCGGTGGTCCCTTAGCAAGATGCCTCGGGTCTTCTCAAACGGAATATGTGATGAGAGAAATACACGAGGGGCATTGTGGAAATCACGCAGGAGGAAGATCACTGGTAAGAACCATGATTAGAGCAGGCTATTATTCGCCCATAGACCTGCGGAGTTGCTACATCCGGTAATTGCACCGCGGCCTTTTATGAAATGGGGGATGGACATCGTGGGTCCACTACCACAAGCAAAAGGTAAGGTAAAATTCCTGCTTGTACTCACTGACTACTTTACTAAATGGGTAGAAGCAGGAGCATTTAAACAGGTACGAGAGAAAGAAGTCAGGAATTTCATTTGGCGAAATATCATATGTCGATTCGGTGTACCAAAGGAAATCGTGTGTGATAATGACCCGCAATTTATAGGTGCACAAATCACATAATTTTTTCAAAGTTGACAGATTAAAAGGATTATCTCAACGCCTTACCATCCGGTGGGTAATAGACAAGCTGAATCAACAAATAAAGTCATTATCAACAATTTGAAGAAACGATTGGAAGAATCCAAAAGCAATTGGCCAGAATTGCTACCTGGTGTTTTATGGGCATACCGCACCACATCAAAAACAAGCACGGGTGAAACACCATTCTCATTGGTGTACGGAGCTGAAGCCTTAATCCTAGTTGAGATAGGGGAGCCAAGCCCAAGGTACACGCAAGCGTCAGAGGAATCCAATGAAGATGAAATGCGCATAAACCTTGATTTGCTTGAAGGAAAAAGGGAAGCTGCATTAATAAGAATGACAGCACAAAAACAAGTCATAGAACGATACTATAATCGGAAAGCTCGCCTAAGATACTTCAAGATTGGGGATTTCGTACTCAAGAAAGTTTTTCAATCCACGAAAGCGGCTAATGCGGGAAAATTAAGTCCAACCTGGGAAGGACCGTACAAGATTCACGGTATCGCGGGGAAAGGAGCATACGAGCTGGAAACAATGGATGGCAAGATATTACCTTCACATTGGAATGCCGTTCACCTGAAGAGATACTATTTCTAAGAAGTAACCACGGTCAGGTATCCTCATTTTATAATTTTATTTTTGAATTGTTAAAATTTGACTAACGATTTTAGATGATAGGCAAAAAGCTAACCCGCACTAAATGATGAATCACGACTTGCAAGGCACGAGGAAGAAAATAAATTCTCGGTCTAGGGTTACAACTATTCTGATAGAAATTAAGATGGGTTAAATAGTCTTCATCTATAATCGTATCTCCGAGTCCCGTATGTTTTATTCCTTTTCAGGAAAAGAACCAAATAATAGGAGTAATCAAGTGCTCGAGACTTCATACTTCAGAGCTCAAACACTTGGGGTCTATATAATATACATAGGCATATGTATAAAGAAGGCAGAGAAGATTGGGAAATAATCAAAGTTCAAGCCTGAAAAGTTTACTCATTGAATGAGTCAAGTGCAGAGCAAAGTTATGAGCCAAAGCCAAAAAAAACCTTATCATAGTTAAGGTTAAAGGCAATGTACTGAAACGGGTTATAAATAAAAACCTCGTGTTTTATTTTCTTTTTTGAAATCTGTTGTAAAGAAAACAGTTACGAAAAAGTTATAGAAGTTATTTAAATACATGTAAGGTGTTATTTAAAACTTGACAAAGTTCAAATACAAACTTATCAAAGTTATTTCAAGAAACATGTGTATTCCTAGTTCTTTTGTCGTACATTTACACCATTATGAAGTTGAGACGTCTTCTTCATTAAGTGTCGAATATAAAAGGGCCCTCTTTTATAAAATTCATGATTGATTTAAACATTCATGAAGTTAAGAAAGCATTTTATAAAATAAAAGTGCAAATTATTCAATAAGTCCTTAAATATAAAGGCAAGAATGAGCAAAACAGAAGTTCAAAATAACTACGAAAACTTCTTAATATTAAAAAGTTTAGACTAAATATGAACTTAGTCATAAACTAAGAATCACTTATACAAAACGCCCCGAAAAAGGTCTGGGTACTTGATGTTTTCAACAAACCCTCAAATGGGACCAAGGGTTGTAACCACATTCCACCAAAAAAAAGAAAAACAGGGGATTCACATATCATAAACTTGTCACTGAGGAGTTGAAGAAGGAACTAAAACAGGGTCATCAGCAGCAGTAGACTCAAGTTGACTTGAAGGAATTGGAACATTCACCGTACCCATATCATCTTCAATATTTCCAGAAGTTTCAGCCACGGGAGAGGGAAAGTCTTGGCTCTGCTGAGTCTTTTCAATAGTTTCTCTTATTTTAGCTAACTCAGCTTCCAAGTTAAAGTTCTCTTGGCTAACTTCCACAAGGGTATCATGGCGAGTATTTAAAAACGTCCAACTCACTTCAATTGCGGTCTTGTCCTCAAGAATCTCGTAATCTTTCTCCCATTCAGCAATTTCACTTTTAAGCTTCTCATTCTCAGCCAAGGCAGAATCGTAAGAAGTTTGAAGAGAAGCACGTGAACTTTTTAAGGAATGAACCTTATCAGAAGACTCCCGGAGGTCTCTTCTTGAGTCTGAGTCAGAGTTTGCACAAGTTCACTGGCATACACTTCTTTTTCATTTAAGAGAGCTTTCAACTCTTTGATTTCTTCACTAGCCTTGGAGAGTTGCTCGGAAAAAGATGTCTCAAGGAGATTCTTGTCTTTACCAGCTTGGTTTGAGGATGCTTTTTCAACCGCCAACTCGGAAGTTAAAACCCTTACCTGCTGCTCTAAGGTGCACTTGCTCTCTTCTAACACTTCCATATCAATTTGAATATTGTTCTCTCCAGTTGTCTGCTTCAACTTGATACTCATGCATTGATTGCTCCGTGTGAGAAACCCTCTTCATCATTTCTGTACCAACGAGGTTGATCTAAAAAGAAAAAGGAAAAGAGAAAAGGGTAAGAACCTTAATAAAAAGGGAATAGTAAATCATTAAAAGGAATACCTTTAATGATGATTGTATTATGTCGTCCATCCAAGTTAAAGAGTTGTGGCTCTCAAGCTTGGCTCTTTCGATTGGTCCAATCAGGGTTTCAACCACACATCAGCCCCACCTGATTTTCTCAAAAGATTACCATCGGCAGGGACCTCGATGATAACCTGTTTCATTGCTCCACTTCCACTTGAGGAACCGACCTCAGTGTGTTGAACAGTTGTAGGAGGAACTGTGGAAGGAGTCAAAACAACTTGGGGCGGAGCAGCAACGGCAACAGTCACGGCAGGTAGAGAAGATGTCATAGGGACAAACATGGAAAAAGAGGCAAGGGGCACTTCGTTAGAAATTGGACCCAAATTTTCATTATCGAACCCACGAGCAAAAAGTTGATCAACAGAATCATGGGCGGCCGCGGGAGTATCATCATCGGAAATCACCAACGAGGCTTCAACAGGCTCGGTGGAAGGAATAGAACGAGGGGGAGATGCTTCATCATCTGAAATAATGCGTCTTCTAGCTCGTGGCCTTTTTATCAAAGAACCCCCGTCTTGTTCTTCCTCCTCTTCAAAGTCTTGATCAATAGTAGCTTTCCTTTTCGATGAAGAACCCAAAATTATCTCTTGGGCTCTTTCCAAGAAATTTTGGAAGCTACGACGGCCTCAGCACTTATTGCTCGAATAGGAAACCCTGACAACAAGAAGGGTCAAAGTAATTTCTAAAGAAAGAAGTAAACAGAAATGCAAAGAATATAAGGGAAAGAAGCACTTACCGTGAGTTTTTATTTTCCAATCAAACCAATGAGAAAGGTTTTTCCAAGACCTACCGTCTATCGGAGCAACATTAAATGTCTTTCCTACCCAACCACGGAAGTTGGAAATTTCATCAACAACTCCCATGGTTGCTGAAAAAGAAGAGGAAATTAAAATGATGACCATTAAAATTGAGAAAAAGGTATGAGAAAGTTATTAAGAAGAAAACTCACGTGCAAAATTCCACTTCTCAGGGAAGGGAACATTCTCTTTACCCACTAAACCAACAGTGGGGGCAGCAGCAAACCTGGCGTACCAGCCACGGTCTTTATCGTCTTCTGGACTTACCAGAACTCTTTTGCTTCTTGCCACTGAAGTAAAGATTCCTTGGCGAAAGAGTTTGGGAGAATAAAGATGGATTAAATAAAAAAACGTAAAAGGCATACCAGCCATGCTGGCCAAATGACTCAAGCAAGCAACAACCCTCCATACGATGGGGCCAATTTGTCCTAAGCAAACATTGAAAAACCGACAGAATTCGAGGATAACGGTCAATAGCAGGTTTGAAACCCAACGTGAAAGGGTATGTATAAACAAAAGAAAACCCAGTTAAATAAGAAGTGATTCTTTGGTTTGCATTGGGGATTATAACGGGGAAGTCATGACTCCAATGACAATCTTTACGAACTACAGAAATCAGACCTTCAGTAATCTGAGTCGGGTAGATGCCAGCACGATCTAATGAAGATAGTTGGTTTCTGATGGATTCTCTATTATTGTAGAAAGATAGTTCCGCAGGAACAATTTCATCCACTAAAGGTTCACGAAGAGGTTCAGTGGGTTCTTTAGTCCTAGATGAAGATCTTTGAGAAAGTGAACCCCAGGTTCTAGAAGGTGGAGTAGAACTCGATGAAGGAATAGAGGGGCCTCGTGATGAAGAAGACCCTAAACTACGAAGCCTTCCCCCTCTTCTACTTCTAACAGGAGCACGAAGAAGGTTGTCAACTATGGGGACTCTCCGAGAGTTAGGGTTTGAAGAAGACATTGTAGTACGAGGAAGAAGAAAATTAGAATTGAATACTCTAAACTTTTGTGAAAAAAACAAAGGTAAAAAGTTATATTTATAGTCAGAAGCAACCGTCAAAGGAAAAGGTACAATGATAGAAGCGTCATAGTGAGAACTGTCGTTTCGTAATTGGTGAAGCCTTAAAAGACGCTGAAAGATTGTAGAACCAATCAGGAGACGCCACGTGTCACGGACATTAAATGGAAGTGACAGATGAAGCATCAGTTCTAGGGAAGTATTAATGGCGGCAAATATTCTATTGATGAATAAATGGCAAGTGGGGGGACTATCTGTATTGAGAAAAATTAAGTTCATATATGGAAGTTATTATAAGATGACACGTCATGACACGTGGACCAGTCAAAGGAGGATAGGCGACAAAGAATAATCAAAGAGGCACGAGCTTCAACAGGCACGGGCAGAGATTCAGAAAGATAGACGCTCGAATCTCTTTATGATTAAAAAGAATGAATTTGATAGTAAATGAGGTTTAGATACGTATTATTGGGCATTAAATACGGAAAACGTTAAGGAATCTGTAATGAATCAAATATGATTACCAATTGTAACGTTACATTAAATGCCATTAATTGTCAATAATGGCTCTGTTATGGTAAAAAAAAATGTATTTCTTAGAGATAGCTATAAAAGGAGAAGACTGATCATTTATAAGGACACGAAATACTATTGAAATATATTGATTTACTTTGCATTATATTCAACTACTATTTATCAATTATTCTTATTTCTATTTGATTATCAGTAACCCTAGTTCTTCTAAAATAAGCTTTGACCGAAATCCTAATTTTTGGTTAAACACTGATCTGATCCAATAACGACGTGGGAGCATATGTTTATAATCAAACATGGTTTTTTCTTCAATTTTGTTCGGATTGCACCACCTGCAACCCAAAGCATGAATTTGTGACTCCTTGTTGGAAGCTTGCACTTGCTCCTTCTGTGTGTGTATGTGCATGTGCGTGCTCAGCTTAACTGAAAGCTAAAAGGTATTTGCCATTTGTTACAGATGGATGCTGAAGTTATATCAACTGGGCTACTAAGAGAAGTTCTAGAGGCAGGTGCTATATCAATTTATGATGTGAGAGACCGGATTGGTACAAGTACTGCTCATTTATTGCATGAAAGCTTGCGTGTGAAGCATATGTCGTTAAAGGTAGAAGTATTGGATGATGATAGTGCAACCGCATTAAGGAAATTTTGTCTGACATACTATGATGTTAGAGCATTAGTATTAGACCTCGCTATCAAGCTTGATATGATGAGACACCTCGATTATCTACCTAGGTACCGGCAGCAGATGATATCACTTGAGGTTATGAAACTACATGCTCCTCTAGCGCATGCTATCGGGACTAACCTATTATCTCTTGAATTGGAGGATCTGTCTTTTCGATACTTGTTTCCTTACTCATATCTTTATCTTGATGCATGGTTGAGAAGTCACGAGAGTGGAAATAAGCCTCTGATAGACATTTGCAAGGAACAACTGCTTCAGTCCCTTAAATCCGATCCGCTATTAATGCAAATGGTGAGCAAGATATCTGTTGAGGGTCGTTATAAAAGTCGTTACAGCACCATGAAGAAGCTCTTGAGAGATGGTCGCAAGCTTGATGAGGTGAATGACATCTTAGGTTTACGAGTTGTTTTGACTCCTCTCTCTGCTGGAGTAGACGAAATGGAAATTGGAGAAAAGGCTTGCTATAGGGCGCGTGAAGTTGTTCTATCTTTGTGGAAAGAGATACCAAGTCGGTCAAAAGACTATATCTTAAGGCCTAAGGCTAATGGGTATAAGAGTTTACACATGACTGTTGATACCAGTGAACGTGACTGGACCAGACCGCTAATGGAAATTCAAATACGAACAGCAGAGATGGATATACTGGCCGCTGGAGGGACAGCATCCCATGCTTTGTACAAGGGTGGTGTTACCGATCCTGAAGAGGTAAACATCAAGAGACAAATATTTGATCCCTTTTCATAATGCCAGTATAGTTTAAAAATAAAGAACCTGTAATTGGAAATGTCATCAAAACTGGATTCAGGAATAACTATTCTTGTTATATATTGCAATAACCGTAATCTTTGTTATCAAATCATACACAGGCGAAGCATCTGAAGGCAATCATGATGGCTGCAGCAGAGTTTGCAGCATTGCGTCTTAAAGATCTTCCTTCGGGAAATCCCAAAGGTCTGGAAACTGACAAGAGAGGTAGGGTGTTCCGTCTTCTTGACAAGAATGGAGATGGTAAACTCAGCATTGACGAACTTATGGAAGTGATGGAAGATCTCGGAGCACCTGGAGATGATGCACGGGAGATGATGCAACTTCTTGATTCAAACAGTGACGGTTTTCTGAGCTCAGATGAATTTGATTTGTTTCAGGATCAGGTATGTGAACTAACGTAAGGTTATTTAAACTTTTTTGGGATCGAGGCATAGTTGTTGTTTGGAAAGATTGAATGTGGATGTAGTACTTACATTGGCAAAAGTTTCGCCTAATTTCTCTACATTCTAATTCTGAAAGAAATTATTTCATAAAATTCGTTCTCGCAGCGGAGGGCAAATTAATATGACGACTATCGTGAATCTTCGGAAAGAATGACCAGCTGAACATTTAGCTTTTGGACTAGATCATTACCTAGAATTGTTAGCTACAGAATATGTCACAGCCGAATATAGATAGTTAGACTTACGTTTATGATAATTGATCTGATTCTGGATCATCGAAGGGTAATATTCATACATTGAATTTACATGCTAAACGCTTATCACTCTACGGTACTAAATCCCGTGTTATTGCAAAGTAATGAATTTTCTTAACTACAAAGTATAAATATGGAATTTCTTTCGACTCATTGTTCTCTCAACGTTGCAACACAGTCCTGGTTTTTGATTATTCACTTTATGACCGTTAAGAGAGTTCTTGCAGTTGCATGACATATTAGCAAGTTTCTGTGCAAAATTTTTCTCTAACACGTTCACTTCTGACGTTAATATTAATGTCGTTTCAGATCGAGTTCATCCGGAATATAGAAGATAGAGATGATCAATACCAAACTTTGTTAAATGAAAAGCTGCAAATGGCAAATGAAACTGGTTTGATTCAAGTGTACAGTAAAGAGCAAGGTGATACTTTATAACAAATTTAGTACATTTGTAAAATACGTGTGCTTTGTATGTATTCATTGAGCAGGTTGTGCCCTATACAGGGGTTCAAGATATTGAATCCCAGTATTTAAAGTTATTTGAGAGTTCCCACTGTATGAAGTTATTTAAGAGTTATTTTGAGCATGGTCTCAAATCAAATATCTGTAAAAGAAATTGATTCAGTTTGTATATAGTTATTTGTGCATGGTCTCAATCAAATACATCTGTATGTGCAATACATATCTTTTCTGTTGTACATAGTGTTTTATCAACAAAATATGCATATAAGCATAAGCGGATCCAAGATAAACTTGGTGAGTTCGACCTTTAATGTTTTAGCACTGAATGTTGTGCTTTTGAAATTATGGGCTCGGAATTTAGTATTTGTTTAATTTAGTGACCTTTTACGTACGTACAAATGTTCCATGTCAAAAATACTGAGTTTAGTTGCACTCGTTGTTCAAAAGCTCCAGCCGCCTGCACATTAAGAGTGCATAAGGATAAGTAGTGTATCATTTGGATTTGAAAATTTCTATGGTGCACTGACTCATTCTTCAGGCTAGTTTTTGGATCCCGGAACAACATTTCTAAGGTTTCCAACTATATTGTTCCGACTCTTCAAAAATATCGTTGCGTGTATGTCGGATCCTCCAAAACATGGGTGGCTCGACTATAAGGCCACTAAAGCAATCGCTTGGGGCCCCAATTTTTTGGGGCCCCATTTTTTCCTTAAAGATGTATTGTATATGTATTATTTTAAAAATGTGTGTACATTTAAATATAAAAAGAATTTTTTAAGTGAAAGTATAACAAACCGTTGTAATAATTAGAAAACAGAATAACGTTTAATAAATTGTTTCCTTACATGGGTAGGGTAGTTAATTTTTTTTTGGCCTCATTTATATCCTAACAACCAGGGGCGGCCCCAAGTGGTGAGAAGTGGGTTCAATTGAATCCGCTTAGTCAAAAAATAATATTGTGTATATGTATAAATTATGGCTAAAGCAAGGTAAATTTTGTATAGAAATTATTTTTGAACCCGCTTGCTTATAAGGTTATACTGCTTATGTTAGTTATGGACTTCTCCGACTGAACCTGCTTGCACAAAATCTTGGGTCCGCCACTGCTAACAACTAATATGAACCCACATTATTATTTATATACTTACCTTTTTCATTCTCTCTTTCACTATTCTTATTCTCAATATTGAAAATTCTCAATCGGCAACTTATCCCGGCCTACAAGTAGTCTTCTTCAAAGCATTACAACAAGAAATCATATATTGAAGTAAAGCAACACTTTTATTATATCAACTTATCTTGCTCTATAGTTTCTTATCCTTTGATTTCTGTTACTAGCTATTCATTACTTTATTTCCATACTGCATTGAATTGATTGTCCTTATCAAACCTCTTTTTTGCCATGCTTTCTCTTGAGTTGGGAGTCTTTTGGAAACATCATCTCTACCTCCCAAGGTAGAGGTAAGGTCTGCGTACTCTCTATTTTCCCCGACCCTAATTTGTGAGTTTTCATTGTGTATGTTGTTGTTGTATATCAACTTATCAAATTCTTAGGCCGGTTTTATTATTCTACCTTTATTTTATACTTTTTCATTGAAAATTTGTCGTTAATATTCTTACTTAGGGTCTCTCTCTGAAATTTGGCTTTAGACCTCTAATCTTGTTGAGACGGCTTGCTCCAAAAGTAGTACACTTTGGACATGAATGTAACAATATTTTTGGAAAGTTCAAGCCATGCCGATTTCCACTACTGAGACAAGCTGTCATGTACTGCAACTCAGAGATTGTTTAAATTTAGAAGGGATAGGAGAAACGCCTCGACTCTGCGTGAATTGTTAAGTTTCCTTAAATGCAACTAGGTTTCAAATTATTATTTTTATAGTGTTCAGGAACATTAAAAAGAAAAACCAAATACATATACATGATGTGACGTCATAATAAAGAAAATGATCCAATTCAATAGGTTGCCCGTACAAAGAAAAAAGTCCACGACGCATATAGCAATTCATAATAGTGTATAGTAGACAATGAGGCAAAAAGCAAAAGGTATGATACCTTATCGAGGACATGACCCTTGATTGGAGAGTGTAAAGGTCGAAAATTATGGTAGAAGGTTAGTAGGTAGTTGAGCGTTTTTTCTTTTCTTTTCTTTTCCCAATACCAGTAGTATTAGTATTACTATTTTATCTTTCTTTTCCCAATATCAGTAGTATTAGTATTAGTATTGTATCTTTCTTATTCTTAGATTGCTATTACTATCTGCTATTTGATTGCAATCTTTTGTTGCGGTTTTCTTAATATCTTGCTGGTGTTATTGCTTATTGTAACTGCTTCCTTTAATCTTTTTAGAGCCGAGTCTATTGGAACCAGTCTCTCTGCCCTCCCAACCATCCCAGAATAGGGGTAGGGTCTGTAGACACACTATCTTTCTCAGACCTCACTTGTGGAAATTCACCGGGCTTGTTGCTGTTGTATAATAGAGAGTAAGGCAAAAAGCAAAATGGCAGCTACTTCGGACCAACAGAGGGGTAAAAAGAAAGAAACTTTTATTTAACAAGGACTATAATTTCTTACAACAGCTGTTGTATGAGCATTACAAAAAGACATTTATAGTTGCATCTCATTTACAGTCTTCTACTCTATTACTCCCAGCTCTTGAGGTAAATTCTTTGTTCCCGGATAATAAAGAATGGACTTGACCATTCGCAACAGTTCCAACTTTTCATAATTTGGTGGGCAAGAGCTCTTCACTTTGCTGGACACCCAATTCATTTGATAACCTATTGCACAACTGTGGAACATAAAAATGTTTTGATCAGTGTTTGAAGTTTGAGGACCAAATACGAATCCAGGATCTAGAGTCAGTTGGTTCAGAGTCGTTATTATATGTATACATATAGTACGAGCTGAAAGCAATGAGTTTTAGTTGAATTCACATAACTCGTCCTAGACCTGCCTCTGGTTGCTACGATGTAGGCAAGGGTGGAGAGACGTACCTCTCTATATACCGTAGAATCCCCTGAAGATTTTTGTAACTCTACAACATACAAGGATGTGCTAATCTCGAAAACCTGCAAATGATAGAATTATTAATTGTTCTTTGAAGTATTATTCTCGAATAACAAGGGAAATTAAATATCTCAAATAAGACTTACCTCTGCTACTATTGAAAGACTGGCTTGAGTTTTTTGACTTTTGTGTTCTAGCAATACTTTCAACTACAATAGACATAAACCAAATATATTCTTAACTTTATGTGTCTGCATATTTACTTGTTATATATAGACATTATAATGCAAAGTACAAACATAAGAACATATATCATCTGTACTAACCTTTCCAGGTTTTTTCTGGACTTGAAATCCCATTTGCACTGCTAAATGTTCAATCCTCTCTAGCAAATCTTTTGGAGAGAGATTAGATGTGAATCTGATTTTCCTCTCAGAGGCATCCTACAGTAATTCCAGGTAAGTCGAGGTACTTTTATTGATCAGTCATTGCATGATTCGAAGAAATTAAAGTTAAGAACTTACCTCATTTTCAAAAAATCCAGAAAGATCAAAACATGAGGACATCCCAATTAGCTGAAAGGCATTATTGATAACAGAAGGTGATTCTGGATCTCTTTCTGTGTCAAGTGGCTGTGTCAATGATAAAGAAGACCAGTTAGTCATAAATCATGACATTGCTAAAGATACAATTGAATAAACAAAAAAATATCATCTTTAACGTCTCACAGCCTTGGCGTAATTGGTAAAGTTGTTGCCATGTGACCAGGAGGTCATAGGTTCGAGCCATGGAAACAACCTCTTACAGAAATGCAGGGTAAGCTACGTATAATAGATCTTTGTGGTCCGACCCTTCCGTGGACCCGTGCATAGCAGGAGCTTACTGCACCGGGCTGCCCTTTTTAATGTCTCACAACCACTCATTATTAAAAAAAAAATTCCAGGTGCTTGGCCAAAGTAAAGGTATCTAGCTCGCACGTACCATCTCTAATAGGTTAAACTTTTAAATGAGATGATCATACAATTCAACAGATGAGCCGAAGGTCTATCGAAAATAGTCTCTCTTCCTTCAAGGTAGAGGTAAGGTCTGCCTACATACTACCCTCTCCCGAGTCCCGACCCCACTTGTAGGATTACACTAGATTTGTTGTTGTTGTTGTTAGTGTGCACAATTCAACATACATAAGTATAATGAAAGACATGAACAAATTATTCAAAGGTCAAAGTTCATACTGCTTCATGTACTGTCAACACTTCATCATCTGAGGATGCATGATCATCTTCAAAATCTTCCTCTTCATCAGAATTTGCAGGAGTATAATCTTGTTTGAACCATTCATCCTCTTTAATCTCTGCCATTGTTATGCGAGTATGCGGATTTGGATCAAGAATCCTCTTTATAAGATTCTTTGCTCCTTGAGATAACCATTTTGGTATTGGTGCATCCCCCTTAAAAATCTGATATATTCACATCCCTAAAAATAAGATTAAAAACTTCGATACTAAAGAGCCATATAAAAAACATGAAGCAACACATGCGCGAGCAAAAACTAACCTTTTGATAAAGAACTGCAAGATTTCTATCATCAAAGGGTAAAAAACCAGTGAGAATGACATATAAGATGACACCACATGACCATGTATCTGATGTCGCGCCGTCGTACCCTCTGTTAGATAGAATTTCAGGAGCAACGTAGTTGGGACTACCGCATGTTGTATGCAATAAGCCATCATCCTGTATATGAGCAAGAAAGGCAACTAAAGCTTAATGAAGAACATGCATGTATATAAGGAATATAACTTATGAACATCACAGTGTAGTAAAATCTTGTCTTATCAATGCAATTTAATCTATGTTGCTCCGGATCCTTCAAAAATGTTATTGCATCATTGTTGGATCCTCCAAAAATGAATAACTTTTGGAGGATCCACACACACCCTGCGGCATTTTTAAAGGATCCGAGCACTATAGAATTTAACCTGCTATAAAAGGTTACTTGTTTTACTTTTCACGTTACTAATTCCACTTGTTATGAAATACATGGACCTGATAGTGTAAAAAAAGTTACGCTATTAGAGTATAGAAGTTAAACTCGTATGTAAGTAGTGACTCATCTAATAGTCATGAGTTTAGTTCCATACCCTTAAATGTTGAGGTAATGCACTTAGCCCAAAATCTGTTATTTTTATGTTTCTATCTGCATCAATGAGGACATTCTCTAGCTGCATTCCAGAAACAAATATGAATATACTATCTTCTTGTGAGAATAGTTCAATAAAGAAACTTTGAATTACAAAATAAAAAAGAAAACAACCGCAGCAACCCAGTGATGTCCCACAAGTGGGGGTCTGGGGAGTATAGTGTATACGCAGACCTTACTCCTGACCTTGGAAGGGTAGAGAGGCTGTTTCCGATTGATCCTCGGCTCAAGAACAAATAAAAAAGAAAATTGCACTTATTTATATTTGTTTGGAATTAGTCGAGGTGTGCCCAAGCTGATCCCGACACTACGGTTATAAAAAAAGAATTGCATTTATTGTACAACATTACCTTGAGGTCTCTATGGAAGACACCTTTGTCATGGCAATAACTAACACCATCAATTAATTGTTGGAAGAGCTTTCTGCCTTGTGCTTCTTTGAGTTTCCCTTTAGAAGCCTATGAATGAGGATTAATATTGGAGATTGTTAATTTTCAAAACCGAATGCAAGAGCACCAGTTAATGGCAAAAATTACTTACAATTCTGTCAAATAATTCACCACCATTTACATATTCCAGCACCATGTAAATCTTGGTTTTGCTTGCTAAGACCTGTTTATATATGTAATTTGATGTCAGAAATGCACCATTTGGATTTTCAATTTATATGCTAAATCACCTTAAGGCAGTATTAAAAGAGATAATTACAGTATAAATACAATTTCTCTTCCACCTTTTTTTTTTAAATTTTTATTTAATGCTGACGTAAATATTTGGATAATCAAGTCACTAAGAGACTAACTGTATATAAGTGTTTACATTAAGTATCTTTCGGTAAATTAAAAAATCGGATGAATAATATGTTTGAACCATTAAATTACATGAAGTAATCCATAGCTCGTCTTAATTAATGTGTCTGCAATTAAATATTTACGTATTTTTAATGGATTTTCTAATATAAATATAGGGTCTAAGCAAAAATTATTGAGTTCGGTCGAACATGTATCTCATACTCTAGCTCTGCCCCAGACAGGGTGTAGATAAAACTATTTTTACGTTGTCCTTTTATGAAACTTATAATTTTTTTTCTTCTCAAATTGCAGTCAATGTCACAACTAATAATCTTGCCGAAAAGCCGCTGGGCCTTCTATTATTGAGTGGCATAATTTGTTTGAATTGGGTCATCCCTCCAAAATCCAAAAGTGGGCCCAATTCCTAATATATAAATAATCTGTCTAGTACCATAATAATAAATGACATATAGTCTAGTACACCTTGTTTGGAAGTCAAAATATGGATAGAGATGGCTCGTGTCACCTCCGCCATATTTCTTTCTATCCACCCCCAAAAAAAAAAGTTAAAATAGCACGGTATAGTCAGTTTTCAGACTGGTCGTTCAAAAATAGCCAGCGTTTGCCAAGTCAATAAAAAATAGCTACTATTTTGCTGCAACAGAGACCGGTCTAGCATAATATACTGGAGTTCGTTGCACCTGTGTATGAACTTCCAGCATAGTATATTATGCTGGAGTATTTTTTTCAGATTTTGAACATTGTTTTCGTTCAGATTTATCTTTACATGAAAAGTGGCTAAATTTTGATTACTTTTGCAACTGTGGCTATTTTTGAATGACCACTTGTAAATATGGCTATTTTTGAATTTCTCCCAAAAAAAAAAAGTTATCATTTTAGGCCGCGTCAAAAACTATTTACATTCGGTAACCTTAAAAGTACATAATTTGTATAAATTTTGTATATAACATACAAAATGTAATTAAAAAAAGGGCAACCCGGTGCACTAAGCTCCCGCTATGCGCAGGGTCCGGGGAAGGACCGGACCACAAAGGTCTATTGTATGCAGCCTTACCCTGCATTTCTACAAGAGGCTGTTTCTACGGCTCGAACCCGTAGCCTCATGGTCACATGGCACTAACTTACGCCAAGGCTCCACTTATAAAATGTATATATATATATATATATATATTTCGGCTATTATTTTTAGAGCGGCTATATAGTGTTATTTTCCTAAAAAAAAAAAAGGACCAAATATATCTTCTCAAGTTAACCCCCCTCCCCTTTTAATAACAATGACGTTCGAGTCAGCTTGTTTGTGCACTGAGATTAATTTATCGAATACCCGCTCAAGCTAAGTTATCTATGCTCTTTAGAATTACCTGAATGGAGTTTAGACGCTAAATCGATTTGCTTTTCAGAAATAGAAATAAGCTCAAATTTCAAATTAGTTTGATATTTAGAAAGTAACCAAATCTAATCATTTATTTCCGGAAAAGAAATTAATCCAAACACAACTCAAATACAAATATTTTTAAAAAATATTCTCGTAACAAACATTACTAGCAGTCATGAACTAATATTTTTAAACTATTTTTTGAAAATATTCAGCAGAGGCATCTGCATTTTCCCCTAATGAAATACAAAGAAAAAAAAAAGTAAAGAAAGAAAGGAATATTTTAAACGTGCAAGATTGTGAACAAGTTGTTCTTTGCTTAAAGCGAACATGAATTTTGTCTCTTGCGTAATATCAAAACAGAATATTAAAAAAAATAATGGATCTCCTTACTCAAAGAAGATAATTGAATAAAGGACAAAATTTAAAAGTTATTTAAAAAAAAGAAAAGGAAATACACACGTAGAGAGAGCAAATACTGGTTAAAATTCGAACTTAATATGGAGAAGAGATGTAATTGGCATAAAAACTTATCCGTATCGCGTGTTTACACTAATTTAATACATGGTATAATTATCACAAAATTATAGTTAATTAATACTCAACGTTCACTACCTGGTATAATTATCACAAAATTATAGTTAATTAATACTCAACGTTCACTACATCGTATAATTATCACAAAATTATAGTTAATTAATACTGGACGTACCTCGTATAATCTGACCACATTTGGATGCTTGAGGACTTTTAAGGTTTTAATCTCCCTCTTTATCTGCAATAATAATACAAAGATTATGAAAAATGTAATTAATGTTTTTCTTTTTTAGCAGAGTTATACATTAGTAGAAGAATATCTTCAAGATTCTGTTTGAGAAACTATTTTGTTTATCATAATTAATGTCAAATTAAAAAGGAAAAAATAGGCTTTTATTTGAAAGAATTACAAGAAAATATACATGACTGCACACCATAATAAAAAATGGCCCATGTTTTTAAGTTTTACCCACCTAGCCTATATTTTACATATTTTGAAAACACTAGCTCTTGCACATTCAAAATATGTGTTCTTACAACCATTGCTTCTAAAAGTTATGGAGTTAAATCAGCGTTCTCACAACCATTATTTTCACTCTCTCTTCTTCTCACTTTTTTTTACATATACTTCAAGGGGCCATCCGCCATTACTGCTTCTCCCCCTATAGCACCTGGTTGCAATGTAAAAAAATTGAAGAGTAGAAGTCCACCATTAAAAGGCATTGAAAGCTTTGCTTTAAAAGATATAATTTCTTGTAATTCTTAGTTGTTTGGATTGAGTGTTGTTACAATTGATTGAAAATATCAAAAGGAGTTCAATGTTTAAATTTGAAGTGATTTGGAATAGATTTGTGCAAGATTTGAGTTAAATTTCAGAAAAAACGCAAGGAAGAAGACAAAGTCAGCTTTTTGTATAATTATGTATAATCTTGTATAATAGTGTATATGAGTGTATAAACACATCGTATACACTATTATACACTTTTATACACCTTTATACAAACGTCTGTAGACGAACTTCTTTCACGATTTTCAGTTGCAATTCCTATTCAAAACCAGTCCAAATCTCCATTAAATGACTTCAAATTTTATATACAACCTCCTTATACTATTTCTAACAAGTCTAAATAACACTCACTCCAAATTTCTCACAAAATCAGATTCGGAATTTAAACCCACATATTTAAGCTTGTTAAAAATCTAATTTTTACGACCCAAATGGATTTGGTTTGTTGAACTAATATTTGAGTCACAATTACTAATTCGAAAATTAACTTAAGAGCTTGAGCAATCTTTTTTAAAAATTAAATGGTAATTTTGAGAACCTATTAGAGTTGGATGTTGAATCTTAGCCTATTATTTTTGGGCTAGTTGGTTATAAATTGAAATATGGGCTATAAAATTGAAAAATGGGGAGCTTGTTATGTAAAATTATCCCCTTTTATTTCATATAATGTGCAAAAATCATTCTGTTTGACTAAAAGACCAAAAGCAGACTCTAATTATAGTAAATAGAAAATAGGTACTCTATTTTACTAGTTAATAAACTATTACTAGCAATTTAATCTTCATTATATTTGTTTCTGCTAAAAAAGCAAGAAAATATACCTTTACTCCGGTGATTTCATTTTTTATTCGAACACACAAATTAACTTTCATCGTATTCCAAATCACATTCCGTGAATTAAAAAGGAAAAGAAGAAATATAAGAGTAGTTTTAAACATATATATTGAATTTCTATGAGTTCAACTGAATCAATTGCTTTGGACTCAAACTATACATATAACTGACTCGAGATTTTGAATTCGCTTATGTTCCCAACTAAACTCCCGTTTGAATATTGAGTTTTTTTTTTAAATATAGATAATAATGAAGAGAAAAAAAACATGATTTTTGGTTTAAAAAAAATATTAAAAACATGGTTTGGTCAGGAATTTTGATCAGTTTTGAAAAAAATTGAAGAAAAATTTCCAAGTTCCATAAACTGGTTTGGCAAGTTTTTGGATAAAAATTTTCTTCCACTCACAAAACTTTAATTATTTTTTTTTAAGTAAAATTGCATTTTCAAACACAACTTTAACTTTCAAATACTATTTTTCAACACAACTTCAATTTCTTTTTAATCAAATCTATATCCAAAGCATAACAACAACAACAACATACTCAGTATCGTTCACAAGTGGGGTTTGGGGAGGGTAGACTGTACGCAGTCCTTACCCTTATCTTTAAGAAGTCAGAGACGCTATTTCTAGTAAACCCTCCGCTCAAAAAAGATAAATGGAAGGGTAATTAACAACAAGCAAACCAAATCTGACATCGAAGCGAAAATACTAAGGAACTAACAGAACTAACACTAAGGAATGCAAACAAAAAACCAAAACAAAGGCAGTAACAAGTAATCTATATCCAAACCCAGGAAGCTAAAATGGAGTAGAGAGAGAGAGAGAGAAACCTGATCAGTGATTCTAAGATCTTGAATCCGATTTTTCTCCAAAATCTTAATAGCAAAAGATTGGCCTGAATCTTTGTGTTTTGCGTATTTAACTTTTCCAAAATTACCTTCTCCTAAAGTTTTTCCAAGTTCGTATTTCCCTACTCGCATTCCCTTCTTTCCTCTTTCACTTCTTATTTCTTCTTCTTTCTGTATCAATACCATTCCCACTTTCACAAAAATGAATTTTTATTTAAAAAAAAGAAAAAAGAAAGAATTTTCTGGGTTTTGTAGTTTTGGTATGACTTTGCCAAAATTGGCTTCAAATATTTGTGCTTGAAAATTCAAGTTTGAAGTTTGAATTTTTCTGCGATGGCTTTCGTCAATTGACGCTTAGATTGAGTTTATATAAGTAAGTTTAATTGGACGAATAGTATTATGTGAAAAATAGTGCGACTTTGTCCACAAGCTAAAACCCCATCTTACACGACATACACGACATATACTTTATTGGATATTTAAGTTTTACATGTAAATTTAATATATTAATTATTATATTTATTATATTACTCCATTTGTACTGATATAGTAATACTCTTTCCTTTTTAGTCAGTTTTAAAAAAAATAATATATTTTTATATTTAGTAACAATTTAATTTTAGAGTTTGGACTTTTTATTTTATGTTTAAGATAATGATGTATGTTACACATCATTATAATTAAAGGGGAGTCTTGGTATAACTGGTAAAGTTGTTGTTATGTGACCGGAAAGTCATAGATTCAAACCGTGAAAACAACATCTTGCAGAAATACAAGGTAAGGTTGCGTACAATAGACCCTTATGGTCCGGCCCTTTTCTGGACCCTACACATGGAATAAGCTTAGTGTACCGATCTGCCCTTATAACTATATAAATGTTTATATCTTGTTTTAGACCACAAATGCTTAGTGACACATTTTTATATTTAGTAACAATTTAATTTTAGAGTTTGAACTTTTTATTTTACGTTTAATATAATTATCTATAGCTACACATATATTTATATTTTATTTTAGACCACAATTTTTTTTTCTTTATTTCTTAAATCTCGTATCAATTAAACTTCGTTGTATAATTTGGGATGGAATTAAGAGCAATTAGTTGAAAACTTTAGTTGGATAAAAAATATCATATCGGAGCTTATTTTTACTCTCTTTGTTCCATCTTATGTGATGGTAGTTTATTTTCAAATTGTTCCAAAAGAATTATCTATTTTTATATTTTAAAAATATTTTATATTTAAACTTATTATTTTACTGTTATTGACTTGATTTTACAGTCATACAAATGTTAAGTCTTACTTAAGTTCATTGTTCTAACTAAAAGTTTTATAGCAACATAAGTCATGACACATTTAAGATTGCAAGTTTTAAAAGCCTTTATTTCTTTCTTAATTTTTTTGTCTAATCAAATATGTGTACATAAACTGGAGCAAAAGGAATAATAATATAGAGAATTTGAATTTTTGAAAGTTATGTATATAATAATAATAATAATAATAATAATAATAATAATAATAATAATAATAATAATAACGATGTCAAACCTCTTGTAACATTATAAAGTAAAATAGTATTTACAAATAACAAAGAAAAGATATAAAATAATAAGAGATAGCATTTATTTTTCTCATGGCTATATTTAATGGGTTTCCATTGGGACTTTAAAGTTGGAGGACGATATTCATTTGCAATTATTGGCCAAGTGATGAGAATATCAAAAGGGCAGATGAAATTAAAAGGCATTTCCTACCTCCTAGCCTTTTGGAGTTTGGACCCCTCCTATCTTGATATATTTAAGGGCTTTTTTCACCATCCGCGCCAAAAACTATTTATATTTGATAGACGAATAAGTGTATAAGTTTTGTATGCAGCATACAGAATGTATATATATACAAAAAAAAAAATATTTTTTCGACTATTATTTTGAGAGTGGCTATACAATGTTATTTTCTTTTAATCAATGTATTGGAAAGTACATGCAGAGAGGTGGCAAACGGACGGGTCGAATCAGATATAAGCGGATCGAAACGGGTAATATAAAAATTGATAAAATATTTGACATACCCATATTCTTGAATGTGATCAGTTTTAGGAGATGGATGAACCCTCAATTTGAGTCTTTGTAAATGTGAAAATTAAACCCATTGGTTATCCATTAAGTATCCATTTTAAGCGGACAATATGAATCTTATCGATATTTGACTCATTTTAAAAAGTTTATTATTCTAACTTATTTTTTAGTGAATAATCCAAATGGATAATTATTTTTTTTATTCATTTTGTCACCACTACTGATCATGTATATATCAACTCTTTTTATTTATTCTTCAAAAGCAAATATATATTAGATCGTGTTGCATGTGTATGTTTTCACTCGCATTGTAAAAGCTCGAATTTTTAGCTCTCTACCAAATATGACTCTATTCTCATAGTTTAAACCTTATACTTCTAATTAAGCATGATCAGATTACCATTCGACCACATCGCTTAGTGATTAAATCAATCCTGTTATTAGCTTTGCTTGCTGAATTAAAGTGACAATGGAGTCTTAATCAAAAGAAATAACCTATCCAACTTATTAGGGAAAATTCTCAAAATAATAACTGAAAAATATATTTTTTTAAAATATTTTTTGCATACATATATATATATACTTATCTAATTTTATTTATTTTAGAATTTTTCTCGAATAAATCATGAATTTTCTAGGATATTATTAAGGATCTCATCAAAAAAATAAATCCGCTTGGTTTCAGACCGCGTACAACCCAAGGTCATCATTCCCATTGGTTTTCACGACCAAAAAATTATTCTGAAGGTTTACAAGAAGATCAAAAGCTCCGGCTGAATATTTTATGTATCGTGAACGACACACTTTAATATATATATATATATATATATATATATATATATATATATATATATATTGTATGTTATATACACAAATTATATAAATTTTATATACTTTTCGACTGTCGAATGTAAATAATTTCTGGCGTGAGCTAAAAATGATAATACCCCTAACTTATTACCTAGGAAATTTAAACGTACTAATTCCGACTTGACACATTTTTCTAACTAGTAACTAGGCTATCATCGTCAGATAACCTTATAGCGCCCTTTCGTTTAATTCATTGGCTACCTTCTCCACAATTACAAGTAAACGTTTTTCAAGTAAATAAAATGATACAAAATATATGAAATAGGGACGGTTTGTCATATACATGACTTATAGGCAATAGCTAACTTTTAGGGTGACTATTTTGTCAAATCAGTATCAGAACTAGAGGAAGATCTAAGATTTAAATATAATAGATTTAACTTTTAAGATTTTTTGTATTAAATTTAATTCATTGTACTATTAAAATTATGAGTTTATTTATAAGATTTGTTGAGGTTTTACTCTCCGTCTCATATTATCAGTCGTGGTTATTAAAAATAATTGTCCCAAATTACTTGTTATTTTATAAGTTCAAGATAAAATTAATTTTTTTCCTTTTTTACCCTCAGTAATAATTGTTCTTAAAAATAGAGATAACACATAAATAGAATAAATATTCACTGAAAAGAGATTTTATCTTAAGAAATAAATAAAGGTAAGATAGTCTAATCTATTTCTTAATTAATATTTCTTAAAAGACGTGTAAAACAGAAACATGACAGATAATTTGAGATAGAAGAAGTAATAAATTTTAACATATATATCTATATTCCGTATGAAAAATTATGGTTCAAATGAACCCGCAGCCGGTAGGCTACATTAGCCCCGGTTTAAAGGGAGGAGAAGTCACCAACTCATGGGAAGGAAAGGTTAGGTTAAGCAAAAGTGGCTATACGTAACCAAGTAGTTGTAACAATTACTGCTTGTTAATGATTAAATATTAAATAATATAACAACAATAAAGAAATTATTGCCTATTTTCACACGCATAAAAGATAGAATTGATGGATCTAAGGTTTGAAAATTAGGAAGAGAACAGTAATATTTTGATGAAACATGTGGTAGGGATGGCTATCTTGAATCTTGACTAATTTTCCCCTTTGCTAAACTTATCGTCAATTTATAACTTTAATTATTTGAGTCTTTTGGCTACTAATGCAACGACCGGCCATCACAAGTCTGCATGCTATTTTCCGCATAATACTGATGAAAGTAGTTCATATATTTGATTCAGAGGCGGAGTCGGAATTTGAACTTTATGAGTTTTGAATTTTAGGATAGCGACATTAGTTGTTTGTAATTGGGTTCTGATCGAATTTAATTTTGTACATATTTAGTAAATTTGTTAATACAAATATAAAGGTTTGAACTAAAGCTATTGGATTCAAATTGAAACTACAGGGTTTGATCGTACCCGTAACCTTCTAGTTGGATATAGTCAACAATGAGTAAGAATATTACACGACGATAAATTTGTAGTTATAAAAATAACGACAGCATACCAATGTAATTTTACATAATTGGGTTTGGAAGAATATTGTGTACATAGACTTTACTCCTACCTTTGTGGAGATAAAAAAATTGTTTTCGATAGCCTTTGCCTCAAGATAGAGGCACAATTGATTTTGTAGTCATAAAAATCTAGAATGAAAATGATTGTATGTTGAATTTTAAAAAATTAATGAAAATTAAGAGCCTACGAGGGGAGGGGTGATAAGCAATAATTAAAGTATATATCATAGATACTGATTGCATTATAAGCAGTGGTTTAATCTTACAAAAAGATAACTGAATGTGTATGATTTTTTTATATCAATTGTGGCTGCTTTCTGGACCATTTATATTAAAAAATATATCTTCTGCGAACTATATTGAATATTAGTATCCATTTTCTTGTCTTGTTTTAAACAACAACAATTCAGTAAAATTTTACAAGTAGGGTCTGAGAAATGTAGAGTACATGCGGACCTTATTCCTACCCCAGAAGAATAGAGAGGCTATTTTCGAAAGACCTTCGACTCAAGAAGACAAAAATAAACAATAAATCAGTGACAACAAAAGCCAAAAAAATAATATCAGCATCATAAGAGACGGAAAATAGATGGAAAAGCAATAATAATAACCAATAATAATGCCACAGTACTATGAAAAAATTGAAAAAATAGTGTGGACACCTCACCCCAATACTTCTTAGGCCGCCCTTTACCTCTTCTCATACTGTCAATGCCAATCGCTAACACCTCCTACCCGGGGCATCTAGGCTTCTCCTCTGCACGTGCCCCAACCATCTAAGTCTCGCTTCCCGCATCTTGTTGTCCATGGGAGTCACGCCCACCTTCTCCCGAATATTTTCATTCCTAATCTTATCCAGCCTAGTATGCTCGTACATCCATCTCAACATTCTCATTTCCTCGTCTTGACGTTTATGGGAACCACGCCGACCTTGTCTTATTTTATACTAATATAAAAATCAAAGTATCTGGTGTATAAACCTTTTAAAGTCTAATAAAGTACTCCAAAATTGCTGCAAAACACAGAAGACTTTGGCAATACTAATAGAGGCAAAGCTATGAATAATATTATATTTTTCGGAATATATTATTAGTACAATCTGACAGAGTACAAAATAATAGTATTACGCTAAGTATCGTTTTTCGTTAGGATTCACATGGACATATATATGCTGTCCCACATATCTAATATCTTAATATTAATATGTCATCCATTTAAAAATTTCATTAATTTTCCCAACGAATATCATGGTCTTGTCCATAAGTTTTGAGTCCATACATTTATTTATTTTACATTTACTTTACTTAATAAATAAATGTATTGGAAAGGTCTAATATTTGGCCGTATAGCGCGCGAATGTCAAAATAAAAACATGATCTCCTATGATCAGTTACAATGAAATAAAATAATACTACAATAATTTTCCTTGCTGCGGAATTATATAATTCAAATAATATGTAACCCTCTTGAGCATTAGATTGTACATTAGAAACACTTTAACCTTATACACAATTATGGGTTTAATTATGAACAATTGCCTCTAATACCTCCGGTCATAAATATTTATCGTATTGTCAAACTGAATGTATTTCAAAAATATTTAATGCTTTAGAAAAATCAGAAGCATTAATACTTCTTCTTTAAAACACATCCTTACTAATGAATTATGAAACATTTGACACAAAAAACCCCCCACTAAATTGGAACATTTAAAAGAGATAAGATAAATATTCTTATGATTAATAGCCTGTTTGGCCAAACTTCTTCAAGGCCAAAAATATATTTTTTTAATTTTAAAAATTACTTTTTTATCCAAAAAAAAAGTACTTTTTTTCAAAGTTGAAGTGTATGGCCAAACTTTTAGAAGAAAAAGAAGTGTTTTTCAGTAGAAGCAGAAACAGTTTTGGAGAACAAAAAAAATAGCTTCTCCCTAAAAGCGCTTTTGAGAAAAATACACATAGAAACACTTTTTAAAATCATGGCCAAACACTAATTGCTGCTCAGAAGCTTTTCAAATTAATTAGTCAAATACAAATTGTTTCTCACCAAAAGCACTTTTGAGGAAAGCGCTTTTGAAAAAAAAATACTTCTTAAAATAAACTGGTTCTAGAAGCTTGGCCTATTACAGCTTGTTTGGATGGTTGTTACCCATTGTATCGTATCGTATTGTTACTTTAAATACAATGTTTGTTTTGATTGTTACTTAAATTTTATTGTATCGTATCGTTAAATCCATCGTTACATAACGACGAAATGTGTCACTTTATGTAACGACCGATTTGGTGTGATCGCGTCATTACCTTGTCTTTTTCTCTCAATCTCACCCTTTATTATTATTAAATTATTTTATTTAATCATTTACCCTACTTTTATATATAGTAATTTTACCTTGTATCTTAATTTTTCTTTATAATATTGCAAGTTTATTCTTCATATTGCTGGTGCGTGATATCATGAAACGATAGCAAACGATACAATCTATTCAAACATTGTATTTATCAAACGATACAGTACAATACAATACAGTACAATACGATACATTATGAAACGATGCGTAACAACCATCCAAACAAGTTGTTAATGTTTCTTTAAAAAGTACCCAACGTCGTATTTCAGTTTTCAGTCCCTCTCCGTGATTAAAGCCAGTACTCATGCCATGATCTCATCTCCTTCACTTAGTTTTGTTTTTGTTTGTTTTTTCCAATTAGGTAATCCTTTTACACCACATCATAACTAGGACATGAATAATTCCACATTTAATTAATTAGATGACTAATATTCTTTCATATTTAACCAAAGATTTCGAGTTCGAATTCTTTGAATGAAAAAAATTGGAGAGGAAGCTAGTTCTATCCTCTTTAATGAATCTTACGCAACAGAAATTTAGATTAGTGAGACCAAGGCGAATATTGAATACCGAACAAGAAAAATAAATAAATAGGCAGATGGCACTGCACTGATTATGGACAGGACAGGACCGGGGACACAATGAATTTTAAAAACAAGCATTAATATTTGCCAAAATGGGTTCAATATATTTGTGGAAGAAAGGAAAGGTTGATATTGATATTACCTGCTCCTCTCTATCATTTAATTTGACAGTGGCACAT
Source organism: Nicotiana sylvestris (assembly GCF_000393655.2). Lineage (NCBI taxonomy): Eukaryota > Viridiplantae > Streptophyta > Magnoliopsida > Solanales > Solanaceae > Nicotiana > Nicotiana sylvestris. The sequence goes on from NC_091066.1 coordinate 7,513,544, forward strand.
ACCCTACGCTTGAATTAATTATAGAGTGCAACTCAGTTGATGATATACATAGCGGGTTTCTCCGATCAGTACGGATTGTGATGAGATGATTAAGATTCTTTTATCCCAACCAAAGGTTTTGAGTTTGATCGCTAAGTATAAAAAATCCTAATAGAACGTGCCTTCTCCTTTAATGGCCTGACGTAGTGCAAAGTTGAATTAGCCAAGGCCGGCCTAATACAAATACCGAATACTTAGGAAATTGTTTTCTTCACGAGAGAACAAAATGGCGCACATATCATACATATCTCACATGCACCATGCACACAACGGTTAAAGTATGGGGACGATATCTTATGAACCACACACAATATAAAAAACCAGTTCCCTACATTCTGAGCAACTGAGTTAAACATATCTCCAAATTAAGACAGCTCATATATATATATATATATATATTGTTTACCTCGAAAAATGGAAGTATTAATTAAATGTAATTTGTGATTTTAAAGATATGTGATTTATTCTAATACTAGTGAATATACAAGTAATATTAGGTCTATGTAAGAAGAATTGATGAACCAAACCAATATTGCTAGAGCAATAAAGACCTCGAGCTCGATTTTCTTGGGCCTCAGGGTGAGCTAAGAGCAATGAAATATGAACAGTAAAGTAAAAACAATAAAGTTGAAGAACACTTATTGAGCACGGTAAATACGAAAAACAGAGTAGAATATTCTATTGCAGTGAATAATGTGTCCTACAAGATGATTGTGGTCCCCTTTATATAAGAATGGAAAACCCTAATATGGTATATTTCCAATTATGGTAAAGAATTCTATCGGTACAACTATATAACAACCTAGTACGGACTTGTACTATTTCGTACAGATCTTATTCTATAATTTATGCCCTGACCCACGTGTCCTCGAGAAATTTCCGCTCTTTCTTGAGTGTCTTCGAGATTGTACTGCCCTTGATGTCGGTCGTGCCAGGCCTTCGATCCACTTCCTCGAGGTGTGTGTCCCTCAGTTGGGTCCGACCCCTACTTCGAGTCGCCCTGACTCGAACTCATAGCCCAATTTAAGACTTCGAAATCGGGCTCCTTGATTTGACGTATACAGATAGTCCCCACATTTCTTAGAATAAGATGATAAGAAATGATTTGAACCTTGATCTTCCCGAGCCCCTCGTGATGACGTCATGCTCGTGATGTAGGTGCTTGAAGTGATCGGAAATGTCATGTCAGCATGCTTCCCCAAAACATCAAATATGTTTCAGATTTTGTCGGCTACTTGCACCACCGGTTCCATCGTTGGCTTTCTATAAATAAGGGGTTACTTGGCTAAACAAAAACTACACTCATTCCTTCTTCATCTACCTTTAGCCCTTTTCCTGCTTTATCTTTTCCTCTAATCACATATTTGTATGGTTCAAATCTGTGATCACAAGGTCACATGACAACAACTTTACTAGTTATGCCAAGGCTTCCTTCTTCAAAGCTTTGGCTTGGGACAACGAGAGAAAGGCACCGAATCCTTCCCGTATCAGAAGATATGCGAACTTTACACTGCTGCTCATCTCTCTTAACTTCAACTTGGTTTGGCGCTTCATCACCTTTGCTTTCCATGGAATAAGGTGGCACTATCTTCTACTAACCTTTGCATCCCACATCGGAAGGATGAACACTCTTGGGTTGTTGCTCGTGCATCTTGCAACCCCTTTTGGTTTTTTTTCCTTTTGCTTGTTCTTTCTTAATATATCATGGCCCAAAATTTCAACGGAATGCTCAATCTAGGCTACCAAAGATGTAATTGCATTTATCGGGGGCCTTCTGCCAAACGTTTCCCAAAATCGGAAATGGTGCACCCGAGAAGAGGATTTCCGGAGATGCTGCTCTCGAGGTCGTGGCCTTAAAAGTGAATTAGGATCTTTAGCTTTTTGTTTTTTGCTTCTTTGTTCCTGTGTAAGTATCCTTCGTATGTGCCATAGTTATACTTTGTAATCATTTCTTGGATGTATAAAAGGATCCTTTTGTATCCATTTCAGCCCATGTTGAATTTTATTCAATCTTTATTTGTAAAAGACTCGATTTTATGATTTCAATGACTATCCCAAATATCGAACTTAGGACAAAATAAACCCTTAGATTTTTAATTGATCAATACAATACACCTCGAGGTTTTTGTTAATCCTCGAGCTGAGCTTGAATGTGAACTCGGAACGTCAGGATTCTCGAGCTCGAGTTAGGTGAGAGCAAGATCTCGAGATAAAGTAAATCCTTAGATTTCCTTGCAGTACCTGGGTGGGAAACTTCTCCACCTAGGGTAGCCCTTAGGCTTTTACAGTCGAGCGGGTATTTGCTCGAACTTGTAATAAGGAACTCTTAGGCCTTTTCACAATCTTTGAGTGAGTGATTCCTCAAACTCGGATAGCCCTTGGGCTTAGTGATCGAGTGGATACCCTGCTCGAACTCAGCTTATAGGCTTCTCTTTATGATTTTTGACGAATTAATCCTTGATGCCTTGGTCTTGACGCAAATATCGTAACGTCAGCAGTTGAAGTGACTGAAAAGTTGCTTTTTTGTGTGATTTCCAAAATCATTAATTGGAGGCGGCTGACGGTCGACCTTTTGGCTTCCTTAGCACCCTTAAATGACCTCTATAAATAAATAGATTTCATAACCTTACAAACTTTATTCTCATATTGTTCTCATAGTCTCATTAGCCTTTTTCAATTTCTTTGAACTCTCTCTTCTCTCTACTATCAACACTTTTCATTTTCTTGGAGATTCCGCATTATAATGGCTAAAACCTCTAAACCAATTTCCCAGAAATAAAAAGACTCTTCATCATCTCGATCGACCAAGAGCAAACCCGTAGTGCCCCCTCGTATTGAGGAGTGCATCCCCTTATCGTGTGAAATAACATCTGATTTTAAAATTGAGAAACCTGTATCGACACTAGGCCGATACGAGCCTATGTCTCGATATGTTTGTTTGGTGACCAAGGCCGAGCTCAAGCAGGTAAAGGAGGATTGCAAGTGGGACAACAAAGAAATTGTGATCCATTCCTCCGAAGAGGACATCACTACATATAAAACGGGGTACTTGAGCGTATATACCTACCCTTTTATGTTGGGTCCTACATTTTTGACTCAGGATCCCGTAGATCCAGTCATTCTTGACTTTTGCCAATGATACCAAGTGACGCTTGGCCAGATCTACCCCTCCTTCTGGCGAATCGTTTACCTAATTAGGTTCTTTTCGAGCCAAATCGAGGGAATATCTTTTACCCTCGATCATCTAATCAGATTGTACAGTCCCCGACTTTATCGTGAGGGCTTGATAAAATTGCAACACTGATCATTAAAATCTCTCTTCTCTAGTATCGATGAGGACAAAGACCGTGGGTGGATGCGCTGGTTTGTCCGATTCAAGACCTCTGATCTGATTCTTGCTGATTAGATGCCGTTCCCCGAGGAGTGGAACATGAAATGTGAGTACGCAACAGGTTTATACCCTTCTTTCTTTTCTCTTCCCTGGTTTTATATTTTTCATTGGTCTAACCTCTTTACGATAGTGCAGCCGCTGCTTGGTTTCCTGGTAGGGTCCCAGACCTCGAGGGTTGGGTCCGAAAGCTGGCCTCCGCCTCCTCTTATTCGGAGCGTTGTTGGTGAGATCTGGCCAAGGGTCGATGGGAGGCCAAAAACCATAGTGAGTTCTCTTGTTTGTTTTCTTGTGCTTCTGTCACGGGATACTTACTTCAGTTTCATATAGGTCTTGGAGATGCCGTTGATTTATGGTCGGCCCCAACTGATGAAGTAGAGGTCCCGAAGACTTCTAAAGAAAGAAAAAGAAGAAGAGAATCATTTGAAAATCCCCCGAAGCCAAAGAAGAGCGTGTCTCGAAGTCCTAAGACCGATACAATGGCCTTATCTCCGAAAATGGCCCAATGCCTTCGGGATCAGGAGGAAGAAGACGACGACGACTTCCTACTGATAACCCGCGAAAGAAAAAATGTCGAGGCTTCGAAGCCCATCGAGCCGGTGGTGGTTGATGTGGCTCATTCCAGAGCCGAAGAGATCTACGAAGGGAGTTCAAACAAAGTCCTCGAATCATCATCCCGAAAGAAGGTACCTCACATAGGAGATCATTTGGAGGGAAATGCCAAACGACCTGACCCCGAGCCTCTTCAAATAAAAGAAAATGCTCTGAGTGGATCACTTGGGGTAATCAACGTGGATGATTCACCTCCTGGCCCCGAGTTCTTAGATGGACAAATCCAAGAGGCTTAGAATTTGAGGTCTTCTGAAGTGGAAGCAAGCCATGAGGGGCATGACATCTTTCGAGAATGTCTCGCAGGGCTTGAAGATTACCCCGACCAAGATGCTTTCTTCATTTTTGAAAAACAAGTGAGCTTTCTTCATAAAGGTTGTGGTGCTCCATAAAAGGTTATTTTCCAAGTCCCGAACCGATCTTGATCGATGCGAGGCTGAGCTTAAGAATAATTCAGAGGAGAGGGACGTTGTCAAAAACCTCTATGCTAAGAAAGAGATGGAGATTTACGATCTCCGAGTTGAGTTAATGCAGGCATGCCAATGGCGGGCCGAGTATGTTGAAAAAGTAACACATCTCTCGAGGGTTTGTTATGCACTAGTTTATATTGGGTACTGATACTTTTAATTTCGCAGTTTCATCAGAAGGCCGACTTGGAGGCGCAACTTTGGGAGAAGCTTAAGATGAAAGAGGCCGAAACCCTGGGTGGAGACAATGTCTGGACAATCTCGCTTCTGAGAAGGAAATTCTGAGAGAGCAGCTAGCCTCACTCGAGTGCTAGCTTCGAGTTGTGAAGGAGGAGAGCCTAACTTGGGGCCTCGAGATTGAGGAGCTTAAAGTCAGATCTGCTGTCGAACTGGCCAAGGCCAAATCTGATGTTGCGAAAATTATGACTTCGTATCGAGACGATGCCGAAACAGCTAATGCTCGGGCAAAGGAGATCTCTACTGCGATGGAGGCTAAGTTATCAAGTACCCTTGACCATGCTAGCGACAATCCCGAAGGATGACCCTCGAAGAGGTACATGCTTGTGGCTTCGATCTTTCAGCCGATATTGAAGCGGCGAAGATTTTGGAAGAAGAGGTTGCTGCTTTGATTTCCGATGAGGATGATTCAGCAGTGGATCCGAGAGTGGAGGAGACTGGGATGAATCCCCCGAGGATGAGGCTTTCGAAGATGTGACACCTGAAGATGCGACTGCTAAGAATGTGACCCCGAAGTAGTTTTAGGTTACTTTATTTTGTTTCTTTGTAAGCATTCTTTGTGTATAGGTCTCCTGTAATCATCTTTTGGAAATATGAGGGGAACTTTTTATCTTGCCTTTGGTTTGTGCTGGATTTAACATTGCCTTTATTTACGGAAAAATTTTGAATGATTAGTTCTGGAATTGGCATGGGTTTGGGATATAATAATCCCTTAGATGCTTATAGTAATCCTTGAGCCAAGTTTAAATTGATCTGACTCAAGCTCGAGATACCGCGACTCTTGAGTCTTGGTCGAGTGAGAATGGAGTCTCGTATAATACGTTTTTGGCCCATAAGCCTTTCGGGGTTGGCCCTTAGGCTCTTATATATCGGCCCTTAAGCTCTTTAAATGGCTATATAATTTTTCCCTCATTTTGGCTTAAAAGACTTAGTGAAAATTTAATTATGCCTTAGCATGTGTCTTTTGTACCCATAGGTTTTTCGAAGTTTCGACATATCGGAACCTTATTGGTAATTTGTCTGTGTAAACATAATCGAATACCTTTTGAGGTATTTCCGAAGGCTGATGTTATCGAAGCCCTTGGATTTTTCGAGGGCTGAATTTATCGAAGCCCTTTATATTTTGCTTTTGCCGAGGGTAGCCTAATTTAACCGATTTTTACAAAGTGTTTGAAGGCCTTTAATTTATAGCGGAAGTCGGACGTCTCTAAGCCGCATTATCTTGTTGTAGCCTTTATATGACCGTAGTCTTTAGTATGGCCGTAGCCTTTGGGTATGTCATTTGCACTTTTTTCCCGATAACTTTTCGAACTTATTTGATTGTCCCGAGAATATTGCCCTTGGCCTTTGTTTCGAGAGGGTGCCACTTTGAGGTCTTATTAATCCGACTTTTCGATGACAGTCCCCGAGTATTCAAGGTGCTTCTATGCTTTGGCTCTTAAGCCGTTCCCATAGGATGTAAAGTTTGTTTAGTGGTAGATTTCTTTAAAATACCAATTTTTTTTGATACTAACAGAATTGGTACATGTGTACATGCTTTGCTGTCGAGGCTTGACTGCTATGTGCACATGGTTCATCTGACCGTTTGGCCCATTACAAAGTTTTCCTATCGAGGTTCTCTTAGGCATGAAGTATTTTCCTTGAAAATATAACCTCCGAGGGTGATGCCCTCCAATATTCGGGGTTGATTAAAAAGAAACACTGGATGCTGTTGAGTTTTCCTTAGGCAGCGCATAGTTTTTGCCTCGTTAAAAACCTTGCCGGTAAAACTCATTTGGGATAAAATCTGAGCCAAGGGAAAAAAGTGCAACACATGCTTTAAAACCTACGGCCTTCGTGTAAGAAGGGGTGTCTTCGAGGTCACGAGCCTTTGAAAGCTTCTATCATGCCGAGCTTGTAAGATCCTTTACCAATGAGGCAACGACTCCGAGGTATTGCTATCCGTGATCATGGTAGTTTCGAGAGCCCTGACCTGGTCATGGATGACTCTAATGCATCGATTTGACACCATGAAGCCGAGAAACTCGCTCGTGCCAACTTCGAAGGCACGTTTCTCTGGGTTTAGCTTCGTGCCGCATCGCCCCGAAACATTGACTGTTTCCTGCAAATGAATTAAATTCGTCATCTGCGCACAGGGACCTAACCAGGCATATCATTAATATAGGGTTTCGTTATTTTACCTATTTGTTCTTTGTACATCATGTTGACTGGATGTTGATACGAATTTTTTCGAACTGGGGGCCTCCCTTTTTGTTTTACCGGTTTAAACCTGAGATTGTTTCTCAATCTATGTGTGGTGATTTAAGGCTGAATCCCTGTCATATATGAACGGGGCCAAGCAATGCAATTCATATTATGAATAATAGACTAAATGAGTTTTTTCCTTGAGTTTGTGGGTTAATCCCGTTCCCAGGTGTACCTTTCTTTTGAGCGATTGACTTGGTAGCATCGGGCTTCTCGGGGACAACGAAGGTTCGAGGAGCTAGGGAGTTCCCTTCTTCACCTTCGATTACCTATTTATCCTGCTTCCGTCTAAACTTAGAGCTGTGATTGCTACTTAGCCACCTGTTTATATTTGGGGCTCGACTTCTACGGGGCAAGGGTTCCGGCATCGGCAACACTTCCTCAATTGCAAACATCTCTTTTGCAACATGTTATTCTCTGTGGACTATTTTCACTCCTTCCTTTATCGGGAACTTTATCATCTGATGGAGGGTCGACGGCGCTGCCCTCATGTTGTGTATCCATGGCCTTCCGAGGAGTGCGTTATACCTCATGTTACCTTCAATGACATGGAACCTGGTGTCTTGTATGGTCCCAGCTACATTTACAGGCAAAATAATTTCTCCCTTTGTTGTTTCACTTGTCTTGTTGAAACTATTCAGCACCCGGGTTGCAGGTACAATCTGATTTTGTAGGCCGAGTTGTTTCACGACCCTTAATCTGATTATGTTCGCAGAGCTACCTGGATCCACTAAAACACGTTTAACCTAAACTTTATTTAAAAGGATAGAGATTACCAGACCGTCATTGTGAGGCTGGGATACGTCCTCTACTTCCTCGTCACAGAATGATAGGGCGTCCTCGGGCACATAGCTCCGAGTCCGTTTCTCTTTTATGATGGATACTTTGGTACGTTTGAATATAGGTCCCTGTGGGATGTCGACTCCACCGATGATCATGTGAATGACATATTGAGGTTCTTCATGTTCATTCTTCCTATTTGCATCTCTTTATCGGAAATGGTTCTTGGCCCGGTCTTTGAGAAATTTACGAAGATGCCCTTCGTTGAACAATCGAGCTACCTCCTCCCTAAGCTGCCTGCAATCCTCGGTCCTATGCCCATGAGTACCATGATACTTACACATTAAGTTGGGATTCCTCTAAGAAGGATTGGTCTGTATAGGCTTGGGCCATCTAGTATATCTAATTTTGCTGATGGCGGAGACGATACCCGAGGCATCGACACTAAAGTTGTATTTTGACAATTTAGGTGCCTCCACCAGTCCCGAATGCCTATCAAACCCGATTTTGCTCACGAGTCCCCAGGAACTTTGACCTTGATCCGTCTTCGATCATTCCGAGGTATGTTACGCCTTGAAATGTTCCTTTGATCCTCGACATATGGCTGATATCTTTCCTTATTCGATCTTGATCCCCTGTCTGCATTTCCTGATTCCCTTGCTAGTAACTTACTTGGATAAACTGAGCCTGAGGGGTCTCCCAATTGGTCATCCTCGACCCTAATTTTTGATTGGTAACTATTATGCACATCCGCCCAAGTCACAGCGAGATACTCGACCAAGTTCTGCTTCAGCTGCTTCGAAGCTATCGAACTTCATTCATTTAGCCCCTGAGTGAAGGCTTATATGTCCAAGTCATCGAAGACCGATGGTAACTCCATTCGTTCTGATTGGAAACGAGATACAAACTCCCTCAGCATCTCGTTCTCACTTTGCTTTATTTTGAATACATCAGACTTCCTTGTTGCAACTTTTATGGCACCGACATGTGCCTTCACAAATGAATCTGCCAACATAGCAAACGAATCGATAGAGTTCGGGGGTAGGTTATGGTACCAAATCATGGCACTTTTAGACAGAGTTTCCCCAAACTTTTTTAGCAAAACAGATTCAATCTCATCATCTTCTAGATTATTCCCTTTTATGCCTCAAATGTATGTGGTGATGGATCAGTGTTTCCGTTATATTTAGGGATATCTGGCATTCGAAACTTCTTTGGGATGGGCTTCGGAGCTGAACTTTGGGGGAATGGCTTTTGCACGAACTTCTTCGAGTCTAGTCCTTTCAAAATTAGAGGTGCTCCCGGTATTTGATCGACCTTTGAATTATATATCTCCACTTTTTTGTCATTTTCTTCAATCTTCCTTTCTACGGCCTCAATCCTTTTGGCGAGCTCTTCGAGCATTTTTATAATTGTAGGGTCAGTCCCTAAGCCACTTTCACTGGGCCTCTCTAGCGCTAGTTCAACACGCCTCGAGTTTACTGGTTTGGTTGTGTTTGGAGTTCTATTCTGACGCTGAAGTTGAGCGATGGCGACTTGCTAGGCTTGCAACATTTCGAATATCACATCGAGGCTGACTCTTTCCTCTTCCATTCCTCTTATTATTTGGCCGTCGAGCCGGGCTTTTCTATGTGCATTCCTTACGGGGTCTGTGCCTGCATCCGTATTTAGAGCGTTATGCGAACTGATATCAACTGGCTCCACATTCGGCACTCCCTCAGGGTTTATGGGTGGTACACCGACCCCTATACCGTTGTTTTCTCCTAGACTTTCGTCCTCGTGAATGGGTGCATTCTGTGTGCTAGATATGTTTAAGCCTGAAATCTAAGAATCTTTGACAAGAAAAAGTGTAAAGAATAACGTGTGTTATCAAAAAACTAGCACTAAAACAATCACTATTATCTTTAGCCCCACGGTAGGCGCCAAACTGTTTACCTCAATAAATGGGAGTATCAATTAAATGTGATTTGTGGTTTTAAAGATATGTGATTTATTCTAGTACTAGTAAATATACAAGTAATATTAGGTCTAAATAAGAAGAATTGATGAACCAAACCAGTATTGCTAGAGCAATAAAGACCTCGAGCTCGATTTTCTTGGGGCCTCGAGGTGAGCTAAGAGTAATGAGATATGAACAAAAAAGTAAAAGCAATAAAGCTGAAGAACACTTGTTGAGCACGGTAAACAAGAAAAGCAGAGTAGAATATTCTATTGCAGTGAATAATGTGTCCTACAAGATGATTGGGGTGCCCTTTATATAAGAATGAAAAACCCTAATATAGTACATTTCCAATTATGGCAAAGAATTTTATTGGTACAGCTGTATAACAACCTAGTACGGACTTGTACTATTTCGTACAGATCTTATCCTATAATTTATGCCCTGACCCACGTGTCCTTGAGAAATTTCCGCTCTTTCTTGAGTGTTTTTGAGATTGTACTGCCCTCGATGTCGGTCGTGCCAGGCCTTCGATCCGCTTCTTCGAGGTGTGTGTCCCTCAGTCGGGTCCGACCCCTACTTCGAATCGCCCGGACTCGAACTCATAGCCCAATTTAAGACTTCGAAATAGGGCTCCTTGATTTTGACCGTATATATATATATATTAAAAATTTTCATCTATGCATATGGTCGGAGCAAGCAATGGGTACATCATATAGAGATTCAGGATCTAAACCTTATCATGAGATCAGTTGTTTTTACAACTAAACTCATTGTACTTTTGAATTTCTATTTTAAAGTTAAGGATGAGTACTTACTATTGAGATATACGAATAATTCTCTTATAAATCAGTTGATAGTTTTTTTTAATTAAATTGTATTAGTAAATAGAACGTAAATAGTAGTGGCGAAGCTAGAAATTTCTTTAAGGGTGTTCAAATTTAAAAAAAGTGGAAATAATTCCGACAAAGGGTGTTGAATATGTGTTATATACTTCGAAAACATAATATTTTACCTATGCAAACAGTGTAATTTTTCGATAAAGGGTGATCAATTGACCACCCTTATCAATATGTGGCTTCGCCACTGGTAAATAGTAGAGAAATAACGTGTTTGTTACTGGCGAGTTGCGACGTTCATGCATAGAAACAAGGTTTAGGGATTAATTTAATTATTCATTTTATGATAAGTCCTAAAGCTATTACTATGAATGCCTATCGTGTACGTGTTATCCATTTCAGATAGAATTTCGAAGACTTAAGACTAACTAATTATCTAAATTAAAGTTTTGTGTGTCAAAGACGAAAGTCTAGGGAACATTTATATCTACTTTAGAAAACCCATGTCTCCACTCTCTAGGGCCAACGATGCGTTATATATGGGGCACAATACAGGGTGAGTAGGGGCGGATCCCGTGCTTCAGACACTCAGTTCATCAGAATCTAATATTTTCGATGAAAATATAAAGTTTTATAAAAAGTCAAAAAAAATTAACGAATATTAATTTTGAATATATAAGTTTAAATACAATAAGTTCAATAGCAAAAATTTTGAAGACCAAACTATATATGAAGTAAAGTTTTTGGATTCACCTTTGCAAGTAAAAATCAATTAACTATGTTGAATTAGTATCAATACAAAATATACAATGATGATTATGTTTCGGAAAGAAACGGTTGAATATATAGATGTCTATATCAAAAAAAAATGTTAGAAGAAATTTAGGATGGTGGACCAAACAATTTTGTGGAATTGAACGTGTTTGCATGTCATTGTGTTGGGTAAGTAGGATCATTATATTATTACATCGATACGATTTACGATCATGCTACTACTGCTTATTTACGTGTCCGTACATGTAAATAAGTTCTCTAAAAACGTAACATCAACACACACATATATACATATATATAAAAAGATATTATAGTCATTACTAATTAAATGTTTCGGGTTCAAGTCTTATGTATGAATTCACCTTTAGTATAAAGCAATTTACCTTCAAAATGAAACTTTTTAATGCAAATTCGGATTAGTGGGCTCCAAAGCGAATATGAACACTGGAAAAAAAACTCAAAAGATTAAAAGACGATATTAATTAACCGTATGTAATCTATCCTTAATTCCGGGTGGCTGAGTTGGTTGAGCAGAGTACTTCCCAAATGGAAGGTTTAGGATTCGAAAACTACTTGCATACCTCTTCGGTCGAGCCCGTCATACGGGGCTTACCTAGTGCGGTTTACCCTCCTATATAAGTTGCGGGCTATAAGGAGTTGGGATTTACCATCCAAAAAGTAGCGATTGGGAATTTCTTTATTAACAAAAAATAAATAAAATACGTAGTCCATGTTTCACGTTTTATGATCCATCTACCATTCAGCATTGTCAACTTTCATTTAAACCAGAAAAATGGGAAAAAGATGGGGGTGACTACTGAGGCACTGCCACTGACTAAATAAATATTTCTTAGCTTTTCACTCCAAGTTGAAGCTAGCGACTTGACAAATTAAAAATCATGAAAATCGGGGAGAAATTCAAAATATAGTCAGATTTACAAGTGGTCATTCAAAAATAGTCACAATTTTTAAAGTAGTCGAAATTTAGCCACTTTTCATGTAGAGATAAATTTGAACGAAAATACTGTTCAAAATCCGAAAAATACTCAACATAATATACTGGAGTTCCAGCATAAGCATACTAGAACTCCAGTATATTATAATGGAGTTCTAGCATAAGTATACTGGAACTCCAGCATATTATAATGGAGTTCTAGCATAAGTATATTGGAACTCCATAATAATATACTGGAGTTCCATATACCGGTCCAGTATAATATGCTGGAAGTTCATACACAGGTGCTCCAATCTCTAGTATATTATGCTGGAACTTTCCGTGTGTTGGAGTTCCAGCATAATATGCTAGAAGTTCATACACAGGTGCACCGATCTCTAGTATATTATGCTGGACCGGTCCCTGTTGCAGCAAAATAGTGGCTATTTTTCAATGACTTTGCAAACGCTGACTATTTTTGAATGACCAGTCCGAAAACTGGCTAGCCCGTGCTATTTTTACCGAAAATCCCTTTCAGATAATCTAATTTAATTTATTTCACATGTTTTTTGTACAATTGTTCAAACATATAGTTGAAATTACCTGCTTATCAATATCGTATATTGTTCTTAAGAAGCCGAAGTTATAATTATAAACAAAATTTTATCCAATTTATACGTACACACTCATATTTTAAGTAGATTATTATACGTTGTATCGAGTAAACATATGCCCATTTTTGAAAAATTGATACTCGTCTTTACCATTGATCTTACAACTTGCCCAACAATAAAAGGTCAAGCGAACGAAAAAACAGTGTGATGATCAATGAATAATTAGTAAATTTAATAAAGCACAATAGTAGAGGCTCAAGAAATTACATGGACATTAGAGTGTCGCAAATAAATCAACGGTAAAAAAAATGCGTGGTAATTTGTATTGGTAAAAATAAATATTATACGTGAATTTATGTGAATGGCTGATATGACAAGACACGTGGATAATTGAGAAAGCGACAGTTGGAGAGATGCATTAAAAAAGGTATGAGTCGTAATAGATACGAGCAAATCACCCACGAGAGGAGAAGATATGGTCGTTCAAGTTTAAATGGTTATATGAAGAGGTACCGACGGAATGAATCAAGACAGTAAAAAGGAAAGATTCGTGAATCAACAATTAATGAGTGTGAATGAACTCAAACGTTACAAAATCTTCATGATCAGTTACGATTACCAATTATAACGTCTCATTAATATCATTAATGCTCATAATGATTCGGTCACAAAAGGGGAAAGACACTATACTCATAGATTCCTAAAAAAGGGAAAGAAATATCATTTCTACAGACACGTTCTGATTAGTATTGGAATACAATTACTTTCTTTTGTTTTCTACTGATTTACTTTGCTATTTCATATTCTTATTTCCTTTCTTATTACGAAAATATTGATTTTCTTGATTATCAGTAGCATGAGTACTTTTAAAAATAGACTTTGACCAAAATTCTTATTTTTTGGTTAAACATAATTAGCATAAACGACACAATTCTATTAATTTTGATGAGAAATTCATTGATATTCACATCATATTGGTGATGGACTGGTGTTATTTATTTGAGCAATTGGTAGTAAGACTTTACTTAATTTTAACTAAAAATTAAGCTTTAGCGGCGACAACTATCACCATTAAAGGTAAAAGTATCGCCACTGATAGTAATACTAGATCGCTTTTCTGACCAACTTAAGGTTTCTAGTGGCGACTAATATCGACACTAAAAGCCAATAGGGTCGCTAAAATTCGAAGTGCATTTTCCTAATTTCTTTTCTTTTTCTGCTATTTGCGGTAAGTTTAGTCGCCACCAAATATTCATTTTAGTAGCGACTTTCCCTAGTCGTCACAAATGACATTCAGTTACAAAATTATTTGACTATGTATTAGTAGAGGCTCACGAAATTAGATGGATATTAGGGTCTGAATGTATCAATCCGGGAAAAAATAATAAATTAAATAAATAATAAATACACTCAAAAGGTGGCAGTTAGCATTAAGGACTTAGATTGAGTAGTAGGGGTGTCAATGATTCAGTTCGGCCGGGTATTTTATAAAATTTGTACCATATCAATTTTTCGATTATTACCAAAATTAGACTTTTCGAAACCGTCCCAATCATATCGGTTTCTCTTCGGTATCGGTACGGTTCGGTTAATTTTCGGTATTTTTTTAAATATCATGTAAAATTCACCAGTATAACTAGAATGCAATAACATACGTTTTTTATAGGACTTAGCAAAACTGTCTAGACATTTTTATTGTTTAATGGGTGATTGAATTAAAAAAAAAAAGATGAGTAGAGTATAGATCCATCAAATATTCTACAACAACATAAAAGAAACCAAGCAAAGACAAATAAATATAAATCACACGAGTGGAAAGATATTAACCAAATTTGGACTCAAGAATAAAGTCTATAAAAGATTAAATATTCAAAAAGATAAGTCTAAATTATATGAAATGAAACATATTCAATACATTGTAGTTTGCTACTCATAATCACAAGAATACTTTGCGTCATCCTAATAAAAATACTTAAAATAACTTAGTTTTAGTAGAAGTAGCATAATAGGTTTTAGGAATTACTATTTTGAGTTTAATTACTTGTTGACTTGTAATAGTTTTCATAATTCCAAGGCCCAAGGAAAAATTTAATGCATTATTATTTTAAAACTTACTAGATAAATATATTTTTCATATGTAAAATTTATTCCGTACGCTTCGGTGTTTTTTCGGTTTATTTTTATAAAATAAAAAACTTACCCTAATTATCGGTGCAGTTATAGATTTATATAAAACCTATAGTTTCTTAAAAAGAAACTTAAAAATCGGTTCGGTGCAGTACAATTTGGTCGGTTTAGTCGGTTTTCGAATATCCATTGACACCCCTATTGAGTAGTATACTCTATTATTTGCCTTGTTTTAATATAATATAAGAAATTATATGCGTGGTGCTTAATTTTTTATTAAAATCTGACAAAGTATAGAGACAAATGTGAAGTGCTAAAAAATTGTTGCAGAACAGATAAGACTTTGGTAACGATAAAGGAAAATCCAAGACTAACACTGTACAATTTTCATAATATATAAGTATAATCTAACCGATTAATTAATTTTAAGTAATCTGGATCTGGGAATATGATAAGAGTTTGTGTTAAAATCTGATAAAGTATAGACAAGTGTGAGGTATTCCAAATTAATCAAATTGTTGCAGAAGACAGAAGATTTTGGCTACATAAAGGAAAAGCCAAGACTAATATTACAATTTTTTTTTCATAATATATAAGTATAATAATATTGATTACTTTCAAGTCTGGAATCTGGATCTTGGAAATACGACATGTATTGCGTAATTAAATAGATGTGCCAGTGTCGCTTTTGTTAAATAAATAAATAAATAAAAATAACGTGCACATTTGTTGTTTGAATATGGCTATAACCGTTCATAATTAGTGGAAATAGTAACCTTAAAAATAAAATAAATGACCAACTATAATATATTATTAATAATGTGTGTAAAATACTTATACGTTGAATACTTCATATGTTAAAAGAAAATGGACCTGGGTAAAACTAAAAATCTTAAAAGCTTAACCCATTAAATTTAAATTCTGAATCTGCATCAAACTCTTTGTTGCACAAGTTATAATTACAAAGTAAGTAATGTACCATTCTTTTACCCTTATTAGATCACTTGAAAGTTTATTGCAGGTACTAAGTATGCCTATCATAATATGTATAATCTGCAAAATAAAATAGGTTATTTTTTTAGCAAGTTAAGTTGTATTGATAAGTGTTAAAATTTTCATTACACTTACAATATAGACAAATTATGTCAATTACTTTAATTTGCTAACCATCCAACTTATATATGCATAGAATTTAAAGCCAAGTTTCAGAGGTAAAACTCCGATCAAGAGTGTGCATGCACTCACTATTTTAAAATATCTTTTCAAAGTAACTTAAAAATTATTCTTTTTGGTATACCGAAAAATAATTTAATGGATTCTCTTGCTAAATAATTAATCAAAAGATTTGATTATTTGGATTAACATAAAAAATAACTTATTTTCTGCTGATTCAGATTCTTAATATTAGTTTATCTTATATTTGAATATTTAATCGTAATTATAATTTTATCCACCATAAATTTTATTTTCAAAGTATAAGAAGATCGACTTGATAATCCACTTTTAGATCTTTATGTTTGCAAAATTATTTATGGTATTGACTCTTGCCAACTTTTTTCTTTCTCTTTATCACACATTTATATTCTTAAAAAATTTCTTAGTTGTTCTTAAATAATTGGCTATATTTATTAATGTTACACGAAAAATTAATAATGAAAAATATTATTTGAATAAAAAGCAGTTCAAATATAATATAATAATATATTATTGTGGAGTTTTTTTCCTCAATTTTAACGCTTTATGCATAATATTACTTTTATTTTTTTTCATTATTGGATAGTATAGAGTGGTAATGTACTACCAATATGAAGAATTCTTTCGAACTTGATTTTATAATTTTTTTTATATATTTTTAATAAGAATTCAATAGACAAGATTGTATTAATTTTAAAATCTTAAATATTAAAAAAATAATAATATAAAAGTTATTATAGTCCAAAAATTAGGTTATTATTGTTATGTCATTTTCTTATGATTTCTTTTATTTAATATTTTAGGATTATTTTAGTCTATCAATATTGTATTCGTGCTTTTATATTAACTTTTTGGACCAAATTTATTTTTTAATAGTAAAATATTAACAAAAATATGTTATTAAATATTTGTTAATAACAGAATATTAATATTAAATCCAATCTGTTATTAACTACCCATCAATTTTTCTTCTTTATTGTTGAGTAAATAGCCATTTATGTAATGGCATTTATGCTGTGGCAGTTTTGCAGAAACAGCCATTCTGAAGAGTTGCACCTCTTCAGATTCAAGCCCAAATTTTGGCTATAAATACAACACTATTCTGCTCAGAATTTCACTACGAATTTCTGAATTTTCTCTCCTTCTTCTGCATACTTTTAGCATACAAACAAAGCAAAAAGTAAGTGTGATTTGCTACTGATCTTTGTGTTCGCTGAAACACTGGCGTTTGGAGTACCACTACACCAGTGTGTAATTCATTCTATCCTGGGAGGAAATAATCCATAACCTTGGGTGCTAGAAGGTGATTAAATTCCTTAAGGAGACACTGTGAATTCAGTGGGCTCGAATTGTTTATGATCATTTCTGTTTATCATAATTTTTATTTATATTAATTTATATTTCCAGAATTGTTTTACAAATACAGTTTAATAACAAGCTTAAGGAATTTAAGATATTTCTGTATTTGTATTATTGTTTCTGGAGAGTAAAACCTTTGTGGTTTTATACTCTATTAAAATCTACGTGATTTTAACGTTGGTGTCATTCTTTTACAGAAATGACTAATGGAAATGAGAACCAAGCTGTTCCAATGGTGATAGCTAATGCATCAACAAGCCGAACGACACCGGCTGCTTTGGCACCGGCGGAGAAACCCGGAAAATTTTCCGGGATTGATTTCAAGCGCTGACAGCAAAAGATGTTCTTCTATTTGACTACCTTAAGTCTTCAGAAGTTCATCAAGGAAGATGTTCCTATGCTGGCCGATGAAACTCCTGATAATGAACGCTTTATCGTGACTGAGGCGTGGAAGCATTCAGATTTCTTGTGCAAGAATTACATTCTTAGCGGGTTGGAGGATGCGTTGTATAATGTCTGCAGCAGCGTGGAAACGTCAAAAGAACTGTGGAATGCGCTTGAAAAGAAATACAAAACTGAAGATGCCGGGTTGAAAAAGTTCGTGGCTGCAAAGTTTTTGGACTATAAAATGGTAGATAGCAAATCTGTTATTACCCAAGTCCAAGAACTGCAAGTGATTATTCGCGATCTCCTTGCTGAAGGTATGAATCAAATTAATATTGATGTTGAAAGTAGTAATCTTAGTATTCTTACTAACGGAAATTTCATTGAAGGTCTTGTTATCAATGAAGAATTCCAAGTAGCATCAATGATTGAGAAGTTGTCTCCTTTGTGGAAGGACTTCAAAAACTACTTGAAACATAAACGCAAGGAGATGTCCCTTGAAGATCTCATTGTTAGATTGAGAATTGAAGAGGACAACAAAGCTGCTGAAAAAAGAGGCCGTGAAAGTTCAACAATAATGAGAGCAAATATTGTTGAAGATAACAAGAAGAGGAAGAAGGCTTCTGGTCCGAAATACAACCCAAGTAAGAAGCGGTTCAGTGGAAACTGCTACAACTGCGAAAAAGTCGGACACAAATCTACGGAGTGCCGTGCTCCGAAACAAGACAAGAAGAAGGGTCAAGCAAACATGGTTGAAAAGCATGATGATGTTAATGACTTATGCGTCATGCTTTCCGAATGCAACTTGGTGGGCAATCCTAAAGAGTGGTGGATTGATTCTGGAACCACTCGCCATGTTTGTGTTGTCAAGGAAGCTTTTGCTACTTATGCTCCTGTTGGACCCGTTGAGACAATTTTCGTGGGAAATGCTGCAAAGGCCAAGATTGAAGGATGTGGGAAGATATTTCTCAAAATGACTTCCGGCAAAGTGGTGACTTTGAACAACGTCCTTCATGTTCCCGAGATTAGGAAAAATTTAGTCTCTACTGGACTTCTTGTTAAGAATGGATTTAAGTGTGTTTTTGTTTCCGATAAGGTTGTAATAAGTAAGAATGAAATGTTTGTAGGAAAAGGTTACCTTACTGAGGGTCTTTTCAAGCTGAATGTAATGGTTGTGGAAAATAATAATAAAGTTTCAGCTTCGTCTTACTTACTTGAGTCAAATGAATTATGGCATATACGTTTGGGTCATGTTAATTATAAAACCTTGCGGAAAATGATTAATTTAGAAGTATTGCCTAAATTTGAATGTGACAAATCAAAATGTCAAGTATGTGTGGAATCTAAGTATGTTAAACATCCTTATAAGTCAGTTGAAAGGAATTCAAATCTTTTTGACTTAATTCACACAGATATTTGTGACATGAAGTCAATACCATCTCGCGGTGGAAAGAAGTATTTCATAACTTTTATTGACGATAGTACTAGATATTGCTATGTTTACTTACTTAATATTAAAGATGAAGCAATAGACGCATTCAAGCAATACAAAAATGAAGTTAAAACACAACTTAACAAGAAAATCAAAATGATAAGAAGTGATAGGGGTGGTGAATATGAATCTCCTTTTGAACAAATATGTTTAGAATATGGAATTATTCATCAAACAACGGCCCCTTACACGCCCCAATCCAATGGGATTGCAGAAAGAAAGAATCGTTCATTAAAGGAGATGATGAACACATTATTGATAAGTTCTGGTTTGCCACGGAACTTGTGGGGGGAAGCCATTCTTACGGCTAGCCGAATACTAAATCGAGTACCCCATAGCAAAACACAATTAATTCCATATGAAAAATGGAAAGGAAGGAAGCTCAACTTGAATTATTTTAATGTGTGGGGGTGTTTGGAAAAAGTGCAAGTTCCTAAACCCAAAAGGGTAAAAATAGGACCGAAAACTGTTGATTGTGTTTTCATAGGATATGCGGCTAATAGTAAAGCATATCGATTTCTGATTCATAAATCAGAAAATCCTGACATTCATAATAATACGGTTATAGAATCAGATAGTGCTGAGTTCTTTGAAAATATATATCCGTATAAAAAGGAATGTGAGTCGATTGGTGAAGGATCTAAACGACACCGGGAAGAAACAAAAAAAAGTTCACATAACTAGGAGGATCCAAGACGTAGCAAACGTCAAAGAACGTCTACTTCATTTGGACCAGATTTTGTGACTTTCTTATTGGAAAATGAGCCTCAAACATTTAAAGAAGCTATGTCTTCTTCGGAATCATTGTTATGGAAAGAGTCAGTCAATAGTGAAATTGAATCCATACTGAACAACCATACATGGGAATTGATTGATCTTCCTCCTGGAAATAAACTGTTGGGTTCTAAATGGATCTTTAAGAGGAAAATGAAAGATGATGGCATTATTGACAAATATAAGGCAAGACTTGTGGTCAAAGGGTATATACAACGAGAAGGTCTTGATTATTTTGATACATACTCTCCAGTTACAAGAATTACGTCCATACGAATGTTGGTAGCGTTAGCTGCAGTTTATGGTCTTGAAATTCATCAAATGGATGTTAAGACGGCCTTCTTAAATGGAGAGTTGGAGGAAGAAATTTACATGGAACAGCGTGAAGGGTTTGTGGTTCCAGGTAAAGAAAAGAAGGTCTGTAGACTTGTTAAGTCCCTTTGCGGACTAAAACAAGCACTCAAACAATGGTATGCAAAATTTAACCAAATAATATTGTCAAATGGGTTTAAGATAAATGAATGTGATAAATGTGTGTACATTAAAAATGTTCCAAATTACATAGTCATTGTTTGCTTATATGTGGATGATATGCTCATAATGAGTAATGGCATTGCCAACATAAATGCTACTAAGCGTATGCTAACTAGCAAGTTTGATATGAAAGACTTGGGAGTTGCTGATTTAATTCTGGGAATTAAGATCCATAAGACTTCTCAAGGTCTGGCATTGTCACAATCTCATTATATTAAGACAGTACTTGAAAAATTCAAGCACTTGGGCTTTAAAGTTGCAAAGACTCCAATTGACATGAATCTTGCATTAGCAAAGAACAAAGGCCAAAGCATATCACAATTGGATTATGCTTGTGTGTTGGGATGCTTAATGTACATCATGAATTGTACACGACCAGATATAGCTTGTGCTATAAGTAAATTAAGTCGATATATGAGCAATCTAGGTCAATCTCATTGGATGGCAATGAAACGAGTTTTGGGGTATTTAGTACATACCCAGGACTTTGCTTTGCACTACAGTAAATATCCTGCAGTCATTGAGGGATACTGTGATGCAAATTGGATCACCGGATCAACTGATTCTAAGTCCACAAGTGGATATGTGTTCACTATTGGTGGAGGAGCGGTATCTTGGAAGTCGTCCAAACAAACTTGTATTGCCCGCTCTACAATGGAGGCTGAGTTTATAGCCTTGGATAAAGCCGGTGAAGAAGCTGAATGGCTCCGGAATTTCTTGGAAGATATTCCATTTTGGCCCAAACCGTTGGCACCAATATGCATACATTGTGATAGTCAAGCGGCAATTGGAAGGGTTGGGAGAGTTATGTATAACGGTAAATCTCGTCATATACGACGAAGACATAAAATCGTTAGACAATTAATCTCTAGAGGAATTATCACGATTGACTACATAAAATCAAGTGATAATGTGTCGGATCCACTTACAAAAGGCCTAACTAAAGAGGTAGTTGAGAAGTCATCAAGGGGAATAGGACTGTGGCCGAGAACAAGTCATAGTAGCGGTAACTCTACCTAGAAGACTGGAGATCCCAAGATCTAGGTTCAAGGAGATCAAACAAAGTCATTTATGACGGTTCAACATTGTCAACTAAACTTTTGGTCCATTCTCGTGATGAGACAATGTTCAGTACAAAGGATAAAACATTAAGGCTTTTTAATGATTTCTAAGTTTGATACGGGGTATATCAAATAGTGTATCTACGGATGACACGTTTAGGAATCACCTATGTAAGTGTGAAGTGTTAGTCGCTTCAAGGAGATCTTTGTAAGGCTAGTTCTCTACGCACTTATGAAACCAGCGGTGTTCATGGCTGAAACGAACACAACAATGAGAACCAAATACGGTTAAGGGTTGGTTGTGTGACTTGTGGTTGTCTAGGTATACACAAAAGTTTGACGGTTCAAAGATATCAAATCTACCGATTGATCGAGTATATCCGACATAAGTTCA
The DNA here is from genome assembly GCF_000393655.2 of Nicotiana sylvestris. Classification (NCBI taxonomy): domain Eukaryota; kingdom Viridiplantae; phylum Streptophyta; class Magnoliopsida; order Solanales; family Solanaceae; genus Nicotiana; species Nicotiana sylvestris. The sequence goes on from NC_091066.1 coordinate 7,535,727, forward strand.
CTACAGAAAGTTCAAAGGGAAACCTACTTATCCAGATGCAATTAATCCTTACTTGCGAATCACACAGTTTTTCATGCATACTTCCATGATATAGCCATTCCCCATTCATGTGGGGGATTGTTGGGTTTTTAAGGTATTTAATTAATATATTAAATACTTAAAAGAGGGTGAATGGGAAATGGAGGGAAATGAAATTTTTGAGTGAAATTTTAAGTTTCCCCCTGTGGCATATGGACATTGTCCCATATTGGAAGAGGAAGAGATTTTTTATGGGTTTATAAGCAATTGCTCTTCTTCTAGCTCTTAAAGAGTTGAGAATAAAGCAAGCCTCGTGCCGTCGTCGTCGTCTCTCGCTCGGCTCGGCTCGGCTTCGGTTTCGGCTTCGGCTTCGGATTTGGATTTGGTCAAATGATCGATTGATTGATTAACTTTTTGGACCAGATTTATTTGTTAATAGTAAAATATTAACAAAAATGTGTTATTAAATATTTGTTAATAACAGAATATTAATATTAAATCCAATCCGTTATTAACTACCCATCAATTTTCCCTCTTTATTTTTCATCTTTATTGTTGAGTAAATTGCCATTTATGTAATGGCATTTATGCTGTGACAGTTTTGCAGAAACAGTCATTCTGAAGAGTTGCACCTCTTCAGATTCAAGCCCAAATTTTGGCTATAAATACAATACTATTCTGCTCAGAATTTCACTACGAATTTCTGAGTTTTCTCTCCTTCTTCTGCATACTTTTTGCATACAAACAAAGCAAAAAGTAAGTGTGATTTGCTACTGATCTTTGTGTTCGCTGAAACATTGGCGTTTGGAGTACCACTACACCAGTGTGTAATTCGTTCTATCATGGGAGGAAATAATCCATAACCTTGGGTGCTAGAAGGGGATTAAATTCCTTAAGGAGACACTGTGAATTCAGTAGGCTCGAATTGTTTATGATCATTTCTGTTTATGTCATTTCTGTTTATCATAATTTTTGTTTATATTAATTTATATTTCCAGAATTGTTTTACAAATACAATTTAATAACAGTTTGTATTTTATCGGTGATAATTTAGTCGTATTGCATTAATGATAAATGCCGTTGATGATTTGGTTGTATTGCATTAACGACTATACTATTGCCTAAAAGAAAAATAAAAAGTTATTTTTATTACAAAGAAACCTTAGATATTAGATCTTTTAATGTTCGTAGAATAAAATGAAAGATCATTTATTTGAAGTATAATCTCAATTGAATTTAAACTCTTAAATATCAAGACCTAATTCAATAAGGAAAGATATAATAAGTAAAATTTAATTAATTTCAAAGTCCTAAATTTTAGAAAAGTAACTTAAATTACTATTTTGTTCATTGTAAAATTAAATTTTAAAGGGTAAAAAGGGCGAACGACATTTCGCTAAGGGCTTTCGTGCTTTTAATATAATATAGATAGATATAGGCTCTTATGTTTCTAAATGGATTTGGCAAATATAATACGTTTTCAAATTAAATTTGTAATAATTTTTTTTAAAAGTATATCCAAAGTAATAGAATTACATGGACAAAAATATGTCCACATCCCCAAAGTAATTATATTAATATGAAATCTAACATGTTCCTAAAAGTATTACTTCCCACTTGTCTATACTTTGTCAGATTTTAACAAAAACTCTTATCGTATTCCAAGATCCAGATTACTTATAATTAATTAATCGGTCAGATTAATTAACTTATATATTATGAAAATTGTACAGTGTTAGTCTTGATTTTCCTTTATCGTTACCAAAGTCTTATGTCTTCTGCAACAACATTTGAGTACTTCACATTTGTCTCTATACGACAGATTGTAGTAAAAATTACGGAAAAGGGACATATTTGTCCCTGTACTCTTTAAAAAAAATTATATTTGTCCTTCGTTATACTATTTTGATATATGTATCCTTACCGTTATACTTTAGTATCATATTTGTCCTTGTACTCTTCAAAAAGGGTTATATTTTTCATTCGTTATGCTTTTTGACATATTTATCCTTACAGTTATATTTTAGGATCATATTTACCCTTCATCTATTAAATCGCCATATCCCACCTTTGTTTTCCTACATAGTGCCTATTGTTAGAACATGCGCAGCGGAAGCAAACAAACAAATCAGGCATCAAATACATGTAAACTAGATAACGCAATAAAACGAGATTTGAAGCACTAACCTCTTGAAGTAGTTGCGCAAACCTTCAAAGCAGCAAGAATCCAGGGTTGTAGTCTTTTGCTATTTGCCTAGTAAAATCTTGGACGTTTTGCTATTGGGTGGGCAAGAATAATACAACTAAAAGGTAAGTAATTAGGTGAAACTAGTCTTCCTTTAATAGAGTTATTTTTGGCCGAAAATACTCCTCCAAAAATGTGTAGGATTCTTCTTCTACAAGTAGAATCCTACTCCAACTCTATTAGATGACTTTTCTCCCAAGTCACTTTTTACCCAAGTTTGTCCAGGTTTTTACTAGGTATAGCAGGGACCACAAAAATAATAAGAGGCTACCAATTATAGTATTAATTCGAAATTAGCATGAATTAATTCTTACTATAATTAATTACAATTTATTCCACTAAAAAACTTCAATTGAACTCCTCAATATGAATTTCGAAAATTCATTAACACTTATTTTAACTCCCCATGTTAAGATTTCAAATACCAGTTAATTAAATTAAATCACTGAAAATTTAATTCAATTAACTAATTAAATCCTTTATAATTCCGCTTAAACTATTTCATGTGACGGATACAAAATCCACCGGCCGGGTTTTCACATGAAAACTTATAAGCTTACATAAAGGGGTATCATCAAACCCAAAACCGAGCCATGAATTCTATCAACTAATTATTATTCACAAATATTATTCGTTATTGTCCAATCTATTAGGCATATACTAACTCTAAATAGAGTCGTACCTTTTGATAAATCAAAACAATAAACAAATTACATTGATCATAATAATTATATCAAGATTAGGAGTATAAGCTCATTTAATGAAATTAGAGAAAATGTATTATATATTCAGTACAAAAACATCTTTTCTCTACTTGGTCCGTTCAATATACACTGAGTATACTAGCACAAGAAGTTGGAGTAAAACTACTCCCATAATCAAGACAAATTATACAATAATCTTGTGCTACAATCATCAAGATATTTTATCCAATAATATCTTTGATTGTGAATATAGTTTATTAATTATGAGAACCAACAATTTAATCTTTTGTGCATGAGCTAAGACTCCATACACTAAATTGTCTACTACATAACTGAAAGGACACACATATAACAAATGATCTATTTAAAATAGTACTTTATTGAATTGAATAAATTAAATAAATAATTGTTCCATAAAGAATAAAATATAATACTATATCTAAACCGCATGGTTAATAGTATATCCCAACACCTATGTGAATTTCTTTTTCTTCCGATTTAAATATGGTATCCTATTTAAGATAATTTAACCCGCCCACCCAATTTAAATATGGTCACATATTTAAGATAAAGTTCTTTTTCAGCTCTATGTTTTCGGGTAGCACCGGCAACATATTGGCAAACAAGAATTTTGAACTCAAAATCACTAATCTGATAAGCTCACAATTATTACAGTAACCAAAGCACATTACGAGAAGTTGCACAATAATGGAGTTAATGACAAAGGTTAGTGCTTAGAATAGAGCATTATCAGAAGCCTAAAACTCGAAGAAAACATTCAAGTTTATTTAAGAAAATGTCAAGATGAGTGAAGTTTTGAATAGCCTCTATAAGCGAGACTGAACCGAGTTGTCATCGTCGGATGGATTAGAGGTAACACTATAGTTTCATTCACTCACTGTCCAAAGTTTTCTCGCTCGGACTTGATTTGATAGGCTGCCGCTGCTATCCGGAAAATATGAAGTTGATCCGGAGAAGATATATGGACGAGTGGGGGTGGGGGATGGGGGGGGGTTGGGAATTAGTATTTCAATTTATTTTAGTTAGTGTGTCTAGTTTAATTGGGTGGGCAAGTTAAATTATCTTAAATAGGTGACCATATTCAAATTGGGGGGAGGAAACAAATCCACATAAGCACCATGTAGGAAAACAAAGGTGGGACATGGGAATTTAATTGATGAGGAGAAAATATGATCCTAACGTATCACGCTGCTGGGCAGAAAGACAAGATGGCATGAAACTCGATTACGTACGCTGATTGTTCGTCCACTTCAAACGCTCAAAATAAGAATCTGATTCAAGATTACTTGGACACTGTAAGGATAAATATAGGTTAAAAACGTATCACGAAGGATAAATGTAACCCTTTTGAAGAGTACAGGGACAAATATGATCCTAAAGTATAATGATAAGGTAAATATAACAAAAAAGTACAACAAAGGATAAATATAACCCTTTTTGAAGAATAGAAAAAGGCAAATAATAGAGTATACTACTCAATGTTGTCGTTACTGCTAACTGCCACCTTTTCAGTTCTTTTTTCTCGATTGATACATTCGCGACACTCTAATATATATCTAATTTCATGAGCCTCAACTAATGTCAAATACTATCTTAATTGAATGTTATTTGTGACGACTGGGGGCAGTCGCTACTAAAATGAACAGTGGCGACTATACTTGCAGCAAATAGCATAAAAAGAAATGAAATTCAGAAAATGCGCTTCCACGTTTAGTGGCAATACTGTATCGATCACATCAATAAGCTTTTCATGCATAAGAACAATTCTCAAATTTCTATACCAGTCATCAAAGTTTGGTCCTACCAATTTGTTGATCTCAAGTATTTCACACAGTGATATAACAGACATACTGAGAAATCTAAAATATAGAAAAGAAAAGGCAATAATATAAGAACATATTTGCATATATCATAAATGTGACGACCCAAAGGGTCATCACCGTAATTCTTCCTTTTTCCGTGCTTCCAAGGCCTTGAAAACCTCGCGTTTAGTTACCTCGATTTGCGTGCGCAGTCAGGACGCGAAGCCGGAAAGCTTTTATGTTGAAATGTGTGAATTATGTGTAAAATTTGAAGAATTTTGATGTTAATATTGTTAAAGTTGACTTCGGTCAATATTTTGGGTAAACGGACCCAGACCCGTGATTTGATGGTCCCGGAGGGTCCGTAGAAAAATATGGGACTCGGGCATATTCCCGGAATCGAAATCCGAGGACCCGAGCCTGAGTAAAGAATTTTTGAAAGAAATTGTTTGTCTGAAAATGATATGAAAATTTGAAATGAAAATGAGTAAGAAAATATAGGTATCGGGCCCGTATTTTGGTTCCGGCGCTCAGTACAGGTCTTAAATATGCGTTAAGAGCTTTCTGTAAATTTGGTCGAAATCGAACGTCGTTTGGCGTGTTTCGGACCTAAATATCTAAAGCTAGAAGTTTAAGAAGTTTGAAATGAAAATGAGGATTTTGAGGTTTGATTCATTGATTTTGATATTATTTTGATGATTTGATCACTCGAGTAAGTTTGTAGGATGTTATGGAGTTAGTGTGTGTGATTGGTTAGGAGCCCCGAGGGCTCGGGAGTGGATTGGAGGTGGTTCGGGGTGTTTTTACACTTTGAATGGTAGCAAATTTTTCTGCAATGTTTGCCCAGGGAATTCCTTCTTCGCGTTCGCGGCCTTAGGCTCGCGTTCGCGTACCTTCCCCTGATTCCTTCTCCGCGTTCGCGATTGAGTCCACACATTCGCATAGCTTCAGGCCGCCCTTCATCGCGTTCACGTGATGCCAAACACGTCCGCGTAGGCCAATTTTTCGGGCACCCAATATTTTCTCTTCGCGTTCACATCCCTTGTCCGCGAACGCGATGCTTGCCAATTTCTGTTCATTGCGAACGCGACCGTACTATCGTGAACGCATAGGGTAATTTCACCCAACGATTTTTAAGTCATAAAAACAGAACCATTACGGGATTTATTCCCAAATTTCATAAACCTTGTCTTCTCCACAACACTTAGGCGTCCATTGAAGCTCCTTTTCACCAAGACCTTTTGGGTTAGTAAATCTTAACTCGTTTTCTTCATTTTTCTATCATCAATTATCAAATTCCTAAACCTAAATCATGAAATCAAAGTAGAAATTAAGGGTTTTGGGTAGAGTTAGGGTTTTGAGAGTTTTGGGTGATTCAACCTCAATTTGGGGTCGAATCTTAAAACAAATTGCATATTTGAACTCGTGAGGTTATGGGTGATTGAGTTTTGGTCTGAGCCTCGTGTTTGGACCATGTGGGCCCGGTGTCAGATTTTGGTAATTTTGGAAGAATGATAGGAATTTCATTTCTAGGCCATGTGTGTCACGACCCGAATTTTCCTACCATCTGGAGTCGTGATGGCGCCTACTAATGGGAGCTAGGCAAGCCAACCCTTACTTATCTTTCCATTTTTAACAATATTTATTTAAAGCTATTGTCAACAATATTAAAATTATAGCGGAATAATTAAATTTAGCGGAAGACTTAGGTAAATATTACTAGATGCGATACAGAAATCCAATCATAAACCTCTACCCAAGAACTGGTGTCACAATACTCACGAACTTCTAAGAATACTAAACACAGCCATTTGAAAGAAATATAAAACTGTTTGTCTCGAATACATGAGATAACAGACTGAATAAAAATAATAGAGGAGACGTCGGGTCCTGCGGACGCTTGCAAGGCTACCTCGGTGTCTCGTTGATGAGAATGCTAACACTCGCACTACTACTGTTGCTGCTGTCCGAAACCTGTATCTGCGCAAAAAGAGCGCAGAGTGTAGAATCAGCACAACCGACCCAATGTGCTGGTAAGTGTCTAGCCTATCCCGGCGAAGTAGTGACAAGGCTAGAACCAGACACTCACATAAACCTGTACAGTTCAAAAATAAATATATACAACAAAAATGGCAGGAAACAACATTTAACATCCGGGAAGGGAAAACATGCTCTGGGGTAGCAACAAAATATAATAGAAGATATGGAATAAAGGAATTTAATGCCACTTTCAGGTGCAACTCATCTTGTTGCAGGCGTGCAACCCGATCCTATTTCATTTCATATCTTTTGGTAGGCGTACCAACCGCTCCCATTTCACTATCATTTGTGGTAGGCGTACCACTCGCTCCCATTCAATATAATTTGTGGTAGGCGTACCACTCACTCCCATTTCAATATAAATTTGTGGTAGGCGTAATACTCGCTCCCATTTCAATATATATAAGTGGTCGGTGTGCCACACGATCCCATTTCAATATATAAGTGGTCGGCGTGCCACACGATCCCATTTCAATATATAAGTGGTCGGCGTGCCACACGATCCCATTTCATCTATATATAATTTATAGTATATTATTGGCTAGAGAAAACCATAACTCGATGCCAAGGCTCAACAAATAATTCTTTCACAGAATCAATTAAGAATACAAAATTATCAAATTCAAGACCCACGGTCATGCTCGACCCCCAACGTATAGATACTCGTCACCATGCCTATACGTCGGGCACAACACACAATAATTAGCAAATATACTCAACTCCTATTCCCTCAAGCTAGGATAGATCAAACACTTACCTCGAAGGTTTACAACCAACTCAATCCTTAAGCAATGCCTTTCCTTTCAAATTTGGCTCCAATTCAATCGTATCTATACACAATTGATTTAATATCATCAATAATACTTAACAAACTAATCCAAATGGCTAAATATATTTTCTAAAACATTCTGCCCAAAAATCACACAAACATCGATGAAGCTCGATTTCTAAAAGACGGGGTTTTAGCCATACATATCTGAAATTCGCCCCTTAATGATACTACGATGATCCAATATAGTTATGTAACTTCAATCTACAATACCACATTCAATAAGGCCAATATTGGTAATAAATTCCATAACTTATGCCATTTAGGTATATTATCAAACACCTTATAGGCATAGATATTTACACCTCATAACTATAGTATTGGTTCCTCCAACTATCACCATTAACCAACAATTCATCTCACCATCATTCCTGACCAATTTATAACTTCCAACTACACATGTATGACCATCCATTCACACCCAACCAATAAATCCTATCAAATAAACACCTTTAAATTCCTACCATGTTCATGTATTTGAATTGGAAATTTATGGTCTCCAATCACTATACCATAAGTTGTAATACTTGATTCATACTCATATTCCCATAATATATCCATATATGTAAGTCTAAGGTGTAGAATTTACCTTTTGGAAGAAATCTTGCAAAACCCTCATTTGAGTTCTTGAAGAAATTTCTTGAAAATCTAAGTGTTTGATGAGAGGATTTCATCAATAATAGTATAGGAATGATGGAATTTCACACCAAGATGATGGAGATTACTTACCTTGAAGATTGGGGGAGTTGAAGGTCTTAAGAGGGTAAAAGAAGGACCCCAAGTTCGTCCAAATGAAATGGGTAAAAATGAACCCCGAAATGAGTGTTATAGGCTGTTTTTGGGCGCCCCAGGTGGTGCTGGATCCAGTAGCTCAAATTTCTGGGCGCCACGGCTAGCGCCCGGCGCTGCCCAGGGCACTGACGATATGAAAATGGCTACAACTTGCTGTATACACCTCCAAATGACGAACTATTTGATGCATTGGAAACTAGACTGAAAGAGCTTTAATTGGATAGGTTGTGGGTCACATAACTCCTTATATAACAGGAGATATGATCATCCAAAGTGAGATCTTGTGTGCACTCATTTACAACTTTAGTCTATTATGAAATTTTCCAACTTCAAAAGTTCTCGTTAGCCATCCGAAATCATCCCGAGGCCCCCGGGACCTCAACCAAAAATACCAATACATCCTATAATGTTATTCAAAGTTGTTCCAATTATCAAAACACCTCGACTAACACCAAAATCATCGAATTACACCAAATTCAAGCCTAAGTTCCTTTAAAACTTCCAAAACGTGTATTCGATCAAAAACTCGACCAAACCACGCCCGAATGACTTGAAATATTGCACACACATCCCAAATCACCTAATGAAGCTACAACAACTTACGGAACTCCATTTCGACCCTCGAATCAAAATTTCATCTATCAACCGAAAATCGTCAAAATACTCACTTCGCCAATTCAAGCTTAATTTTACACCGGTCATCACAAAAATATTCTGGACGCATTCCAAACCTCAAAATCACCTAACGGAGCTAACAAAACCATCAAATTTCCATTCCGAGGCCGTCTTCACATTGTTCCAATTACGGATCATTTTTCTACACTTAAGCTCTCATTTAGGAACTAAGTGTCCCAAAACACTCTGAATCCCAACACCGAACGTCCCGACAAACCAAAATAGTAGAAATGGATATAGGGGAAGCAGTTAATGGGAGAACGGGGTGTAAATTCTAAAAACGACCGGCCGGGTCATTACATCCTCCCACACTTAAACATTCGTTCGTCCTCGAACGAGCATAAAGAACAAACCTGGAGTAGTGAAAAGATGAGGGTATCGGCTGCGCATATCCGGCTCGGTCTCCCAAGTTTCCTCCTCGATCGGCTGGCCCCGCCACCGAACCTTTACTGAATTGATGTCCTTTGATCTCAACTTTCTAACATATCTGTCCAATATAGCCATTGGCTCCTCAACATAAGATAAATCCTTGCCCAACTGGACTGAGCTAAAATCCAACACGCTTTAATATCTCAAAAAGGGTCAATAAACCTCAAACTCAACTTCTCTTTCTTCCTAAATCTCGTAATGCCCTTCATAGGAGAAACACGAATCAGAACCTTCTCTCCAACCATATCAGAACCATCACGATCTCTTCGATCCGCATAACTCTTCTATCATGACTAGGCTATATAGAGTAAATCCTGAATCACTTTAAACTTTTCCAAAGCATTCTAAACCACTTTCTGTGGCACAAATTTCAATCCTTTTGCTAGAACATATGCTGCAAACTCCAGTGATCAAAATAAATCTCACAAGGCGCGACGTACAAATAATAATGGCAGATCTTCAAGGCATGAACAATATCAGCTAACTCAAGGTCGTACACATGGTAATTCTTTTCATGTATCTTCAACTGTCTATACGCGTATGCAATCACAACCAGTAGGCAATATCAAAATTGGGGCCGTGGTCAAAAGCTCGTCTCACACTCCTATGTCCACTGAAATGGAGCACTCTTCTAGGTCAATCTAGTCATAGGGGCTGCCATCGATGAAAACCCTCCACAAAACGACGGTAGTAACCCGCCAAGCCAAGGAAACTGCGAATCTCTGTAGCCGAGGGTGGTCTGGGTCAACTCTGCACTGCTTCTACTTTCATTAGATCCGCCTGAATACTCTCACTCGATACCACGTGGCCTAAGAATTCCATGGAAAACAACCAAAACTCACATTTTGAAACTTTGCATAAATTTCTTTTCTCTTAGAGTCTGAAGCACTATCCTCAAGTACTGCTCATGATCTTCCCGACTCCGGGAATACACCAGAATGTCATCAATAAAGGCAATGACAAAAGAGTCGAGATGTGGCTAGAATATATTATGCGTCAAATGCATAAATGCTGCTGGGACATTGGTCAGCGCAGATGACATAACAAGAAACTCGTAATGACCATAACAAGTCTTGAAAGCAGTCTTCGGGATACCTGGCTCCCGAATCTTCCACTAATGGTAACTTGAGCGCAAGTAAATCTTAGAAAACACTTGTGCACCCTAAAGCTAGTCAAACAGATCATCAATATGAGGCAAAGGATAACGGCCCTTCATTGTTGCCTTGTTCAACTGGCGGCAATCAATACACATACGCATAGAACCATCCTTTTTTTTCAAATAACACCGTGGCACCCCAAGTGATACACTAGGCCGAATAAAACCCTTTTCAAGAAAATTCCTATAACTTATCCTTCAACTTCACTGAAGGTTTCACCTCATCCTTAGTTCATAACCTTAGGACAGGACCCAAACTTCAACATCTAACATTCATCATAGGGTCCGAATTCCCCATTGTCACACTGCATTAGTCTTATTTCAACATACTTCAACTTTTCATAGCGCTTAATTACTTCGAAATTGTTTCTTCGGGATGTTACATTCTCCCACACGTAGGGTCATTCATTCTCAAATACAGAACGTAACTTATCTGTTTCTTCGCACATCTTAAAGTCTCAATTTTTTTTAACTCCCAAATTTTTCAGAAATTTTGGCAGAGCCTCCCCTGTAATTAGGCCTATCCACCTGCCAGAGTAACACCAAAACAACTCCTAACAACATATCCACAACCCAATGAAACACCACAATGTATATGTAAATAATACTAATCTCTGCATTACAAGCATCATATTATTATAATGATATCTGGACATGAAATACGTCATCTGTATGCCCATAACCTCATCTCCGGCCATAATAGTTGTTCATAAATCACAACATTGTCAATTAACCTTATGTTAACAAACATCTCATTTCATACCTCCGCTTTACTCACAACGAGGCATGAAGATCTCATAATTACTTACCCGAATTAACGAGTCACATTTAACGCCACCTGGGTGCCCATCTCGTAGGCTAAAACTCAATGTTTACAACACAAAAATGACTAAATATGAAAAGAAAATACACAAGAATTATCAAATAAGCCTAACAGGCATGACTCCCATTTTTAAAATATAGTACAAAATTTTAAATTTCATGAAATGAGAATTTTAAACATATAAACTTTTCACCGCCAGGACCTTGTCCTTATATAACATCCACCGCAGCTTCTAGCTCGGTTCAAAATATTTCACATTATATAAATATTTGAGGATATCACCCTCAATTCTGAATCACAAGTATTTGCACATTGTGCCAACTCAAATTTTTCATTTTCTTTCTTTCTCTCTTCAATAATTTCCGTCAAAGAGAATCACAACATATAATGAACCCTCATACCGATAGGGCATATAATTTGACAATTGAAATTAATTATCCTGAAATTACATCAAAACCCACTATAGTAAGTAATAGAAAGTCACTTTTAGCCTCATAGATATTCTTAGTGACAAACACATAATGATAGGGATAACTATCTCCATATAATATCCCAATGTGTGTATTCACATAAGTAGATTTGAGGATTACGAAGCTCACTCATTAGTTGATCATATTAAGAGGACTCGCCTCAATTTTTCAAAACCAAAATCAAATTAAGGAGAAATATCTTTTTATAATGATCAGAATTGTACATGTGATGACACCATCTAGTGTAGTGACCTCAGCCATACCATAGAAATTATATCAACGGCTGGGTCTCCACCTCTAGGAGTCTCACCTCCACCTCTAACATCCTGACCCCTACCTCTGGCTGGTCATATAAGCTAAGTACCGACTGCAATGGGGCACGTAGCTTGAGTTATGTCATAATTTATATTTCTCCAAACTACCACATTCACAACAATTCCTTTGAGGCTCAGCTAACTTATTGAACCTGATGACATATTCAGACACTGTCATGGTGACCTGGCATAACTGTTCAGATCATATATACCACACATTGCAGAGAATCCGGGGGGTAAACTCTTTTAAAACATTTCTTAAAATAGAGTTGAGTAGGTAGTGTTGCATTGGCCAGTCTGCCCTCTTCGTAGGCTTGTCACAAACACCAACGACCAATTTCCTCTTTTGCTATGCTGGCTTAACACTGCTGAGCTACCCTATTTATTCATATACTCTTCATTATTCTTTGGGGGAGATTCTTACCCCTCTTTACGCATAACGATCACAAAGGTAAAACTCCATACAGATAAATCCTAGCACAAACCACATAGTCGAGAAGGTCATCTACCACTGTACTTCCTCCAAAGTACCCCAAATTCGCAACCGTGAGTGCCATACTAAGTAGACCTTTTATAAATTAAAGTTGTTTTCCCTAACTCCCTTGATACTGAAATGTTGGATTATTAAGGAGGCAGACATACCACAAGTTCCAACCTTACCCCCTGCAAAGTACCAAGCCTTAAATATGTATAAATTATTTGGGGAACCTTTCCGTTCCATATATATATATTCCAAGCCAAAACTGACATAACACATGACCATACAGTCCATTCACTGATAGTGGAATTCCCCTTTTGGCGCTAAGTCAAAGTCATAAAATTCGATAATCCACAATATTTGTCCCTCACAACTCAAACAAATCAACCAGACGTCAAGGTCCGTTGAACCCCCACATAATTCATTAGGTGATCTCTTGATACATCTGCATCTTCCGTTGGAACCACAACTGGTCTGGTAAATACATTATCATTCCACTACTTTTATTTGCCATCCGAAGCACAAAAAAATGAACCCCTCGCTTTCCACTATTCTCACGTTCTGCTATACCTCATAGCAGCGGTCAAGAAAATCCCGTAGGTTCTCAAAAGATGCATCACTGAAGGTGGTAGAAAAGAGTTTGGTAAAACCTATCCGACCTCCACAAAACCTCTGAAGGCTTCGTTGATCTATCACCGGCCTGTGCCATTGTTCAGCTGAAGAAGGGGTACGTGACTTCGCCATTCATGGGAATACAAGAGTAGAAATTCAATTAGCTTTGAGAAATAGAACCGCACGACAAGAAAGAACGAAGGTGAAATTTTTCCTAACTCTGTAGCCTCTGGGTGATAAATACAGACGTCTCCGTACCGATCCCTCAGACTCTACTAAAGTTGTTCGTGAGTTGTGAGACCTACGTAACCTAGAGCTCTGATACCAACGTGTCACGACCCGAATTTTCCCACCATCTGGAGTCGTGATGGCGCCTACTAATGGGAGCTAGGCAAGCCAACCCTTACTTATCTTTCCATTTTTAACAATACTTATTTAAAGCTATTGTCAACAATATTAAAATTATAACGGAATAATTAAATTTAGCGGAAGACTTAGGTAAATATTACTAAATACGATACAGAAATCCAAACATAAACCTCTACCCAAGAACTGGTGTCACAATACTCACGAACTTCTAAGAATACTAAACACAACCGTTTGAAAGAAATATAAAACTGTTTGTCTCGAATACATGAGATAACAGACTGAATAAAAAAAATAGAGGAGACGTCGGGTCCTGCGGAAGCCTGCAAGGCTACCTCAGTGTCTCGCTGATCATAATGCTAACACTCGCACTACTACTGTTGCTGCTGTCCGAAACCTGTATCTGCGCAAAAAGAGCGCAGAGTGTAGAATCGGCATAACCGACCCCATGTGTTGGTAAGTGTCTAGCCTATCCCGACGAAGTAGTGACAAGGCTAAAACTAGACACTCACATAAACCTGTACAGTTCAAAAATAAATATATACAACAAAAATGGCAGGAAACAACATTTAATATTCGGGAAGGGAAAACATGCTCTGGGGTAGCAACAAAATATAATGGAAGATACGGAATAAAGGAATTTAATGCCACTTTCAGGTGCAACTAATCTTGTTGCAGGCGTGCAACCCGATCCTATTTCATTTCATATCTTGTGGTAGGCGTACCACCCGCTCCCATTTCAATATCATTTGTAGTAGGCGTACCACTCACTCCCATTCAATATAATTTGTGGTAGGCGTACCACTCGCTCCCATTTCAATATAAATTTGTTCTCCCATTTCAATATATAAGTGGTCGGCGTGCCACATGATCCCATTTCAATATATAAGTGGTCGGCGTGACACACGATCCCATTTCAATATATAAGTGGTCGGCGTGCCACACGATCCCATTTCAATATATAAGTGGCCGGCGTGCCACACAATCCCATTTCATCTATATATAATTTACAGTATATTATTGGCGAGAGAAAACTATAACTCGATGCCAAAGCTCAACAAATAATTCTTTCACAGAATCAATTAAGAATACAAAATTATCAATTCAAGACCCACGGTCATGCTCGACCCCCAATGTATAGATACTCGTCACCATGCCTATAAGTTTGAGGAGGAGGTTCCAACACCAGCAGCTTTGGTGGGCCCAGCTCAGGACCCAGAGGGGTTCATAGCCATCCCAGTTCTTCAGGGCGCTTTGGTCAGATTGGTAGGCCTTGTGGAGAGCATCATTCGAGTGGGTTTGCTTCCAGGAGTTCAGCCAGCAATGGCTCAGGTCAGGAGTGAGATCACTTTTCAGGAGACGGCCAATGTGGGCCGTAGAGTTGAGGTGGTTTTGCCACAGGGAGGCGTCCATATGTCAGATGAGAGGCCCTGTCATGCAGGCAGATTCAGTCGTACCTCGTCTGGAGGTAGGGGTACTTATGGTAGAGGCCATCCTCCCAGGCCCTTTCAGTCAGCTCCCTATGTCACTTATGGTACTTCAGGTGTTCATTCAGGTCGACAGGGTCAGACCCAGTTTCCTTAGCTGCAGTGTTTGAGTAGATGTTATGAGTGTGGTAAGTATGGTCGTAACAGGAGGGTTTGCCCGAGGTTGAGGGGTGCTCAGCCGCAGCAGACGAGGTTTTGCCATGCTTGTGATGATCCGAGGCACATTGTCAGATATTTCCCTCGAGCTTATGGTAGCTTCCAGCATCAGAGTTCTCAGCTCTGACTACGGCACCGATATTGGTTTTGCCCACAGGATCGAGGCCTTAAACCGTTTATTATGATGCTTCCCGTATTGGGCTTGGTGTAGTATTGATGCAGGATGGCAGAGTCATAGCATATTCTTCTAGGCAGTTGAAGATCCACAAGAATAATTATCCAATCCATGATCTAGAGTTGGCAACCACCGTTCATGCTTTGAAGATTTTAAGGCATTATCTATATGGTGTGATGTGTGAGGTATACACGGATCACAAGAGCCTTCAGTACTTGTTCAAGCAGAAGGAGTTGAATTTGAGGCAAAGGAGGTGGTTGGAGTTGTTGAAAGACTATGATGTTACTAACTTATACCACCCGGGGAAGGCCAATGTGGTGGCCGATGCATTGAATAGGAAGTCCGCCAGCATGGGTAGTCTTGCTTATATTCCGGTCAGCCAGAGACTGCTTGCCTTGGATGTTCAGGCCTTGGCCAATCGATTTGCGAGGTTGGATATCTCTGAGCCTAGCAGGGTGTTAGCTTGCACGGTCGCTCGTTCGTCGTTGTTGGAGCGTATCCGTGAGCGGCAGTTTGATGATCCCCATTTGTGTGTCCTGAGAGACACGGTGCAGCGCGAAGGTGCCAAGAAAGTGACCTTGGGATATGATGGTGTATTGAGATTGTAGGGGCGAGTTTGTATGCCCAATGTTGATGGTATTCGGGAGTTGATATTAGCGGAGGCCCAGAGTTCTCGATATTCTATTCATCCGGGCGCCGCGAAGATGTATCAGGATTTGAGGCAGCACTATTGGTGGCGCAGAATGAAGAAAGACATTGTTGCATATGTGGCTCGTTGTTTGAACTGTCAGCAGGTTAAGTACGAGCATCAGAGGCCCGGTGGTTTATTTCAGAGGATTGAGCTTCCCGAGTGGAAGTGGGAGAGGATTACCATGGATTTCGTTTCTGGCCTTCCGATGACTCGGAAGAAGTTTGATGCGGTTTGGGTTATTATGGATAGGCTGACCAAGCCAGCGCATTTTGTTCCAGTTGCCACCACCTTTTCGTCCAAGAGATTAGCCAAGATTTATATCAGGGAGATCGTTCGCCTTCATGGGGTGCCTATATTTATCATTTCGGACTGGGGTCCGCAGTTTACCTCGCATTTCTGGAGAGCAGTTCAGCAAGAGTTGGGCACCCAGGTTCAGTTGAGTATATCATTTCATTCCCAGACGGTCGGTCAGTCCGAGAGGACTATTCAGATTCTTGAGGATATGCTCCGAGCCTGCGTTATTGATTTTGGAGGCGCGTGGGACCTATTTTTGCCATTAGCAGAGTTTGCCTACAACAACAGCTACCAGTCCAACATTCAGATGATTCCATATGAGGCGTTGTATGGTAGGCGGTGTCGGTCCCCAGTCAGATGGTTTGAGCCAGGAGAGGTTCAGTTATTGGTTACAGATCTAGTTCAGGAGGCCTTGGATAAGGTCAAGATCATTCAGGACAGACTTCGGACAGCTCAGTCTAGGCATAAGAGTTATATAGACCGCAAGTTCAGAGATATTGCTTTCATGGTTGGTGAGCGAGTGTTGCTCCGAGTGTCATCTATGAAGGGCTTGATGCGATTCGGGAAGAAGGGCAAGCTTAGCCCTAGGTTCATTGGCCCATTTGAGATTCTTGATCGTGTGGGAGAGATGGCTTATAGACTTGCCTTGCTGCCTAACTTGTCAGCCGTGCATCCAGTTTTTCATGTATTCATGCTTCGGAGGTATCACGGCGATCCAGCCTACGTGTTAGATTTAAGTACTGTCCAATTGGACAAGGATCTGTTTTATGAGGAGGAGCCGGTGGCTATTTTAGACCGGCGTGTTCCACAGTTGAGGTCGAAGAGTTTTCCTTCAATGTGTGTTCAGTGGAGAGGTCAGCCTCCTGAGGCATTGACCAGGGAGTCCGAGTCCGATATGCGGAGCCGTTATCCTCATCTATTCCCCGACTCAGGTACTTCTTTCTTTTGTCCGTTCGAGGACGAACGGTTGTTTTAGAGGTGGAGGATGTGACGACCCAAAGGGTCATCACTGTAATTCTTCCTTTTTCCGTGCTTCCGAGGCCTTGAAAACCTCGTGTTTAGTTACCTCGATTTGTGTGCATAGTTAGGGCGCGAAGCCGGAAAGCTTTTATGTTGAAATGTGTGAATTATGTGTAAAATTTGAAGAATTTTGATGTTAATATTGTTAAAGTTGACTTCGGTCAACATTTTGGGTAAACGGAATCGGACCCGTGATGTGATGGTCCCGGAGGGTCTGTAGAAAAATATGGGACTCGGGCGTAGTCCCGGAATCGAAATTCGAGGACCCGAGTCTGAGTAAAGAATTTTTGAAAGAAATTATTTGTCTGAAAATGATATGAAAATTTGAAATGAAAGTAAGTTAGAAAATATAGGTATCGGGCCCGTATTTTGGTTCCGGCACCCGGTACTGGTCTTAAATATGCGTTAAGCACTTTTTGTGAAATTTGGTCGAAATCGGACGTCGTTTGCGTGTTTCGGACCTAAATATCTAAAGTTAGAAGTTTAAGAAGTTTGAAATGAAAATGAGGATTTTGAAGTTTGATTCATTGATTTTGATGTTATTTTGACGATTTTATCGCTCGAGTAAGTTCGTAGGATGTTATGGAGTTAGTGTGTGTGATTGGTTAGGAGCCCCGAGGGCTCGGGAGTGGATTGGAGGTGGTTCGGGCTGTTTTTACACTTTGAATGGTAGCAGATTTTTTCTGCAATTTTTGCTTAGGGAATTCCTTCTTCGCGTTCGCGGCCTTAGGCTCGCGTTCGCGTACCTTCCCCTGATTCCTTCTCCGCGTTTGCAATTGTGTCCACGCGTTTGCATAGCTTCAGGCCGCCCTTCATCGTGTTCGCGTGATGCCAAACGCGTTCGCGTAGGCCAATTTTTCGGGCACCCAATATTTTCTCTTAGCGTTCGCATCCCTTGTCCGCGAACGCGATGCTTGCCAATTTTTGTACATCGCGAACGCGATCCTACTATCGCGAATGCATAGGGTAATTTCACCCAGCGATTTTTAAGTCATAAAAACAGAACCATTACGGGATTTATTCCCAAATTTCATAAACCTTGTCTTCTCCATAGCACTTAGGCGTCCGTTGAAGCTCCTTTTCACCAAGACCTTTTGGGTTAGTAAATCTTCACTCGTTTTCTTCATTTTTCTATCATCAATTATCAAATTCCTAAACCTAAATCATGAAATCAAAGTAGAAATTAAGGGCTTTGGGTAGAGTTAGGGTTTTGATTGTTTTGGGTGATTCAACCTCAATTTGGGGTCGAATCTTAAAACAAATTGCATATTTGAACTCGTGAGGTTATGGGTGATTGAGTTTTGGTCCGAGCCTCGTGTTTGGACCATGTGGGCCCGGTGTCGGATTTTGGTAATTTTGGAAGAATGATAGGAATTTCATTTCTAGGCCTTGGGATTTCGTTTTTGAGCCTTTATTGATATTAGTGAATTGTTTATACCTAGATATCGTGGTTTCGGAGTTGGATTGTAGATGAAAGGCGGTATTAGAGAGTTGAATGCTATTCTTGGACCGAGGTAAGTGTTTGATCTAACTTTGGCTTTAGGGAATAGGATTAGGGTATTATTTGCTAATTGCTAAATGTTGCGTACGATGTATAGGCATGGTGACGAGTATCTATACACTGGTGTCGAGTATGACCGTGAGTCTTAAATTGTTAAATTATCGAATTCTTAATTGTTGTTTATGAGGTATTGGTTGAAAATCTTTAATACTAAGCCAGTAATTATTGAGACTAAGTATGGATTTTATCGTGTTAAGTAGACATTGAATGAGTTTGGTTATAGTTGGGTCTCCCTTGCCGGGATAGTTTATTATAATATTTCTCCTCCCTTGCTGGGATTACTTTGTGTTTTGTGTTGAAAGATAAGGGATCGTGTGGCACGCCGACCACGAGATATTATGATTGAGATCGTGTGGCACGCCGGCCATGAGATATTATGATTGGGATCGTGTGGCACGCCGACCACGAGATATTATGATTGGGATTGTGTGGCACGCCGACCACGAGATATTATTATTGGGATCATGTGGCACGCCGACCACGAGATATTATGATTGTGATCATGTGGCATGCTGACCACGAGGTATTATGATTGGGATCGTGTGGCACGCCGACCACGAGGTATTATGATTGGGATCGTGTGGCACGCCGACCACGAGATGTTATGAAATGGGAATGTGTGGCACACCATCCGCTTATGAATTAAGAAATGGGATCGTGTGGCACGCCGACCACTTATATTTGAGTTATGGTATTGAGATAGCTTCGTTGTTATATCCGTTGATCTGTGTTCACTGTATCTCCCCCGATCATGCCCCTTCCCCTTTTAGCTGATTTTTTTTTGTTATTTCCGTTGCTTCTGTATTTGTATATATCTGCACAGGTTGTTTTAGGTAGGTACTGTCTAGCCTCGTCACTACTTTGCCGGGGTTAGACCAGGGACTTACCAATACATGGGGTCGGTTGTGCTGATGCTACACTCTGTGCATCTTTTTGCATAGATCCAGGTGTTGGAGCAGCATTTGAGTAGCAGTAGCATTTCGGGAGCGAGCTTCCAGTCCAGGGACATTCGAGGTAGCTTTGCTGACGTCCACAGGCCCGGAGTCCTTTCAATTTCATCAAGTTTGATATCATTGTACCATAGCAGACAGTTCTATGCTTCATTCGAACCTTGTATTTAGTATTCTCTAGACGTCCGTGAGTAATGTGACACTAGTCTTGGGTAGAGTATTTGTTAAACTTCCGCATTTTTTTCCAGTAAATTATATTTGAGACTTCCGCTTTATTGTTAAATGTTTTATTGTTGTTAATATTTTCGATGTTCGTTAAAGAGGTATATGATAATTGGCTTGCCTAACTCCTATTAGTAGGCGCCATCACGACTCCCGAGGGTAGGAAATTCGGATCGTGACAATAAAGACTTGGACTTTTATCTAAATGATATTTCCACTAATTATTTTCAATTATTTACCCTCATTATAGTTTACGAAATCTTTATTTCTGTTAGTGTAGTAAAGGAATCCTTTAATAATATGTATGAGCCCCTTGGAAGTCAAGTCGTTTCTCACATATATTTTAAAAGTAGGTACTCTTACCAATTGTATCCTCATGCAATTTTCTTAAATAGCTCTATGTCAAATAGTCCCCTGGTAGTCAGGTCGATCCTATTGGCATAGTTGAGTTCAACCATCATGATAGCAAAGAACTTATTAAATTTTATACTCCCCCGGATAGTCCAGGCGTCTAGTATAAAATTGAATATTTCTTTCAATCCATACATCTAATGCAATAAATAATTTTAACATATTCTCGAACTATAAGTCTCATGGTAGTCAGGCCGCTCCTTATAACAAGAAATAAGTAAAATTATTACCTTGATGGATAGCTCTATAGTAAAATATCTTATATTTTATTATTTAAGAACTCAAATTTTAGTAAGAGAGAATTGTTACTAAAATAATTTTTAATAATATGAAGATCAAATCTTTTGTAGCATGTGAATTTAATTCAAGTTGTCTACATGCTTAGTCCTAAATTAATTTACATCACATGTAATAAATAATTCAAAATTATGTAATGAACAAGCACATGACATAAAAACGAAATTCAACATCCTCTAACATGTTTATCTTATATATCACATAAAAAGAATTCATGCTAGAATATTATTATTAATTAACATCTCATGAACTAATAACAATTAAAAATAACAATAGAATCATGTAACATATTATAGATTTCCATTGTATCTAATACCAAATTTCAAATTCAAGTTATAAACTATCTCAATAGTTATATGAATATATATTTTATCCACAATAAAATAATATCAACATTCAAACGATTTGACTATTGCACAAGACACATGTATTAAGGTTTGAACTCTTCAAATATAATACTATAATATTTCGTAAATAAATTTTAGACACAATAAACCACGGCTCTGATACCACTGAAGGATTGCGTATAAGTTGTAACGACCCGACTGGTCGTTTTGAGTACCAGCGCTCCGTTCAGTAGTCGGAGGACGTGAACAGCTTCATTTCGGGTATTATGACTTGTTCGCATGGTCGGAATCTAAATTAAGTTGAAAGAATGAACTAGAATTGGATTTTTGAGTAAACAACCTCGGAATTAGGATCTGAAGGGTCCAGCAGGTTCATATAATTATATCGGACTTGGGCGTATGCCCGGTTTGGGTTTTGGATAACCCGGGAGCATTTTGGCGCCTATTGTGGAAGTTAGCATTTTGGAAGAAATTTCATAAGTTTGGCTTAAAATGCATTTCAGCGTTATCGATGTCCGTTTGGAATTCAGAGACTGGGCGTAGCTCCGTATAGTGATTCTGGATTTGGGAGCACGATCGGAAGTGAATTCGGAGGTCCGTAGGTCATTTTGGAGTCGTTTGGCTAAAGATAGATTTGAAGGTTTTTAAGAAGCTTGACTGGAAGTGAAAATTTTGATATCGGGATCGAAATGCGAATTTTATGGTTCGGATAGCTTTGTTAGGTGATTTGGGACTTAGGAGTGTGTCCGGAATATTTTTGTGATGACTGGTGTAGAATTAAGCTTGAATTGGCAAAGTTAGTATTTTGGCGAATTCCTATTGATAGGTGAGATTTTGATTTGAGGGTCGGAATGGAATTTCGAAAGTTTTTGTAGCTTCGTTATGTCATTTGGATTTGTGTGCAAAATTTGAAGTTAATCGGACGTGATTTGATAGGTTTCGACATCGGAAATAGAAGTTGGAAACTTCAAAGTTCATCAAGCTTGGATTGGAGGTTGACTCATGATTTTAGTGTTGTTTGATGTAATTTGAGGCCTCGAGCAAGTCCGTAATGTGTTTTGGGACTGGTTGGTGTGATTGGTCGGGGTCTCGGGGGCCTCGGTTGTGTTTCGGGTTGTGATTACACTCTTATTTGATATTTCAACGTCGTTTCTTTGGAAATAAAGGGGTACCATATTAAGTAAATGAGCTCCAAATTCAGTTTTGTTTGAACCATTAGATCCGTATCAAAATTACGGAGCCATAGGAAAAAGAATCATCGAATTTGGACATCGTATGAGGAAGTTATGCTCATTTTGGTGTCGGAAAAAATTGCTGCTTCTGGTATGCTCGCAATTGCGAACAAAGTATGGGAATTGCGAACCCTGTAAGCTTCGCAAGTGCGAAGAAAAAGGCTGGGAAACGCGAAAACACTGTAGCAAGTTGGGAAATGCGAAAACACTGTAGCTTCGCAATTGCGAAGAAATTTCTGGGAATTGCGACTTCTGCGTCTGGGCAGTGTCTTTTTAGTCCGAGTTTTTGGCCAATTTCCCTCATTTCCCACTTAGCCTTGGGCGATTTTTGATAGCATTTGAGGAGGGATTCCATCATCATCAAAAAGGTAAGTAATTTCTTCACATCATAAGTTAATTACATAGATTATGAGTAGATTTAACATGTGAAATTAAGGAAAATCAAGGGTTTTAGATGAAAAGCCTAGAACTCGGTGAAAACAAGATTTAACGACGAAGTGGAGTGTGGAACTAGGAGTAAATTATATATTTGAGTTCCTAAGGTTATGGGTAACCTTTATCTTAGAAAAATTTCGGATTCAGGGCACGTGGGCCCGGGGGCATTTTTGGTCATTTCACAAAGCGGAGTTGGGAAATTGTATAATTTGAATTGTTAGCAAGTATTTGCGTATATTCTCATTAGTTTGCCGTTATTTGGATAGTTTTGGAGCATTTTGCGTTGGTTCAAGCCTTCGAAAGAATGTAGAATGTCGGTTATGGATCTTCGGAGCGAGGTGAGTCTCATTTCTAATCATGTGCGGGGGAAATTACCCCATAGGTGAATTAAACTGATTATGTGCCCTTATTTGTGGGGGCTACATGCGCACAAGGTGACAAGAGTCCGTGCGTAGCTACTATTATGCTATTGTCCGGGTAGTCTAGGACCCAAAAGTATGTTATACTTGAATCATTTGTAAATCATTGATGGCTTGAAATGCTTTAATCATATTAAATTAATAAGCGGATTTCTAAAATGGCTAAAGCTATGTTTTTCTCAAATTGTTAAAAGGGAATGGACCTTACTTGGATATTTGCTCCACGCTGACTGTTTGACTGATTATCTGTCTGCGTGTGTTTATATTTCTGTTGGAACGGGCCGATCGCCTCGGTGAAATGGATGCATCTATGGTACGGGCCGCTCGACCCTTGGCAGTGCACAAATTTACATTTCTGTTGGAGCGGGTCGTCGTCTCGGCATGATTTATGCATGTTTGTGTTGTTATCTTGAACTCATTTGAGTTGTTTTATGCCACATTATGGCTCGAGATCATTTATTTAATAATAACAAGAAAACTAAGGAAATTTTCCATGAAAGAATTGTATGACTACCTGTTTTCCCATATCTAGGTTAGAATCCTGTTTATAAAACAAATTCACTGCTTGGATATATTTTTAAGGATAAATAGTCATTGGACTGCTAGTGAGTGTCAGGATTGACCATCTCGTCTCTACTCCTTCGGGATTAGGCGGGACACTCATTGGGTACACGTTGTTTTTGTACTCATACTACACTTGCTGTGCATTTTGTTGCACATGTATATATGATTTCAGTAGTCTACTGGACGTAGCAGCACGGATGATTATGCGGACTAGAGAGCTGCATCATTCGAGTCGGTCGCAGCTAGGGTAGTCCCTTTCCAGTACTGTGTTTATTTTTCGTCCATTGTATTCCGGACGGATGATGTATTTATATTCCTCTTATCAGTATATGCTCATGTACTTGTGACTCCGGGTTCTGGGATGGTTGAAACATTGTATTAATTGCTTAACTTTAAAAGAAATTTTATTTGAAAATGGCATTCTTTAGAATTTCTAAATATGGAAGAAAAATCATGTATTTCCAAAAGTGTTAAAACGAGATTTGATTAAGTAATCTAGTTGGCTTGCCTGACAGCAGTGTCCGGCGCCATCACGACCCTTAATGGATTTTTGGGTCATGCCAGCATGGTATCAGAGCACTAGGTTCCCTTCGGTCTCACGAGTCATGAGCAAGTCTAGTAGAGTCTCGCGGATTGGTACGGAAACGTCTGTACTTATTCTCGGGAGGCTACAGGGCTGTTAGGAGTACTTCCCTTCTTGATTTCCTTATCGTGCGGTTTGATTCCTTTGAGGCTTATGCCTTTGATTCTTTCCTACTTAGACTTACGCGATGCGAGCGCTTGCTAGAAATTGAAAATTTGAAGAATTGCAATGGCACTACAGATGTGGTGCGGGATGTTTCTCCCGGTATAGTTGATCGGACTGTTATAGTCGCTCTATGGAAGGATATCGTATTGTTTCAGCTCAGCAATGGTACTCTGAGGGCCTTGAGGCTAGGCACAGGTTGCCATGATGCTTATAAGCTATTATTCCGCGGTGTGGTTGTGATGGTAGGATATTTGCCCACGTGTCGGGGCAGTAGATGAATTGAAGGGAAGTTTACTCAGCGTGTGATCAAGGGATTCAGTATTTTATCCCCGACAAGGGGAAAGGCAGTCGGACTAAGGATGGTCAGATTTGGGCTGGTGGAAGTAATGAGACCGGTATCTACAAGCGTGGTTGAGCTTTCTATTACGAGGGGATGTTGTGGCCCTAACGAAACGTACTAAGTTTGTCGATATTATAATCTGCTACAATTCGCCTTATGGCAGGATATTGTGAAACAAGATTAGAGATACAGTTGTTAGATATCGCATGGCGCGGTGGTTTAAGATTGAAGCATAATTTTTTAATGTTGATGGATCGATAAAGATGGCCTTTGGAAAGATTCTAAAGTTAGCAGCAATGGTGGATTCAAGTGCCACGAAGATAGATTTCATTTAAGGCAACATTTGAGCAGTGAAGTATGAGGAAGGACATGTGGGAAGTGTCAGGCGGTGTTTAAAATTTTTTAGAAGGCCAAGTATGAGAAGCAAGGTCGAGTGACCGATTAAGGAGATGAGTTCCGCCAAAGTGGGAGAGTGGCGGGGGTTACATATGGGCTTGGTAGTAGGATGACTACGCGCCTTAAGGAGAGTTTGGAATGATCGGAGAACTTCAGAGATTAGTGATTGGGGCCTACGGGGCGAACTTGAAGCATGGGCCATTATGCGGTAGAAGATTTGATATAGCGGAAATGAGCTGCTTGACGTGAAGGAAGATGTAGCATAATTCTGAATTGGGAGGATATTGCTGCACATTTAATTGATGTCCGCGAGGGGTGAAGGGACTTGTGCAACTGGAAGGCGAGCTCGGACTCAGGATGGGTTATTGGTGTCGTAGTGAAGGCACCCCGTGTAGCGGCGTGGGAAGATGTTGAGAGGTGATTCCCCCAGATGGGTTATTCCACGTAAGCAGGTTAGCGGTCGCGTGGTTGGCGAAACTTCCGCAAGGAATTATATTGGTTGCTCCACAAGGAGACCAGTCGTGCAAATGTGGATGAGCATTCAGATTATGGAAGATGGGGATTTACAGGAAGATTCCGAGAAATTTGACAATTTATGGCTAAAAAGGATTGGGAGAACTCAAGGGTTGTGAAATGATGGCTTCAAGCTAAGTGGGAGAGTCCCCCCGCCTAAGATTGGGTTGTATGATTAGCTACTTGCGTGATTTCTGGTTATTAGCATATTGATGGGTTATTTCAGCTATGAGAAAAGACCATAAGTGGTAATTCGAGCAAATGAATTGTTGGAGGCATGCGATGGTTGGCCTTATTGGCTCATATTCGGACTTGGAAAAAGATTTAGGATTTATGCCTCATATAGATGCAAGTTTCAGAGGAAGTGATTTCGCCGAGTGCTTCACTAAGAGAGTATTCGTAAGTTATAAGAGCTATGGAGTGAGTTATATTCAGGACCAAGACAGAGTGGGTGGCTCTCAATAATGGTCATAGTGAATTCAAGAGTTCAAGTGTGGTCCTCAGTAATTTCGAGCCTATGGGTACAGTTAAGAATCAAGCTTTGTAGCAACTTATGAGAAGGTGCCCAGAATTTTCTATGATATTTTGACTTACGGGTAGCATTGAGAAATACGAAATGGTTCGTGGGATTCGAGACAACATGGTCTCGTGATTCAAGGTCACTCGGGGTAAGTGTAGATGGAGTATATTATGTGTTAAATGAAGAAGCATTATTTCTAAGGCAATCAAGGATTTAGTGGAAGGAAGTAGATTGATTAGCCATGGTTAACTTGGCATATTGGTAGTGGTGATCAGTTCATCCAGTGTGATCAAGTCATGCATGTGAAGTGTGGCGGTGCGTGTGATGCTTGTCGGCCGCAGTGATTGATGTTATTCAGAAGCATTTTTCTGTTATAGCCTATTATGAGTAGGCGGATCCCGGAAGGGTTATGGTGGCTTGGACCACTACTTAGAGATTGACATATATGGTTATGAGAATCCACCTGTATGTTGCTATAGTTCTCCCAAAGTGGGTTAAATAAAAAGTTTTATACGATGAAGTGCTAGTCTATCAGTGGTTCCAGAGTAGAGATGGAAATCGTGTTCTATCGTAGGTTGGCACATTGGATGCAGCGAGTAGCATAGAAATTCGAAGTAAAGATCAATGTTGCAGCTTGGGCTGGCAAGGATATCACGGGCTCGGGTGAGCAAGGAAGTGGTTGAATGATTAAAGTAAATTGGTATTGTCTTCAGCGTGATCGCTTTTCAGCGTTAGTGTATCCGAAGCTTTAAAGGTACGGACTCGATACTTATTTCAGATGATTGGGGAGTGTGTCCCACGAGAAGATTGTGTAAGTGTGACATGTAGTCGCTTGATTGACTAAAGATTTAACCAAGTATAAGGATTTTGGTAATATCATCGATTTGAGAATTTAATCCTGGAAGGCACTTTGTTTATTGGGATATGAACGGAGGAGGTTGCTCCAGTTGTAATGGTTGTTCCTATATGTTATGAGGAAGAATGAGTTACTATAAACCTTTAAAGGTTATTAGTCAAGTTGGTGCAATCAGAAATCGGCTTCAGATCAGTGGATTAATTTATTTGTGGACAGGGCTTTATATCTGGCTAGTTGTGTTCGTTTCAGCGAGCGTTCCCTATGGAGGAACAGTCGGGGTGTTATTTTGTCATCAGCTATTCCAGATAGTGATGTATTGCGCCGTATGGGTTGTGAAACGGCTTGGTAAATTTCTTATGTGTTGAGGTTCCATGTAGCGGTGATGTTATATGAGCATGATGGCTTTTGAGATTCAGATCATGTATTACACCTCAGTTGTGCTTGAGTTTTGTAGCCTATAGCGCTAAATGGTTCCTCAGGGATGGTATTATACACCTTAGCGTGTCTACGACCAACATTCGGTATTTTGATGTGATGAGCTATTTAGCTCAATGAATATCTCCTTATGCGAGCCTGTATGTGGATCGGGTGGCACGCCACCACGGGTATGTTATTTGGATCGGGTGGCACGCCGCCATAGTTATGATGTGTGGATCGGGTGGCACACCGCCATGGTTATGCTGTTTGGATCGGGTTGCACGCCGCAACAGTATGATGTTCAGTACAGTTCCCCCTAGTTTCTTTTATGTGTTCTGTTTCCCATTTTTCGGAGGAAAATACGTATAAGTTGTTAGCCTGCGTCGCGTGTATGTTTCGCGGGCGGGGTAATTAGATGTCCGTTTCAGAGTTCGTATTCTCCTTGTATCATATCCTAATCGGCGGCCTATTGGAACATGGTGGCATCATATGGGACTCTTGATTGTGTCCGAGGTGGCTTATTGCCTGAGCAGTTCGTACTAGGTGAGATGAGATTATGGAGTTTAGGATCAGTGCAATCTGAGCACATGAAGTATATTAGAGAGCAGAGATCCTTATTTGGTTCAGAATGTGGTAATGGTTCTGTTAGAGGTATGGACCCAATGACTTGTTGATTCAGCAGTTGGTTATGAATTTCGGCACATCTCTTCCGTCGTGTCAGTGTTGTAAAAGTTAGAACAAGACCTATGTAGGTCATGAGGTGCAATGGGAGCATCTGATTCGTTGAATTTTGGCTAAGTTGATCATAAAATATTATCGTGGTCCTGTGGATTTTGTGTTGCAAGGTAAGAATCCAGCAAAGTTATGTAGTCATATTTGAGGACGGCGTGTGGTGAATAATTGGGTGATATCTTGATGAAAACAGGCCTGACATAGAATTCCGAATGTTGGAATTGGGCTCTAAGACTTATTTGTTTGAATAAAAGGGAATATCTTCAGAATATACCGGGCTAATGTGCTCAGCTGAGTTGTGGTAGCACGGGAAGGTGCATAAGATGCTAAACAATGATTTCAGACTACTTCAGCATAGTTCTCAGCACGTTCGAGGACGAACGTGTGTTTAAGTGGGAGAGAATGTAACGACCCAACCGGTCGTTTTGAGTACCAGCGCTCTGTTCAGTAGTCGGAGGCCGTGAACAGCTTCTTTTTGGGTATTATGACTTGTTCGCATGGTCGGAATCTAAATTCAGAGAGATTGGAGTTAAATTTAAATGAAAATTCCCATTTCAGAAGCTTTAAGTTGAAAGAATGAACTAGGATTGGATTTTTGAGTAAACGACCTCCAAATCAGGATCTGAAGGGTCCAGCAGGTTTGTATAATCATATCGGACTTAGGCGTATGCCCGGTTCGGGTTTTGGATAACCCGGGAGCGTTCTGGTGCCTATTGTGGAAGTTAGCATTTTGGAAGAAATTTCATAAGTTTGGCTTGAAGTGCATTTCAGTGTTATCAATGTCCGTTTGGAATTTTGAGATTGCGCGTAGCTCCATATAGTGTTTGTGAATTTGGGAGCGCGATCGGAAGTGAATTCGGAGGTTCGTAGGTCATTTTGGAGTCGTTTGGCTAAAGATAGGAATTTGAAGGTTTTTAAGAAGCTTGACCGGAAGTGAAAATTTTGATATCGGGCTTGAAATGTGAATTTTATGGTTCGGATAGCCTTGTTAGGTGATTTGGGACTTAGAAGTGTGTCCGAAATATTTTTGTGATGATCGGTGTAGAATTAAGCTTGAATTGGCAAAGTTAGTATTTTGGCGAATTCCGGTTGATAGGTGAGATTTTGATCCGAGGGTCGGAATGGAATTCCGAAATTTTGTGTAGCTTCGTTATGTCATTTTGGATGTGATTTGATAGGTTTCGGCATCGGAAATAGAAGTTGGAAACTTCAAAGTTCATCAAGCTTGGATTGGAGGTTGACTCATGATTTTAACGGTGTTTGATGTGATTTGAGGCCTCGAGCAAGTCAGTAATGTGTTTTGGGACTGGTTGGTATGATTGGTCGGGGTCCCGGGGGCCTCGGGTGTGTTTCGGGTTGTGATTACGCTCTTATTTGATATTTCAACGTCGTTTCTTTGGACATAAAGGGGTACCATATTAAAAAAAATGATCTCCGAATTCAGTTTTGTTTGAACCATTAGATCCGTATCGAAATTACGGAGCCATGGGAAAAAGAATCATCGAATTTGGACATCGTATGAGGAAGTTATGTTCATTTTTGTGTCAGAAAAAATTGCTGCTTCTGGTATGCTCGCAATTGCGAACAAAGTATGGGAATTGCGAACCCTGTAAGCTTCGCAAATGCGAAGAAAAAGGCTGGGAAATGCGAAAATACTGTAGCAAGCTGGGAAATGCGAAAACACTGTAGCTTTGCAATTGCGAAGAAATTTCTGGGAATTGCGACTTCTGCGTCTGGGCAGTGTCTTTTTAGTCCGAGTTTTTGGCCTATTTCCCTCATTTCCCACTTAGCCTTGGACGATTTTTGAGAGCATTTGAGGAGGGATTCCATAATCATCAAAGTGGTAAGTAATTTCTTCACATCATAAGTTAATTACATATATTATGAGTAGATTTAACATGTGAAATTAAGGAAAATCAAGGGTTTTAGATGAAAAACCTAGAACTTGGTGAAAATAAGTTTTAACCACGAATTGGAGCGTGGAACTAGGAGTAAATTATATATTTGAGTTCCTAAGGTTATGGGTAACCTTTATCTTCGAAAAATTTCGGATTCCGGGTACATGGGCCCGAGGGCATTTTGGTCATTTCACAAAGTGGAGTTGGGAAATTGTGTAATTTGAATTGTTAGCAAGTATTTGCTTATATTCTCATTAGTTTGTCGTTATTTGGATAGTTTTGGAACATTTTGCGTTGGTTCAAGCCTTCGAAAGAATGTAGAATGTCGGTTATGGATCTTCGGAGTGAGGTGAGTCTCCTTTCTAATCCTGTGTGGGGGAAATCACCCCAGAGGTGAATTAAACTGGTTATATGCTCTTATTTGTGGGGGCTACGTACGCACAAGGTGACGAGAGTCCGTGCGTAGCTACTATTATGCTATTGTCCGGGTAGTCTAGGACCCAAAAGCATGTTATACTTGAATCATTTGTAAATCATTGATGGCTTGAAATGCTTTAATCATAGTAAATTAATAAGCGGATTTCTAAAAAGACTAAAGCTATGTTTTTCTCAAATTATTAAAAGGGAATGGACCTTACTTGGATATTTGCTCCACGCTGACTGTTTGACTGATTATCTGTCTGCGTGTGATTATATTTTTGTTGGAACGGGCCGATCGCCTCGGTGAAATAGATGCATCTATGGTACGGGCCGCTTGACCCTCAGCAGTGCACAAATTTACATTACTGTTGGAGCGGGCCGTCGCCTCGGCATGATTTGCGCATGTTTGTGCTGTTATCTTGAACTCATTTGAGTTGTTTTATACCACATTATGGCTCGAGATCATTTATTTAATAATAACAAGAAAACTAAGGAAATTTTCCATGAAAGAATTGTATGACTACCTATTTTTCCATATCTAGATTAGAATCCTGTTTATAAAACAAATTCACTGCTTGGATATATTTTTAAGGATAAATAGTCATTGGATTGCTAGTGAGTGTCTGGATTGACCATCTCGTCTCTACTCCTTCGGGATTAGGCGGGACACTCATTGGGTACACGTTATTTTTGTACTCATACTACACTTGCTGTGCATTTTGTTGCACAGATATATGTGATTTTAGTAGTCTACTAGACGTAGCAGCACGGATGATTCTGGGGACTAGAGAGCTGCATCATTCGAGACAGCCGCAACTTGGGTGGTCCCTTTCCAGTACTGTGTTTATTTTCCGTCCATTGTATTCCGGACGAATGACATATTTATACTCCTCTTATCAGTAGATGCTCATGTACTTGTGACTCTGGGTTCTGGGATGGTTGAAACATTGTATTAATTGCTTAAATTTAAAAGAAATAAGATTTGAAAATGGCATTCTTTAGAATTTCTAAATATGGAAGAAACATCATGTATTTTCAAAAGTGTTAAAACGAAATTTGATTAAGTAATCTGGTTGGCTTGCCTGACAGCAGTGTCCAGCGCCATCACGACCTTTACTGGATTTTTGGGTCGTGACATAGGTGTTCGTAACACGCAGTGGAAGACTATAATAATCTTAGGCAGATCTTTTTGTGTTTAAAGTTTATTTACATGTCAATAGATCAGATCTAAGACGTACCTGGTGAAGAGAGTCCCGTTTCAAAATTTCTTCGATAGTGCGAAGACTCTATGCGTATCCACACCGAGATTGATCATTGCTATCAACTCTTTGTTCAATGAAACCCGCGAACAAATTGAACGAAATATTGCGTTGAAATTTTTCACAAAATGATTTTTTCACTAATTATTTTAAACTATTTACCCTCATTATAGTTTACGAAATCTTTATTTTTGTTAATGTAGTAAAGGAATCCTTTAACAATATGTATGAGCCCCTTGGAAGTCAAGTCGTTTTCACATATATTTTAAAAGTAGGTACCCTTACCAATTGTATCCTCATACAATTTCCTTAAATAGCTCTATATCAAATAGTCCCCTGGTAGTCAGGTCGATCCTATTGGCATAGTTGAGTTCAACTATCAT
Organism: Nicotiana sylvestris; assembly: GCF_000393655.2. Classification (NCBI taxonomy): domain Eukaryota; kingdom Viridiplantae; phylum Streptophyta; class Magnoliopsida; order Solanales; family Solanaceae; genus Nicotiana; species Nicotiana sylvestris. The sequence continues at coordinate 7,568,244 of NC_091066.1, forward strand.
GATAGCAAAGAACTTATTAAATTTTATACTCCCCCGGGTAGTCCAGGCGTCTAGTATAAAATTGAATAATTCTTTCAATCCATACATCTAAGGCAATAAATAATTTTAACATATTCTTGAACTATAAGTCTCCTGGTAGTCAGGCCGCTCCTTATAACAAGAAATAAGCAAATTATTTACCTTGATGGATAGCTCTATAGTAAAATATCTTATATTTTATTATTTAAGAACTCAAATTTTAGTAAGAGAGAATTGTTAATAAAATAATTTTTAATAACATGAAGATCAAATCTTTTATAGCATTTGAATTTAGTTCAAGTTGTCTACATGCTTAGTCCTAAATTAATTTACATCACATGTAATAAATAATTCAAAATTATGTAATGAACAAGCACATGACATAAAAACGAAATTCAACATCCTCTAACATGTTAATCTTATTGTCACTACCCAAATCCCAAACCCGGTCGTGATGACACCTCTCGTAAAGACAAGGCCAGCCAACAAAACAAACGCTTCCTTGTAATAGTTATTTAACATTTATAAAGCTAAAACGTGATTAGCATAATCATAAGCGTGGAAAAACAATGATAACACCTGGGAACCATCCCGTCACAGCCCGACATCGGGGTGTCGCTAGTCATGAGCTACTACAGAATTCGCTAAAGAACTACAAGTTCGAAAATGGGAAACAAAGTCTGAAATTAATATGAACAAAATAAAATAAGGGAGAAGATCCGGTGTCGCGGACGCTAGCGGTCACCTGGCTCAGCTACGATAACAAATCTTCAATTCGCTAATAACCCGCTACCGGGCGAACAATACCTGCAACTGCACGCGTGGTGTAGAAAGTAAAGTGAGTACTTCCAACTCAGTGGTAATAAGAGTAAATAATAACTGAGAGGCAAGAAATCGCGTAAGAGAACACCAACATGCAATATGGGACAGCACAACTCTTTTAGAAAAACAGTAAGTCGGGGAAAAATCCTTTAGAAAATATCCAGCTCAGTTTAAAACCTCTTTTAGAAATGATCTTTTCAACTATTGCGCATATACTTTCAAAAACAATTTGTGACACTATGCACAGAAATTCGCCCCTCGGGCAATATCCTTGTTCCTGGTCAGCCACTCAGGCCCCAACGATCAATGATCAGATAATACTAGCACAATAGATAAATATCTCAAGAAATATCACAACAACAACAAACAGTGAACAAATGCATGAATGCAATGCAATGTATACAATGGTACATTCCAGTACCCACTGTGGCGTGCATCCCGAGCCATCTATATTTATTTATCATCGACATCGCTCACTGAGGGTGTGTACAGACTCCGGAGGGGCTCCTACAGCCCAAGCGCAATATCTTGGTCAGTCATTGTTACCTGACCGGTCAGCCATTGTTACCTGACCAATTTACACCATATAGTGTCATTGTTACCACTGTTTCAAGTCACATCATACAGTGTCATTGCTACCACTGTTTCAAGTTACATCATACAGTGTCATTGTTACCACTGTTCAAGTTACATCACACAGTGTCATTGTTATCACTGTTTCAAATTACATCATACATTGTCATTGTTACCACTGTTTCAAGTTACCTCACACAGTGTCATTGTTATCACTGTTTCAAATTTCTGCTCGGTCCAGAAAACAATATAAGCCCCTTGGGCATTTATAAAACAGTAGTCCTCAGCCCGAAATAACACTTAAAAATATCATTTGAGTTTTCAAAACTTAGAGATATGGCTGAGTTTGCAAAACAGTATTCAAAACCTTGGTCTGAGACCGTATGATATGCAAATTATGCTAAAACAGTAATAACAAACTTCAATTTTCTCTCTCTAGGAAGAAGGTGAATAGTACTTCCGTCACTTTTCATCGAGCTATAACTCCGGCATCCGGCGGTAGATTGTCGCAATCTTGGTGTCAAAAGAAGCATCTACTCTTTGCGCACAATCCTCAATTAATTTTATCCTCAAATTTGTAACCAATATTTCCAGATCTTAAACTCTATCTCGCGAGTTACTGTAGCATCCAGATTTGTTTTCCAGATTTAGGCTTTAATTGATGCTATTCACGTCAATTATGTGATGTTTTGAGCAGCCATGGATGTTGTCGTCTCTCCCCAGCTCCAAGATGTGGGAGAGCAAATGCAAAAGGCTAAGCAAGTTACTGCCCTTAGTAACAACATCACATATGCAGCGTGCGTTAATACCCAACAAACAGTCCCACCTATCACAACAATTCAACTCAAACCTACGGTTCTTGTGCATGGAATTCCTACACTACAGTTTACTTTGGACGAACGAGAGCAATTTGCAAAGGAAGAAGGATTACACCAAGCTGTTGTAATCAAGATAACCTTTGGTGCACCAGATTTGCAAGTGCTAAGAAGTTTACTACCAAAAACCATAGGTATTAAAGGTCATTGTGTTTTAGGTTTACTTGCTCATAGACAAATTTTGCTGCGTTGTGATCAATATGAAGATTTTGTTTGTTCATTGTCACGACCTGTTAATTACTTTCAACACGCTGGAAAGGAACACCAATTTAGAACTTTTCCCTGGAGTGTTGGATATAATCCTAAGGAGGAAACATCTAAGGCGGCAGTTTGGATTTCACTTCCAAATCTGTCACCTGACTTGTTTGCAAGCAAACCTTTAATGTCCATCGCAGCTGCCGTTGGTAGGCCAATTGCCATTGATAAGGCCACACAAGTTAAGTCACGTCCGAGCACAGCGAGAGTGAAGGTGATCTTGGATCTGCTGGATCATTATCCAAATAAGGTGATGATGCAATACATTGATTCCAAATCTAGAAAGATTGTCGAGGACTTCCAAACAATTGTCTATGATAATTTGCCTGCATATTGCTCCCACTGTAAGCATCAAGGACATGAAGATACTCAGTGTCGTTTGTTAAAAGGAAAGAAAATGCAAAATGCTCAAGGTGATGATGATCGTGTAGTGCCTACTGAAGTTTTGGCTTTGGCTGAGGAGATGAGCAAAGTGGAAAAATTACAAGGGGATGCTAGGGATTATTTAAATGCTAAGTTGCAAAAAATAACTAATGCATCAAGTCGTGCCGATATTCCAGTTGATCGAGCTCTAGCTAGAATTTCCAGTGCAGTGAATTTGGTTAAAGCTGGGAATGTGGATGAAGGAACTGTTGAGAATCGAGTGAGGCATGGAGGACAACAAAATGTTGATGTTACTGAAAATGTTAATGGAGATTTGATCGTAGTTAATGCTGGACAAAAAAGAGATGGTGAAGGGATAGTTGCTGGTAATCGAACAGGTGTTCAAGAATTTGATTTGAGTCGAGTAATGACTGGTAATAAGCAACAAGGGATAGCAGTAGGTGATGCATCAGCTCCTATGAAAGCTAAACTTCCAGCTGATATCCATGCTGCCACAATTTTTGCACGAATGAACGCAACTGGTGCTTTGAAGGATGATGTTGATCTAATTGTTACTAGTTCTGGGCAGAATAGTCAAGGGGCAGGACAAGTTGAAAAAGTTGTAAAAATTCCAGCTATTGTAGGATCGAATCAGGAGGTTGTTGTTGCATTGAATGCAACTGAGGATCGACATGCATCTACCATTGTTAATATAGGAGTTGTTGCACCTTGTAAACCTGAGCATCTTCAGTAGATGGTGGAGGACAATGCAACAACAGTAGCTGATCGTGACAGAGCTGGGCATCCTACTGTAGGTGAAGTTTCAATGATCGATAAAGGTCCACCTAAACCTTCACGTGATGTTCCTGCTAAGACAGAATTAGCAAGGATTTTTAATGTGGTGAATCCAGTTGTGGAAGCCTATGATAAGCAGAATTTGTCTAAAGCTTCAACTGGGTGTTTTACAAAAGAATCAATTGACAATCGAACTGAAGTTGCTGCAAAAATTGGTAATGCAGTGAATGGTGTGGCAGATGGTAATCGAGCCTCAGTTGGTGTTGAGCAGATAAATTGGTCAGTTGTGTCACATAATAAAAGGGCTGCTACAGATCTTAAAATGCAGGAAGTTGCATCAGAAGACATTAGGTGTAGTAATGCTTTTGATGCATTGGTCATTGAACAAGAAGATGTAGAGAATGATCATGCTAAGAAATTGGGACTGGTATGTGGAGATACAGTCTCAAAATATGGAAAAAATAACTCTCCAACTAGTGGAAAGCAACAACACATTTCTCACAAAACTGGTGCTCGAGTGAAGGAACAGGCTGTTGGGACTTTAACAATACCTGATATCCACGCTGCAGCACATGAGCAGAATGAACTGATGGCAAGATCAAGTAGTAATGAAGGCTTCCAAGCTCATAGTTCCAATGTACCTATGCTGCAATTTTCCAATCCTCATCTAGAGCAAATCATCAAAAATGCCCAAAATGAAATGATGATGAATTGAACATTGGCTAAACAACCTTTTGTCACGCTGAACACTTCCGTGTTTGATGTCTCATCTCAATCAGTGGAGTCGTTTGGGGTGTTTGAAGGTGAATCTGGAAAGCCTAGTTTATCAATAGGATATAATAACGAGGTAATATGGTTGATGGATATTAACTCTAAGTTATGGGCTAACCAACGTGAATATGAAGATGAAGAAGATTTGGGCATAGGTTTTGCGGAGGATTCTTCTGATGAAGGTGAGAAGTGTAGTGGGGATGAGGAGGTGCTGTCAATAGCACCTAAAACGGAAGCTCCACAAAGGTAAACTCTAATAGAAAACTTAATGCAACAACACCAGATTTTGTGCCTCAAGCTGGAAAACAACAGGCTGGACCAAACACAGCAGGTGTTTCTCTACTGAAAAATGCAGCAAGGCCTGGACAACAGCAGCAGAGTAATGCAATCATACCAGCTGTGACATCTGTGGAGGAACATACATCAGAAGCACAAGCAGCTATTGAACAACAACAACACACTGGAAAAAGGCACGATGCTGCAACAATAACTACAACAACTCGAAATGCAAGAGCTGGAAATTTAGCTCACACCTATGCAACACAGTCCAAGCAGCAGCAGCAAGCCATGGAAAACACTCCAACTGATAGGCGTAATGGTGATCAACAAGCAGTAGCTGGAAGATTGGTTCAAACTGTAGAATCGAAGCAGTCCACTACAGTGATTCAAACGATGGGGCAGCAGCAGATTGTGACAACCAATCCTGCTATTTCATTAGAGGAGAGGAAGTTATTGGATACAATGGTAAGTTCCAATCCAATTAACTCTTTAAATCTTACTGTGGGTAGCACTGGACGCATGAGTAGAAGCAGAAAAAATATGCAACTCACTGAACAAAATCAAAGCAAGGCAATAGTGGCTAAAAATCAGGATGGAAACACATTGGTGTCACTTGGGTTTGAACAAAATGATCCACAACCAGTACACTTGGGGAGAGACTTGTATGAAGAAGGAGAGGAAGATGCAATGATACAACAATGTAGAGCAGAGGCCGCAAGAAAAGGAGATTTATCACCTATGCATAGCGGCAAAGGTAAGAAGACACATACAAGGAAAAATAGTTGGGACGACAAGGTCAGTGATTTTTTAAATGTTAGGCGACTTCCAATGAGAGTTGCCAAACAAAAGCAGGCTGCCCCAACTGCATCCACGAGGTCCAACCGCTCAAAAAAGAAGTCATGAATTTTGAAAACATTTTGAAGAGTTGGGACAGTGATGACAAAGAATTACAAATTGAAGAATTTACAAGTTTGGGCAAGAAGGGACAACAATTTAATTCCATCTACATTTTATTCTACCATTATGTTAGTATACTCATTTGTAATATCATCATAGAATATGTTATAAACTCTGTGATGATCATTAAATATTTGGTACTTTCCAGTTCTTTCTTTTTACATGCTTATTAGTAAGCGAGGCTTTTTATTTGCCTCAATAGGATTAGTACGTTAAGGTTTAGCCCGGTTTGTGTTGCCTTGGTCCTATGCCTTTGGAAAAATATCCACATGGCTATGAGATTATATGCCCTCGTGAGACATTGCCGACAGCTACACCATGAATTCTCTACATGAGGCTGTCATCATAAGGCAGTGTGAGGCGCAGAAGAGTGATTATATAGCCAAGGCATAAGGGTAACAATACCGGTGCTATTGTCCCCCTTATTTGTACTTTTCCTAATTGTTGTATTTTCTTTTCTTTTATTAATAAAAAACTACCCCTAGGCGCTTGCCTAGCAGATTGCCAAAAAAAAAATCCCCGAAGGATTCTACAAGTCGGCACAAGGATCTAAACATGACAATCAGCCCAAATTATGATGATAACAAGTAATTTCAATTAAATACGCAGTAAAATCAACAACCGGGACGGACCAAGTTACAATCCCCAATGATGATCTACCCCACGCTCATATCTGGCGTGCAAGTCACCTCAATACAGCACTATGATGTGCAAATCCGGAGTTTCAAACTCTCAGGATATCATTTACAAGTATTACTCACCTCAAGAAGGCCAAAAGTCTAGCTCGATATGCCCTTGCCTCTCGAATTGGCCTCCTCGTGCGACGAATCTGCCCAAAATACACAAACATCGATAAGCTCGATTTCTAAAAGGCGGGGTTTTAGCCATACATATCTGGCACTTGCCTCTTAATGGTACTACAATGATCCACTACTCTTAGGTAAACTTAAATCCACAATACAACATTCAATAGGGCCAATATTAGTAATAAATTCCATAACTTATTCCATTTGGGCATATTATCAAACACCTTGTAGGCATAGATATTTACACCTCATTATTATAGTATTGGTTTCTCCAACTATCACCATTAACCAACAATTCATCCCACTACTATTCTTTAACAATTTATACTCCTAATATCGCATGTGTGATCAACCATTCACACCCAAACCAATAAAAATTCCATCAAATAAATACCTTTAAATCCCTACCATATTCATGTATTTAAATTGGGAATTTATGGCTTCTAACCACTATACTATAAGTTGTAATACTTGATTCATACTCATATTCTCATAATATATCCATATATGTAAGTCTAAGGTGTAGGATTTACCTTGTGGAAGAAATCTTGCAAAACCCTCCTTTAAGTTCTCGAAGGAATTTCTTGAAAATCTAATGATTTTTAAGATCAATCCATGTTAATATAAGTGTTTGGGAGTAATAATCAACTCAAAGTACTCCAAAAATCTTACCTTAATCATATAAATGAAGAGTGGGACGAAATCCCCTTGAAAGAGAAAGCTCTTAATCCAAAAATGGGTATTTAGGGGCCTGTTACTAGAGCGGCCGCACATCTGGGCGCGCTAGTGACACATGCCCAGTAAAATGGTCATAACTTTCTGTATACATCTCCAAATTACAAACAGTTTGTTGCATTGGAAACTAGACTCAAAGGGATTTAATTTGATAGGTAGATCCTCACACAACTCCTTATATAACTGGAGATATGGTCGTTTAAATTGAGGTCTTGTGCACACTCATTTACAATTTCGTCTATTATGAAATTTCTCAACTTCAAAAGTTCCCATTAGCCATCCGAAATCACCCCGAGGTCCTCGGGACCTCAACCAAAAGTGCAAACCCATCCTAAAACATCATATGAACGGGTTCCAACCATAAAAACACATCCAACAATACAGAAATCACCAATTCTCAACGGATTCAAGCCTAAGAACTTTGAAACTTCTAACTTCCACATCCGATACTGAAACACGTCAAAACTAGTCTGAATAACCTCAAATTTTGCAAACAAGTCTAAAATGACATAAAGAAGCTACCTAACTCTCGAAATTCCATTCCGACTTCCGGATCAAAATATCGCCTATCAACCGGAAATTGTTAAAATACTAACTTCGCCAAAATGGGCTAACTCTTTCACCGAGCCTCCAAAATTACTTCCGGTTGCTCTCCTAAGCCTTAAATCATCCCTCGAAACTAATCGAATCATTGGATATAAATTCCGAGCCCTTTAACTCACAAGTCAATATCCGGTTAATTTTTCCAACTTAAGCCTTATTAAAAGAGACTAAGTGTCTCATTTCTTAATAAAATCACTCAAATTAAATTCTAACGCATCCAATACTGATAATGAAACATAAGGAAGAAGAAAATGGGAAGAACGGGGTAGTTACTCACGAGATGACGGGTCGGGTCGTCACATTCTCCCCAACTTAAACAAACGTTCGTCCTCGAACGTGCCCAGACTTGTTCCAAAAGCCCAACAATTGCTGAATAACCTTACCATGTATAAATCCGGGGATGAACTCACGTCATCCTATCTCACATAGGTCTGATAATACAATACAACTGAAATTTCACAGCCATTTAGACCATAAACCGTAGACCCACATTGCACTTTCCGAAATCATACCCAGAATTAACACGAACCAGCTGTAATAACCCACAATCCAACACTCGGAATGATAGTCTCTATTCACAGCAGTTGCCCACAATACCCAAATACCGATAGGAAACCTCTTGTTAGCTAAAGTCTTATTCCAACACTTTCATATACTGCCAACTATAAATAAAACACGCGATAAAACGTAACTATTTCTCAGATCAACCATTTATAAAGTCATTTCCTCTTTTACTAATATCGCAACAGATTTCCGAGCCGAACCTCGATATTATCCTCCTAACAAGCCGAAATCGATTTTGTTCGTATTCATCACTGCCCCTAATGATCACCTCAAATCTAACACACCACTCTGGTGTTATAACACCCCAATACATGCCTTGCATAATACGCGCACCCATAAGAAACGGTCCGAACATACTCAAATCATGAAAATGACTCAACTGAGAGAGTTGTACCTCAAACTCACTAGTACTGCCACAACACAAGGCTGAGGCCCGGTCTCACATCATAGAAATAGGACACACAAATTTGACCAGCAAAGTCATGTTTCCACACATCTTTGCTGCAACGCACGATCTTATCCAAATACTACTCCACATGAAACACCTCAAGTCACAATGCTTGAAATCGACAACTATGCTCAATTTATGGCTGGAGGCAGAGCAAATCATTACACCCACGGTAATACAAATAACACCTACTACGCAAACCTGATAGAACATAATCCAACTCACCTCGCCACTCAACCCGTGGCATTCCCGGCATAGCCCATGGCACAATAGTTCAGAATTGCCTGACGCTAAGACAACCAGTCTAAATTCTGACATCACATACAAAATCTAACATACCAGCAAGTAACGATCTACTCGAACCTCCAAATTTTGATAGCCGTTAAATAGTACCGACGCACACGATTCACAACCACAATATAGCCTGTACATGAGAACTCCTAGTCTCCAACTCCATATAGCACATGCATCATCATACCTTACCCCAATACTATTGAAGTGACATCAACTTAATCACATTGGCCTTTTTCTGAAACATGTAACCTCTACAAATCACTATGATTAGAAATAAAATTTCCTTAATCATCTGAAGATCATTCACCTTAATCATCTGAAGCTCATTTCTCTAATCACCCAAAGTTGCCTGTACTGCCTAAGAATGTTATGAATTTCCATTCAGGACTGAACCATGACCTTACACACGCAATTCTCAATCCTTCACAACATATCGCATATACCATATCATCCTAAGGTAACATGGGGACTTCACCTCCCCTTCCGAACCAGGAATGTTTACGTACTCAATTAGTCAAGAACTTTCATTGATCCCCTCTAGAAGAAAAACCATTACACATCCCATGCTCTGCATGACACATATAGGTCTTGTTCAAATTCTTACAATACTGATACGACGGATAAGATCTGTATAAATTCATAACACTTCCGAATCAATAATTCATTGGGTCTATACTTCTGGCAAAAACTATCACCTCATTCTGAACCAAAAAATAGTCTTAGCCCCTTAATTTACTTTATATACTCAGATTGCACTGATCTCGAATTCAATGATCTTGTCTCACCCATTACGAACTGCCCAGGCAATAAGCCACCTCAGATATAATCAAAAGCTGCATATGATACCCCAATATGCCAATAGGATACTAATTCGAACGTGTCACAAAAGGAAAACGAACTCTGGAAGGAATTACCAATCCCACGCACTAATACGGACTTTCCTTAGAAAATAGGAAGTAAGGTATACAAAATAGCATATAGAAAACTATACTCAGTATCACACTGTTGTGGCGTGCAACCCGATCCAGATAATATACCCATGGCGGCGTGCCACCCGATCCATACATAGATCTCACATAAGGAGATGCACATCGAGCCAAATTTGCTCATTATAACAAAATACCGAGTATCGGTCATAAGCATGCTAAGTGCATAATAATATCTCTGAGGGACATATAGCGTTATAAGCTACAAAACTCAAGCACAACTAAGGTGCGATGTACAATCTGAGTTTCAAGAGCCAAGATGCTCATATAACGTCATTCCTACACAGATTCTCAACACATAGCAATTTCTCAAGTCGTCTCACAACTCACATGGCGCAATGCATCACTACGCAAAATATCTGACAATGAAACATCAACCTAGCTACTCCTCCATGAGGACCGCGTTACTAAAATGGACACATCTGGCCTGATATAGAGCTATTATTCACATTAAATCTATCCATCGACTTCAAGCCAATTCTGATCACACTGAACTAGTTTGATAACCTTTCTAAGGTCCATAATAACTCCCATTTGATAACACACAAGAACAACCATCACAAATTTCCTACTTGGTTTACATCTTTAATAAATCAAGTGATCACATGCCACACTTATATAATCTTCTCATGGTACACACTCCCACAACCTACCACAACAATGTCTGGAATGTACCTCCAAACCACCAGTTGCACTAATGCTGAAGAGCGATCAAGAATCATTAACCAGGATGCAAAACCCCTTTTTCAAAGCACCGACCTTAGGTGTAGCTGAAAACAATGCCAACTTAGCGTAGACATCGAAATTTATATCCTGCTCATCCGAGCTCATGACATCTTGTCAAAAAATTTCCTTCACTCGTGCCATTCTCGACCCAATTTCCACAACCAGAACTGATTCACTAGTATGCATCAAATCGGAACTAACATAGTAGATAACCGTGCAATCCGCTAACCAGTAGAAAGCTCCCCAACTTGGCTCGAAGCCATAGATCACAACACATATACTCTATTGTTGTCGTAATATCATGGTGAGATCAAACTCACTCCTTCATAAGCTTGTGGAAACATGAATCATCAGAATTTTAACTCTTCTGCAATTTTTGCATTCACTCACATAATAGTTAAGCCCACTCTTTAGCCGACAAAATTTTTACTAAGTCTCAAATTTTTCAAAAATTTCGACAGAGTTTCCTTTGTAATTGGGCCTATCCACCTGCCAGAGAATCACCAAAACCATCCTAACAACACGTCCACAACTTGACAAAGCATCAAAATGTATATCACAACATTAATCTCAATACTACATGTATTATATTATCAAAATTAATACATGGACATGCGTTGCACCTATTCGAATCATAACACATAGAAATTACCTTTCAATCCTCCATTATTGGGCTATCCAACCGAGTAAGAACATATTCTTTCTTTAATGTTTTCGACCTTCAAGGTGGTCTCCTCGACTCATAGATTTCATCATAATACATTTTACAGAAGCGATCTCAGCTCCCAGACTTATCTAACTAGTATGACAAATAGATTTTTCTCATAAGCCAATTACCCACTAACTTTACCTTTAGTTGTTATCTTTGTATACCTTCCACTGCCATATACGTTACACAACCATATAATCTTCTTGGGTCTGAACTCAACCCGCAATGTGCTATTTACTTCGCTCCCAACCAGGAGAACTAAAAAGATTCTCCACGCACCCACAACTCGGGGCAACACATCCAATCACAATAGAAATCAAACACTTAATGGTCCATCTATCACCTAGCAGTCCTTCTTCGACACTTCCAAGTCATATAGACACACCACACAACACCAATATATTCATCACGTAGCTATCTAGCCGCCATTCTCACAATTAGGGACAATACTGAACATATAAGGTCATAATACCAGCTCGCAAAATCAGCACCTCGGTGCTCAAGCCATAGGCGAAGATTCGGCCTCAAGTCCTCCAGACTGGCCTAACATCGACTCATAGAAATTACATTTTGCCCCTCGATCGGGGAATCACGAGCCATCAACACACATATAATACTGAGCGCTAATGTGCGCATACAAATGTGAGGAAGGAATTGTAAAAGTTACTTTTCAAGCTGAATCAAAGACGCACGATAAGAATTCAAGAATATGAAGTTTTTCCTAAAGATTCTACAGCCTCTCGAGGATAAATACAGACGTCTCCGAACCGATCCGCGAGACTCTACTAAACCTGCTCATGACTCGTGAGACCTATGCAACCTAGGCTCTGATACCAACTTGTCACGACCCAAATCCCAAACCTGGTCGTGATGGTGCTTCTCATGAAGACAAGGCCAGCCAACAAAACAAATGCTTCCTTGTAACAGTTATTTAACATTTATAAAGCTAAAACGTGATTAGCATAATCATAAGCACAGAAAAATAATGATAACACCTGGGAACCATCCCGTCACAGCCCGACATTGGGGTGTCACTAGTCATGAGCTACTACAGAATTCGCTAAAGAACTACAAGTCCGAAAATGGGAAACAAAGTCTGAAATTAATATGAACAAAATAAAATAAGGGAGAAGATCTGGTGCCACGGATGCTAGCAGTCACCTGGCTCAGCTACGATAACAAATCTTCAATCCGCTAATAACCCGCTACCGGTTGAACAATACCTGCAACTGCACGCGTGGTGCAGGGAGTAAAGTGAGTACTTCGAACTCAGTGGTAATAAGAGTAAATAATAACTGAGCGGCAAAAAATTGTGTAAGAGCACACCAACATGCAATATGGGACAACACAACTCTTTTAGAAAAACAGTAAGTCAGGGAAAAATCCTTTAGAAAATATCCAGCTCAGTTTAAAACCTCTTTTAGAAATGATCTTTTCAACGGTTGCGAATATACTTTCAAAAATAATTTGTGACACTATGCACAGAAATCTGCCCCTCGGGCAATATCTTTGTTCCTGGTCAGCCACTCGGGCCCCAACAGTCAATGATCAAATAATACTAGCACAACAGATAAATATCTCAAGAAATATCACAACAACAACAAACAATGAACAAATGCATGAATGCAATGCAATGCATATGATGGTACATTCCAGTACCCACTGCGGCGTGCAGCCCGAGCCATCCATATTTATTTATCGTCGACGACGCTCAATGGGGGTGTGTACAGACTCCAGAGGGGCTGCTACAGCCCAAGCACAATATCTTGGTCAGTCATTGTTACCTGACCGGTCAGCCATTGTTACCTGACCAATTTACATCATACAGTGCCATTGTTACCACCGTTTCAAGTCACATCATACAGTGTCATTGTTACCACTGTTTCAAGTTACATCATACAGTATCATTATTACCACTGTTTCAAGTTACATCACACAGTTTCATTGTTATCACTGTTTCAAATTACATCATACAGTGTCATTGTTACCACTATTTCAAGTTACCTCACACAGTGTCATTGTTATCACTGTTTCAAATTTCTTCTCAGTCCATAAAATAATATAAGCCCCTTGGGCATTTATAAAACAGTAGTCCTCAGCCCGAAATAACACTTAAAATATCATTTGAGTTTTCAAAACTTAGAGATATGGCTGAGTTTACAAAACAATATTCAAAACATTGGTCTGAGACCGTATGATATGCAAATTATGCTAAAACAGTAATATCAATCCCCGAAGGATTCTACAAGTCGGCACAAGACCCCAAATATGGCAATCAGCCCAAATTATGATGATAACAAGTAATCTCAGTTAAATACGCAGTAAAATCAACAACCGGGACGGACAAAGTCACAATCCCCAATGGTGCTCTACCCCACGCTCATATCCGGCGTGCAAGTCACCTCAATACAGCACTATGATGTGCAAATTCGGGGTTTCAAACACTCAGGATATCATTTACAAGTATTACTCACCTCAAGACGGCCAAAAGTCTAGCTCGCTATGCCCTTGCCTCTCGAATTGGCCTCCTCGTGCGATGAATCTGCCCAAAATCACACAAACATCGATGAAGCTCGATTTCTAAAAGGCGGGGTTTTAGCCATACATATATGGGACTTGCCTCTTAATGGTACTACAATGATCCACTACTCTTAGGTAAACTTAAATCCATAATACAATATTCAATAGGGCCAATATTAGTAATAAATTCCATAACTTATGCCATTTAGGCATATTATCAAACATCTTGTAGGCATAGATATTTACACCTCATTACTATAGTATTGGTTCCTCCAACTATTACCATTAACCAACAATTCATCCCACTACTATTCTTTAACAATTTATACTCCTAACATCGCATGTGTGATCAACCATTCACACCCAAACCAATAAAAATTCCATCAAATAAATACCTTTAAATCCCTACCATATTCATATATTTAAATTGGGAATTTATGGCTTCTAACCACCATACTATAAGTTGTAATACTTGATTCATACTCATATTCCCATAATATATCCATATATGTAAGTCTAAGGTGTAGCATTTACCTTTTGGAAGAAATCTTGCAAAACCCTCCTTTGAGTTCTTGAAGGAATTTCTTGAAAATGTAAGGATTTTTAAGATCAATCCATGTTAATATAAGTGTTTGGGAGTAATAATCAACTCAAAGTACTCCAAAAATCTTACCTTGGATCATAGAAATGAAGAGTGGGACGATATCCCCTTGAGAGAGCAAGCCCTTGCTCCAAAAATGGCTTGGGAACTCTCTATTCCCAGTCTTGGGGTATTTAGGGGCCTTTTACTAGCGCGGCCGCACATCTGGGCGCGCTAGTTTGCCCAGTATTCTGTCTTGGGCGCGCATCTGGGCGCGCTAGTGACACATGCCCAGTAGAATGGTCATAACTTTCTGTATACAACTCCTAATTACGAACGGTTTGTTGAGTTGGAAACTAGACTCAAAGGTCTTTAATGTGATAGGTAGATCCTCGCACAACTCCTTATATAACTGGAGATATGGTCATTTAAATTGAGGTCTTGTGCACACTCATTTACAATTTCGTCTATTATGAAATTTCTCAACTTCAAAAGTTCCCATTAGCCATCCGAAATCACCCCGAGGTCCTCGGGATCTCAACCAAAAGTGCAAACCCATCCTAAAACATCATATGAACTGGTTCCAACCATAAAAAACACATCCAACAACACAGAACTCACCAATTCTCAACATATTCAAGCCTAAGAACTTTGAAACTTCTAACTTCCACATCTGATGCCGAAACACGTCAAAACTAGTCCGAATGACCTCAAATTTTGCAGACAAGTCCAAAATGACATAAAGAAGCTACTGAAACTCTCGAAATTCCATTCCGACTTCCGGATCAAAATATCGCCTATCAATCGGAAATCGTCAAAATACTAACTTCGCCAAAATAGGCCAACTCTTTCACCGAGCGTCCAAAATTACTTCCGGTTGCTCTCCTAAGCCTTAAATCATCCCCCGAAACTAACCGAATTATTGAAAATAAATTCCGAGCCCTTTAACTCACAAGTCAATATCCGGTTGATTTTTCCAACTTAAGCCTTCTTAAAAGAGACTAAGTGTCTCATTTCTTAATAAAATCACTCAAATTAAATTCTAACGCACCCAATACTGATAATGAAACATAAGGAAGTAGAAAATAGAAAGAACGGGGTAGTTAATCACGAGACGACGGGTCGGGTCATCACACTTATATATCTCATAAAAAGAATTCATGCTAGAATATTATTATTAATTAACATCTCATGAACTAATAACAATTAAAAATAACAATAGAATCATGTAACATATTATAGATTCCCATTATATCTAATACAAAATTTCAAATTCAAGTTATGAACTATCTCAATAGTTATATGAATATATATTTTATCCACAATAAAATAATATCAACATTCAAACGATATGACTATTGCACAAGACATATGTATTATGGTTTGAACTCTTCAAATATAATACTATAATATTTTGTAAATAAATTTTAGACACAATAAACTACGACTCTGATACCACTGAAGGATTGCGTATAGGTATTCGCAACATGCAGCAGAAGACAATAACAATCCTAGGCAGATCTTTTTGTGTTTAAAATTTATTTACATGTCAATAGATCAGATCTAAGATGTCCTGGTGAAGAGGGTCTCGTTTCAAAATTTCTTCGATAGTGCGAAGACTCTATGCGTATCCACACCGAGACTGATCCTTGCTATCAACTCTTTGATCAATGAAATACGCGAACAAATTGAACGAAATATTGTGTTGAAATTTTTCACAAAAATTTCAACTCAATGTTAGAAGAACAAGAAACACTTTTCTTGTAATTATATTTTTTTTCTTGGTTTTGTATTGCACTCTCACTTTCATAAAGTGATTTTTCTTCTCAAGAATTATTGTGACTAGGAATAGGTTTTCTCTCCCAGAAAAATTCTTTTCTCTCTAACTTCTGCGACAGCCTAATACCCTTTTTATATCATCAATAGGAACGTTTTCCTATTAGGTTAAGTAATGGTTAAGGTATTGATTTTCTTTTTGGAGTAAAAGTTTAATTTTACCGTTCTTGAAAATCAAACTCATTCCAAAGGAGAATCGCCGACGTCCTGGACTAACGTTAATTGGATCTAACAAATTAGGCACCATTAATATTTATATAAATATCTTATATAAACAAATATTAATTACATGCACTAAATATATATCACATATATAATTTCAAGAGATATAATTTAATTTTCCATTTCAAATAGAAAACTTCAATTTATTCACAATATTAATTATAACCTCTGTGCTAGCAAAGAATATAATAATATTTCATTTGGACTAATAACTTAAATTCTTTAATTTAATTATCAAATAATAAGTTAATTATTCCTTTAGCAAAGATCAGAACACTCGTTAGTGTGCGACCCCATAGGTTCAATACTAAGCCGGAAGTAAATTGACCACATCAATATACTAATCAAGGTTGGCGTCTAGCAACACTCCTTAACGACCGGATAGCATGAAGTATACAACTTACTCTCAAGAACCAGTAGAAGAATAATCTAGTAATTACTTCTGTCCTTGTAGCTCTGGATCACCCTAGGATATGGTTCAACTGTCAAATCCAAATAGGCGACCTACTATGTGTTCATGTCAAGTATAATTGATCAT
Organism: Nicotiana sylvestris; assembly: GCF_000393655.2. Lineage (NCBI taxonomy): Eukaryota > Viridiplantae > Streptophyta > Magnoliopsida > Solanales > Solanaceae > Nicotiana > Nicotiana sylvestris. Next base: position 7,585,519 of record NC_091066.1, read on the forward strand.
TGAACAACCTAAGAAACTCTTTTCTTGTTTCATTCAATTGCCCTGGCCAAGGTCTTAGTTTGGTCGTTTATAATTTATGACAACATGGAGCTTAAACACATTACCAGGAGCTGACAGATTCCATCTTGATCAAACACTAATTCTATAAGTATTTAATCGTACCCAATATCCTTTCAACTATCGTCCTAGGGCCATAGGTGTCTAGTATTAAAGCACAATAAATAACTTGTCAATTACTATGACGATCTCATGTCAAAGAAAATTCTTACATCACATTCTTCAAGAGAATATCCTATTGACAGTTTATGGTAATTCTAACCATTAGGAATTATCTAATGAGTCGGTTCAATGATCATATCTCTATATGCATCATTTATCTATGTAATTTAGTTAATGGGATCAACTAATCTTTATCCCATAAAGACAATCACATAAATATTGATCTAACTGGATTACTAATGTCCACATTAATAATCCTAAGATCAAGAACAAATTTAGATTAAATTATAAGAAATTTTACTCTCATTATCATGATCTCCATCACAATGTCAAGTCTCAAAATTTAATCAAGGACCTTGTAAAATTAATCAAGCAATTAATAACAATGATAAAAGAATATCAAATACCATATATATTTTATATCAAATAACGTTCACAAAATATGTTCAAATCATCAAATATGATATTGGATCTAGGGCATATTGTGACGACCCAAGGGGTCATCACCGTAATTCTTCCTTGTTCCGCGCTTCCGAGGCCTTGAAAACCTCGCTTTTAGTTGCCTCGATTGGCGTGCGCAGTTCGGGTGCGTAGACGGAAAGTTTTTATGTTAGAATATGTGAATTATGTGAAACATTTGATGAATTTTGGTATTAATATGCATAATGTTGACTTCGGTCAATATTTTGGGTAAACGGACCCGGACCTGTGATTCGACGGTCCCGGAGGGTCTGTAGAAAAATATGGGACATGGGCGTGTGCCCGGAATTAAATTCCGAGGTCCCAAGCCTGAGAAATGAATTTTTGGTGTGAAATTATTTTCTGAAATTAATTAAGGAAAATGAAGAAGAAAATTGATTAGAAAACTGTGGTATCGGGCTCGTATTTTGGTTCCGACGCCCGGTACGAGTCTTAAATATGTTTTAAGCACTATCTGTAAAGTTTGGCTAAAAACGGACGTCATATGACGTGTTTCGGACTAAAAATGGAGAGTTTGAGTTATGAAAGTTGAAGAAAGAAAATCATGTGTTTGAGGCTTGATCCTATGTATATGATGTTATTTTGGCGATTTGATCACACAAGTAAGTCCGTAAGATATTTTTAAGGTTATGTGCATGTTTGGTTTGGAGCCCCGAGGGCTCGGGTGAGTTTTGAATGGGGCCCAGGAGGTCTTGGACTTAGAAAAAAGAAAATATTCAGGTTCAGATGTTGCAGGCCCAGCGCGGCCGCGGCCATTTCCGTGCGGTCCGCGCTGGCAGCCACGTGGTCGCGGTGCTTTTCTGTGCGGTCCGCGTGGTGGGGGTTCAGAGGGTCGACCAGCGCGGCCGCGCACCAAATCAGTGCGGTCCGCGCTGGGTGGGTTCAGAGAGAGCCCACTTCTTCCCTCCCTCGGCGCGACTGCGGTACATTTCTGCGCGGTCCGCGCTGGCAGCCACGCGACCGCGGTGCATTTCTGCGCGGTCCGCGCCAGCCACCAGCATATATATAAATTTGGGATTTTCAGTCATTTTTTCCACTTTTCAAAAACCCAAAACCTAAGAGGCGATTTTCCAAACAACTTTTCTTCTTCAAAACGATTGGTAAGTGATTTCTAACTCATTTTCTTCACTTCTTAACATCTTTTAACATGATTTCAACTTCAAAACAAAGATTTTCATGGGGGAAATTGGGTGTTTTGGGTAGAACCTAGGTTTTCTACAAATTGAGGAGTTGGACCTCAATTTGGGGTCCGATTTCAAAACAAAGCATATACTTGGATTCGTGGGAGAATGGGTAACCGGGTTTTGGTCCAAACCTCGAGTTTCGACCACGTGGGTCCGGGGGTATTTTTGACTTTTTTGGGAAAAACCTTGAAAAAAATCTATTTTCATGCATTGGGGATGATTCATTTAGTAATTATTAATGTGATTAAGTAACTTATGACTAGATTCGAGCGGATTGGTGGTGGAATCAAGAGGTAAAGCTATACTAGAAGCGTGAGTTGAGTTTGGAGCATTCGAGGTAAGTGTTTGTTCTAACTTTGGCTTGAGGGAATAGGATTAGGATGATATTTGCTACTTGCTAATGTGGAGTACGGTGTATAGGCATGGTGACGGTTATCTATGCACCGGAGTCTAGCATGACCGTGAGTCTTGATTGCTTTTAATTCGAATAATGTGACACAAGCTCCTTGTTTATTTGATGAGTTTCATATAATGTGAACGGTTGAGGTAAAATTGTGATTGGTGTACTTTTGGAGCGTTAGCTTGAGTTGTTATTCTCCCCTGAAGGGGTCTACTATATGAAGTCAGATATTATGAACTATAATTGGGATCATGTGGCACGCCGTCCACTTATATATGATATTATGGGATCGTGTGGAACGCCGTCCACTTATATATGGCATTATGGGATCGTGTGGCACGCCGTCCACTTATATATGATATTATGGGATCGTGTGGCACGCCGTCCACTTATATATGACATTATGGGATCGTGTGGCATGCCGTCCACTTATATATGATATTATGGGATCGTGTGGCACGCCGTCCACTTATATATGACATTATGGGATCGTGTGGCACGCCGTCCACTTATATATGATATTATGGGATCGTGTGGCACGCCGTCCACTTATATATGATATTATGGGATCGTGTGGCATGCCATCCACTTATATATAATATTATGGGATCGTGTGGCACGCCGTCCACTATATGTATATATATCATGGAAACCGGAGTTTCTTCTATTTATTTCCGATATTTCATTTTTATCTGTTACTCCCCGATAGCATGTCCCCTCCCAGTTTTACTTTGTATTATCTTGTTATTGTTTTCTTGCACTTGTTGTATATATATCTGTACAGGTTAATTGTGGTAGGTACTGTCTAGCCTCGTCACTACTTCGCCGGGGTTAGGCCAGGCACTTACCAGCACATGGGGTCGGTTGTGCTGATGCTACACTCTGTGCATTTTTGGTGCACAGATCAGGGAGCAGCTTACGAACCGCAGCAGTAGGACTTGTGGGAGCTATCTTCAGTCCAGGGACTCTCGAGGTAGCCTAGCTAGCGTTCGCCGGCCGAAGTCCCTCTCCATGTTTTTCGTTTGTTCATCTTGTATCAGACAAACATGATGTATTTCCTTTCAGACATCGTTTGTAGTATTCTGTAGTAGTCCGTGGGCTAGTGACACCAGACCTTGGGTACTGGTGTGCATTAAACTTCTGCACTTTTGGTTTTCAGTCGCTTTAGATTTAAAGTCTTCCGCTTAGATTTTGTCTCGTTTATTTATTGTTTGAAAGAAAGCAGGAAAGGTGTTTTACATATTTGGCTTGCCTAGCTCCGATAGTAGGCGCCATCACGACACCCGATGGTGGGAAATCCGGGTCGTGACAAGTTGGTATTAGAGTACTATGTTACTTAGGTCTCACAACTCACGGACAAGCTCTGTAGAGTCTGAGGGATCGGTACGGAGACGTCTGTATTTATCCCGCAGAGGCTACTGAGTTAGGAAAACTTTACCTTGTTCATTCTTGTCGTGCGATTCTGTTTCTCAATTACTGATTGTCTTTCCACTCTGTTCTTTCGCAGATGGCGAGGACACGTGCTTCCTCTTCTACCGCGCAACAACCTGAGCCCCCAGCAGCAGCCCCTAATAGGGGCAGAGGGCGAGGCCGATGCCGTACCAGAGGCCGAGGCCGGGGCAGAGCTCAGCCCCGAGCAGCATTTCCAGCGACGGAGCCTCAGGTCGATTTTGAGGAGGAGGTTCCGGCCCCAGCTGTTCCAGTGGGCCTAGCTCAGGTCCCAGAGGGTTTATAGCCACTCCAGTGCTCCAGGACGCTTTGGTCCGACTGGTAGGCTTTATGGAGGGCATTTCTAGAGTGGGTTTGCTTCTCGTAGCTCCAGCCACATCTCAGACTGGGGGAGGAATTCAAACTCCCGATACTCGTACTCCAGAGCCGGTAGCTCCTCAGGCTCAGGTTCCAGCAGTTCAGCCAGCCGTGGCAGTTCAGCCAGCTGTGGCAGCCCAGCCAGGTATTGCGGCTCAGTCCAGCGATGGTGCGGCTATGTCCGCGGATGCTTTGTGGAGGCTTGATCGTTTCACCAAGCTCTTCACAACCACATATAGTGGCACACCCTCAGAGGATGCTCAGGATTTCATATTCAGCTGTCATGAGGTTCTACGGACTATGGGCATTGTAGAGACCAATGGGGTCGACTTCGCCACTTTTCGCCTGGCAGGATCCGCCAAGACTTGGTGGAGGGATTTCTGTTTAGCCAGGCCAGCAGGGTCGCCATCATTGACCTGGGATCAGTTTTCAGAGTTATTTCTGGGGAAGTTTCTTCCAGTTACTCAGCGAGATGCTCTTCGCAGGCAGTTTGAGCGTCTCCAGTAGGGTCCTATGACGGTCACCCAGTATAAGACCCGATTCATTGACCTTGCTCGTCATGCCATTGTGATACTCCCCAACAATAGAGAGAGGGTGCGGAGGTTTATTGATGGGTTGGCCCATCCGATACGTATTCAGATGGCCATAAGTGCCGGTAGTGAGATTTCATTTCAGGAGGGAGCAGATGGTGCCCGCCGGATAGAGATGGCACTTGCTCAGGGAGGTGGTCATGGGTCTAATAAGAGGCCCCGTCATTCTGGTAGATTCAGTGGTACCTCGTCTGGAGGTAGGGATTCTTATGGTAGAGGCCATCCTTCGAGGCCCTTTCAATCAGCTCTCCAGGCTTCTCATGGTACACCAGGTGGTCGTGGTTCTCATCCGCAGTATTCTGACCAGCAGCTCTTTAGTTCACCATCAGCACTTATCAGTGCACCACCACTTCGTTATTCTCAGCAGCCGAGGGCTTGTTATACTTGCGGTGATGTGAGTCACATTGCCAGATATTGCCCTCGAGCCTCTAGCAGCTCGCAGCAACAGGGTTCTCGCCCGATGATCCAGGCACCAGTTGCCCCACCGCCTGCCCAGCCGACTAGAGGCGGGGGTAGAGGACATAGAGGTGGAGGTAGAGGTCTTAGAGGTGGAGCTCAGACCGCTAGAGGTAGGGGTCAGCCAGCAGCAGATCGTCCTAGGGATATGATTCAGGGAGGTGGGTCCCAGCCCCGTTGTTATGCTTTGCCAGCCAGGCCAGAGGCTGAGTCATCAAATGCTGTGATTACAGGTACCATTCTAGTCGGTGATAGGGATGCTTCTGTGCTATTTGATCCCGGATCTACGTATTCATATGTGTTGTCCTATTTTGCACCCTATTTGGTTATGCCTAGTGACTCGTTGAGTATTCCTATTTATGTGTCAACACCGGTGGGTGACTCTATTGTGGTCGACCAAGTTCATCGTTCTTGTATCGTAGTGTTTGGGGGTCTTGAGACCCGTGTTGATTTGTTGCTTTTGGACATGGTCGACTTCGATGTTATATTGGGGATGGATTGGTTATCCCCGTACCATGCTATCTTGGATTGCCATGCCAAGACCGTAACCTTAGCCTTACCGGATTTACCCCGTTTAGAGTGGAGGGGGACTTCTGGTCATTGTAATCGCAGTGTTATCTCGTATGTGAAAGCTCGGCGTATGGTCGAGAAGGGATGTTTGGCCTACTTGGCGTATGTTCGCGATTCTAGCGCGGAGGCCCCTTCTATTGATTCTGTGCCCGTTTGTTCGGGAGTTTCCTGAGGTTTTCCCTTCAGACTTGCCGGGTATGCCGCCCGACAGGGATATCGACTTTTGTATTGATTTGGCCCCGGGCACTCAGCCCATTTCTATCCCGCCATATCGTATGGCCCCGCCGGAGTTGAAAGAGTTAAAGGAACAGCTGCAGGATTTGCTTGAGAAAGGTTTCATTAGACCCAGTGTTTCGCCTTGGGGTGCGCCGGTGTTGTTTGTTAAGAAAAAGGATGGTTCGATGAGAATGTGCATCGATTACCGGCAATTGAACAAGGTTACAATTAAGAATAAGTACCCACTGTCGAGGATCGACGATTTATTCGACCAGCTTCAGGGTGCGAGGGTATTTTCAAAGATAGATTTGAGATCTGGCTACCACCAGCTGAGGATTAGGGCATCTGATGTCCCTAAGACAGCATTTCGCACTTGGTATAGGCACTATGAGTTTTTGGTCATGTCATTTGGATTGACTAATGCCCCAGCAGCGTTCATGGAGTTGATGAACCGAGTGTTCAGACCTTATTTGGACTTGTTCGTGATAGTCTTCATTGACGATATTCTTATATACTCCCGCAGTCAGGAGGAGCATGAGCAGCACCTCAGAGTGGTCCTTCAGACCCTAAAGGATAGTCAGTTGTATGCTAAGTTCTCAAAGTGCGAGTTTTGGTTGAGTTCGGTCGCATTCCTGGGTCATGTCGTATCAGCAGCAGGTATTCAGGTAGACCTGAAGAAGATAGAGGCAGTCAAGAACTGGCCTCGACCAGCTTCAGCTACGGATATTCGGAGTTTCCTGGGGTTAGCAGGTTACTACCGTCGGTTCGTGGAGGGGTTTCCATCCATTGCAGCCCCTATGACCATATTGACCCAGAAGGGTGTCCAGTTCAGGTGGTCGGACGAGTGTGAGGCAAGCTTTCAGAAGCTCAAGACGGATCTGACTACGGCACCAGTATTGGTTTTGCCCACAAGTTCAGGGCCATATACGGTCTATTGTGATGCGTCTCGTATTGGGCTTGGTGCAGTGTTGATGCAGGAAGGCAAAGTCATTACTTATGCTTCGAGGCAGTTGAAGATCCACGAGAAGAATTATCCGGTTCATGATCTCGAGTTGGCAGCCATTGTTCATACCTTCAAGATCTGGAGGCATTACTTATATGGTGTGACGTGTGAGGTTTACACTGATCACAAGAGTCTTCAGTATATGTTCAAGCAGAAAGAGTTGAATTTGAGGCAGAGGAGGTGGTTAGAGTTGCTAAAGGATTATGATGTTACTATCTTATACCACCCGGGGAAGGCCAATGTGGTGGCCGATGCATTGAGCAGGAAGTCCGCCAGCATGGGTAGTCTTGCTTATATTCCAGTCAGCCAGAGATCGCTTGCTTTGGATGTTCAGGCCTTGGCCAATCGTCTTGTGAGGTTGGATATTTCTGAGCCTAGCAGAGTGTTAGCTTGCACGGTTGCTCGTTCCTCACTATTAGAGCGTATCCGCGAGCGGCAGTTTGAGGATCCCCATTTGTGTGTCTTGAGAGACACGGTGCAGCGTGGAGGTGCCAAGAAAGTAACCTTAGATGATGATGGTGTATTGAGATTGCAGGGGCTAGTTTGTGTGCCCAATGTTGATGGGATTCGAGAGTTGATCTTAGCGGAGGCCCACAGTTCTCGGTATTCTATTCACCCGGGCGCCACGAAGATGTATCAGGATCTGAGGCAGCACTATTGGTGGCGTAAGATGAAGAAAGACATCATTGCGCACGTGGCTCGGTGTTTGAATTGTCAGCAGGTTAAGTACGAGCATCAAAGACCCGGTGGTCTATTTCAGAGGATTGCACTCCCCGAGTGGAAGTGGGAGAGGATTACGATGGATTTCATTACTGGACTCCCGATGACTCGGAAAAGGTTTGATGCAGTTTGGGTCATTGTTGATAGGCTGACAAAGTCAGCGCATTTTGTTCCTGTTGCAGCCACCTATTTGTCCGAAAGGTTAGCCGAGATTTATATCAGGGAGATTGTTTGCCTTCATGGGGTGCCGCTATCTATCATTTCGGATCGGGGTACGCAGTTTACCTCGCATTTCTGGAGAGCGGTTCAGCAAGAGTTGGGCACCCAGGTTGAGTTGAGTACAACATTTCATCCCCAGACGGACGGTCAGTCCAAGAGGACTATTCAGATTCTTGAGGACATGCTCCGAGCCTGTGTCATTGATTTTGGAGGCTCGTGGGACCAATTTTTGCCTTTAGCAGAGTTCGCCTACAACAACAGCTACCAGTCCAGCATTCAGATGGCTCCGTATGAGGCATTGTATGGTAGGCAATGTCGGTCTCCAATTGGATGGTTTGAGCCGGAAGAGGCTCGTTTATTGGGTACGGATCTGGTTTAGGAGGCCTTGGACAAGGTCAGGATTATTCAGGATAGACTTCGTACAGCTCAGTCCAGACAGAAGAGTTATGCAGACCGCAAGGTCAGAGATGTTGCTTTCATGGTCGGTGAGCGGGTATTGCTCCGTGTATCGCCTATGAAGGGCGTGATGAGATTTGGGAAGAAGGGCAAGCTCAGCCCTAGGTTCATCGGTCCATTTGAGATTCTTGATCGTGTGGGAGAGGTGGCTTATAGACTTGCCTTGCCACCTAGCTTGTCAGCTGTGCATCCCGTGTTTCATGTATCTATGCTCCGGAAGTATCGCGGAGATCCATCGCACGTGTTGGATTTCAGCATTGTCCAATTGGACAAGGATCTGTCATATGAGGAGGAGCCGGTAGCTATTCTAGACCGGCAGGTTCGACAGTTGAGGTCGAAGAGTTTTCCTTCGGTGCGTGTTCAGTGGAGAGGTCAGCCTCCTGAGGCATCGACCTGGAAGTCCGAGTCCGATATGTGGAGCCGTTATCCTCATTTATTTCCCGACTCAGGTACTTCTTTCTTTTGTCCGTTCGAGGACGAACGGTTGTTTTAGAGGTGGAGAATGTGACGACCCAAGGGGTCATCACCGTAATTCTTCCTTGTTCCGTGCTCCCGAGGCCTTGGAAACCTCGCTTTTAGTTGCCTCGATTGGCGTGCATAGTTCGGACGCGTAGTCGGAAAGTTTTTATGTTAGAATATGTGAATTATGTGAAACATTTAATGAATTTTGGTATTAATATGCATAATGTTGACTTCGGTCAACATTTTGGGTAAACGGACCCGAACCTGTGATTCGACGGTCCCGGAGCGTCCGTAGAAAAATATGGGACTTGGGCGTGTGACCGGAATTAAATTCCGAGGTCCCAAGCCCGAGAAATGAATTTTTGGTGTGAAATTGTTTTCTGAAATTAATTAAGGAAAATGAAGAAGAAAATTGATTAGAAAATTGTGGTATCGGGCTCGTATTTTGGTTCCGACGCCCGGTACGAGTCTTAAATATGTTTAAGCACTATCTGTAAAGTTTGGCTAAAAACGGACATCATATGACGTGTTTCGGACTAAAAATGGAGAGTTTGAGTTATGAAAGTTGAAGAAAGAAAATCATGTGTTTGAGGCTTGATCCTATGTATATGATGTTATTTTGGCGATTTGATCGCACGAGTAAGTCCGTAAGATGTTTTTAAGGTTGTATGCATGTTTGGTTTGGAGCCCCGAGGGCTCGGGTGAGTTTTGAATGGGGCCCGGGAGGTCTTGGACTTAGAAAAAAGAAAATATTCAGGTTCAGATGTTGCAGGCCCAGCGCGGCTGCGGCCATTTCCGCACGGTCCGCGCTGGCAGCCACGCGGCCGCGGTGCTTTTCTGTGCGGTCCGCGTGGTGGGGGTTCAGAGGGTCGACCAGCGCGGCCGCGCACCAAATCAGTGCGGTCCGCGCTGGGTGGGTTCAGAGAGAGCCCACTTCTTCCCTCCCTCGGCGCGGCCGCGGTACATTTCCGCGCGGTCCGCGCTGGCAGCCACGCGACCGCGGTGCATTTCTGCGCGGTCCGCGCCAGCCACCAGCATATATATAAATTCGGGATTTTCAGTCATTTTTTCCACTTTTCAAAAACCCAAAACCTAAGAGGCGATTTTCCAAACAACTTTTCTTCTTCAAAACGATTGGTAAGTGATTTCTAACTCATTTTCTTCACTTCTTAACATCTTTTAACATGATTTCAACTTCAAAACAAAGATTTTCATGGGGGAAATTGGGTGTTTTGGGTAGAACCTAGGTTTTCTACAAATTGAGGAGTTGGACCTCAATTTGGGGTCCGATTTCAAAACAAAGCATATATTTGGATTCGTGGGAGAATGGGTAACCGGGTTTTGGTCCGAACCTCGAGTTTCGACCACGTGGGTCCGGGGGTATTTTTGACCTTTTTGGGAAAAACCTTGAAAAAAATCTATTTTCATGCATTGGGGATGATTCATTTAGTAATTATTAATGTGATTAAGTAACTTATGACTAGATTCGAGCGGATTGGTGGTGGAATCAAGAGGTAAAGCTATACTAGAAGCGTGAGTTGAGTTTGGAGCATTCGAGGTAAGTGTTTGTTCTAACTTTGGCTTGAGGGAATAGGATTAGGATGATATTTGCTACTTGCTAATGTGGAGTACGGTGTATAGGCATGGTGACGGTTATCTATGCACCGGAGTCTAGCATGACCGTGAGTCTTGATTGCTTTTAATTCGAATAATGTGACACAAGCTCCTTGTTTATTTGATGAGTTTCATATAATGTGAACGGTTGAGGTAAAATTGTGATTGGTGTACTTTTGGAGCGTTAGCTTGAACATGAATGTTTTAGTTGAGGAAGAATGGATTTAAGAAGGAGAATGTGTTGTGAATACTCCCTTGCCGGGATGTGTAGACTGATATATATACTCTCCCCTGTCGGGATATTTTCGGGCTGTTAGCTGTACCCTTGTCGGGTTAAAGGTATTGAGTTGTTATTCTCCCCTGAAGGGGTCTACTATATGAAGTCAGATATTATGAACTATAATTGGGATCATGTGGCACGCCGTCCACTTATATATGATATTATGGGATCGTGTGGAACGCCGTCCACCTATATATGACATTATGGGATCGTGTGGCACGCCGTCCACTTATATATGATATTATGGGATCGTGTGGCACGCCGTCCACTTATATATGACATTATGGGATCGTGTGGCACGCCGTCCACTTATATATGATATTATGGGATCGTGTGGCACGCCGTCCACTTATATATGATATTATGGGATCGTGTGGCACGCCGTCCACTATATGTATATATATCATGGAAACCGGAGTTTCTTCTATTTATTTCCGATATTTCATTTTTATCTGTTACTCCCCGATAGCATGTCCCCTCCCAGCTTTACTTTGTATTATCTTGTTATTGTTTTCTTGCAATTGTTGTATATATATCTGTACAGGTTAATTGTGGTAAGTACTGTCTAGCCTCGTCACTACTTCGCCGGGGTTAGGCTAGGCACTTATCAGCACATGGGGTCGGTTGTGCTGATGCTATACTCTGTGCATTTTTGGTGCACAGATCAGGGAGCAGCTTACGGACCGCAGCAGTAGGACTTCTGGGAGCTATCTTCAGTCCAGGGACTCTCGAGGTAGCCTAGCTGGCGTTCGCCGGCCGAAGTCCCTCTCCATGTTTTTCGTTTGTCCATCTTGTATTAGACAAACATGATGTATTTCCTTTCAGACATTGTTTGTAGTATTCTGTAGTAGTCCATGAGCTAGTGACACCAGACCTTGGGTACTGGTGTGTATTAAACTTCCGCACTTTTGGTTTTCAGTCGCTTTAGATTTAAAGTCTTCCGCTTAGATTTTGTCTCGTTTATTTATTGTTTGAAAGAAAGCAGGAAAGGTGTTTTACATATTTGGCTTGCCTAGCTCCGATAGTAGGCGCTATCACGACACCCGATGGTGGGAAATCCGGGTCGTGACACATATCTACTATATCCCTAAGTTTTATTCTCCTGTTACACAACTGATATATTTGTGATAAAGTAATAAATTTCATTAAAAGAAGGGCCAAAAAAACAAAAAAACAAAAAAAACAAGCCAGATTATACCAAAAAGTAGAAAACCCTTACAAAATGATATGAATTGATAAATATTAAAAGCAAAACAGCTCAAACGATGAAAAACAACATGGTTAGCCATCCAAGCAAAATCATCACAGAAGCACAAAATGATCGCAAAAACAAAAGGGAAAACATATTTTAGCTGACAAAAATCCTTAATTTCATAAGCTGCAAACATAATCCCATAATTCAAATTCATTACATCTTCTCACAAACAAGACATTAGGAGAGTATAGGGCAAGAAATGCGGGGAAAAACTAGTGCTAAAGTAACAAGCAAAGTAACACTCATCTAATCACCACCAGCCTTCTGGTAAACATAGGTAAGCCCACATTTACCACAATAGTGCCTGTCAAAGTGGTTAGCCATGAAAGTCCCGGCACCACACTCAGCATTGGGACACTCCTTGCGGAGCCTCTGAACCTTACCAGAATCATCAACCTTGTAAAACTGGAGGACAGCGAGCTTAACCTTCTTCTTCTTGTGCTTAATCTTCTTTGGCTTAGTGTAAGTCTTCTTCTTACGCTTCTTTGCACCACCACGGAGGCGAAGGACAAGATGGAGGGTGGACTCCTTCTGGATGCTGTAGTCAGCTAGTGTTCGGCCATCCTCAAGCTGCTTACCTGCGAAAATCAACCGCTGGTGGTCCGGTGGAATGCCCTCCTTGTCCTGAATCTTAGCCTTAACATTGTCAATGGTGTCCTATGACTCTACCTCTAAGGTAATAGTCTTCCCCGTCAGGGTCTTCACGAATATCTGCATCTTTCCCAACTATGTGCACCAACTGAACAATTCAACAAACAAAACTGGAATCAACCATATAAATCAAGTGTACCCGTTACTTGATTACGCTCCATTAGGATCAAATGAAGAACAAATATTTCACCAATCAATGAATCAGGCCAAGTATTCCAATTCGGGACCGGATTAAACGAAGAACATATTTTAAGAATTATAAGAAACAATGATATGTGAAAATGGGGCCAGCTATATGAATTCTCCGTGACTATTCAGTTTCATTTGAGCCAAATCAATGGGTATATGTTATCCATTATTCTCTATTATGGCCAAAATCAAACAAAGAACAAAAATTTAACCAACCAATGAACTAAGCCTCTATTTCTATTCGGGCCAGATTAAACAAAGAACATATGTAACTTGTAAAAGTTACAAGAAACAATGATATGTGAAAATGGGGTCAGCTATATGAATTCTCTGACTATTCAGTTCAGTGGCGGACCCAAGTGGTGGTTAGCGGGTTCAACGGAAACCGCTTCACCAAAAAATAATACTGTGTATATGTATAAATTAGGATTAAAGCTGTGTAAATTTTGTATATTTATTTTGTATAAAGCTATGTATAACTGTCTCCAGATTGTAGTTTAAATGTGGTATAACTGTAGTCATGTTATTCATTTGTAGAGAATTTGTAGTTAAAATGTAGTTTAACGTAGTTTAAATGTAAATAAATTGTATTTTTCTTAATACTTTGTAGATAAATTGTGGATAATTTATTTATATGATTCCTGTATTTATTTCATCTTTAGGTTATGTACCTTAATTTCAAATGACAGTTATATACAGAAATTACTTGGCACTTGAATGTATTTTATAAAAATAACTTGAAGATTAAAGGGAAATTGTAAGATGAAGTTGTTGCTGTAAAAATGTAATCAGAGTACTCGAGTATAAGATAATCAAGATAAAGTGCTGTAGAAAACCAAAACGACATATTTCCTACATTGTTTTCTAATTCAACTACAAAATTACACCGACTAAACTAGGAACACAATAGTCTATTTCTTCTTTCGCTGCACTCTAGTCCTCTCTTTTTTTGCAGGAGCACCCTTCCTCCTTGCTAGCCTTCATGTAACCTCACTCTCACTGATTGACGCATCTTCTTGCTTCTTTGTAGCATAGTCCCACAGTAGAGCTCCATAGCGTCTACGGTATTGGTCAATATCAGAAAGATCTTCTTTTGGGATTGTCAAATCTCCAAGGCTAACATACTCCATAAAAGCAGCCACAAATACACCACAATCGCTGCATAAGATCAGATTTTCTCATTATGTAATAGTTAATTAAAATAAAATAATTAAACATATAGAAAGGGAGAATGGTTTTTTACAGTGAGCTTTCCTTTTGTTGTGGAATCTCAGCAACCATCTATTGTATGTCGAGAGGGTCTGTAACTGGTTTCTCAATGTAGGCCTTTGTGGTCTTGAAGTCAATGTCTTTACGTTTCCTATAGAAACTAGTGCATGACAAATACAGAGGGATAATGATTGAAAACTTATTAACCAATGTCTCAACAGTATTATGACGGTTTGAAGACACCATGGAATCATAAAGTTAAAGTTCTCTGTCCGATATGTCAAAAACAAGCAACAACCAATGGAAATTCTCTACAAGGTTCACAGGCATGAGGACATAGTCAACTAGATCCCAGGCAACATTAGCAAGAATTCTGTACCCAAGAATATATTCTGCAACATCATCATCGGGTTTAACAACCGAATACTTTTGTTCCGGCGGAGAACTTATGAACTTGACATAGATTCTTTCAATCTTGGTCTTGAACAAGCAATCGGTTGTTGTGAACCTAGTGTTGTTGTTGGGGCCATATTTGCCTCTTTTTCTCAGATAATACATAATAACATCAATGTGCAGCCAAAATAAAATAAAATCTACTATAAGCTCCAGTGTAACAACAACTATCTACATACCAGCTACATCTTAAACTACAATTTGTACTTATGAAAAAATCTAATAGATTGCTACACTTTAGCTACTATACATAGGAACAAATGCAACATAGCACCTAACATAAGGTCTCAATAATCAACAAATTCAACCTACAGTTAATATTATAAGTCACCATAACCTGCTCTACAATATTACTACAAGGTAACTACAGTTATGGTACACAGAGATTCCAATTCAGTCAAAACTACCAAAATTCCAGTTTCTACGTACAATCATCATCACATATGATACATAAGGTCCATAAAAAGCACAATTACATAGCTGAAGACAAAACATAGTAACCTATATATGCTGTCTACAATATAACTATAATAACACATCACAACTGAAGACAAAACTACAATTACACTACACAACTGAAGATAAAAAAGATATTGTGAATGATTCTGTTCTTTATACTTACTGTGTTATTGATGACTTGTCCTGGGTGAGCAAGGGAATAAAACCAGTCCTTCTTATCCACCATTTCACAACCAAACTCCAACAAAGGCTTGATTTGGTTATCCTTTTTGGAAAAGTATTCTTTCCTCCTGTAATAACAAAAAAATATCAAATACAAAAAAATGACAGAATGAATTACAAATTTAAAGTATAAAAATGGTGAAATGAAAGTGTAAAATTAAGCATTCATACCTCTTAGATACTTTGTCACTACAAAGGTATAACTAGTTGGTGAACCTTTCTGTCAAATCAGTATCTACATTTTCACCTATAACACTTGTGAAGGGGTGCTTGAGGTAGAAATATTTAGGTCCAACAGATGTTCTGCCTCCAGAACTATACAGAGGTGTGAAAGGTGATCGTGCATGTTTCCCTAGTTGCCTGGTTCTACCCGGATGAATAGGGGTTGCTTCATCTGGTATGGGCTCGCCATACATGACCAATTGTGTTAAGTTGTCTGGCAACTCAAAGTCATCCAATGTCAAACCTTTGTTGTCATTGCTTGAACCTTCAGGAACTTCAATCACAGTCACACCGTGAATTGGCGACTGTGGAACGTTATCTTCAATATCTGTTACATATAAAATAACATACTTAACATCATTGTATAATTGTACAAGCAACAATTATCTATTCAAAAGTATATTATGATACTATACCTTCTTTTTCTACCTCAGCTCCTTCCTGAAATCCTTGTTCATCCTCAACCATTGCTGGCACACCCCCGGGAGAAACTTCACCTTCTGTAGATAAATGTAGAGCTTTGTAGTTATGTACAATATTGTAGATATAAAGTGAATATAATGAGCTTCTGATATTGTACCTGCTTGTTGTGCCTCAGCTACTTCTTCAATTTCTGGTTCTTCCTCAACATGTGGTTGGAGCTGTTCTGTTGAAACTTCATCTTGAATGGATAGTTTAAAAAATGAGAATTGTAGTTATATGTGGGAATTTGTAGTTAAAGTATAAATTATAAAAATTTTGCATTGTAACCTTATTGTAATGAAAGTATGATAGCATACCTGCTTTATATGCCCCAGCTGCTTCTTGAAAATCAGGATATAAGTCAACATGTGCTTGAACATGTTCTGGAGAAATTGCAGCTGCAAAACATAGTGAAAAAGGGTTTAATATTATTAAATAATGTTGTCTTGAACTTTGTAGATATGTGTGTAGGAATTCTGTAGATACATGTATTGCTTGTGCTTGCATGCAGTTGATCACCAACATTGAACTGAAATTGCTGGTTGTTCTCTCCTTGTTGTTGGTCAGTATTTTTGGTTGAACTACCAGCAAACTACAATATTGGGGAAAATTTGAGAATACTTGTTTCATATGTCTTAATTAGTTTTTGTACAAAATTATATGTAAATTCTTACCTTTGACTCGTCCAAATCGTACCTCCTGCTTATGACCTTCATCACACTCTTCAAAGAATCATCTATGAACTCTCGAAGGCTTGAGAGTTCCTCAAAAACAGCCTTCCTAAAATCATCTAACTTTCCATCAACCTAAAAATTAAATAAATAATTAGTTGGTAATCTTATTCAATTTGCTACAGTTCCACTACAATTTAACAAAGATGAGTTCAATATAGAATTATACCACAAATTAACTACAATGTATAACATACTATAATTGTTATGGAATGAGGTTAAATTGTAGCAAAAAATGTCAATATATTGAAGTTATTTATATTACCTGCTCAATCCCCTTTTCCAACTTCCTGAGCTTGCTAGTCACAGATTCAGTGTCCTCTTGACCATCTGTATCTTTGGGTTTAAATGTTGGAGAAGCAACAATTGGAAACTTTGATGATTGAGCACCTGTAACCTTATCTTCATATTGAATCTTGTCTGGCAGATTAAGCACTCCAAGCTCTTCTCCAGATTCAGTCATGTTTGTGAACTGAATGATGGAAATAACAGTTAGTTCAAGTGAAAAAAAGAAATGTGTTATAAATGTAGTTATTATGAAGGTAAATGTAGCATCATACAAAGGTGAAAAAATTATACCTTGAGCCACTCATGCTTGATCATCTTCTCTTCAATTGCAGTTAACCAAATTTGGCTCTTTGTAGCTGACCATCTTAAAATGCGAGGTATAGATTCAGAACACCTCGTAGCAAGCTCTGTGCTAACGGACGAGCAACAGTCATATAGCCACACTTACAAGGCTAATGAGCATCCCCGTATCAAATAAGAATGTACATGGGGATTAAGACGATGTCGGACAGATTCAATAACCTGCTTGAAGGATTTGATACCCCATGAGTATGACTCAAAATTACCAGACTTTATCCGAAAGAACATAAACTTGTCTATGAAAGTCACATGGTCTTTATCAGAAGGACAAATAAAAAATTCCAACATATAAAGAATGCACAACTTCACCGCATCCTCATCGTTTGCCCAAGCTTTATTTATGACTACATTTTTCAAATGTCACTTCTCAACCCTTTGTTTGTTCAGAAAATATGTCTTCATTAAATGGCTAACATAGGTGGAAGTGTAACCATAGTCTGAAAACTTATTCACACAATTAAGACCAGTAAGCAACCCAAATTCTCTCAAGGAAAAATTCAATTTTTCACCCTTCAATAGTACTGAAAAATATGAGTCAGTAGACTTTGACAATTTATACTTTATCAGAAGATGAAGTGTTTGGTTTTGCATACAGATTGTGGGGAGACCAAATAAGTAACCAAAATAAGTTTTTTGGAAAAACTTTAAAGCATTTGGAGAGAGTAAAGCTTTTATCTGGCTAGGTATGCTAGGATCACACAAACTGTGGAATCTAAACACACCATAATCAACATTTTGTTGTGCAAAGTAAGGGTCATTCTGCAGAAAATAAAAAATTATTGAACATTAGTAGTTTGCATAAAAAGGAAGTAGTAATCTACATATAACTACATGACAACTACAAAATATAACTAAAAGAAGAACAACCTACCCACACCTATAACTACAAAACAATACAGGACATCTACACATGTAAACATTATCTCAAAATAATAAGGAAGAAAAGGGTAACCACAACTCTAGAACTACAGAAATATAACAGTTAGTTCAAGTAACTCACAAAATGTAGATTAATTATAGTTAGAATGAAGTTAAATGTAGCAGCAATACAACTACAGTGAAAAATACCTTATCTACAATTTAACCATCAAACTACAAAACAACTACAAATTAACTACATTTATGCACTGTCTAAGAATCACAGTTCAAATTAACCTACAAAATTGATACAAAGAATCTACAAAATTAGGACAATACCATATTTTACCAAAAAATACTTGAACAACCAAATAACACTTGAACAATGGATTTTTACAATCAAAATCAAACTAGAAAACAGTAAGGAAAAATAAATAGTGTTTACCTATATCAAAAAATTTTTGTGAACCAATTTTGGTACTTTTTTTTTAGGGTTTCTTCTTTTTTGGTTTTGATGAAGAAGGTGAGACCTTGGGTTTTTTCAAAGATGGAACTTTAGGGGAATCTTCTACAAAATCATCATCAACACTCAACTCTTTCCCCTTGCGTTTGAGTTGTTTCTCAACTGGTTTATCAACTCCACCAGCATCAACATCGTGCAAATACTTACTTCTCATTTCCGCACGGATTTATCTAGGAGATGAAATACTAGTTGTTTGTTCACTTGCATGCGTCGATTGTAGGTTTTTGGGTGGTGAGTTTGGTGTTAAAACACCCAAATCAAAGGATGGAATATCAACTAATGTAGCTTTTGATGCTTTTTTTTTTGGGAGTGTTGATTTTTTTCATGATTTGGGAGTTGAAGACAAAGATGGAACTTCAAAATAGGATTTTGTGAAATTAACTGGAGAAGAAACTGATGATAAATGTGGGTGAGAGGAGAGTATACGAAAATGGGAGAAAAAACTGAAGGTAAATCGTGGGGGGGAGGAGGAAATTAACTGAAGGTAAATCGTGGGGAGGGGGGGGAGGAGAGAGAGGCGGGTAAACGAAAAAAGTGAATATGCGCTCCTAAAATCACGCCTAGTATAAATAAAGCAATAATTATACCCTTAATTTGAATTATGGTATATAAATGGTAATTGGTATGCTTAAATATAATTAACACATTCCTTAAACAATGAAGGTAATAAGGTTTGATATATGGTATAGGTAGGTAAAAATTCATTATTAAATTGTCAAAAATAGGCACTTGGTTACTTGAGCCTTGGGAGTTGGGCCAAATGCAAATAGTTTGAAATTAATACTATTTTCAGTCCCCTATCAGATTGATTTATTCAATCAAAATGTTTTTGTTTTGTTCATGCAAAACGTTTTTTTAACAGATTTTAAATTCAAAACGGCAATTGTTTGTTACTAATTAAACGGAAAACACCTAAAAATGCCATTCAACTTTCTGAAATGGTCTATCCATGTCATCCGTTAAAAAATGTTATTTCCATGTCACTGCTGTTACAGAAATGACCCATCTATGTCATTATTTGACTAACGGCTGGAGTTTTTTTTTTTTAGATATTTATAAGACTTGAATTTCCACGTGTCGTGCCGTCATTGGTCCGAATTAACCCATGCCCCACTTAATTTTAACTTTGGTTAGGTCCATCTAATTTTAACTTTACCCAAATAATTAACCCAACCTAACCCTTCCAAATCCATCTCCAGTCGTCTTCCCCATATCAAAAATTCCTAAAACCTCCAAATTGGCGAGGATGTGATGATGAAGGTTGTGCTAATTGATGGGCTGGGATGGAAAGACAAGTGAAGACAAACTTTATTCAAGGAAATTAACCATTCAAATTTTTTGGCATATGCATGGATATGCATCCTATTGATTAATTACCCCTCTGTGAATACGGTTGCTGTTTTTGCCCATTAGGTTTCGTTCTTTGTACTTGAGATTGTATTTCTGATTATGTTAATTGGTCTTTATTCTTTGTTTTGTGGCGTCAGTAAAATATGCATGTGATTAATATATTGTTGATAAAGTAGAAGTGCAGAGAACATTTCTGAGTACAGTGCTTAGCCCTAAATTAGGCAAAAATTAAAGTTGCACGCTGCTTAAAGGATACATGATATAATTCAACACGAATAGTTAAGAATGATAAATAAATGAATTAAAGACGAAATAAACGATCAATTAACTTATTTCAGCCCATCTATGATTTATCCCTTTAATGGAGGTTTTAGGGATTTTTGATTTGGGGAAGATAACTGGAGAGGGATTTGGAAGGGTTGGGTTGGGTTAATTATTTGGGTAAGGTTAAGATTAGATGGACCTAACCAAGGTTAAAATTAAGTGGAGCATGAGTTAATTCGGACCAATGACGATACGACACGTGGAAATTCAAGTCTTATAAATATCTATAAAAAATAATTCCAGTCGTTAGTCAAATAATGGCATAGGTGGGTCATTTCCGTAACGGCAGTAGCATAGAAATATCATTTTTTAACGAATGGCATGGATAGACCATTTCAAAAAGTTGAGTGGCATTTTTAGGCCTTTTTCGTTAATTAAAAAAGTGGTTGTTGCAAAGTGCCTCTTCCTAAAGGTTGGAAAAAACATCTACGAACAAACTCCTAACGATTTTATAAATACTTAGTACTGCTTCAAAATGAATATAACAATTGCTTAATTGTTTCTACTTTTCTCTAAAATTCACAAAAGTTTGTTGTCGCGGAAAAAACCGAGTTAATTGCTGAAATTGGCTTAAATCCTAAAGGACAATGATTCCCCAATCTATTTTTCTAACATCTATAATTTTTAGGGTGAAATTAAAAAATAACCAAATTTATAAGTGATAATTGAAAAATAGCCACAGTTTCAAAAGTAATTGAAATTTAATCACTTTTCATATAAAGATAAATTTGAAAAAAAAAACATTGTTCAAAATCCGAAAAATATTCCAGCATAATATACTGGAGTTCGAATGTTTTACATGTGAAATTGCAGCATAATATATTGGTGTTCCAACATAATATGCTGGAAGTTCATACTTCATACACAGCTGCTCCAATCTCCAGTATATTATGCTGAAACTTTTCGTGTGCTGAAGTTCCAGCATAATATGCTAGAAGTTCATACCCCTGCTATTTCTTGTAGGCAGCGTTTGCAAATAATGAAAGTTTTCAAGAGAAAATTTTAAATGAGGTATGCTAATATATGATTCAAATAGATAATATCTTGCACAACTTTTTAGACATGAGAATTTTATCGGGAAAATGACAATACATATATACACACACATACACATTGTATATCATATACAAAAATTATATAAATTTTATATACTTTTTTGCCTACCAAATATAAATAGGTTCTGGAGCATACTAAAAGTAATAATACCCCAATCTTAGTTTAAATAGAATTTTTCACAAAGCACCATCTTTTAGTCCTAATTAGTCATTTATAGATACTCTTTGCTATATTACGTTCTATAGATACCTTTTATGTTTTTAGACAATGTATTTCATGTATTTAAACGGTTGTATTCATTAATACAAGAAAAAAATAGGTGTAAAAACGGGAAATCCAGCTAAGTGTTATCTGTATTTAACTGTATTCAAGCAAAATTTTAGCTGTATTTAACTATATTCTAGCAAAATTTCAGTGAAATACAGTAACTTTTTTGCGCAAATTCTGGGAACTTAAACTTGTTAAAAACGGAAGGAAATCAAATCACATGATAGTCTCCTAATTTAACTCAAAGGACTAAAACGTGTACACACTAATTTGTATTTTTGCTCAAAGAAAGCAACTAAAAAACGTGAAAAGAAGGAAAAACCAGAGCAACACATCTGATCGAACTTCTCAATTCTCTTCTCCTTTTTTTCTATTGAATACAATAAAATACAATTGAATACAACTGAATAAAACTCTTGAATGCAACAAAATACAATTAACTTCTGCTGAATAAAAGTTGAATATAACTAACTACAACTGAATACAACTGAATACAGTTGTATAAAACAGTTGAATACTACTGTTGAATAAAATAGTTAATTACAACTGATTAAAACCGAATACAAGAGAATAATCACAACTTTTTAATACATCTAAAATATATAAATGAATGCTGCTGAATACATGTGAATACAGTTTCACCTCTTTCATCTGTAAACATGGCTTTCGACAAAATCAAGGTTGAAAACCCTATCGTTGAGATGGACGGTTAGATCTCTTTCTCCTCTACTTTCTCTATCTCTATATTTCTTCCTTTTTTCTTGCTGAAATTTGTTGTTTTATAGATCTGTTTTTGTATGCCAAATAATAATAAAGATTGATTATGCTGTAAAAATACAGAGAGGACAAAGAATTGGAGTAACGTGGGTATGTGGGAGAAAAGAGTAGAGGTGATAATGGCGGAGAAATAGAGATTTAGGGTGGGGGAAGATTTATGAAACGTGGGTTTATGGGAGAAGAGGGTAAAGTGTATGGAAGAAGAGAGAGAGAGAAGCTGATCAGAGGAGATATACGCTAATTAGGTGAGAGAAAATATAAAAAATGAGAGAGAAATATTTTGTAGCATATATGGTGCCTTAATTGTAGGATGGAACTATATTTAGATTTTTTGCTATAAACTGTAAAAGGTATTTATAGGATGTAATATTTTAAAATGGTATTTATTTAATATAAATAGGGTACTAACCTATTCTATAGGTGGTAAAATTTCCTAGTTTAAACACCTCCAATCGGTATAATTTTGAAGTCCAATTTACAAAAAATGGCTTTGAAAGTGAGTGATTTTTTTTGACCCTGCTTGCCCATGAGCAGAATTTTAAGTTTAACAAGTATTGCGTCTCGCTTGGGTAACACTTTCGACTTTTGACCTTAAAGGTTTGCCCATGAGGCAAGCGAAGATCAAAAAATCAAAAACATCTATTTTTCAGGTCATTGGGTATAATTTCCTGAAGGAAAAATGCATTATTACTCCCCTAACCTGTACCTAAAGTTCCAACTATACACTTTTTCTTTGCGGGATTCCTAGTACCTCCCTAAACTTGTTTTTACCTTAATTATTTGGACCTTTTGTGTTGAGCTGGACTGGTACCCCAGTAAAAATACATGCGGTGTATACACGCGCATCATTTATTAAAGGAAATTTTACCTCTTATAGCAAAGGTTGATACCTTATTTATTATAAATAAATACCCTTTTGAAAAATTATATCTTATAGCTACCTTTTAATTTTTATAGCAAAATATCTATTTATGGTCACTTCCTACCTTTAAGTCATTAAATACCTTATGTATTATTTTCTCTCTCTTCTCTCTCTCCTCCTTTATCTTTCCTCTTTCTTCACTTTTTGCCCCGGTTTTTTCCTCCCTTGCTTTTAGAAACCCTAGCAGGGGTTGTGTTCCGCCAACGACAGATCCGGTTGGCGACCACTTTCCCCCTTCCTTGTTGTGTCACCCCTAACCTCCTCATCCGGTCGGTGATTTCTTTCACACAGTTGTGTTACACATTCTAATTTTTTCTTAG
Source organism: Nicotiana sylvestris (assembly GCF_000393655.2). Classification (NCBI taxonomy): domain Eukaryota; kingdom Viridiplantae; phylum Streptophyta; class Magnoliopsida; order Solanales; family Solanaceae; genus Nicotiana; species Nicotiana sylvestris. The sequence goes on from NC_091066.1 coordinate 7,609,092, forward strand.
ATTTTGCATTGATTGTTCATATTTGCCTTGTGAGATCTGAAGAAGTTCGGTCTCTAGTTTCCGTTTGATCCTTTAAATTGATGCTTCTCCAATAACTGTCTTCATTTAACCGGCGGCGACGCCCCACATATCGGCGGCCTGGATATTGGTGGATTGGGGACATAGTTTGGGGATGAAGAACTTGAAGAGTCTGTTACATTTTTTTCATTGTATTTCAATATATCTCACTGTATTTCATGTATTTTATTGTATGCACTATCTCGCGGTTAGGTTTTTGACGCGAAACATGAGTGATTGTTTAACGAGCGAAATGGATATCGCACTGGGCAAATGAGCTCCGAATTGAGTTTCGATTGAAGGGTTGTGTTCGTATTATTATTGTGACTCATAGGAACAAGAATCGTCTAATTCCGAGTTCGTATGATGGAGTTAGAGTCATTTTAGTGAAAAATGGTTGTGCTGCAATTTAAATTGGCTGCTGGTGTATTTTTTAGCAGCAGTGAACAGTAACCCGCGCGTGAACAGTACCGCGCGGGTGAACAGTAATTGCGAAAAATCTTGGCAGCGAGTTTATATCCGATTTTGGGTTATTTTTCCACCATTTTCAGTCATTTTGAGAGCTTTTGGACGGGGATTGAAGGGAGTTTCAACTGAGATCGATTGGAGGTAAGTTTTATGAGTTAAATACATGATTTTATTGAAGAATCATCCTTGAAATCCATGAAAACACAGCCAAATTATAAGAAATTAGGGCTTGAGATTGAAATTCTAAAATGAAGATTTGAGGGGTCATTTGAACTCCAATTTTGGTAAATTTTATATGTACGGACTCGTGGCAAGACGAGGAATTCGGTGATGTAACTTTCGTAATTTTTCGAGAAGTGGGCCCGGGGTTCGGGTTTTGCAAATTTCGTAATTTCGATATTTTTCGAGTCTTTTCGATTGAGTTATATTCTCTTAGCCTATTGTAATATATTCCTTGTGGTTTTGGCAAGATTCGACGCGCGAGGAGGTCGATTCGAAAGGAAAGGGCATCGTGGAGTAGACTTTTGGCCGTCTTGAGGTGAGTAATAGATGTAAATGCTGTTATGAGAGTTTGAAACCCCGGACTTTCACATTGTAACACTATATTGAGGCGTGACACGCACTTCATGGCGAGTGCGGGGTCGGATACTATCGGGGATTGTGACTTGGTCCATCCCGTGTGATGTTTATACTATACTGGTGATTGGTACACATACTTCATTGATATTACGGGGCTTGATGCCATGTTTGGGGCCTTGTGCCGATTTGTAAAATCCTTCTAGGATTGATATTACTGCTTAGCATGATTGTCATATCATTTAATTTCAGTCCAAGGTTTTAAATGTTGTTTTGCAAACTCAGCCATAATTCTAAGTGTTGAAAACTTAAATGATATTTTTAAATGTATTCTGGGCTGGGAACTTCTGTTTTGTAAATGCCCAAGGGGCTTATTATATTATTTTCTGGACTGATTATAAAGTGAATTGAAACAGTGGTAACAATGACACTGTGTGATATACTTGAAACAGTGGTAACAATGACACTGTGTGATATACTTGAAATAGTGGTAACAATGACACTGGATGATATACTTGAACAGTGGTAACAATGGCACTGTATGATATAAATTGGTCAGGTAACAATGGCTGACCGGTCAGGTAACAATGACTGACCAAGATATTGCGCTTGGGCTGTAGGAGCCCCTCCGGAGTCTGTACACACCCCCAGTGAGCGCCGTCGACGATAAATAAATATGGATGGCTCGGGCTGCACGCCGCAGTGGGTACTGGAATGTACCATCATATGCATTGCATTGCATTCATGTATTTCTATTTATACTGTTGTTTAGCTGCTCAGTTCCATATGTTGCTGTATATTTGGATTTTAGCTTACTTTGTGTATTTACTGGATTTTCTTATCTTCGGACTGTAGTTACTTTTATTACTCACTGGGTCGGAGTACTCACTTTACTCCCTGCACCTTGTGTGCAGATCCAGGGCAGTCTCAGGCTCAGTAGATCCAGTTGATCAGCAGATCCAGCTTCTGGGAGTATCGAGGTAGCTGCACGGCGTTCGCAGCCATTGATCTTCTCCCTCCTATCCTATCTCTTTATTTCCGCATTATCAGACTTTGGATATACCATGTATTAGGATGATATTCTGTATTCTAGAGGCTCAGATTCGTGACACCGGGTCCTAGTGAGATTATATTGTGTATTTTGTTAAATTCTTCAGTACTTTAATCTTGCTTAATTGATATTTCTTTCCGCTATTTTTGATAAATTGGGTTAAGTGTTGAATAATGGTCGGGCTTGCCTAGTAGTGTGCTGGGCGCCATCACGACCGGGACTTGTTTCTGAATAGTCTTCTCCTAGATCCTTATCATCATCACTTTGATCATTTATTTCGTTTATGCTTATTTTTGGTGGATTATCTTGTACCTCTTCTAACTGTAATTTAAATTTTTCTATTTCATTTGTCAGTCTTAACTCTTGTTCTTCTTCTTTGCGTTTTTCTTTTTCTTTTTGTCTACTTGCATATAGCTGTTTTAGTATTTCTAATTCTTTTTCTAATTCTATTATTTTAGTGTTCTTTAAAACTCTCTATCTGTTGTATTTTTTCTCTTGCTTGCTGTTGATACATGGGAGAAAATATAAAAGAAATTTCAAGGTTAATTCCGCTAGCCGCAAAATATTATGAAAAAACCTTTAGCTTATAAAACTTATAATAAACTAAGGGTCCTCCCTATTGAGAAATATTGAAAATATTGAAAATGGTGATGATTTTGTTGAAGATTCACCTAAAATTCATCTGTGAAAAAACCCAAGGTCTCTCCTTCTTAATCAAAACCAAAAAAGAAGAAACCCTCCAAAAAAGTACCAAAATTGGTTGAGAAAAAGATTTTGGTGAAGGTAAACATTAATTATTTTTCTTTCCAGTTTTTAGTGTGATTTTGGTTGTAAAAATCTGTGGTTCAAGTGTTTTTGGTAAATTGTAGAATTGTCTTAATTTTGTAGATTGGTTGTCTCAATTTTGTAGGTTAGATGTAATTGTGATTTTTAGACAGTTCATAAATGTAGTTATTTTGTAGTTGTTTTGTAGTCATATGGGTAAATTGTAGATAAGGGTGGGTTAAGGTCTATTTTTCACTTTTTATATGTTGCTACATTTACCTTCATACTAACCACAATTGTTCTACATTTTGTGAGTTATTTGAACTAACTGTTATATTTTTGTAGTTATAGAGCTGTGGTTAATAAGAGTATGGGAGATGTTATTCTTAGCATGTTCAAAAAAAATTTATTACGAGTAAGCCATATATGCCATAAAGTATAAGTTAGATATGTTTGGGGGTTAATGTGATAGGGAAAGGATGCATGCTTACTGAGAATGAGCTGATGAACCCAACTATGAGCACATTGAATGTTTATAAGGGAAACAATCACAGTCATGAACCCTAAGGAGTCGTTTGGTATGAGATATAAGAAGATATAAGGGTGATATAAGAATTTAATACCATCTTAATATTATGTTTGGTTAACAAACTAGGTATAAGTTATTCCGGTATTAATTTTAACACCGGGATAACTTATACCTTATAGATAGTGGGATAATTAGTACCGGTATAACTTATACCTTTTTCTTAGAAATTATGCAATTGTCATTCTTAATACAACATACCAAACAATGAATAAACAACAATCCCAGCATAACTAATCCAGATGAAACTCTTGATTTTTGGGTGGATTGGGAGCTTCCAAAGCTGAGTATAATAAGTAGCTTCCAAAACTCTTATATGCAATGAGCATTCATCCTCTAACTGATTATATATGAGAAATTTTACTTGAGACTCAACCAACAAATCTTGTACGAGGCACCTCTAATTATTGGACATGTGGAAATTTAGGTCCCACATAGCTGGCTCCCCCTTTTATCTTTTTGGCAGTTATATTTTTCCCATTTCACCTATCATTTTCTTAACTTTTTACCCATTTTACTGAATGCAAAATCAAAAATCAGTCATTTTCATTTCTCTCTCTTCTTATTATTTTTTTTCCAGCGTTCTCTCTCTTCCTCACTTTTGAGTTATGTTCTCCTTATCTTCTTAAAAAATATCAAAAAAGGGATCGAATAAGGGATGTTTTTGGGGTTGTTATTCCCATGAATTTTGGGAGAAAATGATTTGTTCAATATTTTTGTAGAAGAATCACTTATTTCTTAAATTTCATGCTTTTCATTTTTGTGTACTACGATTATATGATCAATAGTTTGGTCGAAGTTGATTAATCTAGGCATCTCACTAGTGTGCAGTGATACAAAGAGCCTGTTTGGCCAAACTTTTGGGAGGTCAAAAGTATTTTTTTCAAAAATTTGAGCTGTTTGGCCAATACAAAGAAGTATTATATGCTATTAGTTCCCGAATCTTTAAAACAGTTATCCTATCTTATTTGGGAAAATGATCTACAAATAGGTAATAAATTTACAATTATATTTCATAATCTATCTATATATTATCAAAAGAAGAAAAAAATGCATCCATATTAAGTCAAGTGGCAGTTCACAATACGTCACTTGGCATATTGGGACAAAATTAGTATGGTTATGTAATAATTATTTTTTTTAAATTATATTTTTTTTAAAATAAATAAATTATTCATTATGTGTTGTTAATAATTAGTTACTCTTTTTGAATTAGAATTTAAACATACTTAACTATTTCTTTTACGATTTTTTATATATTTAAAATTATTTCTATTTTACGTTCAATGCCATCTTTCAAGTTTGACATTGATGAAATTGTTGAAAAATATTATCATGTGTGAGTGACTTTACTTATTATTTTATGATGGATTATCAATATATATTAATTAATGGATAGATTTCTAATTTATACTGAATGATGTTAATGTAATTATTCATATCATCATATAACAATAAGTAATTATACTACATAATATCATATGCTTTGGTATAACTATACTATATGTGTAAAATTATCTTAAATATTTAATATGTTTGTTTACTTTATGCTTTATATTTTAATCAAATAAAATAAAAAAATAATAAAAGTCTCTTACGATAAATATTTAAGTTTATTTTTCTACTTAATAAAGTTATAAGACCTTCGTACTATCTTTTTAAGTAATTTAGCACTCAAAAGCACTTTTTAGAAAGATTGGCCAAACACAATTTATTTACCAAATGTTGTAAAAAGTATTTCTTAAATGAATTGGCCAAACACAAACAGTTTTTTTTCAAAAGTACTTTTAAAAAAAATACTTCTGAAAAAAGGTATTTTTTAAAATAAGCAGATTTTAGCAGCTTGACCAAACGGGCTCAAACTCAATTGTACATTTATCTTTTTATTTTGTTATAACTACTTGGGTACATATTTGAATATATTTTAGGTTTGAAGACATTTTCTATTGTGGTGATCTGGTATTTAGGTTTGAATTTTTATGTATACTTTATTTTTTCCATGGTTTAAAATTATAGAGTATTTTCTTAGTGATGCAATGCTAAGTTTATACCATAGTATTTTATTGTTTGAATTGAAGTGTTAATTAAAGTATTTGATATCCTATTCTTTGAGACTGCATTGGAAAAAGAAGAGGAACGAAAGAGAAATGACATATTTTTATCCTCTAATTGTCATATTTGACTGAAAAAAATTGAAGACGATGCAATTTAGTAAGAGGGGACAGAAGAAAAGTAAATTTGCTGAGAGAAAGAGTGCATAAGCAGTGTTTCTCCGTAAGTCAAATTCAACAGGTTTATTCCTTCCTCCGTGTAAAAACTTTATTATTTTGAACTCATTAGTTTTCTCTTTTTTTATATTTCACTGTTAGTTTGTAAATATGTATGTAATTAGTTTTTTAAGTTCAATGCTTCTCTTGCTCTCTTTCAAAATATTATATGGGATTATATGTATGCATTCTTTTATATGTATTGATTAGATTTATATATAATTTTATTTATTTATTTGGGATTTATAGTTTCATTAGATAATATGGGATTTCACTTATATATAATTATTTGGAATTTATATGTAATTTCACTTATATAATTTTACTTTATTTGGGACTTCTATATAATTTCATTAGATAATATGGGGTTTATATATATATATATATATATTTCACTTATTTATAGTTTTTTCTTCAAAATTTTATGCAATTTTACCTATTTAATAATATTTTTTATAATTATATTATTTTATAAAATATTAAAAATTAAATACCCATGGGGCTTATGCCCCGTGCCTCGGGGCTTACGCTCCGCTGAGGCATATGCAAAATGTCTTGCCTTACACCCGCGCCTTTTAAAACACTATGCATAAGTATCATGGGACCCACCTTTCCACTTATCCAACAAATAATGGTACCTCATACAAGTTTTGTTGGTTGAGTCTCACTCAAAATAAAATTTCTCATTATATATGGATTTTGCCGAAAAGATACCATTATGTGACAATGAACCCTCTTAGTACAAGGTGCGTCCGCCCCTATTAATTCCTATTGTTCGCTCTACTAAAAGGAAAACCCTAGCCCCTATTTCCGATTTTCTCTCCGATGGAGATGTCGTGGGCAGATGTAGCCAGGGATAAAGCCGACCGGTAAACAGAAATTCTCCTTTTTCTTTATCTTCTCTGTATTTTTTAGCATAGTTTTCTTTTTCTTACAAGTATAAAGTGATGCTCTCCTTTTTCAAAGAAATGGCACACATGCTGATGTTCAACCTAACAAACAATAATTACCATGGTGAAGTAATGAGTATTAGTCATTGTTTTGTGGATATAATGAGCACAAATGAGTACATGCTGATTTTGTTAAAAAAAAAAAGAAATTGACGGACTTTGATTGTCTGAAATTTGTAGATCCATAGAAAATGGCCTAGTGACCTATATTCATTGCTTTGTTATCACTTTCTTGTTCATTTTTTTATATTTAGGTCACGCAACACGAATTTTAATTATATCCACTTTTTTGTATGTATTAGTACATAGGTAGTAAGCACTTCTTATAAATAAGAAAATTACAAAAAATTAACGTTATGCTAGGCTGGGGCCTGTGTAGCATGGACACTTCCTCACTATCCTTTTCATAAATGACAAACATTCTGGACTTGTTACCACGGCTTTTAATTTGGTTAAGTTTAGTAAATAATGAATGAACTATAAAACAGAAAAACATACCTGTCTGGAGTACAAGGCAAGTCATTTTCAGATGAATGAATATTGATAAGTGACAACGAAAACGTTTGAGTCGTCCACACAGTATAACTTCAAGTTTTCATATGAACCAAACTTATTGTTACATCAAATGAATGAAGGAATTATTTGCAAACTATAAACAAATACTCTATTGTATCGGAATCTCTTAGGTATGAAACATACTGTAAGAAACTTGTCTCCATTTTGACGTACACAAAGCTAAAAGACAATCTTCACTTGGGATTCATTCAAAGCGCCTGCAGTTTGGCAGCTATATCATCATAATCAGGCAGCTTTGGATGTAAATGACTAGCTTTATTCATACTATCCTCTCTGGAAAATTTGTTCCCACTTTGGATGTTGCTCCGAACTCTACCTTTTGTCTGATGGGGCTTCATGCATCTCACCACTGTAAAATTTCCTGGTCAGTTTCTGCGGTACTTGTGTATCAGCAACATCAGCAACATAAGAATTCATGACAGGTTTCTGGGGTTCCTGTACTTTAGCACTGAATGAGTTCCTGCTGGATTTTCTGTCTGAACCCGAGTCGGAATTAACAGCTGCCTCATAGCTCATTTTAAACTTAGAGGAAAAGTTTGTATCTAAGCTGGAGGAAGAGGCTTTAGTCCTACGAGAGAATCCACTACCCAATTGACTTCTACCAGCAAGAGATTGCTCTTTAGGACCAACCTCGGAACCACTGCTATCAGAATCAAAATATGTAGTTGAACCTCGTAAGACCGCATGTTTTGTATTAACTTTTCTTCCTGTTTTTTGCCTGTAGCTTGAAGTCTCTTGTGAAAAATCCTCATAAGAACTGTCAGTATCTGAATCAGAACGGGTGCCTTCCAATCTTGAGCTTGACTTCTCGTCTCCTTTCATCCTCACTCCTAAACCAACGGAACTCTTAGGGGGGCAACAGCTTGTGACCTCAACTCGGGACTTTCGTGAGGTTTCTCTACTGAAGATGAAGCATTATTTAACTGGCTCCTTATGTAAGGTGGAGGGATATGACCTTTGTACTTAAGGCCACCTGTTAACTTCCCAAATGTCAATTCCTTTTCGAAACCAGAAATTGAAGAAGCTAAAATACCATCATCTGTCTGTGTCCCGGGCAAAGCTGGGGCACTGCCGTCGTCCTTTCTATTGTAATTTTGTTCTGTCATAATTAGATTTCTGGGGTAAATACGGATCAATTGGTTTTGTGGCTTTACAAATTTGTTTTTAGTTTTATTAAATCAAGTTTCCTGCATTATAAGCTCCTGTATATCCTGTGGCACCCCACCAAAATAAATGGAGCTCTTTGATGTATTTGCTGTTAGTCCAGATGCCCTTGAAAATTCCATGAAACAATTGTACACCATTTGAATAGAAATAATGTCACTTCTGCTGAATAGCAATAGGTCATCTGCAAACCCCAACTGGATGATATTTAGTTTGTCACACCTTGGATGGAAATTAAAATCTGGCTCATTCCTCAATGTTTTGAAGCTTCTTGTAAGATACTCCATTCCCAGTACAAATAAGAATGGTGATAATGGATCTCCCTGCCTTAATCCTCTTCTAGCTTGAAATGGCTCCATTGGTTTCCCATTGATGAGGATGGAGTATGAGACTGTTCTTAAGCATACCATAATCCACTTCACAAACTTCTCTGGTATTCCTAGTTGATTCAGTACTTGCTCTAGGAAATCCCATTCTATTGAGTCATATGCCTTTTGCAGGTCCAGTTTTATCATACTTCTAGGAGATATGCCTTTTCTTCCATACCCTTTTACCAACTCATGACTTAGGATTATATTGTCAGTTATTACCCTTCCAGGTACAAAACCAGACTGGCTTTTGTCAACTAGATGATCCATCACTCCTTGTAATCTGTTGGTCAATATTTTTGATATGATCTTGTATAAGACTGTGCAGCAAGATATGGGCCTGAAATCTTTGACAGTTGAAGGGTGTTGGATCTTAGGGATCAAGGTGACAGTTGTAACATTGATAGGTCTATACATTTCTGCTGTGTTGAAGAAGTGGAGCACTGCTTCAGAAACTTCATCCCCTATAATTCCCCATGTCTTCTTAAAGAACTTAGAGTTGAATCCATCACATCCTGGTGCCTTTAATTCATCTATTCCTTTCAAAGCAAGCTGGATTTCTTCTATAGTGACATCTTCAATTAGCTTTAACTGTTGTCTTCTATCTAGCATATTTCCTTCTTTCATGATACTTGGCTGAATGGCTGGTATACTATCAGCTGCTGCTCCCAGTAGCCCTTTGTAGAATCCTACTATTTCTTTTTCAATTGTTTCCCTTGTCTGAATAATTTCTCCAGCAGCATTTTTCAAGGTTCTGATCTTGTTTTTGTTCATTCTATTCTTGGTACTAGCAAAGAAGAAGGTTGTGTTTTGATCTCCTAGTTTCAGCCACTGATTTCTTGACTTCTGCTTGTATATGCTTTCCTGAATATTTATCCATTTTTCTAATTGCTGCTTTAGCTCTTTTTCTTCTTCCACCTTCTGTGCTGTTGCATTTGCTGTTCCCATTTGGCTTTGTAGCTCCTGAAGCTTATGTCTTGTATTTATTACCTTCCTATCAATTGCATTGAATTCCTTTGTGTTCAAACTCTTCTCACTCTTTGCAGTTATAGACCGATTCCCCGGGATCCGGCTACTGATTTTGGAAGTTATGAGTTCAAAATCGGCATGGAGGAGATTGCCGACAACTGTAGTAATGCCATGGTGAAATTTGATAAAAATTCGCATGTATGGATAACAGCTAGTGCCATAAAGTATAAAACATTTAAAGCGGCGGCCAATATGTTTGATACGCATCGCACTATTGTGAGGCACGGGGGTGTTCGTGTTGCACATCCTATTGGTTATACCGAGTTCGAGAGTCAAGGGATTTTGTTTGTGCAGAGGTTGAACACATTGACAAATGTTTTTAGCAAGAGTGATCCTCTTTGGAATGATCAGAAAGGCAAACGTGTGCACTTTGAGGAAAAGTACACGAACAAGTTTGGGTAAGCACATTCTGATCCTGTACAGCTCACACGTTTGTTTTATCTTGATAGTTATGTAATAATTCATTGATGTTTTGAATTATGTAGGCAAATTCTGCAAGGATTGAAGTCTATACATAAGGATAATACATACCATGGACGACTTTCAAAAGGGTATTTGTATGGAGAGGACGGGAATATACTTCTTTATAATCTAGAAGAGCAGGAAGTGCGTATGTATCTCTAATTTACTTAATTTAGAATGAACATTTCAATGTTTTCATGTATGCAATTTTTTAATAAGTTTTTACTTAAAATTTTTGCAGTCAGGCCAGAAAATTATATAGATGATTACAAGGGTTTTTGCTCCTTGATTAAAGGTGTTATCGATTCAAATTTGTATCCACGAAACCTGCCTCCTCACGTTGTACTGTTTTTCAGTATAGTGAACCGGAAATGGCCATCACACCCATTTCACCCCTTTTTTGGAGCAATGCCAAAAAGGGTGCTTTCATCGATTCGTTGGCTTTGGTGATGCAACAAGATAAGCATTTGGTTGAGAGTGATTTCAATTTGCACAATTATTTTGGTCGATGGAATGCTACTTTTGATGGAAAGCCCAGATTTCATGAGTGCTTTACCTATGAGAACAGACACCTTGATCCAATGAACTGGTACAGAACCTCTAGTGGCGTTATTATATTTGGAAGAAACTTTAGAGCTTATTACGGTTTTGCCAGTGATGTTACTTTGGAACTGGAGACTCAGTTCCCTTATATTGTTGCTGGTACATATTACGTTGGTAAAGGGAGAAGGAGGGTTCAAGGATATGAATTTGAAGTTTGGTCCAGTTCATCCAGTTGAGGACAAAGATATGGGTTAGTATGTGATTTTAAACTTACTTTTTAATTTTTGGGTATTAATTTTGTATGGCTCTCTAAACTTGCCATTTTATTTGCAGGGTCATGACATTTCTTAACAAGACATTGGTAGGTTTTACTTTTACATATGCGATCTTTTAATTCTCCCCACCACATTATGCTCACACTAATTGATTTTCTTGCAACAGGCTTATATTGTGTAGATAGGAGCTGCATTCGGGAAATATCGTCTCATCTGCTCATATTCTAAATCTTTTAGATTACTTGTAAGTTGTTTATCGTGAAGCTTGGGTATATGATGATTAATAATGGTATAATTATAAGAGCCAAAATCATACACGTGTTGGGAGTTGGGACTGCGGTGGTAAAAAAAAAGTTTAGAGGGTGGGTCGGTGCCTACAAAGAAAATAGTGGTATTGAAATCTCATCTAAATGTTATTATTGTTTGCGGCAATATATAAAGCTAATTAAAACCTCATCCTTCGTTCATTCGAAAAATATTTGGGTGGGGCAGCTCGTGAAATAGTAAACAAGGAAAAGATAGAAAGCGGAAGATTTTTGATGAGTAGAATTTTACTTAAATGTTGTTTTGTCTTGAGACGAGAAGAAAGTTTTTTACCTTTTAAAATATTTACTAAGATTTTATGACACATTCGTTCATTCTTTCGTTATAATTTTAATTATAACATACATTTTGCAAATTTTAGCCCTCAACTTGAGAATTCATTCAGGTGTCTGATTCACTGGGGTTAATGTCAAAATTAAATAACTAGCAATAACTGTTAGGTGTTTTGGGATTAATACTGCAAAAGCTAGCTATAGCTTTCTTTATTCTCTAGCTAAACAAAGTATCCGAAGTACTTCGAGGTATAATGTTCAACAGTCCACTGCCAACGTTGGAAAAAGAAAAAACAATGATCTAGCAAATAATTTTCGAGGTATAATTTTCAAGGTACATAGCGATGTTAACTTTAACTTTTGCCGTGTTATGAAATATTTAGTAATTGATCGATCAATTATTTGGTATATAAAATAGAGCATTTTATTTTAATTATCTATCAGTAAACTCTATCATTTTAGAAAGAATAGTATAGCATTATTCCGGGAACAAATATATTTTACTCCTTTTATTTACTCAATTTAAAAAGAAAGTAAAGGTTTTGTGATAACTACTAGTTAGGAGTGTACATAAGTCGGGTTGCTTCGGATTTTACAATTACCAAGCCAAACCAATTGTGTCGGATTATTAAATCTAAAGACCAAACCAAATCAATAAAACTCGGGTTTTTCAATCTCGGTTTTTCTCGGGTTTTCGAATTTTTCGGGTTTTTTCGGATTTTTTTCCGGTAAGATCTTCGTAGAACAAAATATATAACTTGTGCTCAAAATATTTCTTTAATCCTAGTAAGATAAAACTATATAAAGTATTTTCTAAGAAAATAATACAAAATATGAGATGTGTCATGGCATTATCCTAGAATATTCAACAATAAAGACAATAAAATTATGTAATATAAATATTGCTAATTAAAAAGCCATAATAAAAATAATTATAATTTAAAAGTACTAAGTCATGCTACAATAAGTAGACTAATAAGGGAGTATTATTTACATGACTAAACGCTAAAGAAATAATAAAAATAGGTTATGCATTTTTATCGAAATTATTGCAAAACAAAAAATAGATATTCAATACATTTTCGTTCGTAGTATTAAATTGAATGTCTTTTGTAAGCATTAGTATTGATTTGATTTTGGTTTGGACTTTTGTTAGCATTATTTAATTTACTAATATTAATGGCTATAAAACTTATTGGAACATTCAAAAATTCTAAGTCCAACCTTGAAATAATACCTTTAAAGATAAAATTATGAATTTTTTTAAGTATATTTTAGTATTAAATATATCAAAAATTTTTATATATGTAATGTCGGGTTCAGTGGCGGACCCAGAATTTTTATCAAGCGGGTTCAAAAAAAAAATTAAAACTCATATGTGACTAGCTAGTTTCGAACATATGACCATGTGGAAAACTTGAACCCTCTTTACCAACAGGTTAGACATTTTACTTGTTTGAAGTGAATTCAAAATTATATTTATACCTTTACTTGTTTGAAAACAGCAAAAATATACCTATATATACAGTATTATTTTTCGATGAAGCAGGTTCATATGAACCCACTTGACTCCACGTGGGTCCGCCCCTGGTCGGGTTGGTTTGGTTCGGTTTGACTTTCTTTAGTTAAAACCAAACCAAACCAATTATGGTCGGGATTTTTTTTTCAACACCAAACCAAATCAAACCAACTCATAGTCAGTTTTTTTTTGTCGGTTTGACTCGAATTAATACCTTTAAAGATAAAATTATGAGTTGGTGTGGTTTGTCGCTTTTTTTTTGTACATCCCTACTACTAGTAGTACCAATAATGAGAACACATGAACTTTTACTATAGCTGCACCATTAACGTTATACCTTGTGCGGTACTACTAGTACCCATACTCTAGTCGATCGAGAGCTCTTGGGAGGAAAAGAGTTAATTTATTAGTAATTTTTAACTAAAAAAAAATAGTTAGAACAGTAAAAGTACTTTAACAAAAAAACAAAGTGAACTCCCAACATGTTGTGTCGTAAAGAAGAAGAAGAGGAAACTAAGTCATAATTCATATTCATGAACATTCCTAGTTTGATTACGTTTTTTGCCTTTCTGTTTGAGTCCGGTTTGTATTTTTTTCTCTGTCGTCAACTGAGCCGAATTTGATGACCAGTGACTTCTAGAATTTTGCTACAGAATGTCCATTGTTTTCACATTTGTACTTCTTTAATTTATACTGATATGTTATCTAGAGCTAGAGTATTCGGTACGGATTCGGTCGAATCCAGTACTTTAAGTCTTAAAATTTTATTTAAAATTTATAAATTATTAATTTGAAATGATTAGAATTTTGAATTCATAAACTTCAAAATCTAACTCTTGTACAGGAGCCTTGAAGCAATGGTAAAGTTGTCTTCGTGTGACCTATAAGTCACGAGTTCAATCCGTGGAAGCAGACACCAATACTTACATTAGGGTGTTGTCTACATCACACTCCTTAAAGTGCGACTCTTCCTTGGATCCTAAATGAATGTCGGATACTTTATGCACCAACTGACTATCATTGTACTTGGATAAAGAACTAATGAATATGTATCCAAGTAGAAATAGGCAAGTGAAAGCTAACTTCTCACTGCTTTTGCACTTAATAGATATATGTTCACTATTTTTCAAACAAAGATTGGGGAATGATTAACATTCATGCACGTTTCCATGCAAAAATGATCTTTTCATTTTTCAAACTTTGGAAATGTCAAAAGTCCAGTTCGGAACTAGCTTCTCAACAAAGGGAACTATATGCTTTTTCTTTCTTGTTTTTCTCTATATTTTATAAAAGAAAAAGTACTGGGCGTGCGTTATATTATATTCTTTGTTTATCATTTTGACAAAAGCAGCTGATAGATCATAGGTGAAGAAACTTGTCTTAAATTTTTCTATTAGATTTAACTTTTATACACTAACAGTTTCAAGAAAATTTTACACTATCAGATTATTTCAAAACTGATACAGGTATTGTGTCTATAGGGCTTAGAGTTAGAGAAATATGAAATATGTAATTTGTTGTAACATGTTAAATTATACTAATCGTTCTTTTTAAAAAAAAATAAAAATTGATGTATATAAATTAAATTGTATTATTATTATTTATTTTTGGGTCCCGGGCCTATGCGCCGTTTAAGGCTGATTTTTTTAAGGGATTTTTACATACATATACCATATACCAAACCTTATTATCTTCATTGTTTAAGGATTGTGTTAATTACATTTAAGCATACCAAATTACAATTTATATACCATAATTCAAATTAAGGGTATAATTATTCTTCCATTTATTGTAGGCGTGATTTTAGGACCGTATTTCACTTTATTTCGTTTACCCGCCTCTCTCTCCTCCCCCCGCCCACCCCCCACGATTTACCTTCAGTTAATTCCCCCTCCCACGATTTTCATTCAGTTTTTCCCCCATTCTCGTACAATCTCTTCTCACCCACAATTACAATCAATTTCTTCTCCACTTAATTACCTTCAGTTGTATCCCCCACGATTTACATTCACTTCCATCTTTGTCTTCAACTCCTAAATCATGAAAAAAACCAACACTCCCAAAAAAAATCATCAAAAGCTATATTAGCTGATCTTCCATCATTTGATTTGGGTGTTTTAACACCAAAATCAACACCCAAAAACCCACAATCGACGCATGCAAGTGAACAAACTACTGGTATTTCATCTCCCAGACAAATCCGCGCGAAAATGAGAAGCAAGCATTTGCATGATGTTGATGCTGGTGGAGTTGATAAAGTAGTCGAGAAACAACTCAAACGCAAGGGGAAAGAGTTGAGTGTAGGGCTGTGCATTTGGATCGGATATCCGAAATCCGATCCGATCCACTCTATTTCGGATTTTCGGATTTCAAATTTCGGATTTTCGGATTGGATACAGATTGTGTTTTATGATATTTCGGATTTTCGGATTGGATTCGGATTGGTATGATTTTAATCTGATCCGATCCGATATCCGAAATTATATGTACCTATATAAATACACACTAAAATTTTAGGGTTATGCTTATTCATTTTTCACACACCCCCTCACTCACTTAGATTTTTCCGCCTCTCTTGCACCTCTCTTCTCGTCAGTGAAGACTAAAAGAGTCTCAATGACTCAAACTTCCGATTTTACTTTGATTTTATGTCTCTTTCTTCCGCCTCTCTTCTCTTCTCTTCTGTCTTTTATGTCTATTTCATGTTCTATTCTTCAACTTTTGATTTTATTTTGATTTTTTTGTTTGTTTTGGTATATGGAAGATGAGATAGAGACACCGAATGAACTTTAAATTGTTGAAAATTTTTGTGACAATCCGATCCGACAATCCGAAAAATTATCCGATCCAAAGTTTAAAATCCGATCCAATCCAATGTTAATTCGGATCGGATTCGGATTGCCCTTTTCAGAATCCGAAATCCGAAATCTGAATCCGAAATAGGCTAAATCCGATCCAATCCGATCCGTGCACAGCCCTAGTTGAGTGTAGATGACGATTTTGTAGATGATTTCCCCAAAGTTCAATCTGTGAAAAAAAACCAAGGTTTCTCCTTCTTCATCTAAACCAAAAAAGAAGAAACCCTCAAAAAAAGTACCAAAATTGGTTCACCAAAATATTTCAGTAAAGGTAAACACTATTTATTTTTCCTCACTGTTTTGTAGTTTGATTTTTGTTGTAAAAATATGTTGTTCAAGTGTTAATTTAGTGTTCAAGTGTTTTTTGGCAAAATATGGTATTGTCCTAATTTTGTAGATTATTTGTCCCAATTTTGTAGTTGTAGTTGAACTTTGATTCCTAGACAGTCTATAAATGTAGTTAGTTTGTAGTTGATTGTAGTCTGATCGTTAAATTGTAGATATGGTATTTTTCATTGCAACCTGTATTGTTGCTACATTTAACTTCATTCTATATACAATTAATCAACGTTTTGTGAGTTCCTTGAAGTAACTGTTACATTATGTAGATAATGTTTACACGTGCATTGTTCTTCTTTGATTGTTCAAGTGTATTTTGGCAGAATGTGGTGTCGTCCTAATTTTGTATATTCTTTGTCTCAACTTTGTAGGTTACTTGGAACTATGACTCTTAGACAGTGTATAAATGTAGTTCGTTTGTAGTTGATATTTAGTCTGATGGTTAAATTGTAGATATGATATTTTTCATTCTAGCCTGTATAGCTCATATATTTAACTTCATTATAACTACAGTTAATCTACATTTATGCAAACTACTAATGTTCATTAATTTTATATTTTCTGCAGAATGGCCCTTACTTTGCACAACAAAATGTTGATTATGGTGTGCTTAGATTCCACAGTTTGTGTGATCCTAGCATACCAAGCCAGATACAAGCATTACTCTCTCCAAATGCTTTAAGGGTTTTCAAAAAAACTTGTTTTGGTTACTTATTAGGTCTCCCCCAAATATGTATGCAAAACCAATCACTTTATCTTCTAATGAAGTATGAATTGACAAAGTCTACTGACTCATATTTTTCAGTCCTATTGAAGGGTGAAAAATTGAATTTTTCCTTGGGAGAATTTGGGTTGATAACTGGTCTTAATTGTGTGAATAAGTTTTCAGACTATGGTTACACTTCCACCTATGTTAGCCCTTTAATGAATACATATTTTTCGAACAAAGAAAGGGTTGAGAAATGGCATTTGAAAAATGTAGTGACTAATAAAGCATGGGTAAACGATGTGGATGCGATGAAATTGTGCATTCTTTATATGTTTGAATTTTTTGTTTGTCCTTCAGATAAAGACCATGTGACTTTCATAGACAAGTTTATGTTCTTTCTAATAGAGTTCGGTAATTTTGAGTCATACCCATGGGGTATCAAATCCTTCAAGTAGGTTATTGAATCTGTACGACATCGTCTTAATCCCTATGTACATTCTTATTTGATACGGGGATGCTCATTAGCCTTGCAAGTGTGGCTATATGAGTGTTGCTCGTCCGTTAGCACCAAACTTGCTACAAGGTATTCTGAATTTATACCTCGCATTTTAAGATGGTCAGCTACAAAGGGGCAGATTTGGTTAACTGCAATTGAAGAGAAGATGATCAAGCCTGAGTGGCTCAAGGTATTTTTTTCCACTTTTGTATGATGCTACAATTACATTCATAATAACTACATTGAGTCTACATTTTTTTGTCACTTGAATTAACTGTTACTTCCATCATTCAGTTCACAAACATGATTGAATCTGGAGAAGAACTTGGAATGCTTAATCTACCAGACAAGATTCAATATGAAGATGAACATGGTGCTCAACCATCACATGTTCCAACTGCTGCTTCTCCATCATTTGAACCCAAAGATACAGATTGTCAAGAGGACATTGAATCTGTAAGTAGCAAGCTCAGGAAGTTGGAAGAGGGGATTAAGAAGGTATTATGAATAACTACAATATATTGACATAATTTGCTACATTTGACTTCATTACATAACAATTATAGTATGTTATATATTGTAGTTAATTTGTGGTATAAATCTATAACAATTATAGTTTGTTGAATTGTAGTATAACTGTAGCAATTAGAATAAGATTACCAACTAATTATATATTTAATTTTTAGGTTGATGGAAAGTTAGATGCTTTTAGGAAGGCTGTTTTTGAGGAACTCTCAAGTCTTCGAGAGTTCACAGATCAATCTTTGAAGAGTGTTATGAATGTGGTAAACAGGAGGTTTGATTTGGACGAGTCAAAGGTAAGAATTTACATATAATTTTGTACTAAGACTAATTAAGACATATCAATAAAGTATTCTCAAATATTCCCCAAAATTGTAGTTTGTTGGTAGTTCAACAAAAAATAATAACCAACATCAAGGAGAGAACAACCACCAATTCCAGTTCAATGTTGGTGATCAACTGAATGCAAGCACAAGCAATACAGGTATCTACAAAATTCCTACATACATATCAACAAACTGCAACACAGCATTATTTAATTATAATAATCACTTTTTCTATATGCGTTGCAACTGCAATTTCTCCAGAACATGTTCAACCACATGTTGACTTATATCCTGACTTCCAAGAAGCAGCTGAGGCATATAATGCAGGTACAGAACCATTCCTTCATTACAATAAGGTTTTTATGCAAAATTTTAATATTTACACCTTAACTACAAATTCCTACATATACCTATAATTCTCATTTCCAATTATTCATTCAAGCTGAAGCTTCAGCAGAACATCTACAAGTAAATGTTGAAGAAGAACCAGTAATTGATGAAGTAGCTGAGGCACAACAAGTAGGTAATATATTCTCTATATTCTCTGTAATTCCATAATATTGTTCATAACTACATAGATCTACACTTATCTACAGAAGGTAAAGTTTCTACAGGGGGTGTGCCATCAATGGTTGAGGATGAACAAGCAATTCAGGAAGGAGCTGAGGTAGAAAAAGAAGGTATTGTTTCATAATATACTTTTTAATAGAAAATTGTTGCTTATACAATTATACAATGATGTCAAGTATGTTATTTTATATGTAACAAATATTGAAGTTAACGTTCCACAGTCGCCAATTCACGGTGTGACTGTGACTGAAGTTGTTCCTGAAGGCATTGATAAAAAAGTTGTTCCTGAAGGCATTGACAACAAAGGTTTGACATTGGATGACTTTGAGCTGCCAGAAAACTCATCATAGTTGGTCATGTATGGCAAGCCTATACCAAATGAATCAACCCCTGTTCATCCCAGTAGAACTAGGCAGCCAGGAAAATATGCACGATCACCTTTCACACCTTTCTATAGTTCTGGAGGCAGCACATCTGTTGGACCTAAAAAAAATTTACCTCAAACACCCCTTCACAAGTGTCATAGGTGAAAATGTAGATCCTGAATTGACAGAAAGGTTCACCAACTGGTTATACCTTTGTAGTGATAAAGTATCTAGGAGGTATGAATGCTTCATTTTACATTGTCTGTTCACCATTTTTATACTTTAAAATTGTAATTCATTTTGTCAATTTTCAATATTTGATATTTTTTTGTTTTTACAGGAAGAAAGATTACTTTTCCAAGAAGGATAACCAAATCAAGCCTTGGTTGGATTTTGGTTGTGAAAAGATTGATAAGAAGGACTGGTTTTATGCCCTAGCTCACCCCGGACAAGTCATCAATAACACAGTAAGTATAAAGAACAGAATCATTCACAATATATGTTTTGTCTTCATCTTTTTAGTGTAATTGTAGTTTATTCTTCAGTTATGATGTGTAATTGTAGTAATATTGTAGACAACATATATATGTTACTATGTTTAGTTCTCAGCTGTGAAATTTTGCTTTTTATGGACCTTATGTATCATATGTGAAGATGATTGTATGTACAATCTGGAATTTTGGTACTTTTGACTGACTTGAAATCTCTGTGTAGCACAACTGTAGTTACCTTGTAGTAATATTGTAGAGCTTGTGATTGTGCCTAATAATATTAACTGTAGGTTGAACTTGCTGATTATTGGGACCTTAAGTTAGGTGCTATGTTTCATTTGTTCCTCTGTATAGTGAATTAATGTATACAGTACATAAATGTAGTTAATCTGTAGTTGTTTTGTAGTCTGATGGGTCAATAGTATATATAGTACTTGTTCACTATGGTCCATACTAACTACAATTAAATTACATTTTGTGAGGTACTTGGACTAACTGTTATATTTCTGTAGTTATAGTGTAGCTAATGTGCAGCAATCTGTTAGAGTTTTCAATAAATTCAAAATGTAGTTAATCTGTAGCTGTTTTGAAGATAAGTGTGGTTACACTGTAGCTTATTGTATATGTTTATTCTATTTTGGCAGCACATTGATGTTATTATGCATTTATCTGCGTAAAAGAGGTAAATATGGCCCCAACAACAATACTAGGTTCACAACAACCGATTGCTTGTTCAAGACAAAGATTGAAAGAATCTATGACAAATTCATAAGTTCTCCACCGGAACAAAGGTATTCGGTTGTTAAACCAGAGGATGATGTTGGAGAATATATTCTCGGGTACAGAATTCTTGCTAATGTTGCCTGGGATCTTGTTGACTATGTGCTCATGCCTGTGAACCTTGTAGAGAACTTCCATTGGTTGTTGCTAGTTTTTGACATAAAAGACAGGTAACTTTGTGTTTATGATTCCATGGTGAGAGCAAACCGTCATAAAACAGTTGAGACGTTGGTTGACAAGTTTTCAATCATTATCCATCTGTATTTGTCATGCACTGGTTTCTATGGTAAACGTAAAGACATTGACTTCAAGACCACGAAGGCATACATCGAGAAACCAGTTACGGACCCTCTCGACATACAATGGATGGTTGCTGAGATTCCACAACAAAAGGAAGGCTCACTGTAAAAAACTAATCTCCCTTTCTATATGTGTAATTATTTTGTTTTAATCATTTATTATATAATGAAAAATTCTCATCTTATGCAGCGATTGTGGTGTATTTGTGGCTGCCTTTGCGGAGTATGT
This sequence comes from Nicotiana sylvestris, assembly GCF_000393655.2. Taxonomy (NCBI): domain Eukaryota; kingdom Viridiplantae; phylum Streptophyta; class Magnoliopsida; order Solanales; family Solanaceae; genus Nicotiana; species Nicotiana sylvestris. The sequence continues at coordinate 7,630,328 of NC_091066.1, forward strand.
TATCCTTGGAGATTTGGCAATCCCAAAGGAAGATCTTTCTGATATTGATCAACACCGTAGACGCTATGGAGCTCTACTGTGGGACTATGCCACAAAGAAGCAAGAAGATAAGTCAATCAGTGAGAGTGAGATTACTGGCAGGCTAGAAAGGAGGAAGGGTGCTCCGGCAAAAAATGAGAGGACTAGAGTGCAACGAAAGAAAAATAGACTATTGTGTTCCTAGTTTGGTCTGTGTAATTTGGTAGTTGAATTGGAAAACAATGTAGGAAATATGTCGTTTTGGTTTTCTACAACACTTTTTGTTGATTACATTATACTCCAGTACTTATTGTTATCTGATTACATTTTTACAACAACAGCTTTGTATTACAATTTGACTTTAATCTTCAAGTTAATTTTATAAATACCTTCAAGTGCCAAGTAATATCTGTTTATAACTGTCATTTGTTACATAGCATAAAGATGAAATAAATGCAGGAATCATATAAATAATTTAGCCATTTTTTGTCAACAATTTTTTTCAAAAAAATACATTTTATCTACATTTAAACTACGTTAAACTACATTTTAACTACAACTCCTCTACATATGACTAACAGGACTACAGTTTTACCACAGTTAAACTACACATTCACTACAATCTGGAGACAATTTACGTTGAATGCATTCTTTATTAATATCAGTTTTTTTGTATATAGGAAATAGTAATATTTAACTATTCTATAAAAAATAGACAACTTTAGATGCTTGACAGAATACATAAAAACATAAATAGTGCAGATACACAAATTGATGTTTATACTTCTTAATCATCTTCAAAAACATAAACAATTACACAAGAATATCCGATAATTTGAGCTCACTAACATTTATTTTGAATAACTATTCTAACTACATGATATTCATTTCTTTTTCGGCGCATTCTTGCAAGTTCTTTGTTATGCCCCTCCACAATTGCCACATGCCACCTTGTACTTCTTTGACTTTATTTCATCAAATATTTTATATCTTTCCTTGTGAGGTCTCCCTGACTGCCTTTTATCTCCCGCCGGTGGCTTTACTACCTCATCCAAAATATGTTGTGGCACATCCCATTTGCCTTCATCAGGTAGAGGATTTACTGGCATTTCATAGGTAAGCAGAAGGCTCTTCCTTGTGTAATACGGAGAGCAATAGTTTTCGTATGTTTCATTCCTATGCCTTAATGCTGCCAAAGCATGCGCACAGGGAAGTTCATCAAGTTGGAATTGTCCACAGCTACATTTCTTGTTTTCTAGACACACAATGTACCGTTTCGCACCATCTAACACAGTATTTATATGATCTGTTGAAGCCCTCACCTACAATTGAAGACCAAATAGAAATAATAATACATCAATCATTAAAATGGATTATCAACAATTTACCTACAAATCAGCAACTAATATATTAGAACTCATCAACAAACTACAATTACCTACAATTTGACTACAGGTTAACTACAATATGGAAACACTGCAGCTAGTACTTTTTTTTCCTGCACCAAAAAAAAATATCTTACCCTTAGTTTCTGAGATAATGTACTGTTGTCTTTCAATTCTTTGTTGTATTTGTGACCAAGGTATGTGAAAGTACCCTTTGCCTTCGATAACTTTTCTTTTGCCCAACGTTCAAGAAGAGTCCTCATATACTCAAATAAATCAAATATTGGCAGCTCTCTTGCCTCTTTTGTTACAGCATTCAACGACTCGACAATGTTTGACGTCATAGTAAAAGTTCTATTCACCGTTGCATGTACTCTTAACCATCTATGATAGCCAATATCATATAGGTAAGACTTTACACGCGGGTCTATCTCTTCAATCTTCAACATCCTTTCGTTAAATTCATCCAGAGTGTATGACCGTGCTGTAGCAAAGTACAATTCATGTAATTGTAGATGTCCCTTCTTGAATTTGGACCTTATATTTGTCCATATATGCCACATGCAAGAGTAGTGTTGCCTTCAGTATACTGTCATGCCTATCTGAAACAACACACATTGAAGGTCTTTCACCATATGCCTCCTTGAATTGCTCAAAGAACCACTTCCAAGACGCATCGTTTTCAGAATCAACGACAGCATATGCCAAGGGTAAAATAGTACCTACATTTTATAGACATAAAATATGATTAAATAACAACTACAATATATATTGATAATATAGACAATTTTACTACATTCTTTTATATAACTACAAAATGACTACAACATGACTACAACTAAACTGCATTATAAAAACTGTCTATAAAATAACTACAAAATTATTTCATTTTTTACCTGCTGCATCCATGGTGCTTGCTGTCAGCATAATCCCCCTATAGGCTGACTTTAAGAATGTCCCATCAACCACTACTATCGGCCTACAATATTGCCAACCATTTATTGATGTAAAAGAGCAACAAATGCGTATAAGAAGCAATCATCTGCTGCCTTCTTCAATTTAACAACAGAACCAGGATAATTCTTCTCAAGAATATAAAAATATTTGGGTAATTTGTTGTAGGAGTCACACGGATTCCCTCTCAAAAACTGTAAAGCTTTTTCCTTTGCTCTCCATGCTTGCATGTAGCTTAGGTTCAGTCCATGTTCGGATAACATGTCAGTTTGTATGTCCTTTGGTGTGTAAACAGTCTTAGGATCACAATACTTTGGAACGACCATGCTACCAACTACTGCTGCAGTACGTTTGCGTTGTATGAATGTTTCGTCCATTAGGCAGCATGTGTGTTGTCGGCTGAAACTTCTTATCTTGAACATTGCCGAATCATTAATTGATGTTGCCTTGAAATGCCATTTACAGCTTTCAGCAACACATATAAGCTAGTAGCTACAAAAAAAATACAATATTTACACAAATTTATGAAAAACTACAATTAACTACAAACTGGCTACAATTTAACTACAATTTATAAAACTTACCTATGTTCAACAATACACTGATTTTGCTGATATATTATCCACAAATAACTACATACCTTCTATGACTTGATCTTTTTACTCTGAACTGGAACTTGTGCATGACTGAATAATTCCTCATTGCAGCAACTACTGTTTTCTTGTCCTGATAAACTTGTCCTTCTTCAATATATGTTTGCGTAGATTCAGTTATTATTTCACTTTGATATTCCTCTATAGCTGGTGAGGATGGAATTTCTAGTAACTTTAGGGATCCAGAAGAACCTGCAGACAATAAATTCATAAATGTAGTTTCTATGTAGATAATTTTTAAAGCAACATTGCTTTATCCTTTTCAGTAATATGTGAGATTTGTAGTTTAATTGTAGGTAATTGTAGTAATATTGTAGATAACATAGTAACACCATAACTCTCTGCAATGTCGAATCAAATATACCTGCACTGGTGCTTTCATTGATGATTGCCAATTCCATATTGAAATCTCTTACGGTTATACATAAAGGATACGAACCTAAGTTTTTATTCTCCTTTTTCGTTTCCATGTACACACGAACCCCCATATCATTCTTAATCTCCAATGGAGGACAATTCTCGTTCACAATGTATTTGATTTCTACAATTTTATCAGATGTATCAATCGATAATTGTTCTGCAATTGTAGAAATGAGAATTCCGTAGCTTGCATTATCATCAACCACAATGGCATCAACTTCAAAATCTCTAAATCTATCATAGTTATCCCAATTACCATTCGATTTCAGCATTATTGGGATTTTTGACATGATTTCGTGTAGTTGATAGAAAAAAAGACGAAGAACAGATATAATTTCGACAATTTGAGTACTGATGTCGACGAAGAACAATTTTGTATTCTACAATTTGTATTGCGTTGTAGAATTAGTAAAACCAATTTGATTACTGGAGCTTTAGTAGCTTGCGTTTTTTGAGAATTGTAGTCGAGTGAGAGAAGACAGATCTATTTCCGTTGAGGAAGGAGAGAATTACGCAGCAATAAGATCTCCTTCCGTTTCAAAATTCAATTTAATGTCCACATAATCACACGCAGATCTGGTGCCTTATTTTTAGCGCGCTTTTTATGGCAAAATATACCTATTTTTGGATTGGTATATATTTTGTAGAAAAAGTGTGGACTTCACGGGTAAATAACAAATTATAAACAATTTTGGTAATAAGGTTTCATATATGGCATAGATAGGTAAAAATCCTTTTTTTTAATTATATAGTTAGTTAGCTAATTGATTTCCTGAAGAAAGTGATTAATTTCCTATAACTATGGACTAGTTATTAACATAATGAGCCGCTTTTAGCTTGGATTTTAGTAGTTACATCAATCAATAGTATAAATTTTTATACTAAAAATGTATTTTATTAAGAGTTTCAATTTATACATACGGTTTTCGTGTAGTCTCTTTATACTATCAAGTTACCGATTATCTAAAGGATATCTGCAAGTCACCAATTATAATCTTGAAACTATAAGATAAGATACATACTACAACAGGTAAAAATGATTTGATGGTATAAATTTTTTTTACTTATATAATTAGTTATCGTGCTTTCTGTAGATCACCATTATAAACAGTTATTTCTAGCTAGTCTGCTTTAATTTTAAGCAACAAATTCTTTCTATTATTCGTGTATAAAAATTCAAAACAGCTAGCATTAACCTAATATAATTGAAGTTAATTCTGTATGCTCTTTAGTAGGAGTAGTAAAAGGGAGAATTCTTTTGGTCTTAATGACTTAATTATAATTTATAAGCTATATATATACAGGTTCGCTCTTAATTTGATTTCATCAACCACTTTAAACTGGTCTTTGTATGGCTTCTTTGAACGATTAGATTGACCAAAAAAATATTTAATTTTAGGTAGCCATTTCATTCGATGCGTCACTTCAATTATATAAATAGAACAAATGTAATTGGCTATGGTCGTAACTCTTTCTCTTTCTCCTATCTTTCAAAAACAATAATATTCGGATCAATTTATGCACATCTCAACTAATTAGTTACATACATATAATCTCTCACTAGTATTATAGGCCATGTCTCCGCTAATTTATATTTAGACAAAAAAAAAAAATTACTTAGTATTTTTTTTATCTTTTTATTAAAATTTAAGTCCTAGTGTCTCATTGGTCAATTTGTAATTATAATGTGCATATACATAACAAAGTATTCACATTAATAGGTAATGACTTTTCGGTAGTTTGATTCATAAATTTTTCCTATCATTTTCAATCACAAGATTCGATTCTGATAAATGTAGCATTACTTAAGCATCATTTTCTCGCCGTTCATGTTAATCCTTTTCTTTTTCTTTTTTCCTTTCTTTCATTATTTAATTTTTGATCTTTTTGAAACGTCGTACCATATATCAACGGAAAAAAGAAGGATGAAATCTCACTTATGACTTATGACAATAAGATTTACTAGAAATATCACGAGCTCATAATTATTGTTTGGAATATTATACCGGACTCCTGAGAGTTAATCATATGATCCTTGGATAATAAAAATATTTGGAAGAATTTAAATTATATATATGCACTAATAGTGTAATAATTATTTATATATTAGGTCTAATTTAAAAGGTAATACGATGTACTAACTTATAGTACTAATTGATAATCTTGATCGTAAGTAATCAGTGGCGGATCCAGAATTTTAAACTTATGGGTGCTCGCCTATAAAAATTCAAAAGAAGAGGAAGAGTGAGTTTATTTGTGGATGCTCACTCTATATTTAACTAACTATTTTTATAATTGTCTGTGTAAATTTACTAAATTTGATTACAAGTAATGGGTGCTCAAGCACCCATAAGGGTCCACGTACATCCGCCACTGTAAGTAATATTAAATTGCATTGATAACGCCATAAGTTTATTATATTATCGGTGTATAAACCTCAAATTCTATTTGAAATAATATCATTACCAAAGTGGATATAGGCTCTATTTTTTGGTATATAAAAATCTTGTAATAGCCTAAACTAGCCTGTTTGTGACCTTATTAATGAAGAGACTTTTCAACTCAGTGAAACACTTAGCAAATTAAGAGTCATAATATAGTACTCCATTTTTTAAATGAATTCTAAGAGGATATAGAGTTTCACTGAATAGATTAAATTCTTTAATTTATAGGGCTTTTATTTAAGATTAATAAAAGCTATAACTAATTACAAGAATAATAAAAAGGAGGGTCCAATAAATTAATTAATATTACACACGTGTTTAAAGAGGATGGAAGCGATAGCTTAGTCCCTACCTATAAAGCTTGGGGTTGGGGCTAGTCCGTGCTGAGCTCATTTATAAGCTCATTGAAGAGATCTTGTGACAAGCTTAAAAAATGGTCTTTGATGTAAAATACTATAGACCGATAAGTATATTATTTATGTTTTTACATCAAATTAAAGAGGGATCTCTGGTCAGGTTGGTACACTTCTATTTGTATCCTTTATTGTTTTTTTCTGACAATGGAAATTCTACTAAAAATAACGAAATTTATGGAATGGCGGAATTATATCAGATTAGTTCTTCCTAGTAAAACAACAAAAAATAAAACAAAGGAATTGAGAATGACGTAATTATATGAAAACTGCAAAGTTTTCTGCTCCTGATAGCACTTTAACTAATCCTATGATCTTGTTGAGACACACTTGAGAGATCAATTATTGAAGCATTTATTTTGCTGTTCTCACCATATGTCAGAGGAGATTTGGTTTCCTTGATCCAAGAATTTTTATTTCTTTAATATTCATCTTCCCTGTCGTGCCCTTCGGACAGACTATGGACAAAACTTGAAGTTTTCTAATCTCTTCACTGTTGGCAAAGAAAAAGGAGCTACGTTAGAAAAGTCCTACTACAACTTGTTTGGTGAAGCAATTGACAAATGAATGTATACATTCAGCAAAGCTGAGCCAACAAGGAAATAAACAATAACTTTGTTTTTTTTTGTATCATTAGTCAAAGGCTTAGAAACTTACATAGATCGTACAAGGAAGAAAGCAAAGTCAAGCCAAAAAAGAGATCAGATTTTATAGTTGAGGCTTTCTCTTTTCTTCAATAGCAAGATCTAGCCCTTGTTGAAAAAGGACATCTAGAACCTCGCCTTGCCACATCCCAAAATGTCCGGACCCGTCAAATATTTCTACCGCAAATTTCGCATTTGACACAATTCTTGTCATAAGCGAAGATGCCAATGATGACGTATTGTTGACACTTGATGTAGATTCTTCTTGTTTATTGTCTCCCATATTTGACACAAATATTATTTAATAGCTGACGACACAAATCAAGATTATTTCCTTTCTGATGTAGAAGATCAGACTAAGCTGCAACTACAGAGCATACTCAGACAGAACCTTGACTCAGTTACCAAGATAAATCTTTTCTGATGTGGAAGATCAGACTATGCTGCAACCACAGAGCATACTTAGACAGTACCTTGGCTCTGATACCAATTGTTGCGGAAGCCAAATGTATATAGTGTGAATAAGTCACAACTACTATACCAAAATTATGACAGCCACCAAATAATAAATAAGACAATAAAGCAACAATAAAGGGAACACCAGAATTTACGAGGTTCGGCTAATTTTGCCTACTCCTCGGACACAACCAATATTTTATTTCACTCCAAAATACAAGTGAAATAATACTAAAGAGAGAAGATACAAATGCCTTAAACAGATGAGAAGGCAAATGAGAGGTGTGTTTCAATCCTAAACATTAGGCCTTCTTTTATAGGGGAAAAATCCCCCCAAACTTAACTCCCAACCAATGTGGGACTTTGGCATTTTGCCAAACTTCAACAAATCTCCACCTTGGCAAAATTCCACATTTTCAATTCTCTCTCAATAACAAATTTTGGTTGTGTCTTCATCTTCAATCTTCAGTGTTCAACAATGTTGATCAAATCCAAACAATGTTGAAACTTGACCGCAGTCACCACCTTTGTCAGCATATCAGCAGGATTCTCTGTAGTATGAATTTTCTTCACCGTGACTCCACCTTCTTCTATGATTTCTCGTACGAAATGATACCGAACATCAATGTGCTTCGTCCTTGCATGATAAACTTGGTTCTTCGCTAATTGAATAGCACTTTGACTATCACAAAAAATTGTGATACCTTTTTGTTCAACACCAAGCTCCTTTAGCAATCCTTGAAGCCAAATTGCCTCTTTCACAGCATCTGTAATAGCCATGTACTCTGCCTCTGTTGTAGACAAAGCAACTGTTGACTGCAAAGTAGACTTCCAACTAACTGGTGCCTTTGCAAAAGTAAACACATAACCAGTAGTTGATCTTCGTTTGTCCATATCACCCGCAAAATCTGAGTCACAATATCCAACTACAAACTGATTGTCTTCCTGCTCAAAAACTAACCCGACATCTACAGTATTATGAATATACCGTAGAATCCACTTCACAGCTTGCCAATGCTCCTTCCCTGGATTGTGCATATATCTGCTAATAACTCCAACAGCTTGTGAAATGTCAGGCCTTGTGCAAACCATTGCATACATCAAGCTACCAACAGCATTTGCGTATGGTACCTTTGACATATACTCTCGTTCAGCTTCATCCATTGGCGACATAGTAGTACTTAGCTTAAAATGGGAAGCAAGTGGAGTACTAACTGGCTTAGTCTTGTCATCTATGCCAAAACGTTGAAGTACTCTCTTCAAATATTCCTTTTGAGATAAACAGAGTTTCTTTGAACGTCTATCTCTAATTATCTCCATGCCAAGAATTTTCTTTGCCTCACCCAAATCCTTCATCTCGAACTCCTTCTTCAGTTGAATCTTCAACTTATCAATTTCTTCCGAATTCTTGGAAGCTATCAACATATCATCAACATATAGGAGAAGATATACAAAGGAACCATCTTTAAGCTTGTGCAAATACACACAATGATCGTATTTGCTTCTCTTGTACCCTTGCCGTAACATAAACTCGTCAAATCGCTTGTACCATTGTCTAGAAGATTGTTTCAATCCGTACAATGATTTTTCAAGTTTGCACACCATATTTTCTTTTCCAGCAACTTTGAATCCTTCTGGCTGAGTCATGTAGATTTCCTCCTCCAAGTTTCCATGTAAAAACGCAGTTTTTACATCCATCTGAACTAGTTCCAAATCCAATTGTGCTACCAAAGCCAACATAATTCTAATGGAGGAATGTTTTACAACTGGAGAAAACACTTCATTGTAATCAATTCCCTCCTTTTGAGCATATCCTTTGGCCACCAATCTTGCTTTGTAGCGAACATCTACTTGGTTAGGAAATCCTTCCTTCTTTGCAAATACCCATTTGCACCCAATTGCTTTCTTTCCCTTCGGGAGATTGGCCAATCTCCATGTATGATTCTGATGAAGGGACTGTATCTCATCATTCATGGCAATCCTCCACTTATCTTCTTCTGAACTTTGAACAGCGTCTTTATAAGTAGTAGGAACATCATCAGCTACAATTGAGGTTGCACAAGCAACCGTCTCTATGAGACGAACAGGTTTCGTTATTGTTCTTTTTGGCCTGCTGGTTGCTATTGATTCAAGTTGTTGTTGAGATTCCTGAGTTGGAATCTCCTCTACTGGCTCTCCTTCCAGAGGGTAATCTTCATTTGTTTCCTCCTCTGCTTCTTGTGTAGGAAAAATAAATTTTCCCTCAAACTCCACCTGCTTAGAAGCACCTTCATTTTGTTTGGTATCTTCTGTTACCTTATTTACCATAGCAAATTCATCAAAGGTAACATCTCTGCTGAATATTACTTTCTTTGTCATAGGACACCATAAGCGATATCCTTTGACTCCAGAAGTAATTCCCATAAAAATAGCCTTCTTTGCCCTTGGATCCAATTTTGACTCCGTCACATGATAATATGCAGTTGAGCCAAACACGTGCAAAGAGTTATAATCTACAGCAGGTTTTCCGTACCATTTTTCAAATGGTGTTTTGCCATCAATAGCAGCAGATGGTAGACGATTAATGAGGTGGCATGCATATGTAATTGCCTCAGCCCAAAATTCTTTGCCCAAGCCAGCATTGGACAACATACACCGTACCTTCTCCAGCAAGGTCCGGTTCATACGTTCTGCCACTCCATTCTGTTGTGGTGTATGTCTAACAGTGAAGTGTCGGACGATGCCATCATTTTCACAGACCTTATTGAAATGATCATTTTTGTATTCACCTCCATTGTCTGTGCGAATACACTTGATCCTCCTGCCTGTTTGATTCTCCACCATCGTCTTCCATTTGAGAAAAATTCCCAGCACTTCATCTTTGTTTTTCATTGTATACACCCACACTCTTCGAGAAAAATCATCAACAAAGGTTACAAAATAGTGCTTCCCACCCAATGAAGGTGTTTTGGAAGGACCCCAAACATCAGAGTGTACATAATCCAAAATGCCTTTAGTATTATGGATCGCTGTACCAAATTTAACCCTTGTCTGTTTCCCTTTGACACAATGCTCACAAAACTCCAAGTTGCAAGCCTTTACTCCTTTTAACAATCCTTGATCTGATAGAGTTTTCAAGGATTTTCCTCCAGCATGTCCCAAGCGCATGTGCCATAGCTTGGTTGCTTCTGCCTCTTTGTCGTCACTGGATGTCACTGTCGCTGTCCCAATAACTGTACTGCCACGATAGCGATACATATTATTATTCTTCCGATTAGCCTTCATTACCACTAGTGCACCGGAGCATACTCTCATCACTCCATTTTCTGCAATGATTTTGAACCCTTTTGATTCTAGGGCTCCCACAGAGATGAGATTCTTCTTCAAATCCGGTACATATCGAACATCTATCAATGTTCTGATCATTCCATCATGGTTCCTTAATCGTATTGAACCAATGCCATATGAGGTAAGAGGGCTGTTATCCGCTGTGTGGACGACTCCATATTCTCCTTCTTGAAATTCCACGAACCAGTCCCTGTTGGGACACATATGATAGCTACAAGCCGAGTCCATCAACCATATGTCTGAAGATGTTGATGACTCTGTTGTAACTAATGAGAAGTCTGAATCATCACAATCAGCTACATTTGAATCCATAATGGCCTTTCCATTGTTATGTTTGGCCTTATTCTTCAACTTCGGACAGTCTTTCTTCCAGTGCCCTTTTTCTCGACAAAAGGCACATTCATCTTTGCTGGGTCTGGATCTTGACTTGGATCTTCCCTTCTTTGTCCTCGTTTGATTTTGAGGACGACCCCTCACAAATAGTGCTTCTCCTTCTCCGCCCTTCTGTTTTTCTCGCTTTCTTTGTTCATAGCTGTACAAAGCCGAACAAACTTCTCTGAGAGAAACTTCGTCATTTCCATGGAGTAGAGTAGTTTCAAGGTGCTCGTACTCATCAGGAAGTGACGCCAACAACATCAAGGCCAAGTCACCATCATCATAAGTTGTATCCATATTTTGCAAATCTGTAACCAACTTATTGAAACTGGTGATATGTTCATTCATCGTGGTACCAGGAACATAGGTGAAGTGAAACAGTCTCTTCTTCATGTACAATTTATTTTGACTGTTTTTCTTCAAAAATTTATCCTCCAGTGCTTTCCATAATTTACTTGCAGAAGTTTCCTTTGTGTATGGATATTTCTGCTCTCTAGCAAGGTAGGATCGAATGGTACCGCAAGCAACACGGTTGATAATTCTCCAATCTTCTTCTCCAATAACATCTGGTTTCTTTTCTTCAATGGCCAGATCTAGCCCTTGTTGAAAAAGGACATCTAGAACCTCGCCTTGCCACATCCCAAAATGTCCGGACCCGTCAAATATTTCGACCGCAAATTTCGCATTTGACACAATTCTTGTCATAAGCGAAGATGCCAATGATGACGTATTGTTGACACTTGATGTAGATTCTTCTTGTTTATTGTCTCCCATCTTTGACACAAATATTATTTAATAGCTGACGACACAAATCAAGATTATTTCCTTTCTGGTGTGGAAGATCAGACTAAGCTGCAACCACAGAGCATACTCAGACAGAACCTTGACTCAGTTACCAAGATAAATCTTTTCTGATGTGGAAGATCAGACTATGCTGCAACCACAGAGCATACTTAGACAGTACCTTGGCTCTGATACCAATTGTTGCGGAAGCCAAATGTATATAGTGTGAATAAGTCACAACTACTATACCAAAATTATGACAGCCACCAAATAATAAATAAGACAATAAAGCAACAATAAAGGGAACACCAGAATTTACGAGGTTCGGCTAATTTTGCCTACTCCTCGGACACAACCAATATTTTATTTCACTCCAAAATACAAGTGAAATAATACTAAAGAGAGAAGATACAAATGCCTTAAACAGATGAGAAGGCAAATGAGAGGTGTGTTTCAATCCTAAACATTAGGCCTTCTTTTATAGGGGAAAAATCCCCCCAAACTTAACTCCCAACCAATGTGGGACTTTGGCATTTTGCCAAACTTCAACAGAGCTTACCCAATACGCACAGATTGTTCAGCCAAATGGTTCAAATTCCAGCAGAAATAAAACACTAGGTGATTTCTTTCTATATGCCTAAATCAATTTTATTAGGGCGATTTTCAACACCCGCCACAATACGCCTTGGGTGCCTCTCATTGATCACTATGTACATCCTTGGGTGCCTCTCCTAAGTGGATTTCTAAAGCTCACTTCACAATTTTGAAATTGACTACCATAAGTAAGGCGGTTAAGTTGAGCTAGAAGAAATGGGAGCAATAGAATCACATTATCTGATAAGGTGATACTTATATTTCTAGATGGTACTATACCTTTTTTGTCGGTTTGGGCCACAGTAAAAAATCTTCAATTAATTATTGTGATTATGGAAATCGTATCGTCTAAAGGCCATCACATATTCGTAAGTGCGTTGAGGCCAGATATCTAATTGCCAAAACTATGTCCTATCCAACTATAATTGTTAAAAGGCCGAAATTGCTTCCCTTATACCTTTCTTCCAGCAGTTATCACTCGGGTTTTAGAAGGGAAAAACCTCTCTCTCTATATATATATATATACACACACTAAACGATGAAAGGAAAAATGGGCTCCAGATAGTATCTTGAAAAAAAGCTTGAACATATCATTCATGAAATTAAATATCATGAAATCCATGAGAAGACACTACTAAAATCATAAAAATCTTTCAAGACACAAAATCAGATATTAGAAAAGGAAAAGCTACAATGTCATGAAGATTTTGAGTTCTCTACTTCACTTACGAGAATAGCGATTAAGAGAATTTACAAAGAACGGGATCCCCTTACCAAGGTGGTGATGAAGCTTTGGATCGACAGTTTTAACAATTTGTGCGAGTGTACTGAGCTGAGTTTGCACTCCCATAGAACTTGTGGTGCACTTGAAATTTTCTCGCTGTTGAAATGAAAGTAGAGTGATTATACACAGTGGAAGGCATAATCACAGGAAACAATGAGCACAAAAGATTGCACAAATGGAAAGAAAATGTCAACTAATGGAACATAAAAATACATGTACAAGTTGACAACCCCTTTCAGGGTGGAGTGCAGGGTGTTTTACCTGAGCAAGGGAACCATTTTCAGAAAATAGATGTGCTTGAAATATGTTTATACGTTAACTGATGGTAGATCATTAAAGAAGAGCAATTCCAAGAATAACAATTCAGTAGAAGCTCAAACAATGATGTGACAGCAATGCCGCTTTTACTTTTTCCATTTGTCATTTGCTGTTGCAACTTGTATGTATGCGTATAATCACTAACCAATAACCATGGTAGAACATTAGAAACAATAGACATACCAATCGACGCATTGCACGCTCAAAGCACCAGAATGCATCTGCTTCACTCTCAAGCAGAATAACCATTGGAGAGCAAATATCACTCATTCCTGTTCACATAAAATGAGAGCAGGAGTTTATGAATGGCCTTAACAATATCAAAAGAGAATGCCTAATGCGACCATAATACCTTGAACATAGCCGATATCTTTATCCATCCAGGCATAGACAGCAAGTGTATCCCAAAGTTTTGCCTGATTAGCTTCATTCTCGTAAAATACAAGAGTACCATCCGTTCGAACAACATCCAGACCTAAATAAACATTGCAAGTTGTGATAGTTTCAGATATCATTTGGAAAATCAATTTATCCTGAAACATAACTTCCTTAGCCGGTCAAAGAAGTGGCTTATTGATACTTCAGATTCAAGTAATTTAAGCATAGCAGAACTTGGACACATGTGAAATCACCAAGATCAAGTTGATTTCTGTTTCTTCTATCATTAAAGATTACTAAAGTTCTTTCTAAATGTTTTCCTGTCAACAAAGTTCAAACACTCTAAACACATACCACATTAGAGTTGAGAGAGAGAAAAGATAGTAACTCCATCTGTCAAGTGAACAACTTTGAAAATGGAACTTAGCAATATGGTTGTTAAAAGCTTTAAAGCCTTGTACAATTGGAAGGTGTAAGGAGAGAATTGCCATAGCCTCTAGTCACTTATTTTATATCCTAATGTATGAAAAGTGAAAACCAGCATATGCTTTCTTGTTGTACTGTGAAATTCTTCATTCATATCAACAGAGCCTGCGGACAGGAAGTAGATAACTCGATTACCTAGCAAGTTAATTTTTTCAAAGTGATCTGCAAAAGCATCTACTTTTGTGCAAAAGCATGTGGAGTCACTCAGATGAGTTCCACTCTAAAAATATGATCGGATATGTGTTGGATTAATTAAATATAGGTATGATTACATTTTGGAGATTTCGCATAACATAGATTTCATTATCATTTTTCTAATACTTGCTATAGGAACAAATGGTAAAATGGTCCTTAATGTTTGGAGTAGATTCAGAATAATCTCTTAATTATACTCCTAACACTAACACATTTAATGAATTTTCAATACAAATACATATTCTGGACAAAAGCTACTAGATTCACGGGAACCCGCATCCGTTGAACTGAATCTGCCCCTGTTGATGTGACCATAAATCATATGGATTTAATAGTATAATGATCCTACTTACCCAACACAATGACATGCAACACGTTAATTCCACAAAAAATGTTTGTTCCACCATCCTAAATTTCTTCAACTTTTTTGTTTGTTTTTTTTTTTGTTTTTTGATATAGACATCGATATATCCAACCGTTTCTTTCCGAAATTTTTTAACTTGATATATATATAGTTCGATCTTCAAAATTTTTGCAATTGAACTCATTGTATTTGAAATTATATATTCAAATCTAATGACATGTACTTTGTTAAATTTTTTTTTTTTTGACTTCTTATGAAAATTTATACTCCTTTCCATAAAAAATATTAGTCAAAGCACGGAATCCTACCCCTACTAACCCTGTCCTGTGCCCCATATATAACGCATCGTTGGCCCTAGATATAATTCTTCCCTATACTTTTCGTCTTTCACACACAAAACAATAATTTAGATAATTAGTTAGTCTTAAATCTTATAAATTCTATCTGGAAAAGGATAACACGTACACGATAAGCATTGATAGTACTAAGTAGCTTTAGGACTTATCATAAATTAATTAATCCTTAAACCTTATTTTTCTATACATAAGCGCCCCAACTTGATTGCCATTAACAAACATGTTATTTCTCAATTAGTTTACGTTTTATACACAAATAGAATTTAAAGAAAAAAAATCAGATAATTTATAAGGTAATTATCCATAAATCTCAATAGTAAGTACTCATCCTTAACTCGGAGTAATATAGATATTCAAAAGTACAGTGAGTTAAGTTGTAAAAACAAAAAACAAAAAATTGAACTCATGATAAATTTTAGATTCTAAATCCGTATCCGATATATACCCATTGCTTGCTTTGACCATATATATATATATATATATATATATATATAGATGGAAAATTTTAATAAGTATATATACATAATAAATCACCCCAAATTTCTTGTCTTAATTTGGGGATATGTTCAGTTGCTCGGAATGTAGGGAACTGGTTTTTTATATAGTGTGTGATAAATAAGATCGTCACGTACTTTAACCGTTGTGTGCATGGTGCATGCAATGTATGTATGATATGTGAAGAAAGACCCTGTTTTTTTTTATTTCCTATTCGGTGCTCAAGAACTTTAGTTAAGGATGAAAAAATCTTATTCATCCCAACACAACTCGTAGTGATCGATCAAAAACCATTGTATAATATTACCAACTTAGCATCACGTCAGGGGCGAAGCCACCTTTTGTCAAGGGTGATCAATTATCCCCCTTCGTCGAAATATTACGAAAAATTACATTGTTTATAAATATTAAACTTTAAATGTATATGACATATATTGAACTCTCTTTGCCGAATAAGTTTTTTATTTCTTTCAAGTCCGAACATCTTTAAAAAAAATCTGACTTCGTCAGCATGCTATAATTAATTCGAGTGTAGGGTTAGTCCTACCGTCAAATTAAATGATAGAGAGGAGCAGATGGTCCTTAATTATGGTCTCGTAGTAGGCTCATCTGTGGTAATATCAATATCAAACTTTCCTTTCCTTTCTTCCACAATTATTGAACCCATTTTTTGCAAATATTAATGCTTGTTTTTTTAGGTCGTCATTGTGTCCAAGATCCTGTCCAGTCCGTAATCAGTGCAGTTGCCATCTGCCTATTTTTTATTTTATTTTTTTTATTCGGTATTGAATGTTTGTATGACTTCGATCAATTGAAATTCGTGGTACATAAGATCCATTGAGATCTTTGATCAAAAGCGGGAAAATGCATAATTACTCTATACCCGAAATTTTAATTACACATTATTTTTTTTTTCGGGAATCCTATTAGCCCCCTAAACTTATTTTAAATGTAATTTTTTGCACCATTAACACTGACGTGGCAGAGTGTATGCATCTCACTCTCCCAGAAGCAAGAAAAAACGATTTTCAGATTCTTTTTTTTGTTCTTTTTTACCATTTTTTCTTACTTTTTTTTTCCTTTCTCTTTTTCTTTTTCTTTTTTTTCTTTTACTTTTTTTTTTTTTTCATTTCTTGTCTAATTCCGGTGGATATTCATTCACCGACGACTTTGTCTAATCGTTTTTCTTTCATTTTTTTCTTTTCACACACAAATTAAACTCTCAAAAAGATCTATTCATAAGCAAAGCAAAATACACTCAGATTGGGGAGGGGGGGATTCATCATCGGAAAACCTTCCCACGCCGAAAAAAATAATGTATTGAAATTTTAACTGAATTTTTTTCTGAACTTATATTCGCATAAATTATACTTTCAAGAAAAGTTTATATATATATAATAAACACACTTAGATCGGGATAACCACACCACCATTTTATATCGCCAGTGACCAAAACAAAAAGAAAGAGAATGAAATAACCAAAAAAATGAGAATAATAAGAAATAAGAAAAAAAGGATAAGAAAAAGAAGAAAGAATAAAAAAAGTACTAAAAATACATGTGGGGACGCGTGTAGCTCACCACTTGCCAAGAGTTTGGTTGTCAGCATTAAGGATGCAAATAATTACATTTAAAATAAGTTTAGGGGGTAATAGGATTCCCGCAAAGAAAAAATGTGTAGTTGGGCTTTCGGGTATAAGTCAGGGGGTAATTATGCATTTTCCCATTGAAAGCGGAAAGATATTAGTCATCCTCACAATCTTTAGTGGTCCATCTAATTAAATAAATGTTGAATTATTCATGTCTTAGTTATGATGTGGAGCTTACATATGTAAAAAGAGGGTAAGGATGACGACGACAACAACAATATATTCAATGTATTTTCATATAGTGGGTTAGGAAGAGTACGTAGTGTGTACGCCGACCTTACTCCTACCTTGTGATTATAGAGAAGTTGTTTCCAATAAACCTTCGGCTTAGGAAAACATAAGCTCAACAATTTGATTAAATGATAAGGAGCGCTTTACTTCACTTACTAGACCTATTCAAGGTGAATCTTGAATAGTCGGACATTATGCATCAAATCGTGCTAATTAATTTATTTAAAATAATTAAGTAATAAATTATGGTAGGAATAAATATTGACTTAGTCATGCTTTTCCCATCTTTACCATTTATTTGACAGTAACACTTACCAATTATTGCACACACATTGATCAATTGATAAACCTGAAAAGGACCAAGAAAATGCAATGTGTGGACCAAATTTGAGGTTTTTGATAGCCTGAAAATTCACTTTAATTTTCCAAGATTTGTTTTTTTTTTTTTCTTTTTCTATACCATATTTACTCTTTTAAGTCTAATGTTTTTAGCCAAGCAGAACCCTGTTCGGACGAAAAATGATCGTCATTAATTTAGACGTGATGACAAAAATTACTTTGTATTTTCACGCACAATGATATTAAACGTGTTTGTTGGAATGATCAATAATTAAAATGTTCCCTAAAGTTTCTTCCAATATATATATGGTGGATTCTTCATAATACATAAAGAAATATGAAGACGCATAACATGTAGAAATGACACCAGGTCACCACTCTAAAGGGCTGCTATTTAGGAATTAGCTAGTGCACTCTGAATTTTAATTTTTTTGTTCAATTTTTTAGGACGAAAAATATCTTGAATTGTCGTGAAATTAAAATTTTTTATTTAAAATTTCTGGACAAAATAAGTACTGGCTAATCACTAAATAACAACCTTAAAAATGGCTATATGTGCACTTGCCCCCACATACGCAGGCATATTATTATTAAAGTACTCTTTGAATGTTAGCCATATTTGTATTTGTATATAAAGCTAAACTAGTATACATATTTTCAACTACATATTATTCCATTGGGTCCTGAATCTCAACCACTTGCTAAGTTTCCATATAAAAAAGATATTGCAAAATCCTAAAATTCCAGTTTTGGGTAGAGTTATATTGGTATGGAAATTGGATCATTATTAATTAGCTGCCAAAGGTACTTGTTGTCATATCGTGCTATAAATTAAGTATAAGTTGGACACGAAATACTAACTAAATTATTACTAAGTCTCTTAAATGGAAAGTAGTTGTTGCAATGAAGTATGCACAAATTCGACAAGGAATATTAACTAAGCTACTTTTTAAAGTTTTACAATTTGGGTATTTTTATCATTTTTGTTGTCAGTACTTTTTTTTCTACAATATCTTCTTTATAGTTTTTTTTTTTACTATTGTTTTTTCTAAACTTATTTTGAAAATGTTTTTCTTTAGCCGAGAGTCTATCGAAAATAGCTTTTTTACGTCATGCAAGATAGTAATAAGGTCTGTGTAAATCTACCCTTCCAAACCCACTTGTGAGATCACACTGGTATATTATTGGACTGGCTTTTTGCTTATGATCACTTTGTTGCACAAGTATTACTTACGAAGTAAGTAATGCACATTATTTACATGGTTATTGCGTATATACCATCAGGGGCGGATCTCTATAACCTCAATTATGGGGAACGTAAATCCATGGTCCTTCCGCCAAACTAGGTATTTTACGTATGTACTAGAATTGGTCCAATATTATGTGTTGGCACCATGCTCCATAAAGGTTGAATGGTGCACTTGGTTCAATACTTAATTATTAGGATCAATTCTCACTTTATACTTGTTCCTCCTCATTTTTTTTAGTAATGCACCCATATTCTTAAAATTATAGATCCGCCTATGTATACCGTAACACGTACTATTAGCAATTTGAAAAATAAGACAAGTAATCTTTTTTAGCAAGGTTAAATCGTATTGATAGTGTTAAAATTTTCATTACACTTTCAGTATATACAAATTATGTCCATTCTTGATTAATTTGATAAGGATCCAACTTATGTATGCATCATTTAAGCCAATTTTCAGAGGTAGAACTCCGATCAAGAGTGTGCATGCGCTTACTATTTTAAAATATCTATTCAAATTAAAGTATTTTAAATTTTATTTTTTTTCGTACGTCGAAAATTAAATTACTTAAAATCTTTCGTAAGCTACATGGCTTGAATCTGTCAGGAGAAGAAACTCCATATATCCTTGAGCGCCACAATATCCTAGATTATCAGAGTTGCTTCATGTTTGTGACCTACATTTGCCAAAAAGTCTGCACATTTGTTTGCTTCCCTCCGAATATAATACAGCCAGACATCTCTATAACAATATCCATATATAATAATCATTTACTATAAAACCTAAGTTTTTCTCAGAATCAATCATTATGTTATGTAATATTATATGTCCTCTGTAACAGCACTGTATACGGATAAAATTGCGCCCGCCCGATTTTACTGATTTGTCGGGGCAAAGAATCGAAGACTGGGAAACGAGGCACGGCCGAGACTGGGTACCGAATTCGGGATTCGAGACGCCTGTTAATATCAAAGTCAGTAGTGATCGAGGTCAAATGGGATCGGCACCGGGCAAGATCGATGACTGCATAATAACGGAAAGACGAGATATCCGTGATTGATCGAAGATCATGGCGATAATCTCGGAACAGATCAAATCAAGGGTGGTTGTTTAGGCTAATCGTGGGCTTTACTTCCGTAATTAGAATTGTACCATAGATAAGATTCATCTAATATATAAAGAAGGTTCTAATCATTTTGTAAGCAGTTACATTTACTCTTATCAGAGCAATACAATACTTTCTATCCAGCTTACATTCTTGTTCGCCAGTTTGCTTGTTTCTTAAATATTCGGGTACCGACCAGTTCGAAGGCACTCAAGCTCGAGGGCTAAATTACGTTTCAACACTGGTTTACTTTATCTTACTGTTAATTTCTATCACTAATCTTTACATTTACCAATTGGTATTAGGTGAATCACGTGTCCTTAAAACTATATTATAAGTTTAATTATTATCGAATTTTAAGGGTAAACAAGTACTTCATTACAGTATTAAAAAATATCGCAACAAACAAGACTATTATAGAGAGATTTGATTGTAGTAGCCTTGTTGATTTCCAACAAATACTTGTACTAGCCCTAAGTGAAGGTGACACTGTACGTCTTTCTCTGTTAAAATTATTTATAGTTACATTAAATTTACACTTATTGTCTCAAATAATAGTGTCTTACATATTGCCTAGACAACTCTAATGTATGAAAGGAAATGAACCATATATGGAAGATTTTCTTGTGGAACCCAACGTGTTTCACTTTCATGTCATTGTATGGAACCGGAAAAAAAAAGTATTTTTAAGGCTCAACATCAGTAGTATAAAGGATAACTCGGTATACTAAGCTCTCGCTATGTACGGGTCCGAAGAAGGGCGGGATCACAAGGGTCTGTTGTGCGTAGTTTTACTCTATATTCCTGCAAGAGGTTATTTTTATGGTTCGAACTGTGACTTCCTGATCACATGACAGTAACTTTACCAATTGCGCCAGGACTCCCCTTCCTCGACATAAGTAGCATCGAGAAATTAAAGTGGTAGTCACCTCTCATTTTCTACACACCCTCACAAAAAGGAAAAAGAAAAATGATACAAAAGAAGAATAGATGGTTGAGACCACATCTTTAATTATTGAAGAAATAAACATAAAATCTAAAGAGAATGTGAAAGATGTATAGAATCATTCAAATCTTAACTAGAGGTCGCGGATTAGTTTGACCAATAAGTGTCTCAGAAATAAAAATATTTCTAATAAGGAGCGCTTCGCCCTATTAACAGACTTTACATAATATGGATCTAAATTAATCAGGTCAATAGGTTCCACAAACTAAATGATTAAATTAAATGCACATACAAAAAAAAATCAGCCATGCTCCAATTTATGACTCAACTACCTGACTTGGCAAATGAAGCCCTAAAACAGGGATGTTTGAGATTGCATCACATCAAGAAAAGGTCTCCCACACATTAGCAATCTTTTTTCTTTTTGATTTTTGATTTTTCACTCGGTGTCAGATTCGTTTTGGAGGGTCCCGATTTATTCGCTTTAGCATTACATAAGGGCTCATTAAATGGGAAAGTAATTTTAATTAGATTTTTTTTAGAGCTCGAACCTGAACTCTAACACTACTAAAAATCGGTCGATTATTTTCACGCAAAAATACAATTAAAGATTACAAATAAAATAAAATAAAAGTCTTAAATAAAAAATGTACTAATGATCTAGTAGTTGAATAGTATGTTGTCACAGACTCCGGTTCGATTCCCAAATGGTACATTTTTTAATTATATAATTAAAAATACCAACCGACTACAGTCAGTTTTTTCGGCAGATTTTTTATTTTTTGGTCCTTTGTGAAATTTAATTGATCGACCGAAATCAATCGAAATTTGAGACCGACTTTGGTCGCTATTTATTGCCAACCATCCTAATTTCGAGGGATTAAAGTCGATCGGCAATCGATCGATTTTTTTAGTCTTCCAACCGATTTAGGTCAATATTTCTGGACGATTTTTTGCAGTTTTCTAGTAGTGTAATTAAAGTTGGAAGAATCTTATACATCCCATCACAACCATTGGCGATGCTTATACTTGATCACAGGGGCGTAGACACCTTGCTTGAAGCGGTGTCACGTGACACTGTTTCGTCAATTTTTTTCCTAATCTGTGTGTATAAATAATTCATAAAATTAAAATACTAGGTGTAAATATAAAAAATGACATTGCTTGTCGTTACAGTAATTTATTCATTTGTTTATTTTTTTTAAATATTGACATCGCTTACGAAAATTCTTGTGTACGCCACTGCTTCATCACACACATGAAAAATATTGAGTCGTTTGACAAGCTAAACGTGTTTAGTATAACATACATTTACTTAACAAATTGAAGTAACCTAATTATGTTAACGTTAGGTTTTCATCTGTTGCTTGTCAACTCTCTTTTTAGTCTTGATTCAGTTAACTCGATAGCCGCATTACAAAGTTTGGCTTTTAACGCATTGCATTAAATACAATATAAACAAAGCAGCATTATTTATGCAATATTTTCAAGTGATGATAATATAGAAATTTACTAGTATATGGAATTAGGGTTGAGAAATTTACCTAGAGAGAGTAACTTAATCATCGAAAATATGTACGACTCTTTTCTTTTTCTTTTTTCTTTTTGTATTTGGTGGAAAACGTCCTTTCAGCAATTCAGGATAATCAAGTCAAAAAATAATAATAATAATAATAATAATAATAATAATAATAATAATAATAATAATAATAATAATAATAATAATAAAGGCCTAGAAACCAAATTGGACTACGAATAAAAAAGTTTGCCATAGTTGCAATTCCTTACACTTAATTGGTTTTATGGTTCATTGTAAATTTTTCTTTAATTTTATGGTCAATCTCCTAGAAAATATTTATTCTTACACGTTAAAAATTCAAAACAACAACAACAACGACCCAGTTTAGTCCCACAAATGAGGTCTGGGGAGAATACTGTGTACGCATACCTTACCTCTACCCCGATGGGATAAAGAGGTTGTTTCCGAAAGACCCCTAAACAAAATACAGAAAAAATATCATGTTATTCAATTCAATTCAAACTGACGAGAGTTATGTTGTACTATTTCCTCCTCTATGACAGCAGCTAGAGTTGGGTCAGCCCACCATTCAAAGCTAATCAGCTAAACGTCCCAAAATGGGGCAGCTCACTAGTCAAAGCAAACCAGCTAAGGTCCAAAAACGACTACTACTAATACTATGAATCTATGTTTGCAATGTTTAGGAAGAAATTCAAAAATAGCCAAGTTTACATGTGGTCATTCAAAAATAACCACATTTTAAAACCAATCAAATTTGGATCGAGAACGGACTGGAGTTCCAGCGTAAGTATACTAGAACTCCAACATAATAAACTAAAATTCCAGTATAATTTACCGGTCCAGTATAATATGTTGGACGTTCATACACAGGTGCTCCAATATCCAGTATATTTTGTTGGAACTTTCCGCGTGTTGGAGTTTCAGGATAATATGTTGGAAGTTCATACACAAGTGCACCGATCTCCAGTATATTATGCTGGACCGGTCCCTTTTTCAGCAAAATAATAACTATTTTTCAATGACTTTGCAAATGATGGCTATTTTTGAATGACCAATCCAAAAACTGGCTAGATCGTGCTATTTTAATATATTTGTTTTCAATTATCCAGCATATATAATTGAAAACAATTTGGGCGACAAGCTGCAACCAAGGTCTACTCATAAAAAAAGGGTGATTTGCATAAATAGGACAATTTGATGTCATTATTGATTTTTTGACCTCGCTTGCCTCATCAGCAAAAATTTTAAATATAGCAATTGTTGCACCTCAACTTACCTTATGTGTAACACTGTTAACTTGTGACCTTAAAGGTTTTTCATTGGGCAAGCAAGAGTCAAAAACTCAAGACCATTTATTTTCAAGATTATGTAATTCCCTGCGTAAACAAGAAGATTCAACCTATATAGTACCCACTAAATTACTTAAACTAATAATAGTCGGTGATATATAATATATGTATAATTTATATATAATATATATAGTTACTGTACAATTTATATATACCGACTAGAAAAATTAAATAGTAAAACCTACAGGCTTTTTGTGCAAAGGTCTAAATTTAAAAATAGCCAGATTTATCACTGGTCGTTGAAAAATAGCCAAGTTTCAAAAGTCATCCAAATTTAGCCACTTTTTATGTAAAGATAAATCTAAACGAAAACACTATTCAAAATCTGAAAAATACGCCCGTAAATTTTACGGGAGTTCCAGTATAAGTATGCTTGAACTCCCGCATATTTTACAGGAGTTCCAGCAAGTATAAATGTCCAGTATAATATACTGGAGTTTGGAGCACTGGTGCTCCAGTCTCCCGTATATTATACAGGAGTTAGCAAAGTATACTGGTCCAGCATAATATGCTGGAGTTCGTACACAAATGCACCAGAACTCCCGTATATTTTACGGGACCGGTCCCTGTTGCAGCAAAATAGTGGCTATTTTTTATTGACTTGGTAAACGCTGGCTATTTTTTATTGACCAGTGTGAAAATTGGCTATACCATGATATTTGAAATTTAAAAATAGCCAGATTTACCACTGGTCGTTGAAAAATAGCCAAGTTTCAAAAGTCATCGAAATTTAGCCATTTTTTATGTAAAGATAAATGTGAACGAAAATACTGTTCAAAATCCGAAAAATACGCCTGTAAATTTTACGGGAGTTCCAACATAAGTATGCTTGAACTCTCGCATATTTTACGGGAGTTCCAGGATAACTATGCTGGAACTCCCGCAAATTTTACGAGAGTTCAAGCATAATTATGCTCGAACTCCCGCAGATTTTACGGGAGTTCAAGCATATTTATGCTGGAACTCCCGCATATTTTACGGGAGTTCCAGCAAGTATAAATGTCCAGTATAATATACTGGATTTTGGAGCACTGGTGCTTCAGTTTCCCGTATATTATACAGGAGTTAGCAAAGTATACCGGTCCAGCATAATATGCTGGAGTTCGTACACAAATGCACCAAAATTCTCGTATATTTTACGGGACCGGTCCCTATTACAATAAAATAGTAATTATTTTTCATTGACTTAGTAAATGCTGGCTATTTTTGATTGACCAGTGTAAAAACTGACTATACCATAATATTTTGACGTAAACAAGGGCATCCAAGCCCATTTCTTCAGAGGCTCTCGTCCAAAGCCTACTATCAGTATGGGCCCCCAGCTTTCAACAATATGAAAAATTGACATCTGATGACAATATATAAGGGGAATTGGCAAATTTTTAGCCTTGTATTAGATTTTGGCAAAAGTAGCCCCAAATAATTAGCATTTTATAGTCAAATCCTAAAAACTACCCTATTTTATTATTTATTCTCCTAACCGTTTGCTGCTCTCCCTCCCCCTTATTGTTCGCTGGTCCCCCTCCCCCTTCTTGTTCGCTGCCTCCCCCATTCCCTCCCTCCCTCACTATTCCAAATGAGATTAAAATGGTGGATTAACTTTACCATTGGTTTACTCAGTATTACCCATCAAGTATAGATGATCGAAACTTTAATATAGAGCGACAAATTAATATGTGCATACAATTCTTCGAGGTCCAAACATACATACATACATATACATATACATACATACATACATACATATACATATACATACATACATACATACACATATATATACATATATATGTATGTATGTATGTATATATATATATATGTATGTATGTATGTATGTATGTATGTATTCATAAGAAATTATATATTATACATTGGTATATGCAGGAAGGAAAGTAATTTTTGATATACATTTTAATATACACAAAGAAGGATAATAAATTTGTGGTATATATTTTGATATACACGTTTTATTATGTATTATACAGTGTGATATACAAATAATATAATTAGTTTTTTGTGATACACTTGGATACAAAGATAATAATAAATTATAGACAACTATCGAAGGAAAATAAATTTTTGATATACACAAAGAAGAAAAATAAAGTTGTAATGTATATATTGGTATACACGTTATTTAACATGTTATACAGTATGATATACAAAAAATAAAATTTATTTGTGTTATACACTTGGATATACACTATGATATACAAACTATATTTATAATTTTTAATGCTTGTGAGAAATAATTTAAAAACCTAGAAAAAAGATTGTAGAAATTTGGGAAAAAATCTTGAAAGATTTTCGAATTCTAACAAAAAGAAAATAAAAGCCTATTTTTAGGGTAATGGTTGGACCATTAGAAGAGAGAGAAGATCATTAAATGTTAAATTTAGGTTACGTGTGCCAAATGCTAAAAGATAGGCTATCTTCTGCCAATTATTGGACTAAATTGTTATGCAATGCCAAATCCTCTTTCAATATAGGAGGCCTAGCCCCCAAAGCCGATGATTTCAGTCTCACGGTTTGCTCTAATTTTCTTGAATAAATAACCGCCATCTAATATATTGAAAATAACCAACGAATGTATAATATAATAATATATATATATATATATATATATATATATATATATATATATATATATTATATGTATATGGTAATATATAATTTATGTACACTAATTAAAAAGGTAAACACTGAATATGACCAGCCGTTTGTTTAACAATCCTTTTTCTTTTTTATATTTAGATTTCTATGTTACTTGAAGGAATGGTAAACTAATTATTATAATTAATTTAATGTTTTTAAAAGAAAAATATAAATCTCTAACATGCTTAACAGATTCATCTCTTCAAGGAAAAAATTATGAACTTTATAAATTAAGAATTCATCTTTCTAACACAATAGCATCTATAATGTAGTCCTTAAAAGAATTTTATTTTGTAAAAATTATTCTCTTAATAATATTTATTTTTATTAATTAATTTTCTCATATATAGTCCTCTTTTATATTTTTCTTTTATTGTCTATTTTATCTATTAGATTCTGAATGCCTTTTTAAGGCTGTATTGTGGGCCGGTCTGGGCCCGAGACCGGCCCAGGACCGCGATCCTAACGGGCCGGTTCTAGTGGGCCTGGGCTTAAGTGGTGCAAAAACCCGTGGTGGGCCGGTTCAACACAAATAGCCCGTGAGCCCGGGACCGTTAAGCCCGGGACTGGCAGGCGGGCCTGGGCCGGTTCAACCGGGCCTAACGGGCTCCAACGACTAATTTTTTTAAAAGAAAATTAAAAAAAAGACCAACGGTCAGATTTTTAAAATCTAGCCGTTGACCTTCAAAATTTATCCATTGGGCACTTTAAAAAATAGCCATTTGGCCCTCAAACTTTTTATAATTACACTTTTTCCCAATTCTCAACTATAAATGCTCCCTCATTCTTTCATTTTTACTCACAAATTCATCAATCTCTCTCATTTCTCAAACTCAAATTGAAGTATTCAAGTCTTCACTCATCTCTCATTTCTCAAACTCAAATTCTTAATTCAAGTGAAATCATGCCCGGTGATTCTACATTGAAGTCATTTGTTTTGGAACACTTTAATGTGGTAGAAGAAAATGAAGAAATTTACATAATAGAGTGCAATAATTGTGGTCGAGTCTACACTCGTCGTCGAAAGGAGGGCACAGGAACTTTAAGGAGACATATAAAGAGTTATCTTGCGCGTTCTCCAGACATTCGTATTCAAGATTTTAAGTTTTTTTTTTTTTGAAATCAGCAGGAATATATTATATATTTATCACATAATAGTAACAGTAGCATCGCCCGAGTGGGCATTTTCTACTTGGCTATTACAAACTACCAACAAGTCCCGCAGGACATTGTGGTTACCAAAAGAAGCTAGTCTATGACAAACATCCTTATTGAGATGCCTAATAACATAAGTTTTTCCATCATAGTCTGATTTAATGGCATTAGTAACAAAATACGGGGCATAGAAGATAAAAGTTGTATCCCTGCTGTTGCTATTTCCTTTCAATCCTTCTCTAGCCAGCATGTGTGCCACCTTGTTGGCCTCCCTGAATGCGTGATGTACTTTCTGGACCTTCATTTGCTTCATTAACCATCTGCATTCATTAACAATGTCATTAAATAAAAGTAGTCCATTTTCTAAGCAGCTAATAACATCGGTTGAGTCCGTTTCTATATCCAGCTTTGTGAAACCTTGCTTAAGTGCAGTCGTAAGACCAATCTTAAAGGCCATCAATTCTGCATGCAGAGCAATCCTGAGGTTTTCCCATGGTATCCAGCAATCCATTGGCCCTTATAGCCCCTGAATACCCCCCCCCTCCCATAACCGCATAGTGATTGGTTTTTATTGAACGAACCGTCAAAGTTAAGCTTAATAGAGTCCTTTGAAAGTTTGTTCCACCTAACTTGGACAGGTATTTTTAATGGCTTAACAATTTCTCTACTAGTAAGGAGTTTGAACTCCACTGCAAATTTTATAGCATTTTGAATATTGGTAGAGTGTGTGTTCATTGTTAAAAAGGTTATTATTCATGTTTAGCCAAATTATCCAAATGATAAAAGGAAATAGGTCTTGCCAATCGATAATGGGATTTTTGAGAGATGGTTTTGAGTCACGAAGTTGTATGAGCCAGTCAGTAGCATTATTCCAGTTTTGTGGGTTGATGCCTAAGTAGGTCCATAACTGTTTGACTGTTATGCACTCTAGGAAAACATGTTTAATAGTTTCTGGTTTAAGAAGTTTCTGGTTGGAAGCTTATTATGAATTTTTTTCCTAAGTAGGTACTTAATTTTGTTAGGACATTTTGTGTCCCATATCCAAGTGAAGTCCTTGTGGCAGATTGGTTGCTCCTCTAGGAGTCTGTAACAGGATTTGCTATTGAAAAATCCATTTGAGCTCAAAGCCCAAAGGGGAAAGTCATAGAGGTTATTACTGATTTGGGTAGCTTTGATTTTATTGATGATAGTTGGTTCTAGGGACATCGAGATTTTGGAGAAATCCCAATTGTTATTGTTTAAGATGTCCTTTATGGTAAGGGATTCATCTTGTAGGGTTAATGGTCTATCACGCAGAGATGTGAGCTCAGGGATCCAACGACTGTGCCAAACACTCAGGGTAGATGATTTGTGAGGCATCCAAGTGATCCCTTTATTACAAATTCCCCAACCTATGATAATACCATTCCATATAAAGGAATTATTAATTACAGTATTTTTTTTTACCATGGAGGCATTGTAATGTTTTGGCCCAAAGAGATTGGGAGTTGTGAAGGAGTCTCCAAATAAGGCTTGCTAGATTTACTAGGTTTTTCTTCTTTGCGGCAAGAATGCCTAGCCCTCCTACCTTCTTGTTTTGAGTTATCTTATCCCATTTTATAAGATGTAGTTTTTTTAAAGTACTATTTGATCCCCGTATAAAATCACGTTGAATTTTGTCAATCTTGTTAAGAATCTTAGTGTGGAGAAGGGTGTATTGCATTGAGTGGTTTGGGAGGGCATTTAGGAAAGAGCTTGCAAGGGTACATCTTCCTGCCATACTGAGAAGGTTAGATTTCTAAGTACTAAGTCTAGATACCATATTATCAAGAACAAATTGAAAGTCTTTGGCCCTAGGCTTGGAGGTTGTGATGGGAAATCTTAAGTATTTGCCAAAAGAGTTACTAATTTTGATATTAAAGGATTGTGAGAGGGTAATTTGTGTATTTTTAGGGCAATGTTTTGAAACAATGATTTTAGACTTGTCCTTGTTTATGGATTGTCCTGATAAGAGACAGAAGGAATTAATACACTCCTTAATGGCATTGATTGATTTTTTATTGGTGTTTGCCATAAGGTCAGGTCATCCGCAAAAAAACAGGTGAGATATTTAAGGATTGTTGTTACCAATTCTAATTGGGTCCCAACACCTTATGGCTACCTTATGGTTAATCAGAATGGACAGCATTTCCATTCATAATATGAAGAGATATGGGGACATGGGGTCACCTTGGCGGATCCCTCTACTAGGTGAGAAATAACTAGTTCTAGTGCCATTAACTAAGATGGATGTTCTATTAGTGGTGACACAACTCATTATAAGTTTTGTAATGTTTGGGGGGAATTTAAAGAATCTTAATGTTTTGTAAATGAAAGACCATTCCAAACGATCGAAAGCTTTTTCTAAATCAATTTTTAGAATCATATTGTGATTTTTGCCACGATATTTATTCATTTTGAGTATTAGTTCTTGAATGATAATGGCATTGTCACATGCTTTCCTATTTTTGAGGAAACTGCTTTGAGAAGGGCTAATTAAAAGGTTTAGAAAGGGTTTCAATCTGGTGGAGATAACCTTGGTGATAATTTTGTAGACAGTGTTGCATAGACCTATGGGTCTAAAAAAAATTAAGTTGTTAGCATTGGGTATTTTTGGAATTAGGCAGATCAGCGTATCATTAATAGAACTAGGAATTATACCCGTTTTGAAAGCTTCTTGGCAGATATTAGTTACTGAATTACCCACAATATTCCAGTAATTTCGAAAGAAAAAGGGGTGAAGTCCATCTGGCCCGGGTGCCTTGAATGGTTTGAAGGAGAAGCAAGCTTTGGTAATTTCAGCATGAGTAATAGGATCGTCAAGGGAGGAGAGATTTAGCTTTGTGAAACAATCAGGGTCATTTTTAATGAGGTTCCAGTCACTACTAACATGGGATGAAGTGAAAGCCATTTCAAAGTAGTTTTTAGTTTGACTAATAATGTCGTCAGGGTTATCAATCCACATACCTTGATCATTCTTGAAGTAATTAATCTTATTAACTCTTTTTCTATTCGTGGCCACAATATGGTAGAATTTTGTGTTAGCGTCACCTTCATTAAGCTAGTGAATTCTAGAGCGGAGTTTCCAGTAATCCTCCTCCATACGTAGAATATTATTGTACTCCTGAGTTAAGGATTGTTCTAAGGATTGGAGGAAGAGACTGTGGTAGTATGACGGGGAGTTTTGGATACTTTTTAGTCTAGCAAGGATGATTTTTTTCTTTCTACCAAGGTCTCCAAAGACAGTGTTTTTCCAACTTATAACAGCCTCATTAAATATTGAAGCAGCCTTACTATGCGAATTGTTGCACCAAGAGTCATTAAATAAGGTTTTAAAATGAGGATGTTTACACCAGTAGGGCTCGAGCCTAAAGGGTTTATCAAGTAGGTAACCCCTTTTAGGAATGAGATTAATTAAGAGAGGATTGTGATCTGAGTGGGTCTTGGGTAAGTGACTAATAGAGGCATTAGGAAAAAATTGAATCCACTCATTGTTTCCAAATACCCTATTCAAATGTTCTAGAATTAGGTCATTGTTACCAAATTTATTATTACACCAAGTATATTTACGGCCTTTATAGCCTAAGTCTTGTAGATTACAATAGTTAATATTGTCCCAAAGTTTAAAGGCACGTCTATGATTGATGGGTATTCCACCAATTTTATCATTAACTGAGAAAATATCATTAAAATCTCCTCCTGCTAGCCAAGGGATTTTATACAAATCAGCTATATTTTTTAGATTATTCCACATAGAATCCCTTTTACTAATGTCAGTGCTCGCATACAAAGAAGAAAATAGCCATATGAAATTAGTAGGACGTACCTCAATTGTAGCATGAATTTCATGGTCTCTACGTATGGCATTGTGGACTGTCACTCTCGTATGGTCCCAAAGGAGCACCATGCCTCATCCTTGGCCATCCGTTGGGACCTCAATAAGATCGGAGAAACCAAATTCTTGCAAGAGTGGTGTATGAATATGCATTCTAGTTTCAAGTAATGTGACCATGCATGACCTATGAGTATCAATGAGTTCTCTAAAATTTCTTCTAAATTTTCATTATCCCCCCCAGTGTTCCAAATAATGAAGTTTGTAGCGTTAAACATATTGATATTAGGGGTTTGGTTGTGACCATTTTCCAGAATGTCCCTTGTGGGATTCAGGAGGCTCCTCAGGGTTGGGACAAGTATCATTGCTCGGTTCCCCACTGTTGGGGCGTGGGGGGGGGGGGGGGGGGGGGCGAATGTCCATCGAGCACTTGACCAGACTCGTTGGGCATGAGAGGATATGCCTCTTCTCTAGGTTTTCCTTTAACAGGAAGACCTTTACTTCATTTAGGCTTCCAAATTCTACCACTGATTCCCCTATCAAATCGATTGGTTCTATCATTTCCTCTTCCATGTTGTTTCCTACGTTTTGAGCTACTGGGGGATTGAGGTTAATGTTCTCCATAGGAACTTCCATGTTGAAGTTCTGAGGTTGAGGTTGTTGGTGATTTTGAGGGGAATCCCATTGCATTAGGATGGGGTTCACAGCCGTTAGTGCTTCCGGTGGGAAAAATGGTAAATCTAGACCTAGGTTCTGGGGGAGAATTGGGACAGGATTGAAATGAGGGGAAGGTTTCATTGGCCTCTCATTTCTTGCACTAGGTTGGGGTTCAAAGCTGGGGCTAAGGGTTGTAAGATATTATTCACCCATACATCATTCAAGTAGTTGTTCATGGCCAAATGTAGTCCTCCGGACACAAGTTGGGCTAGGTATCTCGCATTTTGTAATACATATAATACACCCTTATATATACATATATATATATAAGGCAATATATAATTATATATACACATAAT
Source organism: Nicotiana sylvestris (assembly GCF_000393655.2). Classification (NCBI taxonomy): domain Eukaryota; kingdom Viridiplantae; phylum Streptophyta; class Magnoliopsida; order Solanales; family Solanaceae; genus Nicotiana; species Nicotiana sylvestris. The sequence continues at coordinate 7,663,254 of NC_091066.1, forward strand.
ACACCCTTATATATACATACTCTACATACTATATATACTATATATATATTTATATAGCTATATATAAGCAATTTATACTAGTATATACATATATAGTTTACAAGAAAGTGCCTTTGATAATAAAAAAAAACGGAACGAAAAAAGCCCGTTAGGCTCGTTTAGGCCCGCGGGCCCGACCCATTTAGCCCAGGACCATGTGGGCTTAGGACCACCATGGGCCGGTTCCACACTTTGGGACCGTGAAGCCCGGGACCATTTGACCCGGGACCGCCAAAGCCCGACCCGCCTAAGCCCAGGCGCATTTGGCCCAGCCCGTTTAGGCCCATTTGGCCCGGGCCCGGACCACAATACAACCTTATGCCTTGTCATTTCAATCACAACATTCAATCTACATAGCTTTCTTTTAGCAATCGACCTTAGAGTATAATACCAATTTAACTTGCCTTATTTTCAATTGGAGAACTTACAGAAATGTCCCATATAAGTTTCAACTTACCAACCTCTAGCCAATATTCCAAAAATCGAAACAAACAAAGAATTTTTTTAATGGGTATAGTCGAAATTCATTGAAAACGTATAAATAAGTCAATATACAAAATTTGAGGAAGATTGGAGGTGATTTGGACTGAATTTATATCAAAATTCATAATTAAATCGATGTCAAAAAATTCTTCTGTGACACATGTATCAAACATGTATCACCCATGTATCTCACACACAGATATACATGGATATACATGTGATACACAATCGATACAAATATGATACATATGTTATACACAGTGTGATACACGTATCATTTTTTTTCATATTCAATTTTTACTTCGAATTTTCAATTCAAACCACCTCAAAACTTTACCAAATCATCCCAAAACTGAGATTCAAGCTCCTTAAGATATACCCAATCTATTCTAATAGCACTCACTCAAAAGAAAGTAAAAATTTAATATTTTTTTGCTACAAATAGCTAATTGGCCATTTTGGCTAATATTAGTAATATTTTATCAATTGACCAATTTTTATAATGAGCTACTTCTCAATGGACATAGCTGGTAATTTCCCTTTTCAATTACATATCTCATATTATTTTGGCGGTCGAAGATTTTCATACAACCATCAACATAGAAATTTGAAAGGTGTCAAATTTTCATAACTCGGCCAACATTTCCTCATAGCCAACACAGATTAAATGTAAATACTCACATTCAATATTAAACCCAGCAAAATTTTCCAGTATTATCAACCACAGTCAACGTAAATACTTGACGCGCAATATTTAATTGGTTGCCATGTTATTAGGTAAATTTCATAAATAATCATATAATTATAATTTTTTTTATATTAAAGTCATATAACTATATTATTTCATAAAAAAATCATAGAACTTCATAGTGACCAAAAATAACAATTTTTCGATAATACTTATTCCACATTTATTGTTGTTTTTAACCTAATAAATAATAACTCAATTAAAATAAAATAAAAATATTTTTAGCCTCCCAAAAACAATAACCAATGTAATATATATGCGTTTTATGCACGTGCGCACACACCCTATATATTAGCTAATAGCTAATGCACCGATCAATTTTATATATTTTTTTAAATAAAAATAATCCAACCCAACACAATACCCATATACAATAAATTAAAATAATACTAAAAAATAAATCCTTTCCTAAACAAAACCTTACCTATATATTAGCTAATAGCGAATGCACCCGATCAATTTTATATTTTTTTTAAAATAAAAATAATCCAACCCAACACAATACCCATATACAATAAATTAAAATAATACAAAAAATAAATCCTTTCCTAAACAAAACCTTAGTTTAATGCATGATATTTTGACACTGCTAATGCACAAAAACTAAAATATTACAGGTAGGTGCAAATACCAGAGCATTGTCCAAAAAGTATTATTAACAAAAAGTAGCCAAATTAACCCTAATAATACAACGGAAACATAAAAATACTACAAATACAACAATTTCACGACACCTAGAAAAGCCACCTGGAAAAATACCAACAAAAAACAAAATTCAAACTTACGACACCTGCCATCAGCACTGAATTATTACATCATCATGATATAATATATTAACCCGTAATATTCCAAAATTCTAATTTAGAGTTCCTCATCTCGTTTTTTACCAGCTATATTATCCTTAATTTCCTTTGTTTTTTCCTTTGCTGATTCCAAATTTGAAGCTATATTTTCCTTTGCTTTTTCCAATGTTTCACCTGCTTTTTCCTTTGCTTCTTTAGCTTTCTCTTTGGCCCAACTCATATGTTCTTCTGTTTCTCTTTCTGCTTTCTCTCCCATTTCTTTCATTTGCTCTTTTGCTTCTTCTGCTTTTTCTGTTGCTTTTTCTTTTGCTTCTTCTGCCTTTTCTGATGCTTTGTGTTTTGCTGTTTCTGCATCTGAATATGCTTTTTCTTTTTCTTCTCCTGCTTTTGAATAAGCTTCGCTTGATTTTTCTGTTGCTTTTTGTTTTGCTGTTTCGTATGCTTTGTTTTTTGCTTCTTCTGCTGTGTTCTTTAAATCTCCTGCCTTGTCTGCTACGTATTGTCCTGTTCCTGCATTTCAATCATATTTTTCCATACTTCAACTCAGCATCCACATTTTTATAATAATCACTACTAGAACAACGAAAATTAACTACGGACAAATTCGTCCCACAGATTATCAAAAAAATTATAAAATTGTGTTAGCTGCAAGCAATTTAGCGGCTTTTCATTTTTTTTTTTTTTTTTTTTTTTTTTTGGTGGTGAGTGACATTTAAGTTTCATGCTTCACTGCAGCAAAGGGCAGTCCAATGCAGGGGACGAGGCTCGAACTCGAACCACAAGGGTCTAGGACTCGAACCATTCAGCCAATTAATTTCCGCCAATTTCCGCGGTGAGTGCTAAGTACTACTATTAATAGTTTGCAGGATTTCTAGAATAGGAATTGGCTTTTTCTTTAGAGCAAGACTCTTTGCTTGCTTCTCTCCGCAAGCTCAGCGGATGAGTGGCCGTATTCGACACCTCTTTCTCTTACGACTAGTGCGTTAAGAGAGTAAGCTCTCTACATAGTAGGTAAAAATATATATGCTACATAGAACGGAAAATGTAAGAAAAATATTACACCGTCAACTTATATACTAAACTTAAAAAGACAACTAATTATAAGTTCACACTCTTGTGGAACAATTATACTGCAAGTAAAATTACACTTAGACTATGTATATAAGTTAATTACATTTTAATCTATGTCAACCTTGGTACAAAAACACTATAAATTGATACTTCCCCCTCCCAATCCCAATCAATTTATCGTAAATATTTTATTATGGTGCTCGAATCGAGAGTCAAATTCTTTTTGACAGCGAAAACAAACATAAAATATATGTAAACTAAACTACATAAAAAATAAAATAAAAACAGTATAAGCCAAAATAATTAACCTGTAGCAGTATCAGTAATCTTGTCTTTGGCATTCTTAGCAGCATCCATAGTTGATTCAGAAGCTTGTTTAGCAACAGAATCATCATCAGTAGATTTAAAACCAAGACCTTCAGAAATCTTATCTTTAGCCCATCCTGTCCAAGACTCTGAATTCTCTTTACTTTGCTGCTGCTCAATTTCTTCATTATTTTCCTTACAAATCACCAAACCAGATATAGACATAACCACAAATCCAACTAATAACAACACATAAATCAACTCCCTTAAGTTTCTTGAACCCATAATTGTATTAGCCAACTAACTATATGTGAAGAATACTATATCAGCAATGAAGTGATGGTACCACACAATCAAGAAAATGATTTGGTTGAGGGGGGAAATTTTTTCAGATATATATAAGTAGAATTATGCTATAGGTTAGTGGACGAGTGGCATAATACGTGGGCACACGTGTCAGTTGCATGGCTATTGTAAACACAGTAATCAATATGAGCTCTCTACGTGTCATTCAATATCTAATATTAGGTTTGGCTCTGTGTATTCATTGTTTGTCTCTATGTCTATCTTTACACTTAGCCCTTGGGTTTGAACACTGCTCTAGAATGTTTGCAAAAAACAATTTTGTTGAAAAGATATCGAAAAACATTTTTGAAATGGTAATTTAAGGTTTGAGTTCAGTTAGTTTTTTGAAGAAAAATATTTATTTGTAAAACCATTTACTACTACTACTACTATTTCAAATTTCCACATTATCTATCTGTCAACTTATGTTAATACCATAACAAATTAACAATATTCAAAAACAACACGTACTAAAGTATGGTTATTTTGTCATATCGTACCAAATTATATCTGTCATGTTAGAAGGATGTTATTCCAAAATAACATGTACTAGATTATGATGAACATGCTCATTTCTATAAAGTAGGATGTTAGTCAATGTATTGGGCCTGGAAAGAAGGGAAATATATATTATAATTAGTGTATATTTTTCATATAATTAACTAGGGAATATAATTATTTTTGGCCGACCGGCCAAAAATATGGTAAAAATAGCATGGTATAGCCAATTTTCGGATTGGTCATTCAAAAATAGTCAGCGTTTACGAAGTCAATGAAAAATAGTCACTATTTTGCTGCAACAGAGACCGATCCAGCATAATATATTGGAGTTCGGTGCACCTGTGTATGAACTCCAGCATATTATGCTGGACCGATATACTTTGCCGACTCTAGTATAATATAAAGCATCGATGCTCCAAACTCCAGTATATTATACTGGACAATTATACTTGCTGGAACTCCAGTATATTATGTTGGAGTTCTAGTGTACTTATGCTGGAACTCCATCATATTATGCTGGAATTCCAGCATACTTATCCTGGAACTCCAGTATAATATGGTGGAGTTCAAGCATACTTATGCTGGAACTCCAATATATTATGTTGGAGTTCTAGTGTACTTATGCTGGAACTCCAATATAATATACTGGCGTATTTTTCGGGTTTTGAACAGTGTTTTCGCTCAAATTTATGTTTATATAAAAAGTGACTAAATTTCGATTACTTTTAAAATTGGGCTATTTTTGAACGATCAGTTGTAAATCTGACTATTTTTGAATTTCTCCCAAAAATATGCTTTACAAAGAATGCAAATGAATTTCGCGCATTAGGCCCAAGCTAAATGGGTCACTTGTCCAAAGTACAAAATATATAGAGATTTTTACCTAGCTATACTGTATTAGAAACTTATTTACCTATATTCTCTATATTTTGCAGTTTTTAATAAGTATCTAGGGTTTTCTTACAACTTATATACATTGCTTCTTAAAAGGCTCTGACCCATTATTAGTGCCTTCAATTAAGGAATTCAATTACATCCTTTCCTTTTTTTCCCCTTCTCCTCTTCTCTTTTTTTTTTAAAAAAAAATCAAAATCCCTTAATCTACGTCCAGGATCTCCATCTTCTCTCTTCACCATTGCCTACAGCTTTATATTATTAAAAAATATTCAGAAATTGTATGATAACTATATCATAATTGTAGTTGAATTGTATCGGATATATCAATGCCTAAAACATATATGTATCATACTTATATCACAATTGTATCTAACTTATATCTGGTACATTAATACCCAAAATAACACCTGATACGATACTAATAAATTAATATACAATTATCATATTTGTGATACAAATTGTGAAATTCATCACGAATTCACATCTGCTCGTAACAATATACAATGAATATACAATTATCACACATTTGTAATACAATTCCTGCAACAATTATGATACATATACATCTATAATACAATCGCGATACATTTCTAAAAAATTATGATACAATTATAATTTTCATCTTCCTCAAGTTTCAATCACAACTCTACACTAAAAATTTAATATAATAATATTATAATTGTATTAGTTGAATTTCTTCTATATTGTATAAATAAGAAAGAGATTTTGGATGATTGAAAGAAAGAATCGAATATCAAAAGCTTTGGAAGAGGAGTGAGTACGTGAGATATTTGGGTTCGAAAGATTTTGGGTATCAGTGGGTAAGGGAGAATTCTTAAGATGGTAAGTATAAATTTGGATAATTGTTAAAGAAAGAGAGAAGATGTGTTTTTGTAATCCTTTGGAAAAGGAAGAGAGTCTTAAATGTAGGGGGATTATGTGTAACTGATACGCTATATTTAAGGTATGTTGTCTTTTCTCTTTTTTATGGTTTTGTATAAAACTAGTAAATATAAGTATATAAAGTAATTAATAAGGAATCTAAATAAAGATAGTAAATATATTTTTATTATAGTATAACTAGGTAAAAATCTCAAATATATAGCCATAATCCAGGCCTCCTCAACTTGGTGACTGCATTAGCTAAGTAGTTTATACAGTCACAAGAAGGAATGATGCAACGAAGTTAGCAATTAAGTGCAGTTTATACAGTAGAAATGACACCTAAGTAGCCACTTCAAAGGGCTGCTATTTAGGAATTAGCCAGTGCCTCTTGAATTTCAGTTTTTTAATTAAATTTTTCAGAACAAAAATATCCTGAATTGTCCTGAAGTTAAGATTTTTAGTTTAAATTTCAGGATAAAATAAGTATTAGCTAATTGCTAAATAACATCCCTGAGAATGACTATTTGTGTATTTGCCCCGTTTATATACTTAAAAGAAATGACCGTCCATCTTGATATGTTTGGTTCGTTCATGAAACAAAAGATTTCGGATTATATAAAGTGCAACTTTATTGTATAAAAGAAGAGCTAATATAGAAGTAACAAAAAGTATTCCTAAGGCCTTGAAACAATATGTGCAGCAATTCCAATTCATCAAATACATTTCTCATAGATCTACATTATGCTCCAGCAAAATGAAAAAGAAAATGGTGTATTGTTCTTTAAAAAAAATGGGAGCTAGATGCACCAAAAATGAATAAAGAAACTAGCTAGTAACACTCCTTGCTATCATTTGAGAAAACTCCCCAATCTAGGTCACATACCTTAGAAACTCTAGGCTAGAGTATATTTGCAACGAGGGGCATAACTACAACTCTATTTTACGGGTTCGATAGAACCTAATAACTTTGATTTAAATTTTATTTTCGTGTTTAGAAATCATTTAATATATATAAGTAATTTATTCATAACCCAATAAGCTACCTTTTTTATAATTTAAAATCTCTAGATTCTTTTCTTTTGAATATCCTTTTAGTCTAGTCTAGTCTTAAACTCATTAAGTGGACTAACAACCTTATGTTTACCTTGCGATTCTATTAATTACGCAACAAAAGAAAGTTAATTTCTCATATGACCATATAACTTATAATTTTTTCTACTAAAAACAATAAACTAACTTATTTTATGGTGTGGATGTGAGGGATATTTAATGATTTATTTATGTATTTTCATTTAAATATAACGTTAATCTTAACAAAAAACACTTAATTTTGTATATCCTATCGTGACACATTAAAAGATTAACAAACTCATATCCTTCACAAATTCCACTTGACTTTGCATAGTCACACTGTTATTAATCATAAAAAGATTATCAGTCTGGAAAAGAAAATATTTTAACAACTTGAGTTAAAGCTTGTCTTCCCATTAATGGCCCGTTTGGCCATAAATTTTTTTTAACATTTTCGGAAATTTTTAACTTTTTTTCAGAATTAGTATTTAACCATGAAATTATCAATTTTCACTTGAAAATAAATTTCAAAATTTTCAAAAATTTGAAAAACTCAAAATAACTGTTTTTCAAAAGATCACTCACAAAAATTCAAAAACAACCTAAATTCTATATTCATGTCCAAACACAACTAATTTTCAAACACCATTTTCACTTTTAAAAAAATTATTTTTTCCAGAAATTTTATGGTAATTCTTATGTCCAAACGTCCACTAAAACTGAAGAGAGGCAACGCTTTGGAATATTAACCACCCTTCATCTTTACCAAATGGTGAGATTGTGGCTCTGGATCATTTCTAAATAAGAGCAATATAGGCCATTTTATAAAGAGATCTTTACACAAATAACCTATCAGGTTTGCGGTTTACTCATTACTGTGTTGGTTATATCTTTAAGCAGTTCTCTTATATTTTATACTGAGGTAATATTACATACTGTGACGTTTGTCAATTTAGCCCGACCTAACGACGTCGTTTTACTGTTATGCTTTCTTCCTTCCTTACCATATATAAGCTCGACTCAATCCACCTCTTATCCTAAAGTTCATCTTCGAACCAAAAAAGCCATGGCTTGTACTTCACTTTCACTTTCTTTTCTTCACAACGCTTGCGCCGATAACAAGCAGCTGACTCTTTCATTCCGTACCAAATTGGTGACGTCAGCTCGGCCTCTTACGGTTGAAGCCAAGGCCACAACCAGAAGAGAAGACAGAACTGCCCGACATGTTCGTATTCGGAAGAAGGTATTAAACTCAATTCCCTACAATGTATTATGTTAATCTTGTTTTTATTTATATGTGGCAATACAATCTATTCTTTGGGGTCTTGAATTTGTAGTCTAAGTATTCAGAGTTGTACAATTCCCAATTCCTAAATATTGATTTATGTTAGTCTTGTTCTTACCAATATGCTGAAATGCAATCTCTTAATGGGTTCTCGAATTTGTGCTCTATGCATTAAGCATTGTACTAGAAGGGGAGCCTTGACGTAATTAGTGGCAGAGCCAGGATTTTCATTAAGGGGAGTCAAAATATAATGAAATAAACTCACCAAGAAATCAATGGGTGTCAATATATAGTACATACACATTTTTAAAAATTATCCGCTACACAATATAATTTTTCGACGAAGGGGTGCCGATTGACACCCCTTGGATACATGTGGCTCCACCACTGGACGTAACTGGTAAAGTTGCTGGCATGTGACCAGGAGGTCACGGGTTCGAGCCATGGAAACAGCCTCTCGCAGAAATGCAAGGTATGGTTGTGTACAACAAACCCTTGTGGTCCCTCCTTTCCCCCGACTCCGCGCATAGCGTGAGCTTAGTGCACCAGGATGCATTAAGCGTTGTACTAATCCCAGGTCCTAATTGAATTTTTAAAAATTATCCAGCTACACCAGTATAATTTTTCGACGAAGGGGTGCCGATTGACACCTCTTGGATACATGTGGCTCTGCCACTAGACGTAACTGGTAAAGTTGCTGCCATGGTCACGGGTTCGAGCCATGGGAACAGCCTTTCGCAGAAATGCAGGGTAAGGTTGTGTAAAACAGACCCTTGTGGTCCCTCCCTTCCCCCTCCCCCTCTCCCGCGCATAGCGAGAGCTTAGTGTACCGGGCTGCATTAAGGTTGTATTAATCCCAGGTCCTAATTGAATTTGTGGTACAATGGAGGTGTTTAGCTAGCAGAGGAAGCAAAAAAAACCACCTTTCTTAATTGGGGTTTTTTAAGTTTTTAATCTTGTTTTTACCAATATGTGGAATTTGTACTCTATATAGAACTGTAGCAATGGCAGTAAAGTTGACTAGGAAAGCCTCGGAACCATATTTAGCCAAACCGTTAACTTCAAGGAATGAAAGCTTCTCAAGGAGTCCTAGGCAGGCATTACCAACAGCCATGACATACACAAACATCCCAAAAAGCACATGCCAGGGAAGTGAATCGCGTCTAACTTCAGCACTACCCCCAGGGTAGAAGAACACCACAAATCCATAAATCCACTGCAAATTATGCCATCAAGTGATGAGAAACAGCTGTTCATCAGCACAATTCTAATTAAACTGATAAATGAATTAGTGGTATAATGGAGTGTATAACTAGCAGAGCATAACAAAAATCTACCTTTTTCGATTGGGGTTTTCTTTTGGGGGCGTGGAGGGGAGTGGAGAGGATTAATCTTGTTTACCTGTGAAAATGCAAAGCCATTTTTAGCATTTGAGATTGCTTGAAGAAACTTTGATATTGGTCAGACCTGAAAATTGTTCTTTTAGCTAGATGGATCATGTTTGGTGTTTAGCAGCATTACATATGCTTGCTTGAAAAGATAGTTCCTTAAACGCAATGGAATATAGAAAGTCATCAACATTTTGGCACGAAGATGCTTGTTGAGAGAATGGGAGTTGTCTTTTTATATTGATTCCTTAGACAAAGAAAGCACCTCTATTCAAGTGTGTTGAAACTTGAAAAGGATGGCCTCTCTTTTTCCTTGTTGACTTGAGACCTTAAATCTTTTAAATGTGAAAAAATTGGAAAACCAATATATCCGCTTACATAAGACAATTTGCACATGCTTTTATACGTCATATAGACAGGTAATGAACCCTCTATCACCTTTCTCTTTGCTTCCATTTCCACAACTTTTTTTATGGAATACAATTTTTTTGACAGTGGAATAGAATTCTTTTCTTGTTAAACATCTATCTGTGATTGATATGCTACCTGTTTAACTTATTTGACCTGTGGTCACGATCTGGTTTCCCTTTCTTGGTCCTCTTTTTGTTTATGTAAAGTCGCAAATTCTCTTGCACGATTCTTAAGGTGCATTATTCAGCTAGATCAAGTCTACAACACATCTTTTGACTTTCAGGTTGAAGGGACACCTGAAAGACCAAGATTGTGTGTCTTCCGTTCCAACAAGCACATCTATGTTCAAGTAATTGATGACTCCAAGATGCACACACTGGCATCTGCTTCAACAATGCAGAAACCGATCTCTGAGGAATTCGACTACTCCGCTGGCCCCACTACAGTAAGTTCTCAAATATGTTTTCTCAAAAAGGTTAAAAGACATTTTCTTTTAACGACAATGCTTAGAAAAGTATATATTACTATATGAGAGAGTGAGGCAGATCAAGAGATGAAATTCTGAAGAAAAAAAAAACTATGGGAAGGTCCTCCTGAATCAGCTGAATTTGAGTCATGTTCCTAGAATTCAAGGAAACGTTTCCCTTTGTGCTCTGGACTACACATTTTCCTTGTCCTATGTTTTTTATACAAAAACTGGAAAGAGCGAAATCTCTTGAACTGAAAAGTGCTCAAAATACCTGATTCATTTTGCATTAAATACTTAAATTTGGCAAATACATACATATAAAGAATTGAAAGTTTGGTTAGATAGAGGTTGTAAGAAATGAATTATACAAATATATTTTGAATTAGTTCACGACTAAACATGTCCAATAATAAGCTAAAATAATCTTGCTTGTAGTTCAATGATCTCAAGCTACTTTTATCATCCAAAAGAGAAGTAGAGAGCTAGGACTTGAGAAATTTGTACTTTCTTGAGCCAGAAAACTAAATTGGGAGATTCAAAGATATTATAAGAACTACTGACTTTTGGAGCAGAAAAATTAGAGAACTGGCACAACCTGGCAGGAAAACTTCTGCCCAAGTTTTATCACTTCGTCCCTTGTTTGCTGTATAGAAGAAGAAAGAATATACCTCTGACTATCTGAAGTTTTCAATTGTCTGTTGCAGAAAGTTTCAAATTTTACGACAAATACCATCCAAAAATTTTGTTCTCTTTACAATTTACATGATTGCATGTAAATTTATCGGCTTATATTTTCGTAGTGGAGGTGGCATTACAAAAACCTGCCTTCAGAAGAGGACCTTGACTGTAATTTTAGATAACCTGTCCTTAGAAGAGAAAATTTGCTCTTTATATGGAAGGAAGGAATATCCTTTAGAGGCTTTATAGGATTTGTTTGGGGCGGATAACATCCTTGTGAGGCTGGACTTAAAAGATCAGAAGTGAAGTGGGAAGTATAAAGATAATAGTTTAAATCAGAAGATTATGGTAATGCAGATTTAAGAGGGATTATGAGAAGAGCTGTTTGGTCCTCATTATCCAATTTTTGTAGTTCCCGGCAAAGATACATAAGATACTATTGTTGTATTTGTCTTTATTTACTGGGTTTGTTGCTCTTGTAGTTTAAATGCCCTGAGGCTCCATGCTTATAACCTTTTAGAAATGCCATATAATCAATTGAAGTTTACCTTCCCATGTAGTTGATGCATGACTCAATTTGTTCAAGAAGCAGGCCTTTCTTTTCCATTTGGCAAAAAACTTAATTTTGCATTTCCTTTCTTTCTTTCTTTTGGATAGAGGATCTCGTGGATGTAGCTTCTCTTATAGTTCTCATTACAGTTTATTTTCTTATATTGTTAGTGCTGAGTACTGAAACATGTTAATGGCAAGTAGTTTTTGGCACTGTTTATATTGGTTACCATTGCTTTATAACACACTCGTGGCATAAGTAACTACCTTCGCATTATCTCCCTATTTATACATGTGCAGTGTTATGTTCATGGTGGAGTTCTTTCCAGCGATTAGGATCGTGTTGATGCTGTTAGATATTACTCCATAAAATATATACGAACTATCACATGGTTCCGTCAGTTGCAACATTGAAGATTTTGTGTATTTGGTTGATTTCCATTCTCACTTCCAAATTGCATCTCTTTTCTGAACCTCTTAGGCACAGGGAGAACCGTTCCTCTCCTCCATAAGAAAATGATTAAACAAACTAAGAAACAGAAAACAGAAAAACACTTGAAGGGTGAAAATGGACCCGGGGGGGGGGGGGGGATTTATTATATGATGCGATTGTGATTATCTTGACACTTTTCTTGTATCAGAATTTAGTTGCTTGAATACTTTTTATGCTTGTTTATGAACAGCAGGCTCATCATAACAAGCTTTTGTTTGCAGGACGTGGCGAAGAAAGTTGGGGAGGTTATAGCTAAGGCCTGTCTAGAGAAAGGAATCACTAAAGTAGCCTTCGACCGAGGAGGTTATCCTTACCATGGACGGATTGAAGCTCTCGCTGATGCTGCAAGAGAACACGGCCTTCAGTTTTAGAAAGTGCAGATTTCTTTTGTTCTTTTTTTGTTGTGCAAATTACCTTTTCTGATCTTCCCATTTGTTCCCAGTTTGTAAAACTCATGTCTAAGAAGTAAGATGAACTGGAGTTTAAATGTATGATCTGCAATTCTTTTTGGTTTTATGGCTCCTTTAAATCAGAACTTAGATTCCCTTTGTACTTCCAACTTTTTATGATATTTACTTTCAATTTTTGGGAAACTTAACTAGTGAAGATCATGGTTAATTTAGTTAGTACAGAACTCAGCTAGATTTTTTTGGGATTTTAAGAAATTAACAGGTCCAATACAGGCAGACCTCTCTATAACAACATCCTTATATAATAGTCATTCGCTATAAAAGTCGAGTTTTTCTTGGAACCAAATATTATATTATGTTATAATATATGTCCTCTATAACAACTCTTCGCTGTAGCAACCAAAAATTTTTGGAACAAACGAGATTGTTATAGAGAGGTTTGATTGTAGATGAAAAACGAATTAGGTATATAAAATGAGGAATTCTTTTTTATTTTATTAATATACTAAATTCGAGCATTAAGTTACAAATTAAAAAAATACAATGTTTGGTTGATTGCATATGAAAAAGTAATCATCTTATAATGCAACATTTGGTTGGTTTTATTAAAAAAAAATAGCACAAATAATGCATCATTTAGTTGATAGTATTAAATAACATCCGCATTAAATTATATGAGAATCTATATAGAATCTAAATTTTTATGCGGAATAGAATATGAAATAAGATATCTATAGCAATTCATACATTAAACTATAAAACCATAATAATGTTTTTAAAATAATTTCAGCATAATAATCTCTTCATTATTAATCTTCTTGAAACTGCAGCCCATCCTTTGTGTTCGCGATTCTTCATTATTAATCATCACATAATAATTCCTTCATTATTAATCATATAATATATCAATATTTATCGTATAAGTAATTCTTGCATAATTAGTGTGTGAATCAAACAACAATTGAATGTAAAATTGAAACGGTTTTAGATATTAATGCAAATCCAATACAGTAAAATCTCTCCATGATTTTCCATTAATCATGAGGATTAGCTGAAAAAAAGAAAAAACAAATTGGTATTAAAACAAGTCTGAGCTTGAATACAACCAATTTGTCAACTGTTTCTCTACCTAACCAACTATCTATCTCTTTTTCTTCTCCTTTTTCTTCTTTGTGTAGGGGAAAATACCAAACTAGAGGCAATAACAATTTCCAAATCTTGTTTTTGGGCGTCAGATTATAGCCACCACATCAACAAGATAACAATCAAGTATATACAGATTGGCTTGATTATTGATATATTCTCCAAACAAACTAATGCGAAAAAACAAAGGTTCAATTTCTGGGCTTGGACTTGTCTAAAATTGACCACATCACTTGAACATCTTCATATGGACAAGCCATTACTTCAACTTGCAAATTTACTATATGGTTCTCCGGCCCTGCAACCATATAAGAGTTTATGATCAGTCGAAAAACAACGACAGAAAACCAACAGACAACCGACACATGTAGAGACAGATCTAGAATGAGTCAACGGGTTTAAATGAACTCATTGCTTTTACGTCGATTCATAAGCACATAAAGGGGCAGCCGGATGCACTAAGCTCCCGCTATGTGCGGGGTCCGAAGAAGTGTCGGACCACAAGGGTCAATTGTACGCAGTCTTACCCTACATTTTTGCAAGAGACCGTTTCCACAGCTCGAACTCTTGACCTCCTAATTACATGACATCAATTTACGCTTATACAGTATATAGACTCATTTTGTACCTACTGACCGTAAATTCTAGATTCGTTTGTGACACATGCAATATAATCTATGCAATGTACATCACATACCTTCTTGTTGAGACTTCTTATCCCTAGGTGATTGTTGATTGAACAAAGTTCGTCGAGCTTTTCTGAAAGGAGATGTGATTGATCGGACCAACGAAGACACTTTTCTATTCTGATGATAAGTCGTCATGATTGATCTCGTGAAAAGATGTTCTGCTAGAAATCTTCTTAGTACTACCTATCAGGATCTATAACTACTTACTATTGGCTAAGAACACAAAATTGAGTGGTTTATATAGAATGTACGTGTCACCTATAGCTACAATATTTTAAATAAAAGATAGTATGGACCATAAAAGGCAGGCAAGATCCGTGAGAATAGCTCTCTCTATATGTAATTTTAATTAATTTCTCTCTCATTTTAAATGTTTTTGTTATCTCTGCATTTTCAAGTTTAGGTTATTTCCTGTTAGCACATGGCTCTCACGCTCCATTGATGGACCATTCCATGTGAAAACCTTTACTTTTCCATTGTAGAAAGTTACGTTGACGTAAAGTTGAGCTCAAATATCAAAGTAAACAAATTTATAACGAATATAACGCCTAATCTGCAGGTTGAATATTATATTGTTTGACTTTCTATATTTTTTTGCATTTCAATTATATATTTTCTCTAGTGACTTTTGTATTTGTTCGTCAAATCTTTGTTCAATTCCATTCAAGCTCGATTTTGTCTAAATGTTTGTGAAGGAAGAAGCGGCTCAATTCAGTGGCGTAGCCACACTAGGTGAATGGTGTGGTTAAGCAAACGCCCTTCGCTGAAAAATTATACTCTGAATATAAATTAAAATACTATTTTATAAGATTATATATTATATTTTGAACACCCTTAATATAGAGCCCATTTGGATGAGTTTATTTTAAATGACTTTTAAGCCAAAATAGCTTTTAAGCCATAAGTTAGGAATTCTAACTTTTGGCTTTTGGTTTGTTTTTGTCATTTTAGCTTAAAAACAAGTATTTAAAAGCATTTTTTTTACTCTATCCAAACACTACAAAATGACTTGAAAGTTATTTTGGCTTAAAGCACTTAAAATAAGCCAATCCAAACGGGCTCATAGTTGAGTGAGACAGTCCAGTGATCCAGGGTGTTCAAAGTGATGTACTGTTCAGGGGTTCAACGTTATCTGGCCATTTTTTTGCCAAAACTAAACACAGACAGTACCACGTGGTCTATTAGGCTCTTTTTAAAATAGTTTATACCTTTCATTAGCAAAAACTTTATTGACCTGTTTAAAGTTTGAACACCCTTGACGAGATTTCTGGCTACGCCACTGTGATTCATTGGCCACTACATCAGTAGACAGAGGCGGACGAACATTATAAGGAGAGGGGTACTGACACCTGAAAACTTAGGCAAAAACTCTATGTATACTTGTAACTGTCGTCGAGAAATAATCAGATATTAACATAGGCTCCCGTACCAATCTTTATGAGCATTGATAAATTTATAATCATGATGTCTTGCGACCACCAAATCCTAGGTCCGCCTCTGTCTATAGATCCTACTAAATCATTAAACATTTTAGTTCAGCTATAATTAGGACACGAGTTCGAACACAAATCGCAACTGTAATTAGGAAACGTTGGTTCTACAAAGAAAACTTAAACGCGCTGCCGTAGGTAATTAGGAAGCAGCATTTGCCGTTTTTCTTGCTTTCTGTTCCAACCTCCAAGTTTAATTAAGGCTTCAGCCGACCTATCATTGTTAAGTAAAATGTTTATTAATTTTTAAACTTATGTTGGACTTTGATTAAGCCTCATGGGGCGGGAAAGTGGGATTTGAAATTAGTTAAAGGAAGCAAACTAAAATAAAGATGGTTAAGTAGAAACATGCTTGCATACGGGTAAAATCGGGGATAATGCATACCCTGATTTCCCGGTGAAGAAAACGGAAGAAGGGCATGGACGCACGAGATTGAAATCGAGGCTGGGAGCCCTTCGTATCCAGACCCATGAAAGATGAACGATGTGTTCATCATCGGGCATGATAAAGCGATGATCCCCGGACCCAGAACGAGTTCTATGACCTAGAAAAACACGGTAAATGGTTACACACGACGGATAGAGGGCCGTGATATTCGTATCTAACCGGATATCACGGCGCAGATCTCGCTCAATGTTGGTTACAAACCAGTAATTAACGAAAAAGACTTGTAATAGGGATGAAACTCTCCTACTATATAAAGAAAAGGTTTTCTTTTGTAACACGCAAATCAAAGCAATACAAATTCATTTTCTACTTTCTAGCTACTGAAAAAGTTCTTATTTAATCATTATGTTCCTCATTCACAGTTGGGCTCCAACCAAGGGTCCAATCGAGGGCAAAGTTACTCTTCAACCTAGGTTTGGGCTAGGCCATAACATTACAACTGGTTTGATCTTTTATTTTGTCTTTAACTCGTTTATCTAATATTCTTGATTATTTGTGTTGAATCAATCCACGTATCCTTAAAACTGCGTACAAATTTAATTATTATTTGATTTAAGGATACATAGTTTGGCGACCACCGTGGGGCTAAGGATAATAGTGGTGATTTGATATGAATCTCCATAACACACCTTATTTTACGCTTGTTCTTCAAAGTCTTAATTTCAAGTCAGCTCAAATATGTCGAATTCTCAGTCTGCCCACTTGAACGTTGATGCTAAGTCTGGCCATTATGGCGAAAATAGTACTTTGGTGCCTAGCGACGAGGCGCCTCCTATTGATCCCAACGGTATCCCAGTTGCCGATCCGGTCGATGCTAACTCACAGGTGCCCATCAACGCCAATTTGCCAACTGATCCTGAAAACAGCATCCGCGGAGAACCCCGACTAATAGCTCGAGAAGCGTCCGGAGGCAAAGGTGATGGGGTAAGTCTACGGCTAATCTTCGAAATGTTGCAGGCTCAAAAGGCGGCAATAGCACAGCTACAGAATCAAAGCCATGCCCCCAGCAAGGTCAAGCCCGAACAATCTCGGGAAAATGCCCGAATAAACGAACAAATCATTGAGAGATCGGGTGAAGCCGAGCTCAGGGTCAATCCTAAGATAATGAAAATGCTTGAAGCATTAAAGAAACGGGTAGAGTCAGGTGAGAGGAAAATTGAGGCCAATGACAAGAAGGTGGAAACATACAATTCCAGGGTCGATCAAGTCCCGGGAGCACCCTTGATATTGAAGGGTCCGGATTATAAGAAATTTATCCAGAAGCCTTTTCCTCCGAGCGCGACACCAAAGCTGATCCCAAAAAGGTTTTGTATGCCCTATATCCTCAAATATAACGGAACCACAGATCCGAACGAGCATGTGACCTATTATACATACGCAGTCAAGGGGAACGACTTGGAAGACGATGAAATCGAGTCGGTGTTACCGAAGAAGTTTGGGGAGACTTTGTCCAAAGGAAAAATGATATGGTATCACAACTTACCCCCAAATTCCATTGACTCATGTACTATGCTTGTTGATGCTTTCGCAAAAGCCCATGCCAGGGCCATCAAGGCCGAGACCAGAAAGTCAGACTTTTTCAAGGTTAAACAAAAAGACAACAAGGTGCTCAGAGAGTTTGTGTCAAGGTTCCATATGGAACGGATGGACCTGCCTCCAGTTGCAGACAATTGGGCTGTTCAGGCATTCACTCAGGGGCTTAACCCTCAGAACTCAGTGGCCTCGCAACAACTAAAACAAAATTTGGTAGAGTACCCTGGGGTGACCTGGGCCGACGTCCATAACAGATACCAGTTAAAGATCAGGGTCGAGGATGACCAACTCAGAGCTCCTTCTGGGTTTGTTTATCCATCAAGGCCGATGATAGATCTAAGAGAGTCGTTTGATCATGAGCCAAGACCGGTGCAGGATCGGTACGACCATACAACGTGGACCGAAGAGGAAATAGGTCCGGGTGTCATCCCACAAGGAACGAGAAGAGAGGTGATCGAGGGCCCAACATCCGAGGTCTGATGAGCAAATATGGTTTTGACAGGCCGCTTGGGGTAGGGAAGCACCGAGATTATTAGAGTGTAACTTCAACGTTGATGATGCCAGCATCGTGTCAGCCATCGAGCACATCAAAGAGACCAAGTGGCCCCGACCATTGTAGTCTGATCCTACCTAGAGAGATCCTAACATGATGTGTAAGTATCACGGCACTCATGGTCACATGACCGAGGATTACCGGCAGTTGAGAGAAGAAGTTGCCCGATTATTCAAGAATGGGCACCTCCGAGAATTTTTGAGTGATCGAGCTAAAAAACCCTTCAGGAACAGGGACGCTAACAAATAGGTCGAACAAGAGGAGCCTCAGCATGTCATCAACATGATCTTCGGAGGAGTCGATGTCCCCCAAGGACCAATGATAAAGCACACTGGAAAAACGCACCTGGGATTATGTCCCAAAGGGAACCATTTTGTTCAGCGACGAGGATGCCAAGGGCATTGTGCAACCTTATAATGATGCGCTGGTAATATTTGTACTTATTAATAAATCTCGAGTCAAACGTATATTGATTGATCCAGGTATCTCGGCCAACATCATCAGATCAAGGGTCGTAGAGCAATTGGGGTTACAGGACCAAATCATTCCAGCAGTCCGGGTGTTGAACGGATTCAACATGGCATGTGAAACCACTAAAGGAAGATAACCCTACCAGTAAACACTGTCGGGATGATCCAAGAGACAAAGTTCTACGTGATCGAAGGGGACATGATATATAACGCTCTATTCGGGAGGTCACGGGTTCACAACATGAGGGAAGTACCCTCGACCTTGCACCAGGCTTTGAAATTCCCTACACCGGGAGGAGTCAAGATGGTCTACAAAGAGCATCCAGCCACAAAGGAGATATTCGTTGTTGATGAGGTAATCCCGGTGCCTGCGGTTTTGACATCAAGGAACTCACAGCCGGCCAGAAAGGAAGAAATTAAATGGCAATCACTGATGTCGTCCCCGGCCGAAATGGAGGAATGAGGAACAAACGAGGAGGACGATTATGGTGTCCTGAGATCATTCATAGCTTCTGATGGTACTAATGCCACCAATTTAACGGTTGAAGAGTTGGAGCAAGTCATATTAATCGAACACCTACTGGACCGAAAGGTATGCCTGGGCACGGGGTTAACCCCCAAGCTCGGGAAAAAAACTTATTGATTTTCTTAAAGTTAACGTAGACTATTTCGCTTGGTCCCATCTTGACATGACAGAGATCCCACCAGAGGTAACCACTCATAAACTGAGTTTGGACCCAAAGTTCCATCCGGTCAAGCAGAAGAGGAGGCCACTGTCAGAGGTCAAACATGCATTCATCAAGGACGAGGTATCCAAACTTATTAAAATAGGATCCATCCGGGAAGTTAAATACCCGAATTGGTTAGCTAATGTAATGGTAGTGCCTAAAAAGGGGAATAAGCTAAGAATGTGTGTAGATTACAAAGACCTAAACAAATCATGCCCTAAAGATTCTTTCCCTTTGCCTAACATCGATCAAATGATCGATGCAATGGCAGGGCACGAGATACTCAGCTTTCTCGATGCCTACTCCGGGTACAACCAAATTTGGATGGACCCAGGCGATCAAGAAAAGACTTCTTTCATCACTAAATTCGGTACCTACTATTATAACGTAATGCCATTTAGATTAAAGAACACCGGTGCCACCTACTAACGCCTAGTAAACCGGATGTTCGAAGAACAAATAGGAAAATATATTAAAGTTTATATTGACGAGATGTTGGTCAAGTCCTTGCGAGTAGAGGACCATTTGAAACATCTACATGAAACCTTCGACATACTAAAGAAATACAACATGAAGCTAAGCCCGGAGAAGTGTGCATTCGGGGTCGGATCGGGCAAATTCCTCGGGTTCATGGTATCCAATTGGGGAATCGAGATCAACCCCGACAAAATAAAGGCAATAAAGGACATCACTGTGGTGGACAACATCAAGGCCGTTCAAAGACTGACCGGGGGTATAGCTGCCTTGGGCCGGTTCATCTCGAGTTCCTCGAACAAAAGCTATCGATTCTTCTTGCTATTAAAGAAGAAGAATAACTTTTCTGGACCCCAGAATGCCAGCAAGATTTGGAAGAACTCAAATGGTACCTATAAAGTCCACCCCTGCTGAACACTCCGAAGGAAGATGAACAATTGTACCTCTACTTGGCGGTTTCCGAGGTGGTGGTAAGTGAAGTCTTAGTCCGAGAGGAAGAAGGTGTAGAATTGGCTAAAAGCCTTAGGGCCGAGGTGAACGAAGCTAAGTACGACTCCCTCCTCATGGTAAATCAAGTTAATGGAATGTTCGAAGTAAAAGAAGAACGGATGCCAAGGTACTTGGACAAATTACAGGTAACCCTGCATCAATTCCGGGAATAGATCCTGCAACATGTACCCCAAGATCAAAACAGTGAGGCTGATGCACTGGCTAACTTAGGGTCGTCGGTCGATTCTGATGAATTCAGTTCGGGGGCAGTAGTGAAGCTAATGAACTCGGTGATAGAAGAAATTGACGCCGATGTGAACTCAACGAGTTTAACTTGGGATTGGAGAAACAAATACATAGACTACTTGAAGACAGGAAAATTGCCTTCGAAACCCAAAGAATCGAGAGTCCTGCGCACCAAAGCTGCCAGATTTAGCTTGGTCAAAGGGGATTGTTCAGGAGGACCTTCGTTGGCCCACTAAATAGATGCTTAGGACCGGGAAAGACCAAATATGCCTTGAGAGAAGTTCATGAAGCCTCTTGCGGTAACCATTCGGGGGCAGAGTCCTCGGTTCAGAAACTGATTAGGGTCGGCTACTAATAGACCGAAATGGAGAAGGATGCAAAGGACTTCGTACGGAAATGTGACGAGTGCCAAAGACATGCCCCGATGATCCATTAATCGGGAGAAATGCTCCACTCAGTCCTATCCCGGTGGCCATTTATAAAGTGGGGAATGGACATCGCCGGTCCCCTACCATGGGCACCCGGTAAAGCTCAATTCATATTGTTCATGACCGATTATTTTTCAAAATGGGTTGAGGACCAAGCATTCGAAAAGGTCCGAGAGAAAGAAGTCATTAACTTCATCTGGGACCACATAATATGTTGATTTATGATACTAGCCAAGATTGTTTGCGACAACGGAAAACAATTCATCGACAACAAGGTGAGTAAGTTTCTCGATGATCACAAGATAAAAAAGATACTATCGATGCCTTATAATCCTAGTAGGAACGGGCAGGAAGAATCAACGAATAAGACTACTTCAAAACTTGAAAAAGAGGTTGACCGGTTCGAAAGGTAAATGGAAGGAGATCATGCCCGAAGTCTTGTGGGCATACTGTACGACTTTGAAATCGAGCACCGGGGCCACCCCATTTTCTTTGGTCTACGGAGTCGAAGCCTTAATACCAATCAAGGTAAGAGAACCGAGCCTCAGGTTCCAGTATGCGATCGAAGTGCCAAACGACGAGGCTATGATCACGAGCTTGGAACTATTAGATAAAAGGCGGAAGGCCGCCCTGGTCTGGTTGGCCTCCCAGAAGCAGCGAATAAAAAGGTATTACAATCGAAGAGCCAGCCTCCGACACTTTCAAGTCGGGGACTTGGTGTTGAGAAAAGTAACATTGCATAGTAGGAATCCAACCGAAGGGAAACTGGGCCCGAATTGGGAAGGACCATATCGAGTTGTCGGATAACCGGTAAAGGCTCATATAAACTCGAAGATGGAAATGACGTACAACTACCAAACAACTAGAACGTGACACATTTAAAGCGGTACTACTACTATGGTACGAACTCAATTACTTTTTAATCAGGTTATAAATTGGACTAACGTATGCAGGAAGTCAACCAAGGACGGATGTGCCTATCAGGTCTGAAAACATGTGTTATACTCGTTTTCCCTTGAACTGATTTTGTCCCTGAGTGGATTTTTCGGTAAGTTTTTTAACGAGGCAACAATAAAACATGCTACCTTAGATTTGAAGACCGGTTTTAAACTGGAACCGATGGTCGTTTGCATCAAATCAATAGTATTCGATCCCTCTTGAGTTCGGCCTTGAATACTGGGGGCCAATACCCCCGGGTTAAGATCTTTAGCAAGGGAAAAAGAAAATTTTATGTGCTAAAAGCTAAGGCTTGGTGGCTACGATTCATTGTAAGGGTCAAACGGTCATATGAACCATGCTCACATAGTGCGTTCTAGCCACGACACAATTTTTATGCGAATTCGATCATGTACCTTGCACATTAAACAATGAAAGAAATTTCTACTTCCCTTACTGCACATTTTGCTTCTTCGATCCTAGATCCTAAAGCCCACGGGCTACCCCTGCTCGGGGACTGTTAAGCCCATGGGCTACCCCTGCTCTGGGGACTGTCGCCCCATGAAAATTCGGATGACCCGGGCTACCGAATCCTGGAGGCACCAAACCCACTAGGCAGCGCCCGAATATAAAAGGCTACGGCCACCCTAAAAATAGCTCGTAGATGTCTGAAGTCCGTAACTAGAAAGTAAGGCCCTTACGAAAATTCAAAACCTACTAAAAGGTTACCCTCGACAAAAATATCGCCTAAAAATAATTAAGTATCTTAAAAACCTTCGGTCTCACTGAGGGTTTGAAACCACAAAGTAAAACAAAATTGTATCGAAGTCGGGCTCCATTCGGACCTCCAAAAAAACGGATGGTCCAGAACTACATTTGATTATTCTAAGGCATCAAAAACAATACGCAAATAGAAATTGCAAGTAGATGCTCGAAAAAAAATGACACGGTATTGCCAGAAAGTGGAAAATTTATATACTCCAAAAAACATTTACAAAGGCCCGATAGAACCGACTCAAAATAAACAAAAAAAGATACATAAGGAAAAACTGAAAAAATACTAAGTCATCTACGCTTAGTCTTCACCGGGGCCTGACTCGTCACCAGAACCATCGGAACCCTTAGAGCCTTCGGGACCCTCGAGATCGTAAAGCTCCTTTGTTGCAGCCTCAAGCCTCTTAGCTTCTTCAATCTCGGCCGATAGGCCAAAATATTGGGCGTGGATCTCTTCGAGGGTCTCTCTCCGAGATAGCCGCTTTATGTACTCAGTCTTCGTCTTTAAGCGGGTCTCAGATACATCCACATCGGCCTTATACTGGGCCATCATTTCCTCATCATCGGTAGAGGTTGCATCCAATTTGGACCTGAGTGCGGCATATTCTTGTCCGAGAGCATCACCTTCCGTGACAGCCGAGCTCAGTTGTGCCCGGAGATTATCATTTAGCAGAGACCACTTATCGGCTTTGTCCTTTGCCACCCAGAGTTAGCTCTCGATTGATGCCAACTCCACTTTCACAGTTTCTTTCTCCGAAGCCATCATGTCCATCTTGCCCTTCCACACTTCGGGCGTGGCCTTGACCTCATCCATCTCAGTCCGAAGATGGTCGATCAGGTCTATCTTCTCTTGGACTTGTGAAGTTGTGTTGTTAGTAACCACAACTAGCTACTCATTTTTAACCTCAAAGATATTTACCTTCTCAACCAGGTCGGCGTGTTCCCGCTTCAGGGTCGAGGCCTCCTCGTGAGATTTTTCTAGCTCAACCTGGAGAATCGAAAGGTCTTTGAGGGTTTCGTATTGCTTCTCACTAAGAACCATGTACATGTCCTTATTCCGTACCTTCTCTTTGAGCTCGAACTCGAGCTGGCTAATCTCCAAGCCGTACTAGAGGAAGTTTTTACGGTGAAGCACTGAAGCCTTAAAAACAATGAAGTAAGTGGAGGACGTCAACAACCAAAGTGAGATTCATAAAGGGTTACAAAGGGCTGACGCCTTACCCGATTCAGAGTCTGTTGCGCCTCGTTAAAGAGGCTTGATGTGTCTGATAAGTAGGGATTTTAACGAGTTTCATGTTCCTTCTTGCCTATGCTTTGATTATAAATAGTTACAAAATAGTCCCAAAAGGCTCATAAGTTGTGCTTGATTGCACGTTTGATCGACAAAGTGACGAAATGTCAAAGATCGGCTCAAAGGAGTGAAACCTGCTCAAGTATCAAAGACAAAGTAAACTGAGGGCAAACAAGCCTAGTGCGGACCGCACAAAGTCGAATGCGGCCGCACTAGGTGATTCAGAGAGATGGCAAAACCAGGCTTCAGGCAACGCGGCCGCAGTACATATTGCACGGTCTACGGTAAAGGTTCCGTGGCCGCACTACCTTTTTGTACGGTCCGTAGAAGAGAGATTCAGAGAGATGGAAAATGCCAAAGTTCAAGACATGTGGTCCGCGGTCATGATTGTGCGGACCGCGCCAACTGCCTCCTCGGCTGCGGTCCATTCTACGTTGTTCGCGGAACCCAAGTTCAGAGAGCCCAGAATTGAAGTCCAAGAGCCTAGTGCGGCCGCGGTCCATTTTATGCGGCCCGCACTGACCCCGCAGGGGTATTTTTGTCCAGTTTTTTTAGCCTAATATAAATAGAACATTTTACCATTTTTAGGTTCAGTTTTTTTAGCCTAGTATAAATAGAACATTTTACCATTTTAGTTCATCAGATATATCTAGAACTGAGCTGCACTAGTGGGAACCTCATTTGTAGCCATTTTTGATATCTTAGCTTCAAATTAACGATAGATTCTTGTATTTTAATTTAGCATTTAATTAATATGCCTTGTTCTTCATCTATTTCTCTATTTTCTCCTTCAAGCATGAGTAGCTAAACCCATTAGCTAGGGTTGTGGCTCAACCCTAGTGTGAGTAATTGATGGGTGTTGCTATCTATTGTTAGATTGACTATGAGTGTTTGTTATTTGGGTCAATTTTATGGTTTAATCTATGAATTGGTGGTTGCAAACACTGGTTTGTGTTAAGGTGACTTGGCTCTTCTTGAGAAAGAGAGCCTAAGTCTCCAAAATTGACCCAACAAGGAATTATGATGGACTTAAGAGAATTGATAGTCTCAATTAAAGGGTTGAACCTCAAGAGAGTAATTACGCAACTTGAACCCTAGCTGCTTGAGCTAATTTGCCTACCCATTTGGTCTCGAGAGAGTCAATTGGGAAAAATCACTCTCCTTACTAAAAGGTATGAGGGTGGGTAAAATTGTGCAATCGTTATAGCATATTTCCCCAATCATGTCAATCAAACCTTAGAAGCATTTACCCGTCAATTAGCCACTAGGTGAAAGTCACTACCCTAGTGCCTTTCTACCCATTAGATTCAACTCTAGCAATTCTCTTATTAGCATAATTTAGTTCTAATTAGTAATTGATAATATTAGTTTGTTAAAGAAAACTCAAAAGATGTTTGGAAGTGACATTTGGAACAATTACACAACTCTAGTATAGATAGATACTTGACTCCATTCCTAGCTCCCTGTGGAAATCGATCCCAACCCTCATATCGGGTAAAAGCTATTGCGACCCTCTCTTCCTACTCTTTAGTAGTGTGGAGTTGGGAGCGATCACTTTTTGGCGTTGTTATCGGGGAGTTAACGGGTTTGGATATCTATTTAGATTGTTTTGTGTATTGTTCTTCTTTCCTTCTTTGTTACTTACTTGTTTGTGTCATTACTCAGGTACCAACATGGCTTTAAACAACGATAATGATCCTCTTGGAAACATGATAGCGGGGGAGGAGGTAGATGATCTTGAGCAAGATGAGATGCCTCTTGCACCTCAAGGTCAACGGAGAGGCCGGAATGCCAATGCTAATCCAAATGACAATATTCCAAACCCTCCCCTGGTTTCTCCAAGAGTGGCTCCCAGAGTATTACCGAACCAGGGCTACGCAAGTGCTATTGTCCCACCCCGAATCCGGACGGGCAACTTTCAGATAACCAATGTGATGTTGACCTTACTTGAGCAGCGTGGGTACTTCACGGGCGCTGCAAATCAAAATACCTACAAATATCTCAAGGGGTTCGTAGATACATGCTGGGGGAGCAAACAGACGAATGTGTCCGAGGATGCGTTGAGATTGAGACTTTTCCCGTTCTCACTTCGAGGAAAGGCATTGGATTGGCTCGAGAGACTCCCCAACCATTCCATCACAACTTGGGATGAGTTGGCGGATAAGTTTATTGCCAAATTCTTCTCTCCTAGTCATATGGCGGCACTTCGAGATGAAATATTAGCCTTCAAGCAAGAGCCAACGGAACCTTTGCATGAGATTTGGGAGCGGTATAGAGCGATGGTGAAGGAGTGCCCAAATAATGATATGACTGAGGCCATGATCCAACAAACCTTCTACCGGGGCATAAATACTACAAATCAATGCATTGTTAACCAATTGGCCTGGGGCAATTTTATGTAGCTATCTTATGAGGAGGCATGTAATGTACTCGATGAAATGGCGGACACTTCTTCAGCATGGCAGAGTAGAGCAAATGTGCCTCAAGGTGACCCTACGGTTATCCATTTGCACAAGGAATTACATGATCACGGGCAAGCGATAGCTGAGCTTACTACTACTATGAACCAATTGGTGAAGGCACAGTTGCAGCAAATCCAAAATCCGCACCAAGTCAACGCAATGGAAGGTGTCACTATGCTTAAGAGAAGGCAAAGAGGGCAACAATCTCAAGGGAATTGTGAACAATATGACAATGATGGTAGTGGTTTTTCAAATGAGTGTTATGATGACCAAAGTGAAGAGGTTCAATATGTCAACAACTATCAAGGCAATAAAAGCAACTCTTCCAACCAACAATGGCGACCCCAAGGAATTGAGGCAATCAACAACAAGGCAGAGGTAATTGGAATAACAACAATCAACAACAAGACGGAGGTAATTGGAACAACAACAACCAAAACAACAATTGGGGTAATCAAGGCAACCAAGGGAATTGGAATGGTAATAACAATAATTGGGGCAACAACAACAATCAAGGCAGGTGGAACAACAATGGAAACCAAGGCAACTGGGGGATGGGCTTTCAAAGGCCCCCAATGTACCAACAACCGAGCAATACACCCCCTTTCCCTTCTTAAGGTCCTAGTTCTTCCGGAGGTGATATGGAAAGAATCGAAAGTATGTCTGAGCAAATGATGAAAAAGAACCAAGATTTTGATGCTCAATTGGCTTCTCATAATACATTTATCCGAAACTTAGAGGTGCAATTAGGCCAAATCTCTCAAGCGTTGAATACTCGTCCCAAGGGTGCTCTACCAAGTGATACAGTAGTGAACCCGAAGGGTGGAAATAACAATCATGTGATGGCGGTTACAACAAGAAGTGGGAGAGGCGGTGATGTGAATTCCTCAAAGCAAAAGCAAGTTGTGGATGAAGATGTTGAGTTGCGGGATGATGATGTACCTTTGATTATTGAAGATGTAGTTGAAGAGAATATGAACAATGATGTGAGGATTGATATTGATGAGGTCGAGGTAGAGACCCAAGATGCCGTGAACCCGTCTAGGGAACACGTGATTGACATGCCCGAGCCGGTTGTGCCAAAAGCCAAGGCTCCTTTGCCAAAGCCACCTCCACCTTATCCTTAGAGGCTCGCAAAGCAGAAGAATGATAATCAGTTTAAAAAGTTCATTGACATGATGAAGAGCTTATATTAATGTGCCTCTAGTTGAGGCACTTGAACAAATTCTGGGTTATGCAAAATTCATGAAAAACTTGGTTACAAAGAAGCGTTCTATGGATTGTGAAACTATAAAGATGACCCACCAAGTTAGTGCTATAGTGCATTCAATGGCCTTGAAGCTTGAATATTCCGGTGCTTTCACCATTCCTTGCACCATTGGGAGTGCGAATTTTGCCAAAGCTCTTTGTGACTTGGGAGCTAGTATCAATTTGATGCCCTACTTGGTTTTCAAAACTTTGGATATCGGGCAACCTAGGACAACTTCAATGAGACTTCAAATGGCAGATCGATCGATGAAGCGACCTTTGGTCATTATTGATGATGTGCTTGTCCGGGTGGACAAATTCATATTGTCGGCCGACTTTGTGATTTTGGATTATGAGGTGGACTACGAGGTTCTTATTATCTTGGGCAGACCTTTCCTTACAATGGGGAAGGCATTGGTTGATGTTGAAGCGGGTGAGCTCACTTTCCGAGTGGGAGATGAAAATGTCATTTTCCATGTTTGCAAATCTATGAAGCAACCCAATAGCACCGAGGTGTGCTCATTTGTAGACCTTGTCACAGCTGTGATTATGGATGATACCAGTGCTATGATCAACATGGAAGATCCTCTTGAAGTAGTGCTCTTAAACATGGATGTCAATGATGATGCTAGTAGAGTGGAGTGCGTGAACGCCCTACATGGGATGGGCTCTTATTCTTATGAGCCGAGAAAATTATCTTTGGATCTTGAAAATCGGAAAACTCCACCAATAAAGCCATCAATTGAGCAGCCACCGATGTTGGGGTTGAAACCACTTCCTGCACACCTCAGGTATGAATTCTTAGGATCAAATTCTTCTTTACCAGTTATTCTTTCTTCTTGCCTTACTAACATGCAGGTTGAGGCCACCTTGGCAGTGCTTCAAAAGCAAAAAAAGGGCAATTGGATGGACTCTAGCTGACATTCGGGGAATAAGCCTCGCATTTTGCATGCACAAAATCATCTTGGAGGAGAATGCAAAGCCTTCCTTGGAGCATCAAAGAAGATTAAATGAGGCGATGCAAGAAGTGGTGAAGAAAGAGGTTATCAAGTGGTTAGACGCCGGTGTGGTTTATCCTATTTCTGACAGTTCTTGGACTTCTCCGGTGCAATGTATGCTGAAGAAGGGTGGTATGACTGTGGTGACCAATAACAACAATGAACTCATTCCTACTCGCACGGTCACTGGGTGGAGAGTATGTATGGATTACCGGAAGCTAAACAAGGTGACCCGAAAAGATCATTTCCCATTGCCATTCCTTGACCAAATGCTAGATCGTCTTGCAGGGCGTGATTTCTATTGCTTTTTGGATGTTTACTCGGGGTACAATCAAATTTTAATTGCCCCGGAAGACCAAGAGAAGACAACTTTTACATGTCCTTATGGCATATTTGCTTTCTCTCGAATGCCGTTCGGATTGTGTAATGCTTCAGCGACCTTCCAACGTTGCATGATGGCTATTTTCACTGACATGATGGAAGATATCTTGGAGGTTTTCATGGATGATTTCAGCGTGGTAGGGGATTCTTTTGATGAGTGTCTGAAAAATTTGGATAGAGTATTGGCCTGATATGAAGACACCAACCTTGTTTTCAATTGGGAAAAATGTCATTTCATGGTAGAAAAGGGTATAGTGTTGGGTCACAAAATCTCGAAGCGAGGAATTGAAGTGGATAAAACCAAGATAGAGGTGATTTTGAGGCTTCCTCCCCCTACTTCTGTCAAAGGGGTGAGGAGTTTCCTTGGGCACGTAGGTTTTTACCGGAGGTTCATAAAAGATTTTTCTAAAATAGTACACCCTTTGTGCAAATTGCTAGATAAAGATGCGAAGTTCTTGTTTGATGAGAGTTGTATGCAAGCACTAGAACTTCTCAAGCTCAAGTTGACATCTACCCCCATCATTACCGCACCAAATTGGAGCTTGCCTTTCGAGCTCATGTGCGATGCTAGTGACGTTGCGGTTGGGGCTGTTTTGGGCCAAAGGATCAACAAGATGTTTCATCCGATCTACTATGCAAGCAAGACCATGAATGAGGTTCAAAGGAACTACACAGTCACCGAGAAAGAGTTGTTGGCTATTGTATTTAGGGGTAGGCATTCGGTCGGTTCGATTCGGTTTGAAGAAATTCGGTTCGGTTATTCGGTTTTGTAAAAGTAGTAACCGAAATCGAACTGAAATAAGTTCGGTTCAGTTCGGTTATTCTAATTTCGGTTAAGTTATTTCGGTTCGGTTTTCGGTTTGAACATTATCATATTGGACTCCTTCTATGTAATAATACGACCGGCGAATTTGTTGATTTTTCCCAAAACTTCGAAATTGTTGGAAATATTGTGTTTATAGAAAAAAATAAACTAAACTTTGCACACTTTATGGATCATAAAATTCAAACATAGTGTAAATTACAACTCTGTGTGAAATTCTCCCGGTATCTATCACATATGCTATGGAAGTTTTAATAGACTGAAAGTCTTTAAGATTGGAAAGTTCATGGACTTACTTAATTGGGTTGAGTCTTTGTTAGATTGGACCTAATAGTATTAATTTATTACCTATGGGCTTAGCCTATGTATAACTTAAGAACATATATATTAATAATTCGGTTTTTCGATTAACTGAACTAAAAAACTTAATAACCGAAAACCGAACCGAAAAACCGAAATTTTAAAATTTTAAAACGAAACCGACCGAACAAACTGAATAACCGAAACCGAAATAAAAAAATTTGGTTCGTTCGGTTTATTCGGTTCCAACCGAAATATGCCCACCCCTAATTGTATTTGCTATGGAAAAATTCCGACCTTACCTTATAGGGGCCAAAGTTATAGTGCACACCGATCATGCCGCCCTTAGGTATTTGATGACCAAGAAAGACTCCAAGGCGAGATTGATAAGATGGGTGTTACTTCTTCAAGAGTTTGATCTAGAAATTTTTGACCGGAAAGGTAGTGAAAATCAAGTGGCGGACCACTTGTCCCTTGGAGGAGGAGGGGATGCCTTGTGACGGCCTTGAGATAAATAATTCATTTCCCGACGAGCAACTCCTTGCGGTGTCAATGAATGGAATGCCATGGTTTGCTGATGTTGCCAATTATCTCGTTACTGGAATAATCCCGTGTGAGCTCTCTTCTAACCAAAGGAAGAAGCTCAAGCGGGATAGCTTGGATTTTTATTGGGACGAGCCATATTTGTTCAATATTTGAACGGATGGTGTGATTCATCGATGTGTCCCGGAAGAGGAACAATTGGGTATTTTGGAGGCTTGTCATTCCTCTCCCTATAGTGGCCATCATGGAAGGGTGAGGACGGCTTCTAAAGTGCTTAGTTGTGGATTCTATTAGCCGACCTTGTTCAAAGATGCGGGCAATTTTGTCAAGAGATGTGACGAATGCCAAAGAGCAGGCGGAATTTCAAAAAGGGATGAGATGCCTCTCAATACAATTCTAGAAGTGGATATCTTTGATGTTTGGGGCATCGATTTCATGGGTCCATTTGTTAGCTCTTGTGGTAACACTTACATTTTCGTGGCGGTTGATTATGTCTCGAAAAGGGTTGAAGCCGTGGCTTTGCCTAACAATAAAGCCCGGAGTGTTGTGGCATTTCTTAAAAAGAGCATATTCACAAGGTTTGACACTCCTCGTGCGATTATCAGTGATGGGGGGTCTAACTTTTGCAACAAGGCTTTCAACACGTTGCTTTCCAAGTAT
Organism: Nicotiana sylvestris; assembly: GCF_000393655.2. Lineage (NCBI taxonomy): Eukaryota > Viridiplantae > Streptophyta > Magnoliopsida > Solanales > Solanaceae > Nicotiana > Nicotiana sylvestris. Next base: position 7,695,193 of record NC_091066.1, read on the forward strand.
TGTCAATCATAAGGTTTCTACCCCCTATCATCCTCAAGCTAGTGGTCAAGTGGAAGTCTCCAACAGAGGAATTAAGAGCATCTTGTCAAAACTGTCAATGCCAATAAGACCGATTGGTCGAAAAAGTTGGATGACACTCTATGGGCTTATCAGACTGCTTACAAAACTCCGATTGGTATGTCTCCATATCAGTTGGTGTTTGGAAAAACTTGTCATCTTCCGGTTGAGTTAGAGCACAAGGCCATGTGGGCTTTGAGAAAGTTGAATTTGGAATGGGATGTTGCTGCAAATCTTCGTGTTGAACAACTCAATGAGCTCGATGAGTTTAGATTCCATGTCTACTCAAGTTCATCCTTGTATAAGGACAAAATGAAGTACCTTCACGAGAAATATGCTCGGGTTAAGAGATTTCAAGGTTGGAGATATGGTTCTATTATTCAATTCTCGGTTACATTTGTTTTTAGGTAAGCTCAAGTCAAAGTGGAGTGGGCCATTTGAAGTTGTGTTCGTGACCCCATTTGGTGCTCTTGATCTAAGGAACAAAAATGGTGAAGTTTTCAGAGTTAATGGGCATCGGGTCAAGCATTATCTTGGAAAATTTGATGACAGCCACGTGGTGGCACTTCTTCATCTAAAGTGATGTGCGGGTAACATGCGTCGTACCGCGACGTTAAATCAGGCGCTTCTTGGGAGGCAACCCATGTCTTTTTCTTCTTGTTTTCTTTGATTTTCTTTGTAGTTTACGTTTGATTTTTGGACTAATTGGTTGTGAGATGTTGCAGGGATTGTGTTGATGTAGTGCAAAATATGAGGAAAAAAATTGAACAATCTCTGAAGTTGCCAGTGCGGCCGCATTGCACTTTGTGTGGTCCGCACTGGTGAAGGCCAAGTGAGGTACTCTCTGAAGTTTGCCACCGCGGCCGCATTCCATTTAGTGCGGACCGCGGTGGACCTCCACGGTCGCGGTCTGTTTTGTGCGGACCGCGGAGGTTGCCTTCTTAGACTTCTTCTGAACAAACCCAGCGCGGTCCATGGTCCGTTTTGTGCGACCGCGCTGGTAGGTGAGACTGGGTCCCACGTGTTTTTCTATAAATAGACCTCAGGGGTCACCGGTTACCCTTTTTGAAAAATTGACTCTCAGAGACCCAAAATCTACTGTTCATCATCTCTTTTCACTAAATCCTTGTTTAGATTGATTACTTGCATTCCTTCGTCACATCTGATAACATATCATTCATTTTTCTTTGTTTAATTTTATAATTTCATGTTATTTTCATGTTCATTAGCCTGTAGCTTCTTCTTCTTCCCGTAATTCTTAAATTTCTAAGTTAGTTTGGTTTAACTGTTAATCTTTGTGTGCTTTGTGAGTGTAATGAAATGGGTAATTAAGTAGGGACATTAATTAGGCAAAAACTTGAACTAATTGCAAGATTTGAGAACCCTAACTCAGTGCCTTGACTTAGCACCCTCTGTGGACCGCGGTCATCCTTGTGCGGTCCGCGGTGCTGTGATGCGGTCCGCAGTAACACCTGTGCGAACCGCGGTGAGGATTTTTCAGGAAATTGACCTCCTGCCCAGCACGGCCGCATTGCATTTTGTGCGGTCCGCGCTGGCCCACCACGGCCGCGGTGCTACTTTGTGCGGGCCGCAATGGTTAGATTCAGAGAAATAGTTCTATATATCTTGCCTCAGTGTGGACCGCAATTGCTTTTATGCGGTCCGCGGTGCCCCCAGTGCGGCCCGCGCTGCACTGTTTCTGCAACATTTTCTGCAACTTGTGGCTTCTGTTCTGCAATTCATTTTCCACATCTGTTTCACTGTCTATGCTGATACTAACAAATCTAGATGTTTGTGTTTGCAAACAATGGTCAAACAAAGAGGTAAAGGCTCGAAACAACCCGACCGAGGTGATTCCTCCCGGGGAGGGAAGCAAAAGTTGGTAAAACTCACTCCATAGGCTAGAAAAAACATAAAGAACATGAGGAAAGCAATCAAAGCTGCTGGTAGAGCTTATGACCAATCGGGGAGTGAGTACATACCTTCTCAATACATCTCCTCCGACTCAGTGCCAACTCACTTCGTCTCTAAAATTGGGTTGACTGATGATTCTCCTCCTCCTTCACCCCCTGCCCAAGCTCTAGAGCGTATACATTCTGAGTCATCTGAGGGCTCAGTAGCCAGCAATGGTGATTACTCCACTTCCCCCACAGCTTCATTATCGGGGGAGAGTGCAGACGGAGAGGATGAGAGAGATAAGGAGGTACCTGGGGGTGGTGTGCCTCAGGTTGGGAGTGTTGACCGGACTAGAAATCCTACAGTCTGGGAGGATAGATTTCTTAGCCAGGTGGCATTCCACAAGTTTAGGGAATGGTGGCCACTACGGAAGTTGATTCTTGAGAGGAGTTTTATGACAGAGACCTGCTGCCCCTATACCCCAATGTGCATAGATAGTTTCGAGCTCGAGTGGGTTGGGAGCATTTTCAAGTTGATTGTGTGAAGGCGAATGAGAACATGGTCAAGGAGTTCTATAGCAATGTGGCCCACATCTTGAAGGGCACTAAAGTGACCAAAGTGCGAAACAAAAATGTGGTATTTACCGGAAAGGCACTAAATGAATACCTGGGGTTCAATGAAGAAGATGAGTCCCTTTATAATGAAAAGTTGGCAATGGGCAAGGAGGTTTGTCCGTTGTTAGCTTCATACCTGGCAATCCCGGGTACTACTCCAGAGTGGTTGCAAGCAGGGGCCAAAATACTTCGGAGGACCTTTAACTTTGAGGCTAGGGGGTGGTTGACTTTTGTGTGCAGTCGGCTTGACCCCACTACCCATGATCAGACTATTCCACTTGCCCGGGCTGTTCTTGTTGCATCTATTATGGCAGGATACCCTATCAACATGGGCAATGTGATGTCCCACATCATTTCTGTAGTGGGGGTTGAGCATGATCGAAACTACCCTTTTCCCAACACCCTCACTATGTATTTCCGGGACCTGAAGGTGGAGAAGAGACCTTTTGACATCAAGGTCAAACTTGTGGCTCCGTTTTAGTGGTACAATTTAAAGGGGCCAGACAACCCCAAGGATAAGAATTACAAGCCGCCTACCTCTGCCCCAACTAGCCAGTCTGAAGATCCGGTTGCGGTAGAGCCCTCCACTGAGCCTACCTTCACAGTTGTTGACATGCCTCCCGGACCTTCCACTACTGCTGGTCCCTCTACTTCAGCTGGCCCGGGAATTCCATCTTCCCGGGCCCATCTTATCACTGCCCACCAGCTGATCCAGACACTTCATAGCTTCAACAACTGGATGTCAGCTGCGTTATCCAAGTTGTCCACCTTGACTTCTACCATTGCGGCTCAGTCGGCACCGCAGCCAGCACAGATTCCACAGTCCATTGAGGATACATTGAAGAAGATCCTGGAGAACCAGGAAAAGATTATCAGTACTCAGGGTGTCTTGGCTAAGGCAGTGGATTCACATGGAAAGGCCCTAAAGGAGCTTTCCAGGGAGCATAAGAAGCTACACAAAACATGGGCTTCCAAGGAGTCTGTGAAGGAGCTTAGAGCGGATGTGGACAAACTGAAGGCAGACCAGCTGCCTTTAGATTTGCTATTTGAGGATCCAGCTCCAGCAGCAGTACCAGCAATAGAGCCACAGCAGGAGCAAACACAGAGGCTTCCAAAGAAGAAGAGGAAGCTTCCTAGTGCAGATGAGGCGATCATCCAGTTGGCGGACCCACCGGAGGCTTCCTCCAATCAGCCACATGATGTTCCTGATATTCAGCCTGTCTAGGTCCAGGCCCCAGGCCCAGTAGCTGAGCAACAGGAAACCGGGAACCAGTCTGAGGTTCCCGTGTATACAGAGGACCCGGGGACCACTGATGATCCCATGCAGACGGACACGGCTTAGGGAGTTCTCATATCCTTTTCTTATACTTTTTGGTGCTTATTTGTTTAGTTGGCATTAGGGACAATGCCAGCTTTTATTTGAAGGGTGCGCCCTACATTTTTGGATGATTGTATATATTGTTACATTTTATGTCTTCTTGATTTTCATCTTTGGTCTGTATATAATTTTACGTTTAGTTACTTTTATCGCACTTTTTATCTTTCATTTGGTCTGTATATAAAGTTACATTATTGTATATATTCATCCCCCGTTGTGTATTCAAATCCCCTATTATACATATTCATTCTATTTTCTATTTTTGTAAAAAAAATTCGTTTTTAGCTTCTTATATAGGCTCAGAGCTTCTTGTTTCGTTTTTGGCGTTTTCAATAAGCCTTTGGTTTTCTTATTGTCACAGTTCTTTCCAAAGGTGGAGTATTGTGTGAATCGGGTGGCTCTTCCCGATGATGGATGGCGTGACAACCTTCTTAAGGGTTTGAGTCCGTTTTTTGTTTTTATTTTTGGTAGCTTGTAGTTAAGGGTACCTCAAGCAAAGCTTCACTTGGGCCTAACACATTTGCCTTTGATCCCATGGTCAAAGACAAGTTGTTGTGTTTAGGATGGTGAAAGTCGTGACCTTGAGACTCTTGTGTTGACCAAACAATCATCATGTGGTCTTTCGGGACTATTGTGTGCTCAATCGTGTCTAAGGTTGTTGTGGGCCCCCGACTCTATGTCTTTAGCAATTCTTGAGCTTGTGTGGTGAGAAATCGAATTGTGAGTCCAAGTCCCGAGCCAATGGTCTAGAACTTGCCCTGAATGTCTGTTGAGGCAAAATCTTGAGTGAAATTTGGCTTGAGAAGGGATTATAGGCTCTCCTTGATCCAAATGATAGTTGAACAATTCCATAATCCCCAGTTAACCCTTTTGAGCCTTAAACCTTTTTCTTTCAAGAACCAATACTATAAGCCTATACCCGTTCTAAATATACCCTCTCTTGGCACCTGATCTTTCCTTGAGCAATGGTAAAAGTCTAAGTTTGGGGGGAGAGACGAGAAAGGGAACAAAGTGGTACAAGGTAAAAAAGCGAGAAAAAAAAGGCAATGAAAAAGAAAAGAAAAGAAAAAAGACAAAAAGAAAGGCCAATGTGAAAAAGAATGAAAAGGGATTCAAGAAAAACAAAAGGGAAAAAGGTGTGGAAAAAGTTGAAAAAGGAGAAACGCTTTGAAGTGCATAAGAAAGAGTGACATTATGTCTCTCTAACCCCTTAAAAAGAAGTGAGATACTCAAAGAGTCAAGAGAATTGTGCCAAATGAATTAAAAGAAGTGCTTAAGGGAAGATGGAACCCATTTAGACCAAAAACTTTTCCCACCCTGAACCAAAAGCCTTCACATTGACTCCTCAAAAGCCCTATATAATCTTGAGTTGAATGACGCTTGCATTAGTGGATACTTACATGAGGGGCAAGCATATGGTACTTAGAGCCGGACTTGTGGCCTTTCCTTGATAGAAATGAGTGAATTCCCATTAACCTCGGTTTGTGTGCTAATACTCTAGAATGTGAGGTTTACTTAGGGAGAGTTGAGGATGTGTGAGTTTGGGTTCCACAATGACCAAAGTAATTGAGAGAGTTCTTTGATGTAATGAGTCAACTCTTGATGCTCTTGTGTCACACTTGATCTATAGTTTTTCAAAGTTTAAATGTTGTTAACGATTCATTCGTATTGAGGGCAATTGTTAGTCCCAATTGATGCTTGTTAAAGTTACTTTAGGATAGCTGGAAATACTTGGATTTTCCCTTAAGGGGTGTGTCTTATTTTGTTTGCTTGAGGACAAACAAAGGCTTAAGTTTGGGGGAGTTGATAAGTAGGGATTTTAACGAGTTTCATGCTTCTTCTTGCCTATGCTTTGATTATAAATTGTTACAAAATAGTCTCAGGCTCATAAGTTGTGCTTGATTGCAGGTTTGATCTACAAAGTAACAAAATGTCAAAAATCGGCAAAGGAGTGAAACCTGCTCAAATATCAAAGACAAAGTAAACTGGGGGCAAACAAGCCTAGTGCGGACTGCACAAAGTCAAATGCGACCGCACTAGGTGATTCATAGAGATGGCAAAACCAGGCTTCAGGCAACGCGGCCGCAGTACACATTGCTCGGTCTGCCGTGAAGGTTCCGCGACCGCACTATGTTTTTGTGTTGTCCGCGGAAGAGAGATTCAGAGAGATGGCAAAACCAGGCGTCAAGCAACGCGGCCGCAGTCCACATTGCGCGGTCCACTGTGAAGGTTCCGCGGTCGCACTACCTTTTTGTGTGGTCCGTAGAAGAGAGATTCAGAGAGATAGAAAATGCCAAATTTCAAGCCATGTGGTCCGCGGTCATGATTGAGCGGACCGCGCCAGCTGCCTCCGCGGCCGCAGTCCATTCTATGCTGTCCGCGGAGCCCAAGTTCAGAGAGCCCAGAATTGAAATCCAAGAGCCTAATGCAGCCGCGGTCCATTTTATGCGGCCCGCACTGACCCCGCAGGGGTATTTTTGTCCAATTTTTTAGCCTAGTATAAATAGAACATTTTACCATTTTTAAGTCATCAGATATATCTAGAATTGAGCTGTGCTCATGGGAACCTCATCTGTAGCCATTTTTGGCATCTTAGCTTCAAATTAATGATAGATTCTTGTATTTTAATTTAGCATTTAATTAATATGCCTTGTTCTTCATCTATTTCTCTATTTTCTCCTTCAAGCATGAGTAGCTAAACCCATTGGCTAGGGTTGTGGCTCAACCCTAGTGTGGGTAATTGATGGGTGTTGTCATCTATTGTTAGATTGACTATGAGTGTTTGTTATTGGGTCAATTTTATAGTTTAATCTATGAATTGGTGGTTGCAAACACTGGTTTGTGCTAAGTTGACTTGACTCTTCTTGAGAAAGAGAGCCTAAGTCTCCAAAATTGACCCAACAAGGAATTGGGATGGACTCAAGAGAATTGATAGTCCCAATTAAAGGGTTAAACCTCGAGAGAGTGATTACCCAACTTGAACCCTAGTTGCTTGAGCTAATTTGCCTACCCATTTGGTCGAGAGAGAGTCAATTGGGCAAAATCACTCTCTCTGCTGAGAGGTGTGAGAGTGGGTAAAATTGTGCAACGGTTATAGCATATTTCCCCAATCATGTCAATCGAACCTTAGAAGCATTTACCCGTCAATTAGCCAGCTAGGTAAAAGTCACTACCCTAGTGCCTTTCTACCCATTAGATTCAACTCTAGCAATTTTCTTATTAGCATAATTTAGTTCTAATTAGTAATTGATAATATTAGTTTGTTAAAGAAAATTCAAAAGATGTTTGGAAGTGACATTTGGAACAATTACACAACTCTAGTCTAGATAGATACTCGACTCCATTCCTAGCTCTCTGTGGAAGTCGATCCCGACCCTCATATCGGGTAAAATCTATTGCGACCCTCTCTTCCTACTCTTTAGTAGTGTGGAGTTGGCAGCGATCAGTGTCTACCTCGTTCATATTTGCATGGTCCTCCTAGGTCACCAGGCATTAGAGGTAGCTGGTTATGCCCACCGAAGCAGACAGGACCTGGGCATCCTCCGGGATTGTAAGAACGACCGTTCTCTTGCGCTCGATATCCACACTCGGAGTAAGGAATTGCTTCACTAGTTTTGGGCTCGAACTCGACCCACCCACTCCTGATGGCGCATACTTCTTCGGGACCTCCAGGTGACCAAGTCCGAAAAAATCCTCTAGTGTGGCCATATCCTTGTCATTGAAGAATGTGTTAAGGGCATCATCTAGGCCTAGCGCCACCTCGCTTGACTTTTGTTTTCCCGCTTGGGCATCTTCGAGCATGGAATCGATATAGGAGGGTGTCTCCACAATTTTTATAACACCGAGTGCCTCCTTCGGGACAAGAGCGGTTTCCTACTGTGTTGCAGCCTCCGCCTCTCCCTCTGGTTCCCGAGTTAGAGGGGGATCGACCTCATGGTCCTCTTTCTTGGATGTCGCCTGCTCCCTCTCATTAAGGTTCGACCCATGAGCAACAAAAAGGTTTCATCATCAGGCTCATCCCTGACCCGATAGAAAGAATCGGGGTCCGGTACCTTGGACTTGGTGCTTTTTTTGGGCTTCCGGACCCAGATGGTCTCTTTCTTATTCTTCGCCTTAGCCTCCGGGAAACCTGAGGACTTTCTTTTCTTCTTCTTCTTCTTCTTCTTCTTCTTCTCCTCCTCCTCCTTCGTGGCAGCCCCGGGCTGCCCTGAAATGGAGGGTTCGGCGAGCAAGGACGGATCCTCGTCCTCCTCGTCCAACGGCCTGAGTTTGATGGTATTAGGTAAACCCGTGAGAAAGGAGAAAGAGTTAGCACCACGTGAGCTAAAAACGAGGAAGTGATTACTCAGGAAAGAACCCCATGAGAGCTTGTGACGTGTGTGCTCGGAGTACGACATCTGCTTAAACCGGGGAATTTCAATAAGAACTTGGGCAACGGCTGCACGACAACAAACAAAGGCAATGAGAGAGGGAATAAAAAGAAATGAATAGAAAGATAATAATTACGGGATGCGTTCCACTCCTCAAGGAATGACAGAAACTCGGGAGGGATCAGGTCTTCGATTTTCACCCGAACGAACCTCCCCTGCCATCCTTGGTCTCGGTCCTCTTCAATACTCGAGAAAAGAGCCTTGCTTGCTCGGCAAACGAGCTTGATTAGTCCCCCTCAGAAGATTCAGGGACTGTATAGGTGGAGTAGATGTTCGATGGTGAGCAGAGGGGCTTTGGTATTGTTCACGAAATGGCGTAAGAGGATTATGATCCTCCAGAAGAACGGGTGGATCTGCCCAAGGAACACCTTATACCTTTTTGCAAAAAGCAAGGACTATGGGATCATGGGGTCCACTGGGGCGAGCATGAAAGGGTAAGCTTAAACACTCAAATACTCTTTCACGTGAGTAGTAATATCGTCATTGGGCTCGGGTACGACCACTTCCTTACCCTCCCATTTACAATCGTGTAATAGCCCAGCCCGCTAGTGATATTGTCCACTCTGGGCCTAGGCCCTCACGGGTTTAAAACGTGTCACTAGGGTCTAAGGCTTGTTAACTTATATACCCAGCATCTCTCTTGTGTTTTGCCGATGTGAGACTTTGTCTAAAGTCTGGGGTGTTACATACACCCCCTCTTATGGACTCAGCATCCTCGTTGAGGTTTGCCCCACCGCATGGGATTTTCCTAGACTCAGCACTGAGGTTTGCCCCGCCTAACCGAAATTTGCCTAAACTCAGTTGAACTCTGACCCACATTGGCATGGCTGACACAAGAGTGGCTCTGATACCATCTGTAATAGCCCAACCCACTAGTGATATTGTCCGCTCTGGGCCTAGGCCCTCACGGGTTTAAAATGCGTCACTAGGGTCTAAGGCTTGTTAACTTATATACCCAGCATCTCTCTTGTGTTTTGCCGATGTGAGACTCTATCTAAAGTCTGGGGTGTTACAAATCCGCTCAGACTATGGGTAGGGTTTCTTCAGTGATAGAGCATATATATCTCCATGCTCCCTCGTCTCGGTCTTGTTGTCTAGAGGCCTTCTCGATATTAAAGCCATTCCCGATAGAGCAGCCCCTGGGTATGAATCTCTTCATGAAGGGCTCCTGAACCACTTCGGAAACGGCCACCTCGGCATTTGTGGCCAGGTGAGAAGATGAAGGAGCAGCCAACTGAGGCACTAACTTGGAGGTTTTTTCCACTGTAATCTGGGAAATATGAAGGTCTGGAGAAGAATATGAGGTTTGAAGAAAAATATGAAGGATTGAAAATGGTATAAAGGTTTGGGTTGGAGGTTCAAAGAAAATGTATGAGGATTGAAGATGAAGATATGAAGACTCAAAGAACAATATATAAAGATTTGGAGAAGTTAAAAGTCGTTAGAGAGTTCGAGGGTAAAATATGGAATGGGAAAGTGGAAGAAGTGAAAAAAATTGAAGCTTTTATAAGGGAAAAACAATCAATGCGCGATGTTTCACGTTCGAAGGTAGCCAACTAGTGACTGACACGTGTCCGAAGTCAAAATGACGCGATTGATGGGACATTTCGATTTACTTGTCATCTCACTTGTAACGTACGAAGGAAGGAACCGAAGTTCATCTATCGTTTCCCATCGTTTCGGCAAACCTACTCTCCGGAAAACGAGGGGGCTATCTGTATATGTGTAAAATCGGGGATAATGCATACTCCGATTTCCTGGAGAAGAAAATGAAAGAAGGGCATGGACGCACGAGATTGAAATTGAGGCTGGGAGCCCTTCGTATCGAGACACATGAAAGATGAACGATGTGTTCATCATCGGGCATGATAAAACGATGCTCCCCGGACCCAGAATGAGTCCTATGGCATTGGGGAATACGGTAAACTGTTACATACGACGGATAGAGGGCCATGATATTCGTATCTAACCGGATTGCACGGTGCAGATCTCACTCGATGTCGATTATGGATCAGTAATTAATGAGAAAGGAAGATTTTTACCTTTTTTAGACTTATACTAGGGATGAAACTCTCCTACTATATAAAGGCGAAGTTTTTCTTTTGTAACACACATTGTAACACGCAAATCAAAGCAATACAAATTCATTTTTTGCTTTCTAGCTAATGAAAAAGTTCTTATTTAATCGTTATGTTCCTCATTCACAATTGGGCTCGAACCAAGGGTCCAATAGAAGGCAAAGTTAATGTTCAACCTAGGTTCGGGCTAGGCCATAACATTACAACTGGTTTGATTGTTTATTTTATCTTTAACTCGTTTATCTAATATTCTTGATTATTTGTGTTGAATCAATCCATGCATCCTTAAAACTGCGTACAAATTTAATTGTTATCTGATTTAAGGATAAACAGTATTGTTCACTTATACTATAACCTTCTTTTGCATGCCTCTAAACAGTACATAATAAAACCTAAGAAATTAAAAGAGATATAATCTTTATCAGGAGTATTTCCTTTTGTCATTCGTGCTTTATGAAAACTTGTTTTACCTTTCTTGTCTTTTATTACTCAAACTTTAATTAAAAGGAAATCATATATGGTAAATGAAATAGGTTGAGAATCATGAGGTCTCAAGTTTAAATCCTAATAAACGTTGATTTCTTTTTATCTCTATAAGTCTTAGTAGACAGAGTTATCTGATACTTGTGCTCAGGGGTTGTTGCAGTAAGCCAAGGGTTCGAGTTGTAGAAACAACCTCTTGAGAAACGTAGGTAAGGCTGCGTACAACGGATCCTTGTGGTCCGGTTCTTTCCCGGCCCTCACACATAGTGGTAGCTTAGTGCACCAGGTTGCCCTTTTGTGCTTAGAGACGAGGCTACATGTCTTAAAGGATGGTCAATTTATCACCATTCGTCAAAAATTTACTTTGCGTATATAGGTAAAATATGATGTTTAGAGGTATATCACTTATACTTAATACTCTTTGTTGAGGAATTTTTTTCATTTTTTTCAAGTTTGAATACCCTTGAGGAATTTCTTGGCATCGCCACTGCTTGTGCTGGTGACAAATAGCAAGATACTCCACGGAATTAATCAAGATGCGCTCAAGCTAGCCCGAACCACAATTATAAAAAAACTACTAGAATAATCAAAAGAATTTGTAAATGGACGATTAAACAACGCCAATTCTACCTGTTTGTACTTAAGTAAACTTTTAGGTTATTTTGGATCTTTTTTGTCAATTACAACCTCCCAAAATATTGAAATAAATTACTAGGTTTCAATCTCAAGGTAGTTGGAGTCGTTATCCGCTCTATGTATTCCTTTTCGGTATATTAAAAGGCATTTTATTCAAATACTATTTTATTTTTAGAGAAAATTAGGAATTACTTACCTAATATTTTCTCTAATTCTCATATTTACTCATACAAACATATGAGTAGAAAAATGTTAATTAGAGATGGGACAAATGAAGCATGGCGATTGGCGTCAGTACGTAGCAAGGAACATGGCTGTTCTAAGAAGCTAATTAATTGAAGCACGGCGATTATTTACTAACGTCTTGCCATCGCGTGAATGACAATAAATTTAATTACACTCAATCTTTATATCAACTTATATTAATTTATTTTCTGAGGGATATTAGAGTTAACTTCTAAATACTATCTTGGAACATCAATATTATATTTCAGGCTAAATACATAGTTTACCCATCCAACTTACACTCAAATCCCTGTTACACATCTGTTGACCACGGGTATAACTTTATACACCAAACCTTTTAAATGTGTGTCAATTACATACTACTTTTGACCAGCCTCTGGGACGTGTGAAACACGACCAATACAGCGCGTGAAAAGTTATTTTCTGCCTCACCTAACAACTTACAACGACTAATTACTAGAATTGGGCCCATTTTTCTTAACCCTAACGCCCAATTCTTCATCTTCTTCTTATTAAAAGCAACCATTTTCATCTTCTTCATATCAGAAGGAGGCAAACCAATTTCAGAAAAATCCAAACCCCATCTTCACCTTCCACATCTAATATTTTGAAGCTGGTTATATTTGTTCAATTAAAGTGCAATACATTATTATTCTTCTGTCAATTCTCGTATTAGAGTTCATATTGAATGGAGAATTCAGGTCCATTTTGTCGATGTGGAGATGCTGCTGAACTAGTAATTTCATGGAGCACAGACAATCATGGTTGTCGATTCTACGGTTGTAAAAATTACGAGGTAACCTTAGATTGTTATAATCGTTATTTCAAGATTTTATAAGCTTCATCTCAAATTGTTTATGGATTTGCAGAAAGATAAGAAAACTGGCTGTAAGTATTTCACATGGTTTGACCCCCCGACTCATGAACACTTGAAGTCGGTGATTTTGGGTCTGCTTAAGAAGAAGAATCAGCTTGAAGGGCATTTGCAGGAACCCAGAAAACAGAGGAACTGGAGGAGATTTTTTTTTCTGATTTTAGGATTAATCATCATTAAGGCCATTGTATTTGGTAGTTCTCAACACTGCTATATAGTGTAATGATATTCCCATGTATTGGGTCTTCATGTATTTGGCTCATTGAAGTTGTTGTCTATGAGGGTCACTCCCTATTTTATTAGAGAGGTATTCAAGCTCTTTTGTTATATTCCTATTTAGGTAATTGAAGATTGTTAGTCTTGTCTTGTGTTATGTTATTATTTAGCTTTGGTAACCAAACATGAATAATGCAGATTTTGTGTAACCAAAGGAAAGCAGTATAAAAAGAAGACCTAAATATACTTCATTCCACAAAATAGGTGTTCATTAGTAGACACCAAAACTGATTAGCAATATTTTACAAAATATAGCACTTGGTTGACCATAGCAACACTTTACAAAATATAGCACTTTACTTGGTTGTCCATAGCAACACTTTACAAAACATAACACATTGTTATCCATAGCAATACTTAACAAAATATAAAGCTTAAGCAACAACCAAAGTCTTCATTTCTTTTTCTGCTTCTTCGTTGGTTGAGATGATGAACTAGCTTGACTAAGATTGTGTTGTGGTGTTGCATTTCTTTGAAGTTGTCTTTGGCTTATGGCTTTTTTGCCCATCCACCTCAAGCCGACACTTCTTGGTTGGTAATCACATTCCTCTGTTGAAGCTGTAGATCTCTTAGTCTTAGTTCCAGTGCTAATGACCCTTGGATTTTGTCCTCCACTCTGCCAAAGTAAAGTATACTTAGTTACAATATTACATTCAATAGAAGGAAGATACACTAATTATACCTTTAGTTAGTTCACTTACAATAATATAAATGAACCCATTCCTTGCTTGAAACAACCTAAAACCACTGCCTCTACCTCTTCCAACCCCTCTACCTGTTGCAGAAACACCTCTGCCTCTTGCTGATTGTGAACTAGATGTTGTAGTAGTACTAGTTTCTCTTGCTCTTCCTCTTCCCAGCAGTAGCATTTCCAACAGTGGCATTTTCAGCTGTGGCATTTTCAGCAGTGGCATTTCCAGTAGCAACATTCCCAGCAGCAGAATTTTTACTGGGGCATCCCCTCTTGTTGTGTCCATACACACCACAAAGGGAACAAGTCATCTCCATGCCTCTCCTTGAAAGCTTCCCAGATTTTGGATGTTCAGTTTCTTCTCTTTTCCTATTTTTTTTGGTCTGCCAGGCATGTTTCTAATCCGAGAAGGTTCAATAGGGGGGTGGCCTGAAGATGGCCATTGTTGCATACATGGAACAGGCTGGATAAAGGTTGAATAAGCCTTCACGTAAGTGGACTTACGATACCAATGTGCAATGTGGTGAATAGGTTCCATGTCCTTGAAATGCATGCTAGCAATTGCATGACAACAAGGGATACCAATTGCATGTCATATTCACTAAAGATACCACATGCTTGTATTTAAAATCTTCAATCTCATAGCCTGTTTCACCATTCCATCTTGGAGTACACTTCATAGACTTAGCTAAATTATCTTGGTAAATCTTCATTGCTATTGGGGAGATATCACATATCCATGTCTCATAGAACTCTCTCATTTTACATATCCTAATCATCAACTTAATTCTGATTTCCTCTAACATTGTGATGATTGTGTTGTGTCTTTCAGTCAAAATCCAGGAATTGAAAGTCTCACACATATTGTTGTCAATTACATCAGACTTCCTATCATAGTTGAAATAAGCTCTGTACCAGGTTTCTTTTCTATAGTAGAGTAAACTTTCACATATGCCATCCCCAAGCTTGTCTAGCATATCAAGTTGGTCATTCAATTCTGCAATACTAGAAGCCCTTGCACATCTCCAAAAAGTATTCCTCCTCTCCAATCCTCTCAACTCTTTTGACCAATTTGCAAGGATGTGCCTAGCACACATCATGTGTTCACACTCAGGCAACAAGTCTCTTACAACATTAATTAAACCCTGTAGCATTCACTCAAACAGAACAATATTTACTTTCTAGAGAATAATAAAAATAGAACAAGTCTCTTGCAGAATAATAAAACAGAACAACTGAAATAGAACTGAACAATAGTTAATAAAGGAGAACAAAACACTAGTTAATGAAGGAGAACATAAACTGAAGGAAAATAGTTACCTTCTGCATATCAAACATCATTGTAAGGTCTCTTCCATCTTCTAAGCTCAAATCTTCACTAAGACGTTTCAGAAACCAAGTCTAGTTGAATGTGTTCTCCACCTCTACAGCTGCCCATGCAATTGGAAACATCTGATTATTTCCATCTTTGGAGACAGCTACAAGAAGTTGTCCCTTACAAACTCCTTTCAAAAACATCCATCAAGGCCAATAATTCTTCTGCATCCTTCCAGCCAACCCCTTTTCATGGCATGTAAAAAAACATAGATTTTAGAGAATACCAGTTTTCCATCACCTTGATCTTCTGCTTTCATCACACATGTACTTCCAGGATTGGTCTGCAAAATCATATCTCTATAGTCATAGAGTCTTTTGAACTCTTGATGCATATCACCAATGATTTCTTTCAATATCTTAGCTCTAGCCCTATGTGCAGTTGATCTCCCTACATAGAGGTCCAGTTCTTGCTTTATCAATTTTCTCAACTAACAATCCTTCATACCTGGTTGTGACATAATTCAGCTCTTGTATTTTTTTGCAAGATATCTTGAATTACACAACTTGTTCTTGTTGGTTGTATAACACTTGTGCACTGGATTATATCTTTTCGCCTTAAAATTATTGGAACTGCCATTTTTACTAGCTGCTAGAAGCCATCCACATTTAGGTACCATACATCTAACTCTCACCCTAAGTGGCTCATTTATGTACTTCTCAATCTGCACCCGTTTTTGAATTGCATATTTGGTGACTGCTTCCCTAAACTGATCAACACTTTCAAATATCAATCATAACTCCCAAGTGATTTTCTTGGCAGTAGGATCAAAGATCAATCTCTTCTTTTTCTTTTTTTCCTCCATTTTCTTCTTATGTTCTTCACTATCTTAACCTTCCATACCTGATGCAAAGCTTTCAGCATCTCAAGAACCAAAGTATGGCTCATCAGTCCCAACTAAACCTTCATACCTATTTTGCTTACTACCTGTACGCAGCTCATCAAACCTAATATTTACACCTGCTTTATCTATGTTTATATCACCCCGCCCTTTAGGCTTTTCACTTCTTTTTCTCCTGCTTCTCTTCACCTTCTCTCTACCTTCACCTAACTCCTCATGGATATCAGATTGGAGGTCATTCTCATCAGGAACATTTAGGTGAACATCATCAGAACTATCAGAAGTCCAGTCTATGTCTACTTCTCCTTCATTCCCAGCATCATCCGAAACAGCATCATCAGAAGTAGAAGAGTTGTAAGCAGCATCATCAGAAGCATTTCCATCATCAGAAGCACTTCCATCATCAGAAGCATTTCCATCATCAGAAGGATTTCCATCAGAAGCAGCAGAACTGTCTGAAGTGTAGTGTATGTCATCACCATCTTCATCATCTACATCTTCAACCTCTTGGACCTCTATAGGCCTTTTTCCAGAAGCCTTACTACAACTCACACTTTCCCCATTTTCACCAGGGTCATGTACTGATAAAGGGGCAGCATGAGTCACATATATTTCTAGTGTATCCCCATCCTCTAACTGATTGCAAATGTCTAAAATATCTTTATCAGTCAATACATTTATCAGCTTGTCAATCCTATCCATCGGGCATATATACATCTCAGCCACATTAGTTAGGCCCATCTCCCTAGTGTAATCCATAGGCTCAAAGAAGGAAATCCTATATATATCCACGTCTAAAGTCAAGGTTTGACTGCCCCCACATATCTACTAAAAGAACCAATATTTAACTCACCCCCGTGATACCACTTTAAAGTAACAATTTTAAAAGACATTGTCCCTGAAAGAAGCAGATAACAGGTTTCAATTTCACATGTAAACAAACAATAAAGAAATCAAAATGGACAATAAAGAAAGATATAATAGAATAACGAAAGAAAAAGACAACACAAGCTCAAAAGACAAAAGTTTCCGTAGACAATGACAAGAGATTCCCCATAAAGATGTCTTAAACCCTAAAAATACTCCTGACGAAATACCCAAATAAACCCTAACTATTTCGACCCACCCATCTAAATCAAAATGGTTGAACAACCTAAAATGAGAATACTAACCTGAAAATGAAGAAAGTAACAGCAATAAAGAGCAGATGTGTTCTCGTCAGATTCGCTTCAAAGGTTAGGGCTGAAGAACATGGATTTGAAAATGGAATTATGTTTGTTAACCTGGTCGCGTAGTTGTTTGTAATTAACAGGGTCGAATCTTTTTTGGGTCAAAATTAAGAAAAGGGTCGGTTTGTCCATTTTAATTAAAGAATCGTTTGTTTTTTTATTATAACTAAGCGCTTGTATACACAGCATTGAATATTAATGGGGCTGGTCAAAAGTAGTGTGTAACTGACATTTAAAAGGTTTGGTGTGTAAAGTTATACCCGTGGTCAACATGTGTGTAACAGGAATTTGAGTGTAAGTTGGATGGGTAAACTATGTATTTCACTTATATTTCACGTTCTCTTTTCTTTTTTCAACTCCAATCAATGTCCAAACGTCTAGCATTTTATGTATTTGGACAATATTTGAAATCACATTTGGGAATTTACAATTGAAACTAATTGCAAATCAATTTTTTCTTCTTATTAGTTATTTGATATTGACATTACTTCATTTAAATTTTACTCCACTTAAAACGACTATAAAAATACCTATTCACAACTTATTATTACACATATAAGTATAATTTATATGATTCTTTTAAGTTTATGATAAATATTAATCATTTGCACTTTGTATACAGTCAAAATTGGGCTTGTCTAATTTTGTATGACTAATCGAAATCGGGATGGTAGATCAAAGCTCGGCCTCGGTTATATCGAACCATGGTACGGATATGGATTGGTAAGCTCGTGGATCAATGACTGATCAAGATCGAGACCAGCCGTGATCAAGACCGAAGTGAAAAAGGGATCCAGCGAGATCGAAGAAACCTACTGAGTCAAATAACAGAAAGCGAAGATATCCGTGATCGGGCAAGAATCATGGCAAAAATCTCGGCACGTATCAAATCAGGATCGGTTATTTAGCCTATCATGGGATTTGTTTCTGTAATTAGAATTATACCATAAATAGGAATCCTCTACTATATAAAGAGGATCCTAATCATTTTGTAATCAATATACATTCATGCATAACAAGTCAATATATTACATTTTTTCTCTTGCAAGCTCTATTGTTCAGTTCATATTTTCAGTCAGTTGGTTCGAGGGCGGTTTAGCTCGAGGGCTGCAATTGTTTGTCATATTGGTTTACTCTATTTATTATTAATTTCTAACATTAATTCTCATATTTATCAGTTTGTGCCAAGTGAAATCACATATCCTTAAAACCACTTATAGATTTAATTGTTATCTAATTTTAAGGGCAAACAGTTTGGCGCCCACCGTGGGACTAAGGATAATAGTGATTGTCTGGTACAATTTTTGTAACACACACTAGTTTACGCTTGCTCTTTGAAGTGTCTTTGATTCCAAGACCAACATGTCAAACTTTCAAGTAGAACCCACACACATAGACAATGGCATTAGTTTCCACTGCGAGAACGATAATGTAGCCACCCCAAGAAATGGAGTACCTCCAGTTAACCACGATGGGGCCCCGACAGTGGACCCAATCGAACG
Organism: Nicotiana sylvestris; assembly: GCF_000393655.2. NCBI lineage: Eukaryota > Viridiplantae > Streptophyta > Magnoliopsida > Solanales > Solanaceae > Nicotiana > Nicotiana sylvestris. The sequence continues at coordinate 7,713,799 of NC_091066.1, forward strand.
TCAGCTCCCATATCACCATTAATGGGAATTTGGGTGTCGATCTTGAAAATCCGCAGAGGTGCTCGAACAACCGATCAGAACGCACTAGGTGGTGAAGAAGGCGGAATTAGCCTTCAAATGATATTCGAAATGTTTCAGACTCAACAAGTTGCAATAGCACAACTCCAAAATCAGAACCGTGCACCAAGCAGGATCAGCCATCAATAGAAATTGTTCATAGAGCAGAATCGGTGCCAAAGAGATCAAATGGAGGAGAATCGGAGATCGATCCTACTATCGTATAAATGCTCGAAGAACTGACAAAACGAATCGAGACAGGGGAAAAGAAGATCGAGGAAAATGATAAGAAGGTGGAAACTTATAAATCCAGAGTCGACCAAATCCCTGGGGCACCACCGGTATTGAAAGGACTTGATTCCAAAAAAATTGTCCAAAAACCATTCCCCCCAAGTGCAGCTCTAAAGCCAAACCCTAAGAAGTTCCATATGCGTGAGATTCCGAAGTATAATAGGATGACAGACCCAAACGAACACATCACCTCATATGCATACGCCATCAAGGGAAATGACTTGGAAGACGATGAGATTGAATCCATATTGCTGAAGAAATTCGGGGAGACTCTATCGAAGGGTGCTATGATATGGTACCATAAATTACCACCTAATTATATTGATTCATTTGCTATGCTTGCAGATTCTTTTGTAAAGGTACATGCCGGAGCCATTAAGATTGCTACAAGAAAGTCAGACCTTTTCAAGGTAAGGTAGAAAGACAACGAGATGCTTGATCGCAGCGGACTCAACCTAAGGAAGAGTGGGCGCTAATACTTTTACCCAATAGCGGTATCAGGGTCAATTTTCCACAGGGAGATTCAATTTGGAGTTGAGTGTTTGTATGGTCTAGGACTATGTTTTAGCTCCTAATTGATCTTCTAATCATTTTTGGTTTTCTTTTGATTATCAACTTAATATATCAACTACAAATTTAAAGCTAAGTTATGCTAAGATATTAATTCTAAGTTGTATGCAATATAGAGAAAGGCACTAGGGTTGTGGCATGTACCTAGGTGGACAACTAACGGGTAGAGATTCCTAATGCAAGAATGATGAATATGAGACTTATGCTATAACCGTTGCACTTTTGCACCCACACCTCTCGGTAGAGAGAGTGATTTTGCCCAATTGACTCTCTCGAGACCAATTGGGTAGGCCAATTTGCACAAGCAACTTATGGTTCAAATTGGGTAATTACTCTTTCGAGGTTTAACCCGTTAATTGGGACTACCATTCTCATGGGTCCATCCCAATTCCTTGCTGGAATTAATCTTGGGGTCATAGACTCTCTTTCTCAAGAGGATTCAAGACTCACTAAGCTAGACTTAGTGTTTGCAACCACCAAATCTTAATGCAAACATAAGATTAATCCAAATAACAAATACCCAACATCATTCATGCACTAAAAAATCACACCCATTAATTACCCACACTAGGGTTGAACCACAACCCTAACTAATGGGTTTAGCTAGCCATAATAGAAACAGAAAGTGAAGAAATAGAAGATGAAACAACCATATTAATTAATTGTTAATATTAAACTACAATAATCTATGATGAAACTAAGCTAAAAATGCCCAAGATAGGCCAAAATATAAGTCTCACGAGCTCAGCTACTATCCGCCCAAAAACAGAACTAAAAAAAACTCCTGCTAAAAAGTAAAATGTTCTATTTATACTACACAGGAAAAACTGGACAAAAATACCCCTGAGGGTCTGGCACGGACCGCGTACAAATGTCATGCGGCCGCGGAGGGCAATAAGTCTTCAAGTCTTGCTTCTGGAACTGAGGGATGCGGACCACACAGATATGTCACGCGGCCGCATAGGCTAAGACGCGCGGACCGCGTAGAAATTGGATGCGGCCGCATAGTAGATTTTTGCCCAAAACTCAACTCTCTGAACTTTTACCCACGTGAACTGCACTGATTTGATGTGCGGCCGCGTGGGCTTTTGCCTTGATTTTCTGGGTCTCTGAACTTCCATCAGTGCGGACCGCGTGGAATTCATTGCGGACCGCGTGGCTTGACTTCAAACTTGCAAGGTATCTGAACTCTCCTGCGCGGCCGCACACCAAATCAGTGCGGTCCGCGCAGGTCATTTTGTTCTGTTCTAGCTTCTGAACTCTCCTGCGCGGCCGCACACCAAATCAGTGTGGTCCGCGCAGGTCATCTTGTTCCCCACTTCAGTTGTCTTTTGACACTTGGCAGATTTCACTCCTTTTTGAGCCGATCTTTGAGATTTATCATCTTGTCGCTCAAACCAGCAATCAAGTGTAATTTGTAAGCATTTTGGGGCTAATATATGGCAATTAATGCACAAAGCTCAGGTAAGAATGGGTATAAAACATGTAGAAATCACAGTTATCAATGCTCAGAGAATTTGTATCTCGGTTCCCAATGGAACAGATGGATTTTCCACCGGTCACCGATGATTGGTCCATTCAAGCTTTTACTCAAGGTCTTAATGCTCGGAGTTTCGTAGCTTCACAGCAGTTGAAGCAGAATTTGATATCCAGCTGTCACTTGGGTCGTTGTACATAATTGGTATCAGTCAAAGATCAGGGTCGAGGACGATCAACTGGGGGCTCCAAGTGGTTCAGTTTATCCTAACATGCTCGTGGATTGAGTTAAAAGGGATTTCAACCAGATACCACGATCGAACAGAGACCGATATCAGCCATACTGTAGAGATTAGAGAAATAATAGGCTTGGTTGCAACCCTGCTCGGAATGATAGAAGGAATGATCGGGGACAAATCTTCCGAGGTCTCATGAGCAAGAGTGGTTTTGATAGGGATGTCGGATCCAAAGAAGCACCTCGATTGTCAGAATATAACTTCAACATAGATGTTTCCGCCATAGTATCAGCCATTGGACGTATCAAAGATACCAGGTGGCCTAGACCTATGTAGACCGATCTGGCCCAAAGAAATCCAAACCAAATATGTAAGTATCATGGCACTCATGGCTATATAACAGAAGATTGCAGACAGCTAAGGGAAAAAGTAACCCGATTGTTCAACGAGGGCCACTTTCGGGAATTCTTAAATGATCGGGCCAGGAACCACTTCAAAAATAGGGATTCAAACAGACAGAACGAATAGGAAGAGCCACAACACGTGATTCACATGATCATTGGAGGAGTCCATATTCCTCAAGGACCGGTATTTAAATGCATCAAGGTGACGATCACAAGGGAAAAGTGAACACGAGACTATTTACTAGAAGAGACCCAGTCTTTCAACAATGAAGATGCAGAAAGGATCAAACAACCTCATGACGACGCGCTTGTAATATCTATCCTTATGAATAAAATTCAAGTTAAACATGTTTTGATTGGTCCAGGTAGCTCGGTCAACATTATTTGATCGAGGGTCGTATAACAACTTGGCCTACAAGATCAAATTGTGCTCATAGCCTGAGTACTTAATGGCTTCAACATGGCGAGCGAAACCACCAAAAGTGAGATTATTTTGCCAGTGAACATGGACGGGACCATCTAGGAAACAAAATTCCATGTAATCGAGAGTGACATGAGGTACAATGGCCTGCTCGGAAGGCCTTGGATCCATAGTATGAGGGCAGTGCCCTTGACCCTCCACCAAGTTCTGAAGTTCCCGACATCTGAGGAAGTCACAACAGTGTACGAGGAGCAGCCCACCGCTAAGAAAATGTTTGCAATCGATGAAGTGATACCGGTGTCAGCACTTTCTTCAGCAAATGGATCAGATTCAAAGGGAAAACATGAGGCTAAATAGCAACCACAGACACCAGCCTCGACCCGACCGGAGGAACGGGGGGCCGATGAAGACGACAACTATCACACCTCCTTTTTACATACCCGCGAGGGTACAAGGGAGTTTTTTCCAATTAAAGGACAATCAAAACGGGATTCGTTTATTTATTTCAGAGTCGCCACTTGGGAGATTTAGGGTGTCCCAAGTCACCAATTTTAATCCCGAATCGAGGAAAAGAATGACTCCATATTACAGTCTGCGCACCAGAAATCCGGATAAGGAATTCTGTTAACCCGGGAGAAGGTGTTAGGCATTCCCGAGTTCCGTGGTTCTAGCACGGTCGCTCAACTGTTATATTCGGCTTGATTATCTGATTTTATACAAATATGAACTTATGTGCAAAATTTTATCTTTTTACCGCTTTCTTACTTATTGTTATTATTTTACGAGAATTGCAACGTCGTGGAAACATATCTCGAACCACGTTACATCAATGCACCCGTAGTTGTTTGGCATATCTCGACTCGGTTGAGATTTGGATTTGGGTCACATAAATGTGCACCCGAGTTAAGGAAAATAAATTATTAAAGGCGCGCCTAAAGCAACTAGCGTCTTGTTATTTTGGGGAAGGCCGTAAAATTCGCTAAACGGCCTGTCCTCGAATTCTAAGTATTTTAATATATACATTTAGAGGGCCCCGCAGCTTGTGCATTTTTTGTTTGTCGAGGCTCGTCTCATTCATTATTAAAAAGAATTTGCAATGTCATGGAAATACATCTCAGACCACGTCACAATCAATGTACCCGTGATTAGAGACACATTTCGATTTCGTTGAGATTTGGATTTGGGTCACATAAATGTGCACCCGAGTTTAAGGAGATAACATTATTAAATACGCGCCTAAAGCGACTAGCGCAGGGTTATTTTGAGAAAAGGCCGTGAAGTTCGCTAAGCGGCCGATCCCGAGTTCTAAGTAATTAACACATACATTTGTGAGGGCCCCGCAATCTATATATTTTACTAGGCGAGGCTCATCTCATTTATTTTAAATGGACAAATCCTAAAGCGACTACATCTTTTCTATTAAAATTAGTCTCTAAAATAAATAAAGAAAATCCTAATTAATTACGAGCTTTTTTTTTATTTAAGAAAGCATGGCATACTAATTGCTATATTAATACAAATATTGATGAACAAGAATTTTACTAAAAAAAATTCGAAATTATAAATAAAATAAAAATTTGACAACTAATATTCAAAAGAATCAAATATAGTTAGATTGAAGCTCGCATTGTTATATATAAAAAAAACTATTGGAATTAATTATTCACAACCATTTGAAACTGGATTTAACCATAATTACCTAAAGCTTAATAGAAAGTTTATTAGACTTAAACGTTCTTCTAATTTTGTTTGAACTCAAATCATGCCTTAATACCTAATTCACGAAATTTAGTTCAAATTCATGCCTTAGCTAAATTTAAGTACTTGTTCACAATTAACCTACTGTTGATAATCTTAGAACCTTCATAGCTAGTGAATTAACCCGTTTTGCCAAGCCGATTCATTAAAGACTAACTTATGTTATTTTCTCTTATTCCAATTATTATTCAATAATACATAAAATAGCCTAAATACAATCAATAAAAGGAACAGAGAAAAAGCGAAATTAAAACTTCAAAATTCGATTCTTCATATGTATTTATGCTTCCACATTTTTAGCTTGCAATAACTAGTATTACATTCGTGTACCTGGTATTGGAAAACAAGAGAAGATGAAGCTGAGAAGCAGCAACAGTAGTAACAATGTAGCACAACAACGACAGTCCAGCAACACAGGAATAGACCAGTAACAGTAGGAATAGTAGAAAACCCAGGAGACTATAAACGACTCCAAGTATAGAGAAGAAGTAAAAGGCAGGAAGGTTCTGACTATTTCAGATCTTAAGCGAGGCAATGAAACAGTAACTATTCTTTTTCAACTTCAAAACTCTCCAAAATGAATTCTGCCCCTGTATATTCAGTGTATCCAGAATGTATATCGGGTGTATACTTCTCACTCCGCCCCCTCTTTTTTTCTTCTCTCTATCTAGTTTTTCCTCTTTTTTTTCCACCCCTTCTTCCTAAATTTTCTCTTCTATTTATAGCAAAATTTTTGAAATTTTCAGATTTGTTTTTTTATTATTTTATTATTTTTTTAATTAAAAGAAATCCCACTTACAAATTGCTTTTATTTTTTTAGAAAAAGAAATCCCACCTTTATTTACTTTTATTTTTAAAATTCCAACTTTAATTACTTTATCTTATTTAAAATCCCACTTTTTATTTTTTTAAAAGAGAATCTCACTTTATTTAACTTTTCTTTAAAAAACAAACCACTATCTTTTCTTTTTCTTTTAAAAATGCTACTTTCAATTACTTTAAATTTTTTAAATTTTCAGATACCTTTATATTTATTTTTTAATTCCAACCTTATTTTACTTTTAAATTTTTTAAAACTTTTTACTTTTTTTAAATTTTCTACATTCTTTTACTTTTTTTTATTTTTTATATTTTTAAAATCATTTCCGAAATTACTATATATATATATATATATATATTTTTTAAAATAAAAATAATAAATAAAATAAAATATTTTCGGATTTTTGTTAGTGTCATACCCTAAATAAAAGAGGCTCGGAAAGTTTCTAAGCCGGCTGGCCTTTTGGTTCCCGGACAGGAGCTCCTTCCTCAACTCGAGTGGTCCGCTCGGGTACACTGTCTAGAACACCGACCCAGGTTTTGAACATAGAATAACGTGACTTCATGCCGGATCCCTAGTAGGAACGCTTATTTGCATCACGTTGCATTTGACTTAGGGGACTCAACACAGGGGTTGGGTCCGTCTAGGACTAGCAACCTGATATGAAAAGGCCATCCTGATGCATCCTATTTGTTTTCCGTGCATTTATTTGTCTCGTGCCCGCATGCTGACCGGTGTTTGAATATTATGAATATTGTGAAATTGAAAAAAAGGAAATAGCGGTTAGGGAATTGATTGTTTATTTTTGAAAAAACCCAATACCCAAATACTGTCAAAACTCTGCCGAAATTTTGGAAAGAAAAAAAAACGTCTTATTAGTTTGTTTTATTAAAAGCAAAGGAAAAATAGAAAAAAAATCGTTGTTCTGTTTTGTTTTTCAAAAAAAAATATATAGAAATATATAGTTTGTCTTGTCATAAAAATAAAAATTAAAAAGAGTCTTACTTTTTTAAAATGGGTTTTTTATGAAAATTCAAAAAATAATAATAATAATAATAATAATAATAATAAAAAGAGTCTTTCATTATTTGTCACAAATATATACATGTATATATATATATATCCAAAAGTTTTTATTTCCAAAAAATATATATATGTCTTTATTTGTTGCAAAAATAATTGTCTTGCCAAAAAGTCTAGAAAGGTTTTTAGACCCCCAATTTTCAAAAACAAAAAAAAATCCAAAAATGTTTTCCATTATTAACTTCTTTAGAAAGTCTTTTAACTATTTTTTTTTTTTTAAAAAATGTATAATAAGATAGAAAAAAAATCCGAAATTTTTTTTCTTCTTTCAAAATTGAAAAGAAAATTCAAAATTAAAAAAAAATATTTTTTAGAAGCATTTCTTTTATTAAAGGTAAAATTCCGAAAAATATTTTCTTCTTCCTTTAGAATAAGAAAAAAAACAAATGGAAATTAAAAAAATATATATATATCTTAGAAGTCTTCTTTTAAAAAGAAAATCAATCAAAAATATTTCCTTTCTCCTTTTAAAGTAGTTCTTTTACAAATTCAAAAAAGGAAGTTAGTTCATCTACTTATTCTTGATTGCCCGAACTACGCGGGTTTGATTCTCACCGGATGTGAGATACGTAGGCAACCCCCGCCGGGTCCAACCTCCCATTTTTTTTGAAAATTAATAAAGTAGCAAAAACGCCAAAAGTGTATTTTTCTTTCACAGGGTCGGGTGACGCCATTTATATCAAAAACAGCCAAATGTTCCCAAAAGGAACCCGAAAGGCTGCCTTTGTACAAACGGCCACCTCTTGTTTTTTCACACAACCTTAAAAATCTTCGTCCCTGAAGTGCTGAGAGGTCGTGTTCAGAAATCCTCTTGAGGAAAGTGAGCATATGTTTTTTTGTTTTGATCAAAATAAGTTTTGTTTGTTAAAATCTTATTAATAAATGTGCAGAATGAGCACGACTCCAAATGAACCCTTTGCAATCATGAATAAAATTCCCCTCCAATTGCGGCTTTGGTGGAATGATTTAGGCAAAGAAGGGCATGACGAAATCAAGAAATATCTGAAAGGCCTCACGAGTTTGTTGGATATCAGGCCACGGGGAGATATCATAAGGGCACTAGTCCCTCACTGGGATCCTGCGCACAATGTCTTCCACTTCTCGGACTTTGAACTTACCCCAACTTTAGAAGAAATAGCAGGGTATATCGGCAGTGCTGAGGCTCCATTGAGGCATAAATACCTGGTTGCTCCAAGAGCTGTGGCAGTACACCGGTTTCTGGACTCATTAAAGATAGTCAGAACAATTCGTAACCCTGACTTGGCAAAAGGTTTTTGCACTGTGAGTTTCATATACCAAAGATATGGTCACATAGGAGGATTCGACAAACCAGAAAACCAGTTGTGCAGCAAAAGTAACCGTCGAAAGTGGGATGAACATAGACGGGTTGCTTTTATGATAACTTTCTTAGGGCTCTTAGTGTTCCCAAGAAAAGACGGGAATATCGACATAAAGATAGCGGGGGTCGTCAGTACTTTGCTCACACAGAAAGATAGCACGCTGGCGCCCATGATTGTATCCGATATATTCCGGGCTCTCACGTCCTGCAAGGCCGGAGGAAACTTTTTCGAAGGTTGCAACTTGTTGTTGCAAATGTGGATGACTGAACACCTATGTCACCGAGCTCAGTTTCTGAGCCATGGATCCGCTGACAGGACCTGCATAGAGGAGTTCTATACCAGAGTTAATGAGGCCTACCTACCTAAAGGAGTTTCGGCATGGACCTCATATTTCCGTGCCCTCAACGCCAGTCAAATACAGTGGACGCTGGGTTGGTTACCGATCGACGAAGTTATATACATGCCAGCAGTCAGGCCCCATTTTCTCTTAATGGGACTTAAGAGCATTCAACCTTATGCGCCGCATCGGGTTTTAAGGCAACTTGGGAGATGTCAAATAGTGCCAAAAGACGAGGATTTAAGCACCCAGGTGATTGAGATCAGTCCCGATGGCCAGTTTCCTGAAGCAAGGGTTCGCCAAATGTGGGGCCAATGCCAATACTTAGAGGCAAATACTTGTGTATTGAATCGGACAAAAGGGGAAGTTTCGCCCGGATATCAGGCTTGGTACAAAGGGGAAACGTCATCCGCAAGGCCGGCTAAAAGACCGCACCTGCAAGAGTTTGCCAGATCCTCACAAGAGCAGTGGGACTGGTTGGCCAAAGAGCGGGAATATCTTGCCGAGACAGGCAAACTGAAGCAACAAGTTCAGGATATGAAGTTTGAAAGCCAATTACAGTCCGCTACCCACAAGGGAGAAAAGAACAGATTAATCAGAGAAGGCGAGATCCTCACGGAAGATGAAAAGGGAGGCCGACAACCAACTGAGAAGCCGGGCGGATAAAAGATTGATAGCAGGGTTAAAAAATCAGGTTGCAGAAAGCCAGGAAGACTTGGAAAGAGCCAAGGCTAGCACAGCAAGATTACGAACTAAGTGGGCAAAAAGTACCATGGCCCGGAGGCAGCACCTGCAACAAGTCATAAGGGATTATGAAATGAGCATCGGGATATTAAGGAAAACGAACTCCACTCTGCATGATCGGATCAGCAAACAAGCACGAGATGCCCAGGCTGACAGAAGACGTTGTTACGATGCAATGGCCTGCATGGAAAGACAAATGGAGATGTTCCAGGATCAGCTTGCCGACAATGCGCAAGCACTAGGATTAAAAAACCGACAAATAAGGCAATTGTTCGTTGAAAGGGACAACATTCGAGGAAGGATCGACGAGATTGGGCACTACATCTACATGAGATGCCTAGCATGTGAGCAAATGCCTCGGAAAACCCTCCTTGTTTCCATCATGGGCTGCGTCCATCGGATCATGAATGAATTGAAAAGCTTGCAGAGAGACCTCACACCTAGAGCCGCGAAAAGGCCGAATGATGCCTCGTGGGCCCCTAAGTTGGGAAATTAATCTTCGGTCGAGTCCTGTTCAGGCTTTGTGCTTTCCCATGTGTTGTTTTCTTTTCTTTTAGCCAAATCAAGTTAAAAACTGTGGAGTCTGTACTGTTGCTATTCTTTATTGGAAGTAATTTGTAATAGCAAATTTTGATGATGAACTTAATGATTCCAAAAAGAATTTTGTGTGTCTTTACCTTATGGCAGAACTACGCCTGGTCTGATTCGCGCGGGGACGTGATACGTAGGCAATCCCCATAAGATTCGACCGCTTTTAAGAAAGAAAAAAGGAGAAATAAAATAAAATACAGGGTTTCCCAAAGTACTTTAAAAAAGGGACAAATGAGTAAGCCGGGATGACGCATGTTGTTTGAAGCAAAGCATGTAGAAACGGTTAACTGCCTAGGAACATTGCATCCTCTATGTGTTGTGATCAAATCTGTTAAAATCTAACGCTAACAAAGTTTGTTGTTGTCTGTTTCCAGACAAGTTAGTTGTTAAAGAATTCTGGCAACACACTCTTACCAAACCAGATCCAAAGGACCAGTAGCAACAAGCATGACTACTTCAGAGAATAGTAACGAGGAAGAAAGGCCGATGAGCCAGTTGTTAAAAGAAGCAATGGAAAAGATTGAAAGGATGGGACTAGAGATGAATGCAATGCAGCTAGCTCTAGCCAAAGCACAAAAGAGCCCTGAGCCACTGGGGCACATGCCGGAATACCCTCACTCCGGCCCTTCAACAAGCCTCCCGAATCCCCGTTATCATCAGGAAAGAAGCCCACATGATTCCCAAGCTCCACCACCCCATCAACCTCTCCCAACACCAAATGTTCCCACTTTTATGGGACCCACATCAGCCACCCTGCAAAGATCAACCAGCGAGCCATTGTTTCAGGCTCCCGATACGCAATACTATCCCCCTGAGCCTACATTCCATGCCCCCGAACCACAGGCCTACAACCCGCACTTGGAGGTACCAGCAGAGATTGAAAAGCCGGTTAAAGCCCCTGAACAGGATGAGGTATTGAGGAAGTTCAAAAGCCTGGAGCAGTCCTTCAGGAACCTACACGGATTGGGCAACCAAGTCAGCGTGGCTTACAAAGATCTATGCCCTTTCCCGGACGTCCAACTCCCGGCTGGGTTCAAGATGCCTAAGTTTGATTTATATGAAGGGCACGGTGATCCCATGGCGCATTTGCGGGGATTCTGTAGCAAAATGAGAGGGGCAGGCGGCAAAGATGAGCTGCTGATAGCTTATTTCGGCCAAAGTCTGAGCGGATCTGCGCTAGAATGGTATACCAGGCAGGATTCCAGCAGATGGTACACTTGGGATGACCTGGCGCAGGCTTTCGCAGGTCATTTCCAATACAATCTCGAGATAGTCCCTGACCGTCTCACATTATTGAGGACCGGGAAGAAGCCCGGGGAAAGTTTTCGCGAGTACGGGTTCCGCTGGAGAGAGCAAGCAGCTAGAGTGGATCCTCCCATGAGAGAGGGAGAAATGGTGGACTACTTCTTGCAAACACTGGATCCAACCTACTTTGGTCACTTGGTGACAACAGTCGGAAAATCCTTCAACGAGGTAGTGAAGATAGGGGTCATGATAGAAGAGGGTCTGAGGTCTGACAAAATCCTGAATTACTCGGCACTCAAGGCTACGACCCAGGCTATTCAGAGCGGCACGGGAGGTGCGTTAGGAAGAAGAAAGAAAGAAGAAATTGCCACGATTGAGGCAAGCAGTTGGGCCAGGTTTGGCAAACCCCACTACAATCAACCTAGGCCCCACGAGCCAAACTACCCATACAGCCTACCACAACACTACTATCCACACCGAGAACCACATTTCTCCATACACCAAGCCCAGACATACACTCAGCCTCCGGTTCGCCCGCAATGGCGGGCGCCGGCTCCCCAGAACACATATGCACCACCCCAAAACACCTATCCTCCACCAAGGGCATATAGAAACCCTCCAGGGGCAGGCTTTCGGGGAAATCCAGATGCTAGGAATGACAGGATGCGGAAGCACAGAACTTTCACAGAGTTAAGAGAAACCTACACCGTTTTGTTCCACAAATTGAGGCAGTTGGGTTTGGTTAGTCCTGTCCAGACTCGAGAACCAAATCCCCCACCCCAGAATTTGGACCGATCAATAAGTTGTGAGTACTGCTCAGGGATGCTGGGGCATGATACCGAAAAGTGTTGGAAATTGAGGCATGCCATACAGGATCTTATTGATACCAATAAGATCGAGGTCCAGACACCGGAAGCTCCTAACATCAACCAGAACCCATTGCCAGCGCACCACGAGACTCACATGATTGAGTTGGTGTATGAGGGAGGAGAATTGAGAAAACCCTCATAAACAGTGATGATGATCCAGGCCGCTCCGAAAGAAGGACCGACCAGTGGAGGAACAGGGGTACAGTCCCAAGGAGAAGGCGTCAAGCCGGTAGTGATATTGGGGAAGAGACCGTCCGCCATAACAAGCAAACCCGAGCCAAACAAGTTGGTAATATCAGGGACTCCGCCCACACCTGCAGTTGTGTTAAAAGGGGTATACAGGGAACTGGTCACAATAAAGCCCGCAGTTCAGTTGCCGATGGTTGATAGTAAGGCTGTGCCTTGGAAATACGAGAGGGCAGTGGTGATGTACAAAGGAAAACAAGTGGAGGAAGTTAGTTGTGAAGCGCAAGGACTGACTCGATCAGGTCGGTGTTTTGCTCCGGTGGAGCTAAGAAGAACCAACCCCGCTACAACCAAGAAACCTGTGTCCGAAGAAGAGGCTGAGGAGTTCTTGAGGAAGATGAAAGTGCAGGACTACTCCGTGGTCGAGCAGTTGAGGAAAACACCAGCACAGATCTCGCTGCTATCATTACTGATCCATTCTGAGGAACATCGCTGGGCCCTGATGAAAATACTGAACGAAGCTCATGTACCCAACGAGATTTCTGTAAACCACTTGGAAACCATTGCCAACAAGATTTTTGAAGTGAACAGGGTAACGTTCTCAGATGATGATCTGCCAGTGGAAGGTACGGAGCATAATAAAGCTCTCTATCTGACTGTCAAATGTGAAAACGCGGTAGTTACTCGGGTATTAGTGGATAACGGGTCAAGTGCCAATATTTGTCCATTATCCACCCTGAACCAGTTAAAGATAGACCATGGAAGAATCCACAAGAATAGCATTTGTGTCCGAGGATTTGACGGAAATGGAACAGCTACTGTAGGGGATGTTGTACTTGAATTGACCATCGGTCCTGTCCTGTTCACCATGGAGTTCTAGGTATTAGATGCCACAGTATCTTATAACCTTCTATTAGGACGACCATGGATTCATGCAGCCAAAGCAGTGCCCTCCACCCTACATCAGATGGTGAAGTTCGAGTGGGATAGGCAGGAGGTCGTACTACACGGCGAGGACACGGCATGCACCATGGGTGGCGCCATTGTGCCCTTCATAGAGACCTATGATGACAAAGGTCCTTGGGTCTACCAGATTTTCGATACAGTGTCAGCAAACAAAATTTCTGAAGGAGAAATCATCCCGCACCCTAGGGTAGCCGCCGCGACAGTCATGATGGTCTCGGAAATGCTGGGTAATGGATTTGTGCCGGGAAAGGGCCTGGGAGTCGAGCTTCAGGGGATTGTCCAACCTGTCTCCCTGCCTAAAAATCTAGAAACTTTCGGATTGGGGTTCAAACCAACCGCAGCAGATGTAAAGCAAGCGCGGAAAATGAAGAAGAAAGTCTGGTATCTTCCCAAACCCGTGCCACGTCTCTCAAGATCTTTTGTCAGAGCAAGCGCCAAAAGGCCACCGGTCCCAAAGATTCTAGGACCATTGATTGGTATGGATGGGGACCTGAATCAGAGTTTCGAGCGGCTATTCGATGATGTCAGTATGGTAGAAGCTGGAGAAGGTTCCAGCAGAGCAGAGATACAGTTTGTGGGGCCTGAGGCCAAAACCAACAATTGGACAGTTACTCCTCTTCCTGTCCGAGGGGAGTCTTGGTAGTAGGCTTTGATTTATGTTTTGTTTGTTTTGTTTTGTTCGGATTATTCCAGGGTGTAATCCAAATTTTACTTTTGTTTTGTAAAAGTGTGAACCCTTTTATCCCGCAAGTTTAATAAAGTTCTCTTCTTTTGTCCCATTTTAATTTTGTTTTGTTCTTTTTCTTTCTGAACAGTTCTCTTTTTACTGGTTCTAATGACATGGCATGCACAGCGGATCTTCGACCTAGTCTAATAAATCAATCTGAATCTGACTCAATGATGCAAGAGGTCGTTTGTGACGATGAATCTGAATATGACGAAGATAAAGCCTTCGAAGAGATAAACCGAGAACTGTGCCAATTTGAAGAAAAACCCAAACCTAACCTAAATGACACTGAGGCTGTGAATCTAGGAGACGCTGATAATGTCCGAGAAACCAAAATCAGCATCCATATTGAGCCGAATGTCAGGGAAGAATTGATCAAAACCCTCGTGGAATTCAAAGATGTTTTTGCATGGTCATACGACGATATGCCGGGATTAAGCACCAATCTAGTGGTTCACAAATTGCCCACTGACCCGGCATACCCTCCGGTCAAGAAAAAGCTAAGGAAATTTAAAACAGAAATGAGTGTAAAGATCAAAGAAGAGGTGATTAAACAGTTGCAGGCGAAGGTCATTCGGGTCACTCGATATCCCGAGTGGTTGGCCAATGTGGTACCAGTTCCAAAGAAGGATGGAAAAATCAGGGTGTGCGTCGACTACCGCAACCTCAACAAAGCAAGTCCCAAGGACAATTTTCCGTTGCCCAACATTCATATCCTGATCGATAATTGCGCTGGGCGCGAGATCGGATCCTTTGTGGATTGCTATGCGGGATATCATCAGATCCTAATGGACGAGGAAGATGCGGAAAAGACAGCATTTATCACGCCATGGGGAACTTACTGCTATCGGGTAATGCCGTTCGGACTGAAGAATGCCGGGGCAACGTACATGCGAGCAATGACTGCTGTGTTTCACGACATGATACACAAAGAAATTGAGGTGTACGTAGATGATGTGATCATAAAGTCTTGGCGTCAGGAAGACCATATAGCAGACCTAAGGAGATTCTTCCAAAGACTCCGAAGGTATGATATCAAGCTTAACCCGGCCAAATGCGCATTCGGGGTTCCGTCAGGAAAGCTGTTAGGAATTCATCGTCAGTCGACGGGGGATTGAGTTAGACCCATCCAAAATCGAATCCATCCGAGATTTGCCACCGCCAAAGAACAAAACAGAGGTAATGAGTTTGCTGGGTAGACTCAATTACATCAGCAGGTTCATCGCTCAACTCACAGCAACTTGTGAGCCCATATTTCGGCTGCTGAGAAAGGATGTTGCGGTAAGTTGGACGGCAGAGTGTCAAGAGGCTTTCGACCAAATCAAAGGGTATCTGTCTAATCCACCCGTATTGGTCCCGCCTAAGCCAGGGAAGCCCTTGATTCTTTATCTGACGGTCCTGGAAAATTCATTTGGTTGTGTACTAGGGCAACATGATGACACAGGAAGGAAGGAGCAGGCCATCTACTATCTTAGCAAGAAATTCAGAGTATATGAAGTCAAGTACACTCAACTCGAGAAAACATGTTGCTCCCTAACTTGGGTAGCTCAGAAGTTGAAACACTACCTGTCGTCATATACTACTTATCTCATATCCCGTTTGGACCCATTGAAGTATATCTTTCATAAACCTATGCCCACAGGAAGGTTGGCCAAATGGCAAATTCTGCTCACAGAGTTTGATATTGTCTATGTGACCAGGACAGCCATGAAAGCCCAGGCGCTGGCCGACCATTTGGCAGAGAATCCAGTTGATGAAAAATACGAGCCTTTAAGAACATATTTTCCCGACGAAGAGGTAATGCATACAAATGAGCTGGAGTTACCCGAGGAACCAGGTTGGAAGCTTTTTTTCGATGGAGCTGCAAACGCGAAAGGGGTTGGAATAGGAGTAGTACTCATTTCTAAAATAGGACGCCATTACCCTGTTACGGCTCAACTACGCTTCTATTGCACCAACAATATGGCTGAGTATGAAGCTTGCATTTTGGGTCTGCGATTGGCTGCGGACATGGATGTCCAAGACGTTTTGGTCTTGGGAGACTCGGACCTCTTGGTACATCAGATTCAGGGTGAATGGGAAACACGGGATCTGAAACTCATACCCTATCGACAATTCTTGCACAATTTAAGCAAGCGATTTCGATCGGTGAAATTCAAACATATCCCGAGAATTCATAACGAGGTAGCGGATGCATTGGCCACCTTAGCATCAATATTGCACCACCCTGACAAAATGTATGTTGATCCTTTGCACATCCAGGTCCGTGATCAGCACGCTTATTGCAACGCCGTAGAAAAGGAGGCAGATGGCAAGCCCTGGTTTCATGATATCAAGGAATACCTCAGAATGGGGATATATCCGGAACAGGCCACTAGAGACCAAAAAAGAGCCCTTCGGCGTTTGTCGAATGGTTTCTTCCTCAGCGGAGGAGTTTTGTACAAAAGAACCCCGGATTTGGGATTGTTGAGATGTATAGATGCCGGTCAAGCCATGACGGTTATGGCAGAGGTACATGCTGGAGTTTGCGGGCCACATATAAGCGGATATGTATTGGCAAGGAAGATCCTCAGGGCAGGGTATCATTGGCTCACCATGGAACACGACTGTATCACTTTCGTAAGGAAATGCCATCAGTGTCAGATACATGGAGATCTGATTCATTCTCCGCCAACAGAGTTACATACGATGTCAGCACCCTGGCCGTTTGTGGCATGGGGCATGGATGTCATTGGACCTATCGAGCCAGCAGCGTCCAACGGTCATAGGTTCATTTTAGTAACCATTGACTACTTCACCAAATGGGTTGAGGCTAAAACCTTCAAGTCGGTAACTAAAAAGGCGGTGGTGGATTTTGTGCACTCCCATATCATCTGCAGATTTGGGATCCCAAAAGTAATCATCACGGATAACGGTGCGAATCTTAACAGCAGCCTGATGAGAGAGGTATGCCAACAATTCAAGATTACACACCGCAATTCCACCCCATATCGTCCCAAGGCGAATGGAGCGGTCGAAGCAGCCAATAAAAACATCAAGAAGATACTGCGAAAGATGGTGGAAGGATCTAGACAATGGCACGAGAGATTACCCTTTGCTCTGTTGGGTTATCGCACTACCGTCCGGACCTCCATAGGTGCAACTCCTTATTTGTTGGTGTACGGAACTGAGGCCGTAATACCGGCAGAGGTCGAAATTCCTTCCCTTCGGATTGTCGCTGAAGCCGAGATTGATGATGATGAATGGGTCAGAGCTCGATTGGAACAGTTGAGCTTGATAGATGAGAAAAGATTGGCAGCAGTGTGCCATGGTCAGCTGTATCAGAAGAGAATGGCGAGAACATACAATAAGAAGGTACGCCCCAGGAAGTTTGAAGTAGGGCAGCAGGTGTTAAAGAAGATCCTCCCGCATCAGGTCGAGGCAAAAGGCAAGTTCGCCCCAAATTGGCAAGGGCCTTATATTGTGACCAGAGTGTTGTCCAACGGTGTTGTGTGTTTGACAGATATCGAGGGGAGATGTGTCGACATGGCTATCAATTCTGATGCAGTCAAGATATATTATGCGTAATTTCTTTAATTATGGCAATTATCGGTTCGTTTGTTTGTACTTGGTGCTTATTGGATAATGAAATGACAGAGGCAGTTCTTTCTTCTATCCAAGCACTTTTAACCCTTGTTTCCCCCTTTTGAGCCTTAAGTTATTCTTTCATACCCCTCTTTTGGAATCACTAATGGAAAAGATATGAAAGAAAAAAAAAGAGAAAAAATCTTTAAAGGAAAATGAAAAAAAGAAGGAGAAAGAAAAGAAAAAGAAGATAAAAATCATAAGAAATACAAAACCGTGGGAACTACGTTTGACCTGATTCCTCGAAGAGGATACGTAGGCGCCTCACGGCTCGGTCATAGTGTGCATAATGTCCATAAGTATGCATAATAGGCACAGTGTGCATAACGCACGTAGCTCAACCTAGAGTAAAAATAAAATCCCCCAAGCAAGAAAACTGGGGCAGAGGTTATGTTTTAAAAATTCCAACAAAGGTTAGATTCCAAAAGTTGTAGCAGATCACCCATCAAATTATTTCATTTTGATAGCCTTGCTTTAGCCCCACACCAAAACCAACATCGACGTCCAAAAGACCTCCCGATCAATATCCAAGAGGTGCCAAGTCATGCAAATAAAGCCGAGAATAATACGCCGATCCCCAGCAAAGAAGAGGATCATGAAATTGGAAATGAATTGATAGTCCAAAGGGATCTCCAGAAGAGAGAGTCACATCGACAACACCCCGATTCCTCGATGAAGAAATAAAATGAGAGAGTCTTATCAGTGAAAACCTTCATAGGCACCGAAAGGCGAAATAAGATGAGAGATATAAAATGAGAGAGTCTTATCGGTGAAAACCTTCACAGGCACCATAAGGCGCCGGGAGTTGAGAGAAAAGAGAGAGTCTCATTAGTGAAAACCCCTCGAAGGGCACTATGAGGCGACAAGACAGATCAACAAAAGGGTCCACATTCGCAAAGAAATGGACACTCATTTATCCCCAGCAAGTAAGACCATCGGGCAAGTTGATTAATACAAATAGACTGGGTCGGGAATCTATGGTGCACGTCATGATCACGGGGACCAGTCATGTCATCCAGATAAGTTCTTCTGAATTTCTTTTCCCGCCAAGTATTGGTTCAGAAAGATTTTCTCCTTTTCTATCTTTTTATTTCTCTTTCTAAAAATTTGTCTTGAAAAGGATTGGTCGGTGTTCTAGACAGTGTACCCGAGCGGACCACTCGAGTTGAGGAAGGAGCTCCTGTCCGGGAACCAAAAGGCCAGCCGGCTTAGAAACTTTCCGAGCCTCTTTTATTTAGGGTATGACACTAACAGAATAGGGAGTCTTAACCAGTAAGCACATCCCCGGAGGTAAGAAGAGTAGGTTTCGGCACAGTTTATATACAGTTCAGATAATATCAAAGCGGTAAAGGCAACATTTAGCACATTAGGCTCAAAACATGTAAAAATCAGATAAAGCCAAATATAACAATTTATCTAAGCTCGAATTTCTAACCCTGAACCAGTGGTTCTGGGTCAAAGTATTCCCCAGCAGAGTCGCCAGAGCTGTCACACCTCCTTTTTACATACCCGCGAGGGTACAAGGGAGTTTTTTCCAATTAAAGGACAATCGAAACGGGATTCGTTTATTTATTTCAGAGTCGCCACTTGGGAGATTTAGGGTGTCCCAAGTCACCAATTTTAATCCCGAATCGAGGAAAAGAATGACTCCATATTACAGTCTGCGCACCAGAAATCCGGATAAGGAATTCTGTTAACCCGGGAGAAGGTGTTAGGCATTCCCGAGTTCCGTGGTTCTAGCACGGTCGCTCAACTGTTATATTCGGCTTGATTATCTGATTTTATACAAATATGAACTTATGTGCAAAATTTTATCTTTTTACCGCTTTCTTACTTATTGTTATTATTTTACGAGAATTGCAACGTCGTGGAAACATATCTCGAACCACGTTACATCAATGCACCCGTAGTTGTTTGGCATATCTCGACTCGGTTGAGATTTGGATTTGGGTCACATAAATGTGCACCCGAGTTAAGGAAAATAAATTATTAAAGGCGCGCCTAAAGCAACTAGCGTCTTGTTATTTTGGGGAAGGCCGTAAAATTCGCTAAACGGCCTGTCCTCGAATTCTAAGTATTTTAATATATACATTTAGAGGGCCCCGCAGCTTGTGCATTTTTTGTTTGTCGAGGCTCGTCTCATTCATTATTAAAAAGAATTTGCAATGTCATGGAAATACATCTCAGACCACGTCACAATCAATGTACCCGTGATTAGAGACACATTTCGATTTCGTTGAGATTTGGATTTGGGTCACATAAATGTGCACCCGAGTTTAAGGAGATAACATTATTAAATACGCGCCTAAAGCGACTAGCGCAGGGTTATTTTGAGAAAAGGCCGTGAAGTTCGCTAAGCGGCCGATCCCGAGTTCTAAGTAATTAACACATACATTTGTGAGGGCCCCGCAATCTATATATTTTACTAGGCGAGGCTCATCTCATTTATTTTAAATGGACAAATCCTAAAGCGACTACATCTTTTCTATTAAAATTAGTCTCTAAAATAAATAAAGAAAATCCTAATTAATTACGAGCTTTTTTTTATTTAAGAAAGCATGGCATACTAATTGCTATATTAATACAAATATTGATGAACAAGAATTTTACTAAAAAAAATTCGAAATTATAAATAAAATAAAAATTTGACAACTAATATTCAAAAGAATCAAATATAGTTAGATTGAAGCTCGCATTGTTATATATAAAAAAAACTATTGGAATTAATTATTCACAACCATTTGAAACTGGATTTAACCATAATTACCTAAAGCTTAATAGAAAGTTTATTAGACTTAAACGTTCTTCTAATTTTGTTTGAACTCAAATCATGCCTTAATACCTAATTCACGAAATTTAGTTCAAATTCATGCCTTAGCTAAATTTAAGTACTTGTTCACAATTAACCTACTGTTGATAATCTTAGAACCTTCATAGCTAGTGAATTAACCCGTTTTGCCAAGCCGATTCATTAAAGACTAACTTATGTTATTTTCTCTTATTCCAATTATTATTCAATAATACATAAAATAGCCTAAATACAATCAATAAAAGGAACAGAGAAAAAGCGAAATTAAAACTTCAAAATTCGATTCTTCATATGTATTTATGCTTCCACATTTTTAGCTTGCAATAACTAGTATTACATTCGTGTACCTGGTATTGGAAAACAAGAGAAGATGAAGCTGAGAAGCAGCAACAGTAGTAACAATGTAGCACAACAACGACAGTCCAGCAACACAGGAATAGACCAGTAACAGTAGGAATAGTAGAAAACCCAGGAGACTATAAACGACTCCAAGTATAGAGAAGAAGTAAAAGGCAGGAAGGTTCTGACTATTTCAGATCTTAAGCGAGGCAATGAAACAGTAACTATTCTTTTTCAACTTCAAAACTCTCCAAAATGAATTCTGCCCCTGTATATTCAGTGTATCCAGAATGTATATCGGGTGTATACTTCTCACTCCGCCCCCTCTTTTTTTCTTCTCTCTATCTAGTTTTTCCTCTCTTTTTTTCCACCCTTCTTCCTAAATTTTCTCTTATATTTATAGCAAAATTTTTGAAATTTTCAGATTTGTTTTTTTATTATTTTATTATTTTTTTAATTAAAAGAAATCCCACTTACAAATTGCTTTTATTTTTTTAGAAAAAGAAATCCCACCTTTATTTACTTTTATTTTTAAAATTCCAACTTTAATTACTTTATCTTATTTAAAATCCCACTTTTTATTTTTTTAAAAGAGAATCTCACTTTATTTAACTTTTCTTTAAAAAACAAACCACTATCTTTTCTTTTTCTTTTAAAAATGCTACTTTCAATTACTTTAAATTTTTTAAATTTTCAGATACCTTTATATTTATTTTTTAATTCCAACCTTATTTTACTTTTAAATTTTTTAAAACTTTTTACTTTTTTTAAATTTTCTACATTCTTTTACTTTTTTTTATTTTTTTATTTTTTATTTTTTTAAAATCATTTCCGAAATTACTATATATATATATATATATTTTTTAAAATAAAAATAATAAATAAAATAAAAGACTCCCTATTCTGTTAGTGTCATACCCTAAATAAAAGAGGCTCGGAAAGTTTCTAAGCCGGCTGGCCTTTTGGTTCCCGGACAGGAGCTCCTTCCTCAACTCGAGTGGTCCGCTCGGGTACACTGTCTAGAACACCGACCCAGGTTTTGAACATAGAATAACGTGACTTCATGCCGGATCCCTAGTAGGAACGCTTATTTGCATCACGTTGCATTTGACTTAGGGGACTCAACACAGGGGTTGGGTCCGTCTAGGACTAGCAACCTGATATGAAAAGGCCATCCTGATGCATCCTATTTGTTTTCCGTGCATTTATTTGTCTCGTGCCCGCATGCTGACCGGTGTTTGAATATTATGAATATTGTGAAATTGAAAAAAAGGAAATAGCGGTTAGGGAATTGATTGTTTATTTTTGAAAAAACCCAATACCCAAATACTGTCAAAACTCTGCCGAAATTTTGGAAAGAAAAAAAACGTCTTATTAGTTTGTTTTATTAAAAGCAAAGGAAAAATAGAAAAAAAAATCGTTGTTCTGTTTTGTTTTTCAAAAAAAAATATATAGAAATATATAGTTTGTCTTGTCATAAAAATAAAAATTAAAAAGAGTCTTACTTTTTTAAAATGGGTTTTTTATGAAAATTCAAAAAATAATAATAATAATAATAATAATAATAATAAAAAGAGTCTTTCATTATTTGTCACAAATATATACATGTATATATATATATATCCAAAAGTTTTTATTTCCAAAAAATATATATATGTCTTTATTTGTTGCAAAAATAATTGTCTTGCCAAAAAGTCTAGAAAGGTTTTTAGACCCCCAATTTTCAAAAACAAAAAAAAATCCAAAAATGTTTTCCATTATTAACTTCTTTAGAAAGTCTTTTAACTATTTTTTTTTTTAAAAAAATGTATAATAAGATAGAAAAAAAATCCGAAATTTTTTTTCTTCTTTCAAAATTGAAAAGAAAATTCAAAATTAAAAAAAAATATTTTTTAGAAGCATTTCTTTTATTAAAGGTAAAATTCCGAAAAATATTTTCTTCTTCCTTTAGAATAAGAAAAAAAACAAATGGAAATTAAAAAAATATATATATATCTTAGAAGTCTTCTTTTAAAAAGAAAATCAATCAAAAATATTTCCTTTCTCCTTTTAAAGTAGTTCTTTTACAAATTCAAAAAAGGAAGTTAGTTCATCTACTTATTCTTGATTGCCCGAACTACGCGGGTTTGATTCTCACCGGATGTGAGATACGTAGGCAACCCCCGCCGGGTCCAACCTCCCATTTTTTTTGAAAATTAATAAAGTAGCAAAAACGCCAAAAGTGTATTTTTCTTTCACAGGGTCGGGTGACGCCATTTATATCAAAAACAGCCAAATGTTCCCAAAAGGAACCCGAAAGGCTGCCTTTGTACAAACGGCCACCTCTTGTTTTTTCACACAACCTTAAAAATCTTCGTCCCTGAAGTGCTGAGAGGTCGTGTTCAGAAATCCTCTTGAGGAAAGTGAGCATATGTTTTTTTGTTTTGATCAAAATAAGTTTTGTTTGTTAAAATCTTATTAATAAATGTGCAGAATGAGCACGACTCCAAATGAACCCTTTGCAATCATGAATAAAATTCCCCTCCAATTGCGGCTTTGGTGGAATGATTTAGGCAAAGAAGGGCATGACGAAATCAAGAAATATCTGAAAGGCCTCACGAGTTTGTTGGATATCAGGCCACGGGGAGATATCATAAGGGCACTAGTCCCTCACTGGGATCCTGCGCACAATGTCTTCCACTTCTCGGACTTTGAACTTACCCCAACTTTAGAAGAAATAGCAGGGTATATCGGCAGTGCTGAGGCTCCATTGAGGCATAAATACCTGGTTGCTCCAAGAGCTGTGGCAGTACACCGGTTTCTGGACTCATTAAAGATAGTCAGAACAATTCGTAACCCTGACTTGGCAAAAGGTTTTTGCACTGTGAGTTTCATATACCAAAGATATGGTCACATAGGAGGATTCGACAAACCAGAAAACCAGTTGTGCAGCAAAAGTAACCGTCGAAAGTGGGATGAACATAGACGGGTTGCTTTTATGATAACTTTCTTAGGGCTCTTAGTGTTCCCAAGAAAAGACGGGAATATCGACATAAAGATAGCGGGGGTCGTCAGTACTTTGCTCACACAGAAAGATAGCACGCTGGCGCCCATGATTGTATCCGATATATTCCGGGCTCTCACGTCCTGCAAGGCCGGAGGAAACTTTTTCGAAGGTTGCAACTTGTTGTTGCAAATGTGGATGACTGAACACCTATGTCACCGAGCTCAGTTTCTGAGCCATGGATCCGCTGACAGGACCTGCATAGAGGAGTTCTATACCAGAGTTAATGAGGCCTACCTACCTAAAGGAGTTTCGGCATGGACCTCATATTTCCGTGCCCTCAACGCCAGTCAAATACAGTGGACGCTGGGTTGGTTACCGATCGACGAAGTTATATACATGCCAGCAGTCAGGCCCCATTTTCTCTTAATGGGACTTAAGAGCATTCAACCTTATGCGCCGCATCGGGTTTTAAGGCAACTTGGGAGATGTCAAATAGTGCCAAAAGACGAGGATTTAAGCACCCAGGTGATTGAGATCAGTCCCGATGGCCAGTTTCCTGAAGCAAGGGTTCGCCAAATGTGGGGCCAATGCCAATACTTAGAGGCAAATACTTGTGTATTGAATCGGACAAAAGGGGAAGTTTCGCCCGGATATCAGGCTTGGTACAAAGGGGAAACGTCATCCGCAAGGCCGGCTAAAAGACCGCACCTGCAAGAGTTTGCCAGATCCTCACAAGAGCAGTGGGACTGGTTGGCCAAAGAGCGGGAATATCTTGCCGAGACAGGCAAACTGAAGCAACAAGTTCAGGATATGAAGTTTGAAAGCCAATTACAGTCCGCTACCCACAAGGGAGAAAAGAACAGATTAATCAGAGAAGGCGAGATCCTCACGGAAGATGAAAAGGGAGGCCGACAACCAACTGAGAAGCCGGGCGGATAAAAGATTGATAGCAGGGTTAAAAAATCAGGTTGCAGAAAGCCAGGAAGACTTGGAAAGAGCCAAGGCTAGCACAGCAAGATTACGAACTAAGTGGGCAAAAAGTACCATGGCCCGGAGGCAGCACCTGCAACAAGTCATAAGGGATTATGAAATGAGCATCGGGATATTAAGGAAAACGAACTCCACTCTGCATGATCGGATCAACAAACAAGCACGAGATGCCCAGGCTGACAGAAGACGTTGTTACGATGCAATGGCCTGCATGGAAAGACAAATGGAGATGTTCCAGGATCAGCTTGCCGACAATGCGCAAGCACTAGGATTAAAAAACCGACAAATAAGGCAATTGTTCGTTGAAAGGGACAACATTCGAGGAAGGATCGACGAGATTGGGCACTACATCTACATGAGATGCCTAGCATGTGAGCAAATGCCTCGGAAAACCCTCCTTGTTTCCATCATGGGCTGCGTCCATCGGATCATGAATGAATTGAAAAGCTTGCAGAGAGACCTCACACCTAGAGCCGCGAAAAGGCCGAATGATGCCTCGTGGGCCCCTAAGTTGGGAAATTAATCTTCGGTCGAGTCCTGTTCAGGCTTTGTGCTTTCCCATGTGTTGTTTTCTTTTCTTTTAGCCAAATCAAGTTAAAAACTGTGGAGTCTGTACTGTTGCTATTCTTTATTGGAAGTAATTTGTAATAGCAAATTTTGATGATGAACTTAATGATTCCAAAAAGAATTTTGTGTGTCTTTACCTTATGGCAGAACTACGCCTGGTCTGATTCGCGCGGGGACGTGATACGTAGGCAATCCCCATAAGATTCGACCGCTTTTAAGAAAGAAAAAAGGAGAAATAAAATAAAATACAGGGTTTCCCAAAGTACTTTAAAAAAGGGACAAATGAGTAAGCCGGGATGACGCATGTTGTTTGAAGCAAAGCATGTAGAAACGGTTAACTGCCTAGGAACATTGCATCCTCTATGTGTTGTGATCAAATCTGTTAAAATCTAACGCTAACAAAGTTTGTTGTTGTCTGTTTCCAGACAAGTTAGTTGTTAAAGAATTCTGGCAACACACTCTTACCAAACCAGATCCAAAGGACCAGTAGCAACAAGCATGACTACTTCAGAGAATAGTAACGAGGAAGAAAGGCCGATGAGCCAGTTGTTAAAAGAAGCAATGGAAAAGATTGAAAGGATGGGACTAGAGATGAATGCAATGCAGCTAGCTCTAGCCAAAGCACAAAAGAGCCCTGAGCCACTGGGGCACATGCCGGAATACCCTCACTCCGGCCCTTCAACAAGCCTCCCGAATCCCCGTTATCATCAGGAAAGAAGCCCACATGATTCCCAAGCTCCACCACCCCATCAACCTCTCCCAACACCAAATGTTCCCACTTTTATGGGACCCACATCAGCCACCCTGCAAAGATCAACCAGCGAGCCATTGTTTCAGGCTCCCGATACGCAATACTATCCCCCTGAGCCTACATTCCATGCCCCCGAACCACAGGCCTACAACCCGCACTTGGAGGTACCAGCAGAGATTGAAAAGCCGGTTAAAGCCCCTGAACAGGATGAGGTATTGAGGAAGTTCAAAAGCCTGGAGCAGTCCTTCAGGAACCTACACGGATTGGGCAACCAAGTCAGCGTGGCTTACAAAGATCTATGCCCTTTCCCGGACGTCCAACTCCCGGCTGGGTTCAAGATGCCTAAGTTTGATTTATATGAAGGGCACGGTGATCCCATGGCGCATTTGCGGGGATTCTGTAGCAAAATGAGAGGGGCAGGCGGCAAAGATGAGCTGCTGATAGCTTATTTCGGCCAAAGTCTGAGCGGATCTGCGCTAGAATGGTATACCAGGCAGGATTCCAGCAGATGGTACACTTGGGATGACCTGGCGCAGGCTTTTCGCAGGTCATTTCCAATACAATCTCGAGATAGTCCCTGACCGTCTCACATTATTGAGGACCGGGAAGAAGCCCGGGGAAAGTTTTCGCGAGTACGGGTTCCGCTGGAGAGAGCAAGCAGCTAGAGTGGATCCTCCCATGAGAGAGGGAGAAATGGTGGACTACTTCTTGCAAACACTGGATCCAACCTACTTTGGTCACTTGGTGACAACAGTCGGAAAATCCTTCAACGAGGTAGTGAAGATAGGGGTCATGATAGAAGAGGGTCTGAGGTCTGACAAAATCCTGAATTACTCGGCACTCAAGGCTACGACCCAGGCTATTCAGAGCGGCACGGGAGGTGCGTTAGGAAGAAGAAAGAAAGAAGAAATTGCCACGATTGAGGCAAGCAGTTGGGCCAGGTTTGGCAAACCCCACTACAATCAACCTAGGCCCCACGAGCCAAACTACCCATACAGCCTACCACAACACTACTATCCACACCGAGAACCACATTTCTCCATACACCAAGCCCAGACATACACTCAGCCTCCGGTTCGCCCGCAATGGCGGGCGCCGGCTCCCCAGAACACATATGCACCACCCCAAAACACCTATCCTCCACCAAGGGCATATAGAAACCCTCCAGGGGCAGGCTTTCGGGGAAATCCAGATGCTAGGAATGACAGGATGCGGAAGCACAGAACTTTCACAGAGTTAAGAGAAACCTACACCGTTTTGTTCCACAAATTGAGGCAGTTGGGTTTGGTTAGTCCTGTCCAGACTCGAGAACCAAATCCCCCACCCCAGAATTTGGACCGATCAATAAGTTGTGAGTACTGCTCAGGGATGCTGGGGCATGATACCGAAAAGTGTTGGAAATTGAGGCATGCCATACAGGATCTTATTGATACCAATAAGATCGAGGTCCAGACACCGGAAGCTCCTAACATCAACCAGAACCCATTGCCAGCGCACCACGAGACTCACATGATTGAGTTGGTGTATGAGGGAGGAGAATTGAGAAAACCCTCATAAACAGTGATGATGATCCAGGCCGCTCCGAAAGAAGGACCGACCAGTGGAGGAACAGGGGTACAGTCCCAAGGAGAAGGCGTCAAGCCGGTAGTGATATTGGGGAAGAGACCGTCCGCCATAACAAGCAAACCCGAGCCAAACAAGTTGGTAATATCAGGGACTCCGCCCACACCTGCAGTTGTGTTAAAAGGGGTATACAGGGAACTGGTCACAATAAAGCCCGCAGTTCAGTTGCCGATGGTTGATAGTAAGGCTGTGCCTTGGAAATACGAGAGGGCAGTGGTGATGTACAAAGGAAAACAAGTGGAGGAAGTTAGTTGTGAAGCGCAAGGACTGACTCGATCAGGTCGGTGTTTTGCTCCGGTGGAGCTAAGAAGAACCAACCCCGCTACAACCAAGAAACCTGTGTCCGAAGAAGAGGCTGAGGAGTTCTTGAGGAAGATGAAAGTGCAGGACTACTCCGTGGTCGAGCAACTGAGGAAAACACCAGCACAGATCTCGCTGCTATCATTACTGATCCATTCTGAGGAACATCGCTGGGCCCTGATGAAAATACTGAACGAAGCTCATGTACCCAACGAGATTTCTGTAAACCACTTGGAAACCATTGCCAACAAGATTTTTGAAGTGAACAGGGTAACGTTCTCAGATGATGATCTGCCAGTGGAAGGTACGGAGCATAATAAAGCTCTCTATCTGACTGTCAAATGTGAAAACGCGGTAGTTACTCGGGTATTAGTGGATAACGGGTCAAGTGCCAATATTTGTCCATTATCCACCCTGAACCAGTTAAAGATAGACCATGGAAGAATCCACAAGAATAGCATTTGTGTCCGAGGATTTGACGGAAATGGAACAGCTACTGTAGGGGATGTTGTACTTGAATTGACCATCGGTCCTGTCCTGTTCACCATGGAGTTCTAGGTATTAGATGCCACAGTATCTTATAACCTTCTATTAGGACGACCATGGATTCATGCAGCCAAAGCAGTGCCCTCCACCCTACATCAGATGGTGAAGTTCGAGTGGGATAGGCAGGAGGTCGTACTACACGGCGAGGACACGGCATGCACCATGGGTGGCGCCATTGTGCCCTTCATAGAGACCTATGATGACAAAGGTCCTTGGGTCTACCAGATTTTCGATACAGTGTCAGCAAACAAAATTTCTGAAGGAGAAATCATCCCGCACCCTAGGGTAGCCGCCGCGACAGTCATGATGGTCTCGGAAATGCTGGGTAATGGATTTGTGCCGGGAAAGGGCCTGGGAGTCGAGCTTCAGGGGATTGTCCAACCTGTCTCCCTGCCTAAAAATCTAGAAACTTTCGGATTGGGGTTCAAACCAACCGCAGCAGATGTAAAGCAAGCGCGGAAAATGAAGAAGAAAGTCTGGTATCTTCCCAAACCCGTGCCACGTCTCTCAAGATCTTTTGTCAGAGCAAGCGCCAAAAGGCCACCGGTCCCAAAGATTCTAGGACCATTGATTGGTATGGATGGGGACCTGAATCAGAGTTTCGAGCGGCTATTCGATGATGTCAGTATGGTAGAAGCTGGAGAAGGTTCCAGCAGAGCAGAGATACAGTTTGTGGGGCCTGAGGCCAAAACCAACAATTGGACAGTTACTCCTCTTCCTGTCCGAGGGGAGTCTTGGTAGTAGGCTTTGATTTATGTTTTGTTTGTTTTGTTTTGTTCGGATTATTCCAGGGTGTAATCCAAATTTTACTTTTGTTTTGTAAAAGTGTGAACCCTTTTATCCCGCAAGTTTAATAAAGTTCTCTTCTTTTGTCCCATTTTAATTTTGTTTTGTTCTTTTTCTTTCTGAACAGTTCTCTTTTTACTGGTTCTAATGACATGGCATGCACAGCGGATCTTCGACCTAGTCTAATAAATCAATCTGAATCCGACTCAATGATGCAAGAGGTCGTTTGTGACGATGAATCTGAATATGACGAAGATAAAGCCTTCGAAGAGATAAACCGAGAACTGTGCCAATTTGAAGAAAAACCCAAACCTAACCTAAATGACACTGAGGCTGTGAATCTAGGAGACGCTGATAATGTCCGAGAAACCAAAATCAGCATCCATATTGAGCCGAATGTCAGGGAAGAATTGATCAAAACCCTCGTGGAATTCAAAGATGTTTTTGCATGGTCATATGATGATATGCCGGGATTAAGCACCAATTTAGTGGTTCACAAATTGCCCACTGACCCGGCATACCCTCCGGTCAAGCAAAAGCTAAGGAAATTTAAAACAGAAATGAGTGTAAAGATCAAAGAAGAGGTGATTAAGCAGTTGCAGGCGAAGGTCATTCGGGTCACTCGATATCCCGAGTGGTTGGCCAATGTGGTACCAGTTCCAAAGAAGGATGGAAAAATCAGGGTGTGCGTCGACTACCGCAACCTCAACAAAGCAAGTCCTAAGGATAATTTTCCGTTGCCCAACATTCATATCCTGATCGATAATTGCGCTGGGCGCGAGATCGGATCCTTTGTGGATTGCTATGCGGGATATCATCAGATCCTAATGGACGAGGAAGATGCGGAAAAGACAGCATTTATCACGCCATGGGGA
The DNA here is from genome assembly GCF_000393655.2 of Nicotiana sylvestris. Classification (NCBI taxonomy): domain Eukaryota; kingdom Viridiplantae; phylum Streptophyta; class Magnoliopsida; order Solanales; family Solanaceae; genus Nicotiana; species Nicotiana sylvestris. The sequence continues at coordinate 7,744,116 of NC_091066.1, forward strand.
ACTTACTGCTATCGGGTAATGCCGTTCGGACTGAAGAATGCCGGGGCAACGTACATGCGAGCAATGACTGCTGTGTTTCACGACATGATACACAAAGAAATTGAGGTGTACGTAGATGATGTGATCATAAAGTCTTGGCGTCAGGAAGACCATATAGCAGACCTAAGGAGATTCTTCCAAAGACTCCGAAGGTATGATATCAAGCTTAACCCGGCCAAATGCGCATTCGGGGTTCCGTCAGGAAAGCTGTTAGGATTCATCGTCAGTCGACGGGGGATTGAGTTAGACCCATCCAAAATCGAATCCATCCGAGATTTGCCACCGCCAAAGAACAAAACAGAGGTAATGAGTTTGCTGGGTAGACTCAATTACATCAGCAGGTTCATCGCTCAACTCACAGCAACTTGTGAGCCCATATTTCGGCTGCTGAGAAAGGATGTTGCGGTAAGTTGGACGGCAGAGTGTCAAGAGGCTTTCGACCAAATCAAAGGGTATCTGTCTAATCCACCCGTATTGGTCCCGCCTAAGCCAGGGAAGCCCTTGATTCTTTATCTGACGGTCCTGGAAAATTCATTTGGTTGTGTACTAGGGCAACATGATGACACAGGAAGGAAGGAGCAGGCCATCTACTATCTTAGCAAGAAATTCAGAGTATATGAAGTCAAGTACACTCAACTCGAGAAAACATGTTGCTCCCTAACTTGGGTAGCTCAGAAGTTGAAACACTACCTGTCGTCATATACTACTTATCTCATATCCCGTTTGGACCCATTGAAGTATATCTTTCATAAACCTATGCCCACAGGAAGGTTGGCCAAATGGCAAATTCTGCTCACAGAGTTTGATATTGTCTATGTGACCAGGACAGCCATGAAAGCCCAGGCGCTGGCCGACCATTTGGCAGAGAATCCAGTTGATGAAAAATACGAGCCTTTAAGAACATATTTTCCCGACGAAGAGGTAATGCATACAAATGAGCTGGAGTTACCCGAGGAACCAGGTTGGAAGCTTTTTTTCGATGGAGCTGCAAACGCGAAAGGGGTTGGAATAGGAGTAGTACTCATTTCTAAAATAGGACGCCATTACCCTGTTACGGCTCAACTACGCTTCTATTGCACCAACAATATGGCTGAGTATGAAGCTTGCATTTTGGGTCTGCGATTGGCTGCGGACATGGATGTCCAAGACGTTTTGGTCTTGGGAGACTCGGACCTCTTGGTACATCAGATTCAGGGTGAATGGGAAACACGGGATCTGAAACTCATACCCTATCGACAATGCTTGCACGATTTGAGCAAGCGATTTCGATCGGTGAAATTCAAACATATCCCGAGAATTCATAACGAGGTAGCGGATGCATTGGCCACCTTAGCATCAATATTGCACCACCCTGACAAAATGTATGTTGATCCTTTGCACATCCAGGTCCGTGATCAGCACGCTTATTACAACGCCGTAGAAAAGGAGGCAGATGGCAAGCCCTGGTTTCATGATATCAAGGAATACCTCAGAATGGGGATATATCCGGAACAGGCCACTAGAGACCAAAAAAGAGCCCTTCGGCGTTTGTCGAATGGTTTCTTCCTCAGCGGAGGAGTTTTGTACAAAAGAACCCCGGATTTGGGATTGTTGAGATGTATAGATGCCGGTCAAGCCACGATGGTTATGGCAGAGGTACATGCTGGAGTTTGCGGGCCACATATAAGCGGATATGTATTGGCAAGGAAGATCCTCAGGGCAGGGTATCATTGGCTCACCATGGAACACGACTGTATCACTTTCGTAAGGAAATGCCATCAGTGTCAGATACATGGAGATCTGATTCATTCTCCGCCAACAGAGTTACATACGATGTCAGCACCCTGGCCGTTTGTGGCATGGGGCATGGATGTCATTGGACCTATCGAGCCAGCAGCGTCCAACGGTCATAGGTTCATTTTAGTAACCATTGACTACTTCACCAAATGGGTTGAGGCTAAAACCTTCAAGTCGGTAACTAAAAAGGCGGTGGTGGATTTTGTGCACTCCCATATCATCTGCAGATTTGGGATCCCAAAAGTAATCATCACGGATAACGGTGCGAATCTTAACAGCAGCCTGATGAGAGAGGTATGCCAACAATTCAAGATTACACACCGCAATTCCACCCCATATCGTCCCAAGGCGAATGGAGCGGTCGAAGCAGCCAATAAAAACATCAAGAAGATACTGCGAAAGATGGTGGAAGGATCTAGACAATGGCACGAGAGATTACCCTTTGCTCTGTTGGGTTATCGCACTACCGTCCGGACCTCCATAGGTGCAACTCCTTATTTGTTGGTGTACGGAACTGAGGCCGTAATACCGGCAGAGGTCGAAATTCCTTCCCTTCGGATTGTCGCTGAAGCCGAGATTGATGATGATGAATGGGTCAGAGCTCGATTGGAACAGTTGAGCTTGATAGATGAGAAAAGATTGGCAGCAGTGTGCCATGGTCAGCTGTATCAGAAGAGAATGGCGAGAACATACAATAAGAAGGTACGCCCCAGGAAGTTTGAAGTAGGGCAGCAGGTGTTAAAGAAGATCCTCCCGCATCAGGTCGAGGCAAAAGGCAAGTTCGCCCCAAATTGGCAAGGGCCTTATATTGTGACCAGAGTGTTGTCCAACGGTGTTGTGTGTTTGACAGATATCGAGGGGAGATGTGTCGACATGGCTATCAATTCTGATGCAGTCAAGATATATTATGCGTAATTTCTTTAATTATGGCAATTATCGGTTCGTTTGTTTGTACTTGGTGCTTATTGGATAATGAAATGACAGAGGCAGTTCTTTCTTCTATCCAAACACTTTTAACCCTTGTTTCCCCCTTTTGAGCCTTAAGTTATTCTTTCATACCCCTCTTTTGGAATCACTAATGGAAAAGATATGAAAGAAAAAAAGAGAAAAAATCATTAAAGGAAAATGAAAAAAAAGAAGGAGAAAGAAAAGAAAAAGAAGATAAAAATCATAAGAAATACAAAACCGTGGGAACTACGTTTGACCTGATTCCTCGAAGAGGATACGTAGGCGCCTCACGGCTCGGTCATAGTGTGCATAATGTCCATAAGTATGCATAATAGGCACAGTGTGCATAACGCACGTAGCTCAACCTAGAGTAAAAATAAAATCCCCCAAGCAAGAAAACTGGGGCAGAGGTTATGTTTTAAAAATTCCAACAAAGGTTAGATTCCAAAAGTTGTAGCAGATCACCCATCAAATTATTTCATTTTGATAGCCTTGCTTTAGCCCCACACCAAAACCAACATCGACGTCCAAAAGACCTCCCGATCAATATCCAAGAGGTGCCAAGTCATGCAAATAAAGCCGAGAATAATACGCCGATCCCCAGCAAAGAAGAGGATCATGAAATTGGAAATGAATTGATAGTCCAAAGGGATCTCCAGAAGAGAGAGTCACATCGACAACACCCCGATTCCTCGATGAAGAAATAAAATGAGAGAGTCTTATCGGTGAAAACCTTCATAGGCACCGAAAGGCGACATAAGATGAGAGATATAAAATGAGAGAGTCTTATCGGTGAAAACCTTCACAGGCACCATAAGGCGCCGGGAGTTGAGAGAAAAGAGAGAGTCTCATTAGTGAAAACCCCTCGAAGGGCACTATGAGGCGACAAGACAGATCAACAAAAGGGTCCACATTCGCAAAGAAATGGACACTCATTTATCCCCAGCAAGTAAGACCATCGGGCAAGTTGATTAATACAAATAGACTGGGTCGGGAATCTATGGTGCACGTCATGATCACGGGGACCAGTCATGTCATCCAGATAAGTTCTTCTGAATTTCTTTTCCCGCCAAGTATTGGTTCAGAAAGATTTTCTCCTTTTCTATCTTTTTATTTCTCTTTCTAAAAATTTGTCTTGAAAAGGATTGGTCGGTGTTCTAGACAGTGTACCCGAGCGGACCACTCGAGTTGAGGAAGGAGCTCCTGTCCGGGAACCAAAAGGCCAGCCGGCTTAGAAACTTTCCGAGCCTCTTTTATTTAGGGTATGACACTAACAGAATAGGGAGTCTTAACCAGTAAGCACATCCCCGGAGGTAAGAAGAGTAGGTTTCGGCACAGTTTATATACAGTTCAGATAATATCAAAGCGGTAAAGGCAACATTTAGCACATTAGGCTCAAAACATGTAAAAATCAGATAAAGCCAAATATAACAATTTATCTAAGCTCGAATTTCTAACCCTGAACCAGTGGTTCTGGGTCAAAGTATTCCCCAGCAGAGTCGCCAGAGCTGTCACACCTCCTTTTTACATACCCGCGAGGGTACAAGGGAGTTTTTTCCAATTAAAGGACAATCGAAACGGGATTCGTTTATTTATTTCAGAGTCGCCACTTGGGAGATTTAGGGTGTCCCAAGTCACCAATTTTAATCCCGAATCGAGGAAAAGAATGACTCCATATTACAGTCTGCGCACCAGAAATCCGGATAAGGAATTCTGTTAACCCGGGAGAAGGTGTTAGGCATTCCCGAGTTCCGTGGTTCTAGCACGGTCGCTCAACTGTTATATTCGGCTTGATTATCTGATTTTATACAAATATGAACTTATGTGCAAAATTTTATCTTTTTACCGCTTTCTTACTTATTGTTATTATTTTACGAGAATTGCAACGTCGTGGAAACATATCTCGAACCACGTTACATCAATGCACCCGTAGTTGTTTGGCATATCTCGACTCGGTTGAGATTTGGATTTGGGTCACATAAATGTGCACCCGAGTTAAGGAAAATAAATTATTAAAGGCGCGCCTAAAGCAACTAGCGTCTTGTTATTTTGGGGAAGGCCGTAAAATTCGCTAAACGGCCTGTCCTCGAATTCTAAGTATTTTAATATATACATTTAGAGGGCCCCGCAGCTTGTGCATTTTTTGTTTGTCGAGGCTCGTCTCATTCATTATTAAAAAGAATTTGCAATGTCATGGAAATACATCTCAGACCACGTCACAATCAATGTACCCGTGATTAGAGACACATTTCGATTTCGTTGAGATTTGGATTTGGGTCACATAAATGTGCACCCGAGTTTAAGGAGATAACATTATTAAATACGCGCCTAAAGCGACTAGCGCAGGGTTATTTTGAGAAAAGGCCGTGAAGTTCGCTAAGCGGCCGATCCCGAGTTCTAAGTAATTAACACATACATTTGTGAGGGCCCCGCAATCTATATATTTTACTAGGCGAGGCTCATCTCATTTATTTTAAATGGACAAATCCTAAAGCGACTACATCTTTTCTATTAAAATTAGTCTCTAAAATAAATAAAGAAAATCCTAATTAATTACGAGCTTTTTTTTATTTAAGAAAGCATGGCATACTAATTGCTATATTAATACAAATATTGATGAACAAGAATTTTACTAAAAAAAATTCGAAATTATAAATAAAATAAAAATTTGACAACTAATATTCAAAAGAATCAAATATAGTTAGATTGAAGCTCGCATTGTTATATATAAAAAAAACTATTGGAATTAATTATTCACAACCATTTGAAACTGGATTTAACCATAATTACCTAAAGCTTAATAGAAAGTTTATTAGACTTAAACGTTCTTCTAATTTTGTTTGAACTCAAATCATGCCTTAATACCTAATTCACGAAATTTAGTTCAAATTCATGCCTTAGCTAAATTTAAGTACTTGTTCACAATTAACCTACTGTTGATAATCTTAGAACCTTCATAGCTAGTGAATTAACCCGTTTTGCCAAGCCGATTCATTAAAGACTAACTTATGTTATTTTCTCTTATTCCAATTATTATTCAATAATACATAAAATAGCCTAAATACAATCAATAAAAGGAACAGAGAAAAAGCGAAATTAAAACTTCAAAATTCGATTCTTCATATGTATTCATGCTTCCACATTTTTAGCTTGCAATAACTAGTATTACATTCGTGTACCTGGTATTGGAAAACAAGAGAAGATGAAGCTGAGAAGCAGCAACAGTAGTAACAATGTAGCACAACAACGACAGTCCAGCAACACAGGAATAGACCAGTAACAGTAGGAATAGTAGAAAACCCAGGAGACTATAAACGACTCCAAGTATAGAGAAGAAGTAAAAGGCAGGAAGGTTCTGACTATTTCAGATCTTAAGCGAGGCAATGAAACAGTAACTATTCTTTTTCAACTTCAAAACTCTCCAAAATGAATTCTGCCCCTGTATATTCAGTGTATCCAGAATGTATATCGGGTGTATACTTCTCACTCCGCCCCCTCTTTTTTTCTTCTCTCTATCTAGTTTTTCCTCTTTTTTTTCCACCCCTTCTTCCTAAATTTTCTCTTCTATTTATAGCAAAATTTTCGAAATTTTCAGATTTGTTTTTTTATTATTTTATTATTTTTTTAATTAAAAGAAATCCCACTTACAAATTGCTTTTATTTTTTAGAAAACGAAATCCCACCTTTATTTACTTTTATTTTTAAAATTCCAACTTTAATTACTTTATCTTATTTAAAATCCCACTTTTTATTTTTTTAAAAGAGAATCTCACTTTATTTAACTTTTCTTTAAAAAACAAACCACTATCTTTTCTTTTTCTTTTAAAAATGCTACTTTCAATTACTTTAAATTTTTTAAATTTTCAGATACCTTTATATTTATTTTTTAATTCCAACCTTATTTTACTTTTAAATTTTTTAAAACTTTTTACTTTTTTTAAATTTTCTACATTCTTTTACTTTTTTTTATTTTTTTATTTTTTATTTTTTTAAAATCATTTCCGAAATTACTATATATATATATTTTTTTAAATAAAAATAATAAATAAAATAAAATATTTTCGGATTTTTTTTATATATATAAAAAACAAAAAATAAAACTATTAATAGTGATAATTCACTTTTTATTTTTTATTTTTTCGGTTTTGTTTTGTGTTGGACAAAAATGAAGAAGGGGTGTTGGGTTAATGGAGCGGACCGGATCGACCCGGTTTGAAACGGACCGGGTCATGGGGAAAGTTGGGCAATTATTTGGGCCTGTGGTTTGAAATTGAAGAAGTGGCCCAATCCGATTTTTCTTTGTATTTTTGTTCTCTTTTCTTCTTTTATTTTTCTAAAACTAAATTATAAAAGTACTTAAATTATTATTAAGAACTAAATTAAGTTATAAAAGCGCAAATTAACTTCCAATAACAATTAACGCACAATTAAGTAATAATTAAGCATAAAATTGTTCATTTGGACATTAAATGCTAAAAATGCAAAAGATGCCTATTTTTGTATTTTTTATTAATTTAACAAATAAACATGCATAGACAAACATACAAATAGTTACACAAAATATCACAAAAATTGCACACCAAGAAAAATTATTTTATTTTTGAATTTTTTGGGAGTAATTCTCATATAGGGCAAAAATCACGTGCTTACAACAACTATGGGATACCTCGGTCTTTCATAGTTCCCGATGACTCCGGCGCCACCAAATCAATGGTCGAAGAGCTAGAACAAGTCACGCTAACCATCAGCCCGAATGAAAGGTATACCTAGGCACAGGGCTAACCCCCGAGCTCAGGAAAAAACTTATTCATTTTCTTACAGCTAACATGACTTGTTTTGCTTTGTCCTACCTCGATATAACAGGGATCCCACCGGAAATTACCACTCACAAGCTGAGCATCGATCCTAAATTCTGCCCGGTAAAGCAAAAAAGAAGGCCCCAGTCTAAGATTAAACATGCCTTCATCAAGGACGAGGTAACCAAACTTCTCAAAATAGGATCCATTTGGGAAGTAAAGTATCCCGAATGGCTAGCAAACATTGTGGTCCCTAAGAAGGGAAACAATCTCAGAATGTGTGTAGATTATAAAGACTTGAATAGGGAATGCCCAAAGGATTCTTTTCCCTTGCCTAACATCGATCGTATGACCGATGCCACGGCCGGCCACGAGACTCTCAATTTTCTCGATGCCTATTCCGGGTACAACCAAATACAAATGAACCCAGAAGACTAGGAAAAGACTTCGTTCATCACGAAGTATGGCACCTACTATTATAATGTAATGCCATTCAGACTAAAAAATGTCTGTACAACCTATCAACGCCTAGTAAATCGAATGTTCGAAGAAAAAATAGGGAAATATATGGAAGTTTATGTTGATGACATGCTAGTTAACTCCATGCGAGCAGATGACCATTTAAAGTATTTGTAGGAGACCTTCAATATACCGAGCAAGTACAATATGAAGCTCAACTCAGAAAAGTGTGCATTCGGGGTTGGCTTGGGCAAGTTTCTCGGCTTTATGGTGTCCAATCGGGGCATCGAGATCCACTCCGATAAAATCAAAGCTATCGAGGATATCAAGGTCGTAGGTAATGTAAAGATTGTGCAGAGGTTAACTGGGCGTATAGTCGCCCTGGGGCGATTCATTTCGAGCTCCTCAGATAGGAGTCACCGATTCTTCTCATTGCTTAGGAAGAAGAACAATTTTTCATGGACTCCGGAATGCCAGCAAGCGTTGGAGGAACTAAAGCGGTATCTATCGAGCCCGCCACTACTCCATACCCCAAAAGTGGACGAACAACTTTACTTGTACTTGGCCATCTCAGAAATAGCGGTAAGTGGAGTCTTGGTCTGAGAAGAACAAGGTACACAATTCCTTGTCTATTATGTTAGTCGGACCTTACGTGAGGCCGAAACTAGATATCCACACTTAGAAAAATTAGCGCTTGCTTTAATAAGAGCCTTTAGGAAACTAACACCATACTTTAACTTATCCTCTTCGAAATATCTTGCACAAACCCGAACTTACGGGTCGATTAACCAAATGGGCCGTTGAAATCAGTGGGTACGATATTGAGTACCGACCCGAATCGCTATCAAGTCTCAAATCTTGACAGACTTCGTGGTTGACTTTGTGCCGACCCTCGTACCCAAAGTTGAAAAAGAACTAGTGATGAAATTGGGTATATCTTCGAGAGTTTGGACCCTCTTTATGGACTGTGCTTCAAACGTGAAGGGGTACGGACTATGCATCATACTAAAATCACCTACAGGTAATATAGTTAGACAATCTATTAGACTACGAAATTAACTAACAATGAGGCCGAATATGAGGCCATGATTGCAGGTCTTGAACTAGCTAAAAGTTTGGGATCGTAGGTCATAGAGGTGAAGTGTGATTACTTCCTCGTGGTAAACTAAGTTAACATGACTTTTGAAGTTCGAGAAGACCGAATGCATAGGTACTTGGATAAACTACAGATGACTCTACATCAATTTAAGGAATGGACCTTGTATCATGTACCTCGAGAACAGAACAGTGAGGCTGATGCTCTTGCTAATCTAGGTTCATCGGTCGAAGATAACGAACTCAACTCGGGGACTATCGTCCAACTCATGAGGTCGGTGTTCGAAGAAGGCCACGCCAAAATAAATCCACGAGTTTGACCTGGTATTGGAGAAACACGTACATAGAGTACTTAAAGAACGAGAAGCTCCTATCAGATCCAAAGGAGTCGAGAGCTCTGCACACAAAGGCAACCCGATTTACTCTGTCTGAAAACGGAATGTTGTTTAGAAGGATATTCGATGGATCGTTGTCAATATGCTTAGGACCGGGAGATACAGATTACGTCCTACGGGAAGTTTATGAAGGCACTTGTGGAAATCATTCTGGTGCCGAATTATTGGTCCACAAAGTAATTAGAGAGGGATACTATTGGACCAATATAGAGAAGGACACAAAGGAGTTCGTTCGAAAATGTGACCAATGCCAAAGGTATGCGCCAATGATTCACCAGCCCAGAGAACAGCTCCATTCGGTCTTATCCCCATGGCCGTTCATGAAATTGGGAATGGACGTCGTCGGTCCTTTTCCATCAGCCACAGGTAAAGCTAAGTTTATTTATTTATGACTAATTATTTTTCTAAGTGGGTTGAAGCACAGGCATTCGAGAAAGTCAGAGAAAAATAAGTCATAGACTTTATCTTGGATCACATCATATGTCGATTCTGGATACACTCCGAGATCGTATGTGATAATAGAAAGCAATTCATCGGCAGCAAAGTGACTAAATTTCTTGAGGATCACAAGATCAAGAGAATCATATCGATGCCTTAACATCCCAGCGGAAACAGATAGGCTGAATCGACTAATAAAACCATCATTCAGAACCTTAAGAAGAGATTTACCGATACCAAAGGGAAATGGGGAGAGATACTGCCCGAAATTCTATGGGCATACCGCACGATATCGAAATCCAGTACTGGAGCAATACTGTTCTCATTGGTTTATGGCACCAAAGCTCTAATCCCGATCGAAGTCAAAGAACCCGGCATCAGATTTCGATATGCAACAGAAAAGTCAAATAACGAGGCCATGAATACGAGCCTGGAATTGTTAGATGAAAGACGCGAATCTGCCATCGTCTGATTGGTCGCTCAAGAATAGTGGATCAAAAGGTATAACAATCGAAGAGCCAATCTTTGACATTTTAACATCGGGGACTTGGTGCTAAAAAAGGTCACCCTCAACACCCGAAATCCAAATGAAGGGAAGCTGGGTCCAAACTGGGAAGGACCGTAACAGGTTCTCAAAATTACCGTAAAAGGGTCCTACAAGCTCGGTACAATAAATGGTGAACAATTACTGAGCAACTGGAACATATCGCACCTAAAACGATACTACTGCTAAGGTACGACCCTTTCCATTTTCATTTATATTTTAAACTAACTCCTACAGGTGTTCAATCAGAAACAACATTGGACTCCTCGACACGAAGACTTTAGGTCTGAAAGCAAGCATTGCACTCTTTTTCCCTTAGACCGGTTTTGTCCCAAAAGGGTTTTCCGGCGAGGTTTTTAACGAGGCAACCATTGATCGTGCTTAGAACAATCCAACAGTATCCTAGGCTTCTTTACAATTAACCTCGAATACTGGGGGGCATTACCCTCGAATGTCAACTTTGTTGCGAGGAAATTACTTCATGGCATCAGGGTCTCGAAAAGGAAGATTTGTAAGGGCTAAAATATCAAACGAACCGTGCCCGCATAGTTTGCCCGAGCCCTAGCACTGAACATGTACACATGTATAGTCAATTATAAAGAGAAGTATTTTTCCTTGCCAATATCTCATGCTTTGGGAAAATTTTGTACTTTTTCTACTTTACAATTTTATACTCTCGATTTATTATGGCTTAAGGGTAGATCATAACCAGAGTTCGGATAATTACCCCCACGCTCGAGGACTGCCGTCCGAAAAATAAAAGAGATCAGATTATTAAAACTTTGAGATCATAAGACCTTTTAGGCAACTCTCGGTTTTATAGGCCACAGCTACCCCACTCAGGGACTGACACTTCGGGAAAGCTCGAAGTAAAACGGGAAAACAAGCCCAAAAGGCAAATCCCGGACCAAAGAGTCTACGGCCAAATTAACATAGTTCGGAGACATCCGAATTTCGTAACAAAACAGGCCTTCAAATTCTTTCATAAAACCGGTTAAAAGGGCTACCCCCGGCAAAATCACAAAAGGCTTCGGTAATATCAAGCCTCTAAAACTCTAATGAGTACAAAATTGTTCAAACTCTCGAACGATTCCTTACTTCGTGCTAAGGCATTACATCCTTTGGGAACATGAATGATAAATAAAGGGAAAACTTTAAAAGCCGAAAAGGGTAGAAAAGCCTTATATATGTATGATTAAACTATCATTTCACAAAGGCCAGATCGACCTAATACAAAATTTACAAAGGCCTAAGGGCTACTTTCACTTTGACTAAAAGCCTAAGGACTACCTTATTTCGAGTTCGATCAGGTCCTCACTCAACCACTAAGTTTAAGGGCTACGTAAATTCAAGTTCGAGTAATCATTCTAGGTTCATCGATTGAAAACGGTCAAGGGTAAGGCTTGTTATTGGTCTTCACCATCCCGAACCTAGAGTTCTCGAAAACAACTTCAAAATCTTACGCTAAGGCATTTCTACCCTTACAAGAAATAACAAAAACAAAGGGGCAACCGATTCAAAAGCCATAAATTTAAAAAGTTTCATATATTCATCAAAATTTTTACAAGGGCCATATGGCCCGGTCAAAAATTCTTTACAAAGGTCGGGCGACCTTAGCGGAAAAAAAAAAGAAAAAAGGAAAAAAGATCACTAAGCCTAAGTAGCATGATCCTTGCTGGAGGAAGTATCTTCCCCGTCGGAGTCTTCTTCACCAGATCCGCCCATACTCTCTGAGTCCTCCTCGTGAAAGGCCAGCTTTCGAGCCTTCGTTTCCTCTGCCCTAGCAACCTCGATTTCAGTAGACATATCGAAGCTTTGATCACGGACCCCTCGAGGGCCTCCCTTCGAGCCTGCCACTTCGCATGGTTCACCATGCTCTTGGACTGCGCCAGGGTGGCTTCATCATCATCTTTGTATTAGGTCGCGCTAGACTAAGCCTTGACATTGGCCGCGACCAACTCAGATTTGTCCACTTCGAGCTCTTTGGACAAATTGGATGAATGGGATTCGAGCTCCTCGACCCTCTTTGCCTGAACCAAGGCATCCTCTCTTGCTAACTGAAGCTGAGACTCAGCCAAATCTATCTCTGTTTGGACAGCCCTTTTCTGTGCAGCCAATATGTCCATACATCCCTTGAACTCTTCAGCCTTGGCTTGCACTTTATCTATTTGCCTTTAGAAGTCCTTGATTTGTTCGAGCCTCTGTCAGACCTGCAGAATTGGATCATTAGTTGTTATTTCCAACTCATTCTCACTATCATGAAAAACTTGAAATACCTGCTCGTCTATCTCAGCATGTTCATCTCGAGCCGTCACTAAGTCTTCCTGAAGCTTCTCAGTGAGAAGCCTATAGGAATCACATTTCTCGGTGAGGCCCTGAACCTCAGCCTTGCGCTCCTCTCGAATTAGAAGAAAAGCCACATGATGCAACACCGAAGCCTTCAAGGAAAGAAGGAAATATTAGAAATATCTATGACTCAAAGTCATAAAGAGATAAGGGAATGCCCCTCGAACTTACCCGGTTCAGAGCGTGCTGGGCTTCGTCGAACAATAAAACAACTTCCACTTCATCTATCTTTGCTTGGTCCTCTTTAGTAACCAAGCATCGAAGATAACTAGCCACCCCCATGGGGGCAGAGAAAACTCGAGCATCCTCCAGAACCAAGATGATGAGTGGCTGCTTACGCCCGAGGATCGACACTGTGGGTTAAGAATTGGTTGGTCAGTTTAAAGCTCGAGGAAGCTTCACTTGAGCTCTTCCTCGGTACGTCCAAATCACCTAGACTGGTGACATCTTCTACCTCAATGAAATAATATTGGAAGAAATCTTCCTTTCCACGGGCTACCTCCCCGTGACAAGTCTCCACAGCTTGAGCGTCACGTATCATCGATTCAGGAACTGGAGGGAACAAAGGGGAACCCCCGATCTCTATTTCCCCAAGTGGGTCTTTCGCAACATCGTCTTTGTTCTAGGGAGCCTCAAGCCCGATTTCTGCGTTAACATCGATCGCATCTTCGGTAGCCCTCCCACCTCGCGGTGAGGTATCTTCAACTTTTTCTCGCTCGGGCTCATCAGGTCGGGGCAAAGTAGTTTCGGCTCCCGCCAGTCCATTGATTCCTTGAATCTCGATGCCATCTCGCACATGAGTCACCAGCCTAGAGTTTTCTTCTTCTTCATCTTCGTCTTTGGTCTCGTCCTTTTGCTGTTGGACGGACTCCAGAGTTACATGGATGATATTCCTCTTGGGCTTACGGGGCCTCCTAGCCGGCCTTTTTTTTTCGGGCCTGGGGAACTCGGAGCCTCCTTTCTTTTCTTTTTTTTGCCCTGCTTTGGGGCAGATGATGAAAGAAGTACCTCTTTTTTAGCAAATGGGGGCCTCATTGGTACATCCTTACCGAGGCCTACAAAAAGGAAAATATAAATAAGTACGATAACGAAGCCCGAATGAAAACCGTTCTAAGGAAAGAAGATTACCATGATTACAGGCCTCCCATTGACCCTTTGATAACTCCATCCAAGCACTCTTGGAGTAAGATTTTTGTGACATTAATCCCTTGACCCATTGCCTCAGGTTGGGGATCACTTCCGACACAACGGCCACAACTGTAATGCAAAAAACTTAGATGAGGGGAAGATAAGAAGTAAAACAACAAAAATAGATATTCAAAGGCAAAGCAATACTTACACTTCATGTTCCATTTTTTCAAGGAACGACATGTCTTCGGCGGGGATTAGGTCCGAAGTCTTTATTCAGACAAATCTGCCCATCCAACCTCGGTCTTGGGTCTCGTCTATGCTCAAGAATGGGGGTTTGGTGGCTTGGTAGTAAAGCTTGATCATGCTTCCACGATAAAGCCGGGGGCTGTAAAGGCGCATGAGGTGATCGAGGGTAAAAAGATGCCCCTCAATCTTGCTTGCAAAGAATCGGAGGAGGATCACGATCCTCTAGAACGATGGATGGATTTGACCTAAAGTGACATCGTACCTCTTGCGACAAGCAACAATGATAGGGTCTAAGGGACCTATTGTGAAGGGGTAGGTATAGACACTCAGATACCCCTCCACGTGAGCTGTGATGGATTCTTCGGGGCTAGGAACTACTACATCCTTGCCTACCTAATTGCACTCCTCTTTCACCTTCGCGAGGAGATCTTCTGTAATCGTACATATGTACCTCAACATCGGTTCACATCAACCCGGTGTCGAGGGTGTATTCTCCACCTTGAAATCAACAATAGTGGCACACTTCGTCGAAACGAAGTCCTCGAGGGGATGTTTCGCCACGACTGCGGCCCCGGCGGACTTTGATGAAGAGGCGGCTTCCTTATACGGAATGTTTTTTTAAAGTTTTAGTCATTCTTATGAGTAGAGAATGATGAAACGGGGGAAAAACGCTTAGTGTTTTGCGACAAAAAAAGTAAGAAAATTCAGAGATCTGAAAATATAGAGCTCTGAAGAAGGCAAAGATTTTGAAGATTAGACTGAAGGAGATTTGTAACCAAAGTTTGAAAGATGAAAAAACGATGCATTTATAGGTTGAAGACGACAGTTTAATACTGGTAGTGGCCGACCGGCAATTGACGCGCCTTAAATACCCGAGGAACTGAACCGCCGGGACGTTTCGGTAACCTCTGCCGCTTGCATCACAACACTTACGTCATGGTAAACCAAGGGCAGGTTCGAAGACTCAATTCGTTCCTTATCAGTACACTCCAAAAAATGAGGGGACTATCTGTATACGATCAAAATCAGGCTTGCCTAATTTTGTATGACTAAACAAACTCAGGGTGGCAGATCAAGGCTCGGCCTCAATTATATCAGACCATGGTACGGAGATGGATCGGGAAACTCGTGGATCAATGGTCGATCAAGATCGAGCCTAGCCGTGATCAAGACCGAAGCGAGAAAGAGATTGAGTGAGATTGAAGAAGCCTTCTTAGTCAAATAACAGAAAGCCGAGATATCCGTGATCGGGCAAGAATAGTGGCGAAAATCTCGGCACGTATCAAGTCAGGACCGGTTATTTGGCCTATCATGAGATTTACTTCTGTAATTAGAATTATACCATAAATAGGAATCCTCTACTATATAAAGAGGGTCCTAATCATTTTGTAATCAATATATATTCACGCATAACAAGGCAATATATTATATTTTTTCTCTTACAAGCTCTGTTGTTCAGTTCATACTTTTCAATAGCACACTCAGTTGGTTCGAGGGCGGTTTAGCTCGAGGGCCACAATTGTTCATCATATTGGTTTGCTCTATTTATTGTTAATTTCTAACATTAATTCTCATATTTATCAGTTTGTGCCAAGTGAAATCACATATCCTTAAAACCACTTAAGTTTAATTGTTATCCAATTTTAAGGGTAAACACACTCTTGGTTTGTAATTCAGTTCTATGCCTTATAGTAATCTAGTTCATTGTCTTTATATTCTAGTTTGATTGGTAGTCCTTGTTTTGTTAAGTTCAATAATTTATTTCATGTTAGAAATAACATATCTTTAATTGGGACATTAAATTATTCATCACTATTTAATTCAATTATAATTAAGATATTTTGATAAATGATAAAATTTCTCAATGAGTAATTTGTTTGTCAGTGTTATGTAGAATTTAGTGGCCAAAATATGCACCTAGCACTGTATGCTTCATATCTTAAGAAAAACCGAAACAAAGAAAACCCCGATAAAAATGACAAAACTAAACCGATAAAACTTAATTGGTTTAATTTTAGTATTTGAAAAATCAAATTAATTTGTTTGGTTTTGTCCCAAACCGAACCATAAACACTCCAAATTAAATACTTGATGGAGACTAGAAGTGATTTCTTTTGGCAAATTTACAGGACTAAACCTGTTCAAGAGTATATATAAGGGACTATTGTAAATCTATTCCAAAGGTAAGGGACCATATTTGTCAAATTGTTCTGCAAAATATCTCTAGTGCAAAACCCCAAAATTTGAAAAGACCCGGCAGCAATTCTTGAATTCAAAATTGGAGTAGAAGCAAGCAAGCAACAGGAGACACCAATTAACCATGGATTTGGATGATTGGGAATTGAGTGTAGAGGAATTGGACAATCTCGAAAGAGATGCCCTAAAACAAATAGCTGAGCGCAACGCATCTTCTTCTACTGCTACTACTAGTGCCGCTTCTCTGCAATCTACACTCCCTTCTGCCTTTCCAGCTACATATAAAAGAGTCAGTTTTTTCTACTCAGTTTCATTTCTACTTCGTTTTTAATCATACCCATTTGGGATTTTTCACCGTTGTTTGATTTTAATTTCTCCTAGGCATTTCTTCAAGCATATTATCTGCACTCTGTAAAATATATTTGTGATTTCTGCTGGTGATATGGTTCGAGTTGATTTGATTTTCAGAATTAAACCAAGTAAATAAATTGTTTGCTCAGGGTTTCTCCCTGTCTTTCATACTTAATTATGTCTTCAAGAGTTTTAATATTTTGGGCATAATTGTTGCTATAACACCACCACCACCTTTCAACAAAATATTTGTACAGGCTTGGCTTGACCAACGAAAAGAATGAGACCTGAAATGAGTTATTGATCTACTCCAGCTATGGCGTTAAGGTTTTAGGTTGAATACATCTGTTTGACTCCTTAGGTTACAGATATTTGCATGTTTAGTCTGTGTTTTCTTACATCTTTGGAGAATTTAGCTGTGCTGTCCATGTTATGTAACTGTCTGTATATGTGCATCACTGGTGAGCCTATAGCTAAAACGGTTGCTCAATATCATTGGTGTTATGGTGATTTTTCTTGACATTATTTGTATATTTTGCCAACTAAATTGTTAGTATTTCTTTTTCGATAAGTAACTAATTTATTAGAATCAGCAGACTTCACGAGAGACAAGACGCAATACAACAACAACAAACCTAGTGATTTCTCACAAGTGAGTGATATCTCACAAGTGTGGTCTTGAGAGGGTAAGATGTATGCAGCCTTACCCCTACCCTGGAAGGGCAGAGAAGTTGATTCCAATAGACCCTCGGCTGGAAAAAGGATGAAAAAAAGTAATGGCAACAAGTAAGAACAACAACAAGACAAGACACAATAGAAGAAAAATATTTATACAGGCGATACCAATTAGTTGGGAATATTTTTTAATCATTTTGATACATCTATGTTAGGTCCTATACTTTCTAGGAGTCTTTTAGCTCTATTAGAGATTCTTATGCCAGTAGGAAATCTAGTGAATTTCTAATACTTTTCATTTTTATTTTTATTTTGCATGATGGCCTGAGATGAATTTTAATGGGAAACATGATCAGTGAGAATTCATATAGCCTACTCAACTTGTTTGCAACTGAGTAGTAGTAGTTGTAACTGAATTAATAGCTTATTGGGTACTCCCATTACTGCCTTTTTTCTGTTGCAGGAAGAAGCATCATCTGCTGCACCTACAATAAAGTCTTCATCAGGGGAAGATAAGGTCTCTGGTGAGTGTTTGCATCTCCCATCTTAAGGTGGTTATATCTGATTTTCAGATATTCCTGACTCCTGACTCCTGTATGCCTGTCCATTAAACACCCTTGACAAAACAAAGGAACAAGCTCTGCTGGAAATTCTGGACCTCATGATGGCAATCATGTGAAACAGCTAAAAGAAAAGCGCTCTGTTAAATTTTTCCTTCATGCAAGTGGAAATATTGCAGCAAAGTTTTCATATGACCAGGTAGCTATTGGCCTACTTGCATCATGTCATTCTGTTGAAGATTTCCTTTTTGGCTTTTGGAAACAATGTGGATCTTATCTTCTACCAGATCCTTGTTGAAGCTTGCCGTAAAATCCCTAAAGCCAGTTGGAGTGCTAAAGAGAGGTATTCTTGTCCTTTTCTTTATTATGCCGCCCTCCACCCATTTCCTTTTCCTTTCAAATATAGTCGAAGCAGGCAACGAAACTGCTGCTACGCAATACCCCCCTCCCCACAACAACTCCACCTCAGTCCCAAGCTAATTGTAGTTGGCAACACCAATCCTCATTTCCAATAAACTTCGAAAAAGAGGAGATATGGGAATTAAAAGTCTAAAAGTAACAAAAAGCACTCCTGTTCTCTGCGACTAGATTTCATCCAAGTAGACAAACTGATAGCAAATGACATTTCATTGTATCCTTTTCTCTCATGACCGAAGACAACCATTGTGTGGATGTCAAATATATTTGTATTCTGTGTTGCCAAAAGAAAGGGCAAATGAAAAAATGTTTTTTTTCCCCGGGGAAGAACTATTCTCCCATCTCTTGAATAGCACCATCCTTAGCACTCACATTTTTTCTTTTTGTTGGAGATATAATTAAGTAAATAAAAGTGTACCCTCTCTAAGCACTTAAGCTTTTAGCTGAGATGGTTATACAATTCAACATGTTATTGGAGTAGGCAGAGGTCTTGAGTGCGAGTCTCACCGCCGGCCATAATCAAAAAGAATTTTCATGTGCTCATGAAAAAAGATCAGGCCACACGTGAGGGGACGTGTTGGAGATTTAATTAAGTAAATAAAAGTGTACTCTCTCTAACAGCTAAAGCTTTTAGCTAAGATGGTTACACAATTCAACACTTTTGTTTTTGGCTTTGTTGTGTTATCAACCGTTAGTTTGTCAGTTGGCCAAGTATCTTAAATCATGTTTGCCAGGGTTGAATTCGAAATTCAAATGCAGTGAGTCCCTCTATATATATGTTGCAGGTTATGGATGTTTCCTTTGTCATCGTTGTCCATAGCAGGAAAAGTTCTTCGTGAAATTTCAGGCTCCAATCTGGAGGTGAGGAGTTGAAAATTCTTTTGCTCTCCTCAAATCACTTTCCCAACTTCTGATGAGAATACAATAAAAATTAGGAGTTAGCTTTGGTGGACCTTGTGCATATGTTTTTTTCCATAGAATCCGGTACTTAAATATCTTGAATCTTCTTTGGTTCCATTTAATTAAGCTAATGTTGGTTCATCTTTAACATGTAAGTTGGAGAATTTAGATCCTCTGGTACAACGTGCCATTGCTGCTGCTTCTGCGATGCCTGACCTTCGAGGTAAATCACTGCTGCTCTGCTATACTGCCGTGGAAATTCCATGGCGATGCTTATCATGAAATAGATTATCAAGAAATAACAGAAATGAGCTAGATTTTTACTGCAATTTTCTATTAGGTGCTTGCTTTGAGATTACTGTGCAGAGTAGATAGTAAATTCAAGTATTAGACAATGTACAAGTTGAACAGCTGGTTCAACGCCACCTTGAACGAATTCTTTTATGCTGGTACTTGTGTCATCTTAGGCCCATGTATTGCCGTCAATACCTATTAGACAATCATTTCTCATGGTATGTATTGTGAAAGAATTTGAGCATCCAATCCAAAATCTTTAGGCAATGGGTGGAGTATGTCAAGACCTTAATACACCTTTGTGATCCTTTACCCAATTAATTTGGGACAATTATGTAACTCAAAACACCTTTCCACACATATAAACTGATTTCTGGGTTTACAGGTAACAAGACTTACGAGTGTGAGAAATGGCTTAGCACACATTTTCGTACCGTGTGAAAGAATATGAATATCTAATCCAAAATCTGAATGCAACGGGTCGAATAGTCTTAGTCCTTCATAAACACCTTTGGTAGCTCTTATACAATTCGTATTAGAAGGGTCGTGCTAGCATATTTTCTGTCCATTTCCTAGATTTTGATAGGACATCTTATCCTCATCTATGTAGCACCTGCTTTTATATATCAATAAAACATTCATTTTGTATACAAGAGCAGTTCGTCTAGCTTTGTATGTGTATTTAGTTTTTCTCTTTTCACCAGATCATTATGAATTCATTCCAAATAGTATTGAATCAAAGCTGATGCCTTTTCAGCGTGAAGGGGTCAGGTATGTTATACAATTCTTTTGAAGTTTTTGAGCTTTTCCTTTATTAGTCAATTTGATCTGTAGGAAGGGCACGCTGTTCTTTGTTCTTTGACTAAAAAAGGAGGTATAACATTTTTCTGTTCAGATTTGCATTACAGCATGGAGGGCGTATCCTATTGGCTGATGAGATGGGACTTGGAAAGACTCTTCAGGTTTTGGCTAAAACTATGCCAAATTGAATGTTGGTTTAGTCATTTACCTGCTACATGCTGATATTTTCATATAACAGCAATATCAAGTTAGTAGCAAATTTAATGTTTATTCTTTCAGGGTACAACGTTTTACTGGTTATGGTATTGTATTTTTTTTTCTTATGATGTCTCACTTTAGGCCCTAAGTTCTAGCTTGATAGCTAGTTGAGTTATTAATTGTCCGGCATGGATGATATAAAGGGTTCTAGTGGACCCCACCTTACCTTAAAAATTGGTTTGGATGTTCATATTATTTTACATAGTAACAGAGCCAACCTATGGTAAGCCGTTCTCGCAAGTGTTAGGCTGTGTTAAATTCACGTGTGTGCTTTAACAAAATGACTGTTTCAGGCTATGTTGCTCGGACTCTCCGAAAATATAGATGGGTGCTTGCCCGATCCTCCAAAAATAGTGTATTTTTGGAGGATCCGACACGGGTGCGGCAACTGTTTTGGAGAGTCTGCGCAACATAGGTTCCAGGCTCAAAAGCACAATGTCATGGCATCAAATATGTGCGTGTTGAACTGTGGACAAAAATTCTTTCTTAAAGAAAAAATAGTGAATAGGACGAGAATTTACTCAAATTTGAGTCAACAATTGTGGCTCATCTGCAAGCTTCGACAGTCATGTACTTCTTCTACTGCTGCTCCTCTGCTGCTATTTATATTTGCATTTCCGCTTTAGTTCTCCTGTCTTGGGTTATGATTATGTTGTTATTTTGCTCCTTCCTTCTATTGTGTAATGTCTAGTCTGACTTTGTTCTTGCATTACAACCCAAAATCACTTTGTCAGATCTTTTTTTGCCTTCAAACTATGAACTTAAGCTGATTGAGAGTCAATGTTGACAGTTGATAGCCAATTGGTTACCTAAATATGCCTTGTCAAAAGTGATCATTTTTTGTTTCTCTCAACTATATTTGACATAGATGGTTTTATATTTTCAGTTAGCATGTGTTTTACACACCTCAATCCGTAACTGATATGCATAATTATATGACCAAATGTGTGACATACGTATAATCAAGTTTTTTATGGTCGGGATTTTCTTTGACATGGATCTTTGGTTGCCCTATCTCTATGTATCATACATGTTTTATTTCTTTTCACATTTGCAGGCTATCGCTGTGGTTTCATGCATCCGCGAATCATGGCCAGTTCTTGTTCTTGTTCCATCTTCCTTACGGCTTCACTGGGCTTCTGTAAGTCATGGTAATTTTTGTATGTTATCAGGAGTTTTGCCTTGCACTCACTGTTTTTGGTGCTTAATGCAGATGATTCAACAGTGGCTGAATATTCCATCATCGGAAATACTTGTATGGTTCGATAACTTTTTTCCTATTTTTCTTTTATAGAGAAGTAAGTTGCTGATGATTGCGCAGTGAAATTTAGAACAGTTGAATGAAATTAATGTTTGTGTAGACGGGTTGAGTTTCTTGATGTTTTAGCATTGTTCGATATCTTGAGATCTAAATATGATGATTTCACAAATATGTATAGTATCATGTCAATTGCTGCATTAGTATTTTACAATTCAATTTGTGGAGTTGGTTATACTTCAAATTTAGCTCTGTGCACTCCTTGTTTTTACATGAAAGAATTCACCCGAGCTCTTAAATCCTCAATTTCACTTCAAGTAGAAGTTTCACGTTTTTGAATGTTACACAAGGAAATAAGGTGTAAATATCATAATAAAGTTAATTTAGTCTGGTGTTATAGATATTTACTATATTACACTAGATTTTGGGATAATTAAAGATGTTAGATAATTAGTATTTCTTGTGCTTGTACTTAAAATTTAGCTTTCTTCATATATGATTAAATTGGTTAATCACTTAAAGAGAAGTTGTATTTACTAGACAACAACTATAACTCAGTCCCAACCAAGTTGGGGTCGGCAAGCTTTAATTACTACAACAACAACAACAACAACCTAGTATAATCCCACTTAGTGGGGTCTGGGGAGGGTAGTGTGTACGCAGACCTTACCCCTACCCTGGGGTAGAGAGGCTGTTTCCAAATAGACCCTCGGCATCCTTCCCTCCTAGAACTTCCCACCTTGCTCTTGGGTAGACTCGAACTCACAACCTCTTGGTTGGAAGTGGAGGTTGCTTACCATCAGAACAACCCCTCACAAGCTTTAATTACTAGAAAATGAAAAAAAACATAAAGGTTATAGGTGAAAGCCAAGGATGGGCCCGAGGTGCCAATCTGAAAAATTAATGTTGGTTAACCTAATTAATATGGTTTAATTTGTTGTATTTCTGCCTAATAATTTGAGTATTTCTTTGTATTCTTAAAATCAAGTTATACACAAATTAATTCTCTTCATCAATAAATCCGACATTGTTCCTCATTTCTCAAACTTTTCTTAAAATCAAGTTATACACAAATTAGTTATCTTCATCAATAAATCCGACATTGTTCCTCATTTCTCAAACTTTCATCATAAAAACTATTCTGTGAACTGGCTTTGCTTTTTCTACCTCGCTCCATAGCTTTTTTGTTCAACTTTCAAATTACTTTGTAAATATTTCTACTGCAGTTTCTTGTTAATGGGTACTGAATAAAATACCCTCAACAATAAATAAAGGAAAGCTTTCAAATTACTCTCGCCAAATTTCACGAATCTCTATCGCTGCGGCAACAACAGTGGCCAAAGGTTTCCACGTGGAAGACAATGGCTCGCAGGGTCAGACCCCCATGTTTGGTTCTCCATTTCCAGCAATAGCCATGCTCTCCCCTTTTTTTGACACCTACTTTCAGTTCAATCTCCTCTGTGAATCAGTAGTCAGTGATCTGGACTGCACACTTCATCAATGATTTCTTCATTTGGTATTAAGAGCAATCTTTTGTCTTGGCAAATTTCTGTAAGGCCATAGGTGCCTTCTAGTCTTCTAAGTTCATTCTACAAATTGGACTGCAAATATCATTGTTCCCCACTATAGAAATACTTGTCGTGCCCTATCTTCTTTGTCTACCACAATGTTATAGATGTAAGAAGGCAAGTTTCTAATGGGCCATCTTTTTAACTCTGGTTCAAAATTTTCTAATGTTGCACCTTAAGTTATCGCAGAATCTAATTATGTTACTGCCTACTTTGAGGTAACTTATGAGAAGCTTTTCATTGCTATTCAATTACTAGGTAAGTTGATTAACAGTTCTATGTTTACGTGCAATGGAACCTTAAAGAGCAAGTGCCACTAGAGAGGAATGTAATGTTACAAACAAGTCGCATTTCAAGTTCCCAGATAATTAATATTTTTCTATTACACAGGTGGTTTTATCTCAATGGGGTGGTTCAAATAAGGCAGGATTTAAAATAGTGCCTTCAAACACTAAGAAGTCCGTTCACCTTGATGGTGTGTTCAACATAGTATCGTACGACATAGTCCCTAAGCTTCAAGATCTACTTATGGCATCAACTTTTAAGGTAAGTACAGTACATTATCTACAGGATCTGACATCTGCTGTAATTCAATTCTCTAATACCTGAACAATTTGAATCCTTAGTACCTTATCTTTTGATGGACCTTGACGTTGTATTCAACATGGCTCAGTATATGTATTTGTCTATTATTGTGAGTGATATAACATGACTGAAAAGTTAAAAGACCTTTTTTGTTATCTGGATTTTATTGCATTCTTATTTGCTTGGATACCCTTTTGTTATAGAGGCTTAAGATCTTCAGTCTTTGGATGTTGATACTTCTCTAACCTCTTGATTATTGTGTTTATATTAAGTGCTTTGTGTTGGATTTCCCCTAATGGTTGGCATTTTCATGCTACTTAATGACTGTTATCCGTGATGATATGTTTATTCAGGTTGTTATTGCAGATGAATCACACTTCTTGAAAAATGCCCAAGCAAAAAGAACCGGTGCTTCACTTCCCTTATTACAGGTCTGCTTCCTTTCTTTTATAAAGAAAAGGTCTGTGTGCATTCTCACTGTGTTCAGGGGTGGGTTTGTTCTATAGTGTTCTCACTCAATGATGATGGATGTATTACTTTTTTCCAAAAAAAGAAAAAAGAAGATGGATATATATCATTGTAGTTACTTGTGCTCGATACATGGAGGCATCTCTTGATACTTTTTACAGTAACCTTCATCCATCTAAAAAAAAAATGGTAAATGGAAAAGAGGCACGCATCAATTAGTTCAGTGCACCACCCTGAACTGTATGCAATATATATTTCAAGATACAGTTCACAACAGAGAAGTTCAACTCATGGTTATCAAGTTGACAAAGTTCAGATGAAATTTCACATCTGCTTTGTCTAAATCTTTCTGTAGTATGAAACATATCGAAATGAACAAGAAAGAAAAGAAACAAAAGTATCAGTTGGCCTCTGAACAAATGACTCTTTGAAAACTTGGTGGGAAATTGGTTGAATACTCCCATCCAAGTTGGTGAGCATGAAAGAGGGATTAAGTGGAACAGAATTGACTGGGTGATAGGGTCATGGAAACGCTTGTTTCTTCCATATATTGGACCTTAGCTCCAACATTTTTTACCAAATCTATAAATGGAAAGGAGTGGTTCTGATGAACTTACATTTTGACTACTGCAGAAAGCTCAGTATGTGATATTGCTCAGTGGAACTCCTGCTTTATCAAGGCCAATTGAACTATTCAAACAGGTATACAATATATTGATAAAAAAGTTTTTTATTGGTACTCTGCATACAGTTCTTAACTACTATCAAGTTTCAAATAGAAGGGAAAAAAATTATTTATTGGGGGTTTGTGATCTAAAACTGTGTGCTTGACAGCTGGAGGCCTTGTATCCTAATGTATATAAGAATGTGCATGAATATGGCAACCGCTATTGCAAGGGTGTAAGTCAAAACTCCCCTGCATCAGAAGCCTTTTCTGACATCTTACAATAACAAAGAAGTGCTCTAACAGGTTTGCTGACATTCTAGGGCATCTTTGGAGTTTATCAAGGTGCAAGTAATCACGAAGAGCTGCACAGTCTAATGAAAGCAACGCTGATGATTCGGAGACTGAAAAAAGATGTTCTTTCTGAGCTCCCTCAGAAGCGGAGGCAACAGGTATAAAATTTGGACTTACATTTTGATGGTTCTGGCCACATGACTTCATCTCATTCTCTCTCACTTCGTTACAGGTTTTCCTAGACTTGGGGGAGAAGGAGATGAGACATGTTAATATTTTATTTCGTGAGGTATTCTTGTATACCTTTGTGATTATACTTTATTGGCCCCTTCCCACCCAATAACTTGAAGGGGACTTTGGACCAGAAATGCTGTTTTTTCTGTTTTTAATCATCTTGGTTTATGCATTCAATGACCTTTATTTATTCCAGTTAACCTCCTTTTGAATTTTCAGCTATGAATACCTTAACGTCTCTTGTGGTACTTCTTACTGGAAACTTATTATTATTTCTTGAAACTTCCTTTTGCTAATTTGAATTTAAAGAAACGGATTTAGAGAAATATATGATGCTTGATAGTCCGGTTCAAAGATTGTAAAGAACTTTCTTTGATAATGATGCCTGACAGTCCTTGATCTTTGAGGAAGCATTTTTACTTAATCGAATGTTGCATCCTGTAGTTGGAGGTCATTAAGGGGAAATATAAATTAGCTCAGTCCGAGGAGGAGGCTAAATCTCTTAAGTTTGCAGAGAAGAGCCTCATCACTAAGGTACATCTGCAAATTTAGATTATGATTACTTATTTATTTCTTTTTAATCAGTTTGGAGAGTTGAGTGCTATATCAAGGATTCTTGAAAATTATACTGATCTTATCCTGGTTTAACTGCATGATATGCTTCTCTTTGCCTCTTGCGCCTTGAGCACTTGACTCACAATATATCCCTTTTCTCCGAAAACTTCTGCTGTCAGAATAGTGCTCCTGTGTGTAGGCCGATTGAAAAACTTGTCCTCTGGGAAGGTAAGTAGACCACAAATAAATTAGGAGTTTATAAGAGAAATTTGCAGATTGAACTCAAGTCAAATTGAGGGACGCAACAATATTCTGTTCTGGCATAATGTGCTGCTAGGGGCACACACCTAAGTGTTTCTGTGTAAAATGAGCGATGTGATTGATGTAGAAAGCATAATGAGCTTCCTCAGTCTCCTAGAGTAATAGGAGCTGAGTCTTTGTGACCTTGTTGTCAAATCCATGCACAATTGTCCTATAAAAAGTTGACAACTACTAAAAGTTAATGCTAGAAGAACAGACCATCCAAGAAAATAATGGCAAAACCACTTAAGAATTGTCTGCAGTCTCAATCATAGTATCTGGCACATAGAAAGTATTGTTGTTTGAAAAAAAATTCCGTATCATTTGCATTGTTCATGTTGGCTAAGTTTTATTTGATCAACTGGAATACCCACCGATTAATACAATATGAGCTGAATTGCTGTTGGCCCGATAGGGTAGATTAATGTGCATGAAGTTTTTATTTGGAGAAGGTAAATGTTACTATAATTTACAGAGATACTGGAATAAACCTGGAAATCTTCTGTTAGTCTTAAATTACTGTCACCTTGTGTTAACAGTGCCTAATCTCAGACATCTTTTACCTGCATGCTGCCCATACTTCTGGGGCTGCTTTAGACTTCTCTGGGCGCCCTATTTCTTTAATTGCTGGTGCGTAATAATGACATTTTACAAATTTGCTCTAGGTTTCTTACATTGCTCACTGCCATTTTTTGGATTTTTTTTGTTTCTAAAAACTTGATTTGGCTGCTTTGTTTTTACCAAAGTTCTAAACCCTATTCTTTGCTTGTTGGGCTGCAGATTTACACTGCCTCTGCTGAGGCCAAAATTCCAGCAGTTTTGGATTACCTAGGAACCATGGTTGAGGTATGGCCTTGGTTTCTTCTACATCCTAGATATTCAGAATACAAAGTGAAAGCATCTCCAGCTGCTCTATTGGAATGTTCTTTCTTTACCTCTTTCATCACGTTGGATTAAAAGACAATACCATCTGTAAGGGAGAAGAGTACAAAGGGAAAAGGAAGCACTATTCTCATGTTGAAGAGCCAAAAAGGAAGATAAAATCAGAAAATATTGGCCGTTGAATTTCTTTGGAAATTAGAAAGATATTGCCTTTCCATTAGATAGAAGAAAGGGAACTCCAGTATCAGATACACAACCTACAGATAAATAAGGATATTGGAAGCGCTGTTTTAACTCGATGTGAGTTTACTCAAAACAACCAAGTTGCAACTTGAGGTCTAGGTGTTTGAGACCTTACTAATAATGACAACACATGTCAACTAAAACTTGTCTGATGTACAACTTCTCATATAAACTTATTTTCGAGTCAAGTGCGAGTTCAACTTCTCATATAAACTTATTTTCGAGTCAAGTGCGAGTTCAACTTCTCATATAAACTTATTTTCGAGTCAAGTGCGAGTTTCAAGTTGTTAAGTGATGCTCGTAGGGTCCTTGCATCAGTTCCATTGTTTACACCAAAGAGTGCTCTGTCATGCAAAAAGTGGCTGTCCTTCTATCCAACACAATGATTTATGTTTTGTCTATAGAGCAGTTGCACGTCCTCTCCAATATGCCAACTTCTTGCTTCTTCATATAAGCTTCGATATCCTTCTTGTTCTTTTTGGTGTAATAACTGTAGTTTTTTCAAACATGCAGGCAGACTGCAAGTTCCTGATATTTGCGCATCATCAACCAATGATTGAATCGATACACAACTATTTACTTGTAAGATTTGCATGTTTTAGTTGAAATTCGAGAATTGTAGACTATTTGAATGTTCCCTTTGTTTTGCAGAAGAAGAAGGTTGGTTGTATTAGGATTGATGGCAGTACTCCATCAGCATTACGACAAGCATTGGTAACAGATTTCCAGGAAAAAGAAACAATTAAGGCTGCAGTGGTAATGTCATGGATCTATTATAATTAGTCAAAGAAACTGTGTAATTTGACCATATGACTGGTTTCCTGGTTGATCTATAAATAAAGTGCAAAAGGGAGGTTATGCAAAATGGGAAATAATATTGTTATAACTGTTGTATTATAGCTATCCATCAAAGCTGGGGGTGTCGGGTTAACATTAACAGCAGCAAGTACAGTGATATTTGCAGAATTATCATGGACACCAGGTGACCTTATTCAAGCCGAGGATCGAGCTCACAGAATTGGCCAGGTGAGCAACATAATGTTAGATAATTGTTTGAAGATATTTTTCGTTCCTGAATTATTTTCAAATCCGCTAGTATACATGGCTTGGTTAATTGGCTGTTGTAGCAAGCTGTTGTGATTCATTAGCACTTACAGCAACAATAACAACAACAACAACATACCCAGTAAAATGGGGTCTGGGGAGAGTAGAGTGTGCGTAGACCTTACCCCTACCCCGGAAGGGTAGAGAGGTTGTTTCCGGGAGAACCTCGGCGATTCATTAGCACTTAATGCAACCAAAAATAGGAATATAAAAGGAGTATAAGTTGGAAGACACTGATTCATTTGCAGTATTTCGCTATTTCCTATCTGTATTCCAGTAATTTTGGTTTAAATAACGACTAAATTATGGGTGTCTCTGCATGTTAAGTTAGCAGACTACAGTAGCGTTAATTCTCTAAGAAATCAATATATTCAGGAGTCAGAACTTTAATGGATGTGCTTCCTTTCTAGGTGTCCTCTGTCAATGTGTGTTATCTGCTGGCAAATGACACTGTTGATGACATTATTTGGTACGTCCTGTTGTTACTAATAGAGCTTTCTAATTTATTTGAGAGTGAACATGCTAAAGGTAGAAGTTCTGGTGTAATGGCTATTCTTATGACTTTTGTACAGGGATGTTGTTCAGAGCAAGCTGGAAAATCTCGGACAGGTCTTCTACTTAATTCTCTATTGAATACTTGAGGTACAAAACTAGCACCCTCGCTAATAAAGTTACAAATGTGTATGCAGATGCTTGATGGCCACGAGAAGTCCTTGGAAGTTTCGACTAATCAGTCCTACAGCAGCCCTTCAAAACAGAAGACCCTCGACTCCTTCATAAAGCGGTGTAATAACTCACCACCTCATGAGCTCAGGAAAAAACATTGTCATCAGTGAGCAATGAGCACTCAAAGAACAAATATTAAACCCCCGTCTCATATACACAGTAGAGGAAATCGGTGGTGTGTATATTCGACTAGTCTATGAATACTTGTTTAGCAGTAGTACGGAGCATTCCCTCATTTTGTTTGATAGAGGGTAGTAATATGCTATGTTTCCTTTTTGGGCTATCTAACACCTTTTCAATTTGTCAACTATGTTATGCCTTACTGTCTCAATATCTCGGATATAGAATGTACGTTTAATATCAATCAACTACGCCTTAATCCCAAAAAACCTGAGATGCTTTTGATCATTTTTTCCCCTTCCCCTATTTTGTTAGCCATGCCTATTCTTAAAATATGCTTAATTAAGTCAATGGGAAGAGATGGTGTTATCAGTTCTCTGTATGCTTTAACATGGTGAAACTGTAAAAACGAGCAGGTAAAAATAGGTCCGTATGGTATATTTTAGATGAATAGTATTCGACTGAACACGAAAACTGTAAGTCACTGACAACAGTATTTGATCGAACACAAACATTAAGAAAAATGACTTTTCCCATATCAACTACTAGTAAATACTAGTGCCAAAAGAAGAGAAAATTTAAAAGTAAATAATGTTGCTACAACGGATCAAAAAAAAGGTGCCATATAAAATGAATTGACCAAAGTACAGTATAGCATGACATAACAATCACTAAAGTCTCAGTAAATAATAATATACTATTTACAAAGGAATATAGCAAACGTAGTAAATAATGATAATATTTACATTATCAAAAAGCAATCCAAAACCCATTGCTAATCCTAAAAATCACTTCATATCCTACCTAATGCATTGAAAGAAAAGAACATCTTAACGCACGGCATTGGCTAGCCCTACTTCTGGATATCTACCAAGCAAATTGGCTGCAATCAAACTCACATCCTCTAAACCAACCCCAATACACAAAGAACTATTACTGCTAGGAGCAGAGTTAACAGAGACAGAATCACCAGCTAGGAACGCGGCGGAGCTGCTGCTGCTACTACACCCTGAAACTCTGACATTGGGACCAACTTTACATTTTCCCATGCATTTGCATCCTGAGACTGCAGCTTCAATCCCAACCATCTGCTGAAATTTCTCTAATATCGCCCCAGCGCCTGATCTCTTGCATTTACCCCCCATACATACTTCAATCTTCTTCGTCCCCGCTGCTGTTGTTGTAGCAGCTACAGCTGCATTAGGGCTGCTGCCTACATTGCCAATGTAGCGGTCACTAGCTTCCAAGCAGTGTTCCTCGCTTCGCTCTAAAATAGTAGGGACAGGTACTACTAGACTCGTCATCCTCTCTGTTGAGTCCTCATTGGAAGTTGATGATTTGCTTGAGATCTCTACTGATGTATCCACTTCCGGATGTTGAGTCCGAGGCTCAATCATATGATTCTCTATTGTTGATGTTGCATTCTCGAGTGCACGTTCACATGCCTCCGGTATTGTTTGGGCAAGAGATTCTATTTTCAGGCTTTTCATGTCAACCAAATTTTGACATTCATCATCGCTTGATTCACTTGATTCGGAAGAAGAGCTTGAAGATGATGACATTTCACGGTTCGTTATGCCTTGTACTTGACTTGCTCCTTTCATTTTCATGAGTGCTTTTTCTTCTTTTCTTTTCCTCTTCAACTCTTTCTCCTCTGCCTTTAGCTGTTGAAGTTGTCCTAACAATAGCTCTGCCGTTTCCTGAATAGAGAGGAAAGGCAACATAAACAAACTGGAAGAGAAATATTCCATATAGTTCTAACTTATTTACTACCACAAGAATAGAAATAAAAGAAATTATATTAATATTTGGTTAGTCATCTAACACATCTAATTGCAAGGGTGGATGTAGCCTTAGGGCTACGGTTTCACATGAAATAATAACTTTTGACACAGATATATATATTTAAAAACCTACTAAAATCTCAACAAATATTAGATTTGAACCCATAATTTTAACAGCATAGTGAAGTTCAAACTTGAGAATCCGCTTGTGTATTTGCACTTCTATCTAACTTGTGCAATTTTGTGTGCCCATTAACTAGTCTAAACCTAATACAACTAAACTGGTCGATTCGAGCAATTGATTGAGCAGAATTATATTTTGGAGTATTAAACTATGAAGATCATAAAACAGGGATACGGGTGTCAACAGGGGCAGAGCTAGGTGTGCAGAAGGCGCCAAAAAATACATTGTTTTTCCTCCATGTATATATGTTAGATATTGAATCCTCTCAACTTCTTCGCATGTTTACTTTTTTTCATTTTTTGAACCCCTTGGTGAAAATCCGGCTTCTACCTCTGGGTGTCAAATACCAAATCAGTAAGCTAAATCTAGGATTTTAGATTTGTAGATCTATAGACAACATAGGTGCAAAACTAGGTTTGAACTTAGTAAAATTATATATTTGTATACTAATATATATTGCTCAAACCTGAACACCAACAAAAAGTTGATCATCTCACAAGATCAGTTTAACTTCTGATTTATTACAACAAACAAGACAATAACTTTACACAGATTGAATAATTGCATAACTTAATTTAAACAAACAAGATAATAACAACACAATTCAAATTTGAGAAATACAGAAAATTAAATCATTAAGAACTTACCGAAATAGTCTTCCCTTGAACTTGATCAACCAAACCAATATCAGAACCAAAACCAAAACCAATTCCCATCTCACTCAAATTAGACAAATCCCTAGACAAACCCTTAAGCAATTTCATCTTCTTCTTCGTCTTTTTCAACGCCACGTCATTCTCTTTGTTCTTCTCTTTCTTCCCACACCTAATAATCCTACTACTACCTCTACCAGAAGAATTATAATACTCCAAATAACCCTCATCTTTAAACCCAGAAACCATTAACTTTTTCGATTTCAAACTTCCCCTAATTTCTGTAAAACTTAACATGGACAATTTTGAACTAGAAGAGTTATGGTGAAAGCGGTTGTTGTTAACTCCGGCAACAGCGCCGGCGACGGAAGGAAATCGGCGCAAAACTCCGGTAGAGGCTTCCATTTTTTGTTTAGACGCTGAAGTTCTTTTGATTGAGCTTCACCGTCAAACCGAACAAAGATTTTGGTTTTTATATATACAAAGAATTATTCCTTGTTCGATGTAATAACGGAGAAGTTTCACTAACTGTTTTATGACACGTGGAAGGTATTGGTTGGTTGAATATTACGTGGCAGTGGATTTGTGCTTTGCGCAGGTGAGCTTGCTACCATTTTCGGTTACCCACGTTTTTCCTTCTTCCCGCCATGCTTTTTCTTATGTTTACGACCGTTGGATTGTATTTATTAAAATCGACGGCTAGGATTTTGCCTTGTGTACGCCACGTGGAATGCTTGCTGATTACGTGGCAATTGCTGTTTTTACTTTTTTTTTCTTGCTTCTTTGGTTGTGATATTAATAACAAGAAATCGTAAAGTGGGAACAAAAGGTTAACTGTAATTTATTTAGAAAATTTTAATATAATAGTGAGATGTAGAGATAAATATGATTCAGACATTGAAAGATAAATGTGATTAAAATTATAAATAAAAAAAGGTAATTAAAAGGCAATAAAAATATTGTATTTTTCTATTTTGAGTGATTAAAATGTACTTTTATGTCGAGCTTTAATAGAGGATTGAAAAATCAAACAATAACCATATTAACTTATTAAGTTCCCTTTTGTTTTTGTTTTTTCTAATATGAAAAGGAAATTGTTAAATTATTCAATTAGATAATAATTGAATAATTTTTTCAAGTTGATTCAAATTATTCTAACATTTTTATTACTTATTTATATTTGTTTGGGGTACAAAAAAAACTTTTAGAAAGAGATTTTGCTACGGAAAAAGCCTTTAATGCTATCGAATATTCCTTTCTTTTCCATATTTCTTTACGAACGCATTTTTTTGATTTGAAACTGCCATTTAAAAATTAAAAAAATATAATATACGCTTTTATATATGCTTTGTCGACTTTGAAAAGTGATCGATATCTCATAGGCCAGGCTTTGGTTAGTACCCCTTTTTACGAAATCTTTGCTTGGACGACTTAAGAATTCTCCAAATTTGAAAAGGATTAGTCCTTTAAGTAATCACTTATGAAACAATATAAAATTATTTCTATTTTTCTTTAATTACTTTCCTTATCTATTTTAATAAAATTAAACATTACTTTTACTATCAAATCAAAAACTATAATTAGAGTGAGGTTAAAGTTATTTTCAGAGCTAGTCCGAGAAACATAGAAAATAAGTATCACCATAGAAGAAAAAATAACGACTGACAGGATGGATTGAAAGTAGACTCTGACAGTTGTAATTTTATTTGAATTTAGGTTTTGTGCACTAACAATATTTAGATTCTTGACACTATCAGGTTACATTAGCTTACAATAACAAGTAATTCTTGATATAGAGTCTGATCTGGTGACATGAAAAGATAGAATGATAACCTACTATATGCCTATAATTTTAAGAATTTACAATGTCAAAAATGAATTGACACTGTTATTATATAACTTAAATACATACTTCTTTCGTTTCAATCTATTTGCCGCACTTTCCTTATTACTTTTATCTAAAAAGAACGACACATTTTTATATTTTAAAAAAATAATTTAATTTATCCATTTTACTCTTAATGAAAAGCTTGTTATAGCCACACAAATATTATGGTTCTACCAACTTTTATCTTTTAAGTTTTTGAGACCACAAATTTTAAAAATTTTCTTTTTTTCTTCCTCTTAAACTCCGTGTCAAGTCAAACTATGTCACATAAATTGAGAGGAGTATCATTTTAAGTATAAGGTTGTAGCCATGTCTTCCATCTTTCATTCTCCTACTAGTCAAATGTCCAAGCAATCCCAAAAGCTATTATGAAAGAAAAGAGAGAAGTATTGATGCTTCATTCCTCCATGAGTAAGAAAGAATATGGAATACTCCATTAATAATTGCACAATATGCTCAACAAAAGAGAAAATGAAAGAGATTAAGAAATTGTAGTTCCCTTGCCAACATTACATTTCCTTGTACCTTAATATGTACTGCTTCGTTAGAAATAGCAGGTGCCCGATGAAACAATCGATAGATGCATAAACTAGACTGAATACCATTTAACAATAGAACCAGCGAAATTCTGCAAGTGGGGTCTAGGGATAGTGGTATATACGCAGATCTTATACCTACCTTGTGAAGATAAAGAGCTTGTTTACGATAGATCATCGGCTCAAGAAAGGACTAGACACTAAAAAAAGCAGGCTGGTGCACTAAGCTCCCGCTATGTGGGGGGTCCGGGGAAGGCCGGACCACAAGGGTCTATTGTACGCAGCCTTATCCTACATTTCTGTAAGATGCTGTTTCCACAGCTTGAACCCGTGACACTATTATTATATAAAAAACATGTACTACTTCATAGTGCTAGTAGACTTTGATATTAGAGAAGCATAAATACCATCTTCTCTATTAATCAAAGTTTCATGATTTCCTTTTTCAACAATGACTCCATCTTTGATTACTGCAATAACATCCGCTCCTTTAATTGTGGATAGCCTATGAGCCACCACAACTGTAGTTCTGCCTTCCCTTACTCTATCAAGTGCATCTTGAACTACTTTCTCAGACTCAGAGTCAAGTGCACTTGTGGCCTCATCTAGTAGTAGTATCTTTGGACACTTCACTATTGCTCTTGCAATTGCAACTCTTTGCTTCTGTCCACCAGATAGTTGTATTCCTCTTTCACCAACTAGTGTGTCATAGCCCTGCACATTAAGGTGAAAAGGAAGCAAATTGCATATAGTCTATGAGGCAAGAAGTTGAGAATGAAATGGCAAAGGACATAGATTAAGTCTATCTTAGATGATTCTTTATATATATGTCTTGACATACGCGTGTTGAACGGCTATGACTTTAGATATTCATGTAAATTTTTCGAGATACACCCAAAGTTAAAAAGACTCCATGCATTCATATTTGATTTGTACACGTAATGAATCCATGTAACATAGGACATAATGCAATGCCGTATGCTTGCAGAAGCAGTATCGGCCTATTGTCATAATTCATCTTGTAAGTAGGTTTGGTCTAGAACTATGATGGTTTAAAGTCTACATCATGTCCAAGATAGATATTCGGTCTATTGTATATATACATATTATTTTTTGAAAAAAGTGTTATTACAAGCACACACAAAAAATTCGAAGCAATGCCGGATAACATCCCTTAGTGTGTATGTGAACTTACACACAAGAAAGGTGACCAAGAACCTATTTTAGTGAATCTGATCAATAAAAAAGGCAGCACGGTGCACTAAGCTCCTACTATGCGTAGGGTCCGGAGAAGGGTCGCCGGGTCGGACCACGAAGGTCTATTATACGCAGCCTTTACCTTGCATTTCTGCAAGAGGCTGTTTCCACGGCTCGAACCCATGACCTCCTGGTCACATGGCAGCAACTTCACCAGTTACGTCAAGGCTCCCCTTGTAACAGCTACAATTTCATTCCACAAAATGTTACCTGTTGTAAGCCACTGATGAAGTTGTGAGCATTGGCTAACTCAGCAGCAGCTAATATTTCTGCTTCTGTGGCATCACTTTCTTTTCCATATGCTATATTTGCTCTGATTGTGTCATTGAACAATATAGGCTCCTGACTTACCAGTCCCATTTGCTGTCTCAACCATTTCACTTTCAGATTTTGAATTTCTATGCCATCTAATGTGATTAGGCCTGAATGAGGATCATAAAATCTTTGCAACAAAGAAATAACTGTTGATTTTCCGCTCCCACTTTCTCCTACTAGCGCAACCGTCTAGCATAAAGAAATACATTTTTTACATCAGAATCATTGACAAATCGTGTCATAAGACCGCAAAAAAAAGTTGGAATAATGCATTAGAATTTACCTCACCAGAGCTAATGATTAGGCATAGATCTTTTAGAACTTGAGCCTCAGGTCTACTTGGATAATTGAAACTGACATGTCGAAACTCAATATTTCCCTTCACATTTTCTAATGTCATTCCTGAGTTATCACTTGAGTCTATCTTGGATTGCCTGTCAAGAAGTGCAAAGATAGAAGATGCACCACTTTTGGCTTTGGTGGAATCAGGAGCAAGGCCACCTGATTGAGAAATCGCGGTAGCTGTCAAGCTAAGACCATAGAAAACCTGAAATTCAGAACTAGGAAAATTAAAACAACAAAGAGAAGAAACTTGATACAAAATCTTATCTTTAGCTCACAAGACTTACCCGAAAAACCTCAGCAAATGTGACCTTACCGGACTCAATCAATCGAGCACCAGCATAAAAACTGGCAGCATAGACAGAATACAAGCAGAGCATTGAAAAACCAAAGCCTGCACCACTCAATAACCCTTCTTTTATTCCAGCTCTAACTGGTTCTTCACATTTTCTTTTGTATAGTTGCACCACTTTCTCTTCAGCAGAGAAAGAAGCTACTGTTCTTATACTTCCAACTGCTTCACTGGCAACTTGACTTGCATCCTCGTATAATTTCTGCAGAAAAATTTCAATTGCATTAAGAAAACTCATCTTGCAACTTTTCGTTAGTACGGAAGTTTGGAGCTAACCTTAGCATCAGCGGCGAAACCACTGACATATTTCATGTGAAGATATCCATTTAATCCAATTAGAGGCAACATAACTATCATTATGAGTGCCAATTGCCAGCTTGCTTCAAGTCCAATAACTAAACCAGCTATAGCTGTCGACGTATTCTGCACAACCAAAGCAAGTGACTCTCCAACCATACCTCGCACAGATGCGGCATCTGTAGATAGTCGGGTGCTAATTGCACCAATTGAGTTCTCCTTTCTGTCGAACCAACTTATCTCCATGTAAACTACTTTCTCGAAGCACATTAGGCGAATCCGCTTAATTAACTTACATCCGGCTACAGCAAAAAAGAATGTCCTCAAGGGTGCTGCCAATAAAGTAGCCAATCCTAGGCCAACAAATATCAATGACCAAAATCTTGAATGTTTTCTGAGTTCATGAGCTGGTTCATAGAAAGTCTTGATAACATTAGAAAGAAGTACCCCAAAAATAGGTAATATTATAGCATTAACCACTGCAGCTATACAACCAAGTAATAATTCTGGAATCTCTGGTTTGTTCAAAAAGGCTAAGCGACAAAGTGTGTTGTCTTTATCCTTCCTTAATACAGCTGTTGTTGAATTAAGATCATGACATTCACTAACTTCTTTCTCTGCTGCACTAACTGAAATGGACGACGAATGATGGCTGCTATTCTCGATCCTGAACGAGCCTCTACTTACTGATCTTGTTAGGATATTCTGCTTATTTGATTTGTTTTCAGGAGTTAAGATTATCTCTTCCTTGTCCAGTTCATTTGAATCTTGTTCTCCTGAACATTTGTTAAGCTCTTGCAACTGTATAAGCTGAACATATGCTCCTTCCCTATTTTGCAGCAGTTCCATGTGGGAACCTGAAAGTTTGAAAAGGATAAGAAATATAATCATACATTTTTTGCTATCATTTCTGTTCCGTACCGTTGGTTTTAGGGTTAGTCTGGTAGTTTTTCTTGTCTTGGATCTCTAGTAGTTCATGTTGCTTTCCTATTATCTTTCGCCTCAGTTTCTTAGTATTCTGTTGTTGTTACAGCTCGTTTCTACTGTTTTCTTTCGTTGTTACTATTATCTTTCTGGCCCTCTATGTTGATATTGCTTGTTTCTACTGTTTCTTTTCATTTTCTTGAGCCGAGGGTCTATCAGAAACAATTTTTCTACCTTTCCAAGGTAAGGGTAAGGTCTGCGTACACACTACCATCCTCAGACCCCTCTTGTGGGATTTCACTGGGTTGTTGTTGTTGTTGTACATTTTTTGCTATCATCTTTATAATTACATTCATTTAAATTAACTAGCTAATAATCTTGAATCCGGTGTACTGGAAAAGATAGTTTATATGACACAAACCTTTTTCAATGATCTTTCCCTCTTGGATTACAGCTATTGTATCTGCATTCTTAACTGTACTTAAGCGATGCGCAACAATTACTGTAGTTCGGTTAATCATGACACTGTCCAATGTCTCTTGAACAATCCTCTCAGATTCTGTATCAAGAGCACTTGTAGCTTCATCCAAAAGTAGAATTTTGGGATCCTTCAGTATTGCTCTTGCAATAGCAATTCTTTGCTTTTGGCCTCCCGACAGCTGACTTCCGTGATCGCCCACTCTGGTGTCTAGTCCCTAAATTTGAAGGAATAATGGACAAAGCTAAACTTTCTAAGTAGCGAGAAGAAAATTTGTTAGCTATAAAGGGGCAGCCCGATATACTAAGCTTCCGCTATGCGCGGGGTCCAGAGAAGGGTCGGACCATAAGGGTCTATTATACACAGCCTTACCCTGCATTTCTGCAAGAGACTGTTTCCACGGCTCGAACCCGTGACCTCCTGGTCACACGGCAACAACTTTACCAGTTATGCCAAGGTTCCACTTCTATATTAGTTATCTATAACTTAGATGAAAAATTTAATGTCACAATATTAAATTTCATCAGTAAAATTGCAGGTGGAAGTATGGTTTACAACCAAAGTCTAAAGCCTGACCTGAGGTAAATTATCAATGAACTTGGAAGCATTGGCAAGTTGAACAGCAGCTTTAATTTCTGCAA
The DNA here is from genome assembly GCF_000393655.2 of Nicotiana sylvestris. NCBI lineage: Eukaryota > Viridiplantae > Streptophyta > Magnoliopsida > Solanales > Solanaceae > Nicotiana > Nicotiana sylvestris. Next base: position 7,783,433 of record NC_091066.1, read on the forward strand.
GAGTTGCATCGTCCTTCCCATAGGCGATATTATCCTTTATTGTTGAACCAAACAGCACAGGTTCTTGGCTAACAAGCCCGATTTTCCCCCTGATCCACCTAAGCTGAAATTCTTTGATATTTATACCGTCAATCAGAACTTCACCAGCCTGTGGATCATAGAACCTCACTATTAGACTTATCACTGTCGATTTTCCACTTCCACTTCGCCCTACTAGAGCTGTTGTCGTTCCCTTTGGTATCGACAGAGAAAAACCGTCAAATATGCTCTCCTGTGGTCTTGCTGGATAACAGAAATAAATATCCTTAAGTTCAATGTCACCACTAATGTCGTGAAGCTTCTGGCCATTCATATCATAAGGATCTATAGCTGGCTTTCTGTTTATCGTCTCAAACATTTTAAATGCTGCAGCCTTTCCAGCAGCAAATGCGCGCAAGCATGGAGATGCATATCCTAAAGAACTGCAATTAAGAGAAGAAAAAGGAACAAAGGAGTTAAAAAGACGAATGACATTAAGGCTTAGTATATCGGTGTCATCAATACATGTGGAACTGTGTGCTTTCGTATGCCATACGTGCCATTTGTTTGCAAAGAGTTTTGGATGTTAGATAAAGAAGCTCCAAGTGAGAGAAGCAAAACATACAAAGAAAAGGCAGAACGGAACCTACAAGGAGCCGGTTAGTGTAGCCATAATGACATTCATTACATCTCCTCCAGTGTAGTTGTGGTCCAAAATCATTTTTGCACCATACCATATAGCTAAAGCATAACTTGTATAGAACACAAACATAAAAACACCGAACCCGAGCCCTGAAGCCAAACCCTCTTGTACACCAGAATGATAAGCTTTGTTTAGAGAATTTTGATATTCAGAAATAGCTCTTCTCTCTCCCGTATATGATGCAACCTGAACGAAAAATCAAGCCGCTTGGTGAAAAAAAACTTATGAAACAGTTGAAAAGTAAATAAGAAAAATGACTCTTTCCAACTTTTCATACAGTTTTAATTGAGCTTATCGTCTGTTCAACCACAGTTGCAGCTTCTGAATAATGAGTCTGTGCGCGTGATGCTAGTTTTGCCAGAAGGATTGTCAAGACAGCAGAAGAGATGACAAGTGGAGGAACTGAAGATAACAAGACTAACGATAGACGCCACCCCTTAATAAAAGCTATTACAAATCCTCCAGAAAATGTAGCTGATACCTGAATAAATTTGCCAACCTGCAGTTTAATGTGAATAGAGTTCATGCTAAATCTTCTAGATATATCAAATGGTAATGATGTACATAGCTTTGTCTTTCAGAATACCTTTTGGCCGATGGCATCTTGAATAGTAAGAGTATCACTACACAGGCTTTCGATAATCACACCAGTGTTAGCCTTCTGATCAAAAAATCCAATATCTTGTCTTAGTACTGTTCTCAGATATAAGTATCTAATCCGAGCAGCCTGCCTTTCACCTGTGACCGTCCAGCAAGCCACCTCTGAAAAGATGCTAATGTAAGTACTGAGTTATTTCACTTAACAATGGCATGCGAATAGAAACAGGTAAATCATTCTGGCAGTTAAAAATACTTACGCGTAAATGTAGCAAGACCTGAACCGAATGCCAGATACATGAATTTAAGGGCTACCTGAAAAAAGTATGACACAAGAGGAAGCAATAAAATGAAATAACACTCTATGGTGGAGCTTAAAAAGGTAAGTATAACAAAGCTTGTACCTTAGAAACTTTACCAACAATTTTTGCGTTATCCACGGTCATTCCAAAGGAATCAACTAACTCCCCAAACAGAACAGCCATCAGGGGAAAACAGATTCCACTACCAACAGCTGTGATCATACCGATAACCATCAATGCATGATCTATGGGGTCCGCAAAGGCGAACAGCTTATAGTATGCAACTTCTTCGGCAGTAGCAGCAGCAGCGTCTTTCTGCTTTTTAGTCTTGTCCGATTCTCGTGGAAAATTAGAACCTTCTGAGGATTCTAAGACTCTCGTTTCCCTGTTATCGATGCCTGTTTCGATAGCATTCTCTTCTGCCATCACTCAACTGCAGCCCGATTTTCCAACTATTTACTCAGCAACTGCTATAGTTGACACGGGAATTTATACAACTGAAGAGATTGATATATAGATCAGAAAAAACTGCAATCAGTTGAAATACACATTTGAAAGCTTAAAACATTACCAAGTAACTAATGAACAATCAGAATTATGAACATTACTTCATAAACTGTGAGTCTAGAAGTATTGTCAATACTCCTGGGGAAAAAAGGGCAGTCTGGTGTACTAAGTTCCCGCTATGCGCAGGGTTCGGAGAAGGACCAGACCACAAGGGTTTATTGTACGCAGTCTTACCCTACATCTCGGCTAGAGGCTATTTCCACGGCCTGAACACGTGACCTCTTGGTCACATGGTAGCAACTTTACCAGTTACGCCTAGACTCCTTTCAAAAACGAAAAAAAAGAATATGATTGCCTTACTAGTTTTTATTCATGCAACTTGATGCTGCTGATCAGTCAGGAATGAGACATATAGAACAATAACCACTCTCTTCTATGAATAGGCATTCAGGTGGACTTCAGATGTCATAGAAAATGATGCTTTAGATATACAAAGATATATCATTTCCTACGGTTCTGACATAATATAATTAAGTCAAAAGTGCGTTCTCTCTAATAGCTTAAGCTTTTGAATGAAAAAGTTACAAACTTAAATATGGTATTCACATCTCAGCGCGTCAATTAAAAAAGAAATGTTTTCAAGTATATTTGATTTATGAAAAAGAATCAAGCACATACATGAGGAGGTGTCTTGAGAGTTAGATATATAATATAATTAAGTTAATTAAAAGTCCGTTCACCGCAACAAAAAGACAATATTTCCACGCGTTCCACCACATGAGGGAGCATGTCGATACATAATAATATAATTACATTAAAAGTTTAATATCTCTAACAACTTAAAATTACGAATGAGATGGTCGCACACTTAGCTAGCGTTTGGCCATACATTTCCAAATTTGTTTTGAAAAATCTGATGGGGTAAAGTTTAGTTTGAAGATGAAAATGTGTTTGGACATAAGTTTTCAAAGCATATTTCACTTTTTTTTTTAAAAACATGAAACATGACTTATACCCACAAGTTCTAAAAACTATCACAAATACCCAACAACACATTTATCAATAACATTCATTATATTATCGCAACCCATATTACTGAACATAAATAAATATTTGGTACAAAATTATCATTTTTATAATGAACTATATGATACACTACCGAGAAGACGAGGCAGCATTGTTATAAAATAATAAATTGTGGGCTCTTTTATAAAATACAAAAGTTTCAAGTAATTTTAAAAAAATATAATAGTGATAATTTGGGCCAAAACCAGCTACCAGCTTTTTGGGATTTGGGTTTTGAGTTTTGGAAATTTGCGAAAATATAGATAAAATCTATAGCCAAATACTTTGATAGCTTTTGGAACCTAAAAAATACTTTGATAGCGCCACAATGACGCTCAAATCATCTGCAGATGGCATAAAATCCTTTTATATATCCTCCAAAATGATTTAATTCCTTAGACGAATCGTCACAAAAAGTACCAATAATTCAATTATTTAATTAATCACTTGTACGGAGTTCTAATTCTTAATTAATATGTTATGCTCAAAGCGTCACTCTATGTTTTTCTGCTAAATATTATACAAACTTAAAACCATAATAATTCTTGATTTGTTTTTGTGGTACATTGATTAATGTAATAAAAGAATATGTCCCATCAAAAAAGGCTAGAAAGATTAAAGGACAGGAATAGTAGCTTTCATAGACACTTTGTGAGGCGTTATCTAAAGACGACTGATATTGGTGGTCTAAAACCAAACCATAATGAAAGACCTTAAATTTATTTAATAAAATTTAATATATTATTTTCCTTTTTCTTTTTTGTAACGATGGTATACTAACCATCGTTTGGGTATCTTAATCATTCACTCATTTATTTGCTAGCTCTCACCATTGAAAATATTTTGTAATTCAACCGGGGGCAAAGCTATATGTTTTGAAGTCTTCGTCGGAAATTACATTATGTATATAGGTAAAATATTAGATTTTAGAGGTATATACCATATATTGACCACTCTTTATCGGAGAATTTTTTTCACTTCTTTTAAGTTTGAACACCCTTGAGTAAATTTCTAACTTCGTCACTGAATTCAACTCACCAAGGCTTAGATAATATTTATACAAGAAATATATATTGACGGTTAAGATAATATTTTTATAAATTCTCATAATTGAATAATATCATACCAATAAATAAATGTCAGTATAATTTCATGCATTTAAAATAGTTCAAGTCTATTTCGAAGTGACAAAATGTCTTAATCTACTTTTTATAAGAAATAATCAACTATAATACTACAATAGACTTCGTTCTTTAATTATCAAAGTTGTCATCAAATTGTTTATTTTCATATATTGCATGGTCATTATAAAACTCGAGTTATTTATTTGAATAACCTTTATCATATTTCAAACAAAGAAGTATGTATAAAATCTAGTATTTTTTATTAATAATTTTATAATATTTAATACTATATAATTTGAAAAGTTTGGGCCCCTTCAATTCTAGGGGCCCAAAGCAATTGCATTAGTGGTTTTCTCCTAGAGACGGCACTGGGCGCTATCCCAACCACCCTCATTAGAATATGATTTTTTTGGATCTAACTTTTGTATATTGACGGTATAAAAGATTTTAACACTATTATTGTATTTTTAAAAATTATAGCAGGTAACTCAACTTATTTTTTATGTTACTTATTTAGCTTAATATGAACAATAATGTGTATATTGTTATAAAATAAAAGTAATGCAGTAAAATGTAAATAAGAAGAGATAGAAAGAAGGGAGAAGTGTTTTCTTCTTTCACTTTGGTGTATTTTTCCATTGCAATTACATGGCCTTTTATAGGCATAAAAAGTAAAGATGATGGACATAAAGTAGGAAATTTAATCTTTAAGTTATTCACAACATGAGCATCCAATGTAACATCCAATGTAGTATCCAAAATAGTATCCAATGTACAAACTATTTATAACACTCCCCCTTGGATGTCCATAATGTGCCTCATTAAAAACTTACAAAAAAGATATTGGGATGTACATAGTTATTTATAATATGCATTGCTTGCTGCCTCATTAAAAACCTTACTAGGAAAACCCAGTGGGACAAAACCTTGGTTAAAGAAAAGAGTGCAGTGTGTAGTTACTCCCCCTGATGAAAAATCACTTAATGTCTCGAAGACAACGCATACCAATCTTATATATCAGCTTTTCAAATATTGACGTTGGTAACGCCTTAGTGAACAGATCAGCCAAATTATCACTTGAACGAACTTGTTGTACATCTATTTCACCATTCTTCTGAAGATCATGAGTGAAAAAGAATTTCGGTGAAATGTGTTTTGTTCTATCTCCTTTGATATATCCTCCTTTCAATTGAGCTATGCATGCAGCATTGTCTTCATACAATATTGTTGGAATATTCTCTTTCGAAGAAAGACCACATGTTTGCTGAATGTGTTGAGTTATAGATCTTAACCAAACGCATTCTCGACTTGCTTCGTGAATGGCTATTATCTCTGCATGATTTGAAGAAGTAGCAACCATAGTTTGTTTTGTCGAACGCCATGATATGGTTGTACCTCCACTTGTAAATAAATAGCCTGTCTGAGATCGACCTTTGTGTGGATCAGACAAATATCCTGCATCTGCATAACCAATCAATGATGGCTTGGATTCATTTGAATAAAATAAACCCATATCAATGGTCCCTTGGAGGTATCTGAATATATGTTTAATACCATTCCAGTGTCTTTGTGTTGGCGAAGTACTAAATCTTGCCAATAAGCTTACTGAGAAAGCTATATCTGGTCGGGAATTATTGGCAAGATACATTAATGCCCCAATTGCACTAAGATATGGTACTTCGGCACCAAGAAGCTCTTCATCATTTTCATGAGGTCGGAATGGATCTTTCTTTATATCAAGTGATCTCACAACCATCGGGGTACTCAATGGATGTGCTTTATCCATATAGAATCGCTTTAAAATCTTTTCGGTGTATGTTGATTGATGGACAAATATTCCATCTTTCATATACTCAATTTGTAGACCAAGACAAAATTTTGTCTTTCCAAGATCTTTCATTTCAAATTCTTTCTTCAAACAGTCTACTGTTTTTGGAAGCTCCTCAGGAGTTCCAATGATATTTAAATCATCAACATACACAGCGATTATAACAAATTCAGATCCAGACCTTTTTATAAAGACACAAGGACAAATTGGATCATTCTTGTACCCTTCTTTCAACAGGTATTCACTCAGGCGATTGTACCACATACGACCTGATTGTTTCAATCCGTATAAAGATTTCTGAAGCTTTATTGAACAAGTTTCTCGAAAACTTTTATATGCTTCTGGCACTTTAAATCCCTCAGGTACTTTCATAAAAATTTCGTTGTCTAATGATCCATACAAATAGGCTGTAACAACATCCATTAGATGCATATCAAGTTTTTCTTGCACTGCCATATTTATGAGATACCTGAAGGTGATAGCATCCACTACAGGAGAATATGTCTCCATATAATCAATTCCAGGCCTTTGGGAAAACCCTTGTGCCACAAGTCGCGCTTTATATCTAACGACTTCATTTTTATCATTTCGTTTTCGCACAAAAACTCATTTATACCCTACTGGCTTTATGCCTTCAGGTGTTCGAACTATGGGTCCGAAGACTTCACGTTTTCCAAGTGAAGTTAATTCTACCTGGATAGCGTCTTTCCATTTTGGCCAATCATTTCTCTGTCTACATTCATTGACAGATTTTAGTTCAAGATCCTCATCTTGTTGCATTATTTCAACATCAACATTATAAGCAAAAATGTTATCGATAACAATATTATTTCGGTTCCATCTTTTCCCGGTTGAGACATAACTTATTGATATCTCTTCATTTTCATTATTTTCAGGTACCTGGACCTCTCCTAAGGTCTTATCATTTGTTACATCTTAGGGCTCTTCTTGAGCCACTACCTCTGTGTTATGTTCACTTTGATCACTTGCTCATTTTCTTCTTGGAGGATTTTTATCTTTAGAACCGATTGGTCTACCACGTTTCAAGCATGGCTTAGACTCATTTGCTTTAATTAATTATCCTGTCGGGATATCAACTCGAATTGGAGCATTAACAGCTGGAATATGTGACTTAGTCACCCTTGGTAGGTCAGTGAATGCATCTGGCAATTGATTTGCAATATTTTGTAAATGAATAATCTTTTGAGCCTCTTGTTCACATTGATTTGTTCGAGTATCTAAATGAGACAGTGATAATGCATTTCAATCTATCTTCTTTTTCAGCTGCTTATTTTCTCCCCCTAATGTTGGATATATTGATTCATCAAAATGACAATCAAAAAATCTTGCCGTAAATAAATCTCCAATCATCGGCTCTAGATATTTTATAATAGAAGGAGATTCATATCCAACATATATCCCCAACCTTCTTTGAGGACCCATCTTTGTGCGTTGTGGTGGAGCAATTGGAACATATATCGCACAACCAAAGATCCTAAGATGGGAAATATTTGGCTCCTGACCAAAAGCCAATTGCAATGGGGAGACTTTATGATAACTTGTGGGCCTTATCCGCACAAGTGCTGCTGCGTGCAAAATAGCATGACCCCATACTGAAATGGGAAGTTTTGTTCTCATAAGCATTGGTCTAGCAATTAATTGGAGGCGTTTGATCAATGATTCTGCTAGACCATTTTGTGTATGAACATGAGCAACCGGATGCTCAATTGTTATCCCAGTTGAAATACAATAATCATTAAAGGCTTGGGATGTAAACTCACCAGCATTATCAAGACGAATTGTCTTAATTGCATAATCTGGAAATTGTGCTCTTAGCTTTATTATTTGAGCCAACAATCTCGCAAATGCCATATTGCGAGTTGATAGTAAGCACACATGTGACCATCTTGTAGATGCATCTACCAAAACCATATAATATTTGAATGGTCCACATGGAGGGTGAATGGGCCCACATATATCACCCTGTATACGTTCCAGAAATGCAGGGGATTCCATCCTAACTTTAATAGTTGATGGTCTAATAATTAATTTTCCTTGAGAACACGCAGCACAAGAGAATTCCTTAAATTGAAGAATCTTCTGATTCTTCATTGCATGTCCATGTGAATTCTTAATTATTTTACGCATCATATTAGAACCAGAATGGCCCAACCGGTCATGCCTAATAATAAAATTATCTTGATTAGTAAACTTCTCGTTTACTATGGCATGTTTCAATCCTGCTAATACTTGTGTAGTATAAGCCGGAGGAAAGAGCAGGTAACATTTCAAGCACATATTTCTTACCGGACATTATTGTAGTAATATAAAGATATTCAATCTTTTCATCATTTGTAGTCTCAATATGATAGCCATTTTGGCGAATATCTTTGAAACTTAATAAGTTTCTTTGAGATTTACTACAATATAGTGCTTCATCAATAGCCAAATTTGTTCCTCCTGGTAGTAATAAATTGGCTCTTCCAGAACCTTCAATTAATCTTGTACTACCGGATATTGTATTAACATTCGCTTCTTTCATTACCAAATAAGAGAAATATCTCTTATCTTTTAAAATAGTGTGTGTTGTAGCACTATCCAGAAGACATATATCATCTTTATTAATCTTGAGTCCAACTGAAGACTGGGGAATTTTCATATTCTTCATAAAAAAGACAAATAATACATCATAAGAAATATGAAAGACAAGCAGGAAAAAAACATTAAGAAATACATTAGAAATGTAGAAACTAGCAACACATGATGCATTAGGAAAATACACTCAAGAAAAATAAACTAGTTGCAAACATAAACATAACAACTTTTATAGCTTCATTCCCCAGTAAGATGATTAGTTCTTCAGTCAATATCCTCAAAGAAGTCCCCAACTTCTAAATGAGTAATATTTGTTAGGCCTTCAAAATCATCATCTTTATATGCAAGATGTGCCTTAGAATCATATTTATTTGAGGGACCTGCTTCATCATCATTATTTTGAAAGGTCAAGTGTGCCTCCACATTATTTTCTTTTTTCTTGAGGGAGGCTTGATAAAGTTTGACAAAATGTTCTGGCGTACGACAAATGCGTGCCCAATGACCTCTCATACCACATCGGTGACACATACTAGCTTTACCTTTTGAATGATTAATTTGAGAACCCTTATTGTTCTCCAATTTATTTCCACCATAATGACGATAATTGTTTCGCCCCCTGCCACGTCCACGTTTACGACCATGTCCACGACCACGGTAATTATTTTGTTTTCTTTCAAACTTATCATATGTTGCTACAACATTCACTTCCGGAAATGGAGCTGACCCGGTGGGACGAGTATCATGTTTTTTTATTAATAGAGTATTATTCTGCTCAGTCACAAGTAGGCATGTGATTAACTCAGAATATTTCTTAAAACCTTTTTCACGGTATTGTTGTTGTAGCACCACATTTGAAGCGTGAAAAGTAGAAAATATTTTTTCCAATAAGTCCTCATCTGTGATAGTGTCTCCACATAATTTTAATAGAGAACTTACTTTAAAGATAGCAGAATTATACTCACTTACGGTTTTAAAGTCTTGCAACCTTAAATGTATCCACTCATACCGAGCTTTCGGTAATACCGTAAGTTTTAGGTGGTCATATCGATCCTTCAAATTAATCCATAATTCAAGTGGATCTTTTACGGTTAAATATTCAGTTTTTAACCCTTCATGTAGATGATGACGAAGGAAAATCATGGCCTTCGCTTTATCCTGATTTGATGCTTCATTTCCTTGTATAATAGTATTTCCAAGACCTTTAGCGTCAAGGTGAATTTCAGCATCAAGAACCCATGATAAATAGTTCCTTCCGGTGTTGTCAAGTGCGACAAATTCAAGTTTTGATAAATTTGACATAGTAAAAACTATCATAAAAGATGAATAAGTTAGAGAAATAATTGTAATAATAAACAATTAATGAAAACAAAACGATTTAGGTAAAAGAAATGAAAATAGAGCTATATCATGTTAACAATCTACTATTTCATTTTATTTTTGCCATAAAGTAGAAATTGCATACTTGTTTCATTTTACTTTATATTATTGATATATATGTGTTAATAGAATTGAACGTGACTAACATTATTTATATGTTCCAATAAATATAAAGTAATTAAAAATTTATTGCTTGTCAATTCATTTCTCACAGTTCTTCAAAATGCCTTAAAGATATGTTTGATCCAGGGAGTCCATGACATTAGTGCATAGCTAGTTTGATGACTTTGAGGTCCTCTAAGAGTTGAGCACGGAAGGAAATAGTTATTTAATCATTGCAATGTACTTAAACTATTTAAGATACTCAAGCGCACAAGTAATCTGCAAACACTGAGCATATGATATGTACTTCCATAAATAAGATGATTATAATGATACATACCTTAATAAAATATGGCTCAACTTAGCGGGAGTTAAAAATAAAATTAGAGCTTCGTGCTGATAACGCGTTATAAAATAAAAGTAATGCAGTAAAATGTAAATAAGAAGAGATAGAAAGAAGGGAAAAGTATTTTCTTCTTTCACTTTGGTGTATTTTTCCATTGCAATTACATGGCCTTTTATAGGCATAAAAAGTAAAGATGATGGACATAAAATAGGAAATTTAATATTTAAGTTATCCATAACGTGGGCATCCAAAGTAGTATCCAATGTACAAACTATTCGTAACATATATAAATTAAACTCTAATTTTTATACTCATTTTAGGTGTGGCTTTGCAAGGAGCTAACACCATATCATGGCTCTTACCTCATTTGGTGTTTACGTCAAATTAATAATATGTGTTCTTCCATATAGATTGTCATCATTAACTATAGTTAATTAATACATATTTTTCCAGTATTCATTACTTATATCATAGTATATTAATATAACTTGGAATATGCATATAAGTATTTTCGAGGACCACTTGGCTCAATTCCATGGACAAGAGACTAGAGTTCGAAATTGTATCAAAAGTTTCTTGTATTAACTAAAAAGAAAGTATAAACAATAAAAAGACTTAACCACTCCATTACTAATATTGAGTGCAGTTGATATTGAGCCACCAAGAGTTTAAGAATCTTATTTGCATAAATTCCAAACATTAACTGACAAAAGCAAAATTAAAATCCGCTGCTTAACCTAGGTAAATCAGAGCAACATACAAGTAATAAACCTTTTTTAAAAATTAATTTTATTAACTGTATTATAGAGGAACAGAGTGGTGGAATGTTGGATTATGACCAACAGTTACCCACAATTCCAAAGACAAATTATAAATTCTAAGTAAATATAGTTGTTTATGTTATAAAATAAAAGCAATGCAGTAAATGTAAATAAGAAGAGATAGAAAGAAGGGAGAAGCGTTTTCTTCTTTTATTTTGGTGTATCTTTCCATTGCAATTACATAGCATTTTATAGGCATAAAAAGTAAAGATGATAGACATAAAGTAGGAGATTTAATCTTTAAGTTATTCACAACATGGACATCCAATGTAGCATCCAATGTACAAACTATGTATAACACTCCCCCTTGGATGTCCATGTAAGATAATGTGCCTCATTAAGAATTTACAAAAAAAAAAAATTGGGATGTACATAGTAATTTATAATATGCATTGTTTGCTGCCTCATTAAAAACCTTACCAGGAAAACTCAGTGGGACAAAACCTTGGTTAAGGAAAAGAGTGCAGCGTGTAGTTACTCCCCCTGATGAAAAATCACTTAATGTCTCGAAGACGACGCAATCCAATCTTATATATCAGCTTTTCAAATATTGAGGTTGGTAATGTCTTAGTGAACAGATCAACCAAATTATCACTTGAACGAACTTGTTGTACATCTATTTCACCATTCTTCTGAAGATCATGAGTGAAAAAGAATTTCGGTGAAATGTGTTTTGTTCTATCTCTTTGATATATCCTCCTTTCAATTGAGTTATGCATGTAGCATTGTCTTCATACAATATTGTTGGAATATTTCTTTCAAAGAAAGACCACATGTTTGCTGAATGTGTTGAGTTATAGATCTCAACCAAATGCATTCTCGACTTGCTTCGTGAATGACTATTATCTCTGCATGATTTGAAGAAGTAGAAACCACAGTTTGTTTTGTCGAACGCCATGATATGGTTGTACCTCCACTTGTAAATAAATAGTCTGTCTGAGATCGACCTTTATGTGGATCAAACAAATATCCTGTATCTGCATAACCAATCAATGATGGCTTGGATTCATTTGAATAAAATAAACCCATATCAATGGTCCCTTGGAGGTATATGAATATATGTTTAATACCGTTCCAGTGTCTTTGTGTTGGCGAAGAACTAAATATTGCCAATAAGCTTACTGAGAAAGCTATATCTGGTCGGGAATTATTGGCAAGATACATTAATGCCCCAATTGCACTAAGATATGGTACTTCGGTACCAAGAAGCTCTTCATCATTTTTATGAGGTCGGAATGGATCTTTCTTTATATCAAGTGATCTCACAACCATCGGGGTACTCAATGAATGTGCTTTATCCATATAGAATCGCTTTAAATCTTTTTGGTGTATGTTGATTGATGGACAAATATTCCATCTTTCATATACTCAGTTTGTAGACCAAGACAAAATTTTGTCTTTTCAAGATCTTTCATTTCAAATTCTTTCTTCAAACAGTCTATTGTTTTTGGAAGCTCCCCAGGAGTTCCAATGATATTTAAATCATCAACATACACGGCGATTATAACAAATTCATATCCAGACCTTTTTATAAAGACACAACGACAAATTGGATCATTCTTGTACCCTTCTTTCAACAGGTATTCACTCAGGCAATTGTACCACATACGACCTGATTGTTTCAATCCGTATAAAGATTTCTGAAGCTTTATTGAACAAGTTTCTCGAAAACTTTTATATGCTTCTAGCACTTTAAATCCCTCAGGTACTTTCATAAAAATTTTGTTGTCTAATGATCCATACAAATAGGTTGTAACAACATCCATTATATGCATAAGATACCTGAAGGTGATAGCATCCACTACAGGAGAATTTGTCTCCATATAATCAATTTCAGGCTTTTGGGAAAACCCTTGTGCCACAAGTCGCGCTTTATATCTAACGACTTCATTTTTATAATTTCGTTTTCGCACAAAAACCCATTTATACCCTACTGGCTTTATGCCTTCAGGTGTTCGAACTATGGGTCTGAAGACTTCATGTTTTCTAAGTGAAGTTAACTCTGCCTGGATAGCGTCTTTCCATTTTGGCCAATCATTTCTCTGTCTACATTCATTGACATATTTTAGTTCAAGATCCTCATCTTGTTGCGTTATTTCAACAGCAACATTATAAGCAAAAATGTTATTGATAACAATATTATTTCGGTTCCATCTTATTCCGGTTGAGACGTAACTTAATGATATCTCTTCATTCTCATTATTTTCAGGTACTTGGACCTCCCCTAAGGTCTTATCATTTGTTACGTCTTGGGGCTCTTCTTGAGCCACTACCTCTGTGTTATGTTCATTTTGATCACTTGCTCATTTTCTTCTTCGAGGATTTTTATCTTTAGAACCGATTGGTCTACCACGTTTCAAGCATGGCTTAGACTCATTTGCTTTAATTTATTGTCCTGCCGGGATATCAACTCGAATTGGAGCATTAGCAGCTGCAATATGTGACTTAGTCACCCTTGGTAGGTAAGTGAATGCATCTGGCAATTGATTTGCAATATTTTGTAAATGAATAATCATTTGAACCTCTTGTTCACATTGATTTGTTCGAGGATCTAAATGAGACAGTGATAATGCATTCCAATCTATCTTGTTTTTCAGTTGCTTATTTTCTCCTCCTAATATTGGATATACTGATTCATCAAAATGGCAATCAGAAAATCTTGCCGTAAATAAATCTTCAGTCATCGACTCTAGATATTTTATAACAGAAGGAGATTCAAATCCAATATATATCCCGACCTTCTTTGAGGACCCATCTTTGTGCGTTGTGGTGAAGCAATTGGAACATATATCGCACAACCAAAGATCCTACGATGAAAAATATTTGGCTCCTGACCAAAAGCCAATTGCAATAGGGAGACTTTATGATAACTTGTGGGCCTTATCCGCACAAGTGCTGTTGCGTGCAAAATAGCATGACCCAATACTGAAATGGGAAGTCTTGTTCTCATAAGCATTGGTCTAGCAATTAATTGGATGTGTTTAATCAATGATTCTGCTAGACCATTTTGTGTATGAACATGAGAAATCAGATGCTCAATTATTATCCCGGTTGAAATACAATAATCATTAAAGGCTTGGGATGTAAACTCACAAGCATTATCAAGACGAATTGTCTTAGTTGCATAATCTGGAAATTGTTCTCTTAGCTTTATTATTTGAGACAACAATCTCGCAAATGCCATATTGCGAGTTGATAGTAAGCACATATGTGATCATCTTGTAGATGCATCTATCAAAACCATATAATATTTGAATGGTCCACATGGAGGGTGAATGAGCCCACATATATCACCCTGTATACGTTCCAGAAATGCAGGAGATTCCATCCTAACTTTAATAGTTGATGGTCTAATAATTAATTTTCCTTGAGAACATGCAACACAAGAGAATTCCTTAAATTGAAGAATCTTTTGATTCTTCATTGCATGTCCATGTGAATTCTCAATTATTTTACGCATCATATTAGAACCAGGATGACCCAACCGGTCATGCCAAATAATAAAATTATCTTGATTAGTAAACTTCTCGTTTACTACGGCATGTGTTTCAATCCTGCTAATACTTGTGTAATATGAGCCGAAGGAAAAAGCAGGTAACATTTCAAGCACATATTTCTTACCGGACATTATTGTAGTAATATAAAGATATTCAATCTTTTCATCATTTGTAGTCTCAATATGATAGCCATTGTGGTGAATATCTTTGAAACTTAATAAGTTACTTTGAGATTTACTACAATATAGTGCTTCATCAATAGCCAAATTTGTTCCTCTTGGTAGCAATAAATTGGCTCTTCCAGAACCTTCAATTAATCTTGTACTATCGGATATTGTATTAACATTCGCTTCTTTCATTACCAAATAAGAGAAATATCTCTTATCTTTTAAAATAGTGTGTGTTGTAGCACTATCCAGAAGACATATATCATCTTTATTAATCTTGAGTCCAATTGAAGACTGGGGAATTTTCATATTCTTCATAAAAAAAAATATAAATAATACATCATAAGAAATATTAAAGACAAGCAAAAAAAAACATTAAGAAATACATTAGGAATGTAGAAACTAGCAACACGTGATGCATTAGGAAAATACACTCAAGAAAAATAAACTAGTTGCAAACATAAAAATAACAACTTTTATAGTTTCATTCCCCAGTAAGATGATTAGTTCTTCAATCAATATTCTCAAAGAAGTCTCCAACTTCTAAATGAGTAATATTTATTAGGACTTCAAAATCATCATCTTTATATACAAGATGTGCCTTAGAATCATATTTGTTTCAGAGACCTACTTCATCATCATTATTTTGGAAGGTCAAATGTGCCTCCACATTATTTTCTTTTTTCCTGAGGGAGGCTTGATAAAGTTTGACAAAATGTTCTGGCGTACGACAAATGCGTGCTCAATGACCTCTCATACCACATCGGTGACACATACTAGCTTTACCTTTTGAATAATTAATTTGAGAACCCTTATTGTTCTCTAATTTATTTCCACTATAATGACGATAATTGTTTCGCCCCCTACCACGTCCATGTTTACGACCATGTCCACGACCACGGTAATTATTTTGTTTTCTTTCAAACTTATCATATGTTGCTAGAACATTCACTTCCGGAAATGGAGCTGACCCGGTGGGACGAGTATCATGTTTTTTTATTAATAGAGTATTATTCTACTCAGTCACAAGTAGGCATGTGATTAACTCAGAATATTTCTTAAAACCTTTTTCACGGTATTGTTGTTGTAGCACCACATTTGAAGCGTGAAAAGTAGAAAATATTTTTTCCAATAAGTCTTCATCTGTGATAGTGTCTCCACATAATTTTTATAGAGAACTTACTTTAAAAATAGCAGAATTATACTCACTTACGGTTTTAAAGTCTTGCAACCTTAAATGTATCCACTCATACCGAGCTTTCGGTAATACCGTAAGTTTTAGGTGGTCATATCGATCCTTCAAATTAATCCATAATTCAAGTGGATCTTTTACGGTTAAATATTCAGTTTTTAACCCTTCATGTAGATGATGACGAAGGAAAATCATGGCCTTCGCTTTATCCTGATTTGATGCTTCATTTCCTTGTATAATAGTATTTCCAAGACCTTTAGCGTCAAGGTGAATTTCAGCATCAAGAACCCATGATAAATAGTTCCTCCCGGTGATGTCAAGTGCCACAAATTCAAGTTTTGATAAATTTGACATAGTGAAAACTATCATAAAAGATGAATAAGTTAGAGAAATAATTATAATAATAAACAATTAATGAAAACAAAACGATTAAGGTAAAAGAAATGAAAATAGAGTTATATCATGTTAACAATCTACTATTTCATTTTATTCTTGCCATAAAGTAGAAATTACATACTTGTTTCATTTCACTTTATATTATTGATATATATGTGTTAATAGAATCGAACGTGACTAACATTATTTATATGTTCCAATAAATATAAAGTAATTAAACTAAAAAATTATTGCTTGTCAATTCATTTCTCACAGTTCTTCAAAATGCCTTAAAGATATGTTTTGATCCAAGGAGTCCATGAATATTATAAGTATGACATTAGTGCATAGCTAGTTTGATGACTTTGAGGTCCTCTAAGAGTTGAGTACGGAAGGAAATAGTTATTTTATCACTGCAATATACTTAAACTATTTAAGATGCCCAAGCGCACAAGTAATCTACAAACAGTGAGCATATGATATATACTGCCATAAACAAAATGATTATAATGATACATACCTTAATAAAATATCACTCAACTTAGTGTAGACACCTGATTTTTGACCCTCCCCGAGAATTTTCACATTTTTAGCGTGAATATGTGAAATTGGGTCTAATATAGCCATTTTAACTATTTTTACTTTATTTCGTTGCAAAAGGAAAAATTACAAAAAATATATATATAAATTTTAGTTTATGTATTTCTCATAAACTTGAAAAAATACAAAAATTGCACTTTATTTTTGTACTTTATATAATTTCAAAAATAACCAAAAAATATAGTTCTATTAATGTTTTGTAGTCATTATAATTTTTGAAAAATACAAAAAATATTACTTTATATTTTATCTTTATATAAAAAACGAAAATTACAAAAATAGTTTTATTAATATTTTGTAGCTATTTTAAATCTTGGAAAATATACTTAAAAAATAGATATAGTTTTGTTTAAATATTAGTCTTATTTTTGTTAGTTATTTTGCTTACATAGGACTAGTTGAGCAACGTCGTGTTCCTATTTCTCGGGTCCGGGCAAAAGAATAATATTCAGATTCAAACTACCCGGTTTTAGGCCTAATTTTTGGACCTAGCCCATAATAAACCGAGTCCACGACACATGGGGAACCCCACCACGCGTGGGGAACACAAGCCTCGAACCCCACCACGCGTGGGGCTCATTTTTTTTGGCATTGTGTATTAAATACACGGACAAGGCCAAGGCAAAAGGGGGGATTTTTTTTTAAATTTTTTTTTGAACTTTGCACTATTTATCTCCTTCTTCCTGAAGGAGAACGAAGGCAAAAAAAAAACCTACAAGCCCACAGCCATCGTCCCATCTGCCCGCTACCCCGCCATCATCACCACCCAAAAACCACCACCTCCGTCAAACAACCATAAACAGACCCTGCTGCGTCCACCACCTTCAAACCGCCCCGGACTGCCCCCCCTCGACGACCCCAAAATCACCTACGTCAACCACCGGCTTTCCCCCCCCCCTCGTCGTCACTGTCCACCAACAAACCACCACCAAACAGACCCTTCCCACCACAAAAACCACCATCGTACCACCTCCATCAACAACCCCGACGTCGTCACCACCCAAACGACACTACCCGTAACCTCCACCTTTCCAAACTTCCCCGTCGAGCAGCAGCGACAGCTTCACGTTCTTCTTCATCAACCACCGTGACCAACCCCATAACCCTCGTCTGCCTCACCACCATAACCACCAGCTCCATTCGTCGCCCCAGCTGCCGGAACCACCATAAACAGACCCAAACACCACGTCCAAACCCACCACGACAAACGACGCCCAGCTCCTCCGAACATTCACCATCGTCGTTACCACCTCCGAACTTCCCCACCACCATGAAACCACCATAACCAAACCAACCAGTCCAAAAACCCTCACCCCAAACCACTGTCCGAACAGCCCCCTCCATCGCCCATCTCCATCCACCTGCTCCAACGACCCACTGCTGCTGCCTAGCTCGTAGTCTCGCCACCAGTTCCCTCCGTCGTCACTGTCCTCGACCCCACTCCCTCACGTCCAAACGCCACAACCAAACAGTAACCTCCGTTCAGCCCCCCCCTCGCGTTCAAAGGATCACCTGAAAAAACCAGTAGCAGCCATGGTTCATGCTCAGTCCGTTCGAGTTCGAGTTTTCTAGCGCGAGCTATTCCGTTTGAGTTGTGATGACTGTTTCCATGGTTTCCTGTTTGAAGTCTGTTCGAGTGCCGATGTGAGGTTCTAGTTCGTTGGTCTCGTTGCTTCATTTCGCCGACTATGGCTCTATTTCGGTTTGACGAATGAGTTGTAAAACCCTCAGCAGTGTTTATCATTAGAGGTTCGTTTTTCTAATCTTGTTTGAGTTGCTATCGGTTACTATCGTGTCCGAGTTTGAATACATGTTATGTTGAAGATCTTGTCTAAATCTATCTGAGTTTTAGTTTTGTGCTTATGTTATTGCTATCTCAAATTGGCATGCTAGACGAAAGTTGTACAAAAGTTTTCATGTTCGTGACTAGCTTGCCGAATTGGTAGTCGGATTGATTTAATAAGTTCTATCATAATTTTGTTAGTCATTATTCTGTTGTTTACCATGCGGTTTAGTGCTAACTGTAAGTTCATGTTTAATTGTAATTCGTCAAGCTTGAGATACTCTCTATTAGCCATACATCCTACTAGCCATCCATCGTTAGATTAATAAATTAGTATTTCCTTTTTAGAGACAAGCAAATTAGAGAATTGTAGTTGGCTTAAGCTTACCTTCTATATATATATATAAAAACAATAATATAAATGAGACAAGCCTCGCCAAATGAAAACGCACAGATTGCGGGGCCCTCACAAAATATATGTATTAAATATTTAGATTCCGGGACGGGTCGATTAGCAAATTTCACGGCCCTACCCAAAATAATAATGCGCTAGTTGCTTTAGGCGCGCCTTTAGTAATTTATTCTCCCTAACTCGGGTGCACATTTATGTGACCCAAATCCAAATCTCAGCGGAGTTGAAATGTGTCTCTAAATCGCGGGTACATTGATTGTAACGTGGTTCGAGATGCATGTCCACGACGTTGCAAATTCCTTTAAAAATAAGAATGAGATGAGCCTCGCCGAATAAAAAGTACAAATTGCGGGGCCCTCAGTAAAAACTTGTTTTGAATTACTTAGAATTCAGGAGGGCCGCTTAGCGAATTTCGTGGCCTTCCCAAAATAATAACACGATAGTCTCTTTAGGCGCGTGTTTAATAATCTACTTTCTTAAACTTGGGTGTGCATTTCATGCGACCCAAATCCAAATCCCAAAACGTCAAATAAAATATGTTCCGGATTGCGGGTGCATTTCATGTGACGCAGTCCAAAGACATGTTTTAAGCGATGTTCACATTCCTTAAAATAAATGATAAAAGCGGTTAAAAGTTAAATTTTGCACATAAGTTCACACTTGTATAAAATCAGATAATCAAGCCGAATATAACAGTTGAGCGACCGTGCTAGAACCACGGAACTCGGGAATGCCTAACACCTTCTCCCGGGTTAACAGAATTCCTTATCCGGATTTCTGGTACGCAGACTGTAATATGGAGTCATTCTTTTCCTCGATTCGGGATTAAAATTGGTGACTTGGGACACCCTAAATCTCCCAAGTGGCGACTCTGAAATAAATAAATAAATCCCCTTTCGATTGTCCTTTAATTGGAAAAAACTCCCTTACCTCCTCGCGGGTGCGGAAAAAGGAGGTGTGACAGCTCTGGCGACTCTGCTGGGGACTTTACACCCAGAACCACTGGTTCAGGGTTAAGAATTCGAGCTTAGAATAATTGTTATTATTTGGCTTTATTTATTATCTGATTATTACATGTTTTGAGCCTAATGTGCTAAATGCTGCTTTTACCGCTTTGATATTATTTGAACTGTATATAAACTGTGCCGAAACCTTTCTCTTCTTACCTCCGGGGATGTGCTTACTGGTTGAGACTCCCTATTCTGTTAGTGTCATACCCTGAATAAAAGAGGCTCGGAAAGTTTCTAAGCCGGCTGGCCTTTTGGTTCCCGGAAAGGAGCTCCTTCCTCAGCTCGAGTTGTCCGCTCGGGTACACTGTCTAGAACACCGACCCAGGTTTTTGAACCTAGTATAACAAAGCCACATGCCGGATCCCTAGTAGGAACGTTTATTTGCATCATGTGCATTTGACTTAGGGGACTCAACATAGGGGTTGGGTCCGTCTAGGACAAGCAACCTGAAAATAATAGACAATCTTTCGGCATCCTATGTGCTACATGTTGTATTTAGTCAAGGGCGTATGGGTCATTTGGTCATTTCCAGCATGATGTTATTTTAATCAAAGCATGGGGAACATTTGTGGAATCCAAGAAGCCTTGGAATTCCCTATGTCCCCCACGCTTGCTTTTTGGGAAAGCACATGGGGAACATTTGTGGAATCCAAGAAGTCTTGGAATTCCCATATGTCCCCCACGCTTCATAGGTTGGGAAAAGCGCATGGGGAGCATTTGCGGAATCCAAGAAGTCTTGGAAATCGTTATGTCTCCCATGCCACATTTTTGAAAGAAATAATAAATATAAAAAATAAAATTACAAATAAAAACAAAGCATGAAAATTCAAAAAAGGATTTTGTATGTTGTCATCATTTTCCACAAATTAGAAAATAGTGGAAAAGAGGAGAAAATAACAGTGTAGAGATGTGGCTACTTATTAGAAAAAGAAACCAATGTCCGAGTAGTATCGAAACTCTGCCGAAATTTTGAGAAAATGAAAAAAAATGTCTTATTAGTTTGTTATATTAAAAGTAAAGGAAAAATAGAAAAAAAAATCATCATTGTTCTGTCTTGTTTTTTTTTTCAAAAATATTGAAAAGAAAATAGTTTGTTGTGCCATTAAATGCAAATCAAAAAGAGTCTGGTTGTTTAAAATGTTTTTTTTATCTTATTTTGGCTGTCTATGAAAATGCCAAATACAAATATAAAGAGTCGGGCGTTGAACGTGATTTTATTATCTGTTCCAAAATAAATATATATATAATCCAAAAAAAAAAGTTCAAAAGCAAATTCAAAAATATTTTGATTCTTCTTTAAAAATTCAAAATTCAAAAAAAATATTTTTTTTAAGCATTTCTTTTATTAAAGGTAAAAATTCCAAAAAAACATTTTTTTTTCTTTAGAATAAGAAAACAAATGAAAAAAAGAGGGAATAATGTTTTATGTTTTTCGTTAATTTGTTTGTTTGTTATGAATGAAAATAATAGTCTATTTGATTGTTGTGAAAAAAAGAATAGAAAATGGAAAAGGGTCTTCTCAAAAATAGTTTATTTGCCCGAACTACGCGGGTTTGATTCTCACCGGATGTGAGATACGTAGGCAACCCTCATCGGGTCCAACCCCACCTTTTGCTAAAAAAGCCAAAAAACAAATAATAATAATAATAATAAAAAAAATACATGTCAAATTTTAGTTTTTGTCATAAAGAAGTCGGGTGACGCTGTTTTATCAAGACATAGCCGAATGTTCCCGAAAAGGGCCGCCGGAAGGCTGACTTTGCATAAACAGCCACCTTTGGGTCATTTTAAGATTTGGTCCAGTTGACCCACACAGCCTTAAAAATCTTCATCCCCGAGACGTTGACAGGCCGTGTTTGCAATATTGAGTTTCCTATTTTTGAAAAAACAATAAAAGAGTCATAACTAAGTCAGGAGATGTTGTTTGTCATAAATAGCCGAATGTTCCCGAAAGGGACGCCGGAAGGCTGACTTTGCGTAAACAGCCACCTTTTGGGTCATGTCTAGGAGTTTGGTCCAGTTGACCCACACAGCCTTAAAAAGCTTCGTCCCCGAGACGTCGAAAGGTCGTGTTTGCAACCCAAGGTTTTTATCGTAATTTGAAAAAAAACAAAGAGTAAACGGTCAGGTGAATGCCGTTTGGATGTTTAGTAAAAAAAATGAAAAAATAAAATAAGCCGAGCCAGCTTCGGCCGCGTCTTAAACCGTTCTTGCCGAAATAGCCTTAGAGTATCTTTCAGTTGTCGAAAGGCTATTTTCGTAAAAGAACGGACAAGTTTGTAAAGTGTCATAAAATAATCCTCCCCGGCCTCAAAATTCATGTGAAATTTGGAAGGGGCCACATTTGCAAAAATAACCGTTTGGTTGCATTTGTCGAACAGAGAAAGGGAGCTAGCCTTTTGTTTTTGAGTTTGTAAAGCTTTTGATTAAAATATGTGGGTTGTTTGATTTTTGAGTTTGTAGGTCATATTCAAACCTTTGAAACTCAGTTTGTTCTAATATGAAAAATGTTTAGTATTGTTTATCTTTCAGCGGTCCGAACTACGCAAGGTCTGATTCATGCGGGGTCATGATACGTAGGCAATCTCCATAAGATTCGACCACAACAAAAAAAATGAAAAAAAAATCAAAAAGGAAAAATGAAAAAAATCGAAAAAAAAAGAGAAAGAAAAAACGGAAAAAGAGAAAAAAAAGAAAAAAGAAAAAAAAACATCATCCAAAAAAAGAAAAAGAAAAAGAAAAAAGATGTTGTTAATAATGAGGACCGACTGAGTCCATTCTAACCTGTTTGTTTCACAAATAAAGTTAAGGTGGTTGGTTTGTTGTAAGTCGGACAATGACACTCAGAATCCTTTACTTGCACCTCATGATACACACTCTGCGGGGATCAGGCCTGATAACAAAAGCACGTGAATCCTAGTGGGAACTTGTTGACGGAGGTTGATGATATTGAAGCTGGTAATGGTCTTGGCAGTATTGATGCAAAGCTCAGTGGCTAAGATGCCAGTTTTGATAAAGTGGGAGGACGCTCTGTTCCTTGGTTAACAAGAAAGAGGCATTGGTGGCTTATTTTGTTGTCATTTCTTTTGTTCGGATTATTAGGATTGTAATTCGGATTTTGTCCTGTGTCAAACTTTCATATCTTTCCATTTTTGTCATAGCAGTTTGTTTAAAGTTTGTCCAGTTGGTGTTAGGATTTTATTCTGGTTGTTTTGTCTATTTTATTATTCAAACCATTTCACCGGTAGTCTAATACAAAATCGGTCTTTTGTTATTTCCAGTCGTCTTTTGTTTAGTCCTTCTATCATTTCGTTCAATGCCGATTCTAGGGACATGACATGCGCACCCAGTTTGGGCCTAATCTTAAAAGTTAATCATAAAACCATAGGAAGGTGATCAAAGCATTCAAAGGAAATAAGAACGGTTTTGGATTATTTGAAGCCCGAGTCATGTGGAACTGGGGCAAGTTAAACACAAAGAAAACCGTTAAAAGCAAGATTCGCCAAATTGGCATGAGGGTCATTCATGATAATAAGAGTGTCGCCCAACGGTGCTTTAGAAGTGACAAATGAACAAACAGATGTTGAATATAATTGTCAAGTCAAGCACCATCAGAAGAGACTACAAATTTAAATTGTGTTGTTTGCACTTGGCATGTTTTGAAGATTGGAATGACGAAGGCATTTTATTGTGCTACCTAAACACTTTATCCTTCGTTAACCCCTTTTGAGCCTTATTTATCTTCTTTCATACCCCTCGTTCGGAATCAGTAGCAACGAAGAAAAAAAAAAGAAAAAAAGAAAAGAAAACAACAAAATGAAAAAAAAGAAAAGAAGAGAAAAATGATAACAAAAAAAAAAGTCAAATGAAAAAAGGGAGGAATTGGGAACTACGTTTGACCTGATTCCTCAAAGAGGATACGTAGGCGCTTCACGGCTCGGTCATAGTTTTGAAAAATAAAAAAATAAAAAATCAAGTAAAATATCCCCAAGCAAGAAACTGGGGCGAATGTTGCGTTTGTTGTAAATAAATCTAATTCCGAAGGTTGTAACTAATAACCCAAAATTAATGCATTTTTGAGCCTTTTACCCTTTCTTTCTAGCCTATCCAAAACCCACATTACGGTCCAAAGAAAGACCTTCTGATCAGTCTTCAAAAGATGCCAAGTCAGACAAATGAAGAGTCTTACCGGCGGACATAACATTCTGTTCCATAACAGAAAGGACTCTAATCCCCAACAGAAAGAGTCGTACCGGCAACACTCCAAATCCCCAGCTGGAGAGAGATACAAATGAGAGAGTCTTATCGGTGAAAACCTTCACATGCACCATAAGGCGATGAAAGCTGAGAGAAAAACCAAAAATGAGAGAGACTTGATAGTGAAAACCCTTCGGGCACTACAAGTCGAATAAGATTGAGAATCAGATGGGGAATCGTCAAGGGAAGGTCTTGAAGTACGATTGATGGCAGATGATAGGCCACATGTGCATGTCATGACCATTAGAGTCGGTATCTGCATTTGATAAGGTTTTTATTTATAGTTTCTTTTGCTAAAGAGTCATCTTTTCCTTTGTCTTTTTATCATGTCCCCTTTTATCTTTTTCCTTTCATAGAAAAATCCCCAATAGAGTCTGTTTGGTCAAAACAAGTGTGAATTGACTTCAAAATATGCCATCAGCTTTCCAATTATGCAAGATGAGATCTGACTAATACATCCAAATGGTATAGTCAGCAAGGAACAAGCGCGAGGCCAGTGTCAAGAAAGATATCCCCAGCAAAAGGGAATTGACAAAGGATTGACGAGTGTCAAGAGGGATATCCTTGCCAAAACCAAGGTTATAAACCTCAAGGCCAAGGCCCATGAACAGAGCAAGGAGAGCAGTGAGCATGATTTGGCGAAATTCATACTAGACTAAAAGGTCAGGGAAATGCCAGTTTCCGAGCTATGCCACAAAAGAAGAGGGATAGCCCCAGCAGAAAGGGATTATCCCCAGCGAATAATATCGTCCCCAGCAAGCTGTGGAACACAGCGCAAGGAAGGAGAAAGGGAAAACCATCCCAGCAGGAGTATCACAACCAACCACCGCGTTTTAAACTAACGAATTTTGTTTGAATTGAAGCAGGTAGAAGAGATGGCATTGATGCCAGAACTGCATGCCACAAGGGATATTATCAAACTGGGGCAGAAAATTTTCCTTCCATTTAGAAAATTTTCTGGAAGTCAAGTACCCCCAGCTGATAACATTTTACCCCCAACAGGTAAGTAAATAATTTCCCAACAGCGTTATCCCTAGCAGTTGCGAGGAGTCCAACACAAGGTTGGAAAGTCGGTATCCTCAGCAGTTCCTTTCGGGGAAAGGCAAAACGACTCTCAAGGGAGGTAGTCTTCGAAGGAAGAAGCTATGGAAAAAAAAATAAAACAAAAAAAAGAATAATAATAATAAAAAAAAAGATAATAATGAAAAAAAAGAGAAAAAAAGGGGGAAGTCATCCCCATCAAAATAATCCCCAACAGTTTCGAGGGAAGACAACACATGTAAGTAAATAATTCAAAAAAAAAAAGGAAATGGTTCACGCATAGGAGACGCACTTCCTAAATGAATATGTCATTAATAGGAGACGCACTTCCTAATTTGAAATCATTAAAGTTTTTACCCATAGGAGATGCATTTCCTCCTAAGTTTGTTTCACTTTTACCCATAGGAGACGCATTTCCTCCTAAGTTTATGTTTTACCCATAGGAGACGCATTTCCTCCTAAGTTTATGTTTTACCCATAGGAGACGCATTTCCTCCTAAGTCTAGTTTTACCCATAGGAGATGCATTTCCTCCTAAGTTTGTTTTAGATTCACCCATAGGAGATGCATTTCCTCCTAAGTTTAGTTTTTACCCATAGGAGACGCATTTCCTCCTAAGTTTATGTTTTACCCATAGGAGACGCATTTCCTCCTAAGTTAAGTTTTACCCATAGGAGATGCATTTCCTCCTAAGTTGTTTTTGAAAAAAAAAAAACAAGACCTAGTCTGATGAACCTTCTCCTAGGATCAAAATCTTAGTCTGATGAATCTTTCTCCTAAGATAGAGATATAGTCTGATGAACCTTCTCCTAGGATCAAAATCTTAGTCTGACGAATTTTCTCCTAAGATAGAGACCTAGTCTGACGAACCTTCTCCTAGGATCAAAATCTTAGTCCGATGAATCTTTCTCCTAAGATAACCAAAAAACAAAAAATGACCTAGTCTGATGAACCTTCTCCTAGGATCAAAATCTTAGTCTGACGAATTTTTCTCCTAAGATAGAGACCTAGTCTGACGAACCTTCTCCTAGGATCAAAATCTTAGTCTGATGAATCTTTCTCCTAAGATAACCAAAAAACAAAAAATGACCTAGTCTGATGAACCTTCTCCTAGGATCAAAATCTTAGTCTGACGAATTTTTCTCCTAAGATAGAGACCTAGTCTGACGAACCTTCTCCTAGGATCAAAATCTTAGTCTGATGAATCTTTCTCCTAAGATAACCAAAAAACAAAAAATGACCTAGTCTGATGAACCTTCTCCTAGGATCAAAATCTTAGTCTGACGAATTTTTCTCCTAAGATAGAGACCTAGTCTGACGAACCTTCTCCTAGGATCAAAATCTTAGTCTGATGAATCTTTCTCCTAAGATAACCAAAAAACAAAAAATGACCTAGTCTGATGAACCTTCTCCTAGGATCAAAATCTTAGTCTGACGAATTTTTCTCCTAAGATAGAGACCTAGTCTGACGAACCTTCTCCTAGGATCAAAATCTTAGTCTGATGAATCTTTCTCCTAAGATAACCAAAAAACAAAAAATGACCTAGTCTGATGTCAAGTGTTGAAATTGGGAGCCCGCCCATAATAACAGAGGAATACATTAAGTCTTTACTTTCAAGTGTTGAAGTTGGGAGCCCGCCCATATAACAGAGGCATACATTCAGTCTTTAGATTTCTAGTGTTGAAGCCAGGCGCCCACCTGTATAACGAGAGGAATACATTTTCAGTCTTTACATTTCATGTTTCAGGCGCCCACCTGTATAACAAGAGGAATACTTTTTAGTCTTATACTGCAGATTTTGGAAATCAGTAACCCCACCGGAAGGTAGAAGGTTACAACAGGAATCCCCAGCTCCGGGAAGCAGAAGGCGACAACAAAAATCCCCAGCATTCAACCAAGTTATAAATAGCAGAAGCTCGCCTCAAGAATGCGAGTCAACAGGCTGAGATGGTCAACAAAAGCTGGTCACAACAACAAAAAGAAAAAAAAAAGAAAAAAAGAGAAAAATGAATCCAAAGCACGGAAGTGGAGAACAGAGGTGGTCTGCTCAAGGACTAGCACCTACAACTAGCAAGTATCAAGGTTCAAATCCAAAGTCTGTATGAAGCACCATTCAAGACTCAAGATCAAGTTTCAGAAGACTTAAAGATAGGAATCCTTGTAACTAGTAGCTGATAGCCCCGAAGGGTTAAATGCGCGAGGGGAGTTTTTCCAATTTAAGTGACAATATTCGAAATGGGATTATTTATTTAATTCAGAGTCGCCACTTGGGAAAGGTTTGGCTTTTGGTGTCCCAAGTCACCGGTTTATCTTGAATCCCGAATCGAGGAAATTTTCGACTTTTCCAAATGAAGTCTGCGAACCAGAAATTCTAAGTAAGGAATTCTGTTGACCCGAGGGAAGGTGTTAGGCACCCTCGAATCCCGTGGTTCTAGCACGGTCGCTTAAATTGTTATAATGGCTAAATATCTGACTTAAATACAATGTTATGACTTACATGCTTTTATTAAGTTTAAACCGCTTTTATCATTATCACTTATTTTATAGAATTGCAACGTCGTGAAAATGCATCTCGAACCACGTCACAATCAATGCGCCCGTGATTGTCAACACATTTTGACTTCGTTGAGATTTGGATTTGGGTCACATCAATGTGCACCCGAATTTAAGAATATGATTTAATTAATCGTGCCTAAAGAGCCTAACGCGTTATTATTTTTTGAGAAGGCCATGAGATTCACTAAACGGCCTAGCCTGCATTCTAAATATTTATTATGATTATTTAACGAGGGCCCCCGCAATTTTGCATTTTTTATTTGGCGAGGCTCGTCTCTATTTTAGAAAGGATATCCTAAAGTGGCTACATTTCTAATACATTTGTCCCTAAAATTAAAAAGAAAAGGTACATGCTAATTTAATTATATGCTTTGACCTGATCCGGATTCTTATGATTAATTATTTACAAAGTTAAGAAAACGTTATACTTTAATAGAAAAATGCTTTAATCTGACAAGAAATCGCATACGAGCTAACGAAATATAACACTTAATCCGAACATTTCTTGAGTTGAACTTAACTAAACTTATTTAGGCTAGATTAAAGGATTTAGCTACTAGATATTGTTACCAATGGGACTTTGAATGTGACCCTATGTACTGCCTAATGGAACCCCAAAAAAAACTAAAGGAAACAGAAACAGCATTGTATAAGGTCGGAGTATACGTACCCCGTACTAACAAACAACTGACGAACTAACATGAAGGGCTAAACTCAACCGAGTATCAATACATACTTTCACACTATTGAATTATAAACTAATCAATTTTTTTATAGACTCGTTAATGTACCATGAATATTACAACTAATACTTGAACTTCTTCAACCTTTTTCATTTCATGCTTTCAAACTGTTTCAGTTACATCAATATGGGACTTGAAATGTGTACCTGGAATGCTGAAATGCAAAGAGCAAGAAGAGAATAACAGGGAAGATCAGCAACAGCAGGAATCAGAGTAACAACAGCAATCAAAACAACACAGCAGAGCAGATTCTATTGCAAGGGATGGAACTATAGTTGAAGAGAGAGTGGCCAAATGACAGCAGCACACAATAGAGTAGAATCAGAACTCCAGGCAGACCAAAACCAGTAGTAAACCAATGAAAATACTCGACTAGTAGACTCAATTGGAACTTCAAAGAATCAGAATTGATTTGAACAGATTAAACAAATAAAACCCAAACAACAATAGGAAGAAACAGTTTCTGATTGTGGATTGTATGCTTTCTATCTCTTAACCTCTCTCTATCTGTTCTGTGTGTATTAATATCTATGTATTTCAGCTCTCTCCTCTCCCTCTTATATCTGATCTCTCTCTCTTTTTTTTTTCTTCACAATTCCCTCTGTCTATGTATATCCCCTTATCTCTCAATGTGCCTCCCTTTTATAAGCCTTAACATCACCCCTTTTACAACTTGTTAGATTAATCAGATACCCCTCCCATGTGCTCCCCTTTTCAGTTCCACTTAGCTATTTAAGTATTAGAAACCCATCATATTCCCTGACAGACTTGCCCTTTTGAAAGAGGTTTAATACTTCTTAACTAAAGCAGGGTAATGGGCAGCAGAATATATCTGACAGCATGTGCTGTCGATTATTTTATTCAAAAGCCCTTATGCAGGGCACAGGCTGTGCACAAATGCACCTGTGGTGCACAAATGCACATGTTGTGCAGAAAGTGCACATGCCCTCCAATTCAGAAGTTAAACAAACATTCTTTTTTACATTTCTGATTCAAATTAACAACTATAAGTAAACAAACTCAGCTCCTAATCGATTCAAACAAATGTGTCCAGAAGTAAATCGATTTGTTATTGTTCAGGCAATTGAAACTAATTGACGACACATGTCGACTCGACTATATTAATCATAACATGCACAATCGTAGCCAAAAATCAGACATTTAACAGTATCGACACATGATTTGAATTATACTGACTAAACAAAGTGGTATTCGAGGAATCAATTAGTCAGTTCAAATTTGAAAATCAGCTAATTGCACAACACTTACATACACATTATCAGAACCAATAGAAAGACTCAATCAAACAACAGAGGTTCAGGCAAAGTGGACAGGGCACAGTTGATAAAATTCAGGGACACAAACAAAACATGAACAGACCTTTAAAACAATCAGATGAACCAAAACAAATAAAGAAAAGAAAGCAAAACTTACCTTAAACCCCGAAAAATCAAAATCTTACTTGGATTCGAACAGACCTTTCTTAAGGCTGAACGGACTTTAATCGAAGTGTTTCTCAGATGAGAAACACTTCGATTAAGGTCCATTAGACCTTAATCTCTTCGGCTTGAACGGATATGGACCAGTGACGAGGAACCCTAAGGTTCCAAAAATCAGATCTGGGATTCATGCTTCCCTGATCAGATTCGGACCAAACCAAGCATGGTTTGGTCACGAGGGGGGTCTGGGGAGTGTCTGGTGTGAAACTGGGGTTAAACGGTGTAAGTCAAGTTCCGACTCGAATCTTCAAACGAAGATTCGAGAAGGTGGGAAGGGATTCGAGTTATGTGGTTAACAGATCCGTGTTCCGGATGGCAAGGGGGTTCTATGGTGTTAAGGGCGAGGTCACCGGCGTCCGTGCCGCCGGTTTTCATGGTGAAGGATACAGGGGCGGCTAGGGTTTTTGGAAGGGGAAGGGGATGAGGACGAAGGCGACCTAAAGCTGGGGTTCGGATAGGGGGGGCAGGGTAAGGTTATGAGTTTATATAGTTAGTGAGGGGTTGATTCCTAACCGTTGGATGGGGTGCGATGAAGGGTCAGGATCTCTTGGCTGATAGGGGACGGTGTCGTTTCATCTTCAGAGGGTTTGGGTCAGTCTGGGTGGAAACGGGTCGGGGTCATCAGTGGGTTATGGGGGGGTGATCTTGGCCGTTGATCATTCAGAGATCAACGGCTCAAATCAGACTCAACCATTACGACGTCGTTTGGACGTCCTTGGTGTCAGCTGGACTGGACTGGGTTGCACAGGGGTTTTGGGCTGAGTTTGTTTGGGCCAATTCAAATTGGCCCAAGTCCGAAAAGATTTATTTTTTTTTATCATTATTTTATTTTCTCCTCTATTTTAAAAACAAAAAGCTAAGTAAATCAAATTAAAATTAAATAAACACTTAATACAATTGTTTGCACACACCTTAAAATACTTTAAAACATGTAAAATCAAGCAAGAACAAAATCACGGACAAAGATGCCTATTTATGATTTTCTATTTAACAACCGGATTACGGTTCAAATTATGCATGACACATACATTTTTTGTATTTTGTTTTTAATAAAAATAAAATGGGCAAAAAATCATAAATAATTAACAAAGTGCCATGTAAAAATCCAAAAATTGTACAGTAGGACCAATTGTTATTATTTTTTATTTCTTTTGGAGCGATTGTCGCGCGAAACAAAAATCACGTGCTCACACTTGTAACTAGTAGCTGATAGGCTTAGTTAGTCTTTTTCAGTTTTTATTTTTGTTGTAATGACAGGACCGCGGACCGGAACCTCAACGGAACGGCACCTCGATCGGCTCTTCACCTCGGTACACTCTACCATCTCTCTCATTTCCGAACTACACGTGGCCTGATTCCTGTAAAACCAAGGATATGTGGGCAGCTCAGATACCAGGGCTCGGTCACATTCCCTTCCTCTCCTTAGTGTAGTCCGTCCAAGTAATGGTCGGGTCAAAAACATGTCTAGTCGTTCTTTGTCGGAAAACTCTTCGTGTTTCCAGTCAAAGAGGGCAGCTGTAGACACCTGATTTTTGACCCTCCCCGAGAATTTTTACATTTTTAGCGTGAATATGTGAAATTGGGTCTAATATAGCCATTTTAACTATTTTTACTTTATTTCGTTGCAAAAGGAAAAATTACAAAAAATATATATATAAATTTTAGTTTATGTATTTCTCATAAACTTGAAAAAATACAAAAATTGCACTTTATTTTTGTACTTTATATAATTTCGAAAATAACCAAAAAATATAGTTCTATTAATGTTTTGTAGTCATTATAATTTTTGAAAAATACAAAAAATATTACTTTATATTTTATCTTTATATAAAAAACGAAAATTACAAAAATAGTTTTATTAATATTTTGTAGCTATTTTAAATCTTGGAAAATATACTTAAAAAATAGATATAGTTTTGTTTAAATATTAGTCTTATTTTTGTTAGTTATTTTGCTTACATAGGACTAGTTGAGCAACGTCGTGTTCCTATTTCTCGGGTCCGGGCAAAAGAATAATATTCGGATTCAAACTACCCGGTTTTAGGCCTAATTTTTGGACCTAGCCCATAATAAACCGAGTCCACGACACATGGGGAACCCCACCACGCGTGGGGGACACAAACTTTGAACCCCACCACGCGTGGGGCTCATTTTTCTTGGCATTGTGTGTCAAATACACGTACAAGGCCAAGGCAAAAGGGGGGATTTTTTTTTAAATTTTTTTTTGAACTTTGCACTATTTATCTCCTTCTTCCTGAAGGAGAACGAAGGCAAAAAAAAAACCCTACAAGCCCACAGCCATCGTCCCATCTGCCCGCTACCCCGCCATCATCACCACCCAAAAACCACCACCTCCGTCAAACAACCATAAACAGACCCTGCTGCGTCCACCACCTTCAAACCGCCCCGGACTGCCCCCCCTCGACGACCCCAAAATCACCTACGTCAACCACCGGCTTTCCCCCCCCCCTCGTCGTCACTGTCCACCAACAAACCACCACCAAACAGACCCTTCCCACCACAAAAACCACCATCGTACCACCTCCATCAACAACCCCGACGTCGTCACCACCCAAACGACACTACCTGTAACCTCCACCTTTCCAAACTTCCCCGTCGAGTAGCAGCGACAGCTTCACGTTCTTCTTCATCAACCACCGTGACCAACCTCATAACCCTTGTCTGCCTCACCACCATAACCACCAGCTCCATTCGTCGCCCCAGCTGCCGGAACCACCATAAATAGACCCAAACACCACGTCCAAACCCACCACGACAAACGACGCCCAGCTCCTCCGAACATTCACCATCGTCGTTACCACCTCCGAACTTCCCCACCACCGTGAAACCACCATAACCAAACCAACCAGTCCAAAAACCCTCACCCCAAACCACTGTCCGAACAACCCCCTCCATCGCCCATCTCCATCCACCTGCTCCGACGACCCACTGCTGCTGCCCAGCTCGTAGTCTCGCCACCAGTTCCCTCCGTCGTCACTGTCCTCGACCCCACTCCCTCACGTCCAAACGCCACAACCAAACAGTAACCTCCGTTCATCCCCCCCCCCCTCGCGTTCAAAGGATCACCTGGAAAAACCAGTAGCAGCCATGGTTCATGCTCAGTTCGTTCGAGTTCGAGTTTTCTAGCGCGAGCTATTCCGTTTGAGTTGTGATGACTGTTTCCATGGTTTCCTGTTTGAAGTCCGTTCGAGTGCCGATGTGAGGTTCCAGTTCGTTGGTCTCGTTGTTTCATTTCGCCGACTATGGCTCTATTCCGGTTTGACGAATGAGTTGTAAAACCCTCAGCAGTGTTTATCATTAGAGGTTCGTTTTTCTAATCTTTGTTTGAGTTGCTATCGGTTACTATCGTGTCCGAGTTTGAATACATGTTATGTTGAAGATCTTGTCTAAATCTATCTGAGTTTTAGTTTTGTGCTTATGTTATTGCTATCTCAAATTGGCATGCTAGACGAAAGTTGTACAAAAGTTTTCATGTTCGCGACTAGCTTGCCGAATTGGTAGTCGGATTGATTTAATAAGTTCTATCATAATTTTGTTAGTCATTATTCTGTTGTTTACCATGCGGTTTAGTGCTAACTGTAAGTTCATGTTTAATTGTAATTCGTCAAGCTTGAGATACTCTCTATTAGCCATACATTCTACTAGCCATCCATTGTTAGATTAATAAATTAGTATTTCCTTTTTAGAGACAAGCAAATTAGAGAATTGTAGTTGGCTTAAGCTTACCTTCTATATATATATAAAAAAAACAATAATATAAATGAGACGAGCCTCGCCAAATGAAAACGCACAGATTGCGGGGCCCTCACAAAATATATGTATTAAATATTTAGATTCCGGGACGGGCCGATTAGCAAATTTTACGGCCCTACCCAAAATAATAATGCGCTAGTTGCTTTAGGCGCGCCTTTAGTAATTTATTCTCCCTAACTCGGGTGCACATTTATGTGACCCAAATCCAAATCTCAGCGGAGTTGAAATGTGTCTCTAAATCGCGGGTACATTGATTGTAACGTGGTTCGAGATGCATGTCCACGACGTTGCAAATTCCTTTAAAAAATAAGAATGAGATGAGCCTCGCCGAATAAAAAATACAAATTGCGGGGCCCTCAGTAAATACTTGTTTTAAATTTACTTAGAATTCAGGAGGGCCGCTTAGCGAATTTCGTGGCCTTCCCAAAATAATAACACGATAGTCTCTTTAGGCGCGTGTTTAATAATCTACTTTCTTAAACTTGGGTGTGCATTTCATGCGACCCAAATCCAAATCCCAAAACGTCAAATAAAATATGTTCCGGATTGCGGGTGCATTTCATGTGACGCAGTCCAAAGACATGTTTTAAGCGATGTTCACATTCCTTAAAATAAATGATAAAAGCGGTTAAAAGTTAAATTTTGCACATAAGTTCACACTTGTATAAAATCAGATAATCAAGCCGAATATAACAGTTGAGCGACCGTGCTAGAACCACGGAACTCGGGAATGCCTAACACCTTCTCCCGGGTTAACAGAATTCCTTATCCGGATTTCTGGTACGCAGACTGTAATATGGAGTCATTCTTTTCCTCGATTCGGGATTAAAATTGGTGACTTGGGACACCCTAAATCTCCCAACTGGCGACTCTGAAATAAATAAATAAATCCCCTTTCGATTGTCCTTTAATTGGAAAAAACTCCATTGCCCCCTCGCGGGTGCGGAAAAAGGAGGTGTGACACTTAGCGGGAGTTAAGAATAAAAATAGAACTTCGTGCTGATAACGTGTTATAAAATAAAAGCAATGCAGTAAAATGTAAATAAGAAGAGATAAAAAGAAGGGATAAGTGTTTTCTTCTTTCACTTTGGTGTATCTTTCCATTGCAATTACATGGCCTTTATAGGCATAAAAAGTAAAGATGATGGACATAAAGTAGGAGATTTAATCTTTAAGTTATTCACAACATGGACATCCAATGTAGCATCCAATGTACAAACTATTCATAACAGTTTAATCTTTGTTGTGTTTATTTACAACTATTGACATCCTTGTTAAAATGGAATTTGGGAGTATCAAATTTTTAGGGTAAATTACCTTAACATCTCTTCGGGGTAGTTTGGTTTGAAGGCTAAATTATGATGGGATTAATTATGCTAGGATTAGTTATACTGGTATTATTTCTTACTGACTGTTTGGTATGTTGTGTTAATCCTGAAATTATCAACGTTACTACTTTATTATGAGATAAATTAACCTCGGATTACTATTTCACTCTCTGGCACGTATAAGTTATCCTTATACTAATTTATCTAAGAATTAGTAACCAAAAAGGGATAAAGCAATACAAAATTTTTATTCCAGAATTATTTTTGCTTATCCATCGTACCAAACAATCCATTTATGTTCAGCTCTATAATATTTTATCTCACTTCATGCTGTAAAATTTACAAAATACACCATTCTTTCTCTAGCAACAACAAGAAAAGAGCTCCATTATTTCAAAATATTAATTTTACTCCTAAAAAACTAAATTCCTTATATAATTCTATTTTAGAGGGGATTATTTTCACGCCCCGAATTTGGGCCTGGACGTAATACGACACCCAGTACCTGATTACATGCGACCGAGCGAACCAACTGGCTGACTGAATCAACATGTGATATCATAACATATTGAATGCAGAAGATAAACTAACACATGCTAATATACTGAAAACTTTAATGATATAAATTAATGTGCGGAAACACTAACATAAGTTTGAAGTATATTTGTAGCCATCATTGCTTAACATGAAAAGTCTGTGACTCTGTCTAACTGTAACTTTAGTGTCTAATCTATGAAGCCTCTAATGAAGTACTGAAAATACTAGTTGTCTATAAATACTGAAAGACTGTAAAGTAATGATAATGCCCTGAAAAAATTGGGGCTCACCAAATAGCTGGTACGAGAATCCAAGCACTCTGGATAGTCAACCTGTAAATCATTACCTGCATTGTGAGATGTAGGTCCCGGGCAAAAGGAACATCAATATATTTGAATTGCACTGGTATGTAAAGTAACTAAAATAAAGAACTACAAATGTTGAAACTGAAACTGAGCTGATAACTGAGGACTGATAACTGAAATGATAACGGTTGAAACTGAAACTGAAATGATAACTGATAACTGAACAAAGGAAGTAAGGATATGAATACTCCCTCTTTTGAATGACTAACCACATGTTTAGGTGAATAAACTAAGGCTTCGGGCCCAATATGTGCACAAGATACGACTTCAGGCCCAAGTATATGTATACATTACTACGACCTCAGGCTCAAAATATATAAAACATAAACTACGGTCTCAGGCCCAAATATGCATAAAGCATAAACTACGGCTTCAGACCCAAACATGTATAAAGTATAAACTACGGCCTCAGGCCAAAATAAAGGTGTTCAATATTCAGGAATTTAAATTAAGGAACTGAAAATCATATTGCAATACATGATGCTGAAATACCGAATCATATTGAGTTACGTGATACTGGAATTGTGAATAGGACTAGACTGAGACATATATTCATGAACTGATTATGAGAACTGAAGCTTCAACTATTTATGACATTATTGAGTAATCTAGACTACGACTCGTGAGAATCAATCACAAGTCTATATTGATTATGACCTAAGCTCATAATGTTCGAAATAAAAGTCATGAACGAATTACAAAGCTAGAGAATACAAATTCTGCGACTATTCAAGGAACTAAGCTTAACTATATTTTTGAGACCATTAGTAACAGTGAATAAGAAACGTAATGTAGGGAGAAGCATTAATATTCCTAGACATAGAGAGTTAGCCTTACATACCTTAAATTCCTACTCTTTAGCGTAATACAACATTCGCCAACCCTTTCAACTTTAATCTATACCAATATAAGTCAAAGGAATTCCATATTAGCAATAATACTAATGTTTTGGTCACTTAGGAATTTTATCAAACACCTTATGGGCGTAAATCCCCATAGCCCTCATTAATGATGTTTCTACACCCAACATCCTATTTTCTTACTCCTAGAAAATTTAAAATCTCATCTTGCTATATTCAATACCATCCTCCATCATCCATAAGATAAACAACACCATTAATCAATAATCAACAATCAACAACGCAAACCTATAATCGTTCATGATTTTCAATCAAACCCGTCAACTTATATCTCATGAACTTAGAATCATCATTAGAACTTACCTTGGATGAGGAGGGATCTTGGAGGAGTTAGGTTCTTGAGAGATTCCCTTTCTAGAGCAAGTTTTTGTATTCTCGGGGTGTGGGTAACGAAGTAAGGCGTTTAAGAATGGCTTCTTGGGTGTGCCCCCACGCAGCTGAAGGCCCAACCGCGCACCTGAACGCACATCAAAGGCAGTAACACTGCCACAAGTGTGCGGCCGCGCACGGGACCAATTGGACGCGCATACTGTGCATTATCCAGTAAAACGCGCATAACGTTTTTCACATAGGTTCATTCGAGATCCTTAGTATATTATTGGCAAAGGTATTTCAACGTGCTACAACTTTTATGTTTTACGTTTTCTCAAACTCCTAACATATTTTTATGAAATTCTTCTAAAAGACAGACCTTCCATAAACTTAGTCGATTTTATCGAATCTTATCCATCTCTCTTCGTCTTGATTCCAAATAACTATTTCCGCCCATACTCATCCCGATAGAACTTCATATGTCTAAGATGTCACATTAACACTCATTTAACATGTTCACACCTAGTCTGAATTTACGAAGTATTACAATTTTATCATAAGATCATTGAATTCATAACATACTGTGGCAGAGTCGGACACAAAATTTTCATCAAAAAACTCATCATCTATTATATATACATTAAAAAAATTGATCTCGTATATATTCGTGATTTTTCGACAAGCGGTTCATCAAACCCCCTTCCGCTCCTCTAGCTCCGTCCATAATAACATGTAGTGTTTCGACTTGATCTTGATAAAGATTTCAAGAATCTGATCTAACCATATTGTACTTAATATATTAATTAGGATAACAATACGTAAATCCCATATTAAGGTGTTTTCGTGGACTCTCTACTACCTTGTGAGGGAATCCAAAGCATCTATTTTTTACCAATTTATATAAAACAGCTAGGCTTAATTGTCAATACTTTTGCTAAAAGCTCTGGTCTTTATCATCCTTTTGTAATTAGATACAACCACTTTATCTTCTAAATAACATAGATTCCTTCTAATCACAGCATTTTGGAAATGAACATTTTGGGAACTTTTAATTTGGTCGACATTTTTGGTAATTAAATAATTAATTTGTCTCTCAATTAAGTAATGAATCAAATAATATTTTATAGTTATACAAAATATTTGGTAATTTCCTTGATGAATGAAAACATATTTATTAGGAGTCCAACCGTTTTTAGTGGCAAGCCTCTACAGTTAAAAGTTTTTTTTTTTGTTAAAAATCACAAGCTTAACTATATAAACTCTTGTGACATCTATTAGTTTGACATTATCTTATCGATAAGCATAAGTTAGAAGGCTCTTAGTCTTTTCTAGCGATTTCAATTTTTACTTGAACAACAATGGCTGAAAGTATATTTCTACACGGGGCTCTTATTGTAGCCCAATATAATGAATCAACTGTTTTATTTTTGGTACCAGCAATTAAGAATTATTTCCTCTATTTATTGTGTCAAAAACTACTTTATTTTTACTGAGAAGGATATGTATGTGACTTATTTTTTTCAAACATATGCAAGCAGACTAATCGCTTAGACTCGAACTAGACTAATTGCTAAGTTTAATTATATATTTTGTTTTTATTTTTGTTGAACTAGAGTAATTGCAGATTCATTACAGTAGGTACTTGGTCTATTATATAAATAGGAGTGTACATAAGTCGGGTTGATTCGAGTTTAACAATTATCAAATCAAACCAATTGTGTCGGGTTATTAAATTTACAGATCAAACCAAACCAATAAACTCGAGTTTTTTAATCTTGGGTTTTCTCAGGTTTTCGGGTTATTCGGGGGTTTTCGGTAAAATTTTCGTAGCACAAAACATATAACTTGTGCTTAAAATATTTCTTTAATCCTAAAAAGTGAAGGATTGCGTATAGGTGTTCGTAACACGCAGCGGAAGACAATAACAATTCTAGGCTGATCTTTTCGTGTTTAAAAATTATTTACATGTCAAAGATCGGATCTAAAACGTACTTGGTGAAGAGAGTCTCGTTTCAAATTTTCTTCGATAGTGCAAAGACTCTATGCGTATCCATACCGAAACCGATCCTTGCTATCAACTCTTTGATCAACGAAACCCGCGTACAAATTGAACGAAAAATATTGTGTTGAAATTTTTCTCAAAAATCTCAACTCAAAGTTAGAAGAACAAGAAACACTTTTCTTGTAATTGTATTTTCTCTCTTGGCTTTGTATTGTACTCTCACTTTCACAAAATGTTTTTCTTCTCAAGAATTAATAATAGGCAAATTTCCTACATCATCCTTTATATAACATCACCTATAAACCTTTTTCCTATTTGGTTGAGGTAATAATTTACTTAGGGTAAAAGTTTAATTCAAAAATAAACTTTATGGAAGAAATCGAATCACGTTCCCAAGGGTAACGTTAGTGAAGGTACTTATGTTAAGTCCAATTGGACTTTCACGCCTGTTCGTCCAATTCAACATTGGACTTTCACGTCCTTATGGAATTTACAATTCCAATTCCAAATTGGAGAATAAATTAATATTATATACATAACCTTTATATAAATTAATACTAATTTATTTTGTATATATCACATGTATATTTCAACCAAGAGATACAATTTAATTTTCTATTCCAAATAAAAAACTTCAATTTGTTAACAATATTTATTATATCCTCAGTGCTAGCAAAGAATATAATAATATTTCATTTGGACTAATAACTGAATCTATTTGACTAATTAAATTCCTTAATTTAATTATCAAATAATAAGTTAATTAATCCTTTAGCAAAGATCAGAACACTCGTAAGTGTGTGACCCCATAGGTTCAATACTAAACCGGTAGTAAATTGATCACATCAATATACTAATCAAGGGTGGCGTCTAGCAACACTACTTAACGACCGGGTATCATGAAGTATAAAATTTACTCTCAAGAACCAGTAGAAGAATAATGTAGTAATTCCTTCTGTCCTTATAGCTCCGGATCACCCTAGGATATGGTTCAACTGTCAAATCCTAATAGGCGACCAACTATATGTTCATGTCAAGTATAATCGACCATTGAATAACCTAAGAAACTCTTTTCTTCTTTCATTCAATTGCCATGGCCAAGGTCTTAATTTGATCGTTTATAATTCATGACAACATGGAGCTTAAACTCATTACCAAAAATTGACAGATTCCATCTTGATCTATCACTAATTTTACAAGTATTTAATCATACCCAATATCCTTTTCAACTATCGCCCTAGGGCCATAGGTGTCTAGTATCAAAGCACAATAAATAACTTGTCAATTACTATGACGATCTCAGGTCAAAAGAAACTCTTACATCACATTCTTCAAGAGAATATCATATTGACAGTTTATGGTAATTTTAACCATTAGGAATTATCCAATGAGTCGGTTCAATGATCATATCTCTATATGCATCATCTATCTATGTGATTTAGTTAATGAGATCAACTAATCTTTATCTCATAAAGACGATCACATAAATATTGATCTAACCGGATTACTAATGTCCAAATTAATAATCCTACGATCAAGAACAAATTTAGATTAAATTGTAAGAGACTTTGCTCTCATTATCATGATCTCTATCACGATGACAAGTCTCAAAATTTAATCAAGGACCTTATCAAATTAATCAAACAATTAATAATAACTATGATAAAAGAATGCCTTATATTTTTATATCGAATAACGTTTACAAAAATATGTTCAAATCATCAAATATGAGATTGGATCTAGGGCATATCTACTATATTCCTAACAATCTCCCACTTGCACTAGAGCCAATCGCTCTTATACTTCATTCCCAATTTTTACTTGTGCTTGTCAAACTCCTTTGCACCAAGAGCTTTAGTGAATGGGTATGGAGCATTTTCCTTTTCATCAACCTTTTAAATCTAGACGTCTCC
This sequence comes from Nicotiana sylvestris, assembly GCF_000393655.2. Classification (NCBI taxonomy): domain Eukaryota; kingdom Viridiplantae; phylum Streptophyta; class Magnoliopsida; order Solanales; family Solanaceae; genus Nicotiana; species Nicotiana sylvestris. The sequence continues at coordinate 7,825,101 of NC_091066.1, forward strand.
ACGTCCAATGATTTCTCTTATCAAGTGATCCATTGTCAGAACGTGTTTGAATTTTTGGTGTGATTTTGGTTCTTTTACTTGAACAATGGCTCTGGTGTTGTCACACAACAATGGAATTGTACCTTTTATTGAAGGAACCACACCAAGTTCAGTTAAGGACGTTTGCATCCATACAACTTACTTAGCAGCTTCACTAGCTACTATATATTCTAATTCAGTCATTGAATCAACTACTGTAGCTTGTTTGGAACTTTTCCAACTCACTGCACTACCATTTAAGATAAATACATAACCAGAAATAGATTTGCTATCATCTTTATCTGAAGAGAAACTTGCATCAGTATAACCTTCAAGTTTCAACTCAGAATCTCCATAGACGAGGAATTGGTCTTTAGTCCTTCTTAAGTACTTAAGAATGGTCTTCACCATCTTCTCACCAAGATTTGCATGATATCGGCTAGTCACTCCAAGCGCATTAGCCATATCAGGACGTGTACATGTCATGGTATACATGATAGCTCCCACTACACTAGCATATGGGATCTTACTCATGCGTTCTCTCTCTTCAGGTGTTTTAGGACAATCCTCCCTACTGAGAGTAATTCCTGTGCCTATCGGTAGACAGACACTTTTGGAATTATCCATATTATACCTCCTTAAGATGGTATCAATGTACAAAGTCTGGGAAAGTCCAAGCAGCTTCCTAGATCTATCTCTATAGATCTTTATTCCTAATATATAAGATGTTTCTCCCAAGTCTTTCATGGAGAACAATTCAGATAGCCAAATCTTGGTACTTTGCAATGCCGGTATGTCATTCCCTATGAGCAATATATCATTAACATACAACAGTAAGAATATAATTGTGCTCCCACTAACCTTTTTATACACGCAAGGTTCTTCTTCGCATCTAACAAAATTGAACTTTTCAATTGTCTTGTTAAAGCGAATGTTCCAACTTCGAGAAGCTTGCTTTAGTCCATAAAATGGATCTTTGTAGCTTGCAAATTTTATTATGATCAGACGAAGATGTGAAACCTTCAGGTTGTGTCAGGTACACATCCTCTTCTAGCTCACCATTAAGGAAAGCTGTTTTCACATCCATTTGCCATATTTCATAATCATAGTATGCTGCTATAGCAAGCAAAATCCGAATAGATTTGAGCATTGCCACGGTAGAGAACGTCTCGTCGTAGTCGACTCCTTCTTTCTGACGATATCCGTTGGCAACAAGACGGGCTTTGTAGGTCTCCACCTTTTCGTTTGCTCCAATCTTTTTCTTAAAAACTCATTTAGAACCTATAGGTTTTATATCATTCGAAGGTTCAACTAAAGTCCATACTTTATTTTCCTTCATGGATTCCATTTCGGATTCCATGGCCTTTTGCCACCTCTCATAACCAGAACTTTGTATAGCCTCTTCATAGGTCTTAGGGTCATCATCATTATGATCAACCTCGTTTGATACATCATCGTGTACCATTAAATTTAATCTAGTTGGTACATGACGTTCTCGTGTAGATCTTCGAAGAGGTACTTGTACAACCCGTTCACCTTGTGCTAGATTTGGCTGTTGTTCAATTTGGTTTGGAATTGGTTCATTAACCTGTTCTTGAACTTCATTTAGTTCTTGAACTTCAACCGTTGAAGATGGCAACTTCCTTGGCAACTTTAAAACATCCAATAAAGGTTCTTCAACTTGAGTCTCTTGATCTTTATATTGTGTTGATTCATTAGTTTCTTGAACTTCATCAAGTTCTATTTATCCATTAGTAATTTCCTTCTAAAAGAAATTCCCTTTCCAAAAAGGTTGCTCCTCTGGCCACAAACACTTTATGGTCAGAAGGGTGATAGAAATAATATACCAAAGTAAGTATGTTGCTGCTTCCAAAGCATATCCCCATAAATTTATTGGAAGATCAGTGAACCCCATCATAGATCTCACCATATCTAATAAGGTTCGATTTCTCCTTTCAGACATACCATTGTGTTGTGGTATTCCTGGAGGTGTCTACTGTGAGAGAATCTCATTCTCTTTGAGATATCTGGTAAAATCTTCACTAAGATATTCTCCACCTCTATCAGACCTTAGTACTTTGATACTTTTACCAGCCTGCTTCTCAACTTCACTACGGAACCTTTTGAACATTTCAAAAGATTCAGACTTGTGTTTCATAAAATACACAAATCCATATCTTGACATATCATCAGTGAAGGTGATGAAGTAAGAATATCCGCCTCTAGCTTGAATTTTCATGGGCTCACAAACATCTGTATGAATTAGTCCCAATAATTCAGAAACTCTTTCTCCACTTTCAGTAAATGGAGATTTGGTCATTTTTCCTTTGAGACAAGATTCACAAGTTGGATATGATTCAAAATCATACTTGTCAAGGTACCCTTCCTTGTACAACTTGTTAACCAAGCCTGCAATGCCAAAGGTATGTATGATTTACATGATCATCTCTTTTCCTCTTAAGACTTGAAACATGCATAATCGAATTAACATTCACATTAGGTAAGACATATACATCATGTTGGAGATAGTCATTCACATATAAATTATCACCATAATTATAGAGCAAATATCATTACCTATAATAATGCGAAAACCATGTTTGTCTAATATAGAAGCTGAAATTATGTTCGAAATAAATTTAGGAACGTAATAACAATCATCCAACATAAGTACTTTGCCCGTAGGCATTATTAAAGAAATTGATCCTACAGCTACGATCGTAATTTTTGCACAATTTCCAACTTGTAGATTAACTTCTCCTTTCTTTAGTTTCCAACTTATCTTGAACCCTTACAATATATTGCAGATATTATAACCAGTGCCAGTATCTTTTAATTGGCTGTTGGTTTTCACTTTTCACTTGCTAGAGAAGTACACTAGAGCGATTTTAAGCTCATTCTGAGAGACAGAACATGCTAATAGATATAGGAATACAAGCCTAAATTGCACCTTGCACCAAGCATCTTTTTATTAACAAGTGATTAATCCTTTTGCCGATTATATATATATATTTGTTAGTCACTTCCATTTTTCTTATTCCTCTAGAACAATCAATATTTTATTTGACTATAGCTTTTGTCTAAAAGTAAGATTTATATGTTAAATGTGCTTCAAAGGTATTAATAACACTGATTTGCATTGCACACCACCTAACTATTAGTCAAATTTAAAGAAAGAGATAAATCAGCAGATGACTAATTCAACCACTTCAAAGTCCCTCTCCTGAATAAAGAAGAAAGAAAAAAGTACCAATACATTTGAGGATAATCTTGTACTGTTATGTTAATCTTGTACTGTTACTTTACATTTGAGGATATTATATTATACTTCAAAAAATAGTTCAAATACATTTTTCCTATATAAAGGGAGCAAAATCACACTTTTCAATTAACTGAGATTAAATGTATTGACTCATATATGATAAAGGACCTCAATTAGCATTTACCAATAATCCAGGGACCAAAAATGCTATTACCCCATCAAATAATATAAAATCAAATTCAAACCCTAGGTGATATTTGGCTTTGTCTACTTTTTTTATTTTACAAAATATATTATATTTTAAAATAGAGTATAAAAAAATAGTGTCAACTTCCTTACAATAGTTGACAAGTAGAGAAAGGGGGAAAAAGTAGCAACTTTCACGATCATTGGCACTACGAAATTAGTAAAGTATAAACGTCACTCTCCATTGTTGAAGTAGCGGCGACTTCCAAATCCTAACTACACCCAATCGAACATTTCTCTTTTTGGGTTTGGGTGTTGGAATTCAGCCGCAAATTTATGCACATGAGGTGTTCGACAGTTTGCCAATCTGTAGCAAGCTGCATGAATATACCAAATAGTACTACTGGAAGTCCTTATCTTCTGCCAAAACCCGTTAAATTCTCTAACAGTGCATTGGTGTTACGCTCGCCTAGTTCGTATGCTCATGTAAATGGGTTCTCTTGCCGCTGCGCCACTACGTCGGTGCCACCTGGCGAAGATGTGTTCTCAGTTGTTACTTCTAACACAAAGTCTGAAGTGGATTACCTTGGTCAAAGCACCAAAGGCGATTTGAACCTCAATTTTGGTACTATTCCATACATCTCTACAAGTAAGCTCAAAAAAAGAAGAGGATTTTGGCCTCTTTGGTTGAGCTTTTGAATTGATTCTGATTAGTTAAGTATGTGTTGCTCATTGCTTAAAAATGCCAGTTTGATGCACTAAGCTTCCACATTTTTTTTGGGTTTGGTTGGGTTGGGGTGGGGATTGGACCATACATTGGGTCTTGTATGCAACGGTCCAAAAATACTCTTTAACACGGTGTAATATTGTCCGTTTTGGGCAAACGTGCACGCCTTTTCCCAAAAGGTCTTCATACCATTAATAAGTAAACCATTTTTCTTTTCTTTTTTACTTCCATGTGGTACTTTGTTCACACCCAACAATCTTCCCCTTGAAGTAAGTTACACATGGCTCATCACCATTCATGGGCTAATTTGGAAGTAATTGTGTGTCACCCACATGATCTTAAGTATTTACGGTCATCGAAGCCCAAAGGCTGTATATGCATCTTCAAAGTCGTAAACCTCGTAGACGGGCAAAGGTACTAAGTCGGGCCCCACGCCACACTCTGCCATCTCCATAGTCCCGCCAAACCGTTGGCTCTTATATCAGTTATTGGACTAAACGGCCCAAAGACACTGTTAACATGGTGTGATATTGTCTGTTTTGGGCAAAGCCCGCACGGTTTTCCCTAAAAGGCCTTACAACATTAATAGTATCCAATTCCTTATAAGTAGATCATTTTTCTTTGCTGCTTTCCACGTGGGACTTTGTTCACACACACTCAACAAGTGTTGTCCCAAGGTTCCCCTTCTACTAATCGCTTAATTCACAAAAAAGCTGTAGCTTTTAAATTGCTTATGGTTATTCAAATCCTCCTTTAGCCCTTTGTTCCAGTTTATATGATACTCTTGGTATTTTGGTTTCCGCTAATTATAATAAAGGTGACTATCAAGAATTTAACTTCAATGAACTATTCAAATTCTAAATTTGATTTGGGTTTTCTTGATCAAACTAATGTTTTAACCACTATTTCACTACACACTTATATAATACGCAAGTCAAATTAACAATCCAAACTTTGTGTCGAGGCAAAAGCATCATAAAATGGAAGATTTTGTAATGACCTGCATCGGAAAAATGAAAGTTTTATTGATCACTTGCATTTGATAATAATAATAATAATAAAAGGTGGCTTTGTAATGATAACTGAAGTTTTAATTATAATGAATGAAATTGATTATTCAAATTAAACAGAGCTTTAAATAGAAAAGCAAAAGAAAAGAAGATACAACTTTTGGTGTATATAGTAGGGTGTTTTCCTTATCATTTTACCTTCGAATGATGCAGGAATTGATGGCCAGGCACTGCAAGGCCCTATTGAGGAGGTGGCAAAAATGGAAGCTCAAGAAGCAGAGAACCTGCTTAAACACTTGGGCATTCCGGTGCTGTAATACTGACCTTGTCTTTGTATTGCATTTATCAAGTTAGCATTTTGTTGTGCGTATCACTTGCTGAAATTTCTTACAATGAGCAAACACTTTTGCTCCGTGTCATGTGCTTACTGTTTGCTATGAACAGTACCGTTCTTTTTTTGGATGTCAATTGGATGTGAAATTGCAACTAGACAATGGTCCATTTAACTGCGCTCAAAATTTATATGCTAATCAATTTTTTGTGTGTAAATGATCTTGTATGATTATGTACAAAGCTTCATCTTGTGATAATCATATAATTACTTGAAGTTTTTTTTAAGTGAATGACCGATTTAGTCTCTTAATTGGCTGAAGCTATAGTAGTAGATTCTTATGTTTCTTATCTTATCGTTAAATATGAGATTTAGCTTTTCCCCCTCTCAACTAGGGAAAAATTAAGCTTATGTATATCTCAGTGTTGAGAGAGGGACATGTGATTCTTGTGGGCTTTTCTGCATGTTATATTCATTGAAATGCTTTTACAGCATGAACTAAAAAAAGGCATTGTATCTTAGCATCTTATTTTGCTAACTGCTTGCAGTGTTTACGTGACATCTCTGATGTTTAAATCCACTGAAGATTTGTCACCTCTTATTTTGGAAGCAGCTGTAGCATTGGCATGTTGATCTTTGCAATATCTGACTCATATAATGGTGCAGGTTCCGCATTCTGCTCGACATTCCCCCCGTGGCATATTCTGCACACGCACATTAAATCTACGATCAATAAGTGTAATTGGTTACGATATGGACTATACACTGATGCACTATAACGTGATGGTAAGTTCTTGTTTCGTGTGACATATTAGTTTGTGGTTTCCTTTTTACAAATTCAGGCAAATGTGTCGTTGCATATACATTTATTTCTTTCATTTACCCCCCACATTTATTATTTTCTTGATTTCTGACTTGCATAGGACAATGATATGCCAATGCTATGCAGGGAACTAGTCCTATAAGGCATCGTAGGCAGTTTTTATCCATATATCTGTTTTATTTGTTACTAATTCTTTTATCTTGGTGCCTTGTGAGGTTTATACTTCTTTTAGGTGTTAGAGGCTATTGAATTCTGATGAAAAGGAAAAAATGCTTTGTGTGTTATCAAAAAAAAGAAAAAGTGCTCTGTTTGCCCTAATTTCATTGACGTTGCTTGTTTGAGTTGCACTTTTTTTCAATTTTATTCTCTTAGGTTGTTGTTGGAAGTGCCATTGATTAGCATTTAGACTATAAAAGTTTTAATACATTGCTGTCATGTATATTCTTTTTTTTTTGTCCCTTGAGGAGCTTTAAATTGTCTTGTTTTTGTCATTGGTTACTGGTATAGTATGACGAAGTCCAATAATGTACAGGCCTGGGAAGGAAGGGCTTATGATTACTGCATGGAAAATCTGAGAAGTGTGGGTTTCCCTGTGGATGGGCTTGCATTTGACCCTGAACTGGTATAGTCTGACCATGTGATCATGTTAATGGTTTGTCTTTAATACCCATTTGAGGACATTTCATTGGAAAACAGGTGATTAGAGGTCTTGTAATAGACAAAGAGAAAGGTAACCTGGTTAAAGCAGATAGATTTGGGTATATTAAGAGGGCAATGCATGGAACGAGAATGCTCTCAACTCGAGAAGTGAGGTATGGCTTGGGATTTTGTGCCTGCTAATCAGTTCCAAATATCGATCCATATATCCATTTTTATAGCAAAGATGGTCCACAAATGTTGTTTTGCAAATTGGGAAAGTTTCAAATTTATTTGCTCCATGAAAATCTGAATGAATGTTCCACATTTTATGTGCTCTGTGGAAAATTGGGTAACATTTTGGGTAGCATCTCATATTTTCTATGTATGGAAGTGAGATTTACGGGAGAGAACTGGTTGATCTGCGTAAGGAGAGCAGATGGGAGTTCCTCAATACACTATTCTCAGTTTCAGAAGCAGTGGCTTATATGCAGGTAGATCACTTGGCCTCCCTCAATATACCATGCCATGACTGCCTACTAAATGACTTTATTTTTTCATGTTTGTCATATACATTTGTTAGGTTTTTTTATTGTGAAAGGATTTGTATGACTTCCATCTGTTCTTTATGCAGTTACTTTCCTATTAAAAAAAAGATCATTGTAGGTTGAGGGTTTTCATTAATCATTGTTTTATTTGTTATGTTTCTTTCTTTTTGGTTGAGGTGATTTGATTATCTGTTTTGTAATTGTTTTAGGGATCTTCTTGAGTTTGGTTTCTTTTTGAGCTATTTATTGATTGATAATAATTTAATGTTCTAGTTTGCTAGGATCAGAGGTTGTATGGCCTGTTTTATTGCCCTGGTTTATATCTTGGTGTCCTCTATAAACGCTTGACCATGAAGGGGATGGACACTCTTCATTCCTGAAAGGTCGCTTCGTTACTGCTCTCTGTTTTACGTTTCCTTCTCCACAGAGGATTCCAGCTAGCTCTGTTCCAACAACTTATTAACGAAAGTGTCATTGATCCTTGAGTTCTTTTTAGGAACTTTCTTAAACCAATTTTTCTTGAAGGTATTTCTGTCATTCCACCGCCTTATAAACTTCTGAATCAAGCAAAGATTTATGAGATTTCTTGATTTTAAAAAAAGATTGGAAGACGAGGGATGTCAAGACAAAGCTTCTTAAGGAAGCGCCAGCTAAGTATGGTGGTGAATTATAGTAAAATATGGTGAAAGTGGGCGGGTAAGTTATTAGGAAGAAGATACGATAGCGATTTTGTATAATAAATCTCTTTATTCTTTTTCCAAGAGTAGTGCATAATGCATTTCTGGCGGAGTAGAAGACTGTAAAGTTGTAGGCTAGTGTTGGCAATACTATGTAGGGACATGTTCAGAGAATGTTTAGTTTGAAAAGTTGTAATGCGATTGATGAGGGAGAAAGATTAAGGAAAAGACCTAAGATAGTCTCATGATTAATTCCATGTGTAGCTTGTCTCCTCAGGCTTGCAATCCTAAGAAAATGATTGTTGGAATAAGCACAACTGAGGGCTTGTGGACTATAGGTGCCTGGTTGAGCTGGAGGCTGATTTAGGTATTGTGGAATATCTTCCTTAAGTAGGTGCTTACTTTAGATGATCTCTTGACTTTGGGCGTCAGATTGTGGTGAACACGAGGTTTGTTATTGGTGCTTTTGCAGTTCAAAAGTGGATATTCTATAGTTGGCATGGCATGGATATTTTTTTCCGATAACTCTCGAGGGCTAGTATCGCACAGTCCGAAACTCGGATGATGATGGGCTCGCCCCTTTATCCTTCTCCACTAAAAGACTGCGCTTTTGTCTACGGCAAGGTTCGAACCCGTGCCGTACGCCTAATCAACACATCACGTGTTGCGCTCTACTGTTAAACCAAAGCCCTGGAGGCGGCATAGGGTATGGATATTGATTGTTTATTGGTTTATTCATATGTGATTTGCAAAGTATTTTTCTAGCTTTGTTCATGAAGCTACTTGTTTTTAATCCTTTCATAGAGGAGAACTTCTCCTAAAAGATGGTTTATCCTTTCTGTAGTTATATTTCCTTTTTTTATAGAAATGGAATACACTCATCTACCACGTATTTGCCAAAAGAGATTGATACCTAGATAGAAAGGACGTCTCCACAAACTGTGGTAAGAGGATAAAAATCTCTGTTTGACCTAAACTATTACTCATCCTACTTATAAGCTTCTCAGGCTCGAGAGGGCAACCTATGCAGAAGTGAAGAGAAGGTCAATTGCAGTCTCTTAGAGGTGCCTTGATATAGTTTGCAAAAGATTTTGGTCTTTGCCATTGCCCAAATTGATCAAAGAAGCGAACTCCGTCTTCAAAAAATATTCATTTCTCATCCCCTTTTCTACAGAAAGAATATTTTCCTTTGTTAAACAAGTTATAAACAAGCTGGAAAGAGAATCTTGCAGAGTTTTGCTCCATAAGATGCTAGATATGTATGCTGAAGTTTGATTGTTCGCAAATGGTTGCTTTAAATTTTCATTTTAAGTTTTTGTTCCGCATTCAGTTAATTTGTTGTTGAACCTGCAAAAGATGAGATCAGTCTAATAAGTAATGTTTACTGAAGTGGTTCTCTCTTTTGATAAACAAATTCTACGATACTCGTAGTACTACTCCTTTCGGTAGAGGCTGATATTTTGCTAAACTATATTTGGGTAAAGTTTCATCCAGTTGCTTGTTTCTGCTTAACGATGTTATATTCGAATTGCATAAATTTCTTGAACATCAGGGGTTTTAACAAAGAAGAATGTATCTAGCTCTAAGTATTGCTTCTTCAGCACTTTAGCCCTATGTCCTAGACACATCTCTTTTGCAGATGGTAGATAGGCTGGATGAAGGAGTTATAGGACCAGATCTCTGTCCACTTGATTATAAAGGGCTTTACAAGGTATGATTTGGATGCTGTGCGTGAATGGATTGTGATCTGAACCTTGAGTTTGCCAACTCTTTTGTATTCTATTTAGGCTGTTGGTAAGGCACTCTTCAGGGCACATGTAGAAGGTCAACTGAAGGTATGTGTTTCGTTGATCCATAGTTTCACATGTTGGGAGCTGGAAATATCACTCTAATCTGTGTCACCCATGCAGAGTGAGATAATGTCCAAACCTGAACTATTTGTAGAGCCTGATCCTGAGCTACCTTTGGCATTATTGGATCAAAAGGAGGTGTAACTCTATCCATTTGAATTAAATATCATTGTTCTATTTTAGAGCCTTGCATGAATAAACTTAATGATTTTAGCCTAGCAAGTCTGTAAAGGTACAATAAGACAATCAAGGGTGAGATTAAGTTGTCCAATTTCATATTTAATATTTATTTGAGCTCCTAACAAAAAAAGATGGTTGATTTAGCATCTAACATTTCATGTTTCGTCAGGCTGGGAAGAGGCTCTTGCTGATTACAAATTCAGATTATCATTACACAGACAAAATGATGCAGCATTCGTTTAATCGGTATCTTCCCAATGATATGAGCTGGCGAGATCTATTTGAGATGGTAAGTAGAACAAGATCACGATAATAGCTAATTTACTTTATCTCCAACAGTTAGCCACTTAAGTCTTGATCTCATAGTATTAATGCATTGAAGAGAAGATTATATAAAAGATAATTTTGTCTTGCCAAATGTCATAGTTAGAATTTGAGGGCTAACTATTTTGACTCTTTTATTGTGTGCTACAAATTAAAGTCCTCTTTCCATTTCCCAATCGTTCTGCTCATATTGAGTTCTGGACAATCAATGCATAAGTTCTCCTTGTTGTTGAGCTCCTCTTATGTTGTTAATTTTAAAAAAAGAACTTTGGTCTAACCCAACTCAAAAGTTAACTCATGATACGAGGATTACCCCGTATTCAATCCATTCCTTCAACCAATACAGGCCACCCCAATACCACGCACGCCTAGTGTTGACAATCCAGAGCGTGGACAACATGACATAGGGACCCAACATTTCATACATCAAGAATAAGGATGGGTCTGGCTCTGATGTCACGTTATGAAAATGTAGCAGGGGCATAAGCCAACTGCAAGGTAAGGATTGTCCAAGACCATAAGGAGACAACAACTTGTTTCCTCATTGAATTTGGGATACTCAACAGTTAAATTGGATGACATAAACTAAATGATTATTAATAACTCTTACCATATCCTACTTGGAAAGAATGGTGTTGCAACTTGCAAATTACAAGAAAAGAGAAAGAAAGAACAAAAAAAGGAAACCATGTAACTCTGACATAAAGGAGAGAACGATCACCTTTATTTGTATTTTTATTTTCTTTTTCAGTAATTTTTTCTTTGGCGATGGGCAAGTACAAAATATTTCTTAGCAGCTATTCTTTTGGACCTGGGTCTAACTCATCCACAAAACTAGTTCATGAACGAGGATTGTCCAATAGTATGTAAGGAAACAATAACTCATTAGCTTAGCCTATGTGGGACACTTAACAGTTTGGCAAAAGCTTCTTTTTCGTTCCCCCTTCATCTCTGTAATAAGTCATAGAAAGTACTTGCTTAACTGCCTTTCCTTTTTCCTCTTTGTTTTGGGGGTGGTGGTGGGGTGGTGGTGGTGGTTGGGTTTCCTTGCTAAATTCATATATGTTTGATACTTTTCAATTTTTTGTTAATTGTACGCTTTACTTCAAAGAAGCATGCTCTTCAATTCTCGCTCTTTGTGTCAACCTCCATGGACCTTGCAATTAAAATAACTAACTTTATTATTAAACCGACCTCCTAACATTGATATTCAACAAAAAGAACCAAACAATCTCGTTTGGATCACGTTTTGCATCATTATTTGGCGGACACACTTCTCTGAAGCGCATGGCTTCACCCATGAAGCGATAAGCCGATAACCCCTTGCTTCGCATTGTTTCATCTTTTTAAGTGACGAACCAATTGTTTTTAATTACACTGGGTGGCCTAGATATTTGTTTGGGTAGAAAATGACAATCCACAAGTTGGATGGTCTTTATGGATTGATTCTTGAGGACAATTAGCAGAATGATTGTTATCATTGAAAGAAACTCTAGAAGGGAAAAATGTCAAAAATTGTGTGGGGTTGGAGCTAGTCTTTTTTGAAATCCTTTTATTAGTAAGAATTTTTTCTAGTCTGGTAATATTGCATTTATGAGGTCTTGTTTTCTCTGTCCAGTGATTAATTTATTGAAACATTAAATGGTTCTGTAACTAAATCTATTTTCCTTCTTTATCATTTGCAGGTTATAGTCTCATCTAGGAAGCCGGAATTCTTCCAAATGTCCCACCCAATGTATGAAGTTGTGACTGGTGAAGGTCTAATGCGTCCTTGTTTTAAGGCTCGCCCAGGTGATTAATTCTTCTAATTAATGATACGAAAATCATCCCTTATTTTGATAAGTAAATGAAATCATCTCCTCCTTATGTCTCATTCTAGCACAATTTCTTTTTCTAACATTTTTCGCCATCTCTGTATATGGTTGGCAAATGAGCCAGATGAGATCCCAGTGGAATTTTGAAAGGACGCGGCCGGAACAGCCTTGGAGTGGCTTACTGGATTGTTTAATATCATTTTTAGGACGAAGAGGATGCCCAAAGAATAAGGTGGAACTTGATGATTCCGTTGTACAAGAACAAAGGTGAAGTCCAGAATTGCAACAACTTTAGGGGTATCAAGCTGCTGAGTCATAGTATGAAAATTTGGGAGAGGGTGGTAGAGAGGAGGGTGCGGAGGAGAGTGTCTATTTCTGAGAACTAGTTCGGATTCATGCCGGGGCGGTCGACTACATAAGCCATTCATCTTGTGAGGGGATTGATGGAGCAGTACGAGGAAGAAGGACTTGCATATGGTGTTCATTGACCTAGAAAGAACTTATGAAAAAGTTTCGAGGGAGGTTCTATGGAGATATTTGGAGGTTAGCGGTGTTCCGGTAGCATACACTAGGGTGATTAAGGACAGGTACGATAGAGCTAAGACCGAGTGTGGACTGTGGGAGGAGACTATGAACATTTTCCAGTGGTAATAGGGTTGCATCAGAGCTCTGCTCTTAGCCCATTTTTATTCGCCCTAGCGATGGATGTGCTGATGCGACACTTTCAAGGGAAGGTGTCATGGTGTATGTTATTTGCAGATAAATAGTGTTGATTGACGAGACGTGAGGCGGGGTTAACGGTAGGCTGGAGGTTTGGAGACAGACTCTGGAGTTTAAAAGTTTCTAGTTGAGTAGGAAGAAAACAGAGTATTGGAGTGCAAGTTCAATGATGGGATGCATGACGCCGAAATGGAAGTGAAGCTTGATACACAAGTCATCCCTAAGAGAGATAGTTTCAAATATCTTGGGTTTGTATTCCAAGGCAACCGGGAGATTGACGAGAATGTTACACATCGTACTGGAGCAGGGTGGATGAAATGAATGCTCGCTTATGGTGTTTTGTGCAGTGTTTTGGAAAGCGTTAAGCGCAAAAAAGCGACGAGGCCTCGCTTCACAGAAGCGAGAAGCGAAGCGCACGCTTTTTTGCTGTGAAGCGCAATTTAACACATAAATAAAAAAAATAGGCATAGATAAATGGCTAAGAACTCATTAAAAATAACACATTAAGCAAATGTTTCAATTCTTGAATCAAGAAGCAAATAATAGATGCTAAAGCTAGATAGTGAATAATCCTCAAAAGTCATAACATATTAAGCAAGTGCAAAACAAAATCACAAAAGGAGCAACATCCTATTCTTCAACAAGATCTCCAAACTCTTGAAGCGTCATCATGTTCGAGTTATTATATTGGTCATCATCATCTTCTTCTTCATCGGAGCTTCATTAATTAAGGTTCTACTTGTACATGTACTTTTACTTGTAGATACTCTTTCTTTGCTCCTTAAAGTACTTCCCCTAAAACCATAAACATTCTCTTCAACTCCACTTGCCATAGCAACATGACCAAAAGTGAGACCTTCTCCTTCAAACACTTCTTCTTCTTCGTGATTTTCTGGGCCTCCAGTTAACCATTCATTTGCTTCAGATATTGCGAGCTTTGTAACGACGAGCCAATGTTCTATTATATTTTACGAACACGAGATCATTGAGTTTCTTTAGCTCAAGTCTGTTCCTCTTCTTAGTATGAATCTGCAGATGTAGAAAGTAACTAAGAGGAGTACTTAGGACAATTGAGATAAACTTTAATTTAGTAATAATGTAATATAGCTTCTCACATGTTCATAAACACTCCAATTTCTCTCGCATCCGGATGAGCTACTAGCTAAGCTTTGAACTCTAATAGCAAATTGTTGCAAGTTAGGAATATCATAACCAAATTGCATCCACCATTCAACTGTAGAAGTATTATTTTAGAAGTTAATAACTTGAAAGTTAAAGCTCTAAAGAGTAAAACAATTGAAAAAAATTGCTCACCCTGTGCCAATTTGGTTCTGCCTCTAATGGTCGAAGCTAATCCAAGAATTCCATCGGCTTGCATATACACACCAAGCTCTTGCCCTATTTTGTCTTGCATCGCTTCATCTGGCACCAACTTCGCAACACATGCATGGTACCCCTTCCAAATGTTTAAATCTAAAATCTTGTTCTCATTGTTTGTGTAAAACAATCCGGGGTTCAAAATATGCCCTGCTGCATGTAAAGGTTGATGAAGCTGATCATCCCACCTTTTATCAATGATTTCAAACACTCTCTCATATTTCCTCCTATCATGATCACATGCCTTCTCAATAGCTTCTTTAGCCCTATCCATGGCTTCATAAATGTATCCCATTGGTGGTTTTTCTCCCCATCCACCAAACGAAGTACACTAACCAAAAAATTACCAACTTTAAGTGCTTGAACAGTGTCATTCCAAAAATATGGACCAATAATAAATCTCGCAACTTCTTTCCCAAGAGCTTCCTTTGCATAGATACTCTCACTCCATTCGGTTGACAAGACCAACGTTCGCAAATTTTGCTTTTGCAGGTAAAAGGTATGCAAGGTCAAGATAGCTGTTGCGAATCTTGTCTTAGCCGGTTTCACCAAATTTCTTTGTTTTGTGTATCTCTTCATCATGTTCAACAACAACGGCCTTTGACTAATGTAAGAATGTATCTTGATCGCCTTAGCAAAAACTGTACGAAGTCAAATTTCATAGTTAATAAGTATAAGCTATTAACATTAAGGTTAAAAATTTAAAATAGAAAATAAGAACCGCTTGTTCACCTGTAGCATATGGGGCTAACTTGAAAATGTCACCAAACATCAAGTTGATACAATGTGCAGCACAAGGAGTCTAATAAATATTTGGGAAAACTCCTTTCAACATGTCACCCGCTTTTTTATTCTCACTTGCGTTATCAGTGACAACTTGAACCACATTTTCCGGTCCAACATTCAATATTGTCTTCTCAAACAAGTTGAACATTTTATTGGAATTGGTTGAGGAGTCACTAGCATCATAAGATTCAAGAAACACACTACCCCTCGGAGAATTCACCAAAACATTAATGACCATTTTTCCATTTTTTGCAGTCCATTTGTCCATCATAATGGAACAACCATAAACTTTTCATTGCGCCTTATGCTCCTCGACAATCTTGTCTGTCTTCTCCACCTCCTTTTTTAGACAAGGAACTCTTACTTCGTGATTTGTAGGGGGCTTCATTCTCGGGCCATATTGGCCAACGGACTCAATGAATTCACCAAAACTATCGGTGTAATTCACACAATTAAAAGGGAGCCCCGCATCATACATCCACCTTGCAAAAGCATCTACATCACGCTCCCTCAAACTCTTCCTACAAGATTCTAAGTCAACATCTTCACCCTTTCTCTTTTCATTTGGTTTTTGTGAGAAAAAAAATTAAGAGGACCTTTCACATTGCTACTGGTGGTAGATGATCCACTTCCACTTGTTGAATTCTTTCTTTGAGATTTAGAGGGAGGTGGCCTCATTATATCATTGACTTCATCGTCATCCTCATCCATTTGACTATCTTCGCCAAGAAGATTAATCATAGATGCTCCATGGCTCATTGGATTTTTTAACTCATTTTTTTCTCAACATAATCTCTCATTTCTTTCTTAACAGTAACCGGAACACTTGGACATTCTTTGACATCTCTAAAACCACTGATTAGATGTCTCTTGTGACGATGTATTCCACCGTTATAAATTTTTTGACAAAAGATACATTGCACTCTTGAGTTATTATTGCCAACTGCAACTCCATACGCCCAAGCTGGATCTCTTTTTTGGCTTGATGCCATTGAATAATCAAATTAAATTTACTACAATCAACAACCAAAAAAAATTATAATTAATTCACAGAACAAAACAGAAAACAGAGCATAAAGGGCACTTTTAATAACAGAAAACAGAGCATAAAGAACACTTTTAATAACAGAACAAAAAGAAGTCATTTAGGGCAACATATGAGCGCTTAATCTGGAGAAAAAAATTGAAAGAAAAACAGAAGAGAAGAAGAATAACAGAAGAATACAGAAAACATAGCATGAAGAAGAAGAACAGAAGAACAAAAGAAGAAGACTAGAAGAACAGAAGAAGAAGAAGAAGAAGAAGAAGAAGAAGAAGAAGAAGAAGAAGAAGAAGAAGAGACGAAGAAGAAGAAGAAGAAACTTACCTGTTTTGGAGCAGGAGTGGTCTGTCGCAGACTAGAAGAAGAAGAATTGAAGAAGAAGACTAGAAGAAGAAGAAGAAACTTACCTGTTTTGCAGCAACAGTGGTCTGTCGCAGTGTCGCTGGAGTTCGCTGGGCTGGAGAAGAAGACCAGCGAATGTTTTGGTAACAGATGCCTTTGGAGCGTATGTTTATTTGCCCAAAATTTTTAAAAAAGCCCTAGCTTCAGTTAAGCGAGCTTTTTATCGCTTTTCTTAACGCGTCGCTTCTCGCTTAAGCACGCTTTTCTAGTGTGAGTCGCTTTTTTTCTAGAAAAGCGTAACCCCTGCGCCTCGCCTCGCTTCGTCGCTTAAAGCGAGAAGCGAGCGCTTTTAATAACCATGGTTTTGTGTAATAAGAATGTACCACCAAGACTTATGATAAGAATGGACCTTGGGCCTAACTCAACCCCAAAAGCTAGTTTGGGGTTGAGTTAGGCCCAAGGTCCATTCTTATCATTGTATCAGAGCCAGACCCATCCCAATTTATTGTTACCGATGTTGGGCCCCCATTCATATTGTCCACGCTCCAGTTGCAGGCCAGGGCGTGGAGGGGGAGGGGGTGTTGAGTTGTATCCCACATCGGTGGGTTATGAGTATTTTGGTCTCCTTATATGACTTGGGCAATCCTCACCTCATAAACTAGCTTTTGGGGTTGAGTTAGGCCTAAGGTCCATTCTTATCAACTTAAAAGGAAAGTTCTACAGAGTGGTGGTTAGACCGACCATGTTATATGGCACCGAGCGTTGACCAATCAAGAAATCCCATATCCAGAAGATGAAAGTAGCAGAAATGAGGATGTTGAGATGGATGCGTGGCATACAAGGAAAGATAGGAATATGAATGAAGTTATTAGGGACAGGGTGAAAGTGGCACCTGTGGAGGACAAATTGCGGGAATCAAGGGTGAGATGGTTCAAGCATGTGAAAATGAGAGACGTAGATGCCCCGGTTAGGAGGTGCGAGAGGTTGATCATGGCGGGTTGAGTACAGGTAGAGGTAGGGTCGAAGAAGTACTTAGGGATAGGTAATTAGGTAGGACATGGCATTGCTTCAGCTTACCGAGGATATGTCCCTCGATAGGAAGATGTAGTGGTCGAGTATTAGGGTTGCAGGTTGATAGGTAGTCAAGAGTTTCTCGTAGTCTTACATGTAGTATTAGTACTATTTTTGTATTTTCTTATTCTTAGATGTTTATTGTTACTCGTTTTGCCGTTCGCTTCCGTTATCTTATTACTTTGTTGTTGCTATGGTTTGTTGCTTCTTTTTCACTATTCCTTGAGCCGAGGGTCTATCGATAACTGCCTCTCTACCTTCACAAGGTAGGGGTAAGGTCTGCATACATATTATACTCCCCAGACTCTACTTGTGGGATTACACTAAGTTTGTTGTTGTTGTATATGGTTGGCTTAATGTGTAACTTTTGTTTTATTTCTCAATGAAATTTGCTTCTTATTGATACATTTCAATTATGAAAGTAGTTGGATTTTAAAGGTCACCATATCCTCGGATGGCATACCATGGAGTAAGACTTGAATAATTGGATTAGACTTGTCAAATTTAGTTTCTTAAGTTCCAGTAAAGCCTACAAACATCTTAGCTTAGTTCAGGGCTTCAGGATTTTCAAGGAGTAAGTATCCGAAACAGAAAGAAAAAGAAGGATGAAACAAGCTAACTGATTAATGGGGTGGTAGCTAATTTTAACAATGCTTAAATGTAATTGTTACATATATTAAAAGAGAAACAGAAGATGGATATTTAGAGAAGGAAAGGCCGAAAGGGGAACGGATAATCTCATTGTTGAAATTATTCTTCATATTTATCTGTTTATACCTGAGGAGTACATACTGCTTTTACGGCGATGAAATAAAGCAGCTTGCAGATGACGGAAACTTAATTGCCTTGGGAAACTTTGAGTTAGAGAAATTCTGCTGCTAAAGATTCGCTTGGAGTTTAAGCTATGTTCCTAGTGTAGTTATCCTGTTGTGGGAGAAGCATGGTGACAGCTGACCGAGTTTTCGATAATGGGCTGTCATTAAAACTACTAAAGGACTGCGTAGGGCCCATAAGAACTGGCACAGTAGCCCAACAGCATGACCCTAACAATGTATTTTGACCCCAAAAAAAGGGTAGGAAAAAAATAGAAATAGATTATCCTCCGACCTCGTCATGCAAAAATGATGTTATTTTTCTTTGTGCTTGAAATACCTCTAAAAGTTTCTTGCTTTTGATTTAGGATCTGAATTTTGTAGGTGTTAGGCTTCTTTGAGTTTTCACTTGTCAGGAGTTTTCTCCAGCGATCGCCATAACATTTGGCCATTGATAATATTTCATATTTGCTATTGAACATGGACAGGACTTGTCCTTCCTACAAGCTGCACCTATTGCTGGAGCTAATAATTTTCTTATAGGTGGGTTGTACTCTGGAGGAAGCGCTCAGATGATTGAGAGTTCTCTCAATGTCCATGGAGATGAAATCTTATATGTTGGTGATCATATATATACGGATGTAAGCGTATCCAAGGTCCATCTCCGGTGGAGAACTGCTTTGATTTGTCGAGAACTAGAAGAGGAGGTTAGTTAATCTTCGTTAGATCTTTGGGATTGGGTCTTTCCCTTTTGGCTCCATTAGTTGGATTTGGGGGTTCCATTTGGTGGAATCTTTTGGAGTTTAGTATCTTACTTGCTTTCTATTTCAGTGTTATTCAGTATCTTACAAGCTTTTAATTCTTATTCTGCAGTATAATGCCTTAATTCATAGTCAACAACATCGAGCTACTTTGATTGATCTTATCAATCAAAAGGAGGTTCTAGGTGATCTTTTTAACCAACTTAGGCTTGCTCTTCAGAGGAGAACCATGGGACGTCCTGCACAGGTAAGTTTGCTATATCTACCATATATATATTCTTGCTCTTTTGTAGATTAACCTTAAATATTCTTCCTCCCGTTTCATGTTTGCAAGTAATGTCTTCAAAATTCAATTTTACATGTTGCTTGGAACTATGCAAATCAAATGCAAAGTATCACCTGTTAACTCTTGATATTGTATTACGTATCTCATTGAAGGTGTTTACTGCAATGGCAAGCTGAACCTACAGGATTACAAGTTGGTAGAAAGAGTTAATCCTTATTTTTCTGGAAACCATCGAAAGGAAAATGGATGCCTGCAAATTGTATTACAATGTAGCTTTGAAACAGAGTACAACACTCTGTCAGATCATAAGCAGTTTGTTTGAGAATTTCCCTTCTATAGTTCTTTCTCACTTTTCTGGTGGATTATTCTTCGGGGGGAAAATATTGAACTGGATGTATGTTGTGTGGGAATATACTTTTTTATGCTGTTGTTATAGTTCTGTTTTGCTATAGTCTTTAACCAGTATCTGGAAAAAGACAAAAAAGGAAGAAAAAGGTCTGGCTCTCTAACAAGGCTATTTGCAATGTCTTAGTAACTTATGTAGGTTCCTTTGTCCTATCATTTTGTTACTTGATGTAACCAATTTAAAGATGTATTGCCTTATTATGCATCAGACCCTTGCTGCCACACATATGGAAGATAATGAACTCACAGAAAGCATGCAAAAGCTACTTGTCGTTATGCAGAGGCTAGACCAGAAAATTGGTCCAATGTTGGATGAGGACGGAGAGCTTTTCAATAAAAGGTGATTTGGAGATTTTTCTTTTGGAGTTACCTGTCTCTTCAATTCAGCCTCAGATTTCTTACAGTAGTTTTATTTATGGTTTCATTAGCTCTTAGTTGATATTTTAATGTTCAGAGTGAGTCAACATCACCTCGACCAAGTTTAACGTATAAAGGTTGAAGGAATGTTTACTTGCAGATCTGCATGTTTTCTCGATGAGCTCACAGGAATGGTTTCTTTTTCAATTTACGAATTTGGACTTGAGGGTAATCTATCTGCCTTATTTTCTCTTTCAGGTGGGGTTATCTTTCGCGTGCAGGTCTGTGGGATAAAAGCCACTTGATGCGTCAAATTGAGAAGTATGTCAATGTGCTGTGAAAATTTATGTCATTTCCCCTATTAATTGATGGTAAAATATTTTTGTAAGTATCTGGACTGTTTTTACATCTTTTTAACTTGAAACTGCAGATATGCTGATATTTATACTTCCAGAGTTTCAAACTTCCTCCACTATACACCTTTCATGTATTTCCGTGCCCAAGAACAGGTATTCAAGGGTTGCTGGTAACTGTGCATGAAATTATGAGTGCTCTCTAGTAAATAACATCAAGCAAGATTGATTTCTTTTGAAACCTATTACTCCCTCCGGCCCGAATTAATACGACACTCCTTCCGTTTTGGAATGTTCATGAATATTTGAAACTAAAAAATTGGGTTTGAGGTGAAACTTTTTTCTGCTTTCCTAGAGCACGTCTCATTCATGCTAGGAAATCTGTATTTTAAATAATAAGTGGTTGCCCCTTATATCAAGTCCTAGTTTGCTTTCAAAATGCTTACATCTAGTTGGCTGGTTGTATTTATCTATTTCCAATCCTTGGTCATGCCTGAGAAGATTTGATCCAGGGGTAATCCAGAGTTGTCCAACAAAACCTTGGCCTTCTAGTGGTCTATCTGTAGTAAAGGCTCACTTGTATGAGAGTTTGCATTTCCTGTTTCTCTACGTCTTGTCACCCAGAAATTTTGGATAGTTATTACTTTTTGAGATGTGTTTTCTTTTCTTTGATATAATGATAAGACACACCAATAAGTTACAGAATTTATTTTTTGATGGATAAAATTACTCTCTTTGAAGGTAAGCTCTTTACTTTACCAAAAAAATAAAATAACCTTTTTGAAGTTCTGGTGTAATAGAATGCCTGCAACATAGCTAGTTCTGGAACAAACTAATCCCTTGGGATAATGGCTGGACTATTTCATCGAGCAGCACTAATATTGTTCTGTAAATTAAAATGCATCTTCCATTTGTGGCAGCTCTAGCTCCATTTAGTGGCTTTTTCTTTTCAATCTTTTCTTGTTTGTTGGACAGTGAGCTTGTGGTTACAGTTCAGATTGAGTATTCTCTGCTAATCACTGTAGTCTCTTGACATTTGGACCAACATTTTCTCTCTTTCTAATGTACTTCTTTCTTCATGCAGAATCTCGCCCATGATTCATACACATTTGACCATCTACGGCGTGATAATTAACAGGAGTGGTGGAATCTCATTGTAGCTCTATGGCTAGTTCTCAGTTGTATATTAGATGTTAAATTTGGCATCGTCTCTCCTCCACCCTTGTACTCCAACCCCACACCTGCTTCAACGTGCTGTTGCAGGAATCCAGTATCTGCTATCCAATGGCATAGCTATGTTATTGTACAAGTAAACAACTGAGACAGTTCATAATAATCACTAGAAAAACCTAAGTCATCAAAGCCGTCCTGCCAGTTCATTGTATTGACTTATGTTTTAGTGAAATGTAGCTCTCTTTGACATTCTCACTGCATCTGTTTTTACTATTCAGAAGACTTTTTGGATTTGAGAACTTGCCAGATTTTATATTGATATCAATGGCGACTTTGTTGGATATTGTGGAACAGCATGGAGTTATGGAGAACCCCCCCCCCCCCCCAACTCCACCTTTTTTCTGTTAAATTAGTGGTGGAGGTTTTACTCTGGTTAATTTCAGATGCAATGAGCCAGTCTTTACCATATTACATTGTTGTTATTATTATTTGCTACTTGGTTGCTTTATCTCCACTGTTCCTTGAGCCGAGGGTCTATCGGAAACTACCTCCCTATCTCTATAAGGTAGGAGGTAAGGTCTGCGTACACACTATCCTCCCCAGACCCCATTTATGCGAGTACACTGGTTTTTATTTTTTTTAATTTTATGTTGTAATGAGCCAGCCTTTAATAGGCTTCCAAGATGTGCAGCAGTATATCTCCCGAGCCATGGATCCTTTCTGTTCCCAAGAGTTTGTGTGATTCTGGTTATCTTTCTAAATTCATTCCTCTATCTGCTGAAGAATTGTGTCTATGTTGGCGGATTAGTCGAGTGTGCCAGTACAGCCTACCAATTCCAAGCCCTGAGGATGATTATAATCCAAATCCATCCAGCATAGGTGGCTAAAGTTGTCCGCTTATGCTAGACTTAGATTAGTTAAATGAGTTGTAGTGTCTTAAACAACAGGATTAATTGTGTCATCCCCTCCACAAAGACCAGTTTAATGATTGAGCAAACTCAGCTATCTTTACGACTCTGGAGTAGAAGTCAAGTGATTTTTGTCTGGTAATTGCAGTCAAGATCTTGGATTATCCTACTCTCTTTGAATTAAATAAAGCAGTAATTCAGAGACAGAGGGTTTAATCTCTTACTGTGAACATCCAAAATGATGGTATCTTACTTTACCAGCTCCACCTTTCTAGAATAGCAACCCCTTTCTTAACAAACCTTTGTTGTTTAAATCATTTTCTTGCTCTTGTATCCATATAGTTTGACAAATCATAGATGTGAAAGCCGATAAGAAATGTTATTTGTTACTCCCTCTGTTTCAATTTATGTACTTATTTCTTTTTAGTCCGTACGAAAAAGAATAACCTCTTTCCATATTTAGAAACAACTTATGTACCTCATTTTATACCACAAGTTAGAAAGTATTCTTTTTTTTCTTAAACTTTGTGCCCAATCAAATAAGTTCACGTACGGAAGTATTATAAACTAACATGGTAGTAGACAGGTTATGGCAAACAGCGATTGTGTGCGTGTGTAATTAGTCTTCTCAATGATAAGGTTCCAAAATTAGAGGTCCAATCTGGATAGTATAAATCATATCGTTATAAATACAATACAATACCAATGAGTACAAATATAATACACAAATTGACAGGACGGAATCCGGTTTTTTTTTTTAATAAAAAAATTATAGACAACCCTCAGTCTCAGGAAATCCTCAACAATCTCACCATGGAAGTTAAGCAATCAATCATACACGCCACTTTCAAATACGGGGAAAATTTTGGAGAAGTCTTATTTTTTTGTCATGTTACAAATGAAATCCTGTCATGATATACCAAAACAGTGCAAATTATCAGTAGAGAATCCAAAACAAGCGAAGTGACAATATGCTCCCTATATTTCTGGAGCAGGTGCAGGAGGAGCCTTCAACAGTGGTTGGAGAGCTTTGACAACAATACTCATATTCGGACGGAACTCAGACTCGTATTGCACGCACAGCGCTGCCACAGCTGCCATCTGAATGAGCCGGAAAATAAGAAAAAGAACATCAACAATCAGAAATTGTAAGGAACTTTTGCAGCACCTTTTTCCAATCAAGACTAGTTAATCACAGTTTTTTCCCTCTTTTTGGTTGTGTTGGGGGCCTTCTTTTTTTTTTGTGTGTGTGTGGGTGGGTGGGGGGGGGGGAGCAGATATTGGAGAAAGGGAGAAGAAGAGACCTTAGCCACTGCTTTCTGAGGATATCCTTTCAGCTTTGGATCGACACATTGCTGGACTTTATCTTCGCTCAGTCTCGGGGTAGCCTACAAATTTAAAGAAGCAATTATACATCAAGGATAGGATCTAAACATATAGCAGAGAAGAGCACATAAGGAATAAAAATGCACGAAAAAAATGTGAAGCTATGCTCACCCAAGTAACAAGGCTCTGCTGTCCTCGAGGCATTGTATGGTCTACGGGTTTTCTTCCGGTCAAAAGTTCAAGCAAGACCACCCCAAAGCTATACACATCACTCTTCTGTGTCAGTTGTCCAGTCATAGCGTATCTGTAATTATTTTTACGATACTTGGGTTAGATAATACTCCTGAAACAAAACAACTTTTTTGGAGCATTTTACACCAATAAAGGAGCAAAGCAGGTGACGGAGATGCCAACGGGTTAAACAACCGGCAGAGAAACAACTCCAGCAAATATCTCACAACTTTGTTATCTAACTTTGTAGAAAGACCTTAATTATCAACTAGAATCACTCAGAGAGAACAAAACTACCTTCACTCAAAAGCTTAAACATTTGGTTATTCGCGAGAAGACAAAACCTTGAGTAGAAAACTGGTTCTATAATTTATACCAATAAATGAAAATATGTAAAGGAGCAAATCAGCAAACTATCTTTGTACATTTTATAACAAGAGATCCTACCATTCCATCCCATATACAAAAGTGGTTAGTTGTTTTTGCCGTCTAAACATATCCAAATGCTAAATGTTACTATAGGTATGGTGGGGAAGAAAAGATGCCATAATTCATGAAAATGAAATTCACCAGTACAAGTAGTTTATATTTGGAAAACTTCGAAATATCAGCTACACTGTTGTCTTCACCAGCTCCTTTCCCATAACAAGCTAACTTAGTGGCAAATTATCTCTTGATAGACGTAAAAATATAACATCCACAATAAAAAAGGGAAACCAACACAAAAGCAAAGATGAGCTTTCGGATTTCCAAGAAAGCCTCTTCGCCTTTTACACCTTAATATTCAAAACTTAATTTTAAAGTATCTTTGGCCTTTTTGAGTTGTATTTAGCTTTTTACCCCAGAAGCGAAGAAGCACCTTACTTATTTAAATCTTTCCTTAGCCCCAGTAGACTCTTTTGTCACATAAAGTGAAGAAACCCGGAAAATCTGCTGCATTACCATTTTCCTATGCCTGTTGAGGCGTGGTATATGCGTCATTTAGCAACTACAAATATTATTTCAGTGGCTAAAACTTACTTTTTCTTACTGATGCTTTGTCTCATCGGGCCCTTATTCTAGAAAACTTTCAACAGCATTAAATCTCATCAATAATTTCTACCAAATATGCTTTAAGATCAGTTAGATGCATCAGAGACTCAATGTTACTATATAGTCATTTACATAACCTATTGCCAACTTTTACCGCAGATCACACCCATTCCTAGTAGCTTCAATTTCCCCACTTTTACACTTAAGTTGTATATTCCTAGTTCAAAATGTATCATACCAAAGAGGAAGTTATTCAAGTGGCTAGATAGAAAACAAGATTCAGCAATATGTTACCAGAAGCGAGGAGTTCAGAAAAACTCAAAAGCGCAAAACATGTGTACAACATTTAAAGAAGAAACAGAGTACCAATAGAACAAATATAAAAGGTTAGTCAGAAGAGAAAGGTGGGAGACATTACTCCGGTGCATGATAGCCAAATGTTCCTAAAACTCGAGTAGAATGAAGGCGAGCAGCCATATCAGGAGCCTGATTTGACAGGTTAAAATCTGCAATCTTTGCTTTGTAGTCTTCGAAGAGGAGTACATTGCTTGATCTTATATCCCTGTGTATTATTGAAGGTTGGACCTTCTCATGCAAATACTCGAGTCCCCTTGCGGCATCAACAGCAATCTTTACCCGCTGCATCCAATCAAGTGTTGGCCCCGGCTGCGCCCCTTGTACTCCTTTCCTTCCTGTAAGCAAGAACATACAAAATACAGAGAGAATATATTATCCATCAAGCTAATAAATTCTCTTGCATTCAAATTTCAAAGACATGAAGTTTTTTTCATACCGTGCAAAATATCATGCAAGGACCCCATCGTTGCAAATTCATACGCTAATACACGAATATTTCCTTCAACACAGTAACCAAGCAACTCAACAAGATTGTCATGCTTCAATCTTGAAACTCTAGCAAGCTTACGGTGAAAAGAGGAAACAGATATCAGAGGGATTTACATGTATTACAGCCAAAAAGAATTACATAAAGAAAATACACTTTTACCTGAGTCAAGAAGTCAACATTAGTCTCAGGCTCGGATGAAACATCAAGCTTTTTCACGGCAACAGCTTTTTCATTGCTTAGATTAGCATAGTATACTCTCCCGTAAGAACCTTCACCAATTAATGCTTTTGATCCAAAATTGTCAGTTTCCTCTTTCAGTTCATCCAAAGACAATGCTGGGACCTCTATAGTTGGTATTGCTTTTTCTGCTTCAGCCTTGGCAGGAGCTGGTACTCTTGACCCGTTCTGATATCCTGGTACCAGATACCAAAGGAAACTAATTAAAACCAAAACTATCTCGCCAATCGGAAAATTGAGACTTGTCTAAGAAGCACTAGAAATTTAGCACAGCCAAACATGCCATAAATAATAGTCCTAAAACGATCCAGACAAATAGATTCAATGTGGCATGAACATATATGTACTCAACTGAAGGAAGATATGCCATACTTCTTTTCTTTTTGAGTGTTCTAAAAGAAATATTGTTGTTGTTAATCACAAGTTTCTTCTGGGACTATGTGTCACCCATAAACTACAACAACAACAACAACCCAGTATAATCCCACTTAATGGGGTCTGGGGAGGGTAGTGTGTACGCAGACCTTACCCCTACCCTGAGGTAGAGAGGTTGTTTCCAAATAGACCCTCGGCATCCTTCCCTCCAAGAACTTCCCACCTTGCTTTTGGGTAGACTCGAACTCACAACCTCTTGGTTGGAAGTGGAACAGTTGGGAAATAGAACAGTTGGGAAATGTTCTTTGTAAGGATGCATTCACTTTTGACATGATATTTCCTTAGCAAACAAGCACATGGGAACCGTCCGAAATACTTTCCAAGGATATCAAGAAAGTATTTTATAACCAAAAAGAATCCAAAATAGACGCGCACATAGAGTCAAATTTCATATTTGAAGTTGACACTAGGTCCTTTAGATTTTTCTTTTTTAAAATTAAATCTGTTAGGAAAGCGATGAAATCTTCCTTCTGCATTGCGAGCGTATCCCCTCTGACTTCCTCGGAGACAGGGATTAACAAAACAAATCAAGAGGCCTACCACTGATATTCATTATAAACAATTCTCAAGCAAATGTTTCTGATACCACAATTTGGAATATCAATAAAATAAATAAACAAGGTTACTTAGGACAAATTACAAAAGTTGGATCAAAGCTGATCTGATCAAATTTTTAATCTTGCTAGGAAACATCAGGATTTAGCTGTAATCAGAATCTTCGGCTACTCCTTTTTCATTAAAATTTTGAGTAGATCTTAATTTCAGCATATCTTAGTGTAGCCAGTCTGGTATCATTTCAAGATTTTGTATTGTAGTCTGGGACAAAACTTATGAATATTGAAAGCGGCAGTTAAGTAATTTAATGAAGCAATAATCTACAGTTCCTTTTTTTTTGGACAAAGGTAACAGTTATGTATTATAATAAAAGAAACCCAGCACAAAGGCTGTGCTGGTAACCATTTACAGATTCCAAAAGAAGCAAAAACCTATCCTTGTTCTTCTTACAATACCCTTTACGCTAGCATAGTTGGATTTGAATTTAAGAGGATCCTCATTAACTCCACTCACTCAAATTGAATGCAAACAAAAATTCTGGAAGCCGAACTAAGATTGATTTCAACCCTTTTATATAATAGGCAAACGTAATGCCTCAGAAAAGATTTGTAAGACAATATTACACATACATATATATAAAGGGAGCACAATCAGATATCACCATGAGAAGTTCAATTTCTTCTTAAAATTTCCAAAGTATCCTAAATTTGTACTCTAGTGTGTGACAGGGAATCGGGGATGCAATGACAAAATGATCACATCAATCAGCTAAATCAAATGGCACCGACGAGGCAAAGACTCATCTTCAGACAACAAAGGAGAAAAGCAATTTGGTTTTTCCAATAAAGATAGCTTAAGCACAAAATGCAATAATGTACCATCAGCATGAGTTGCAGGGTTTTTAAGGTGCTCAGTTTCATTTGATGGGTAGGATTCCTCTACTTGACAGGTGCAGCACAGCCACCTTCTCATCCTCACTCTCTTTCTCAAATAAAGATCGTCTTCAGCCCTTCTGTTTTCCAACCGTGAAAAGTGACCAGGAGGAGGAGCATGTGCCTGTTCAGTAACTCAAATGTAAGAATGAACATACTTCATTATACACATACTACCACTTTATTTCCCAAATAATTTGATTGAAATGGCATACAACTCTCTCCTTGTTCGGAGGGTAATTTACAAGGTACTTGCAATATTTTTGAAATCTAAATTATATTAGACAGATGAACCCGTCAATAACATAATCTGCTGGATGCCTCTAAGAATGCATCCCTCAGATTCCAGAACGGCAGAACCAAAAATCAATTTCAACAGAAATAAAGCACGAGGAGCTCCATTGATATTTCAAAAAGCAAAAAAAGGGAAAATGTCTAGGCTTGCCAACAAAGAATACCTTAAAAAGCTCCTATTCGGAAAAAGGAAAACAGGGTAAAAGCAGAGAAACCAGAAATACTACCTCTCTCCACCAAAACACTATGAAATTAATAGCAAAAGATACAGAATTTAATATCAAAAGATACAAGATATCAATGCAAGACTACTATATACGTCACAATTTAATGATTCCAATTTAATTTTCTTCTAAGGAATCCCCTTAAATGTTACATTCCTCCACATTGGGCAAAAATGAAACAAAATTTAAACCTAGACAAAACCATCATTAAATCAAAGCACTAAAAATAGAATCTTGAAGTTAATTCCATTTCCATCAAACCAAACATACAATTCACATTTCAAGGCAAACTCACACATAGCCAGAGATCAACCACACAATCAATCAACAACACCTCGATCCCAATACAAAATAAAATCCCTCTTTTATAGCATGAAGCTTTATTAAATTAGATAAACAGATATTTTCAAGAAACCCAAAAAGGGAATTTATATAATCTTACCACTAGCCCTTGCCTGTGAAAATTATCATCCATAGCAATCAAATTAAACAAATATTACAATCCACAATACAAAATGAACAAAAAGAATCAAATCTTGAAAATTTCTCAGACAAGGGTTAGATCCAGAGGGTCCAAAAATGAATTGGGAAAGTTGAAAATGAGAGAAAAAATAAAAATGAAATTTAGTCAAATTCAAATTGATCCCCCAAAAAATAAAAATGAAACCCTGAGAATTGAAAAGAGGGCAAAAGGGTGAGGTACAAAACAACTCATTAGGAATAATTATAGCCATACAAACCAACCGAAATTAAAGGACTTATTTTTATTTATTCCATTTACCTGATAAATAAATAACGAAAATTTCTTCGGCTTCTTTCTTCTTCTTGGGTAATGAGGAAATAAAGTGAAGATACAGTTAAGCAGACAGGTAATGACAGAGAACAATGTGTGTGTGTGTGTGAGAGAGAGAGAAGGTTATGATTTGTTTTAGTCTGTTGTTTGTTTTGTTACGTTGAGAATGAGGATAGAGGAAAGGGAGCTCCAGGGGGCCGAGGGTTATGATTGAGAATATAGGAAATATTGGGAGAAATTCAAAAATAACCATATTTACAATTGGTCGTTCAAAAATAAACCAGTTTTAAAAGTAATCGAAATTTAGCCACTTTTTATATAAAGATAAATCTGAGCGAAAACACTATTCAAACCCGGAAAAGACGGCAGTATATTATACTGGAGTTCCAGAATAAGTATGTCGGAATATGATGGAGTTCCAGCATAAGTACATTAGAACTCCAGCATAATATACTGGAGTTTCAGCAAGTATAATTGTCCAGTATAATATACTGGAGTTTGGAGCATCGGTGCTCCAGTCTCTAGTATATTATACTAGAGTTCGCAAAGTATACCGGTCCAGCATAATATGCTGGAGTTCATACACAGGTGCACCGAACTCCAGTATATTATGCTGGACCGGTCTCTGTTGCAGCAAAATGTTGGTATTTTTCATTGACTTCGTAAACGTTGGCTATTTTTGAATGACCAATCCGAAAACTGACTATACCGTGCTATTTTTACGAAATATTTTTGTATATTTAGCTGTCAGTGAAAGTTATTTTATTATTCTCTCTCTTTTATTTATTTATTTATTTATTTATTCATTTATGACGGTAGTGTCGGGTCAACTTATGGGCCAATACTTATTTCTTGAAAAAAAGATACTATATATCCGATGTAAAAATAATAATCGAATATATATACATATATATATATCGTTGGAATTGAGGATTAGTTATTATTGTTGGGGTAGTGGTGGCGTCGAGCGTGCAGGTCCACTATTTTATTAGATATCTATTTCTTATAACATAAACTACCTATTATGATATAGTTTATCGATTTCATGTCTCTTAGTTTGACTAGATAAATTTTAAGAATATAAAGACACAATATTTTTACATTTTATGTCAATATATAGCTGTCGTTGAAGGTGCTTCTTAGATAATTTTTTTCTATTAAAATATACGTCCATGATTTTTATGTGTTTTATTAATTTGACAAGACACAAAGTTTAGGAATATTAAAAAATTGCGTGGTCTTAAATCAAAAATACATTCTTTTTAATACGTCTAAGCCTTAGTGGACATAATTACCACGCACGTGTACTGATAAAATATAGTGCACGCTTGAACAAGACTATCATACCATAAGTCATAAGATATGAATAATTGTGTGGTATTCTTTTTTTCAAAAGAAAAAAAAAGACACATAATTGAAACATAGGATAGTAGTAGTTAATAAGGAAAAATGACTTATAGCCTGTTTGGCCAAGCTTCTTCAAAGCCAGAAGTATTTTTTTTTTAAAGTTGAGGTGTTTGGCCAAGCTTTTAGAGGAAAAAAGTGCTTTTGAGTGGAAGCAGAAACAGTTTTGGAGAAACAAAAAAAGTAGCTTCTCCCCAGAAGCACTTTTTTGAAAAGCAATTTTGAAAAAAATACACTTACAAACAATTTTTAAAAGCATGGCCAAATACTAATTGCTGCTCAGAAATACTTTTCAAATTAATTAGCCAAACACAAACTACTTCTCACCAAAATACTTTTGAAGAAAAAAAAACACTTCTTAAAATAAGCTGATTTTTAAAGCTAGGCCAAACAAGCTATTAATTTGGCAAATTGCGATTCAAACTCGTGACATTATTTACTTTGAACAAGTCTCTAGGGTGATAATCTCATTGTTCATGACATAGAATGACCAAAAATTTTAACACAGTCCTATGCATAAATAATAACAATATAAAAATGAAATGTCCGAGAAAAATAGGTGAAATAATCAAAGAAAAATTAAAGATAGTAAGTATAGTATAAAAATGTGTGTACAAGTTGATCCCAACACAGTTATTACTAAAGTGGCATAAACAACTTAACCAGGTTTGAATCCCTGGATATGGAATCGCCTTTGTTAGGGAGCGTTTTACCCTCCAATTTGAGACTTCCCAGCGCGAATCCGAATTTAATCAGGCCCCAGTGTGAATACCGAATACCGAGTGAGAAACCACCAAAAAAAGTGGCATAAACAATTAAAACTCAGAGAGTGGAAGAAATGTCTTGACAACCTTTTTGAATGTCTTAACTTGGTAAAAGAAAAGGACAGTGAGTGGATAAAATGTCTTGACAATACTTTTAGAATTGTCTTAACTTGGTAAAAGAAAGGGACAGTTGTATGTTATTGTCAACAACTTCCTTCCTCTCTAATAAACCTTCTCTTTTTCCTCATCTTCTTTTCCTTTGTTGTTTGCATATTCATTTTAACAGTTCAAAAGATAATAGAGTAAGTTTTCACATTGCATATTATATATCAAGACTGTTAAAAGTACACTGCACAAACAACAACAACAACAATTCAGTATAATCCCGCAAGTAGGATCTGGGGAGGGTAGTGTGTATGCAGACCTTATCCCTATCCTGATGGGGTAGAGAGGTTGTTTCCGATAGACCCTCAACCCGAACACTGCACAAACTACATGATCAAAATTCACTTCAATAAGACACAACAAGAAAGCGCGACATCCTTAATCCTTATATACGACTCCCAAACACATAGTTTACACCGGGAGCAGGACAAGCCGATCTTGCTCCACTTATTGGATTATGCTTCTTTTGCGAAAAACGTTGAGGATAAAGCAGCAAATGCAGACTGTCGAAAATCCAAGTTAAGTCTCAAGAAGAAGCAGTTGAGGTGGAGGATGGATTGAAAGGTTTTTGTTCCGCGCAGGTGAGTATATCATGAGGCCCTGCTTCCTCCCGACCAACGCCCATCAAATCGAGGTAATAAAGGTAGTGGGATATGATGTTGTTCATGGAGTCGACATCACCTTGGTTACAGACATTGTCACCGTATAGGATGTTCATTGTGGTGCCAAAACCGGGAACTCGTTTAGACAAAGTATCGTTCTTTGTAGGCTTCCAATTGCCAACAAAGGCATCGTGTGCTGACGGCTGACCCTTTTTAACTGGATTCATCCACTGCCAAATCGCAGCTTGGAATGCCAAGGTCGCGTTTTGTTCAATGTACTCGGGATGATTCAACAGATCTACCTTCAGTGCTTCACCTATAGTTCCGTAGTTGTAGTTCCTAGGTAGAAGTACCCAAGGAAAAACATATCATTAGTGCTTGTATATGCTAGACGAATGAAATAAATTCCTAATCAAATAAAGAAACAGGCATCAGCTCGAGCAGATACTGTGACAAGGACCAGATGAGCTAAATGGCTTTTTCTTTCTCCTGTAACTAAGTTCTATATTGGTAGATCAGCTAAAGTTGATGTGAAATCGCACACAAGAACAACACCATAACAGAGAAGAGAACCCAATGAGATTGAGTGGTGTGTTGATACCAAAGAAGAAATAATAGGTAATCTAAATTGGTAATGCAACGTTTACCAGTATATAGGCAGGGCACCACGGCCATAATATTGGACCCCAGGAGAGCATGGGTAGGTTAACTTGAAGAAGTCATCACAGTAATCTTGGCTAGGACTCATTTCCTTGTTATAGCACAGCCCCCAAGCGAATGGTCCGCCAGTGGCGACTCCATAACCACCTGTTTACATAAAGTCCGTAAATTGGCAGAAAGAGAAGAGAGTTCAATACAAGGGCAAGCACCGCTGAATAAACTAGAGGGTTATTAAAACTTAATATACTGTTATTGAACCCACTAGAAGTAACATATGGTGATACAACCGAAAAAACATCGAACAGACTCCTGAAAACAACTTAAGCAATCATGATCATGACAAGAAGTAAATTCAAAGATCATAATTCTCAAGAAAAAAAAAATTCAAATATCATCTGCTTCGAGGTAAATATAACTCTACCAACTAACTAACCTTATCACTTTTTTGTCTGAACTGGTAAAGTACTAACGAACCATATCACTTGCACTTCTCGACAATTGCTATTACACACACGTCCAAACACACAGAGAGATACAGATCAAGCAACAAGCTAAATGATTTTTTGGCGGAGACAATCTTAAGTGACTGTCTCGAATTGAACATAGACTAGTCAGATTATCAAAACAGAAAGCTAATCTGTTGGAACAGCAAAAGAATTGGTGCCCCATTTTTGGATCTCATAGTGTGGACTAGGCAAACTAAATTGCTCAGACATCTGTAGAATTAGCTCAACAGAAGTTAATTACACCAGATTCTCAAGGCCCTAATCAGTAATCACATTGCTCGAGACTCAAGACACAAGCTAGCCTCAAACAAGATGGTTTCAATCGGTGATTTTCCACAAGCAATTGTTCTTTTCTAAGTACTGTTACGTTCGATCAAATAAAGTTTTAATCATGACCCATATACATCTAAATCCTTATAAGATAAAAACTTGCCATGACCTTCTCTTATTTTCAAAAATATTCTCAACTCCTTGAGTTTCATTAGTTAACCTTCTTAATATTACTTTCAAATCTGAAGGGAATCAAATATCTCCACATTTTAAGCATTTCTTCATTCATCTTTTAAGCATTTTCTGAGCATCAAAAGCATAAAAAAGGGCATCAAAGAAAGAAAAAAAAGAGAAAAACATAGACCTATAAAATACGATTGAAATGAATGAATAACAGGCAAACAATCAACAATGACCCCCAATCTAGTCGGGGCCAGATATATGAATCTACGCCCCTTCCACTCAATCTACAACACGTTTCAGCATAACACTCAATAATTTGTCTTTAAAAAGAAACTAGGAGTTCTATAAAATTAGAAGTTCTCTAAATCTGACATTTATCCATGCATTGACATATTTTGAGCTCATCACTGATGGGTGTGGTGGGATGATAAACTTTTCATCACCCTTAACCAAAGGTCTCCAGTTCGAGCTTAATGAATTTATTCACATATACCTACTTTCTTAGGAATGAAATTCTATCGGATCGGGAGCAATAGAAAACCCCGTCACGTGATTTCTCTGGCACGAATCCTAATTACCCTGGCCAGTGAGAACTAGATGCTTCAACAACAACCACGGCTCAGTCCCCAACAAATTGGGTTCGGCTATATAAAATTCTCGCTTACCACGTTACTCCATTTAACCTCATCTCAGGTCAATATTATGCAACACACACACACACACACACACACACACACACATTGAGAACTAGATGCTCGAGAGAAAAAGAAAGAAGATATACTTTGAGCTTAATTAAAAGAAAAAGAAGAAGAGAACTTACAAGAAGTTTTGCTACCAACATGGCCAAGAAAAGCAGCAATTTCTTTCATCTGCATTTGCTTACCACCAGTAGTACCAAATCCAAGAGGCTGATAAAGAGCTGAAGCAGTAATAAAAGATTTATAATCCCAAAATCCAACAGCATGAGCTACAGGTGAATTCCTCTTAGCAAACAAATTCTCAAATTGGTAAGTCTCAAAATAATCTGAAATTGTTAAATTACAACAAAATCTTGATAACTTATTACATTCCCAATCTTTAACACACATTTTTTTACCCTTTACTATTTTAACTATTGTTGGTGGTTTAGATGATTCATTTTCATCCCCTTTTGCAAATGCAGCAATTGATAGCATTATTAACATAAATCCTAAAACCTTCATTTTTAAAGCTACCATTTTTATGACTTAGGATAAGAAAATGGTGGGATTTTAAAGAGAATTGAAATGGGGAAATGTGTGAAGAGAAATTTAAGGGCAAGTTAATTGAATTTTGAGATGTGGGTGTGATTCAAAATTGAAACTTTTTGGGTATTTATACATTTTCTTGGGTTTTTGGTGAAGTTTTTCTTGCAAGGGAAGAGAAACCAGTGAAAGAAAAAGCTGTTAGATGGAGTATCTCTATCGGGAAAGAAGCAGTACTAACAACATCAATTCCAATTTCCAAGTATTTATTTTGCTTTATTTTAGATTGTTTTATTTTAATGTATTCAATAATATTTACACATTCTATTATTTTACCACTTTTTGTTGCAGTAATTACGATCCACACTTCAACCAAAAAATTTGTTCCAATACTGGAATTCAAAAATCCCGGTTAAGAATAAAAAAGTATTATCACTCCACTACAATCTTTGGTGGTACTAATAATTTTTTAACACAAAAATTTATAATAATTAATTATTGATAAACACTCTAAATATAGGCAAGAATATAGCGAAGTCTTAATCTATTAAAAAACATGGCTTGTATGAATATTTTGTTTCTCTATGTTCTATTTTCTCCATGAATTAACAATAACGCAGAAAATGAAGGCAAATATTATTTTTTAATATCAAAGTTTAGTGATAGTCTTATTTTAACTGAAGCAAGTGGAAATGTATAAAAATTAGACTATTTATGAAAAAACTACTTTTTTATAATATTATATTAGGAAGTATAAGAAGAAAAAAAATCATTTTTCTTTGAGGAGGAACGTTCTAGACTTGGAACAAAGCAAAGCTGAGATCACCTCTTCACCGACATGACAGCTCACCATTTCATATTTGGTGCCACAACAATTTTTATGGCACAGTTGGCATTTCCAATTTTATTTTTTACGCTGCTGACCTGTCCATACTTGTGTTATCGAGAAAGAATTTTTACATTCATATACCATATAGGAAACTATATTACCCTCAATATTTAAGGTTTGATATAATTACATTTAGTATACCTAATTACTAATTCTATACTATAAAGTTTTTTAACTGTACATTAATTGTACCTTATATCACTCCTACATTTATGGTACTGTATATTCTTCCAAATCCCCCCTCCCTCCCCCACGTTTCTCTCTCCCAACCCCACACTCTCACCTAAGTATCACCACACACCCAGAAAAACAATTGAAACCCTATGCTAAATCCAGAAAAACAATTGAAACCCTCTACCATTAACGTCCAAAATCAATGTTTTTTCTTCTACAACCAGTCAAAATTGAAGTCAAATCTTCAAAGTTTCATACACAACAATAACTTTTGATGGTTATGATTTCAGGTTCCTTCAGTAATATAAGAAGAAAGGAAAAGAGAGCAGCAATTCCACTATTGACAGTCATTAAAAAGCTTGAAGCTTTGAATTCAAATTTGGGTTTTCAAAAATCATTATTTGTTTGGATTGGGTGTTGTTTTAAATAACTGAGAATATGGTTTGGAGTTTATATCTCAATTTTGAAGGATTTTGATGAAGATTAGATTTGATTTTGGCTGAATTTCAGATTGAAATTCGAAGAAGAAGAAGAAGACGTATATTGCAAAAATTGTAGAAAAATTGTAGATAAATTGAAGAAAAATTGTAGACTGTTGTTTATTTATTTTTCTTGAAGAAAAATTGCAGAAATATTTTTTTGGATTCCATATTTAGCATAGCAATTTCGTAAGGAGTTGCAAGAGCATATAGGAGAATTACAGAATTGTAGCATAAACAGTATTTTCGACATAATTGCATTTTTTGCAGAAGATTTGTAGAAGTTTTAGTCGTTTTTTATTTATGAAAATAGAAAACAAAGCATCTACAATCAGAATACAAATAATATACAATTTATCGATAAAATATCTACAAACTGGGTACGCTGAATTTTAATATCCTAATTCCCATTCAATTGTAGCATAATTGAGATTTTCGACATAATTGCGTTTTTTGCAGAAGATTTGTAGAAGTTTTAGTTGTTTTTGATTTGTGAAAACAGAAAACAAATCATCTACAATCAGAATACAATAATCTACTATTTATCTACAAAATATCTATAAACTGGGTACATTGAATTTTAATATCTCAATTCCTATTCAATTGTAGCATAATTGGGATTTTTGACATAATTGCGTTTTTCAGAAAATTTGTAGAAGTTTTAGTCATTTTTTTTATTTGTGAAAACAGAAAATAAAGCATCTACAATCAGAATACAAATAATCTAAAATTTATCTACAAAATATCTACAAACTGGGTACATATTTGGACTCGACATACTTCTCCTGAAATGTATGTTTCACATTTTTTATATATATTTTTGTCCAAAACAATACTAAATCATCCACTTCAATATATTTTTTATACAATGTTATTCAACTTTCATACAATAGGTAAATGAATAAAAGAAAAATAAATAAAGAACAGTCTACAATTTTTATTCAATTTATCTACAATTTCTGCAATATACGTCTTCTTCTTCTTCGGCGAGTTTCAATCTGAAATTCAG
The DNA here is from genome assembly GCF_000393655.2 of Nicotiana sylvestris. Classification (NCBI taxonomy): domain Eukaryota; kingdom Viridiplantae; phylum Streptophyta; class Magnoliopsida; order Solanales; family Solanaceae; genus Nicotiana; species Nicotiana sylvestris. The sequence continues at coordinate 7,863,114 of NC_091066.1, forward strand.
TCAAAACCAAGTCTAATCTTCACCAAAACCCCTCAAAATTGAGATATAAACTCCAAACCATATTCCCAATTATTTTCAACAATACTCAATCCAAACAAATAATGATTTTTGAAAACCCAAATTTGAATTCAAAGCTTTCAAGCTTTTTAATGGCTGTCAATGGTGGAATTGCTGCTCTCTTTTTCTTTGCTTTGTATTACTGAAATTTGGACATAATTGCGTTTGTTGTAGAAGAATTGTAGAGGATTTAGTCGTTTTTTATTTGTGAATTGTAGAAGAATAATCAATTCGTTTTTTGAATTGTAGAAGAATAATTGTGTTTGATGTAGAGATACTAAATTTGAAACGAAACTGATGAAGAAGATTAATATGCATGATTTGCGTTTGGAAGATCTGGAAGAATATTTAATCCCCCAATTTTAGCGCGCCTAAATAAGGAAGCCTACAGCTACAATGATTTCTTATTTAATGCATGGTCTATATTTTGTAGAAATACTATTAGCATGAAGGGTAATATGCAAACTATGAACATAGTTGGTAATATAGTTTCCTATATGGTATAGAAACGAAAATTTCCCTATTTCTAAATATGGTGCAATAATGAATTTTAAAAATAGCCAGATTTATATGCTAGAAATTCATACACAGGTGCTCCAATCTCCACTATATTATGCTAGAACTTATCGTGTGCTGCAATTCCAGTATAATATGCTGGAAGTTCATACACAGGTGCACCAATCTTCAGTATATTATGCGAGAACTTTTTGTGGTGCAGTAAAATAGTTGTTAGTTATGATTTTACAAACGCTGACTATTTTTTAATTATCAACCCAAAAATTGACTAGGCCGTGCTATTTTCACAAAATATTTCGATCCTTAATTAAAATCTAAGGTTCATGCCATTAAAATAAAGAAAAAGCTTCCTTCGGTAAGATTCTTTTGGTTTCGATTTGACTTGATAAATATCAACCTAAGTCAAATATAGTACTCCCTCCGTTTCAATTTATGTGAACTCATTTGACTGGGTACGAAGTTTAAGAAAAGAGAGAAGACTTTTGAATTTGTGGTGTAAAATGAAGCACATATATTTTGTGTGACTATAAATCATTGCATAAAGGTAAATTGTTTTCAAATAGGGAAAAGGGTCACTCTTTTTGGCACGGACTAAAAAGGAAATAGGTTCACATAAATTGAAACGGAAGGAGTATTTTTTTCCCTCTCAACATCAAATCAAACCAATTACAAATCAATGTTTCTTGTCACTTTTTTAGTCGGTTCGGCTTTTTCTTTTTTCATATTGTTTAAATGCTGTGTAGAAGCATCTAGATTTCGCCAGAGATTACTTGCTAGACCCAAAATATAAGATGCAGAAATGACGTATTAACTTCCTGTCATTTTCTCCAAATTTAACACTAACCAAACTTTTTGTCGTTTCTTTGTAACAAGCCAAAATGCGCTAAGCAATATTTGGATTATCCTAAAAACAAACTGAAAAAGCCAATCCAAGTAAAATGTACTACCAAAAGAGACAACAACAACATACCTGGTGTATAAGCAGATATTATCCTTACCTTTAAGAAGGCGGAGGCTATAACCGGCAGAGGCGGATCCAGAATTTTTAAATTTATGGGTTCCTATATCGACTTTAAATTAATATATTATAATAACCGAACTAAAGAACTGCGTTCCCATCTAAATATTCTTATATATTGAATAATTTTTTAATACAAATACGGGATCTAGCCAAAAGCTACTGGTTCCTGGGAACCCACACTCATACCTTTAGATCTGCCCATGATTTCCGGTAGACCCTCGGCTCCAGAAAAATAAAGGGAAGGGCAATAACAAGCAAATACCTATCTAAAGAATTAATCCAAATAGCCGCTCATCCAACCACTTGAACTAAAAATAGTCGGCGGAGGTATAATATACGCAGAACTTATGTATTATATGCTTATACTTATGTATAATTCATGTATATGATTAAAAAAAAGTAAACAATGAATGTGGCTAGCTATTTGCGTAAAGATCCCAAGAAAATAGTACCTAATTCAAATTGTCAATTTCTGGTTAAGAAGTGTATAAACATCAGCAGATATGTTGTTAAAATAAAAATAGCTTCATTTGTGAAGAAGTGGTTGTTTTTCATCAGGTATTGCTCCATTACTAGCCTGGAAAAAAAAAAGCAGTCCATTATCATTTGAAAATACAACCAAAAAGGTAGCTTCTTGACATATTGATAAATGGACTGTTACCTCCCCATAATTTGTTCCTAATTCTGCAATAATTAAAGAGGATGAATCTCTAGAGCTGAAAACAGCACAATAGGAAAAGAGTTACTGAAACGACTTTTTATTTGGATTTTTAAGCATACAGTAACAATGTGAAGATTTTATCAGCCCGGTGCCCTAAGCTCCCGCTATGCATGGAGTCTGTGCAAAGGGGCGGACTGTAAGGGTCTATTGTATGCAGCCTTACCCTGCATTTCTGCAAGAGATTGTTTCCAGGGGTCGAACTCGTGACCTCCTGGTCACATGGCAGTAACTTTACCAATTACGCCAACGCTGTCCTTCCGGTGACAATGTGAAGATTTTTATATACTGAAATATGTCAAAGATAATACCTATGGCTATCTTGGACATCCGCTAGCTTCGATGTCCCCTGTTGTTCGTCGTCTTTAACTTGTGAAAGAGGTGAAATGTACTAAAGAATAAAACAAAGTTTAAAGTCAACCTGAAGAATACATAAAAAGGCAATAACTGAAGGATTAAATTTCTCTGAATTTCAGTACCAGGTGCATTGAGATGAACACAACAGAAATTCCCAGAATGAAGTTTATCGTCAGCGTTTGACCAAACAACAAAGCAGATGCAATGCCTGTGAATAACGTTGCAATAATCGCGGAATACTTCTACAAAATTGTATCTGATACATATAGAGAAATAATGTAAGTAAATTATACAGTAGAATGTGATGAAGGAAAACAGATCTTGACTTGAACCCGTGACCTCGTGGTCACATGGCAGCAACTTTACCAGTTACGCCAAGGCTCCCTTTCAATTACATAAAGAACTGTGACAAAAAAACCTCACCAGCATATTTGTAGAAAAAAGAGGACAGATTTCCATGAGCTGCGCTAATAAATATCAGAAGCATGGTTTCTTTTGACTGCCCGCAATATATCAAAGCTGCTCGGACCTGAAAATTTCAGAACAAATATTCAAGAAGCTGCTTAAATCTTGTCAAAAAAAGCAACTTAATAATAAATATAGAAAATTGTATAAAACACCTGAGGCATGATCCTATACTAGTAAATTGTCCATCTGAAAAAATATAAGACGTATTTGAACCTTAAATCTCGTATACTGCCACTAATTATTCACCTGTTTACTATTTATCCTTTTTTATTTGCAAAAATGGTTAACTAGAAAGATAAAACTATGATTCAAGAGTCATTGACCTTTGAATATAGCCATCCCTAGAATGGCAAGAAAGTTGAATATAGCACCATATCCATATAAGCATAAGTTCTGCAAATTAAAAACAAACCTGTCAAATGGTCAGGAACAGAATTGAAATCTGTCGAAAAACTTGCATAATCTTTATTGCTATAGAAACAAGATCGATCAAGCATAGTTCAACTTAAATCCAGTTGACATTTTAGTTCAACTGAGGTAAAGTATATAATTTGATAATTGGTGCTGCTATAGTAAAAAAGACCGGTTCAAACCAACTATAGAATAAGGCAAAGGATATAAAAATAGAAAGAGTTAAACTGTCCCATGGAAAAACCAAGACAGCCAACAAATATTCTGATTATAAAGCACACAGAGATATTACAATCAAGCACGATGAAGTTACCTGAAGATAAATGCTTGTGTCGTATTGGCTCTTCAAAGCATATTCATGGTACACTGAGGCCAAAGAAGGCACAATAACCTGCATATATAAGATCCTGGTTTAACCAATAAAAAACAATGGCACATCCAACAACACATTCGCGGGTTGTATAACCAAATACTTTAGGGTCGAACCATATATATATATATATATACACGCACACACACACACACACACACAACAACAACAACAACAACAACAACAACAACAACAAATCTAGCATAATCCCACAAGTGGGATCTGGGGAGGATAGAGAGGTTAGCCCTAGAGGGTAGGAGGAGAGGGAGAAGTAGACCGAAGAGGTATTGGGGCGAGATGATTAGGAAGGACATGGCGCAACTCTAGCTTACCGAGGACATGACCCTTGATAGGAGGGTGTGGAGGTCGAGGATTAGGATAGAAAGATAGTTGGTAGTGGAGCTTATTTCTTTCCCATATTTGTAGTATTAATATTGCTCTTGTATTTTCTTGTGCTTCGTTCTCTTTTGTTACCTGGTGTTTCGGTTTCTCAGTCTTATTCCTACTCTTGTTCCTTTCGCTTCGGATGGTCTACTATCGTGTTATTGTTTACGGCTTGCTGTTATTGCTTTTGCTTTGAATTATTGTGTGTGTGCGCGCAAGCACGTGTGTGATATATATCCAAGAACTCACTCACTCACTCTATTAGTTCACAACTCACTCTGAAACTGCAACTGCTTAAGCACTATCTAGGTGTTTACTAAAGTATCTCAAATTGAAAACATCACAATTGTTGGTAAGAAAGAGGGGCATTGAATTACTCACAGAAATCAGTGTGTAGATATATGCAATTGCTGTAACTGGAAGACCAAAACTAGTGGTACCTTCAGGATGAGATTGAAGTTGATTTATGCTAACTCCAATAAGCAACAAAGCAAGAGCTTCCAACTGTAACATTATCAATACAGTTATAATGATATCAAACTTATATAAACTGTACAGAATCTTTTGCTCCGTCCTGCTCACTATCATTACTTTAACCATCGACTTGAAACTAACCTGAATTATGGAAAATCGACGTCTCATGATAAATTTCAGCAGTACAGCAATAACCAGAACCTGCACTTGGAAAACAGCAAAAAAATATATGCTCAATTAAAGGTCCACTCAGGATAGCATAATATCCACCAGAGGAATACAGCATTTTTTCAAGTCAATAACTTGAAGTGTCAATCACATGACAGGAAAGATCATTGAAGCCAATAAATATGATGATAGCAACATTCAAATTTAGTAGTATACCTTTAGATTGCTCAGCATCTTCACTGTTGCTGGATTGAAATATAACTGCAGAAAAATGTTAAGATCATAATGCATGAGAGGAGAAAATTCTGCGTATCAAGAAGATTTGACGAATAAGAAAATCCCAAGCATGTTGTCAATTAGCTAAGAAACTGTCTTAAATGCTATAAGCTCACTGATATATATGTTAATAGTAATAGAACAGTCAATTAAATAGTAGATGTTATATAGTCACTGTCTTCTAAAATGAAAATCTAGTCAAATTTTGTTTAGTGTTGAGAGGAGAGAGAGAAATCTGCATCACATAGAGGTCCTCCAGCACTAATAGCAAGCACATTGTAAGAATAGGGTAAAAAAAATCTCTTATAAATTGTCGAATCCCCTTAATTGCTGCTAAGAGTATTCATGTGCTGTGTAAGTATTCTTTTAAGGCTCATTGTCAGACTTCCTGGCTCCGCCACGGGCCATAACCAGTGTTATCGAAGGCGCGCTTAAGCGCTGCAGCGAGGCAATATGTTAAGCACTTCGTTTCACTTAACCGGCGCTTCAATATTGTGATCAAGGTTCTAAAGCATACTTTTCCTTGCCAATGAGCATAATCCTGAAGAGGCGACACTATACAATTGACATTTTATTTAATCATAAATTTTCTTCAATTTCTTTGTCCATATATTTGGTATTCATGCTTGTAGATACTAGTTTTGGACTATACATACATATTTGTCATTTTTCTCCATTTGTGCCTTTCTTCGTTAAAGCACACGCTTTATTTGCACTTTGTGCGTAAAGCGCCAACAAACCTTAGAGCTTTTTTGCGCTTTTCGCCTTTGATAACACTGGCCATAACTTTGCTTATGCAAGATTTGTTGTTCTTTATGATGGAATTAGATGAAACTAAGTGCAATTCGAGTTATTAACATAGCAAGTTGCAAGGTATAAAATGCATGAAAAGAATGGAACTATCACTTCGGGCGCTCATAAGTAAAGAAGAATTCAAGAAATATTATTACCTGCATGACAAATTTCATGTAGGTATTGATAGCATAGAGTAATGCAGGTACAGCTAGAAGGACATTGTGTCGCGCACCCTGAAAAAAAATTTAAAATGCTGAAAGTTACCAGTCATTACTTTCCTAATTTGCTTAGCCAGGATATCGATAAAAACATATAGAATATGCTATTTCCCTCTCTATAGGGCCAAGATTTTGGACACTAATAACATTGTCCACAAGAACATTTACCTGTACAAAAGTGGATGCTGAAAGAAGTGGCTTTTCTCCAACTTTTTGATACCTGGACTGCAGAAAGAATGCAACATGAACATATGATTCCGCCAATACCAAATCAATCAATCAATCAACCGTGTCGTCTCAATCCCAAACTAGTTGGAGTCAACTATGTAAATCCTTTATCCATTCCAATTCATTTGGACCATTTCATTCCGCCTCAAGCCACGAGCATCAACAACGAAAATATATCAACTAATCAATCAACTACACCTCAATCACAAATAGTTCAGTTCGCAATATGAATCTTCTATTCTAGTCCTGTCCTTTTTTTTCATTTTGCTATAAAATGAAAAATGTAATGGGCAAACACTAAAAGCAAAGATAAATGTACCTGGAATAAAATAATTACTATTGCAAAGAGAAATCTCGTTGCCTCTGTCAAAAAGTTGACACTTAGGGGATTAAACTTGAATTTTCCATCCACTTTTGACATATAAATCAAAACAGGCTGGAAAACGAAAGAGCATCACTGAGTAAGCCTTTCCCATTGGAAAATCAATCGCAGCAACATAACAGAAAAGACGTAATGACATATAAAAGAAGGAATATAGGTATTAATAACAGTCAGCAATTTGTATAGATATATACTTAAAAGAAACAGTGTGAATTGCTCAGATTGCTGACTCTTCATGTTGCTCTATGGACAAAAGAAGAAGGTTATTGGAATCTAAATTAATAATTTATACATATTAAATAGATTTCTTAAGACGAATACAAAGTCTGAATCAAAGTTGTCGGGTTCGGCTGAACTCGTACTTATATATTGGCTATGCCCCTGTCAATTTTTGACATATTAAAGTAACTAAACTATGTGTGAATTGCTCAGAAAATACAAATGACGGAACAGTCAAATTTCTGGCTCAGAATATACAAATGGCAGAATTTTAAAAAAAAATCTACCGTTAAACATTTTGACTACTGATGATATTTAAAGAACAAAGGATGCTTAAAAAATATTTAAATAAAAAACACAGAAAATTTGACCTTCCAATAATTTGTATCCTTCGAGCATTTATACATTGTTCAGTTACTTTAACACGCATGACACGAAAATAATTTCGTGATTTTACTGTTACAATGGATAAAGTGTTACTTTAATGTGAGAAGATATAGATTTATGATTTTACTATTATAATGGGTAAAATTTAGTAATTATACCTGAAATTAATTCAAATAAGTCAAGCAAACAATATACGTACAGGAAATGACTGCTACTACCTGTAAACCAACGAGGATACAATCACCTACAACCAAAAGGACACTAAGAGCCAGTGGCTTTGACGATTTGTTGCTTCTGTGTTGATCATTTGCACTTGAAATAGTTTCTGTTGTAGAAACAAAATTGGAACAACACGAGCTGCACATTATCATCCCGTTCGTCGTCAAGTTCGTCTTAACAATACAATACTTCAGGAAAAAAATTGCAGAATTTTCCGGCGAGATCCAGAGAACTCCGGCAAGTTGAGCTGAGTCAACGGGCCGGGACTGAAACTTGGACGTAATGAGAGAATTTATAGGATCTTTCTGAAACTTGCGCGCGAGAAATGAATTTATTTACGATGCATGGAACATGCAGAGAAAAAGGAGTTTAATTGAGGAATTTAATCGGGGTTGCTCTGATGGTAAGCAATCTCCACTTCTAACCAAGAGGTTGTGAGTTTGAGTCTTCTCAATAGTAAGGCGGAAATTTTTTGGAGGGAAGGATACCGAGGGTCTATTTGGAAACAACCTATCTACCCCAGTAGGGGTAAGGTCTGCATACATACTACCCTCTCGAGACCCCACTAAGTGGGATTATACTGGGTTGTTGTTGTTGTAATGTTTAATAAGCTAACTTGTGGTACTCTCTCCGAGCAGGGGCACGCAGAGCCAAAATTTGAAGTTTATTTGGTTCATAGTTTTAGCCTTTTTATGTTACTGGATTTTAAAGTACGAATTTGTTTTCACCTTTGTTTAAATCATGGGAGTTTTTGGCAAAAATCATCCTTGAACTACCAAACTTAAAGTACATCCTTGTGATTCCTTAATGAACAAAAAACATCCCTGTACTATTTATACGGTTGCAAAAATCATCCTTCAATTATTTTTTGTCAAAAAAATTAACGGCAGAAATAAACGTGCATACCAAGCACCCCTAAAGTTTCCAAAACTGCCCCTCCTACCAATCATTTTCCACCTTCACCTAAAAAGACAAAGGCTTCAAAAATAAAAGTTATATTAGCGAGTAGATCCAGCTTGGTGCAGATCCAAAGTTATATTACGGGAAGAAGGTCGGCCACGCCAGCTTGGTGCTTGTTGATGAAATCAAGTGTGGAGTGTAATATATTTGTGATGTAGAAGAAACAATCCCAATTAGTTATATGTTCATTGTCAACAATTTCTTTAAATCTTGTGATGAATGATCGTTTTGTGTGATATTTTTAGCTTCAAAATTAATTCTATTTACATTTACTTGAACTATTCCAACAAGTTTCAGACAGGGCAATAATCAATTAATGCTTTTATTAAGATAATACTCACATTCAAAAAAAACTATGTAACAGAATCAAGAGTCAGATAAGAGCATACTCCATAGTTAATTGCTCAAAGCTCACATGTCTAAGGGATGCGGCCAAATGAGCATCTGAAGCACGAATTTGCATCAGTCTTTCTTGCATATTCTGGAATGAAGGACTATTTAACACAACTGGTATTCTATCACCCAGTGATGGGTCCTCTAGAAATTGACAAGAGCTTTTGCAGCATTATCTCTTATTTCCTCTGACTCGTCCTGCAACATATCTACTAATTGCGGAATAGCCCCAGAATTTGCAAGAGCAGCTCTATCTGCTTCATTGTAACTCAACTGGGCGATAGCTCCAGAAACATTCTCCGTCACATCACTGTTTTGGTCTTCCAATAGCTGAACCAGAATCAGAATTTGGAGTAGATCCAAAGTTATAAATTATATATAAGTTTTGTGGAGCTTGGTTGTATTTTAGAGTTTAATCTCCATTTCTGTAGTTTGGTTTTGTGAACTTCTATTTTTGAAGCCTTTGTCTTTTTGGTTGAAGGTGGAAGATGATTGGCAAGAAGGGCAGTTTTGGAAACTTTAGGGGTGTTTGGTATGCACTTTTGTTTCCGCCGTTAATTTTTTTGACAAAAATTAACGGAAGGATGATTTTTGTAACAATTTAAATAGTACAGGGATGTTTTTTGTTCATTAAGGCATCACAGGGATGTACTTTAAGTTTGAGCTATAGTTCAAGGATATTTTTTGCCAAAAACTCAAATCATGGATCCGCCTTTATTTCCGAGCACGTGGGGAAATGCTATTTTTTTTCGCCAATTTGCTTCGATATTCAATGAGTTTAAGTGTGGAAGTTTCTTTGTATATACTCATAATTAAGGAGTGTGAAAAGTTCAAATGGATGAGCGCTAATCCAATCCGTTAATTAGGAGATTGCATTGGATATTTAATGAGAGAGTTGAGAGTTAGAGTTTAATAAATGTTTTGACCAAATTTTACACGTAGTGCAGCAATAAGTAGATATGTCTACGCAAGTGCTAATTTTTTTGTCCCTTATCAGTTCCGACTTTCTCCGATCAGTTTTAATTATTCACATTTGACTTTGTACTCCTTTTAAGAAAAAATAAATGAACAGAGTAAATAGTTAATAATAACGGTAAGATAGGAAAAAATAATTATCTTTTTCTTGATTTGCTAAAATAGATAAGTAAAAATAAAAATATATTTTTTTATAATAGATATGTAAAAGTGACGGAGGGAGTAGTAGTTTTATTATGTACCGTAAAAACTAGCCATTACGTCTAATTTAATATAAACTATTTTATTTGCTTAATAATTTTATGTCGTCAATTTGCTAAAAGGTGTCACATTGTTGGACACGGACAAACAAATTAAAGTGATTTTACTCATTTAACCTCATATGCTAAAAGCAAATTACTCATTTAACTGGGCCAAAATCTTCCTTGGCCATATGAGTTAATTGTTTAACCAAAGAATGAAATTTTAGTTAAAGCTAGAATTTAGAAAAACACGGGTTACTGATAATCAAAAGAGTGTATAAAAGGAAGTGATTTAGATAGCAAGAGAGTAATTAAGAGAAAAACAAGTAACCAAAATTTTATATCAATATTATTTCGTATCCCCACAATTGATCAGATGTCTCCCTTTTATAGATATTTTGGAGATATACGTTTTGCCCAAATCATAATAAGGCTATTATGAGTAATTAAAGACATTTAATGCTACGTTACCTAATCATTATATTCAATACAAATTCTCTAACGTATTCCACATTTAATGCCTATTAAATGCCGTATCTGCACTCTTTTCTATTGTCAGATTCATTCCTTTTGATTCTCAGACATAAATGACGTGGATAGGTACGGGTGCTGAGTTATTTGTATTCCTGCCCGTGCCTCTTCCTCTGCCATTTGTTCGTATCTGTCGCAACTTGTGCCTCTTGGCTAGTTGTAATTCTTTGACCATTTGATCAGTTTACGTGTTTCGACACGAATTCGACACGTCACCTTTATATTTAAATACAATTTTTCTCAATACAGATAGTCCCCCCACTTTCCATTTATTCATCAGTTGAATATTTGGGAAGTGGATTTCATTAAAAGAGAATTTTTGTCACCATTAATGCTATGACAAAATTAACGCTTCAATTGTTGCTTCCATTTAATGCTCCATATACGTGTCTTTTTTCCATTGGCTCTGCAGTTTTGCAGCCCCTTTTCAAGGCTTTTTACGGCTCCACTATTCACGAAGTGCCAGTTATCATTATTATGGTCCTTCCATCACTACACTTTTACCTTTGGCGGTGACGTATTAATATAAATATAACTTCTTTCCTTGTCTTTTACTACATAAAACTTATTGAACACTTAATTCCTCGCATTATTCTTCTTTGCCATGTCTTCACCAAATCCTAACCCTAGGAGAGTTCCCATTGTTGATACTTTCCCTAATGCCCCCATTAGACATAAAAGGGGAGGTAGACTTCGTAGCTTAGGGTCTACTCGAGGTGGCGGTTCGTCTATACCTTCTCCTAGTTCTTGTCCTTCTTCCAGAACCAGAGGTTCCCTTCCTCACAGATCTTCTTCTAGGGATAAAGAACCTTCTGAACCATTACGTGAACCTTTAGTAGAGGAGATAGTCCCTACAGAATTATCTTTTTACCATGATAAGGAATCTCTTAGAAACGAGGTTTCCGCCTTAGATCGTGCTTACGCTTACCCCACTCAAATTACAGAAATTTTGACTCCTGTAGTTCGCAAAGACTGTCATTGGAGTAATGATTTTCCCTATTATTATCTCTAATCCAAATCAGAGAATCACTTCTTACTTGACTGGGTTCTCTTTTGTTTATACATACCCTTTCACTTTAGGATTCAAACCAGCTATTGACCCAATTATTCTTGAATTTTGCTGTTTTTTAATGTCTGTTTGGGTCAAATTGGCCCAATCATATGGAGGGATGTTGCCTGTTTGAGGCATTTAACCAATTTGGCTGACATTTCCTTTACTTTCTCTCACCTGATTCATCTTTATTCCCCTAAACTTTTTCGTAATGGTGTTTTTACCCTAGTAGCCAGGAGTAAGAGGGTTTTAGTGAGCCCTGAAGATGACAAAGACCGTGGTTGGTACGCCCGATTTATTGCTACCCCCACTGTTGGTTTAGTGGGTGAGAATAACATTCCCTCCTTGAGAAGTGGAATTTTGCACGTAAGTCTTTTATCCATCTCGTACCTTTTTCCTTCAAGTTTATCAACTTCTCTAATTTTTGCTTTTTTTTAGCAACCATGGGAGTGGTGGAAAATATTCCCAATTTTCGTGGTTGGGTAGATAAATTGCTGAAGGCCGCACTAATAGATGGTAGGTTTTGGAAAACACTTTCTAACCGTTACGGTTGGAAAGTAAAGACTCATGGTAAGAGTTTTTATTTCATCTTTCACACATGTATATATTTTTCTTTATGGTTCTAACTTCCATCCTTCTTTTTATCAGGATTTGCTATTCGAGGAGTTACTGCTGAAGTAGTTGCGGCCTCTCGTGTCTCTTCGGGAACCCGTATCTCTTTAGAAAGAGCCCGAGAAATAGTCTTGGGTTCTTCTTCTGCAAAAAGGAAAACTGATGAAGAAGAAGACTCTGAAGAAGAGGAAGATGAGGGTTCCCTAGTGACGAGGCCACGAGCTAGGAGACGCATCATCTCTGATGACGAAGCTGAAGTTTCCCCTCGTCTTTCTGTTCCTCTTACCGAACCTGTTGAAACCCCAATAATAATTCCTAACGATTACGTCACTCCCCATGATACCCATGAATCTATTGATCAACTTTTCTTCAGTGGTTTTGGCAGTGGAAGTTTAGGGCCTGTTTTAGATGAAATACTCTTATCTTCTTTCTCAACTCCCGTACCTGTGATTCTTTCCTTACCAGCCCTAGCTGTTTCTGTTCCTTCTTCTACTGTTTTCACTTCCTCTACTGCTCCTCCCTAGACAACTCCCCCTCCTATCGTTCACCATACGGAAGTGGGCTCTTCAAGTAGAAGTGCTGCTATGAGGAGGGTAACCATTGAAGTTCTTGCTGATAGTAGCCTTTTGAGTAAGTCAGGTCAGGCAGATGTATGGCTGGAACCTTTAATCGGTCCAATTGAAAAATCAAAGCTGGAGAGCCATAGTTCCCTGACTCTAATGAATGATATCATGCATGCCACTTTGAAGGTACTTTCCTTCTCTTCCTTTTTTACCTTATAATTTTTTTTTATCTTTGGGATTCTTATATTCTTATTTCCCTTCCCCTTTTTTTAGGCCAATCTTATCGGTACAAAAATGATGAACAAAATCCCTCTCTTGGAGAAGGTAGCACATGATTCTCAGTTGGAGGCGATCAATTGGAAGGAACAATTTGAGAGTGCACAAATTGATATGGAAGATTTACAAGAAGGCAAGAGTACCCTAGAGCAACAGGTGCGTGCTTTAACTTCAGAGTTAGCGATTGCAAAAGCTTCTTCAAGCCAAGCAGAAAAATACAAAGAACGTCTCGAATCTTACTTCTCAGAGCAACTATCTAAGGCCAGTGAAGAAAACAGAGAGTTGAAGGCTTTTTTGAGTCAAAACGAAGTTTACGCTTGGGAGCTCGTGCAAAACTTAACTCAAGCACAAGAAGACCTTCGAGTCTTGGCTGATAAGGTTCGTGCTTTAGAGAGCTCCCATGCCTCTCTTCAAGCTTCTTACAACTCCGCCTTGGCTGAAAACAAAGAGCTAAAGAATGAGATTGTTGATTGGGAAAAGGATTATGAGACCCTTGAAGAAAAATCTGTTGTTGAGGTAAGTTGGGCATTTTTGAATTCACGCCGAGATACCCTAATTGAAGCTGGCCAAGAAAACTTCAACCTGGAGTCAGAGTTAGCTAAGATCAATGAAACCATTGAAAAAGCTCAGCAAACTCTAGACTTCCCTTCTCCCGTGGTTGAAGCTCCCGTGAATGTTGAAGTTGATACGGGTATCCCAACTCTTTCAAGCCCAATCGACCCTGTTGTTACAAGCCAAGTTGAAACCGTATCTGTTGATGCACCTGCCCAAATTGAGCCCGCTGCTATTGATGTTCCTGCTTCAGTTCCACAAGCTTCTCAGTAACCAGTTTTAATCATTTGAATGATTTTGTTCTTGTTTTTATTTTGAAAAATTGTAACCAAACCCTTAGCTTCATTTGAGGGTTGATTTTGGAAATGCAAGTCCCCAAGTATTTTATGGGGCAATCTGTATAAACAATTTCATAGTTCTATGACTAAGTTCGAGCTTAGTTTTAGATTTTTAAAGAAGTTTTTCATGTTATTATCTTAAACTTCTGTTTGCTTTATTCTTGCCTTTATTTTTAAGGACTTACAGAATAATTTGTATTTTTGTTTTTCGAAAATGCTTCTGTTAACCTCATGACTAATTAATTTAAACATGAGTTTTATAAAAGAGGACCCTTTTATACTTTGACACTTAATGAAAAAGATGTCTCAACTTCATAATGGTACTGTCATACGATAAAAGAAATAGGAACACACATGTTTCTTTGAAATAACTTCGACTAGTTTTGAATAGTATTTTACATGTATTTGAATTACATCTATAACTTTCTCGTAACTGTTTTTCTTGTAACAGATTTTTTCAAAAGAAGAATAATAGACACGAGGTTTTTTCTTATAACCCGTTTTAGTACATAGCCTTTACCCTAACTATAGTGAGGTTTTTCTTTGACCTTAGCTCGTGGCTTCATCTCGTGACCTTGTGACTTTTACTCTGCGCTTGACTCTTTTAGGCTTGATTTTTCTTAATCTTTGCCTTCTTTATACACATATCTATATATATTATGTAGTCCCCCAAGTGTTTGAGTGTTGGAGTATGAAGCCTCGAGCACTTGATAGATTCTCTCATTTGGTCCTTTTCCTGAAAAGGAAAAACATACGGGACTCGTAGATGTGATTTTAGATAAAGACTGCTTAACCCGTATGAATTTCTATCAGAATAATTGTAACCCTAGGCCAGGAATTTTAAGTTATTCCATGTGCCTTACAGGTCGTGACTCATCATTTAGTACGGGTTAGCTTTTTGCCTATTATCTAAAATCGTTAGTAAAATTTTAACAATTCAAAAATTAA
The DNA here is from genome assembly GCF_000393655.2 of Nicotiana sylvestris. Lineage (NCBI taxonomy): Eukaryota > Viridiplantae > Streptophyta > Magnoliopsida > Solanales > Solanaceae > Nicotiana > Nicotiana sylvestris. Next base: position 7,878,223 of record NC_091066.1, read on the forward strand.
ATTTGAAATAGTGATACCTGACCGTGGGTATTTCTTAGAAATAGTATCTCTTCAAATGAACAACATTCCAATGTGAAGGTAGTATGTTGCCATCCATTGTCTCTAGCTCATATGCTCCCTTGCCTGCAATATCACGAACTCTATAGGGTCCTTCCCATGTTGGACTTAATTTACCCGCGTTAGCTGCTTTTGTGGATTGAAAAACCTTTTTAAGCACGAAGTCCCCCACTTTGAAGAATCTGATGTGCGTTTTTCGGTTGCAATATCGTTCTATGACTTGCTTTTGTGCTGCCATTCTTATTAATGCAGCTTCTCTTCTCCCCTCGAGTAAATCTAGATTGACCCGCATCTCCTCGTCATTAGATTCTTTTATCGCCTGTGTGAACCGCGTACTTGGTTCCCCTATCTCAACTGGAATTAAAGTCTCAGCTCCATAAATCAATGAAAATGGTGTTTCTCCTGTACTTGTTTTTGCAGTTGTGCGATATGCCCATAAAACTCCAGGTAACACTTCAGTCCAGTTACCTTTTGATTCCTCTAATTGTTTCTTTAAATTATTGATAATAACCTTGTTCATTGATTCTGCTTGCCCATTACCTCCGGATGATAAGGTGTTGACGTAATCCTTTTAATTTGCCAACTTTGAAAGAATTCCGTGATTTGAGCTCCGATAAATTGAGGGCCATTATAACACACAATCTCCTTTGGTACACCGAATCGGCATATGATATTCCGCCAAAGAAAATATTTGACTTCCTTTTCTCGCACTTGTTTAAATGCTCCTGCCTCCACCCATTTAGTAAAATAATCAGTGAGTACGAGCAGAAACTTTACCTGTCCTTTTGCTTGTGGTAATGGACCCACAATATCCATTCCCCATTTCATAAATGCCTATGGGGCAATGACCGGGTGTAATAATTCCGTAGGTCTATGCATATTGTTACTGTACCTTTGACATTTATCACATTTGGCCACGAAACTTTCTGTTTCTTTTTCTATTTTAGGCCAGTAATAACCTGCCCTAATTAAGGTTCTTACCAATGACCTTTCTCCTGCGTGATTCCCGCAATGTCCCTCGTGTATTTCTTTCATTACATACTCCATTTGCGAAGGTCCGAGGCATCTTGCTAAGGGACCACCGAACATTTTACGATATAAATTGTCTTGCTTTAAGTAGTACCGAGCAGCCTTCTTTCAAAGCGCATGAGCTTTCTTCTTATCATCAGGGATGGTACCATACTGCAAAAAGCAACAATCTCGTTCCTCCAATCCCAAGTTAAATTATTAAAATTTACCTCATTCTTATCAGGATCGAGAACTGAATGAAACAAATGTATAACTGAGGCGTTTGCATCGCTTGCCACATCAGCTGCATATGCGAGATTAGCTAGGGTGTCCGCTTCAACATTTTCATCCCTTGGTATTTGTATAACTTTTTAGGTTTGAAATTGCTTTATCAATTCCCGTACCTTTTCTAAGTATTGTTGCATCCTTGCTTCCCTAGCTGTATAAGTCCCCAGCATTTGATTAACCTCGAGTTGCGAATCACTCTTAATTATAATCTGATTTATGCCAAGCTCTCGTGCCAATTCTAAACCTGCAATCATAGCCTCATACTCCGCTTCATTGTTAGTTATGGAGTGACATTTAATAGCTTGTCGAATGGTCTCACCCGTAGGTGGAACCAAGACAATCCCTAAACCTGCACCTTTTACATTAGATGAGCCATCAGTGAATAAAGTCCAAATTCTCGGGTTAGCCTCATTGAATACATGTAATTCTTTTTCTGCTTCTAATTACATCTCTTGGCTAAAATCGGCCACGAAATCAGCTAACACTTGTGATTTTATAGCAGTTCTAGGTTGGTATGTGATTTCGTATTCACTTAGCTCTATTGCCCACTTAGCTAACCTACCTGATAGCTCATGCTTATGTAATATATTACATAAAGGGTAGGCAGTTACTACGACGATAGGATGACACTGAAAGTAAGGTCTTAACTTTCTAGATGCCATGATTAATGCAAGTGCAAGTTTTTCTAACTAAGAATATCGCGTCTCTGCATCTAACAAAGATTTACTAACATAGTAGATAGGGGATTGTTTACCTTGTTCTTCTCGGACCAAAACAGCGCTTACCGCAACTTCCGAAACATCAAGGTAAATGATTAGTCTTTCCCCAGCCTTTGGTTTTGCCAGCAAAGGTGGATTTGATAAGTACGTTTTCAAATTCCTGAGTGCCTGTTGACATTCCTCATTCAATTCGAAATGATCATGCTTCTTAAGGGCTGAGAAGAATTTAAAACACTTCTCTAATGATTTAGAAATAAATCTTCCCAAGGCTGCAATTCTCCCTGTTAATCTTTGAACTTCTTTCTTGTTTGAAAGTATATCAAGAATTTCCTCAATGGCCTTGATCTTTGCAGAATTTACTTCAATACCACGATTAGAAACAAGAAAACCCAAAAACTTGCCTGATGCAACGCCAAACGCACATTTTTCGGGATTTAACTTCATATTAAATTTGCGCAAAATTGAAAATGTGTCAGATAAGTGTGATATGTGATCTTTTGAATACTGAGTTTTAACAAGCATATCATCTATATATACCTCCATAGTCTTTCCTAAATGCTCTTGAAACATTTTGGTAACTAACCTCTGATACGTTGCACCTGCATTCTTTAGACCAAAGGGCATTACTTTATAACAGTAAGTCCCCCTATTTGTTATGAATGAAGTTTTTTCTTCATCTCCCGGATCCATTTTAATCTGATTATAACCTGAATATGCATCTAAAAACTTAATAGTTTGTGACATGCAGTTGCATCAATCAATTGATTTATGTGTGGTAGTGAAAAAGAATCTTTAGGGAAGGCTTTATTAAGATCTGTGTAATCTACACAAACCCGCCACTTACCGTTCTTCTTTGGAACTACAACAGTGTTAGCTAACCAGTTAGGATATTTCACCTCACGAATGGAACCATTTTTTTAGCAATTTTTGGACTTCTTCCTGAATCACCTGATTCTTGAAAGTTCCTTGCTTTATTTTCTTTTGCTTGACAGGAGGATATGATAGATCTTCATTTAATTTATGGGTCATCACCTCCGGGGGTATTCCTGTCATGTCAGAATGGGACCAAGCAAAGCAATCTACGTTAGTTTTCAAAAATTCAATTAACTTACCTTTCATACCTTGGCTAAGATTGGCTCCAACATAGACTTTTTTATCAGGCCATTGAGCAAATAACACGACAGGCTCTAATTCTTCTATTGTTGTTTTGATATTTTCACTCTCTTCTGGTTCTTTAATGGTATCAAGCCTTGAATCTACATCTGTTTGCTCTTGTTCAGTTGAGGTTTGTGTTGTGGTGACCTCAACTGCCTTCTGTGATTGCTATTTACCTTTATTTATCGTGCTTGTATCTGCAACAGAGTTGATAGCCCTGGCCGTATGTTAATCTCCACGAATTTGACAGATTCCCCATGGCAATGGAAATTTAATAACTTGATGCAAGGTTGAAGGAACAACATCCATTTCGTGGATCCATGGTCTCCCAAGAATCATGTTGTAAGTCATCTCCATATCTACCACCTGGAACTTTGTATCTTTAACGACTCCTTTAGCGAATGTGGTGAGTGTTACCTCTCCTTTCATGAGGACAATAGAATTATCAAATCCAGATAGAGTATGCGCCTTTGGTATCACTTTATCTTCAGCTTGCATCTCACGTAATACTCTTAGTAAAATAATGTTCACGGAACTACCTGGATCGATCAAAACTCGTTTCACATTAGTATCATATATAATTAAAGATATTACCAATGCGTCGTTATGAGGGGTTAATACGCCATCTGCATCTGCATCATTGAATGTAATGTTGTCTTCCTCTAAAACATGCCGCACCCGTTTCCCTTGGGTAATTGTTACTTTAGAAATTTTGTTAGTTGTAGTATGATATACCCTTGACGTCTTCTCCCCCACTTATAACGTTGACAATTCTTTTGGGAGAAGGTGATTTTGGAGGCTCCTACCTGTTCTTCATGTAAGCTTGCTTGCCTTTCTCACTGAACAACTCAGTAAGGTACCCTTGTTTTAATAAATGATCAGCTTCACTTTGTAAAAATTTGCAATCTGCTGTTTTATGTCCATGGTCATTATGAAACTCACACCAATGGTCAGGGTTGCGCCTGTTTGGGTTCGATCTCATTTCCTTTGGCCATCGAACCTTATCTCCCATGCTTCTCAAAATGGCTACGAGCTTGGAGGTGCTGACGTTGAAGTTGTAACCACCGAATTTCGCTTTTAAATTTTTATCATCATCTCGTGACTCATAGTTATTTCGCTCGTTCCTGAATCTTGATGAAGAACCTGATTCTCTGTTTCTTGATCTGTGATCGTACCTTTGATTATCCTGCTTTGACGGTGAATCTTTTCCCGCAGGTCCCATGTAAGGCTCGTACCTGTTTTTACCGGATCTTCTTTCGGTCTCCGCACGTTTCGAACTTTCCTTTTCTTCTTTTTGAAATTGTGGAACAATATCTTCCTCAATCCTCAGCTTCGTGATGTACCTGTTATAAACATCATTCCACGTTGTGGCTGGGACTTCTCGAAGGCTTTCCTTGAGCCTCCTCGTAGCTTCCGAGCTTTTTTCATTCAAATTACTTGTGAAAGCTATAGCTGCCCAGTTATCAGGTACACGTGGCAATGTCATTCTTTCTTGTTGAAATCTGTCCACGAATTCTCTAAGTAGTTCTGAATCCTCTTTCTTGATTTTGAAATATCCTCCATTCTTTTCTCTAATTTTTGAGCTCCCGAGTGTGCTTTGATGAAAGAATCTGCAAGCTCAGCAAAAGAGTCTATAGAATTTTCGGGTAAAAGAGAATACCATGTTAGCGCTCCTTTGGTGAGCGTTTCACCAATTTTTTTGACTAATACTGATTCAATCTCCTGCTTAGTCAAATCGTTGCCTTTTACACCTGTCATGAATGCAGTCACGTGATCTCGTGGGTCTGTTGTTCCATCATATTTTGGAATATCAGACATTTTGACCTTTTTTGGAATTGGGAGTGGAGCAGCACTAGGCTTCCAGGGTTGTTGTGAATATCTATCTATATCTACCCCTTTGATTATGGGCGGCACCCCGGGTATCTGCTCTATGCGCTCACTTTGCTCCTTGAGCTGTTTCTGCAAGGTTAATACTAAGTTTTGTAAATTTGAATTAACTAAATTACCCGGTTCTCTATCCTACGATTCACTTGGGGGTTCCACCACTGCCTGAATTAACAAGCCTGGAACGAGGGTTCTCCGGGGTGTTGTTATTTGGAGTAGGTGTGGGGGATGCAGCAGGTAACCAGCTAACCAAGGCCTGAGCGACTTTATTGACCTGTGCGGTAATAAGTTTTTGCAAAGCCTCATCCATAGCTTCAACATTTTCGAATTGAGCCCGTCCATTAGTATGAGATCCCTCAGGAGTGCCTTCACGAGATCGTCGAGGAGAGCCTTGTGGAGAAATAATCAGTGCATTATTATCCTGAGGGTCTCTCTAATGTTGTTGGTTTATTTGGTTTTCTTGGTTTCCTTGAATGTTGTCATTGTTGTTCGACATAGTTGATGCAATAAGGAAAGTTAAGCAAAAAGAAAATAGATTATCAGATTCCCGGTAACAGAACCAATTTGTTTAACCAAAAAATAAAATTTTAGTCAAAGCTAGAATTTAGAAGAACACGAGTTACTAATAATCAAAAGAATGTATAAAAGGAAGTGATTTAGATAGCAAGAGAGTAATCAAGAGAAAAACAAGTAAACCAAAGTTTTATATCAATAGTATTTCATGTCCCCACAATTGATCAGATGTCTCCCTTTTATAGATATCTTGGAGATATACGTTTTGCCCAAATCATAATGAGGCTATTATGAGTAATTAAAGACATTTAATGCTACGTTACTTAATTATTATATTCAATACAAATTCTCTAACATATTTCACATTTAATGCCTATTAAATGCCATATCTGCACTATTTTCTATTGTCAGAGTCATTCCTTTTGATTCTCGGACATAAATGACTTAGATAGGTACAGGTGCTGGGTTATTTGTATTCCTGCCTGTGCCTCTTCCTCTGCCATTTGCTCGTATTTGTCGCAACTCGTGCCTCTTGACTAGTTGTAATTCTTTGACCATTTGACCAGTCTACGTGTTTCGACACGTATTCGACACGTTACCTTTATATTTAAATACAATTTTTCCCAATACATTAATCAAAACGTATTTTCTGTCATTTTCGACTAATAACACAAAAGATTAGGAGAAGTTTATGTTTTATAACTTGGTGTGCATACTACCAATAATAATTCAGAAGGTACAAATCCGTGTTCAGGTTTTCCACATTTTCTAAATTTACATATTTGCAGATCATTGGTGCGTATAAGAAACTTTCTTCAAAATATTATTGTAGCCATTTTTGGAGTGAATTTAAGTTATATATACTGACAGTGTAAATATTTTTTAAATCAGTATAATTTAATCAGTTAGAATATGAAACTTAAATTCTTTGTATAATGACAACGAAAATAGGTTGTCAGTAGGCTTGTTCATGAATCGGATTCGGATTTAGCACATTTCGGATTATAATTTCGGATTTTGTAAATTGCAATCCGAATCCGAACTAAATTAAACTCGGATCGAATCGGATTTTAATGTTTGAATCGGATAAATATTTCGAATTTCAGTTCGAATTGTACGCCTAATTAAGATACTAAAATAAATAATTTTAATATGCTATCTCCTACCATTTTCAGTAGCAAAACTCATTCATTTCCATATCCTTTACTTGTAATACTGAAAGGAAAGAAATGGCAAAAACAGTGATAGAAACAACAAAGAAATCTTAGAATTTTTAAAAGAGCACCCCTCACTTTTATATGTAAAATATAAATTTCGGGTTTCGGATTAGTTTTTATGTAAATTGAGCCAAACTGTATAAAAGGGCAGCCCGATGCACTAAGCTCTTGCTATGCGCGGGTCCGGGAAGGGCCGAACCACAAGGGTCTATCGTACGCAGCCTTACCCTGCATTTCTGCAGGACGCTGTTTCCACGGCTCGAACGCGTGACCTTTTGGTCACATGACAACAATTTTATCAGTATCTGATCCGATATTCAAATAATTAAATTAAATATCCGAAATCCACTCCAAAGAGCTAAAATCCAAAGTATTACAAGCGGACGTAAGTTCATTTTCTTCAGTTGACTTTGCTTCTATACTGTCCCATCACTTTTAAAGAAATTTTTAATGTTGTAATAATGCTGTATAATATTGAAACCAAAACAGTAAGAGAGAGATAATATTGAAAATTAGCACATGTATCTGTTGGAAACATGTATATACACATACATAGTGAACAACAAAGAAACAACGAATAGAACAAAAAAGATAATCTTTTTATTAATTTGGTGCCATAGCACAAAAAGGTACAATGAAATAACTCATAATAGCTAATAGGAAAAATGGATTAAAAAAAGAGGACATTTTCTATACAACAATAACTTACGACCCAAAAGATCAATTTTTCCGTAAGCAAAATTGAAGAACTCATTTGATATATTACTTAGTGCTATGTACCGTTGATATTCGAATCTACCAAAACTTAGCAATGAATTGGTGGAGGTGACTTATATATAATACTACTATATAAGTGCAGGTTTTGGTGAAGGCGGATGTGGAGACTTGTAATAACGAGTTTGGTAATAAGGTGGTGATGGAATTTGTAACGTATATCGCGCTTGGAGGAGAAGATGACTTATAATACTAAATAGGTGCAGGTGCTGGTGGAGACTAATAATTAGAAGGAGATGATCGAGACTTAATTACTTGGTGGTGTCCGAGTTTTGTACTAAGGTGGCGATGGAATTTGTAAACATATGTTGGTGATGAAGGCGGAGGTGACTTGTAAACATAAGTCGGTGATTCATTTGGAGGAGATTTGAAGTGGTATCGCGCGCAAGTATAGGCTTGGGCTTTTTGCATACCCTAAAAGATGTCTTAGAAGCATAAGCAAATGGTTTTGCATAGAGTACAACTTCATAATTAGTCTTTGATTTCACTTTGAGATTAGCACCCTTAATTCCCAAATGAAAATTTGTTGGAATGTTACATTTTGAATCTTTTGGTGCCTTTTGAAGTTTAATTTTGCAAGCCTTTGCTCCATATTTGTGATAATCAAATCCTTTGAGAGTAATACTAAATTTGCCATTGATCTTAGTGTTACCATAACTCACAATTTTCTTGTCACCAACATTGCAAGTCACTTGAACAACAGCACCTAATCCATGTGAACAAGAAATAATACTTTAATCAACATTAAAATAATTGAATGGTTAACAAATATTATATACATGTATTTTCCTGATTTATTTTCCTATTCAACATACTATAGAACTAGTTGCACGTAACTAGGGGCGGATCTAGTGCAATAGATATGGGTTTACGTAAATTCAGTAACTTTTGCCTAGATTCTATTTTTGTATTAAAAATTTATTAATTTTATATGAATATTTAGCTTGGAACCCAGTTCCTTGGTCCAATTATTATTGTATATTAGTTTGAGATCGTGTAAGAACCCATAAGCTTAAAATCCTAGATCCTCTAACGTAACCAAGGGCGGATTTAAGGGGGCAGAAGGGGGTTCACCCCCTTCCCCAAAAAATTATTCTGTACATATAAGGAAAAATATTTTTATTTTTTAATAATAAGAGTAGAACAGGGATTTTTTTTGTCTTTATCTTGATTTTTGCTAAAATGAATAAGTAAAGTATAGTGTACAAGTAAAAGTAAACGGACGGAGTACTAGTTTATCATTTTCTTTCTTAATCATTTCTTCTTCACTTTATATAGAAGAACTTTATACAAAAGCTTTGCCAATGTTCATACAAAATGACAAATGTTACTCCAAAACACAGAAAATGATGGATCCTAAGATCCAAATATCAAGAAGACACATCTAACAAATAATACTCCAAGAATTAACGTCAAAAATAGACGATGAATTACATATCCCATCAAAAAGAAAATTTAGTTAAGTGAATAAATGATGAAATATAAACAGAAAATAGAAGAAATAGAGGGTGTGGAATCAGGATTATTGTACCTCTGAGATGTTTCTTGCCATGAGACATTTTTGGGTATTTCCAATTGTAGCATCTTATACAGTAGACTTTTCCAACAACCTTAACCACCAAGTGATGACGTGGACCATAGGGTGCTGGAGGTGAAGAAGGCGGCGGGGGAGGCAGAGGCAGAGGCCGAGGCCGAGGCAGAGATGCATACACATATGGTAGAGGTAGAGATAGCGATGGAAGAGGTGGTGATTTATAGGCATATGATAGTGGAAGTGAAGGCGATGACAGAGAAGAATATACATAAGGATCCGCTGAAGTAACATTAGCAACAACTAATGTAGCCAATATTGCCACGAAAATGCGTGGCAAATGACGACCCTTGGCGGGGCTGTCTTTGCCTCGAAATCTCATCTTCGTCCAAAAATTTCACTGCCAGCCCTGTAATATGGCTAAACAAATCTTATAGAACAAAGGTCATGACTTTGGGATTCAGTTGTCAAATTATTTATAGATGCAATCCTGAGAAGTAATATGAGTTGTCAATTAGATAGGGACAAATTTTATTAGTCTGACTGATGCTCAAGACTTAAAAAAAAAAAAAAAAACAGAATTTAACAGTTTCAAATATTTTTTGATCCATTTGAGTTGTCCATTGCACTTCTTTAACAAGTAGTATTTACCATCTAGCCAGACAATGAGAACACAACATGTGAATTTGTACAGAAACACATGTCATCTATTTGTTTTAGGGAAAGACAGTGCTAATTTTTAAATACTTCCTCTCTCTTCCCATTTTGATTTCTTTGTGTTGCATTTTGGAAGCCTAAACAGAAATGGCGGAGCCAGAATTTTCATTAAGGGATGTCAAAATATAAAAAAATAAATACACAAAAAAATTTAAGGAAGTCAACGTATAGTAAATATACACAAAAATATCTAGCAATACAATATAATTTTCTGGCGAAGGAGTTCCTGGGTTGAATGTGGCTCCACCACTGCTAAACATCATAGTCGAAACTAGAAATTGGAGCTTATAAGTTCAAAATTTTAGTACTTTTAAGTTGTCGAGTTAATAATTTATACATAATTAATGTATTTCTTAAAGCAAATACAAAATTTATTTTAAAGCTACTAAATTCAGCCCAACTCGTACCGATATTCTAGCTCCGCCCTTACTAAACAGGATAGTGGGCTCACTGTTAAATTTGTAACAAGATACTTAAATTTGTAACAAATCTCTGTGACTTCACTGCATTATCAGCGTTAGGTCCTAAATAGCCGTAGGAATGACTGTTCAAATACTACACATTTTACTTTTGCATATGAACTTGGTCTATAATTGTAGATTACATTTAACTTTTCAAATTACTTATCTATCTTCTGAGATTAACTAAGAAAATAAATGCATTGAGTTCAGAAATTAAAAATTATACTTCTATATGAATCTGCTCTATAACTTTTCAAATTTTTAACCTTTTGAGGGTATATATATATATGTGTGTGTGTGTTGAAAATAGTAATCCAAAAAGAAGACAAAAAGGTAAAGTTACCGAGTAGGAATCGATTGGAATGGAGCTCAACCCTCATAGTCGAAGCCAGATTGTAGATGGTGTATTGGAAAAATGATAAATAAGTAAATGGAGGAGTGGAAAAGCTGATATTTATAAATTTGTAATTATTATTATTATTATTGTTATAAGGTGAAAGAGTTAACTATTCAATTCACATTTTAAAGATTGATATTAATTGTATAGATAGTGGAAGATGAAAGTTAATCTAAATATAATAGATTACAATAAATGACATTAACTTTAGAAACATATTTGTCAATTTTTCAGATTCAAAACAATCCGTTCACATTTTACATTTAATATATGTACTATACAATTTATTATATATCGAAATGTAAATTTTCATTTTAGTAAATTTGATGGATATTTTCATATTTCAACTTTAGACTTAGTAGTCCTATTTAATTAATTAGATATTTAATTTACTGTTGGGGTAAAATGGTAATCCAACTTTGGGAGTAGGAGCTTCCCACTTTTAGTATAATATGATGATATGATATGATATGTTGATATGTTTTTAATATTTCATCATTAATTTATTTAACTATATATTTTCCTTTTTTGATACTTTATTCGTTACGTTGTTACCAGAATTCGTAAATGTGTCTATTTTATTTGGATCTTAGGATCCATAAAAAGTCCAAATTGGTTTCGTACTATCCAAAATTCTCAATATAATTTTACTTTCCCTTACATATTTGGTCGTCCATCATAGGATTGTCGTTAAAAATCGTCTCAAACTTGCCCATTAAAGGATATATATGTATATGTAGATAAATTTTGAATGATTGGATAGTGTAAAAATTTATGTATCTCGTCTGTGTATATAGTTAAACTCAATTACCAAAAAAAAGAAAAGCCATTTCCATTTTGTTTTATGCTTTTAGTGTCCCTTTAATGTACTCCTCGTTACACTTTGTGTTCAAATATACTCGTATCATTATACTATTGATTCAAATATACCTCTTTTCTATTAAGTTTGTCCAAAGTGGACATTCAATCCTATGTGGCACTGACATTTGATGAGATAGATGTCACGTGGCTTGCCACCTCAGCACCCCTAACCCACTTTACCCCTCTTTTAATTTTTTTCCACCACTAGAATTTCCTTCCCCTCCACCACTATTGCCACCATTACCGCTGCCATGATAAATATTGTATTTTAAGTTTAGTTTTTCATAAATGAATTAGGGGCAGTGAGATGACATGTCATGTGGCACCCACCTCATCAAATATCAGTACCACATAGGATTAAATATCCATCTTGAACAAACTTAACAGAAAAAAGGTATATTTGAACCAATAGTATTACATCACGGTATTTAAATCTAAAGTATAACGAATAATATATTTACATATTTTTTTATAATACAGAAGTGTATTTAGCCCTTTGCCGTTTTCTGATTAGTCAAACCATTTGGGAGGAAAGAACGAAAGAAAAAGATAAAGAAAGAGGTGAGTGACACTTCGACCCATGTAATTGAGTAAGAAAAACAACTTTAATTTTCTAAAGGCTAGTGCTTGGAGTCAATCTACTTCCATAATAGTCCCTTTATTCAAATACTTTTGATTTGTATTACTTGCAGGTAAAGTTGACATATGGGTTTAACGTAAACTAATTAGAGAAAATTTCACTTTATACCCATTAATTCTAAATTATTTACTTTAATATTATGCCCAAACTATTTATTATTCCTACCCATAAAGCCCAAACTATTTACCCGGTATTCTTGACAACAGGGCCTCTTTGTTATTATTGTTCTTGATTTCTTTTTTCTAGGAAAAAGAATTCAATCATGGCTGTATATTTCAAGTATAAAAGTGCTAAAGATTATGATTCAATTCCAACTCTTGATCAATTTATTTCTGTTGGCAATTTGAAATTAAAAATATTTGAATCCAAGCGTTTTGGTAGGGGTAAAGATTTTGACCTTCTTACTACCACTGCTCAAACTAACGAAGATTATGTGGATCAATTCTGCTCCACTAACGAAAATGGCTAATTTCAATTTTGCTCCACTTTTTCTTGATTGTTCTTTCCCTAGCTCTTGCTCTTGCCTTGGCCCTTGAATTTAAAATTTTTATTTTGAAGATTTCTTGTTTGATTCAAAGTGGGTGTTGTTAAATAGTGCTTATAGTATCTTCTGGAAGTTCATACTGAAATTTGATAGCATTTGGAGCTGATTTGAGATCGAAATTTTCAGTTGAAAATCGAAGAAGAACACAACTGCAGTATACTGCTACGGTATACAATATGTTGTAGGAGTATATAGCTATCCTGCAGTAGTATACTATTATAGTTTATAATATACAGCAATATATTGTAATAATAGAAGAAGAATACAGTTACCTAACAATATATTGCTACAGTATACAATATACTATAGGAGTATATAGTTATATTGCAACAATATACTATTATAGTATACTATAATAATATGCAATATACTGTAATAGTATGTTGTAATAATATACAAGATACTATAATAGTATACTTATTACACGTAAATTTACTTGCCTTTTCCCTTTTTATTTGCTTTAAGCTTTTACCCAGCGTGAGGGGCAAATTGAAAGTGCAAAAACAAAAAAATATTATAGTATGATATATAATGTAACGGTATACTCTTACAATTAGATCCTTTTAGAATTTTTTGAAATTTTTATTGACAACTGATATTATTTCAGTTTAATAATTGAATTAAATTTTTTTAACTCTTTGCGTAAAATTGTATACCTTATTGGTATAGCTATATACTATACTGGTATCATATGTTAGTTAATATTTTTTGGTTGTATTAGCTACATTTAATTACTACACAATTTGATTTTTCTTTAGTAATAGTATAAAAAAAAGAATAATAAAAAATAGTGAAAACAGTAAATGAAATTAGATTATCAATAGAAAAAGAATATAAAAAAAAAGAAGTTAAATGAAATTAGAAAAGGAAAAAAGAAAAAAAGAAGAAACCGAGAAAAAAGAAAAAAAGAAGAAAAGAAGCATAGAAATAAAAAAAGAATTGGATAATAAAGAGAAAATTCCCCACAAAAACTATTATGGGTAGGAAATGTAATTAGTTTATGGGTAGAAAAATAAATAGGTAGACAAGGGTAAATAATTTTGTTTTTGTAGATAACTGTGTCAAAACCCAACTAATTACTCATTAAATTTAAGTATTAATTAAGTCGACCCTCACTCAGCGACCCAACTCTTACTAGTTTTCAAATTATAAAGGGAAGAAAAATGACACTGTATAATCGTTCTCAAAATAATAACCGAAAAATATATACTTTTTTATATATATACATTTTGTATGTTACATACAAAAATTATACAAATTTTATACATTTTTTCGGCTACCGAGTATAAATAATTTCTGACGCAGGCTAAAAGTAATAATACTCCTAAAACAATCCTATCTAGTTATCGAATTTTAGATCATACTCATATACTTCGATGATACTTTGGTGATGTTTGCGCAAAATATGTATATGTTTAAAAGTTAAACTATACTTCCGCTCTAAATTGAGCTTTATCATTATCCGTGAGCTTTTGATTTCAAGTTTCCTTTTATATTATTGGCATTATTTGTTTAAGCAACTTAATGTGAAAGTAAGAGTCTACAACAGTTTCCAAAAATTGAAACTGAATCCACAAGACCTTTCAAGATATTGTTCATTTCAAACAGAAAAACAAGATAAAAGTTGAAAAGTAACCAAAAGAACTTTGCATTGCTTACGACTACGTAAAGAGAACCAGCACCAGCAACAACAACAACAACAAATCTAGTGTATTCCCGCACGTGGGGTCTGGGGCTAAAGAGAACCAGCGAATAGGAGATATAAGAAGAATGATCAAATTCATGAGTTCAGCAAGTCTGGTTTCAATAATCACGAGTCCAAAAAAGTCTACACGTGTATATATGGATCGAGTGGCAAAAAGAGGAACACCGGAGACGGGTGATCCTCGGGTGTATACAAAGCACAACAGCAGAACAATATGAGGGGTCTATGCAAGCAATCTTTGACCCCAAATGACTGATAAATGGTAATGCAATTGCAAAACCCTCAAAAAGAAGGAATCAACATATACTCCCTATATAACTGTTTTCCTTGAAAACTACATGCACCCAAAAAGTAATAACTCTACAACAGAGGGTGAGTTTAATAGGCTTACAGACCAGAAGACATTCTGGATACTATGACACAAATGAGGCACATCTTTAAACATTACTTACGTTCAGAATTGGGCGAAGTTCATTGGTATCCTCCACCATATGGGTGTTGGCCATAGGGACCCATGCCCATCCGGGGATTGTAACCTCCCGGCATAGAAGCTCCAGGAGGAAATCCGGTAGGCTGTTGCATCTGAACTCCTTGACCCATGTTCATTCCCATGCCCATGTTCATAGGTCTATTCATCCCCATGCCATAAGGCTGGTTTACTCCTCCATATGCTCCCATGCCAGGTCCCCCTGCAGGGCCACCAGCACCCATACCCATGCCCATGCCCATGCCCATACCAGAACCTACCATTGGGTGCGATGGAGGAGGCCTTAGTGCACCAGCACCAGCGCGACCAACTCCGGAACCTGAACCCATTGCTTTGCCCATGTTAACAGTTGATATCACGGGGGCTGTACTGGGTTTCTCCATCCTTTTCTCCTTGCGATTAATAGCATCAAAATCAACCCCAATATCAGCTAATGGATTTGTTTTAGCTGCATAACAAAAATTGCAATGTCATAACAAGGGAAAAGAAAGGAAATTTGCATAATCCCAAAAGAAAACACCTACATCCAGAAATGTTCAAATTGACCAGTCCACGACTCAATGTATCTGCCCAAACAGTAGACTTTGTCTCGAATTTGTCTTTGGCTGGTTGGGTGCTGCTGATGGGAGCTGTTGAAGCTGGAGTAGTTTGTGTTAGCACTAGCGCATTACTTGTTTGAGTTTGTGAATATTGAAGAGGCATTTGGGAAGGCATGTGGGATGCAGCAGTTGGCTGTGAAAGGTACGGTTGTCCAGCAGATGTTTGACCCATTTGGGGACCAAATGGACCTGTAGCTCCTAATCCTGTGTTGTAACCTCCAGCATTTGCATTGTTCTGCATAGAGGAGCCGCCAGGACCCCCGAAACCAGACTGTGGATAGAAACCTGTTGCAGAGTGGAAACCAGCAAGAGATGCAGGTTGACCACCTTGGGGTCCAAATCCAGTCTGTGATGCTTGACCAGGTTGAGCTGGAAAACCTCCAAAAGGTGGAGAATTGTTCGCTTGACCAGAAAAGCCCGCTGGAGATATAGTTTGTCCTTGACTTGGAAAACTGGTATGTGGTGACTGTTGGCCAGGTTGAGCTGCAAAACCTGTGGGAGGCGCCGCTGGGCCCGGAAGTGCCAGATAACCTGTATGTTGTATAGTTGCCCCGCCATGAGATTCAAAACCTGCCTGTGTAGCAGGTTGGACACTTGGAGGTGGAGGACCAGATGGTGGGAGAATATCAGCCAATATATCAATCTCCTGGTTGGAGGTGGACAGCTCCTGCTGAGCGTATTGCATATTAGTTGGAGTAACCTGACTATATGTTGCACTTGAGATCTCAGCACCCTGAGGGACCGATTGAGGAAGCTCAGGGCTTTGATTTATATTAGGATGGAAAGATGTAGAGTTCTGCAGATGAGTTTGCATGCTATTCGAGGTCATAGCCCTGAAAGGACCATCACCAAAAGGATCCTCAAACATCTGCAAGAAAAGCAAATATTTCTTCAGTAAGTAAATTGTAGAATGACAGAATCGTAAATGTGTGCAATACAACACATATGGTTAACTCATTAAATGCCCTTGCACTGGTTTTGGTTTATCCACCTGGTTAGAGATGGTAGATCCTGATGATGCTTCCCCAAACATGGTCTCAGTGCCAGTGCCAGTGGTCCCAGAAGGATTAACCTCAGAGGCACCCGAAGCTGCAGGTACAAGGGCTAATGAGTTGGAGGAAAACGGCTCAGACAAGGCGCCAAGTAAATCCATTTCGCCACCAGAAGTAGTTGACACAGGAACATTTGATGGAGCTGGGGCCGCTGCTCATACAGGTGAAAAATTACTTGCATTAGAATGGTAAAGTAACAAATCATTTACAAAACCATTTGAGAAGCACTTGGGAATCAACGCGCAATAAATAAAGATTAATCTGGTGTATAAGGAGCCTGTAATCAATATGATACCAGCATTAGCAGAGCAGACAAAAAATAATGAGGTTCCAATGTGACATTAAGGGACTCCTCAGCTCTACTAATACATCACATTGTGTATTAAACCCTCATTTCTGTGCTTGGAATTCTCAATTACCCTTAATTTAATTCAGAATTTCACTCGCTTCATAGTACAGGCAGTATCATCAGCAAATAGCACCCTAGATATCATAATTTACTGCTGAAAATTACTGCCAACTATTAACCACTTTATGCAGCCTCTATCCTCTGATTTTGCATCTCTTAAGCTTCCATATTAATGGTGTATGAGATGGGCTAGAGGGAGTCATTTTCGTTATTTTGGAACTTCGGACTGAAAATTTAGCTGTGGATATGCACCATTTTATCCATGCAATTCATTTCCTTTAATATTGTGAACAAAAAGTTGCTGTTAACATGATTGAAGGCCTTTTCCATATAGAATTTGCAGGCCACCCATGGAGTTCCTTCTTTTATTGCTCAAAACCCATATAATATAAGCAAAGCTTCAGCAATTTGTTTGTGCGATATTAAGGAAATCTGAGAATCTTTTATCAAATTGCTCGTAACACCTTACACTCTTGTTCTCAGTACTTATGAAATTAGGTTATATACACAACCCAGCGCAAATTTGTTTTTGGTATTAGCGCAATAAATGACACATTGAGGCTCTTCGCAGTGACCATCCTCAAATAAGATGCTTTTACTGCTGCCAGAACTGAAGTAAAGACTGACTGGGCACTTTATTAAGATGAGAAGATAAAAGGTGCAAGTAAATGGAGAGGGCACACGTTGATTTTGATTTCTTAGGAACATAAGTTAGTGAAAAGGTGGGTCTTAAAAGATGTATGTTGTAATAATTCTCTTTATGCGATGCCAAATAAGGATTATTTTAATTTTTAACAGAAAAAAGAAAGGGACGGTTCACATTCACGTTATATAGTATACACAAGTTACACCTTTACCAACACAGCATGGGTCATAAAATGTCCTGTGCATTTTGATTGTCCTCTCTATAACAAACATGTACTTCCCAACTTCACCCACCTTTACCAAAATAAATTTTTAACACATCTGAATTTGCTAATACTTGTAACAAAATCGTAACTTTTGGAGTTTGGTTGGTCCCAATTGTTTATTTAATTGAGCAATTTCCAGCAGCATGCTACACGATTAAACATCTTTGACTGACAGACACACTGCAAGTTACTTTCTCAAAGCACCACATTGAAGGAAGTCTAGTTACTAAAGACAAAATAGGAAACTAGTAGCTCCTTATTATCACCAAATATTTTGGAAATGTTTACTGCCAGTAATATACTTAAAACATTAAGCACTAATTTGGCCATTTCTTTAGTGGGGGTCGTTTTACCTGAAAAAGATGCACGGGGATCAAATTCATCAAAACTCTCAACAACCTTGTTGTCTGGTGGTGGAGCAGTAGCTGCTGCTGGAGCTGGTGGTGAAGCAGTAGCTGCTGCTGGAGCTGGTGGTGGAGCAGTAGCTGGTGCCGGAGAAGGCATATTAGCTGGGCTAGGACTGGCACTTGCATGAGGAGAAGAAGATTTGGGAGCAGATGCTGAAGAAGTGTCTACATCCCTTTTGACAAATAATAAAATAGATCAATATAAAATTTTCAAGGAAATAAACGGGAAAAAGGATCCTTTTTACAACTATTACCTTTCACTATGTGCTGGGCTACGTGAAGCACCAACAGCTTCCTCATAACTAGGAGGTGCACTAAGGTTTTGTTCAGAAAACCTCCTTTCAAGCGGCCTACATGAACAGTGTATCGAAAATTTAAATCTTATCAAATAAATAACACCATTTCTTAATTAAACCAATACTTAATGACAAAAATATATTAGGATAACTAAAAGGCACACTAATAACACCATCCATCCTGAGAGTGATCCTCAGCTCTAGCACCATTTCCTCTGTTAGTCATGAAGATTAAATTAATGCATTATGGGCAAAACAACAACAACAACATACCCAGTGTGATCCCACAAGTGGGGTTTGAGGAAGGTAGAGCGTACGCAGACCTTACCCCTACCTTGTGTGAGGTACACAGGCTATTTCTGATAGACCCTCGGCTAAGGAAATGCATTATGGGCAAGAATAAAAGATTTAAGAATGTGCATAGATAAAACATCAATTTCAGAGTAATGGCAACAGAACCTGCTCGCTAAATTTTATTCCTTTACCTATTAGAATCATCTAACCAATATCAAATTACAAAAGTCCTGACCTTATTTAAACAAAAAGATGAAAAGACAAACCTAGAAGAATATTGACCGTCGTCATCATTGCCACGATCCTTGTACCTGTCAGAACTTCTACTTCTTGATCCATAATTAAAATCATCAGTGCTCCGACTTCTTCCACGATAATCATCATCCTTGTATCCATCTCGGCTGCGCTCATCGTAATCTCTACCATAGCGATCCCCATCACGGCTGTTTGAGTCTCCATATCTGCCATATTTGTCCTCATCTTTGTAGTATTCCCTTTCCCTCCCATAACCATTTCTTTCTTCATCTCTGCCTCCATAACGATCTTCATCAAATCTGTCACCATACCCTCCTGAACCTGAATATGAACCAGGGCGATACATACCACCCGTTGACGTGTTGCGGAATCTATCAAGATGATAAAATTTGTCAGAGAACATTACCTTTGTAGACAGTACCAATGAAATTAGAAATTATATGGCTATAGTCGTCATCAGAGCATAGTCATACATATACCTTTCAATGGGTACGTCAGAACACAAAAAAAAAAAGGATACCACAGATAGACATATATAGGGTACATACAGCTGGATGTGCAAGTAGCATGTGAAAAAATCTTAATGTTTGGATAATGGCTGACTTGAATTAATAATTCACAAATACTCACATGCTTGAGCATAAATAACATGCAGACACTAGACAGATGTTTCCCCTCAAATATAGCAGATTGACAAAACCTTATCTTAGTAATATATGTAAGTTTGAATTAAGACACCATGGGAAATTCAGATATTCTCATACACTCTTTTATGCCGTGACAATTCTCACTTGAACTACGGAACTCATTGGTACCGTAGCCAGTAAATTGAAGTACAGAAACAATAATTAATCAACAAGGTTAATGAGGTTTGTCAAAGGCAAATAGCAAAAAACTCATTGGTAAAGATATAATGCTATGCAAAAAAAAAGAGTAAAAAATAGTCTAAAAAAACTTTAAAACAATGCTTATAAAGGGGCTGAAGAACAACTCCCGTTTTTGCTTTAATTTATTACTGGGGAGAGGGGTATGGCTTGTCAAAGGCGAAAAGGCAAAAGGCACATATAGTTGCTGGGGCTTTATGCAGAAAATGCAATGAAAGCACACACCTTAGCGGAAAAAAAAAAAAGATTTTATACAGGAGGCAAAGTACAAACACAAACAACAATGATATGCATACGTGAATTGGAAATACTTAATATGTAGTAAAGCATGTAAATCAAGTTTAAAACCACTTGTAAAATGTCAAATTCACATGCAAAGATACACTTCTAAATTTTCAGTTCGATTTAGAGATTAGAGTTCAGATACAAATATTCTAATTTCTGATCCATACATCCATAACATCCCCGTTCTCATTGGTCTGATGGGTCTTTTTAGAATCAGTTATTCCACATTCTTTTTGTGTAATCTGATTCCTTAACAATTAACACATCATTTTGATGGGCGATATCTATTATTGCTTCCCTTCAAGAGGGAGATCATGAGCCTATCTTGAAGGTTTTTGTCGAGGCAGGCTCCCAGCCTTAGCTGCACCTCAAGTACAGGGCTTAAGAACATCTCAAGCAGCCATTTGACAACACCGCATGGGAGGGGGGGGGAGATGAGCAGTGGGAAGTTTAGAGTTCATAGTTGTGACTTGTGGCAGAACTATATACATGACCGGAAGCAGAAGAGATGGATACGACTGGAGCAGAACCAACTGGATTGAGTTATACTTACTTGTCCCTATTAGCAGCTGCCTTTTGGCGAACTTCCTGAATTCTCTCCTTATCATTAACAAGAACCACAAGGCTCTGAGATTTCTTTCTGACGTTGCTTCCCTGGTCTCTCCCACTGGAGTCGATATATTGAAAATCGGACAATGTCTGGGCAAAGAGAAGATGAAGACAATACTTAGTTGTTTTCCCCAGATTCCACAAGTTGGCAATCTCATAAGAGTAACAAATTTAACAAGAAGGAAGAAACTTACAGATATTTGGTAAGCATGTTCCCGTATGTCATCAATGACACGTTCAGACCCATGGGCTACCAAATATTCCAAAACAGTTAAACCCTGAAATTCATCGTCAAACATTAGATATAGTTTTTTAGTGAAGCACTTTTATATATAGTAATAGTATTCATTAAAAGCAAGCAAGCATGTCGTATGTATCTTCATCTTAAAAAGAAGGCAGTTGGTAACCTTGAATAATGCAAGATTCAGGAAATATGATCTGACATTATAAGTGCAACTTGGCTAGACAGAGTAAACAAATTCAAGCAGGA
Organism: Nicotiana sylvestris; assembly: GCF_000393655.2. NCBI lineage: Eukaryota > Viridiplantae > Streptophyta > Magnoliopsida > Solanales > Solanaceae > Nicotiana > Nicotiana sylvestris. The sequence goes on from NC_091066.1 coordinate 7,899,672, forward strand.
CAAACCTTGTAAACATGCCGCCAATTTTTTCCAGTATCATTGATACGCTTCCAGATCACAGACATAATCATTTGGTACTCATGACTGCAAAATTTTGAAAATGAATCTCACATATAGAAAAGGATATAAATGACACAACCAAAATACTCAAATCAGTGACTTAAGCTTACTAGTTCCGTGTAGCCTGAGCGATATCTGCAAGAAGTGATCCATGAGGACCCCAGGGCTCATTGCTAGTCGCATCTAGAACCTTGAGAGAAACCAAACAAAAAGATAATCAAATCACTGAAAACAGTATCAAGATCTTCTAGGTACTTATTTTAAAACTCCCCCTCTCTACCAGCTAACAGATTAGACAACAAAAGAATTGACTAGGTCCGCCAATGAGAGCAGGTAAGTGAGATTTTCATGTACCCACTTTGAGCACTTATTCAGCATCAAGCAAAGGAAAATTGTGCAAACAATTAGGCTTGTCGGGGGCCTTGGAGCAGGAGTAGAATAACAGGTCATACCACAAAAGTAAGAAAAGCGAGTAAAAACTAACCAGCTATAACGGCTTCCAATGCCGGAGCAAGAAGGAAGAATCATTATTGCAGAAAACACAAACTACAAAAAAGATCTTTTCCTTCTGCTTATATCTTATCATTATATCAATATGTATTCCATGAACCCAAAACAGATTTGATAATGCCGTATCTTTTCTACTTTTGGCAAGAATAGAGCAAGCACTAATGGTTTTAGTACTGTTAAAGCTATTTACATTTCTAAAGCAACCTAAAAGAGAATAATCTCATGAGAAACCAAGAAAAGAGGGGGGGGGGGGGGCTAAATAAGGTGACTAGGTATGTTTGGTATGTAACTTGAACAAGCACTTTGAAAGCAATATGATCTACTTGAATCAAGGTATGACCCTCAGCTCCAGGCAACATGCCTCCTCAGCAAACATAAGGGTGTCTCTCATGTGGCCATTAAAACTCATGGATGATTGGAGTATCCAAGGAGAAGGCAGTTTTTCCTCTAAATTACTTATGTTCTCTTTCATAGCAAAAAATCGGAGAACCTCTATTCCATGAATCAATAAAGCAAACTCAAAGTCTGTATGTACGAGCGGCCAACAGGACTATCCATATTAGTTCTTCACCTTGGAACATCTCTTTGATATCATATTTCTGTATAACAGAAATAATGGATTTGACCATCTCTTAATTGCAGTTATTTACCATGAATTCTTTTATATTTCGAGAAGCTTATGATGTTGCTTAAAGGATCAGAATTAAAATGCACCTCTTCGACATGTCGGTTTTGCACTCTCGCCTTCAAAGAAGTTAATTGCAACCCCACGCCTCAAACAAAGATTTGAAGTATTTTAATCAATGACCACCAACGATATTACATTAATGTATATGCACGTACCAAAGTGTTTCAAAAGTGGGGATATGTTGGCGACTTGCGTAGGTCTATCCTTAGCCTATATTGATCTAAGTAAAATAAAGTCTCTAACATTTTTCTTAAAAAACGTTTTAGTGGTACTACAGGAATATAAATGCATTGCACTGAGAAAAAGGACACAAGAATAAGAAAGAAACGAGCAAAAAGGACTTACTTTTTGTTCTATTGAAGGGACCTTAAGAACCTTTTTATTCACCTCTCTCTTGCTGCAAGCAAAGAGTGAAAGCAACAAATGACATATCAAAAAAAGATCCAAATTAACAAATCAAAGACTAAACATCTACAAGATCATATCACATGCTATTTTCTCCATCCATAATGAAAGTTCGGCAATAGAGATGAAATATGCCAAGTATAACTGGCCTGACAGAGATATTGCTATGTCTGTTACGTTGAGAAGTGTAGGATTTGAATTAGCAGACTTACATGTCCCGCACAGTTTGATCAAATGCTTTCTTCATTCTGATATTGTATGCTTAGCAGCCCGATACTCTGTAAATTCTGCACCCCTCAAATGTTGTCTGCAGAAACAGAACAAAACCAATTACATCCACACGGGCCCTTTATCCTCCCACCGAACAACTTCAATGATTTCATTTTCCAGCCTAACCAAGGCCAAACGAACTCTTATATTGACATGTTTTGTATTACTCCCTCTCTCCCAATTATGTGGCACACTTTCCTTTTTAGTTTGTCCACAATTTACCAGTAAAATTTTCATTTTATCCTTAATGAGATGATATATAGCCTACATAAATGTCTATGGCTTCTTTTTACCACAAATTTCAAAAGTCTTTTTTTTTTATGACAATGGCTTGCGAACCAGCTTGCGCACACCTCGACTAATTCCATCAAGTACCTGCTGCCTCCTACCAGCACAGCTACCGTGTAACTCTGCCTACCAAGGTTGGGCAAATGAGACGAATTAATCACCTAGTACCGGATACCTCTACCCACCAAAAAGTCTGTCTTTTGATGAAGCCCACCAAAAGCCTTTCTTTCTTAAACTCTGTATCGAGACAAATACAGCCACATAAAATGGGATAGGGAGAGTAATTAGTTTAGTATTAATCAATCAACTAGCCAACTACTCCTCAATCTCAAATTAGACAGGAAAGTAATACGAATGCTCGTTTAGTCTACATTTAATTCCAGAAATTAACAATTGCAGCGATTTTCAACAGTTCCATTTCGCGTAAAATCATAAACTCAGCAATAAAATAAATACGTTAAAAAAAATCAATAACTCATGGGATAACAGAATCACGCTATTCACTTCATTTCCATAACGAATCAAATCGCGAAATTGTAAAACCTATCGAGATCATGGGAGCTGAACAAAACTCAATAATACAAATTAACAGCTAAAATTATAGATCTAAATTCACATTAAAAAAAACATAAAATTGATTGTCGAAATTCACAAAATTGATCCAAAATAACAAATAAAAGAGATCTAATTGATTGAACATGAGATTGAACCTGATTCAGATCTGAGATGTGAAGAGAGAGAAATGTAGAATGGTTTTTAGAGAGAGAAATGTTTGAATAGTATTTAGAGAGAGAGAGAAGGGAATAATGGTAAGAGATATACAGAGAGGAAAATTGTGAAACAGAGAGCTGGCTATTGTTGAAGACAGAGGAAAGGGAGAAATAAGACAGCGCACCTCACACGCAGGAAGGAATAATATATTTGGGACAAATTATTTGATTTTTTTATATTTCTTTTCTTTTCTTTTTCGGTTTCTCTACTTTATTTTTGTTCTTTGTATTTGTGTTTTGTGAATAGATTTCAACTAACTGTCCAATTTAAGTTATATTTATTTGTTTTTATATTTTTTATAGAAGAATTAAAGACAAGGATTGAGATTGGACTAATTCTTTTTTGCCAAATTCAATGTATATATATTGAATAAAGTGTATTATAACTTGAGATAAAAAATATTAGAAGGAAATTAGTGAATTGTTTTCATAAGCTAAAGCAGTGGCACCAGGAGTTAGATTTATAGATAGTGGAGAGATTGATCTACCAAAAAAAAAATGAAAAAGCGATTTTTCTGCCACTTAAAGGCTAAAAAAGAATAATTTTGTGCGACCTTATTTATCAAGCCTGAGAATTATATATAGAAAAAGAAAATAGAAAAGCAATTTCGCTACCACTTAAAGGCTAAAAAAGAATAACGTGTACTATCGTATTTACCAAGCTCAATATTATTAAATTGAGCTAGATCATACAATCTAAGTAGGTTTAGACGTCGAGCCCAATAATACCGACTAAGCTCGTTACAATATTGAGTAAAGCCAAGCTTGAGATCATATCGAGCTTTATTAGTACTAAGTTGGGTTGAATCGAACCAAGTGAAGCTCGATCGAATTTTATTATGGTACATCAAACTTGAATACAATCGAGCCAAACCGAGTCATCTCTTTAATATTTGTTTTCACTTGGGTAAAATATCATCTCATTTGGATTGGCGTAAATAGATTTTTTTTTCCTCGTGTTTTATTCTTTGTTTTTCTCATTTTCTGATATCTTATTTGATGTTTTTACTATTTTACTTTAGTTTGTTAGTAAGAAATTAATGTACATAAAGGGATATTGGGTGTAAAGCAGCTAGTAACTAAGATATACTTTAAATTAAAACTAAATAACTCTATACTTATTATTCATTCCAAACAAATACTAGTTAAATAATCAGTGTTACTTTTCTGTAACATAAAAAGGTACAACCTATATGAAGAAGAAGAAAAAAAACTATTGTACATTAATTGCGCTTTTATAAGCTAGGAAAATACTCCATTTTTTCTTTCTACCCATGTTTTGACAATTTGCAAATATCAACGCACAGTTACTAATATTAAATACTCCAAATATTACTATGGTTTAATTCTATGCTTCTTTAACTACTGGCTATTACATAGCACTAAGCCGTAAGTTACAACATTAATTTGGTTTAATGACTATATATGCAAGATTTCAATGCTATAAGCTGCAATAGCTTTTGGGGAGAAATTCAAAAATAGCCAGGTTTACAAATGGTCATTCAAAAATAGTCACAATTTCAAAAGTAATCTAAATTTAGTCACTTTTCATGTAAAGATAAATCTGAACAAAATTAATGTTCAAAATCCGGAAAAATACTCCAGTATATTATACTGAAGTTCTAGTATATTATACTGGAACTTTTCGCGTGTTGGAGTTCCAGCATAATATGCTAGAAGTTCATACACAGGTGCACCGATCTCCAATTATGCTGGAACTTTCCGTGTTGCAGCAAAATAGTGGCTATTTTTCAATGACTTTGCAAACGTTAGCTATTTTTAAATAATCAGTCCAAAAATTGGCTAGCCCGTGCTATTTTTACATAGTTTTCTACTCCACTTTAAAGAGAAAGTCTGGGCCCATTTGGCCATAGAAAATATTTCACTTTTTTGGGAAATTTTTTTTTATTTTTTTCGGAATCAATGTTTGACCATGAAATTTTCAATTTTCATTTAAAGTTGAATTTTGAAAAACTCCAAAAAGATGTTTTTCAAAATTTTCACTTCAAATCACTCACATAAACTAAAAAATAGCTTCAAATAATATTCGTGTCCAAACACAACTCTAATCTTCAAATACCATTCTCACTTGAAAAAAAAATCACTTTTGTTCTGAAATTTCACAATTCTTATGTCCAAACGCCCACTTAGGTAGTTAGGTAGAAAAGAAAGTAAATGATGGTGGTCACGCACAGAACTAAGGGTTCATCCGAATTCCCTATTCTATATGCTAGATTAAAATTATTCTGGATTAAAATTATCTTATCCTTTTATGTATATATATAGTAAATATTGAATTTCCTCACCTCTTCATGTATTTATTTTCTTATACTCTAAATCGCCGTGAAAAATTATAAGCCTACCATAAGTTAAAAAAAAATGAAGACAAAGAAACTTAATATGGAAGGAAAGTGATGTAAAAGATGTTTATGTTGACATCATTCTCCTTAATGCCTTTTCTATATTGTCTTTACTCAAAGAGTAAAGCTGAAAGCTTTTAAGGAAAAACTATTTATTTGTTCTTGTTTAAAAAAAATAAGTTTATAAATGAAAAATTGTGGAAAAGAAAGATTCCAACCACTTGAGAATCAAGAGGTCATAACTTGCTAACTTTATTGTATATGATTGAGAAAAAAGCCCTTTATTATGTATGCTTTTGAAATTGCAGTTTGCTCATTTTGACAGTGATGATTCTATAATGAGATTTTATAGCATTGTATTCCTGAACATGCTCTTATGGTAAGCAACTCCCACTTCCAATCGAGAGGTTGTGAGTTCGAGTCTCCCCAAGAGCAAGGTGGGAAGTTTTTGAAGGGAAGGATGCCGGGGGTCTATTTGGAAACAGTTTCTGTACCCTAGGGTAGGGGTAAGGTCTGCGTACACACTACCCTCCCCAGACCCCACTAAGTGGGATTATACTGGATTGTTGTTGTTGTATTCCTTGACATCTGTCCTTTGCCATTCTCTCCCTTCCAATTTCTTTTTATTTGTTTGCGGGGCGGAGATAGTGTAGTAGCTCCGTATTTACACGAATCTAATAGTTTTTGTTTAAACTTTATATTTGTATTTAAAATTTAATAAATATATTAAAAAATTCAGTTGTGAATTCAGTAACTAAAACGTGCTTATGTTCAATGTTAAGATCAGAACCCATAACCTTGATCATATCTTCGCCTCTGTTCTTTTTTTAAAATTTTAAATTATATACAGTAAAGGACAGTAGATGATAATGAGCAAAAGATCACATCTGGACGAGCGGAATGGATTTATCTTGCTCATAAAGTAAATATTACTATATAGTTTTGCAATTAGAAAGACAAAAGGAATAGATTGGGTGGCATATTGTAAAAATTAGTAAAGATAGGGTGCAAAATGCTCCAAAAAAAGAAGGAAAAACTCTCTCACACCTATGTTTACATCAAATCATATTCATTTATCATTGTTAAGCAAAAAATAGATGAGTAGCATATTGATTAACTACTCATAACTTTAAGAGCTAATACTAAACAATAAAAAAGAAGTTACTTTTATGGATAATGTTAAATAGTAACTAAAACATTATTCTTATAAAAGTTCATGTAGCAGTTATAAATTTTATTAGACTTGTTTTTACCCCAATAAGATTACATGATAAATATTTCTAAGAAAAATTAGTAAATATTTTTACGATGATAGTAATCAACTGAGATTTTTCGGGACTACAAAGGGAATGTTGGATTATTAAAATAAAAATAAAATTGAAAAAAGAGCGTCCGACGTGGCTCTATTCCTCTCTAGCTCACTCAATCAACAGAAACTAAAAATCCACCGACAAGACACAAATGCTTACTATAACATCGTCCGATATGGTCGGTCAAAGGGGGAATTTTAAAATTTTAATTTCATAAATTTTGAATCACACTTATTTTTTGTTTACTAAGTTTGGTAAAGATTATTTATACATATTTAGTGAATTTTTAATACGATTATAAAATTACTGTATTCTGCCATAACTTATGTCTTAGTTCCGCCCCGATTTATCCCTTTCCTTTGATGTAAGAGATAGGAGTATTAATGGATATTTAAAAACCGACTAAACCGGTCGAACCGTATCGTACCTAACAGAATTTTAGGTTTCTTTTAATAAAACCGTAGGTTTTTATATAAATCTATAATTGTACCGAAAATTAGGATTAGGTTTTTTGTTTTATGAAAATAAACCGAAAATATACCAAATCGTACCAAATAAATTTACAATGTAAAAAATATATTTATATGTTGAGTTTAAAAATAATAAAGTATTAAACTTGTTCTTGGGCCTTGGAATTATGGAACAGTTACAAGCCAACAAGTAATTCAAAATCCTAATTCCCAACCCTATTATGCTATTTCTATTGAAACTAAATTATTTGCAGCATATTCACTAGCAAGACATAAGGTATTGTAGCGATTATGTATAGCAAAGTATAATGTATTGAATATGTTTCCTTTCGTATGATTTAGATTTATCTTTTTGAATGTTTAATCTTCTATAGACTTTATTCTTGAATCCCAACTTGGTTAATATTTTTCTACTCGTGCGATTTATATTTTCTTTATATTTGCTTAGTTTCTTTTACGCTGTGGTAGAATAGTTGACGGATCTATACTCTAGCCATCTTTCATATTTTATTAATTCATCACCGTTTAAACTGTAAAAATGTCTAGAGAGTTTTGCTAAGTCCTATAAAAGTACGTATGTTATTGCATTCTACTTTTACTAGTGACTTTTACATGACATTTAAAAAAATTATCGAAAATTAACCGAACTGTACCGTTACCGAAGAGAAACCGACATGATTGAGACGATTTTGGAAAGTTTAATTTTAGTTATGCATAATAGAATAATCGAAAAATTGGTATGGTACGTATTTTATAAAATAACCAACCGAACCGAACCATTGACACCGTCAGCAAGAGGCCGAGGGTGACCATTTTTTTTTTCTCCTAAAATTTCTCAAATTCCATCGTTTTCTGTAAGGAGTATGTAGCAACCAACCCAATTCTTCTATTTCAAGACATAACAACTCATAGAAAAAAACTACCAACCTTTAATTAATAGCCTATAAAGTTTGTAATAATAATTCTGCTACAATAACGACCATAATTATGCCTTCATTCCCAGCAAATTGGTGTCAATTGCTTATTCGTCGGTCCAAAATAAGTGATTTTTTGATTATTTTCACACATTAAGAAATTCATCTTTTAATATTAATTAGTAATAAAATTGACCATATTAACCTTTATTATCTCTTCACATACACATTTCTAATACATACTCCAACATTAGTTACTCCAAGAGCAATGTAGGAAAAAAATAATTAATTCATTCTCGAATTCTGGAAAAGTCACTTATTTTGGACCACAAGAAAAAAGCAAAAAAATCACTTGTTTTGGACGGAGGGAGTACTTTTTTTATTCTTTTTGTGTTGCTAAATTACGTACTTCTTTATTCTCCCTGACTGTGCATTGATTTTTATATACAGATCACTACTCATCTCGTATATATACTCCTTTTTATATATGAGTTTTCTTGGCAATAAAATATTTAGAAAATCTCAAGTCAAAATATGTCGTTTTATGTTACCACATATTTCTTATTTTAATATGATGTTAATATTTTTCAATTGAAAATGTGCATATGTAGATTGTAAAAGAATACTTAATATATCATTTCAATTAAAAATCGTATTTGGTAATATCTAGTTCTAATTCTTACTATGTTGTAAGCTACCTTTCAATCGGGCATATTGACGTCGAGTAATTAGTACTAATTCATGCATTAATCCAATGGGTCATGTACACTAATCATTGTCCCTTGAACATCGCATGCAGACTAGTTAATTAGTTTTTGAAACGAAATCTGATTATGTTCGGATTTAATTAAATACACAATGCAAAACTGCATCGACATATGATTGTAATTTGAGGAATATTTCTTGCTTTCACCTACCATTGCATATGACAATTGCTTTGAGGTGGATTAGCGCTGGTTTATAAGATTTGATTGAACTCATTGCTTTTGACTTAAACTGACCAAAGGATTCTAATTAGGTAATAGGAAAATAGCTAACTTCTCTATATTGGCAGTATAAAAGAATTTTTATACTATCATGTCACAAAAAATTATTACAGGGAACCATCTATTAAAAATTTAAGATTAGTAACTTAGAAAATAAATGTAGGTTACCTGCTACAATAAGTTAAATTTTGACAAAAGAACATGATAATTTACTAGTACTAGACAAAGAAAAATTTGAAATGGAAAATAAGGTAGATTACCAAGTATAACATATTAAAATATATTGATAGAAAAAAATAGTTAATTTAGTAGTAAGTTACTTCAAGATCAAGGCATTGTTCCTAGTCCAGAGGAAGAGGGTCTTTAATCTGAAGATCAACATTTCTTTGATCATTGTATACAGACGTCGAGCTCGGGGTCGAAGTTCCTTTCCAAGATCGAGGTCAGAAGTGGGCATACTTCGAGATGATGCCGGTATAATTCAGTAAAGGAAAGAGCGAGATACCCGCAACGGACCGAAGATCATGGCGTGAATTTCAGAATGGATTGGTCCTTGACGGTTAATCAGTTGTCAAATATAATTTCCTACTATAATTATAAGTGTACCTTATTTAGGAGTCCCCTATTATATAAAGGGGGATACCATCCATTTGTAATGATTATTATTCACTGAGAAGAATATATACATTCATTACTTTCTTGCTATTTCATTTTACTGTTCATCAGAGCTGCTTTATCATTTTTCATTCCTATTATCACACCTCGAGACTACCATACGTCGAGGTTGAGATTTGGCTTGCAGACTAGTCTGATTTATTTTATTCTCTAATTTATCTATTTAATTTCTTGTTTATCAATTGGTATTGGATTAAATCACATATCCTTAAAACCACAATATAAGTTTAATAGTTAATTTTAGGGTAAACAGTTTGACGCCCACAGTGGGGATAAGGATAATAGTGATTGTTTCAGTGTTGATTCTGATAACACATGTTATTTCATACTTGTTCTTGTCAAGTATTTTTGTTCTCAGGTTAAAACATGTCAAAATCACAAAACGCACCCGTACATGATGATGATGGTCTAGGATTTTGCGGGGAAAACGACAATGTAATTGCTCCAGGAGTCGGGGTGCCACCGTTTAATCTCGGGGGAGCACCGGTTGCCGATCCAGTCGATATCAGTTCACACGTTGCTCTAAATGCGTACCTAGGGGCAGACCCTGAAGGGAGTGTACGCAGGGAAGGCCGATCTAGTGGTGAAGGTACACAGGGCAGAGGAGATAGAGGAGTTAGCCTTCAGGTGATATTCGAGATACTACAGGCTCAGCAGGTCGCTATTGCTCAGTTGCAAAATCAACATAGGACTGCAAGTGGGGTTGAGCTAGAAATCACTCACTGTATCGAGCCAGTGCCAGAAAGGTCGAATGGTAATCAGGGACTGATTCTGCATTAATAAAAATGCTCGAGGCGCTCACCAAAAGAATTGAGTCAGGAGAGAAGAAAATCGAAGATAATGATAAAAAAGTGAAAACATACAACTCCCAAGTTGATCAGATATTGGGGGCACCCCCAATCCTAAAGGGTTTGGATTCGAAAAAGTTCGTGCAGAAGCCTTTTCCTCAAAGTGTGGCTCCGAAGCCCATTCCTAAGAAGTTTCGTATGCCGGACATACCTAAGTATAACGAGACTACTGATCCTAATGAACACATCACTTCGTACGCGTGCGGGATAAAGGGAAATGAATTAGAAAATGATGAAATCGAATATGTGCTGTTGAAAAAGTTCGGAGAAGCCCTTTCGAAGGGAGCAATGATTTGGTATCACAACCTGCCACCAGATTCTATCGACTCATTTGTCATGTTAGCAGATGCTTTCGTAAAGGCACACGCGGGGGCCATAAAGGTCACAACAAGAAAATCAGATGTTTTCAAGATAAGACAAAGGGGTAACGAAATGCTGAGGCAGTTCGTATCACAATTTCAAATGAAACGCATGGAGTTGCCCCCGGTCACAGATGATTGGGCCGTTCAAGCATTCTCTCAAGGGTTGAACGAACATAGTTCGATAGCATCATGTCAGTTGAAGCAAAATTCGATTGAGTATCCAGTTGTGACTTGGTAGATGTGCACAATTGATATTAATTGAAGATCAGGGTCGAGGAAGACCAGTTAGGAGCCCCTTCCGGTTCAGTACATCCAAACAAGTCGGCAGTTAAAACCCCGAGGGACATTGACAGGGAACCAAGTCCGAATAGAGAACGATATTAACCATATACCGCAGATCGAAAGAACAACGGTTCGGGATGCAATTCTGCCCGGAATGATCGAAGAAGTGATCGAAGACAGAATTCTCGGGGACTTATGAGAAAAAGTGGTTTTGATAAGCATGCCGATCCCATAGAGGCACCCGGTTATCGGAATACAACTTTAGCATCGATGCGTCGGGCAATGTATTGGCAATTGGGAGGATCAAATATACTAGATGGCCCAGACCCATACAGACCGATCCTTCCCAAAGAAACCCAAATTTGATGTGCAAGTATCATGGCACGCATGGTCACAAGACCGAGGATTGCAGGCAATTGAGGGAGAAAGTACCCGTATATTCAATGAGGGCCACCTTCGAGAGTTCCTCAGCGATCGAGCCAAGAATCATTTCAGAGAAAGGGACGCCAACAGGAAAAATGAATAGGAGGAACCCCAACATGTCATTCATATGATCATCGGTGGGGTCGACATTCCACACGGACCCATATTCAAATGCACTAAGGTATCAATCACTAGGGAAAAACGAACCTAAGATTATGTGCCTGAAGGTCCTTAGCATTCAATGACGAAAAAGCAAAAAGCATTTCCCAGCCACACAATGACGTTTTGGTAATTTCTATCTTATTAAATAAAGTTCAAGTTAAGCGTGTTTTAGTGGATCCAGGTAGCTCGGCGAATATCATCCGATCGAGGGTCGTGGAGCAACTCGGCCTACAAGATCAAATCGTGCCCGCAACTTGGGTCTTAAACGGCTTCAACATGGCCAGTAAAACAACTAAAGGGGAGATTATTTTACCAGTGAACATGGCTAGAACCATTCAAGATATCAAATTCCATGTGATAGAGGGCGACATGAGGTATAATTCCCTACTCGGGAGGCCTTGGATCCACAACATGAGGGTAGTCCCCTCGACTCTCCACCAAATGATAAAATTCCCAATGACGGGCGGTGTAAAAATAGTATATGGAGAGCAGCTGTCACGCCCCTTTTTTCTCGTGAAATCGTTTTTCGACATTGACAACTCTTTTAAGGAAAGGAAGGAATGGTTATTAAAAGAGACTCGCCACCTAACGGATTAAGGTGCGTTAGGGCACCTATTGCAAATGACTCAGGTTTACTAGTTGCATTACCAAAGATCGGATAAGGGCTTGAAATTACCTCGAAGAGAAAGTGTTAGGCACTCTTCGAGGTCCACAACTATGGGTCCCGACCGAACTAAAATCATGTGAATTAGTCTAATAGGGAAAATAGGGAATTATTTTAATATGAATGGGGAGGTCCTAAATTTTTTAGCCTAAAGGATCACCCCGTGCAACATAAATAATACTTCGTAACTCCCTCAGGACGGGGGTGTTACTCATATTATCAGCGGACACAGACTATCATCTCCTGCTACCCGATTACTATCTTTAAGTTATTTACCTAGAAACGCTTTAATCAATTCTAAATCGTACCCTATATGTGCACTACCCATCCCTTTCTTGTGGTCCCGGAGGCATTACCTCTATTTCTGATGGTTCTAGACTCAACTTAGGTTACTTAAAAATGGTAACACTAAGCGACATACAAAATAGGTTGGACTTCCATATAAAAGCAAATAGGGGCTCAGATTAGCCTCCACACATTAGGCAGCAAATGAACGCAAATGGAATAGGCGTATTGACAGGTTCAATAGTTAAATCCTATAGACATGATTTCTATGTGATTCTGAATTCTAATCATACTGACAGTTTATGTAGAGCAATTCCTAGTGACTGCGTAGTTGCCTAATGAATATAAGCGATTTAAACTTATAAATATGTTGTCTAAGTGATCTATTCAGCAGTTGACAGTGATAAGACATTCAGAATTATTCAGTCGTTCCTATAGGCATACTTTCTAGTGACATTTAACAAGACACTGTATGAAGTTCTAGTTTTAGTACTTAATGGATATGGTAATTACCATATAGACATGAGTTTTATCTCTAATGATTGAAACTACTATTAGTTCTTATTAGACACGCATACTGACTGAGCAAGTGTGACAACCAATTAAACCTACAAGCATGATTTCTAAAGAGACAGATTTGAATATATGCTGTAACGAAAGTTGAACCTTAGTTATTTTATTCCCTATAGGCATTACGTTTAATCATGTAAAGCAAAGTAGGCAGAACTTATTTGAACCAAAGCAAACCCTATAGGCAGGTTATCTAGCACGTAATAGCGAATGGAGTAAACAGCTAAGCAAGTTTTCAAACATGCAACAGCAGAGTGCTTTTGAATAAACTAAAGCCATATGCAGGTTATCTATCATACAATAGTATAAAGTGAACACCTATAAGCATGTTATCTACCCATTTTCATGCAAAATATCAAAAATAAGCCCATTTCCCAATTTATTATTACCCCAATTGTTATTATAAATAATTATTAAAGCCCAGAATCGAATGAATGAATAACAAAGTATATAGACTATGGAAGCCTGCAGCAGACCCAAATACACCCGGACAGGCCATGCCTTCAATTCACAATAACTCCCAAAGCAAATGTTCATAGTGACCAACAGTGAATGATTCGCCTCTGTTTCAAGGATAAGCATACCAAGCCCAATTCTCTAGTGTGTCAGAGTTCCCAAGGGCTTTACGAACCCAGGGCAGTGCTCACACTAGTGGAAAATGGTTAAAACAGTTCAAAGAGGACTAAAAACCAAATCCTAGTGTGTCAGAATTCACGAGGTATCATAGGAACCCTGAGCAGTGCTCACACCAAGAAGGTCAGGGGACAATGCCTAAATTGCTTTTGGCTTTCCGCCAACAAAAAGTTAGAATTCAAAAGAGAGATGCAGGATTGGGAAGTACACTTATGGACAGAATTACACATAGAACGGAAGCAGACCCCCTGAAACTAAGCAGGCTTGAAACTAACAAGTTCGAAGTTTTCCGCGCCCCCTTTTTCCTCGTGGAGCCCGGGTTTAGACATTTTTTGGGAAAACTCATTTCCTTTTGGGAATTGAGTATGGAATTTGAAGAGTCGCCATCTAACGAATTTAAGGTGCATTAGGCCACCTAAAGCAAATAACTCATTAACCGGTTTACATTACCAGAGATTGGGTAAGGGCTTAAAATAACCTTGAAGGGAAGGTGTTAGGTACTCCTCGAGGTCCACAACGGTGGGTTCCGGCCAAACTCAAATTAGGTGAATTAGTTTTATAAGCAAACAAAGCAATTTAAACAAATAGAGATTATTCAAACGAGGATAAAAGGGGTCCTAGGTTTATTAGCCTATAGGATCACTTCTGTGCAATACTTGGTAATCGTCCCCAAGTTGGGGTGCTACATATAGGATTAGCGCACAGGTCATCATATCCTTTACTACCCGATTACCCTCCCCTTAATTATTGTTAACTAAGCGTTCTAATAGTATCCAATACGTGCCTTATGCGTGCATTACCCGTCCCTTGCCTGTGGCCCTGGAGGTATTTAGGACCTCTATTTAAAGAAGTTCTAGACTCACCTATGTTGTTTTAAAAAGGATAAAACTAAGCGACAAACAAAAAGTCAAGTAGGACTATCATATAAAGATGCAATTAAGGGATCATATTTACCCCACAAATAGACAAACAATTACACGCCTCAAACTAACGGTTTTAAAATTTTAAGAGTCCTATATGTAGGATACATAAATGAGCATAAATAGAATAAATAGTAGTTATTAAAGTGAGGTAGCAAATACCTAATCAATTTGCCTACTGATTTTAGTACTTCATGAATCTGAGCAAGTTTCAAATAAACCATCACAATTTTAGACCCAGAATTCGATTGACCTATAGGCTTGCCTAAGTGATGATCAAGGAGAAACCTATGGACATGATATCTAATATGTAAACCAGATGCTAGTCTTAACATGCTGATTTTATCTTTAACTCCTATAGGTATGGTTTCTAAGTGCTGAAACATGTTGAAATCCTATAGGCATGAGTTCTGTCATGGGCTACTTTTCAGACACGCCCCATGACCCCTTGGCCGCGCCCCATGGCGTCCTAGCAAGCCTCACAATGCCTAACGCCATGGTCGGCCCCGTGGTCTTGGCTGCGCCAAGTGACAAGCGCGCATGCGCCTCTGTCGCCCCACTGATGCCTCTCGCCAGCGCCCAAGGGCTGGTCATTCCAGCAGCGCCTCGCGCACAGACCCTGATGCCAAGCACCAGTGCCCAGCCTCAGGCCAGCACATCAAGTGTCGCGCGTGCCCACAGCAACGCGCGCGCAGACCCTGACCCGTAAGACAAACATGCTGCCATCGGACTTAGTTTTACCTTGTAATAATCTAAGTCCTTTTCATTGTAATCATAGGCTAGTTTACATCATTTTCATTTCAGTGTGCTTCTACAGCTTTATTAGGACTAGTCTTGTAATGTTGGTTTATTTTTTTTAAGCATTATTAAGGGGGACCAAACAATCAAACATTTTCAAGCAAGCATTTTCTGGTGTCTCTCCCCCTCGACACCGCATCATTGTAATCAGCATTTTCATTCATCAATAAAATCATCATCATCATTCAAAACCCAATTCTCTCTCAGCTTCCGCAATTTGCTCACGACATTGGTTTTCCCGCACGGCACTGACAATCTAGTCTAGCGTGCGGCGAGGACCTCATTGGCGGACAGCAACCGCACTGACATCGGTTGCTTAGCCTTACGTTGCCCTTCCAAAGATCATCAGGAAGGCGTTGCGTAACAGTTGGTATCAGAGCCTAGGCTCGACATCGGACGAGGGAACATTTGCCATCATCACCATTTCTGACCATGGTGAATCATGGGGAGCGTCTAGCATCCCTAGAAGAGACGGTTGACCGATTACGACCCATCGTGGATACGGTGCCTGATCAAAACAACAACCTAGTGCAAAGGTTGGACGACCTGGACCGCCGAATGCGGCAGGCGGAAAATGACATTGCAAACATCAGTCGTGACTCCGACGAGGACCGACAAACGGCAGCCATCGAAACTGCCAATATTCATGGCAAATTTGAGGACCTCCAACAGGAGCGTGCCGACGATTTAGCCCATCAGCAACATGAGGCAGACAGACTAACTGCCATGCAGCAAACCATAAACGACTTGACAGACAAGCTCAACGTTGTCAATGCTGCCTTACAGAGCCTACTTCGAGAAGGCAACCATCACATCAGGGGTGCAGCAGACCTCACCCCCATTCCACAAAAGCTTAAGATACCGGAGCCAAAGCCATACGACGGATCCCGGGATGCTAAAGAAGTGGAAAACTTCATCTTCGACATCGAACAATACTTCGATGCCGTGGGCCATTTGGAGGAATCCAAAAAGGTAGCGACTGCTGCCATGTATCTTCAGGGCGATGCCAAACTTTGGTGGCGGGTCAAACACGAAGCCATCAAGGCCGGTGAAGATACTCTTCAGACATGGGACGAATTGAAGGTAGCCATACGCCTGCAGTTCTTTCCCGAAAATGTGGAATACAATGCAAGGAGAAAGCTACGGGACCTCCGCCACACCAGATCAGTGAGGGAGTACGTGCGCGAATTCTCCGCACTCATGCTAAACATACGCGACATGGGGGACAAAGACAAACTCTTCGCATTCATAGAAGGTTTGAAACCTCATGCCCGTATGGAACTACAACGACAACGGGTAGACACCCTGCCCAAGGCCATTCAAGCTGCAGAATGCCTTGGCGATTATCATTTGGGAACTCAGAACGACAGGCCCCAGCCGTCTGTCCGAGGGGGATCCAACGGGCACCATCCCAGCAATGGTGGCCCAAGCAAAAGTGGGGGAGATCGGAGTGCATCCAAAACTAAGACTCCTCCCTCCAACAGCAACAGTGCTGCATCCATCAACAACAATCAGGGGAGAAAGCCTCCCTCAGAATGCCGTCATTGCGGTGGGGCACATTGGAACAATGAATGCCCAAACATCAAGGTCAATGCTCATCAGACGGTCGAGGATGAGTTAGACACATCAGACTCATCAGACGACGACCAGGTAGGCGCCTTCAATGCAATTGTTGGCTCTATCCCTCATGCCTTAGCGGGGACCAGTGCATGTCCTCCTAAGAAAACATCAGTCCCAATCACCAAGAAAGGGAAAGAAAAGATGGATGAGAGACCTCCTAAACAAGCGAGGACCCTAATGTTCGTCGAATTGAAAGTGAACGGCAAGCCCCTTCACGCCTTGATAGACACGGGTGCCACCCACAACTACTTGTCATCAACGCAAGTAGAGCGCCTAGGTCTTGTGGTACAAAAGAGCAAAGGCCGCGTCAAGGCTATCAACTCACCACCTCAGACATTGGGTGGAACAACTACAAATGTCCCAGTGAAACTTGGCCCATACAAAGGAAGCATCGACCTGCGCATCGCAATCATAGATGACTTCGACATCATAGTGGGTTTGGATTTCATGAGGCAAACCAACACCATACCGGTCCCATATGCCAACATGCTCCTGATGATGGGAGAAAAAAGGGCCAAGCCCTGCACCATACCATGTTTTCCCATAAAGATGGCCACGGAAAACATCTCGGCCATGCAGTTGGAGAAGGTAGTCAACAGACATGAACCTCAGGTTCAGGCTACCCTTCGCAGCAACAATCAGTCATCATGTCATCGGCCTCAAAAGACTGGTGACGCTCATCATCGTGTGGAGACTTGTCAGCCATGCCACAAGGACAAGTCGGATCACTCATCACAGCCGGGACCCTCGCAGCCATTACATGTCCCTCAGAGACCATGGGAAAGTGTTTCCCTCAGATTCATCACGGGATTGCCCCAAGTCGGCAATCTTGCATCCATCATGGTTGTCATAGATCAGTTCTCAGACTATGCAACTTTCATAGCAGCCCCGCAAAACATCTCAGCAGAAGATACAGCTCGACTCTTCTTCTCGCACATTGTCAAACATTGGGGCCTGCCCAAAAACATTGTTAGTAGGCGCGACTCACGCTTCACTAGCAACTTTTGGACCCATCTCTTCAGGTGCTTTGGGTCAACATTGAGTCACAACACAGACATCCATCCACCATCGGATGGCCAGACAGACCGGTTCGATGACATGCTGGAGGAATATCTCCGCAACTTCGCAACCGGATCACAGAAGCATTGGGTGAAGCTCCTGGATGCTGCTCAACTGTGTTTCAATTCTCAAAAGAGCCATCATACAAACAAGAGCCCTTTTGAAATTGTTACCGGACAGCAACCGCTTCTCCCGCAAACGGTGAATGCATCAACCATGCCGAAATCTCCTCGAGCTGCCAACTTCTCGAGCGAATGGGAGCGCAACATGGAGATAGTGCGGAGCTATCTCATCAGGGCCCAAGAGCGGGCAAAAAGGTTCACCGAACAAAATCTTTGCTTTGCCCAACATCAACCAGGGGACAAAGTAATGCTATGCATCCCAAAGCGGTACTTGTTTGCAGAAAGGACCCATGACCCTCGGCTGCAACAAAAATACATCGGGCCCCTGCCCATTGAAAAACGCATTGGGAAGTCCACATACCAGGTGAAAATTCCATCCTGGTGGAAGATCCATCCAGTCTTCCATGTCAGCCGCATGAAATCATTACGTCGCCACGACATCAAGCTCACAGAATAGAGGGGCGCAGACCTCCCATCCAACAACCATCAGAAACATCATTATCATCATCATCATCATCACAAGGCTCCGAGGACGGCGCCAACTCAGGTGGGGGAGAATGTCATGGGCTGCTTTCCAGACACACCCCATGACCCCTTGGCCGCGCCCCATGGCGGCCTAGCAAGCCTCACAATGCCTAGCGCCATGGTCGACCCCGTGGTCTTGGCTGCGCCAAGTGACAAGCGCGCATGCGCCTCTGTCGCCCCACTGATGCCTCTCGCCAGCGCCCAAGGGCTGGCCATTCCAGCAGTGCCTCGCACACAGACCCTGATGCCAAGCACCAGTGCCCAGCCTCAGGCCAGCACATCAAGTGTCGCGCGCGCCCACAGCAACGCGCGCGCAGACCCTGACCCGCAAGACAAACATGCTGCCATCGGACTTAGTTTTACCTTGTAATAATCTAAGTCCTTTTCATTGTAATCATAGGCTAGTTTACATCATTTTCATTTCAGTGTGCTTCTACAGCTTTATTAGGACTAGTCTTGTAATGTTGGTTTATTTTTTTTAAGCATTATTAAGGGGGACCAAACAATCAAACATTTTTCAAGCAAGCATTTTCTGGTGTCTCTCCCCCTCGACACCGCATCATTGTAATCATCATTTTCAGTCATCAATAAAATCATCATCATCATTCAAAACCCAATTCTCTCTCAGCTTCCGCAATTGCTCACGACATTGGTTTTCCCGCACGGCACTGACAATCTAGTCTAGCGTGCGGAGGGGACCTCATTGGCGGACAGCAACCGCACTGACATCGGTTGCTTAGCCTTACGTTGCCCTTCCAAAGAACATCAGGAAGGCGTCGCGTAACAGTTCTAAGTGCAGAAACTGATTTTAAAACCTTATAGGCATGGTATCTAAATGCAGGAACTGATTTAAACCTTATAGTCACGATATCTAAATGCAGGAACTGATTTAAAACCTTATAGGCATGATTTTTAGGCGAGTAAAGCATCAATCAATTGCCAAACAGACTCAACAAGGAAATTCCTAGAAACATGGTTTCTAATGCACACATGAAGGTTTTGAAGACATGATTATCAATGCAAAATTGAGAAACGACTCAAAAGCAGGTTTTCTAATGATGCGAAGGATGAAAATTCGAGATTTAAAGAATTAGATAAGTCTTATAGGCATGGTTTCTAATGCACATAAGTAAACAAGCATCGTAGTAACCTATAGGCATGATTTCTACCCGTTCCTAACAGAGACATATATATAAGAATCCCTCCCAGTTTTACTAATAACCCCAATATCTATTTACAAAGAAATATTATTACAAACCAAATATACAGAATGAAATCACTATACTATAGGGAGCCTGGATATGCTCAAAAGTAAACCTGGGAGCCAGACCTTCAACCAAGTCTGAAACATGCTAATACTCATAGTACACCCAATGGTCTTCTGGTGCGTAAAAGTTCCCAAGGGCCTCAGGGACCTCGGGCAATGCTCACACCAGAAAACCGTTTAAAGAAACATTTTTGTGAGCAAGGTTTGGAAAAGCCAGCCCCAGTGTGTCAGAGCTCAGAGGAGTCTCATAGACTCCTAGGCAGTGCTCACAGTAGAGGGGCAGGACCCTAGATATTCTAAGAGTAGAAGTTGAAAATAGGAGGTAGTTTTAAGAAACAATTTGGATTTTCTGGGGTAAATAGGAACAATCAGAGTCATTTCAACACTTGTAATTCAAACAAAGATTCCAGCAATCAAACAGTAAATAGAAACAGGATCACAACCACTTCAAACAAAGTTTCACATTGCCTAGATTCGACTTAGTTCATTAATTACTATTAGATGGGCATATGGACATGTATTAAACAAAGGACAACGGGCTGGGATCAAATTACCATTCAGACAGTCATGCAGAAAGGTAACAGAAGTTGAAGGCATAGAAATCATGAACTAATCAGGAACCTATTAGGGGGTGAACAGTTCAAACTGGACAGAAAGCATGCTAGTTGAGAAATAAGTAGACATAGGTCTAATTTACATAGAAGCAAACATGTAGACATATTTAAAGCAGGAAACACATAGGTCAGATTAAACAGAAGTAGATATGCTGATTAGGATAAATAAACATGAATCACATGGATTTAATTAGATAGAAATAGACATGCTGACATACTGAAAACAAAAATCATCTAGGTTTAATCACATGGAAGTAGGCATGCTGATTAAGAGTAATAACATGAAACACATAGGTCTAATTAGATAGAAATAGACATGCTGATGACAGGGATCACACAGATTTGATCACATAGAAGTTTGAATGATCGCAAAAGTGAAAACATACCAGTTAAGAGATAGCAACATGAATGTGAAGCAAACAGGATCCAAGGGTCTAGCCTTAGCTTTCAGCCGGCTAGACAGTAAAACAAACAAAGAATAGGAAGATTGTGATGGAGGATATTGTGTGAAAAAGAATAAGAACTTTTTTGTGTTTTCTCTGTATGTGTGCGTGTGTGTTTAAAAACAATGTGAGGCTTATATAGAATTGATTAGAGTAAAGCAAATAAGGTAAAGGAGGTTAAGAGTTCACAAATAAGGCAAAGAAAACAATCAGTCAGTCAATTAGGCTTAATCAGGACCACTCAATAGGCAGAATCATGGAGTTATCCAAAAATAATACGGGATTGAGGTCCAAATAAGGTAGGTAATAGGTATAATAGTCAATTAGAGTCAGAACACCAAAATTCTGGCCAGTAGCAAGGGCAATTAGTCACACAAATAAGGTAGGTAAATTATAGACCATCTGGGTTGGTAAAACAATCAACTCCCTAAATTAAGCTTAGTAAGAGTAATTAAGGCAAGTAGTGTCAATTAGGAGTCTCAAAATAAGGAAAATAGACAAAAATTACAGGAAGTAACCATCTCAGTAAAACAAAGTAAATTTCGAACCCTAGACAGTCAGATAATCAATCAACTACTCAAGGAATAACTGGCAAATATTGAAGTGAATAATGAAATAATTAAATAAACTAAAGACTGGAATATAGTCATGAAAGAATCAGTTGAAAGAGATAATCAAGCACATAGGAACTTTTTATGAAAGTTTTTGCAGAAACAAAACGAAGTGAAACCCTAGTTCTTAGAAAATCGATTACTAATAAGGAAAGCAGAAGATCTCTAAGGAAAATACCATAGAAACTCGAAATTGTTTCAGATCTACAAGGATCTGAACATATCCAAATTGCAAGAGATGAGGGTTTTGAAAAAAAAGGATGAGGTGAAGGAAAAATCTAACCACAACCACAAAGATAACCAACACTCACAAACATTGATGAACACAAGGCATGTTCATAAGAAAACAAAGAGTCTAGGTCGACTCTGAGTCGAATCTCTTCGAGATTCCCTCAGATAACAACAAAAATTGAACAACCAGTAGAGGTAGTAGGCGAGATAGGGTAGCAAATCACTAGATAATCCCATATCTGGTCAGGGATTGAAGGGGTTTAAGGGATTTCCAAGTGATAGCGCTCTAGAGTTTGGGGGTGTCTGAGAGAAGAGAGACGAGAGCATTTGGGGGCGACGGTTCTTAAGAAATGACTTAGGGTTGGGGGGGGGGGGTTAGGTTAGATAAAAAAGGAAGGTTTGTTCTGGACCATTGATCTTTTGAGATCAACGACCAAGAATGGTTCTGGGCTGGGGCAGGTTATAAAATTGGGTCAGGATTTTGGGTTAGTTGAATTGGGCTAGGGGTCTAAATTTAAATATCGTTAAAGGGGCTATTTGTTAAATACCTAATTTATTAATAAAATAATTTGTAAAAATAGTTAATTAAATGATAAAAATAATTTTTATACATGAAGATGATTTAAAATAATTACTTAATATTATAAAAATATAAAAAGTTATTATCTATATAGATAATGTATTTATGCATATGTATGAGCTATTATTGTAAAATATGCAATTATAGTCTTAAAAATGCAAATATATTTGTAAAAATGCAATTAAAATATTTGAACACTTATATGAGCATAAATGATGAATTTAGATGATTAAATCATTGTAAATTAATATGAGGAATAATTATTGAATATATATAATTAAAAATACAGAAATAAATTGATTTAAGGCCTTAAAAAATTCTAGAAAAATTGTAGAAATACTTGTGCATGTTTGTAAATGCATGTACAATATTTTAAAATTATGTATGAATATTTAAAAAATATATGGGGGAAAAATTGGGTATCAACAGCTGCCTCTCTTTATCCGGGAAAGATGAAAGCATTTTTGGATAAAGAAATGATGACCGATTTTGACCTAATGAGATGTTTTGAAAAATAGAAGCCGAACCCTGGTCTCTGAGTTGCCTACATATCCCTAGTTTACAGCAATCAGGCCATGTGTATTTCTAGACTTATCGGTGAATGAAGTCGATAGAGTTGTTATAGGAATTATAGCTAGTTTCAGCAAAGGTTCTTTTGTGAAGGGTAATATCGGATGGAGTTATGATTATGAGTCTGAAGTATGACGGATGTATCATAGGGCAGAAATTTGAACAGTCACAAAGTAAAGGTGTGTAATTAATGGGGGTCGATCACGTTTAAAATAATGGTAAGGCACGAATGGTAACCGGAAGGGTATGAATGGAGATCAGAGCGAGCGTTGCTCTTGTTTGAAGAACGATTACTTCCTGGATCACCTACAAAACTTAAAACACAATGCATGCGAGTATATAGAGTATTGCGAGAATTTAAACATGATGCAAATTCCCTTTGGACCATGAAAGATTGTCTTTGGATAGTGAAGATGACGTCCTTAGACTATGATGTCGGGAGTCATGAATTATAAGATAGGAGATTCGCAAGCTATGAAATGGTGTTCTCAGGCAATGAGAATGGTGCCTCTGAACCATGATGTCTTTAAATACTGATGCACAGTGTTGAGGGATCCTCAGGCCATGACACGGTATCTTCAGGCAATGAGGATGATGCCTTTGGACTATGACGCCTTTGGTCAAATTGTCTATACATCAGCCCATGAAATGCAGAGACATGATACCAAAGGTGACAACAAGACAGAGCTTAGTCTTATGTAGAGTTTTGGGACAGAGCTTAGCCTTGATGAAAGAAGATAATGTAAATTCTAGAATAGAGCAACAATTATGCAGAGAGTGACCAAGCTTAATCTCACGAGAAGGTAGTGCTTAGCCTTGTACAAATACGGAGGCAAGGCTTAGCCTTATGTGAGCTTTGAGACAAGGCTTAGTCTTATGCAAAGGGAAGGCAATGCTTAGCCTTATGCAGATGTGGAGGCAGGGCTTAGTCTCACGCAAGATTTGAGATAGGGCTTAGCCACATGCAAGATGCGAGACAGGGCTTAGTCTCATGCAAATAGAAGGCAATGCTTAGTCTTACGCAAGTAAGGAGGCAGGGCTTAGCCTCATGCAAGATTTGAGATAGGGCTTAGTCTCATGTAGATAGGGAGGCAGGGTTTAGCCTCATGCAAGATATAAGACAGGGCTTAGTCTCATGCAAAATTTGAGACATGGCTTAGTCTTATGCAAAGAGAAGGCAATGCTTAGCCTTATACAAATGCGG
Organism: Nicotiana sylvestris; assembly: GCF_000393655.2. NCBI lineage: Eukaryota > Viridiplantae > Streptophyta > Magnoliopsida > Solanales > Solanaceae > Nicotiana > Nicotiana sylvestris. Next base: position 7,924,171 of record NC_091066.1, read on the forward strand.
AGGCAGGGCTTAGCCTCATGCAAGGGGAAGGCAATGCTTAGCCTCATGCAAGATTTGAGACAGGGCTTAGTCTCATGCAAAGAGAAGGCAATGCTTAGCCTTATGCAAATACAGGAGGCAGGGCTTAGCCTCATGCAAGATTTGAGACATGGCTTAGTCTCATGCAAAGATAATGCAATGCTTAGCCTTATGCAAATGTGGAGGCAGAGCTTAGCCTCATGCAAGATTTGAGACAAGGCTTAGTCTCATGCAAAGAGATGGCAATGCTTAGCCTTATGCAAATAAGGGAGGCATCTTAGCCTCATGCAAGATTTGAAACAGGGCTTAGTTTCATGCAAAGAGAAGATAATTCTTAGCTTTATGCAGTGAACAAGTAACAAGTAGGAGTAGAATATTTCTTAGCTGGAGGTATATTTGCATCTCGTGGCCTGATTGTTATGAGGATAGTGACTTTGATATGTATATTTGCGAATACTCCTGTTATGATCACTGCGCCTGCATCCAAAGAAAAATCGTGAGTTTTGTAAGGGGAGATTGGTTCGTGCTCTTGTCTTCTTGCTCCGCTTTGCTCCATTCTGGAGGCCCTATTCGAGTTACCCTGAGTAACACCTGGCGGCCATATAAATAAAGTTTTCGAAAAATATGCATTTATTGATTAAATAGAGTTACTTTAGAAACATAGTGGTACATAATATCAAGTACTTTAGATGAACTAATGACTGCAACACTTTTTTGAGACATTGCAGCCTCCTTGTGATAGAATTTTGAGGGTCCTCCTCAAAATTCTACCCCAGTTTGATCTTTTGGTCATTCCGTGTCAGCAAAGTTTGTTGGATCTGCTCCAGAATTTTGAGAATCCTTCTCAAAATTCTGCCCTAGTTACTTAATCAATTTTTGACTGTCTGGCATATGATGGCGTCGGCTGGACTTGTTCAGGAATTTTGAGGGTCCTTCTCAAAATTCTGCCCCAGTTTCTGATTCTGAGGGTAAATGAAGATTTTATTAAGATATGACCAAACCCAAAGGCTACCTACGTATCCCCTCTTAAATGGGAATCAGTTCAAGCGTAGTTCAGTTACATCATATGAAAGAATGTAAACAATCTAAACATAGTATCTCTTGACTGTGCCTGAATTGATTTGTTTTGGCCAAACGTCTCCATCCATTTCTGTGAGTATGAGTGCTTCTCCTGTTAGCACTCGGTGAATCATGTAAGGACCTTGCCAGTTGGGAGAAAATTTCCCTTTGGCTTCATCTTGATACGGGAAGATCTTCTTCAACACCAACTGTCTCGGTGAGAATTGTCTTGGTTTGACCCTTTTGTTGAAAGCTCTAGACATTCTGCTATGATAAAGCTTACTGTGACATACTGTGTTCATTCTTTTACCGTCTATAAGGGCCAGTTGCTTATAGCGGCTCCTTGTTCATTCTGCATCACTAAGTTCGGCTTCCTGTATGATCCTTAAAGAGGGAATTTCTACCTTAACTGGAATGACAGCTTCGGTACTATAAACCAGTAAATAGGGGGTTGCCCTAGTTGATGTGCGGACCATAGTGCGGTAACCCAATAGGGCAAAGGGTAACTTCTCGTGCCCTTATTTGTGGTTTTCTACCATCTTCCTTAGTATCTTCTTGATGTTTTTGTTGGCAGCTTCCACATCTCCATTCATTTGAGGCTTGTATGCTGTAGAGTTTGTGCTTGATTTTGAAGGTTTCACACATGGCTTTTATCAGATCACTGTTAAGGTTGGCGGCATTATTGGTTACAGCCTTGTAAGATGCAGCTTCTACCCATTTCGTAAAGTAGTTAATGACCACTAGAATGAACCGGTGCCCATTTGAGGCGGTGGGCTTGATCAGACCGATGACATCCATTCCCCGGGCAGCAAAAGGCCAAGGTGCGCTTGTTGTATTAAGCTCATTTGATAGTACCTTTATCATGTCTGCATGTACCTAGCATTGGTGGCATTTCTGAATGTGTCAGATACAATCTGTTTCCATGGTCATCTAAAAATATCCATCTTTGAGTATTTTCTTGGCTAGAACAAAACCATTCATATGTGGTTCACAAGTTCCGGCATGTATCTCCTCGAGCAATCTGGAAGCTTCCTTTGCGTCTACACACCTTAACATCCCCAGATCAAGAGTTCTTCTATACAAGGTCCCTCCGCTTTGGAAGAAGTGATTGTACAGCCTCCGCAGCATGCGTTTCTGACTATGGTTTTCATGCTCCGGATATTCTCCTCTCGCCAAATATTCTTTGATGTCGTGGAACCAAGGTTTTCCATCCGTTTCTTCTTCAACATGAGCATAGTAAGCTAGTTGATTGTGGATCCTCACCGGGATGGGATTGATGAAATTCTTATCTGGATGTTGTATCATTGACGACAAAGTGGCCAATGCGTCTGCGAACTCATTTTGAATTTTGGGCACATGTTTGAATTCTATCTTTGTGAATCTCTTCATTAGTTCTTGCACATGATACAAGTACGATAGTATCTTGGTATTTTTAGTAGACCATTCTCCTTGAACCTGATGTACCAGAAGATCCGAGTCACCAATTACTAACAGCTCTTGTATATTCATATCTATGGCCAGATTGAGCCCCATGATGCAAGCCTCATATTCTACCATGTTGTTGCTACATGAAAACATAAGCTTCGCGAATACAGGGTAATGTTGTCCTGTTTCTGATAACCAAACTGCTCCGATGCCCACTCTTTTAAAGTTTGCAGCTCCATCAAAGAACATTCTCCAACCGTTGTAAGCTTCAGCAATGTCCTCTTCTACGAATGATACTTCTTCATTAGGAAAATACGTTTTCAATGGTTCGTATTCTCCTCCCACATGATTTTCAGCAAGATGGTTTGTCAATGCTTGTCCGTTGATCGCCTTCTGAGTTATATAGACGATATCAAACACACTTAACAATTTCTGCCAATTGGACAACTTCCCGGTTGGCATGGGCTTCTGAAAGATATACTTTAGAGGGTCCATCCTGGATATGAGGTATGTGGTATAGGTACAGAAGTAATGCCTCAATTTCTAAGCTGTCCAGGTCAAAGCACAACGAGTGCGTTCCAGCAGGGAGTATCGTGCTTCGTAAGGTGTGAGCTTCTTACTCAAGTAGTATATGGATTGCTCCTTTCTTCCTATCTCGTCATGTTATCCCAAAACACATCCAAAAGCTCCATGTGATACAGATAGATAGAGTAGCAAAGGTCTTCCAGGTTCTGGCGGGACTAGGACTGGTGGTGTGGACAAGTATTCCTTGATTTTGTCAAAAGCCTTCTAACAATCTTCGGTCCAACTCGTTTCAACATCTTTCCTCAACATTTTGAAGATGGGTTCACATATAATTGTGGATTGTGCTATGAAGCGGCTGATATAGTTGAGGCATCCTAGGAAGCTCATCACGTCCTTCTTGCTCTTTGGTGGTGGTAACTCTTGAATAACCTTAACTTTGGACAGGTCCAACTCGATTCCTCGGTGGCTGACAATGAATATCAGCAACTTTCCTGTGGGAACCCCGAATGCACATTTTGCGGGGTTTAGTTTTAGATTGTACCTCCTTAACCTATCAAATAACTTTCTCAAGTCTGCTATGTGATCCGCGTCCCTCTTGGATTTGATGATGACGTCTTCAACATACACCTCTATTTCCTTGTGTATCATATCATGAAAGATGGTTGTCATGACTCTCATTTAAGTAGCCCCAGCGTTCTTTAGACCGAATGACATCATCTTATAGCAATATACTCCCTAAGGTGTAATGAAAGCTGTTTTCTCTACGTCTTCTTCATCCATCTAGATTTGGTGATAACTCGAGAAGAAATCTACAAAGGATTGGAGTTCACGCTTGTCGCAATTGTTGATTAGGATGTGTAAATTTGGTAGTGGGAAATTGTCTTGGGGAGTTGCTATGTTTAAAGCCCGATAGTCAACACACACCCTGACTTTTCCATCTTTCCTCAGAACTGGTACAATGTTGGCTAGCCAGGTTGGATACTCAACTACCCTAAGGACTTTGGCTTTGATCTGCTTAGTGACTTCCTCCTTGATTTTTAGGCTCATGTCTGGTTTGAATTTTCTAAGTTTTTGCTTCACTGGCGGACACATTGGATTAGTAGGCATCTTGTGAGCCACTATGGATATGCTCAGATCGGTCATGTCATCATATGACCATGCAAAGATATCCTCATATTCCTTCAAGAAACGAATGTACTCTTCCTTCTCTGACGGTGATAAGCGAATGCTTACGCGAGTCTCCTTGATGGTTTCGGCGTCTCCCAAATTTATTGATTCAGTTTCATCCAGGTTGGACTTAGGTTTATTCTCAACGTTTTCAATCTCCCTGACAATTTCCTCAGGTATTTCATCCTCTTCTTCTGAGTCACTATCCTTATGTTGCGTTGTCTCATTAGATGTCACAACCATCGTTTCATCAGGAAAAGTAATAATAACGCTATAGAAAGAAAAGTGTGAAAGATAGTAATGAATAATATATAGCAATTCATTGATTAAATTTTTAAGATATCCAAAACAAGTACGGCTCGATGACTCGAGCAATTATTTTGCAACAAAATGCGTCTTTAAAAACAAAATTACTGAAAATATCTGAAAGGCCTAGCATGGCTATAAGAAAAATAAATCAGGCTAAATGCGAAGCTATCTAGGGACTCGGTGGGTCCGGGATGGTGTGGCGGTCCAATTCCTGAGAACAACTCCCTTTTCCACAGTCTGAATGGTGAGGCCTTCTTCCTCATCCTCCTCAATTATCGTACTGCAATCCATATCCTCGTCTTCTAGGAACAGGTTCCTTAGCCGAGCCAAAGCTTCTTCCTCTGTAGATCCCCATATTGTATCGGCTTGATGAAAAGTCTGACCCAGATGTGGCACTGGTTGCTCGAGAGAGTAATAAGGACCACGCCATGGTGGTGACCAGTCATTATACTCCTGCCAGGTGTATGGGTATCCTAGTCCGAAAGTTGTGCCATGACGTTTCAACTATACCGGCTTGGTAATGCCCTAGAGATTCTTCCCAAGCTCTTTGCCGAATTCATACCCAGACCATGTCAATATGCTTTCTATTTTGTTACTCCACCACTTGTCCTTCTCAATTGCGTTGAGATGTTCAATGTGGTGATAAGTTTCTCCACCAATCTTCTCCTATTCTCGATAACCGGGATAGTCTGACTAGTGTAAATAGGGTTACTTATATCTCCGTGAATGATCACCTCCTGATGGTTCCATTCGAACTTTACGGCCTAGTATAGCGTGGAAGCCACAGCCCCAGCAGCATGTATCCAAGGTCGACCTAACAGAAGATTGTATGTAGCTGATATGTCAAGTACTTGGAATTCAACATCAAACTAAGTTGGCCCCATCTGCAGGCAAAGGTTAATCTCCCCAATTGTGGCCCTTTGAGACCCATCAAAGGCTTTCACATTCATACTTCCTGCCCATATCTCGTGGAAATCTTTGCCCAATCTTTTCAGAGTAGTCAACGGACAGATGTTGAGGCTTGAACCCCCGTCTATTAAAACCCTGGAAATGAATTTGTCTTTAAACTGTACCGTGATATGCAGTGCCTTGTTGTGACTTAACCCTTCAGGCAGTAGTTCATCCTCGTGGAAGGTGATCTTGTGACTCTCCAGTACTAGCCCTACCATGTTGGCCATTTCTCCACTGATGATATTGTTGGGCACGTAAGCTTCATTTAACACCTTTACCAGAGCATTCTTATGCACCTCTTAATATTGCAATAGTGACAAGATGGATATCTGGGCGGGGGTTTTGTTTAAATGGTCGAGACAGAGAATTCCCTCACCTGTACTTTCCTCCAAAGATCGTCCGGTCCAGTTTCAATGACAGGTTGTTTAGTAGCAGCCTCTTTGCTCGATCCTCCCAAATGTTCGGGTATGTAGATCCTTTCAGTTCTGGTCATTCCTTGTACGACATTAGATTCTTCCATCTTTTCTTTTCTCTTTCGCCTAGCTTCAACAACGTAATCCCAAGGTATGGTGTTGGAATTGAAAGGAGGTGTGGTTGCTACTGTCACTATGAAAGGTGTGGCCACTTTTACCTCAAATGGAACATGTGTGGCTGCAGGTTGAGCTACCTCTACCTCAAATGGAACCGATACGGTTACCTCAACTTTGAGTGACGACTGTGTCTGTACCACAATAGGAGTGAGTGTGACTTCGGGTTTAAAGTCATCACCTTTTCGAATAAGCTTAATTGACCCTTAGGATCCCATTCTTCATCTATCTCTATCACATGTACTCTATCACCCCTATGATTTAGGAGAGGATTGTTACGGACGTTGGGTGCAGCTTCCTTTGCCTGTATGACCTTGTTATTAATCAATGTCTGGATCTTATCTTTCAATATCCGGCACTCATCAATGGTGTGCCCCTTCATACCGGAATGATATGCACACGTTTTATTTGGGTTGACCCATTGAGATGAATTCTCCATTGCCATAGCAGGAACATGGGTGACATAACCAGCAGCCTTCAATCTTACGTACAACTGGTCGATGGGTTCAATAATGGTAGTGTATTGTCTAGGTGGTTTGCGATCAAAGTTAGGTCAGGGTTTCTGGTAATTTGGATGAGTTGGAGGTGAATGATAGTAAGCTGGTTGGGTGTTATAAGTGTGATAGGCGGTGGCGGGTTGGGAATATTTGGGAGGTGAGGGTTGGTATGTAGGTGGAGGTGTTTGGTATAGGAGTGGATATTTTGGACCTTGGGCCACCATTACTGCCCCTACTTCTTTCGTCTTTGACATGCCCCCTGATTGTAATGCTTTGTTCGTGGCCTGCAGTACCTCAAAATTTGTCACCATCCCACTTTTGATACCCTCTTCAATCCTTTCTCCGAGTTTGATAATGTCGGAGAACTTGTGATTCTCAATGACCATTAGCCTTTCATAATATTGTGGGTCCTATGCCCTGACAAAAAACTTGTTCATCTGTTACTCTTATAGGAGATTGGTTGAGTGGAGTGAGGTACGGTTTCCATGTATATGGGGTTGTTTTGGTGAGTGCCAGGGATTTGGGTGTAGTGGTGGTCGATGGTTGAGTTTTGAGGATCGGGAATGGGTTGTGGTGTGTTTTGAAGAGTATGATAGGTAGTGGTTTATGGGTACTGGGTTGGTTGATGATGGTGCTGAGGTGGAGTGGGTATCGGTAAAGGATTGGGATTTTGAGGTGGTGTGGTGTACTGATAGGGTGCGAGAGGATTTTGTGAACGTTGGTTTGGCGCATTTTGAGGAAGTGCCGGGTTTTGAGCATTTTATTGGTTAACGTCTAGGACGTTCAGAGTGAGGGAGAGGTTTGCCAAGTTACAGATTTGCTCAAGTTCTCCTTGTAACTCTAGTATCTTTTGCTTTAATCGCAAAACAAAGTCATTTCGTGCCGGAGTACTCCGACCGTCTGAAGAAGCATTCTCAGCATTTTCTTTTCGTATACCACTCAAGTCATCCATATTAGCTTTTCCTCTGCTTTTCGTATTACTTGGAGGAGGAGGGGGGTGGAGGGCCTCTAATTCTGGTGTGATAGGTTGATGATGCCAGTATGTGCGAACCAACCTTAGGAGATGGGAATAATAAAAATAAACAAAAACAAAAGGTAAACAAGTTAGTAAGGATTCTGAAATGCTTGCAGTATTTAAACACATATTGTGGGAATGTAAATTCACATCCTAATTTGGGAGCCTCGTTATGCCCGAGGTAGGCCTAGCGACATGTTGATTTGGAGAATTTTAGTTCCAATAATTGCCTCCTTTCATTAATGTAAAAATAGATGAACCCAAAACGACAGTAAATAAGATAAGTCACTAATGACACTTGGCCTTATTACATTTGAAAAAGCAAATAAGCCTAATCTACTTGGTCCCAAAAGGACCTTCTCCAGGCTGGATGCTCTTTTCGATCAAATCCCCCAGTTCGCGCAGGTTCAACAGTAAGTATGCCTTTGCTAAATGTCCTCATTCGCTTCCTTCAACATTCTAGAAATCGGTGACTCTCTTCCTCATCTTTCCCTCTAATTCCATCAGACTATACTCCAGATACTCCAACATTTTGCTTGATTTAACATCCCTCTCTCTCCATTTATTGATTAGTTCCATATCGGTCTTATGGTGCTCCATGTGCTCGGCCTCGGACTCATGAACTCTTTTGCTCAGTTTGTTCTACTTCACCTGTGCTTCGGAAACTTCGTCTATGACCTTGTTTCCTGGACTAACCCTTGGCTCGAATATTCCTCCTATGTTATCATCCAACCATAAGGGGTAGAAGTACACATGGCCAGTATGATATCGATCTGGCTCGATGGTATCCTTTTCCACGATAATTTTCAAGTGCCACATGTGTTGTGCTTTACTTTTGTATGGAACCCTGAAAATTAGCTATGAAATGTATCATTTTAGCAACTCGCGGTATGACTTGCTTCCTGCCTGACTGTCTCATAACCTTGAGGGGAGCATAAGGGTATATGCCCCTTAACCCAATCAGTACCAAGCATGGAACATCCCCGGATCTGATGATGAACTCGTCGGTAAGGAACCACTTGAACATCCATTGAACCTGGTCTTATGTCAAATTGTTGAAAAACTGTACCCATCCTACAATATCCTCTGTTGAGCAAACCTGTCTGGGATATAGGTCATTTTCTTGGGATGATGGAAGGCTATATGATCATTCCACGACCTTCGCAAAATTTTTTGATGGTATTGGCCTTTTTGGAGATGTTCTAACAGCCAAACTTGCAGTAGCAGATTGCAACCTTCGAAGTATTTATACCCCTTCTGACAGCGCTCCGATGCCTGGTATATGTTTGCTATGATCATAGGAACAATAGTATATGTCTGTCCTTCGATCCCCTCTATCAAGGTTTTGGCTACCATGGCCAATCTGGTATGGATTTTATCCCCTGGATCGGGAATACTAACATACCCAAGAAATAGACAATGAACACAAAAACCCTGTAGTGGATCCAACCCAAGGAAGTGATGGAGAATTCGTCATCGAAGATGTGATAAGATCTGATGTGACCGTATTGTTAATAAAGGAAGTCGAAGAGTATGTAGGAATTTTTCAGGCACTCTAGGTCATCGTTCTTCTTTAATCCCATCGTCTTCAGAAACCCCCTGGTAGTGCGATTTTCCGGTGCCAGTAAACCGGGACTATCCCAAGGCAACCCATTGAATCCCCCTATTTCTTCCAAGAGGGGGGTAATTTCTATATCTCCAAAGCGGAACACGACTCGTTCTTTGTTCCAGAACATTGTGGTAGCTTCGATTAACATGTTGTTTAGATGAAGGCTCAATAAAGAAGGTAGATTTCCCAAGACCCTTTTCATATGATTCTTATCACTTGATGGAAGATCCTCCCACCAATCTAGCAACAATGGTGGTATGTTACGTACCATGCCGAACATGGGGACCTCGTGCCTCATTTTCTGCAAAACAAATATGGTTACGCCCTTCCCCCTTCAGATCTGACTATTTATACAACAATGATTAGCATATTGGCACTAATTTCTTCAAAATCAATGCACACAATCGTGGTTGCGTCTGTTGGGATTATGGAAAACCCGATGGACTTTTGGACGAGGCTTGTCTTAAAGGGTTATTATATGGACAACATATTAACCCGGCTAGGTTTGACCATGATGCATGTACAATTAATTAGAGTAAGGTTTCCATAGAGGTCTAGATTGGTACCCTCAAGTGGACAACTTGAGGGGAAAAGGCACGGAACTGTCGATTGCACTGTTGATCGACTAGTTTTATCGCAAATACGCTTTTTCGAATTTAAAGGGTGATATATAGGAAGAGCGCAAACACTCATCAAGCGTTGCTATAGTATTGATTGCGCACGAGTGGAATATGATGTTGAGTATGATTTATGCAACAATAAATAGCATGTTGTCACGTATTTGCACGTTAAAAATGATAAATATAGTATTTAATAATTGAAAGTTGTTAAGAAAGAAAACAAGAAAACAAGTCAGTTTCTGAAATAAAGGAAATTGTAAATGCTTGAAATTTAGGCAATTAAATCCAATTAAAAGGGGAAAGGGAAATGGTGTACATGCATTAACAGAATAAAACATGCTTAAGACTATTTCACAAGAACAAGTTTGTTATGGTAAGAACCTAAAATATTTCCCCAGCAGAGTCGTCATGCTGTCGCGCCCCCTTTTTCTTCGCGGAGTCCGAGTATAGACATTTTTTGGGACAACTCATTTTCTTTTGGGAATTGGGTATGAAATTTGAAAAGTAGCCAGCTAACGGATTTAAGGTGCATTAGAGCACCTAAAGCAAATAACTCATAAATCGGTTTACATTACCAGAGATTGGGTAAGGGCTCAAAATAACCTTGAGGGGAAGGTGTTAAGCACCCCTCGAGGTCCACAACAGTGGGTCCCGGCTAAACTCGAATTAGGTAAATTAGTCTTATAAGCAAACAAAGCAATTTAAACAAATAGAGATTATTCAAGCGGGGATAAAAGGGGTCCTAGGTTTATTAACCTATAGGATCACCTCTGTGCAATACTTGGTAATCGTCCCCAAGTTGGGGTGCTACACATAGCATTAGCGCACAAGTCATCATATCCTTTACTAACCGATTACCCTCCCCTTAATTATTGTTACCTTAGCGTTCTAATAGTATCCAATACGTGCCTTATGCGTGCATTACCCGTCCCTTGCCTGTGGCCCTGGAGGTGTTTAGGACCTCTATTTAAGGAAGTTCTAGACTCACCTATGTTGTTTTAAAAAGGATAAAGCTAAGCGACAAACAAAAAGTCAAGTAGGACTATCACATAAAGATGCAATTAAGGGCTCATATTTACCTCCACAAATAGACAAACAATTGGACGCCTCAAACAAATAGTTTTAAAATTTTAAGAGTCCTATATGCAGGACACCTAAATGAGCATAAACAAAATAGACAGTATTTATTAAAGCGAGGCAGCAAATACCTAATCAATTTGCCTACTAATTTTATTACTTCCTGAATGTGAGCAAGTTTCAAACAAACTATCACAATTTTAGACCCAGAATTTGATTGACCTATAGGCTTGCCTAAGAGATGATCAGGATGAAACCTATGGACATGATATCTAAGCTGTAAACCAGATGCTAGTCTTAATAGGCAGATTTTATCTTTAACTCCTATAGGTATGGTTTCTAAGTGCTGAAACATATTGAAATCCTATCGACATGAGTTCTAAGTGCAAAAACTGATTTTAAAACCTTATAGGCATGGTATCTAAATGAGGAACTGATTTAAAACCTTATAGGCATGGTATCTAAATGAGGAATTAATTTAAAACTTTATAGGCATGATATCTAAATGTAGGAACTAATTTAAAACCTTATAGGCATGATTTTTAGGCGAGTAAAGTATCAATCAATTGCCAAGCGGACTCAACAAGGAAATTCCTAGAAACATGATTTCTAATGCACGCACGAAGGTTTTGAAGATATGATTATCGATGCAAAAATGAGAAACGACTCAGAAGCAGGTTTTCTAATGATGCAAAGGATGAAAATTCGGGATTTAAAGAATTAGATGAGTCCTATAGGCATGGTTTCTAATGCACATAAGTAAACAAGCATTGCAGCAACTTATAGGCATGATTTCTACCCGTTCCCAATAGAGACATATATATAAGAATCCCTCCCAATTTTACTAATAACCCCAATATCTGTTTACAAACAAAAATTATTACAAACAAATATATAGAATGAAATCATTATACTATAGGGAGCCTGGATAGGCCCAAAAGTAAACCTAGGAACCATGCTTTCAACCAAGTTTGAAACATCTCATAGTACACCAAATGGTCTTCTGGTGCGTCAAAGTTTCCAAGGGCCTCAAGGACCCCGGGAAATGCTCACACCAGAAAACCCTTTAAAGAAAAAAATTTTATGAGCAAGTTTTGGAAAAGCCAACCCTAGTGTGTTAGAGTTCAGAGGAGTCTCATGAACTCCTAGGCAGTGCTTACACTGGAGGGGCAGGGCCCTAGATATTCTAAGAGTAGAAGTTGAAAATAGGAGGTAGTTTTAAGAAAACAATTTGGATTTCTGGTGTAAATAGGAACAAATAGAGTCATTTCAACACTTGGAATTCAAACAAAGATTCCAGCAATCAAACAGTAGACAAAAACAAGATCACAACCACTTCAAACAAATTTTCACATTGCCTAGATTCGACTTAGTTCATTAATTACTACTAAATGGGCATATGGACATGTATTAAACAAAGAACAGCAGGTTGGGATCAGATTACCATTCAGATAGTCATGCAGAAAGGTAATAGAAGTTGGAGGCATAGAAATCATGAACTAATCAGGAACCTGTTAGGGGGTGAACACTTAAAACTGGACAGAAAGCAAGCTAGTTGAGAAACAAGTAGACATAGGTCTAATTTACATAGAAGCAAACATGTAGACATGCTGAAAGTAGGAAACACATAGGTCAGATTAAACAGAAGTAGATATGCTGATTAGGATCAATAAACATGAAGCACATGGATCTAATTAGATAGAAGTAGACATGCTGATATACTGAAAACCAAAATCATCTAGTTTTAATCACATGGAAGTAGGCATGCTGATTCAGAGTAATAACATGAAACACATAGGTCTAATTAGATAGAAATAGACATGCTGATAACATGGATCACACAGATTTGATCACATAGAAGTTTGAATGATAGAAGAAGTGGAGACGTACTACTTAAGAGATAGCAACAAGAAAGTGATGCAAACAAGATCCAAGGGTCTAGCATTGGCTTTCAGCCGGCTAGACAGTGCAACAAACAAAGAATAGGAAGATTGTGATGAAGGATATTGTGTGAATAAGAGCAAGAACCTTTTTGTGTTTTTCTCTGTATGTGTGTATGTGTTTAAAAACAAAGTAAGGCTTATATAACATTGAGTATAGTAAAGCAAATAAGGTAAATGAGGTTAAGAGTTCACAAATAAGGTAAAACGAACAATCAGTCAGTCAATTAGGCTTAATCAGGACCAATCAATAGGCATAATCATGGAGTTATCCAAAAATAACACGGAATTGAGGTCCAAATAAGGTAGGTAATAGGTCTAATAGTCAATTAGAGTCAGAACACAAAAATTCCGGCCAGTAGCAAGGGCAATTAGTCACACAAATAAGGTAAATAGGTAAATTAGAGACCATTTGGGGTTGGTAAAACAATCAACTCCCTAAATTAAGCTTAGTAAGAGTAATTAAGTCAAGTAGTGTCAATTAGGAGTCAAAATAAGGAAAGTAGACAAAAATTACAGGAAGTAACCATCTCAGCAAAACAAAGTAAATTTTGAACCCTAGACAGTCAGATAATCAATTAACTACTCAAGGAATAACGGGCAAATATTGAAGTGAACAATGAAATAATTAAACAAACTAAAGACTAGAATATAGTCATAAAAGAATCAATAGAAAGAGATAATCAAACACATAAGAACTTTTTAGCAAAGTATTTGCAGAAACAAAACGAAGTGAAACCCTAGTTCTTAGAAAATCGATTAATAATAAGAAAAACAGAAGATCTCTAAGGAAAATACCATAGAAACTAGAAATTGTTTCAGATCTACAAGGATCTGAACAGATCTAAATTGCAAGAGATGAGGGTTTTGAGAAAAGGGGATGAGGTGAAGGAAAAATCTAACCACAACCACAAAGATAACCAATACTCACAAACATTGATGACCACAAGGTAGGTTCATAAGAAAACGAAGAGTCTAGGTCGATTTTGAGTCGAATCTCTTCTAGATTCCCTCAGATAATAGCAAAAATCGAACAACTAGTAGAGGTAGTAGGCTAGATAGGGTAGCAAATCACCAGATAATCCCATATCTGGTGAGAGATCGAAGGGGTTTCGGTGTTTCGGGGTGACGACGCTCTAGGGTTGGGGGTGTCTGAGAGAGAAGAGAGACGAGAGCATTTGAGGGTGGCGGTTCTTAGGAAATGACTTAGGGTTTAGGGGGTTAGGTTAGATAAAAAAGGAAGGTTTGTTCTGGACCGTTGATCTCTTTATATCAACGACCAAGATTGGTTTTGGGCTGGGGCGGGTTATAAAAATGGGTCAAGATTTTGGGTTAGGTGAATTGGGCTGGGGTTTTAATTGGGCTAGGGGTGTGTTTTATTGGGCTAGGGGTCCGAAATTAAATATAGTTGAAGGAGTTATTTGGTAAATACCCAATTTATTAATAAAATAATTTGTAAAAATAGTTAATTAAATGATAAAAATAATTTTTATGCATGAAGATGATTTAAAAATAATTACTTAACATTATAAAAATATAAAAGTCATTTTCTGTATAGATAATGTAGTTATGCATATGTATGGACTATAATTACAAAATATGCAATTGTAGTCTTAAAAATACAAATGTAATTGTAAAAATATAATTAAAATATTTGAACACCTATATGAGCATAAATGATAAATTTAGATGATTAAATCATCGTAAAGTAATATGAGGGATAATTATTGAATATTTATATAATTAAAAATGCTGGAATAAATTGATTTAAGGCCTTTAAAAATTATAAAAAAATTGTAGAAACACTTGTGCATGCATGTACAATATTTTGAAAGTATGTACGCATATTTAAAAAATATATGATGGAAAAATTGGATATCAACAAAGTTAACAAAGTCATAAGCTGATAAGGATCAATTCATGAACATGCTTCCCAAAGGATAGTAAAGATTCAGATTAGGATAAGTCATAGAAAGGAGGTTCATTGATCAATAATGAGTCAGGAAAACATTAATTAGCAGTAAGAACTGATTAAACAATTTAGCAGAGGTATTATAGCATAGTGAGCATAGAATTAGATGAGTAACATGATAACAAATTTAACAACAAACTGATGGATCCGCTAAGGTATACATGGTGAACTAGTTCTTTTTTTTTGGGGAAAGGTATCAAAACGTACTTAATACTAAAATATAGTCTTAAGTTACACAAGTTAAACAGATTTACTAATTAATTCACTGAATTCGACATGTCTAAAATACAGAAAGCAACAGTAACATATTAAACGAGTGACAAAGTAGAAATGATTCAACAACTAACCAGTTCAGATAAAATATAAAGGGAATTTAATAATGTTGCAATGATCACCAATAGAAGCAAGCAATAGAGGATTTCTGGCCTTGGCTTCTAGCTGGCCAGGAATCAAAACACAGAACAAGAATAGCAGTGTATAATTTTTGGTAGTGAGAATATTCAAGTTCTTCGTCCCTTTAAAAGGGAATGGGGGAGGGGTTTAAATAGCACTCAATTAGAGCAAACAAATATGGCAACAATTAATCAAGATACTAGAAAGGAAATCATCTAACAATTGATTAAGGAAGGAAAACTCAAAACCCTAGTTTAGGTAAAACATACCAACCGATAGAAGTAACTGGTAAAGAGACGCGTATAAGCATATAGACAGTAGTTTTGACAAAGTAACTAAATAATCAAACAGATTTGAAGAATCAAAAACCTTTAAATTCAGGGTAAGCAAAAATTAGTCAAAAATTAACGACAAGAGTTATAACGGCAGAATAATTAAGGATTGAACCAGATTTGGTTCGATTTCAATGAATCAAAAACCCTAATTTTAGGGTAAGTAAAAATTAGTCAGAAATATCAAAGAAAAATCATAATAAAATGCACAGGGACATATATATAGAAATACTAAAGGTAAAATAATTAAAGAATCACGAACTAGTATTAGATCTTAGGAAGATCTGAACCCCAGTTTTAGGGTGAGCAAAGAATCGCGAAGAATCTCAAAGATTCATACCATAAAAGAAACGAGAACGAACACAAATGGAAAGAGGCAAAAATCTGAACCAGATTTGGTTCAAAATAAGAGAGATCTGCTTGTCATGTTAGGCAAGCAGTTATGTAATACCATAAATGGGTAGCCAGTAATGGGAAATGGTCAATAAGGTAAAGGAATCGTCGATTGATTCCATTTCTAGGTTGGAATCGAAGGGGATTAAAGGTTACGTCGCTAGGGTTTACAGAGACGAAGAGAGCATTTGAGAGAGTTTAAGGGCGATGGATGGTAGAGAATGGGATTAGGGTTTGGGGTTGGGTAATTTAAAATGGTAGGCTAAATGTGGGTCGTTGATCTCTAAGATCAACGGCCAGGATTTTAAAAAGGGGCTGGGGCGGGTCAATAAATGGGTACCCTTTGGGTTATTGGGTTAGGGGTCATTTGGTTTGGACTGGAGTGTTGGGATGGTGTATTTTAGGTAATTGGGCTAGGGGTTGGTCCGAAATAAGCTAAAAATGGGCTGTTATTTAAATACTCACTATTTAACAATAGTTAACTTATAAAAATAATTGATAAATAACAAAAATATTACTTATACATGAAAATGATTCAAAATAATTACTTAACATTATGAAAATATAAAAATTCATTTTTTGTATAAATAATATAATTATATATGCATATGTGCTATTATTGCAAAATTTTCAATTTAGCCCTAAAAATGCAAATGTAATTATGAGAAATGCATTGAAAATATTTAAACCCTCTTATTGATATAAATGATAAGTTTAGATGATAATCATCATAAAATAATTTTTTTTTTGGGGGGGGGGTAATTATTAGATATTTATATAATAAAATACAGAAATAATTGATTTAAAGCCTTTAAAAATTATAAAAAAATTGTGAAAAATACTGGTGTAAGCTTATAAATCAAAATGATGATGTATATGCACTATTTTAAAAATATATACATATATATTCAAAATGAGGGAAAAATTGGGTATCAGTAGCAGCATGCCGCAAATGAAATGTTTGCGGTCGAAGATGCGACACTGGTATCAACGCTATCAACCTTGGAAAGGTCGAGCATCAAAGATAAATAGGAAGCTAAATAGCAATCACAGCCATCAGCCTCGACCAAATCAGGAAAGCATGGGATAGAAGAAGAAGAAGAAGAAGAGGGTTTTCTAACTCCTCGAACTTTTATTGTTCCCGAAGATTCTGACGCTATTAAATCAACGGTCGAAGAGCTGGAACATGTTATATTGATCGAGTACCTGCTCGAGCAGAAGGTATACTTGGGAACGAGATTAACCCCCGAACTCCGGAAAAAGCTTATTCAATTTCTTATTGATAACATAGATTGTTTTGCTTGGTCCCATTTAGACATGACAGGGATCCTACCGGAGATAACAATGCATCAGCTAAGCCTTGACCCTAGGTTCAAACCGGCGAAGCAAAAGAGAAAGCCCCAGTTTGAGGTAAAACATGCATTTATAAAGGATGAGGTAACTAAACTTCTCAAAATAGGGTCCATTCGGGAGGTGAAATATCCTGAATTGTTAGTCAATGTAGTCGTAGTCCCTAAAAAAGGGAACAAACTTAGAATGTGTGTGGATTATAAGGATTTAAACAAGGCATGACCCAAAGATTCTTTTCCATTGCCTAACATCGATCGCATGATCGACGCCACGACTGGCCACGAGATCCCTACCTTTCTCGATGCCTATTCCGGGTATAATCAAATTCAAATGAACCTGGAAGACCTGGAAAAAACTTCATTTGTCACCAAGTATGGGACACATTGTTATAATGTAATGCCTTTCGGGCTAAAAAATGCTGGAGCTACTTACCAACGCCTAGTAAATAAAATGTTCGAAGAACAAATAGGTAAGTCAATGGAAGTCTATATCGATGACATGCTAGTTAAGTCCCTGCGAGTAGAGGACCATTTGGCTCATTTGCAGGAAACGTTCGAGATTTTGAGGAAATATAACATGAATCTCAACCCTGAGAAATGTACTTTCGGGGTCGGTTCGGGCAAATTCCTGGGCTTAATGGTGTCGAATCGGGGTATCGAGATCAACTTCGATAAAATTAAGGTCATTAAAGACATCACCATCGTAGACAGTGTAAAGGCCATGCAACTGCTAACTGGACGGGTAGCTGCTTTAGGTCGATTCATCTCGAGGTCGTCGGGTCGAAGCCACAAATTTTTCTCTCTACTCAAAAAGAAGAATGATTTCTCCTAGACCCATACCTGTCGAACCCGCCACTTCTTCACACTCTAAAGGCAGATGAGAAGTTTACTTGTACTTGGTAGTATCAGAAATCGCGGTAAGTTCTGTCCTAGTTTGAGAAGATCAAGGTACACAAATTCCCATTTATTATGTAAGTCGAACCTTAGGAGAAGCAGAAACTAGATATCTACACTTAGAGAAATTAGTACTTGCACTGATAAACGACTCTAGAAAGTTAAAATCATACTTTCAATGTCACCCCATATGCGTGTTAACCACTTACTCATTTCGTAATATTTTGCACAAGCCCGAACTATCGGGCCAATTGGCCAAATGGGCCGTCGAACTCAGAATGGCCATCAAGTCTCAAATTTTGGCGGACTTCATGGTCGATTTCATGCCAACCCTCGTACCCGAAGTTGAAAAGGAACTTTTGTTAAAATCAGGAACATCATCAGGGGTATGGACCCTTTTCACAGATGGTGCTTCAAATATGAAGGGTTCCGGGGTAGGCATCGTTTTGAAACCACCCACAGGTAGCAGTATTAGGCAGTCTATCAAAACTTCTAGGTTAACTAACAGCGAGGCCGAGTACGAGGCCATGATTGCAGGTCTCGAGTTGGCTAAAAGCTTGGGAGCAGAAGTCATTGAAGCCAAGTGTGACTCTTTACTGGTGGTAAACCAAGTATACAACACCTTCGAAGTTCGAGAGGATAGAATGCAAAGGTATTTAGACAAGCTGCAGGTAACTTTGCACCGTTTCAAGGAATGGACTTTACAACATGTACCTCAAGAACAAAATAGTAAGGCAGATGCACTTGCAAATTTGGGGTCATCGGTCGAGGAAAACGAGATTAGCTCGGGGACTATCGTTCAACTCTCTAGATCTATGATCGAGGAAGGTCATGCTTATATAAACTCTACAAGCATGACCTGGGATTGTAGGAATAAATATATTGAATACTTGAAGAATAAAAAGCTCCCATCGGACCCTAAGGAGTCGAGGGCACTAAGAACCAAAGTTGCTCGATTCACATTATATGAAGATGGAATGTTATACAGAAGGACATTCGATGGACCATTGACATCATGTTTAGGACCAGGAGACACCGATTATATTTTACGAGAGGTCCATGAAGGAACTTGTGGGAACCACTCCGGCACCGAATCGTTGATTCACAAAATCATTAGAGTGGGATACTACTGGAATAGCATGGAAAAAAAACTAAGGAGTTTGTCTGAAAATGTGATAAATGTCAAAGGCTTGCATCAATGATCCATCAACCTGGAGAACAACTTCATTTAGTCATATCCCCTTGGCCATTCATGAAGTGGGGGATGGATATCATCGACCCTCTACCAACGGCCCCAAGTAAAGCTAAATTCATTTTATTGATGACTGAATATTTCTCTAAATGGGTTGAAGCATAGGCGTTCGAGAAAGTGAGAGAGAAAGAGGTTATAGACTTCATATGGGATCACATCGTATGTCGATTTGGGATACCCTCCGAAATAGTATGTAACAATGGAAAATAATTTATCGGCATCAAGGTAACAAAATTCCTCGAGGACAACAAAATAAAAAGGATATTATCAACACCACATCATCCTAGTAGGAATGGTCAAGCCGAATCGACGAACAAGACTGTAATCCAAAACTTGAAGAAAAGGTTGAACGACACTAAGGGGAAGTGGAGAGAAATTTTACCCGAAGTTCTTTGGGCATATCAAACGACATCAAAGTCTAGTATGGGAGCAACCCCATTCTCCTTAGTATATGGCTCCGAGGCCTTGATTCTGGTCAAAGTCGGGGAACCTAGCGCCAGATTTCGACATGCATAAGAAGAATCAAATAACGAGGCTATGAATACTAGCCTCGAACTATTCAATGAAAAATGAAAAGTTGTACTCGTTCGGATGGCTGCGCAAAAACAAAGGATCGAGAGATATTCTAATAGAAGAACCAACCGTCACCACTTCAGAATCGGGGACTTAGTTTTGAGGAAAGTCACCCTCAATACATGATACCCAAACGAAGGGAAACTAGGCCCA
The DNA here is from genome assembly GCF_000393655.2 of Nicotiana sylvestris. Lineage (NCBI taxonomy): Eukaryota > Viridiplantae > Streptophyta > Magnoliopsida > Solanales > Solanaceae > Nicotiana > Nicotiana sylvestris. Next base: position 7,944,281 of record NC_091066.1, read on the forward strand.
AATTGGGAAGGACCGTATCAGGTCCTTGGTATCATCAGTAAGAGATCTTACAAACTTGGCACAATGGAGGGAGAACAGTTGCCAAACAATTGGAATATGTCACTCCTCAAACGGTATTATTGCTAAGGTATGACTTTCCCCTTTCCATTTGTATTTGATACTAACTTATTGTAGTTTTTCGATCGAGGACATCAAGAAACTCTTCAACACGAGGACCTTAGGTTTTAGAGCATGTGTTGTACTCTTTTTCCCTTAGATCATTTTTTTAATCCCAAATGGGGTTTTCCGGTGAGGTTTTTAATGAGGCAATAATTATGTGCTACCTAAGGATAATTCAACAATATCCAAGGCTTCTTTGCAATCAACCTCGAATATTGGGGGGCATCACACTCGGATGTTATATTTTCGAGGAAAGTACTTCATGTCAAAGGGTCTCGATAGGGAAACTTTTAAATGGGCCAAACGGTCGAATGAACTGTGTCCATATAGATTAGTCGAGCCCCGATGGCAAAACATGTACGCATGTATAACTTATTTCAAGAAGCATTCTTTCTATATCAAACATCTTGTGTCTCAAAGAAAACTTTCTGCTATACGAGCTCCATACTTATGATTTTGTGAGAAATGGCTCAAGGGCCAAGCACGAATATATCTCAAACACTCAGGGTGATGTCATCGACGATTGACATATTCGAGTTATCAAAACTTGAATTCATAAGACGTCAAATAGGCACCTCTCAATCTATAGGCCAAGGCCGTCATTCTCGGAGACTAACACTTCGAACAAGTTTGAAGTGTTATTGGGAAATAATCCCAAGAGGCATCCCCAAAGGATACGTCCAAATTACTGTGGCTCGGAGACGTTCGAATCCCGCAATCACAATAGTCTTTCAAATTCTTTGAAAAACCGATTAAAAAAGGCAACGTCGGAAAATAATCAAAAGAGTTTCGATAAAATCAGCCCTCAAAAAACCCTAAGAAGTATCAACTTATGTTAACACAAACGTGCTAAGGCACAAAAAACAGAGGGGTTTTAATTGACATCGAACCCTCAAAAAACCCAATGGGTAAAAAATACATGCTAAGGCATAAAGAAATTTTTACTACGTATTTAAGCCGAAAGAGGGGAATAATAGCCATCTTTTAGAGGCCATATTGGCCCGATCTAAAGATCTTAAGGGCCAATACACTTTGAGTTTGAGATCTTGTTCTCATTCCACCCGAACCCAAGGGTTCAACTATTCCGAGCCCAAATAAAATGACTTGACTATAGCTCGGGGACTCATCATTATGTGACACAAACCCTAAAGGGTATATGCCTCAAGTTCGAATCTTATTCGAACTCGACTGTGGTGACTTCGAAGAAGCTAGCCAAAACCAAAATCTCGAACGCACCATTCAAAGCATGACACTGTACTAAAGTTTTACAAGGCACAAAAAGATAAAACTCGAGAAGATATTCTAAAGGGAAAATTTCTTTATATATATAGAGACAAAATATGTACAAGGGACCGACAGGGGTCTTACAAAAAAGAAAAAAAATCCTAACTATTCCTGGGGCTGGTTTCTCCCTCAGGGGCAGCTTCTCCTTCGGGCCCCTCGTTGTTATCGGACCCGCCTTGGCTGCCTTCATCATCATCGTCCTCATCAGAGGAGACAAGAAACCTAGCATCAGCTTCAAGCACCTTGGCTTGAGCTATCTCTTTGGAGAGGTCAAAACCTCAAGCATGGATTTCCTCGAGCTATCTCTAGGGATTCTAGCCTTTTTTATGCTCCTTTTGCTTAGGTTTTGGATTAAAAGTGTGTACAAGTATTTTCGAAAGCTAACTTATTATGTTTGTTTGCAGTGTTTGGTCAAAAAGAGACAAGGAAGTCATAACCAACTCAAAAAGAAGTGAAACTTGCACAAGTTCAAAAGCCGGGTCAAAAGAGCGCTGACAGTGAAGAAACAAACGTGGACGCATAGGGTCCACCGCTGAGGCAGTCTTGACTTCGCTCTTAGGGTGGCAAGGTTCAGAGAGCTGTAATTTTGGGCTTAACAAGTTACCGTTGCCGGCGGTGAAATTGCGCGGCAGGGTGGCTTTTGCACGTCCGCAGTCATTTTATCGTCCTTAGCGGAAGCCAGATTCAGAGAACCAAAAGTGGAGCTAAAAGTTGAAGACCGTGGTCCGTGCTTGATTTTGCATAGCCGCGGTAGTCATAGCGCTGCAGCGGTCTATTTTCCGCTATCAGCGGTACCTCCGTAGGGGCATTTTTGCCTGAAAAATTTAGCTGTATATAAATAGTTTTTTTTTTTTTTTAATTTTTTAGGTCATCTGTCGTTTTGTAGAGCATGTGAACCGCATCCTTTTGCCTTTTTAAGTAATTTTAGAACATCTTTAGCAATTAAACTTAGATTTTAATCTTGTATTGACTTTTTGTGGCTTATATTTTATCTCAATCTTTGATTATGAGTAGCTAAACCCATTAGCTAGGGCTGTGGCTCAACCCTAATGTGGGTATTTAATGAGTCTTCAATTTTAGGGCTTAACTATTTATAGGTGAATAATATTTGGCTTGATTTATGCTTTAAATGTTGAATTGGTGGTTGCAAATACTGATTTGTGCTTTTTTGACTTAAGCTCTTCTTGAGAAAGAGAAACTAAGTCTAGGAAATTCAGGCCAGCAAGGAATTAGAGTGAATTTAAGAGATTGATAGCCCCAATTAAATAGTTAAATCTAGAGATAGTAATACCCGACTTGAGCCAATTTTGCTTGTATTGTTTGAACACCCAATTGGGCTTGAGAAAACCAATTAGGGCAAGTCACTCAAACTATTAAGGGGTGTAGAGTGAGTAGTTATGTGCAATGGCTATATCAAGATCCCAATTATAACAAATTTGCCCTAAGTTTTAGATCCTGTTAGATACCCACCTAGGTACAAGTCACTTCCCTAGTGCCTTTAGACCAATTAAGAAAACCTTACAAAAATATCATACTTAGCTTATTTTCTAGCATCATTAGTATTAAAGTAGAATAGTAAGCAAACAAAGAATGATTGAAAGTGCAATTAAGAACATCGCACATTGCTAGATTAGATAGGAACCCAATTCCAAACATATCTTAGCTCTCTGTGGATTCAATCCCGGCCTTTTGGGTAAAAGCTGCATCGACCGCTTTTGCCACTCTATAGTGGTGTAGGGTTGTAAGATGTGTGTAAGAATGTTTGATGCAGTGCAGGACTAAGCTAGAAAATTTTGTAACTGTCTAAAGTTGGACCGCTGACAGCGCTCGATTTTCGCGGTCAGCGGTGTCCTTATCGCGGAGGCAGAAATTGGCGGCGGACTTCTCTGAAGTTTCAACCACGTCCGCAGTGCATTCTTCGCGGTTAGTGATACTGAACTGCGGTCGCATTCCATTTACCGCTCTCAGCGGTAGTTTTAATAAAGCAGGTCTTCAGTTCTTCACAAGCGCGGACCGCGGTGATTTACTGTAGCTGTGCCAGGTAAGTTGTATGGGCCCTTGGGTATTTTCTATAAATATGAGAACATGAAGCCTTTTACCCTTTTCGCTCATTTGACGCTCAAACAAAAGTTATCATTGTTCATCCACGCCCTAATCTGCAAAACACAAAATTAGAGTCCATTTTCATCACACATTACACGCCTAGTAATTTCACTAATTCATTATCCTTTAAATTTGTACTTGTTTTTCTTTTAACTGTTAGTTTTACTGCTTCTTCTTATTTTCTTTTAATTTTGATATAGGGTTCCTTAGTGTTAATTAAATTAGGCTTAAATAGTTAGGGTTGATTAATTAATAGCTAGTTAGGGTTAACAATGTAGATGATATTGCTAAAAGCATGAACAAGTTGAAACCCTAGGTTGAATTAGGCCGATTTTGACTTCCGCGGCTGCGATTGATTTTCCGCGGCGGTGTTCATAAGTTTTATCTGAGTTGGAAGTCCTGATAACCTCAGTCAGCGACAATAAATTCTGCTGATAGCGGTGCCTCTCCGCAGCCGTGCTTCTTTTCTCGCGGTCAGCGATGCTTAGGTTCAGAGAAACATATATAATGTGTCCACAGCCGCGATTGATTTTCCGTGGATAGTGGTGTAACCTCTGCAGCCATACTTAACTTACCGCGCTCAGTGGTGCAATAGAATTAGAGGGTGGGTAGTCTGATCCCCACACCTCCACATCCACACTGCATTTTCCACGGTCAGCGGTGATCATTTCACGACTGCGCTCATTATTCGCTGTCTGCGGTCTGCAATTTTGTTCAAGCACTGTCAATTGTTCTTCTACTTTTTCTGCACTACTTCTTCTAGCTCTAGTACTAATAGTTTTTCCACTGATTATATTTGTAGACAATGGTAAAATTTAGAGGCGGTGGTGAGAAACAAAAAGGGAAAGTATAGTCCTCCCGGGGTAGGGGACGAGAACAAATTAAGTTAACCTCAGCAATATGGAAATCAATTGGGCAACTGAGGAAGAATATTAGAGCTGTAGACAAAGCTGCATCACACTCAGAGGGGAGTGACTATGTCCCCTCCCAAGGGGCCTCAGAGGGTGACTATATGCCAATATATGTACCAGACTTCCCGGGGAGACTCAGGTTGATAGATGAGCCTACACCCCCAGCCTCTCCTACTTTTTATGCCTCTTCTGAATCATCTGATGGCTCAGCGGAGAGTGGTGAGTCCTCATCTTTTTCCTCACCCACAGCTTCGTCACTGGCACAAGATCCCATAGATGTAGATGTTGAGGTACCGGATGACGGGAGAGGGGGTAATACCCAGACCGGAGGTGTGGAAAGGACAAGAAACCCATAGTGTGGCAACAGAAGTTAGTTAGTGAGCTGGCATATCACAAGTTCAGGGAGTGATGGCCTTAAAAGTCACTCATACATGAGCGCTAGTTCATAAAGCGGGATCTTCAGCCTCACAACCCCAATGTGAAGCAACACTTTAATGAAAAAGTGGGATGAGAGTACTTCACTAGCAAGGTGCCAGATGCTAATGATCACCTAGTCAAGGAATTCTACGCCAATGCCATCCACATCAAAAAGGGCACAAAAGTGACAAAGGTGCGGAACCTAAAGGTCAAGTTTGATGGAAAGACGATCAATGATTACCTGGGATTCAATGATGAAGATGAGGCACTGTACTTAGAGAAGGTGGCGATGGATGAGGTAGTCCGCCCGTGGTTGGTATCACTTCTAGCTCTCTCGGATACTACTCCAACATAGTTGACAGTAGGGGTTCCTATCTTGAGGAATACCCTGAACTTTGAGGCAAAGGGTTGGGAGACTTTTGTATGCAGCAGACTAGACCCCACTACTCACGACAACACCATGCTGGTTTCCCGGGAGATTGTAGTGGTGGCTATCATGGCGGGGTACCCAATTAATGTCAGAAATATCATGTCAGGGGTGATCACCAGAGTGGTCAACGAGGGTGATAGATCTTACCCCTTCCCGAACTTCCTTACCATGTACTTGGAAGATCAGGAGGTGAAGAAAAGAAATTTTGATGTCATGGTAAAGCCCAAGAAACCCTTCTCACGGTACAGCCTTCAGGGTCCAGGCAATCCCAAATTCAAGGGATCCAAGGGCAAAGCTACTACTTCTAGTGGCCAGTCTGAAGAGCCAGCAATGGTAGTCACTACTTCATAGCCTCCCATTGCCATACCGGATCCAGACTATCTACTTCCATGCCGTCCTCAGTGCCCTCCTCCTCAACATACCCCTTGACTGCTCATAGGTTGAACCAGACACTCACCAGTATTAACAACTGGATGCAAACAACAAAGTCTAAGCTGTCTATGCTATCCAGTTCAGTGGCAGGCCAGTTAGTTCCCGCACAGCCCCAAGTGCCAGCTTCAGTGGAGGAGTCCCTTAAGGAGCTTCTGGACAACCAGAAGATGCTCCTGGACAACCAAAAGCTTATCATGGATGCTCTTGTAGTTCAAGGAAAAACACTTAAGGTGCTGAGCAAGCAGACAAAGAAGCTGAAAAAAACTCGGGCCTCAAAGAAGTCGGTGAAACAATTGAGGGGAGAGGTGGAGAAGATGATATCAGCTGGCGATCAACCATTAGAGCTTCTATTATAGGACCAGCTTCCAGCAGCTCAAACAGAGTAGGTTCAGGAGCAGGAGACTGAGGGAGAGCCCAGGAGGAGGAGAGTGATGCCCCGGGTTGATGATGTAGAGATTGAGCTAGAAGAACCTAAGAGAGGTGCCTCTGGTCAGCTACAGGCCCCCGAGCCAGGTGTTCTAGGGACCCAGCCATAGGACCCCATGCAGATAGAGGACCCATATGGAGTTTTCTTTACTCTCTACCCTTTTTTTTATCTTATTTTTGGTTAGTTAGCATTAAGGACAATGCTAGTTTTCATTTGAGGGGGTGGTCCTACTTTGACGATTTGGTAGTTGGTTTGTAATGATGATACTATTTTTTCTTTATGCTTATTTTTTACTTTTGGTATGTATACAATTTTATCATTTATTTCACTTTTCGTTATTTTTCAATCTTGGTCTATATATAAAGTTACTCTCTCATGTATATATTCATTCCCTCTTATGTATATTCGTCTAAATTCCCTATTGTACATATTTAGTTTATTTTCCGCATTTTACTTCATAACTTCTTTTGCAATTTTCCTTAATAGTCTTATTTTATTTAGTAGCTTCTTTTTCGATTCATAGCTTCTTATTTTACAAGTTTTTGTGATCAATAGGTCTTTGGTTTTCTTAATGCCACGGTTCTTTCCAAAGGTGGAGTTTGTGTAAACCGAGTGGCTCTTCCCGATGATGGATGACATGACAACCTTCTTAAGAGTTTGAGTCTATTTTCTTTTTGTTTTTGTGTAAATAGTAGCTAGAGAACAACGGTGCCTCAGGCAAAGCTTCACTTGGGCCTAACACATTTACATTTGACCTTATGGTTAAAAATAAATTGGTGCATAGGATGGTGATAGTTTTGACCTTGAGACTCTTGTGCTGACTAAACAATCATCGAGTGTTTCTCGGAACCATTTGTGTTGCTTAAATCTTAGCTAAGGTTGTTGTGGGCCCTCAACTCTGTCTCTTTAGCAATCCTATAGCTTGTGTGGTGAGGTATTGATTTGCAAATCCATGTCCCATGCCAATGAGTCTAGAACTTGCCCTGAATATTTGTCTAGGCGAAATCCTAAGTGTAGCTCGACTTGAGAAGTGATTATAGGCTCTCCTTGATCCTAATTGAGACTTGAAAACATCCATAGCCCTCCAACGATGATATCCCTAGTCAACCCTGTTTAGCCATAGCCCTTTTTCTTTCAATAACCATGATACAAGCCTTTATCCATTCTAAAATGATCCTCTCTTGGCACCTGATCTTTCCTTAGCACAAGGCAAAAGCATAAGTTTTGGGAGAGAGTCGAGGAATGCAAAAGTGATAAAAGGTACAAAACGAAAAAGAAAGAAAAACCAAAAAGTCAAAAAGAAAATGAATAATGTAGCAGAAATGAAGGGATTCAATAAAAGCAATAGATGAAAGGTGTGGAAAGATTAGAAAGGAGAAAAAGGATTGAAATGAACAAGAAAGAGTGACAGTGTGTCTCTCTAGCCCCTAAGGAAGAAGTAAATGACTCAAAGAGTCAAGAAAATGTGTGCCAAAATGAAGCAAATGAAGTGCTTAATAAAAGATGAAACCTTCTTAGACCAATATATCCTATCCTGAACCAAAAGCCTTCATTACATACCCGCAAAAGCCCTATATGATCTTGAGTTGAGTGAGCTTACATTAGTGGTGACTCACATAAGGGGCAAGCTTATGGTACTTAGAACCGGACTTATGACCTTCCTTTGAGAGAGATGCGTGTGTTTTCCACAATCCTCGTTCCGAGTGCTACAATTTAGAAGTGAGGTTTGCTTATGGAGAGTGAGCAGTATGAGTTTGGGCTCCACAATGACCAATGTAATAAAAAGAGTTTTCTTGATGAGTTGAGTCAACTCTTGATGCTTTTGTGTCGCACTATAGCCATGGTGATAAAAGGTTGTTTATTGTTAATAATGCATTTGAATTGAGGGTAATTGTTAGTCCCAATTGATTCTTGATGAGGTTACTTTAGAACAACCAAAAATTTTCTTTCTTTTATTTTGAGGAGGTGGGAATTACTTTGTTTGTTTGAGGACAAGAAAAAGCTTAAGTTTGGGGGAGTTGATAACTAAGGATTCTAGCCTATTTTATGCTCCTTTTTGCTTAGGTTTTGGATTAAAAGTGTGTACAAGTATTTCCGAAAGCTAACTTATTGTGCTTGTTTGTAGTGTTTAGTCAAAAAGAGATAAGGATGTCATAACCAGCTCAAAAAGGAGTGAAACCTACACTAGTTAAAAACCTAGGTCAAAAGAGCGCTGACAGCGAAGAAACAAATGCGGACGCGGAGGGTCCACCACTGAGGCAGTCTTGACTTCGCTCTCAGCAGTGGAAAGATTCAAAGAGCTGTAATTTTGGGCTTAACAAGTTACCGTTGCCCACGGTGAAATTGTGCAGCAGCAGTAGTTTTTGCGCGGCCGCGGTCATTTGATCGCCCTCAGCGGAAGCCAGATTCAGAGAACCAAAAGTGGAGATAAAAGTTGAATACTGCAGTCCGCGCTTGATTTTGCACGGCTACGGTAGTCATAGCACTGCAACAGTCCATTTTCTGTTGTCAGCGGTACCTCCGTAGGGGGATTTTTGTCTGAAAAATTTAGCTCTGTATAAATAGTTCTTTTTCAGATTATTAGGTCATCTGTTGTTGTGTAGAGCACATGAACTGCCTCCTTTTACCTTTTTGAGTAATTTTAGAACATGTTTAGCAATTAAACTTAGATTTTAATCTTGTAATTACTTTTTTGGCTTATATTTCATCTTAATCTTTGATTTTTTCTTTGATTATGAGTATCTAAACACATTAGCTTGGGTTGTGGATTAACCCTAGTGTGGGTATTTAATGGTTCTTCAATTTTAGGGCTTAAATATTTATGGGTGAATGATATTTGGCTTGATTTATTCTTTAAATGTTGAATTGGTGGTTGCAAACACTGATTTGTGCCTTTTTGACTTAGGCTCTTCTTGAGAAAGAGAGACTAAGTCTGGGAACTTTAGGCCAACAAGGAATTGATGTGCATTCAAGAGATTGATAGCTCCAATTAAAGGGTTAAATCTAGAGATAGTAATACCCGACTTGAGCCAATTTTGCTTGCATTGTTTGAACGCCCAGTTGGGCTTGAGAAAGTCAATTAGGGTAAAGTCACTCAAACTACCGAGAGATATAGAATGAGTAGTTATGTGCAATGGATATATCATGATCCCAATTATAACAAATTTTCCCTAAGTTTTAGATCCCGTTAGATACCCACCTAGGTGCAAGTCACTTCCCCAGTGCCTTTAGACCAATTAAGAAAACCTTACAAAAATATCATACTTATCTTATTTTCCTGCATCATTAGTATTAAAGTAGAATATTAACAAACAAAGAATGATTGGAAGTGCAATTAAGAACATCGCACATTGCTAGATTAGATAGGAACCCAATTCCAAACATATCTTAGCTCTTTGTGGATTTGATCCTGACCTTTCAGGTAAAAGCTGCATCGACCGCTCTTGCGACTCTATAGTGGTGTAGGGTTGGAACCGATCAGCCCTCAATCAGAAGTCTCCCTCAGTTGTATCTGAGCAGCCTCGGCGTTGGCCAGGTAGATGGCTTTGGACTTGTCAGCTGCGATCTTCGTCTTCTCAACCTTTGCTTTGGCCTTAACAAGCTCGGCTTCAAGTTCCTCGACCCTTTTGGCCTAGGATTTTTCTCTTTAATACCCCGAAGTTGGACCCAGCCAATGACAGTTTGGCCAAGGCAGCCTCTTTCTCCGCAGCAAGGCGGTCCATGTTCTCCTTCCACTGATCACAGTCAGCTTTGATTTGATCGACTTCCCCTCAGAGCAGCTCGATCATTTCCAGATTTTGCTGCAGCTGAGATATTGAAGTATTAGCCTCCACAGTTGGGTCGAGACTGTACTCTTTCAAAATGATAGTTACCTGCTCGTCTAGCTCGGCCTCTTCCTTACGAGCCTAGGCCAAGTCTGCTCGAGGGACCCTGAGCTCCTCCTCCTTTTGACCACAAAGGATCTTCAAAACATTCCTCTCCTCCGAGGTCTTCTGGAGCTCGGCCTCACATTGGCTCAGGTCAGCCCTTAACTTGGTGAAAGCCTATGCAAAAGAAAGATATAAGTTACGATAAAGAGAGAAGAAGGAAAAGAAAATTGCAACAATGGGAATTAGTACTTACTCGAGATAAAAGGCATTGGGACTCTTCAAAAAGGGTGGATTCATTGTTAAGGTCGGTGGCATCATCAACCCCGGTAAAGTAACCCCAGAAGGTATCCTCTTCACTGGGGACTCTGCCTATGTCAGGGATCTGTAGAGCCCGAGCATCCCTTATGTCCTCCTCATAAAAGGCCGGTAGAGAGGGAGAGTGACCAATTGTCTTGGCCCCGAGCGAATCGCTCAAGGCGATCTGATCAGCCCTGGGGGTCCCGAAACCAGCCCCCTCTGGCATGCTTGTTGATATCCGAGGGATAATCTCAACCTCGAGTGATTCGGGGGCTTTCCCCGAATCTTTCTTTGAAGCCTCATCATCACGAGGCAGGGTCTTGACAATCGCCTCCAACTTGGAAGGCTTGGTGACCTCGGCTGGCTTCCTTGCTCGAACCACCAGCACCGAGTCGTTGCCCTCATCTTCATCTTCTTCTTCTCTCAGCTAGCAGGCCGACTTTATAGTCACAGGGATGAGATTTCTCCTGCATCTTTGAACTGTAGCCCTTGTAGGTTGGGGATCCTCGGACTCCAAGACCCTCTTCCTCTTATTATCTTTTCCCGACTTCGGGGCCATGAACTCGATCTCTTTCCTAGGCGGGGCCGGCCTCATTTCAGCGATATCTCCAATGCCTGCATAAACGAAAGTCAAGAATAAATAAAGAGAAACGTTACAAAAAAGAAGGGGGGGGATCGAAAGCTTACAGAATAAACTTATCATGATGTTTGGCTTCCCATCTGCCCCTTGCCAGGTCACGCCAACAACGCTCGACATGGGAGGAAGTCGTCGCCAACTTCCGAACCTAGTTTTCGAGGTCGGCGACCGCGTGCGGCATCCAGGCAACTGCTGAAAAATACATGTAGGCATTACATAAAGTAAAATATGGAGTACGAAGACTAATGGATAAAGAACATCACTTACATTTGGGGTTCCACTTCTCTGGGAACGACAATTTCTTCTATAGGATGAGGTTGTTGGTCCTAACCCGCACGAACTGGCTCATTCAACCCCGATCTTTGTCCTCATCATTGCTCGCAAAAAAGGCCTTCGTCACTCGGCGTTGGAGCTTGATCAACCCTCAGAAAAACCAAGATCGATATAATCGTATTAGGTGGTTGAGGGTGAACTCCAGCCCCTTGGCCTTGCTGGAAAAGAAGCGGAGCATGATCACTATGCACCAAAATGAGGGGTGAACCTGGCCGAGGGTGACCTGGTACCTCTTGCAAAAATTAATAATAACTGGGTCAATAGGACCCATTGTGAATGGGTAAGTATAGACACTTAGGAACCCCTCACGTGAGTGGTAATGCTCTCTTCGGGATCGGGGATCTGTACCACGACCTCGGACCCCCAGCCACAATCTCTCTTCATATCCTCGAGATGTTTTGCCTTTATCGATCAAGTGTATCTCAACACATGCTCACATCAGCCAGGGATCGATAGATGGTTCTCGACTTTAAAGTTGGACTTTAGGATGCAAGGACCGGGAACATACTCGTGAGGGAGCGGTTCCACCGGTGTTTTATCAGCGGTCGACCGGGAAGAAGAAGAAGAATAAGCTTTCTCCTTTTGTGGGATGGTCTTAGAGGTTTTTGCCATTGATTTAGGTAGAAGGAAGCGGAAAGAGATGAAAATCCGTGTTTTGGTACTAACGGAATTGACTCAATGGGTGGTGAAAGAAAAGAGATAGAGAGAGGAAGAGACTTAGAAAGCTTGGTGAAGGTGGAAGTAAAAATTTTGATTCAACCAGGGAGCCGGTATTTATAGGCTCAAGGTGACGGTTCAGTGGTGCTAGTGGCCGACCGTCACTGGCAAGCATTAATGGTTTGGAAAACTGTATCGACGGGATGTTTCGGTCAACTAGACCACCTACATCACGAGGATGACATCATTCTCGGGGCCTCCAAAAAATCGAGGCTCAAGTCGTTTCTTAATATTTTATTCTAAGAAATGAGGGAACTATCTGTATACGGTGGAAATCACGGCCACCCAATTTCGTCCTTTGATGGAAAAAGTGATACCACGTCGGAAGGACAGGATGTTGATAACTAGGGATTTTGACGCATTTTATGCTCCTTCTTGCTTGCGCTTTGATTATAAATTCATTCAAAATAGTCCCAAAAGGCTTATAAGTTGTGCTTGATTGCAGGTTTGATCAACAAAGTGACAAGATGTCAAAGATCAGCCCAAAAGGAGTGAAACTTGCACAAGTACCAAAGACAAGATAAACTCAGGAAAAACAAGCCTAGTGCGGTTGCACTACACTTTGTGCGGTCCGCACTAGAGAGGTTCAGAGACTCAGCATTTCAAGTTTCGAAGCAATGCGGTCACAATACACTTTGTGCGGTCCGCGGTAGACCTCTGCAGCCGCACTCCCATTCTGTGCGGTCTGCAGAGACAAGGTTTAGAGAGATGCCAAGTTCATAGGTTCAAGCCTGTGCGATCCGCGATCGAGTTTGTGCGGACCGCGCTAGAAGCCTACGCAGTCCATTTTGTGCGGTCCGCGGAGCCTGGGTTCAAAGAGTCAAGATTGCAAGTTCAAGAGCCTAGTACGGCCACACACCATTTTGTGCGGTCCGCACTAACCCCGAAGGGGCAATTTTGTCCAGTTTTTCCAGCTTAATATAAATAGAACCTTTTTCCATTTTTAGGGCATCAGATATTATCAGACGTTAGCTGCGCTCGTGAGAAGACTTTTCTTAGCCATTTTGGGTATTTTTACTTAGTTTTTATCATTGAATCTTTGTATTTACCTTAGCAATTAATTAATATGTCTTTATCTTCATCTGTTTCTCTGTTTTTCTCTTCAAGCATGAGTAGCTAGACCCATTAGCTAGGGTTGTGGCACAACCCTAGTGTGGGTAATTGATGGGTGTTGTGATTTAAGGTTAGACTGACTATGGGTGTTTGTTATTTCGGTCAATTTCATGGTTTAATCTATGAATTAGTGGTTGAAAACACTAGTTTGTGCTAATTTGACTTGGGTTCTTCTTGAGAAAGAGAGCCTAAGTCTCCGAAATTGACCCAACAAGGAATTATGATGGACTCAAGAGAATTGATAGTACCAATTAAAGGGTTAAACCTTGAGAGAGTAATACCCGACTTGAACCCCAGTTGCTTGAGCAAATTTGCCTACCCTATTGGTCTTGAGAAAGTCAATTGGGCAAAATCACTCTCTCTACCGAGAGGTGTGAGAGTGGGTAAAATTGTGCAACGGTTATAGCATATTCCCCAATCATGTCAATCGTGCCTTAGGTTCAATTACCCGTCAATTGGCCACCTAAGAGGATGCCACTACCCTATTACCTTTTAAATCATAAGATACAACTTGTAGCAATTTACTCGTAGTTAATCTAGTAGCAATTATAATTTGTAGTTTGATAATAGTAGAATATAAAGAAAACCCAAAAATGATTAGAAGTGATATTTGGAACAAATACGCAATTCCAACCTAAATAGATACTCAACTCCATTCCTAGCTCTCTGTGGAAACGATCCCGACCCACAAATCGGGTAAAAGTTATTGCGACCCTCTCTTCCTACGTTTTAGTAGTGTGGAGTAGGCTGTGATCAGACGTCGAGCTCGGGGTCGAAGTTCCTTTCCAAGATCGAGGTCGATATTAGTTACCGAGGTCAGAAGAGGGCATACTTCGAGATGATGCCGGTATAATTTAGTAACGAAAAGAGCAAGATACCCGCAACAGACCGAAGATCACGACGTGAATTTCGGAATGGATTGGTCCTCGACAGTTAATCAGTTGTCAAATATGATTTTCTACTATAATTAGAAGTTATTTAGAACTCCCCTATTATATAAAAAGGGATCCCATCCATTTGTAACGATCATTATTCACTGAGAAGAATATATACACTCATTACTTTCTTACTATTTCATTTTACTGTTCATCAGAGTTGCTTTATCATTTGTCATTCCTATTATCACACCTCGAGACTACCATAGGTTGAGGTCGAGATTTGGCTTGCGTACTGGTTTGATTTATTTTATTCTCTAATTTATCTATTTAATTCCTTGTTTATCAATTGATTTTGGATTAAATCACATATCTTTAAAAAACCACAATATAAATTTAATTATTACTTGAATTTTAGGGTAAACAATCATATCCTGCTTCATCTTCACAGGAAAGTTAATTTCAGATTCAAGTGACACAAAATTGGAGAACTTAATTGCTCTCAAAATTCACTTACTTTTGATGATATTTGGACTTTTCTTCTTATTATTATTAACTGACATTCCTATAGGCTGACCACCAAAAGATATGGTGCAGCGGATGTGGCTGCTCTTCCCTTAACCAGAGGTCTCAGGTTCGAGCCTTGGGTATAGAAAAATCCTTAGTAAGGAGCGCTTCCCCCCGAATAAGGTCCTACGCGGTGCGAATTGGATATAGTCAGGCTCCAATGTGGATACCGGAAATCGGATGAGAAACAAAAAAAAAAGAAATTCCTATAGGTTGTACGACTTAGATCTCTCTAAAACATATTGTTTGGCCAATTGGGCTATTTAGAGCATAGTGCATACTAGGCTTTTTAGCTAAAAACTGGACCAAGTTTTTACCTTTAAATTGGGTTCAATCTATCTTATGATAGTTAGACAAAAAACTGGGGGAAGTGCACAAGTATTCCATTTTGGAGCCACTATTTATACCTACTTCGGACACAACTTTATACATACATTACTGAAGTTGAAAAAATTGTTTTTGCATCTGAAGTTATAAACTTCAGATATAACGGGTCTAAAGTAAAATGTTTGAAGTTTGGCATATTATATGTGCAAGCAAACTTCGACATTTTTATCTGAAGCTTGGCCTGGTAGTATCCAACTTTAGACTTTTTAATCTGAAACTTGGCATGACAGTACCCAGCTTTAGATAAAACATTCTGAAGTTTGAGTTTGCTTCAGCTTGTTTTCTCTCCATTTCTTCCTCAAGATAAACCTTAGGAGCAGCACACAATGTCAACATTTCTAATTGAAAAAGATAAGAGTTCCTTATTAAATCAACGCTAATTAATGTTATTTCTTTCCGGCTAAAGTTTGATATGTATTATAAGAAAAAAAACTACTATAACCTAAGCCAAACAGAGTATAGCAGTAACAACTACTATATTTACAAACACCAACAATTATGTACACGTCAATCCCAAACAAATTGGGCTTACCTGTTATTATGATGATGTATACGGCCAAAATCGGGCCTGCCATTTTTGAGAGGCTAATCGAGGATGGAGCACGATAAGTCAGGATCGGTTTTTATTTATGACGGACAATGGAACAGGGATGGATCGCTAAGCTCATGAATCAATGGCCGATCAAGATCGAGACCAGCCGTGATCGAGACCGAAGCGGGATAAGATCGAGTGAGGTCGAAGGGAGCCAGCTAAGTCGGATAACATAAAGCCTAAATATCCATGATCGGGCATGGATCGTGGCAAAAATCTCGGCACGTATCAAATAAATATACTTAGCCTATCATGGGATTCACTTATTTATTTAGAATTGTACCATAAATAAAATTCTCTACTATATAAAGGGGATTCTAATTATTTTGTAATGATCACAATCCCGTATAACAAAGGAGTACATTACATTTTCTCTCTTAATCTCTATTGTTTAGTTCATAGTTTCCATTAGCATACTCAGCTGGTTCAACGGCGGTCTAGCTCGAGGGCCATAATCGCTCATTATATTGGTTCCCTTTATTTTTACAGTTAATTTCTAACATTAATTCTCATATTTCTCAGTTTGTGCCAAGTGAAATCACATATCCTTAAAATCACTTATAAGTTTAATTGTTATCCAATTTTAAGGGTAAACAGTTTGGCACCCACCATGGGGCTAAGGATAGTGTGATTGCCTGGTATAATTTTCGTAACATACACTATTTTACGCTTGTTCTTTGAAGAGTCTTTGATTCCAGGATCAACATGTCAAACTCTCAAGTAGAACCAACACACACAAATAATGGCCATGGTGTCCATGGCGAGAACGACAATATAGCTGCCCCGGGAAATGGAGTACATCCAGTCAACCCCGATGGAGCCCCGACCATGGACCCAATCGACGTCAGCTCCCATATTGCCATTAATAGGAATTTGGCCGTCGATCCTGAAAGCAACATCCGTAGAGATGTCGACCAGCCGATCAGAATGCACAGGGCGGTGAAAAAGGCGGGATTAGCCTTCGAATGATATTCAAAATGTTACAAACTCAACAAGCTGCAATGGCACAACTCCAAAATCAGAACTGTGCACCAAGCGGGATCGAGCTCGAGCCATCACAAGAAATTGTTCATAGAGCCGAATCAGTGCCAAAGAGATCGAATGGAGGAGAATCGGAGGCCAATCCTGCTATCGTAAAGATGCTCGAAGAACTAACAAAGCGAATCGAGAAAGGGGAAAAGAAGATCGGGGAAAACGATAAGAAGGTGGAAACTTATAACTCCAGGGTCGACCAAATCCCGGGGGCACCACTAGTATTGAAGGGACTAGATTCCAAAGAGTTTATGCAAAAACCTTTTCCCCCGAGTGTGGATCCGAAGCCAATCCCTAAGAAATTCCGTATGCCCGAGATTCCGAAGTATAACGAGATGACAGATCCAAACAAACACGTCACCTCATACACGTGCGCCATTAATGGGAATGACTTGGAAGATGACAAGGTTGAATCTGTATTGCTGAAGAAATTCAGGGAGACTCTATCGAAGGGTGCTATGATATGGTATCATAATTTACCACTGAATTCTATTGATTCTTTTTCTATGCTTGCAGAATCTTTTGTAAAGGCACATGTCGGAGCCATTAAGGTCGCTACAAGAAAGTCGGATCTTTTCAAGGTAAGGTAGAAAGACAAAAAAATGCTTAGGGAATTCGTATCTCGATTTCAAATAGAACGAATGAATTTTCCACCGCTCACCGACGATTGGGTTGTTCAAGCTTTTACTAAGGTCTCAACACTCGGAGTTCCATAGCTTTATAGCAGTTAAAGCAGAATTTGATCAAATATCCAACTATCACTTGGGTCGATGTACATAATCGGTATCAGTTAAAGATTAGGGTCGACGATGATCAACTGGGGGCTCCTTCCGGGTCCGTTTATCCAAACAGATCCATTGACAGAGTTAAAAGGGATATCGACCGGGAACCACGGTCAAACAGAGATCAATATCATCCATACGATGGAGATTGGAGAAACAACGGGGCTGGATGCAACCCCATTCAAAATGATAGAAGGAATGATTGAGGATAGAGCTCCCAAGGACTCATGAGCAAGAGTGGTTTCGACAGGGATGCCGAGCCCAAAAAAGCACATCGATCATCAAAATATAACTTCAACGTAGATGCATCTGCCATTGTGTCAGACATCGGATGCATCAAAGATACTAGATGGCCTCGACCTCTGTAGACCGATCCAGCCCAGAGAAATCCAAACCAAATATGCAAGTATCATGGAACCCATGGCCATAAAATAGAAGATTGTAGACAGCTAAGGGAGGAAATAGCCAGATAGTTCAATGAGGGGAACCCTCGGGAATTCTTAAGTGATCGGGCCAAGAACCACTTTAAAAATAGAGATTCAAACAGATATAACGAGAAAGAATAGCCATATCATGTGATTCACATGATCGTTGGAGGGGTCGATATTCCTCAAGGACCGGTATTTAAATGCACTAAGGTGACGATCACAAGGGAAAAGCAAACTCGAGACTACTTACCAGAAGAGACCTTGTATTTCAGTGATGGATGCAGAACGGATCGAACGACCTCACAACGACACACTGGCAATATCTATTTTTATGAGTAAAATTCAAGTTAAATGTGTTTGGATTGATCCAGGTAACTTGGCCAACATTATCCGATCGAGGTTCGTAGAACAGCTCGGCATACAAGATCAAATTGTGCCCGCAACTCGAGTACTTAACGACTTTAATATGTCAAGAGAAACCACCAAAGGTATAATTATATTGCCAGTGAATATGGCCGGGACCATCCAAGAAAAAATATTCCATGTGATCGAGGTGACATGAAGTACAACGCCCTGCTTAGAAGGCCTTCGATCCATAACATGAGGGAAGTACCCTCGACCCTTCACCAAGTTCTGAAGTTCCCGACATCTGACGGAGTCAAAATAGTGTACGGGGAGGAGCCCGCTGCTAAAGAAATGTTTGCAATCGATGAAGTAACACCGATGCTGACATTTTTCTCAGCAAAGGGACCAGATTCAAAGGGAAAATAGGAGGCCAAATAGCAACCAAAGACACCAGCCTCGACACAATCAAAGAAGCAGGGGACCGATAAAGGCGAGGACTATTGGATCCCTCGATCTTTCATAATTCCTGATGATTCCAATGCCACTAAGTCAACGGTCGAAGATTTGGAACAAGTCACACTAGCCGAACATCAACCCGAACAAAAGGTATACCTGGGCACGGGGCGAGGTAACCAAACTTCTCAAAATAGGATCCATTCGGGAAGTAAAGTATCCTGAATGTCTAGAAAACATAGTGGTAGTCCCTAAGAAGGGAAACAAACTTAGAATGTGTGTAGATTATAAAGACCTGAATAAAGCATGCCCCAAGCATTCTTTTCCTTTGCCTAACATCAATTGTATGATCGATGTCGTGGCTGGCCACAAGACTCTCAATTTTCTCGACACTTATTCCATGTACAACTAAATACAAATGAACTCGGAAGACCAGGAAAAGACTTCGTTCATCACTAAGTAATGCACCTACTGTTATAATGTAATGACATTCGGACTAAAAAAATGCTAGTGCAACCTATGAATGCCTAGTAAATCGAATGTTCAAAGAACAAATAGGGAAATCTATGAAAGTTTCTATTGATGACATGCTAGTTAAGTCCCTGCGAGTAGAGGGCCATTTAAAGAATTTGCAGGGGACTTTCGATATACTGAGGAAGTACAATATGAAGCTCAACCCAGAAAAGCGCGCGTTCGGGGTTGGCTTGGGCAAGTTTCTTGGCTTTATGGTGTCCTATTGGGGGATCGAGATCAACCCCAATAAAATCAAAGGTATCGAGGATATCATGGTCGTAGATAATGTAAAGGTCGTGCAGAGGCTAACAAGGCGCATAGCCGCCCTTGGACAATTCATTTCAAAGTCCTCAGATAGTAGACACCGATTCTTCTTATTGCTTAAGAAGAAGAACAATTTCGCATAGACCCTGGAATGTCAGCAGGCCATGGAGGAACTAAAGCGGACGAACAACTTTACTTGTACTTGGCAGTCTCGAAATTGCGGTAAGTGGAGTCCTGGTTCGAGAAGAACAAGGTACGCAATTCCTTATCTATTATGTTAGTCGGACCTTAGGTGAGGCCGAAACTAGACATCCTCACATAGAAATATTAGCGCTTGCTCTAATAAGCGCCTCTAGGAAACTGAAACCATACTTTCAATGTCATCCAATATGTGTTATTACAACTTATCCTCTTCGAAATATTTTGCACAAACTCGAACTTTCAGGTCAATTGGCTAAATGGGTTGTCGAAATCAGTGGGTATGATATTGAGTATCGACCCCGAACCGTCTTCAAGTCTCAAATCTTGGCAGATTTCGTGGCTGACTTTACGCCACCTTACCCCAGGTTGAAAATGAACCGCTGATGAAATCGGGTACATCTTAGGGAATCTGGACCCTCTTTACGGATGGTGTTTCGAACGTGAAGGGGTCCGAACTAGGCATCGTGCTAAAATCACCCATGGGTAATATAGTTAGATAGTCTATCAAAACTACAAAATTGATTAACAATGAGGCCGAATATGAGGCCATTATTGCACGTCTCGAACTAGCTAAAAGTTTGGGAGCGGAGGTCATAGAGGCCAAGTGTGATTCCCTCCTTGTGGTAAACCAAGTTAGAAGGACTTTTGAAGTCCGAACCAAGTTAACAGGACTTTTGAAGTCCGAGAAGACCGAATGTAGAGGTACTTGGATAAACTACAGATGACTCTACATCAATTTAGGGAATGGACCTTACAACATGTACCTCGAGAACAGAACAGCGAGGCTGACGCTCTTTCCAATCTAGGTTCATCAGCCGAAGATGACGAATTCAACTCGAGGACTGTCGTACAACTCATGAGGTCGGTGATCAAAGAAGGCCATGCCGAAATAAACTCCACGAGTTTGACTTGGGATTAGAGAAACAAGTATCTAGAGTACTTAAAGAACGGGAAGATCCCATCGGATCCAAAGGAGTCGAGAGCTCTACAAATAAAGGCAGCACGGTTCGGTTCACTTTGTCTGAAAATGGAAAGCTGTTTAGAGGGATGTTCAATAGACCGTTGGCAATATGTTTGGGACTGGGAGATACCGATTACGTCCTATGGGAAGTTCATGAAGGCACTTGTGAAAATCATTCTGGTGCCGAATTATTGGTTCACAAAGTAATCAGAGAAGGGTACTACTGGACCGATATGGAGAAGGACGTAAAGGAGTTCATTCGAAAATGCGACCAATGCCGAAGGTATGCGCCAATGATTCACCAACCCGGAGAGCAGCTCCATTCAGTCTTATCCCCATGGCCATTCATAAAATGGGGAATGGACATCGTCAGCCCTCTTCCATCGGCCCCAAATAAAGCTCAGTTTATTTTATTTATGACTGATTATTTTTCTAAGTGGGTTGAAGCACATGCTTTCGAGAAAGTTATAGAAAAAAGAAGTCATAGACTTCATTTAGGATCACATCACATGTTGATTCGAGATGCCCTCCGAGATCGTATGTGATAATGGAAAGCAATTTATCAGCATCAAAGTAATAAAATTTCTCGAGGATCACAAGATCAAAAGGATCCTATCATTCCAGCGGGAACGGACAAGCCAAATCGACTAATAAAACCATCATTCAGAACCTTAAGAAGAGATAGATCGATGCCAAAGGAAAGTGGATAGAGACACTGCCCAAGGTTCTATAGGCATACCGCACAACATCAAAATTCAGTATCAGAGCAACACCGTTCTTATTAGTTTATGGCGTCGAAGCTCTAATCCCGGTCGAAGTCGGAGAACCTAGCATCAAATTTCGATATGCAATAGAGGAGTCAAATAACAAGACCATGAATACAAGCCTAGAATTATTGGACGAAAGATGTGAAGCCGCCCTCGTCCGATTGGCCGCTCAAAAACAGCGGATCGAAAGGTACTACAATCAAAGAGCCAATATTCAACATTTTAACATCGGGGACTTGGTGCTAAGAAAGGTCACATCAACACCCGAAATTCAAATGAAGGTAAACTGGATCCGAACTTGGAAGGACCGTACCAGGTTCTCGAAATCATCGGAAAAAGATCCTACAAGCTCGGCACAATGAACGACGAATAGCTACCGAGCAACTGGAATATATCACACCTAAAACAGTACTATTGCTAAGGTACGTATCCCCTTCCATTTTCATTTATATTTTAAACTAACTCCTACAGGTTTTCAATTATAAACATCAATGGACTCATCGACACAAAGTCTTTAGGTTTAAAATCACGCGTTGAACTCTTTTTCTCTTAGACCGGTTTTGTCCCAAATAGGCTTTTCGGCGCAGTTTTTAATGAGGCAAAAATTGATCGAGCTAACTTAGAACAAGTTAACAGTATCTAAGGCTTCTTTATAATTAACCTCAAATACTGGGGGGCATTACCCTCGAATGACAATGTTGCGAGGAAATTACGTCATGGCATCATGGTCTCGATAGGAAAATTTGTAAGGGCCAAACAGTCATATGAACTCTGCCCGCGTAGTTTGCTAGAGCCCTGGCATAGAACATGTACGCATGTATAATCAATTATAAAGAGAAGTATTTTTCCTCACTGTCACACCTCCTTTTTCGCCCGCGCCCCCGCAAAGGGGCGCGGAAGGGAGTTTTTTCCAATTAAGGGACAATCTAAACGGGATTTATTTATTTATTTCAGAGTCGCCACTTGGGAGATTTATGGTGTCCCAAGTCACCGGTTGAATCCCGAATAGAGGAAAATATTGACTCTGTTTAACAGTCTGCGCACCAGAAATCCGGATAAGGAATTTTGTTAACTCGGGAGAAGGTGTTAGGCATTCCCAAGTTCTGTGGTTCTAGCACGGTCACTCAACTGTCATATTCGACTTGATTATCTGATATAATACATGTTGAACATATGTGTGAATTTTAACTTTTAACCGCTTTTATCATTATTATTATTTTTATCGAGAATTGCAACATCATGAAAATATATCTCGAACCACGTCACATCAATGTACCCGTGGTTATCGACATATTTCGACTCTGTTGAGATTTGAATTTGGGTCACATAAATGTGCACCCGAGTTTAAGAAAATAAATTGTTAAAGGCGCGCCTAAAACGACTAGCATATCATTATTTTGGGGTAAGGCCGTGAAATTTGCTAAACGACCGATCCCGAAGTCTATACAATTATTAACCATTTATTGAGGGCCCCACAACTTATGCGTTTTATTGGGTGAGGCTCATCTCATTTATTTTAACAGGATAATCCTAAAGTGCCTAGATTTTTTCTATTAAATTTGTCTCTAAAAATGAAAGAGAAAAGGTCCTAATTTATTTACATGCTTACGAGTTGTTATAGTTGGGTTCCGAATATGATTCGTAAAATCTGAAAATGATGCAAGCAGGGCAGTCCGTTGCCAATGCGGGCCCAGACCCAACGTGTATGGTACAAAACTGGACCCGGGTCATCTCATTCACATGTTACTACCTAGTTATATTATACTAGGCATGCTCACAGTTTGTCAAATTAAAAAAAAACTTGGCAATCTAATTTTAATCCTAGACCATTTACATGCTGAAATTAACCAATAGTATTTAGCTAAACAATATTCCTACAAGTTCCGAAACGGTCTATTCGTTTAATGAACTAACTGTTGAATGTTTAAGAATAGTCTAAATCAGCTAACATACTTTTTGAGACATGATAATCATCCAACAATAACGAATTAACTAGACAGAGTTACTACACCATTTATTTATTTATTAGGCAATACATAGATAGTTCGTCCGCTAAGCTACCGTCAGATATTCCACTATATATATTAAACAACTACATGATTCTGATTAGAGTAAGCTAAATAATGTATATATACAAATAAAATTCAGAATATAATTAAGGTAAATTCAGAACTTCAACTCTTCATTTCATATTCATGTTTCATGTTTCAGTTTACAGTAATCAGCGTGTCAGTTGTGTACCTGATATTGGAAGCAAAAGAAAAGGAAGATCAGCAGAAATGCAGTAGCATACAACAATAACAACAACACCCAGCAACCAGTAACAACCAGCAACGAAAAACCAGTGACAGATTTTAAAATTAAAAAAAAATCCAGCAAACCAGTGAAGTAGTGACAAACAACCAACCAAACTCAAGGAACAAATCAAACGAAAATCCAGAAACACCAACAACAATCAACGGGCAGAAACAAAGTGAATCTTTTTTAGATTGAAAGACCAGTTAATGTTTAACCATTAAATTCTGACCCCTCTGTATATCCAGTGTATGCAGATTGTATATCAGGTGTATACTACTCTCTCTTTCGAATCTCCTTCGAAATGTTTTCTCAATATTCAGCCAATCCCTTATCCCCTTTCAATATTTTTCGGAATTCTCTCTCTATTTTTCGGAAGTCCCCCTTTTCTCAATCCAACCCCTTTTATTTGTGTCCAGCTCCTCTATTTATTTACCAACTTCCAGCATTTTAAAATTAAATCCCACTATCTTCTACTCATCCCCCTTTAATTTCCCATTACCTAATGTTTTGTCCCCCACTATATTAAACAATGTATTAACACATCACTTATTGTCCCACTACCGCATGCTTTGTCCCCCACTATATTAAAAAATGTATAAATTCCCCACCATTATGTCTTGTCCCCCACTACGTATTATTTTAATATTAATGAATACTTAGTGGACAGAGCACTCCTATTAAATAATTGTTCAATTTTCAATTCCAAGAATACCCCTCTGAAATTACTGAAATTATCATTTTACCCCTGGAAATACTGTCATTTACCATTCTACCCCCATCAGCTATAACCAATTCACCTAATCAATTCTAACCAAAATACAGCAACTATAACCAATTCCTAATCAAATTTCATGAACAAATTTAGGCTAGAAACTCAATATTTTTTTACTGAATAATATTTTTAACAACAAACATACTTTCAGATTCAATAACAGTAACAAATTGAACATAACAAACAAATAGATTCAAATCACTAAACTCAATAATCAATTGAACTTCAAATTAAATCTAACAACATTACAGCCAGCAACTTCTATATTAAACTAAGCAAGAACATAAAACAAACTGAAGAAATAATCAAAAATGATAAACAACGAACAAGAAAAGAATCAAACATATACTGATTTCTGATCCGAGAATATCAAACAAAATACGGCAGAAATGAACTTAAACCAACTAACCGGAAATGAACATCGACGAACTCGAACAGAAAAGCACTTGGTTGACAGCGATTATTCGAACCAAAAACTTGGAACGCACAAAACAAGGCTGCATATTGGGCAATTAGTGAAAGATACATCTGCAAGACTTAAACAAGCCAGCAAAACAGATCATCGAGTTGAAGTCAGTGCTAACAAGAAAATTACAGATGCTAAACTTGCTAAAGATTTTCAAGCTGTATTAAAGGAGTTTCAGAAAGCTCAACGCCTTGTAGCTGAAAGGGAGACAACATATACACCTTTTGTTCCCCAAGCAGTTCAACCTTCTATTTACACAGACGGTGAGATAGATGTTACTTCAGATAAAGGTCCAGAACAGCGATCTCTCCTTGTGGAATCTAGAAGACAAGAGGTTTTGCTTTTGGACAATGAAATTTCCTTTAATGAAGCTATTATAGAGGATGGAGCAGCAGCGGGCTTTTAGGGTGTTCTGGGTATGGAGGTCGACGAGGCAGCGGCAATGGTGGTCTGGGTGGTGTTCATGGTTGAGCTAGGACGAAGAAGAAGAAACAGCAAGGGAGGTCGACGTTCGACGAAAGCAGCAGCATGCTGCTCATTAATGGCGGACCACGGAGGAGGCTGGTTGCTGCTGGTTGGGCGACGAAGCAACTGCCATAACGAAGAAGATGAAGACGGGTTAGCCATGGGACATGAGGGGGAGAAGAAGCAACCATGGGAGCTTGGTCGTCGATGGATGGTCGTAGCAGAAGCGATGGTGGTCGCTTGCTGGTTTTTCCGGCGATGAAGGCGACGAGGATGGGAAAACTCAGAGATGAAGAAGGTGAAGCAGAAAGGGTGGTCGTTTGACGTGAGGATGGAGGGGAAGGGGCAGCCATGGGAGGTGGGGCTTGGAGCCGGAGGAGAAAGAAGAAGAAGAAGAGAGGAGGGGGGCAGGTAGTTTAGTGTTTTAGGGTTTTGTTTTTGCGAAATGAAAGATAGGGAGATAGGGATGTTGGGTCTTTGGGGTTATGGACTGGGTCGACCCGGATCGAAATGGACTGGGTCGTAGGGGAAGGTTGGGTATCTTTGGGCCTGTGGTTTAAAATTGAAGAAAAGGCCCAATCCAGTCTTCTTCTATTTTTGTTCTTTTCTATTTATTCAATTTCCTAATTAATAAAGCTAAAATGCTAATATTAAATTATAAAACTCAAAATTATCTAAAAAAAAACTAATTAACTCATAACAACAATTATCGCACATTTAAATAGCAATTAACGATAAAATCACACAATTTGGATGTTAAATGCTAAAAATGCAACGTGCGTTATTTTTTATGATTTTTTTATTTTTTGAAACAAACTTAATTAAATATTAAATGCAAAGGTGACATATTTTTATATTTTTATTAATTTAAACAAATAAACATGCACAAACAAAAATACAAATAATTATCCAAAAGTGCCACGAAAAATTCAAAAATTGCACACAAAGGAAAATTGTTTTATTTGAATTTTTTTTAGTAATTCTCATATAGGGCAAAAATCACGTGCTTACAGCTGCCCCTCTTTGTCCGAAAACACGAAGAGTTTTCGTGCAAAGATAAAGTGAGCGATTTTTGCCCATCCGAGTACTCCGTGTGAAGCATTTTTTTGAAAAAGATTTAACCGAACCTTTGCTTCAAAGGTTTCCTACATATCCCTGGCTAGAAGGGAATCAGGTTCATGTAGTTCAGAAAGTTTTGGTAGTTGGGACTACCATGAGACTGCAATGTTACTGCTGTTGCATGTTGTTGTTACTGCTTGCCGACCTCCTTATTACATCATGCTGAAAGAAAACAAGAAGCTAGACTAAACTATAGTCTATGAATTACAAAATCTTATCTAGATCTTCAGTCATGCTCTTGTGTCTCTTGTTGCTTTGATGTCTCGGTGACTGCTTATTTCCTTTTCGTGTGCTTCGCATTATTTTTCCATTGACTCTTGAACTTCCTTCCTCTGCTGGGGATTTTTTGTTGTTTCCCGCTGGGGATTTCGGTCGTATTCCTCTGCTTTACTGACTTGAAATGTATTCCTCTGTTATATGGGCGGGCTCCCAACTTCAAAACTTGAAATTTAAAGACAGAAATGTATTCCTTTGTTATATGGGCGGGCTCCCAACTTCAAAACTTGAAATTTAAAGACAGAAATGTATTCCTCTGTTATATGGGCGGGCTCCCAACTTCAACCAACAACTTTGAAAATAAAGCGTCATTCTGTTCTTCAAGGGGGGCTCCTGACCTCAACAACTTTCTTAAGTATTAACACCTCCATTCTCCAGGCGGGCTCCTGACCAATAACATTTTTTTAAAAATAAATCGCCATTCCTTTCTTCAGGCGGGCGAGATTTTAACAATTTCAAAAAATAAATCGACATTCTGTTCTTCAGGGGGGCTCCTAACCTTGACAACAACTGAATATTGATAATCTTAAGAAAACTAAAAATAATGACTCCCTTTTTTCAAATTCAAACTTTTTTTTTCAAATTATCCTGGGAGAAAATTCATCGAACTAGATTTTGATCCTAGGAGAAAATTCATCCGACTAATATTTTGTTATATTATCTTGGGAGAAAAATTCCATCGGACCAAGATTTTGACTCTAGGAGATAAATCGTCAAACTAGGTCCATTTTGTTGTGATCTTAGGAGAAAGATTCATCGGACTAAGATTTGATATCTCAGGAGAAAATTTCATCGGACTAAGATTGTGACTCTAGGAGATAAATCGTCAAACTAAGTCCATTTTGTTGTGATCTTAGGAGAAAGATTCATCGGACTAAGATTTGATATCTCAGGAGAAAATTTCATCAGACTAAGATTGTGACTCTAAGAGATAAATCGTCAAACTAGGTCCATTTTGTTGTGATCTTAGGAGAAAGATTCATCGGACTAAGATTTGATATTTCAGGAGAAAATTTCATCGGACTAAGATTGTGACTCTAGGAGATAAATCGTCAAACTAGGTCCATTTTGTTGTGATCTTAGGAGAAAGTTTTATCGGACTAAGATTTGATATCTCAGGAGAAAATTTCATCAGACTAAGATTGTATCGGGAGGGAAATCCATCAGTAGGACTTTTTATCCTAGGAGGAAAATGTAAAGATCAAAGATTTGAGAAACTTACCTTTGTAATTTCTTCTTTTCTTTTCTTTTTCCCTTGCGCTGCTTTGTTCCTGTTTCAACTCTCAAGCAAAGAAAAATTTATCAGTTTTAAAATGGTAGCCGATTTGTGGCCTTGTTGGGGATGGCTTTCTCCTTTAAAAGCTCGTGTTGTCTTTCCCCGAGACTGCTGGGGATAATGTTGTTGGGGAATTACTTACCTGCTTGCTGGGGATAATACCACTGGGGGAGTCTCCTTTCTTCCCCTCCTTCAAAATTTTTTATTTTTATTTTTATTTTCTCTCAACATTGCTGGGGATAAAAGTGTTATCTTCTTGGGATAACGTTGTTGAGGATAACGCTGCTGGGGAATTTTATCCCTTCAAATAGATGCTTCATTCTTCTGGAAGATGCTTGGGATGATAATGGCTTTTGCTTTTTCTAAACACCAGTTTCATCTCTTTGTTCTGTCCGCTGGGTATATAACTCCTTTTATTAAAATTCGTTATTTTCTTTCTTTGAACACTACTGGGGAAAACAGTGGTTCAAAACCCACTTCCTTTAAGACTGGTGTTATCTTTCTTCCTCCCCATGTGGATACCTGACTTCTAGAAAATTTTCAAAATGAAAAGAAAATTTTCTACCCCAGTTTGATAATCTTCTTTATGGCATGCCTTTCCGCCATCAATGCCATTTCCTTTAAGATTCGACTGTGGTGGTTGGTTGTGATACTCCTACTGGGGATGGCTTTTCCCTTTCTCCTTCCCTGCTTTGCGTTCCAAAAAACTTGTTGGGGATGATATTATTTGTTGGGGATGATCCCTTTCTGCTGGGGATATCCCTATTCTTTTGTGGCATAGCTCGGAAACTGGCATTTCCCCGACCTTTTAGTCTCATATGAATTTCCCAAATCATGCTCATTGCTCTCCGTGTTGTTCTTTCTTGTTTGTCCACGGGCCTTGGCCTTGAGGTTTATAACCTTTGATTTCGGTGAGGATATCCCTCTTGACACTCGTCCATCCTTTTGTCAACTCCCTCTTGATGGGGATATCTTTCTTGACACTGGCATCGCGCTTGTTCCTTGCCGACTATACCACTTGGATGTACTAGTCAGATCTCGTCTTGCATAATTGGAAAGCTGATGGCATATTTTGAAGTCATTTCTCACTTGTTCTGACCAAACAGACTCAACTGGGGAATTTTTCTGTGAAAGGAGAAAGATAAAAAGGAACAGAATAAAAGAAAAAGGAAAAAGATGACTCTTTAACAAGAGAAACTATAAATAAAAACCGATCAAATGCAGATACCGACTCTAATGGTCATGACATGCACATGTGGCCTATCCTCTGTCGTCAATCGTCTTTCATAACTTTCGTCTGGTGATTTCTATCTGATTCTCAATCTTTATTCGACTTGTAGTGCCCGAAGGGTTTTCACTGTCAAGCCTCTCTCATTTTGGTTTTTCTCTCAGCTTTCATCGCCTTATGGTGCCCGTGAAGATTTTCACCGATAAGACTCTCTCATTTGTATCACTTTCCAGCTGGGGATTTGGAGTGTTGCCGATATGACTCTCCCTGCTGGGGATTCTTTTCGGCTATCAATTCATTTCCAGTCCATGATCCTTTTCTCTTTTGGGAATCGGGGTGCTATCCCCGACTTCCGTTTGTATGACTTGGCATCTTTCGAAGACTGGTCAAAAGGTCTTTCTTTGGACCGTAACATGGGGTTTTGGATAGGGCTAGAAAGAAAGGGTATTAGCGGCTCAAAACGAATCAATTTGGGTTCAAAATTTACAACCTTCGGAACCGACTTTCTCTACATCAAGCACAACTTCTGCCCCAGTTTCTTGCTTGGGGATTTTTATTTTTACTTTACACTATGTTACACTATGCATACTATGAACACTATGACCGAGCCGTGAAGCGCCTATGTATCCTCTTTGAGGAATCAGGTCAAACGTAGTTCCCAATTCCTTTGTTTTCTTCTGACTTTCTTTTGTTTTTGTTATCATTTTTTCTTTTCTTTTCTTTTTTTTTTCTCTTTTTTTTGTTGTTGTTGTTTTTGTTGCTTTATTTTCCCTTTTCTTTTTTTCACGTTTTTGTTTCTAACCTTTGCTACTGATTCCGAACGAGGGGTATGAAAGAAAATAAATAAGGCTCAAAAGGGGTAACGAAGGATAAAGTGTTTAGGTAGCAGAACAAAATGCCTTTGTCATTCCAGTCTTCAAAACGTGCCAAGTGCAAACAACACAATTAAATAAAGATTTGTAGCCTCTTCTGATGGTGCCGGACTTGACAATTATATTCACACATTTGCTTTTTCATTTGTCATCTCTAAAGCACCGTTGGGCAACACTCTCACTCTCATTATCATGAACGACCCTCATGTCAATTTGGCGAATCTTGCCTTTAATGGTTTTCTTTATGTTTTTACTTGCCCCAGTTCCACATGACTCGAGCTCCGAATAATCTCAAACCGTCCTTATTTCCTTTAAATGTTCTGATCACCTCTCTAGGGTTTTATGATTAACTTTTAAGATTAGGCCCAAACTGTGTGTGCATGTCATATCACTAGAATCGACGCTGAACAAGGACAAAACAAAAGGATAAAAAGAACTAAACAAAGAAAATGACTGGAAATAATAAAAGGCCGGATTTTGCATTAGACTACCGGTGAAATGGTTTGAATAACAAAACAAACAAAAACAAACTAGAATAAAATCCCGAAACAACCTGGACAAAACTAAACAAACCGCTATGACAAAATGGAAAGATAAGAAAGTTTGACACAAGACAATATCCGGATTACAACCCTAAGAATAATCCGGACAACAGAAATGACAACAAAATAAGCCACCAAAAGCTTCTCTCTTGCTAACCAAGGAATGGAGCGTCCTCCCACTTATCAAACCTGGCATTTTAGCCACTGAGCTTCGCATCAATATTGCCAAGACCATTACCAACTTCAATATCATCAACTTCAGTCAACAAGTTCCCAGTAGGATTCGAGTGCTCCTTGTCATCAGGCATCTTCCCCACAAAGTGTTCATCATGATGTGCAGGTAAAGGATTCTGCGCGATATTGTGGGTGTCACTATCTTGGATCACAATAAGATTTTCCTGGATCATCCTTTCTATTTCTCTTTTCAAATCCTGACAACTTCCAACATTGTGCCCCTGGGCATTGGAATGGTATTCACACCTTTTAGAAGGGTCAAAGCTTCTTGCACGTGGGTCCACATGATTTGGAGGAATAAATGCAATCATGTCGTGATGCTTTAACCTCTCAAATAAGCTTTCATAGGACTCTCTTATTGGTGTAAAATTATCTTTCAACCTTCGTTCCCCTTTAAACCTCTGGCTTGGATGTGGGTTATAGGGCACCTGAAAGTTATGTGGAGGCTTCTGGTGATTTTGTGACGCTCGTGCTCACCTTCTAGGGTGTTTTGGTGGTTGGGCAACATACTGAGGTGGAACAATAGAGTGTTGTGGGTTATGAGGGAGATAATATTGCTCAGGGGATTCATAGAAAACTTAAGGAGGCTGCTCATACCTTCGAGATGTTCTCCTGGGACCTCTTCTTGACCCTGATATCATCATGATTTCTTCAATCTTCTCATTTGTGTCGCAAAAATTATCAGACTCAACCCGGACAGCATGAGTTGCAGCTTTAAAAACTACTTGACTTATAATTTTGCCGGTCTTAAGACCATTCTCTATTATTTCTCCCATTTTGATTGCTTCCGAGAAGGATTTGCCAACTGCGGATATCATGTTCTGAAAGTAATCTGGCTCTTGCGCTTGAAGGAAGACAGTTATTAGCTCGTGGTCATCCATGGGTGGCTTAACTCGAGCTGCTTGCTCTCTCCATTTAATGGCATATTCCCTGAAACTTTCACTTGGTTTCTTCTTCAGGTTTGAAAGGGAAATGCGGTCTGGGGCAATGTCGATGCTGTATTGGAACTGTTTGACAAATGCTTGTGCCATGTCGTCCCAGACATACCAGCGAGACGTGTCTTGATCCATAAACCATTCGGAAGCTACTCCCGTAAGGCTTTCCACAAAATAAGCCATCAACAATTCTTCATTTCTTCCCGCACCTCTCAGTTGATTGCAATACCTTTTCAGGTGGGCAATGGGATCTCCATGTCCATCGTACTTTTCAAATTTGGGAGTCTTGAAACCAGGCGGCAAGTGGACATCGAGGAACATACATAGATCTTTGAAGGCAACACTCTTTTGACCAGACAACCCTTGCCTGGTTTTCAACCATTGTTCTAAGCTTTTCACTCTTTGGGTCATTTCTTCTTGTACCATCTTTCGGGCAGGCTCTTCAATCTTTACAGGAAGATCAAACGAGTACGAGTGGTACTCAGGAGAGTGGTACTGCTCTTGTTGTGTCGCAAATTGTGACTCATGATGAGGCTGTCCTTGCCCACTGGCCCATGCTTGACACACTTCGGTCATTTGCTGTTTCAGTATTCTATTTTTCTCCGGCATAGTAGACTCTTGTTGAACCCTCTGACCCCGAGTCTCTTGAGCATTTGTAACAACTTCGATGTCAGTTATCATTTTCCTTGAATCTTGTGTTTCCATCTTACCACAAACTGACCAACTCAACTTTCTTCACAATTCAAAACAAAACATGTTAGAATGGACTCAGTCGGTTCTTATTACTAACAACATCTTTTTCTTTTTTCGATTTTTTTTCCCGATTTTTTCATTTTTTTGTTGTGGTTGAATCTTATGGAGATTGCCTATGTATCATGACCCCGCATGAATCAGACCTTGCGTAGTTCGGACACATAAAAGGTAAACAACAATAAAACATTTTTGGAATTATTTAAAGACGAACAACAGGCTCGAAAGTCAAACGGCCCACATTCTCTAATCCAAAGAAATACAAACTCAAGCAAAATAAAATGACAGATTCCTTCCCCTATATGCCGATTTTGACCAAACAGATGTTTTTGCAAATGTGGCCCCTTCCCAATTTCACATGAATTTTGAGACCGGGAAGATTATTTCATGACATTTCACAAACTTGTCCGTTCTTTTACGAAAATAGCCTTTTGAAAACTGAAAGATACTTCTAAGGCTATCTCGGCAAGAACAGTTTAAGACATCACCGAAGCCGGGCCGGCTTATTTTAACTAAAAACCAAACGGTATTCACTTGACCACTGACTATTTTCTTGTTTTTCAAATAATAAAAGACCTAGTTTTGCAAACACGACCTTTCAGCACTTCGGAGACGAAAATTTTAAGGTTGTGCGGGATAACTGGTCGCAACCCAAAAGAATGACCAAAGATAGTCGTTTACGCAAAATCAGCCTTCCGGCGTCCCGTTTGAGAACATTCGGCTATTTTTGACAAAAATAGCATCACTAGACTTATTTATGACTCTTTCTCTTGTTTTTCAAAATAGGAAACCCGATATAGCAAACACGGCCTTTCAACGCCTCGGGGACGTAAATTTTTAAGGTTGTGTGGGTCAATAGGTCAAAATCTAAAAAAATGACCCCAAAAGTGGTTGTTTATGCAAAGTCAGCCTTCCAACGTCCCTTTCGGGAACATTCGGCTATGTATTGACAAAACAGCGTCACCCGACATATTTATGACCTTTTCTTGTTTTTCAAAATAGAAAACTCAATATTGCAAACACGGCCTTTCAGTGCCTCGGGGACGAAGATTTTTAAGGTTGTGTGGGTCAACTAGACAAAATCTAAAAAATGACCCAAAGGTGGCTGTTTATGCAAAGTCAGCCTTCCGGCGTCCCTTTCGGGAACATTCGGCAATGTTTTGACAAAACAGCGTCATCTGACTTCTTTATGATGAAATTAAAATTTGACATATTTTTTGGCTATTTTAGCAAAAGGGGAGGTTGGACCTAAATAGGGCTGCCTACGTATCTCACATCCGGTGAGAATCAAACCAGCGTAGTTCGCCAAATTAACTGAACTATTTTAAAATAGGACTTTTTTTTTTCATTTTTGGTAGCAAATAACAAAACCACTTTCAAAGCACGACTCTTTTTATTTTCATTTTTGGCAAATAAAAAAAAACTATTTTAAGAATAAGGCTCTTTTTCATTTTCATTTTTCATGGCAAGACAAACTATTTTCCTTTTCTATTTTTGAAAACAAGACAGAACAACGACTCTTTTTTGTCTATTTTCCTTTGCTTTTAGTAAAACAAACTAATAAAACATATTTTTTTTTTCATTTTCTCAAAACTTCGACAGAATTTCGACAGTATTTGGGCATTGGGTTTTTCAAAAATAAACAATTAACTCCCTAACCGCTATTTCTCTTTTTTTTTTCTTTTCCTCAATTTCACAATATTCCTGATATTCAAAATCCGGTCAGCATACGGGCGCGAGACAAATAAATGCACGAAAAACAAATAGGATGCATCAGGATGGTCTTTTCATTTCAGGTTGCTAGTCCTAGACGGACTCAACCCCTGTGTTGAGTCCCCTTAGTCAAATGCAACGTGATGCAAATAAGCGTTCCTACTAGGGATCCGCCATAAAGTCACGTTATTCTATGTTCAAAACCTGGGTCGGTGTTCTAGACAGTGTACCCGAGCGGACAACTCGAGCCGAGGATGGGAACTGCGTACCGGTAACCAAAAGATCATCCGATTTTGCAACTTCTCCGAATCCTCGTTCTATTTTGGAATAGGACACTAACAGAAAGAAGTCACGACCAGCGTGCACTCCTCAAGAGAGAGAAAAGAGGGATTTCGTAGCAGTTTTATATACAGTTCAGATAATATCAAAGCGGTAAGAGTAACATTTTGCACATTTAGGCTAAAACATGTAATAAAATCAGATAATAAATGAAGCCAAATAATAACAATTATTCTAAGCTTGAATTTTTGAACCCTGAACCAGAGATTCTGTGTTACCTCCCCGGTAGTTATTCAGTCCCCTAAGTCAAATGCAACATGATGCAACTAAACGTTCCTACTAGGGATCCTGCATGAAGTCAAGTTATTCTAGGTTCAACTTGGGTATATGTTCTAGACAGTGTACCCGAGCGGACAACTCGAGTTGAGGAAGGAGCTCCTTTCCGGGAACCAAAAGGCCAGCCGCCTTAGAAACTTTCCGAGCCTCTTTTATTTCAGGGTATGACACTAACAAAATAGGGAGTCTCAACTAGTAAGCACATCCCCGGAGGTAAGAAGAGAAGGGTTTCGGCACAGTTTATATACAATTCAGATAATATCAAAGCGGTAAAAGCAACATTTAGCACATTGGGCCGAAACATGTAACAAAATCAGATAAAACCAAATATAACAATTTATCTAAGCTCGAATTTCTAACCCTGAACCAGTGGTTCTAAGATAATTCCCCAGCAGAGTCGCCAGAACTGTCATACCTCCTTTTTCGCCCCCGCCCCCGCAAAGGGGCGCGGAAGGGAGTTTTTTCCAATTAAGGGACAATCGAAACGGGATTTATTTATTTATTTCAGAGTCGCCACTTGGGAGATTTATGGTGTCCCAAGTCACCGGTTGAATCCCGAATCGAGGAAAATATTGACTCTGTTTAACAGTTTGCGCACCAGAAATCCGGATAAGGAATTCTGTTAACTCGGGAGAAGGTGTTAGGCATTCCCGAGTTCCGTGGTTCTAGCACGGTCACTCAACTGTCATATTCGGCTTGATTATCTGATATAATACATGTTGAACATATGTGCGAATTTTAACTTTTAACCACTTTTATTATTATTATTATTTTTATCGAGAATTGCAACATCATGAAAATATATCTCGAACCACGTCACATCAATGTACCCGTGGTTATCGACATATTTTGACTCTGTTGAGATTTGGATTTGGGTCACATAAATGTGCACCCGAGTTTAAGAAAATAAATTGTTAAAGGCGCGCTTAAAGCGACTAGCGTATCATTATTTTGGGGTAGGACCGTGAAATTTGCTAAACGACCGATCCCGAAGTCTATATAATTATTAACCATTTATTGAGGGCCCCACAACTTATGCGTTTTATTGGTGAGGCTCATCTCATTTATTTTAACAGGATAATCCTAAAGTGCCTACATTTTTCTATTAAATTTGTCTCTAAAAATGAAAGAGAAAAGGTCCTAATTTATTTACATGCTTACGAGTTGTTATAGTTGGGTTCCGAATATGATTCGTAAAATCTGAAAATGATGCAAGCAGGGCAGTCCGTTGCCAATGCGGGCCCAGACCCAACGTGTATGGTACAAAACTGGACCCGGGCCATCTCATTCACATGTTACTACCTATTTACATTATACTAGGCATGCTCACAGTTTGTCAAATTAAAAAAAAAAACTTGGCAATCTAATTTTAATCCTAGACCATTTACATGCTGAAATTAACCAATAGTATTTAGCTAAACAATATTCCTACAAGTTCCGAAACGGTCTATTCGTTTAATGAACTAACTGTTGAATGTTTAAGAATAGTCTAAATCAGCTAACATGCTTTTTGAGACATGATAATCATCCAACAATAACGAATTAACTAAACAGAGTTACTACACCATTTATTTATTTTTTAGGCAATACATAGATAGTTCGTCCGCTAAGCTACCGTCAGATGTTCCACCATATATATTAAACAACTACATGGTTCTGATTAGAGTAAACTAAATAATGTATATATACAAATAAAATTCAGAATATAATTAAGATAAATTCAGAACTTCAACTCTTCATTTCATATTCATGCTTCATGTTTCAGTTTACAGTAACCAGCGTGTTAGTTGTGTACCTGATATTGGAAGCAAAAGAAAAGGAAGATCAGCAGAAATGTAGTAGCATACAACAACAACAACACCCAGCAACCAGTAACAACCAGCAACGAGAAACCAGTGACAGATTTTAAAATCAAAAAAAAAAATCCAGCAAACAAGTGAAGTAGTGGCAAACAACCAACCAAACTCAAGGAACAAATCAAAAGAAAATCCAGAAACACCAACAACAATCAACGGGCAGAAACAAAGTGAATCTTTTTTAGATTGAAAGACCAGTTAATGTTTAACCCTTAAATTCTGACCCCTCTGTATATCCAGTGTATGCAGATTGTATATCAGATGTATACTACTCTCTCTTTCGAATCTCCTTCGAAATGTTTTCTCAATATTCAGCCCATCCCTTATCCCCTTTAAATATTTTTCGGAATTCTCTCTCTATTTTTCGGAAGTCCCCCCTTTCTCAATCCAGCCCCTTTTATTTGTGTCCAGCTCCTCTATTTATTTACCAACTTCCAGCATTTAAAATTAAATCCCACTATCTTCTACTCATCCCCCTTTAATTTCCCACTACCTAATGTTTTGTCCCCCACTATATTAAACAATGTATTAACACATCACTTATTGCCCCACTACCGCATGCTTTGTCCCCCACTATATTAAACAATGTATAAATTCCCCACCATTATATTTTGTCCCCCACTACGTATTATTTTAATATTATTTAAATATTATTGAATACTTAGTGGACAGAGCACTCCTATTAAATAATTGTTCAAATTTTCAATTCCAAGAATACCCCTCTGAAATTACTGAAATTACCATTTTACCCCTGGAAATACTGCCATTTACCATTCTACCCCCATCAGCTATAACCAATTCACCTAATCAATTCTAACCAAAATACAGCAGCTTATAACCAATTCCTAATCAAATTTCATGAACAAATTTAGGCTAGAAACTCAATATTTTTTGACTGAACAATATTTTTAACAACATACATACTTTCAGATTCAATAACAGTAACAAATTGAACATAACAAACAAATAGATTCAAATCACTAAACTCAATAATCAATTGAACTTCAAATTAAATCTAACAACATTACAACCAACAACTTCTATATTAAACTAAGCAAGAACATAAAACAAACTGAAGAAATAATAAAAAATGATAAACAACGAACAAGAAAAGAATCAAACATATACTGATTTCAGATCCGAGAAGATCAAACAAAATACGGACAGAAATGAACTTAAACCAACTAACCGGAAATGAACATCGACGAACTCGAACAGAAAAGCACTTGGTTGACAGCGATAATTCGAACCAAAAACTTGGAACGCACAAAACAAGGCTGCATATTGGGCAATTAGTGAAAGATACATCTGCAAGACTTAAACAAGCCAGCGAAACAGATCATCGAGTTGAAGTCAGTGCTAGCAAGAAAATTACAGATGCTAAACTTGCTAAAGATTTTCAAGCTGTATTAAAGGAGTTACAGAAAGCTCAATGCCTTGCAGCTGAAAGGGAGACAGCATATACACCTTTTGTTCCCCAAGCAGTTCAACATTCTATTTACACGGACGGTGAGATAGATGTTACTTCAGATAAAGGTCCAGAACAGCGATCTCTCCTTGTGGAATCTAGAAGACAGGAGGTTTTGCTTTTGGACAATGAAATTTCCTTTAATGAAGCTATTATAGAGGATGGAGCAGCAGTGGGCTTTTAGGGTGTTCTGGGTATGGAGGTCGACGAGGCAGTGGCAATGGTGGTTTGGGTGGTGTTCATTGTTGAGTTGGGATGAAGAAGAAGAAACAGCAAGGGTGGTCGACGCTCGACGAAAGTAGCAGCATGCTGCTCATTAATGGCGGACCACGGATGAGTCTGGTTGCTGCTGGTTGGGCGACGAAGCAACTGCCATGACAAAGAAGATAAAGACGAAGAAGATGAAGACGGGGTAGCCATGGGACGTGAGGGGGAGCAGAAGCAGCCATGGGAGCTTGGTCGTCGATGGATGGTCGTAGCAGAAGCGATGGTGGTCGCTTGCTGGTTTTTCCGGCGATGGAGGCGACAAGGATGGCAAAACTCAGAGATGAAGGGGGTGAAGCAGAAAGGGTGGTCGTTTGACGTGAGGATGGAGGGGAAGGGGCAGCCATGGGAGGTGGGGCTTAGAGCAGGAGGAGAAAGAAGAAGAAGAGAGGGGGGTAGTTTAGTGTTTTAGGGTTTTGTTTTTGTGAAATGAAAGATAGGGAGATAGGGGTGTTGGGTCTTTTAGGTTATGGACTGGGTCGACCCGGGTCGAAATGGACCGGGTCGTAGGGGAAGGTTGGGTATCTTTGGGCCTGTGGTTTAAAATTGAAGAAAAGGCCCAATCCGGTCTTCTTCTATTTTTGTTCTTTTCTATTTATTCAATTTCCTAATTAATAAAGCTAAAATGCTAAGATTAAATTATAAAACTCAAAATTATCTAAAAAAACTAATTAACTTCTAACAACAATTATCGCACATTTAAATAGCAATTAACGATAAAATCACACAATTCGGATGTTAAATGCTAAAAATGCAACGTACGTTATTTTTTATGATTTTTTTATTTTGTGAAACAAACTTAATTAAATATTAAATGCAAACGCGACATATTTTTATATTTTTATTAATTTAAACAAATAAACATGCACAGACAAAAATACAAATAATTATCCAAAAGTGCCACGAAAAATTCAAAAATTGCACACAAAGAAAAATTGTTTTATTTGAATTTTTTGGGAGTAATTCTCATATAGGACAAAAATCATGTGCTTACACTCACGCTCGGGGACTACCGTCCAAAAAATAAACAAGATCTAATCATTAAAACTTCGAAATCATAAGACCTTTTAGGCAACTCTCGATCTTTATAGGCCACGGCCACCCCACTCGGGGACTGACACTTCGGGTAAGCTCGAAGCAAAATGGGAAAATAAGCCTAAGGGTCAAAACCCGGACTAAAGAGGCTATAGTCAAATTAATACAGTTTGAAGATGTCTGAATTTTGTAACAAAACATGCCTTCGAATTCTTTCATAAACCGGTTAAAAGGGATACCCCTGACAAAGTCATAAAAGGCTTTGATTATATCAAACCTCGAAAACTCTAATGAGTACAAAGTTGTTTGAACTCTCAAACAAACTCCTTATTTCATGCCAAGGCATTGCAACCTTTGTAAACACGAATGCTAAACAAAGGAAAAACTTTGAAAGTCGAAAAGGGTAGAAAAGCTTTATATATATAATTAAATGATCGTTTTATAAAGGCCAGAACGGCCAAATAAAAAATTTACAAATGCCCAAGAGCTACTTTCACTTCGAGTTCGAGAGATCCTTCTCACTCGACTAGAAATCTTACGGGCTACCTAATTCTCAGTTCGAGCATGTTCTTACTCGATCATTAAGCTTAAGGGCTACATAAACTCAAGTTCGAGTTATCATTCGGAGTCCATCAATTAGAAAAGGTCGAAGGCAAGGCTTATTGTCTCCCCTGACCTTCCTCAAACCTTAGACCCTCGAACACAACTTCATGATCTTATAGTGAGGCATTCTGACCCTTACATGAAATAACAAAAAAGGCAGCAGATTCATAAACCATGGAAAGGAAGAAGTTTTATATATTCATCAAAAACTTTTTACAAAGGCAACATGGACCGATGGAAATTCTTTACAAAGTCCGAAACGACCTTAACAAAAAGTCAAAAAAACTATCTAAAAGCTTAAGTAACCTGGTCATCTCCGGGAGAGGCACCTCCGCCCTCGGGGTCATCTTCGCTTTCGGATCCGCTCAAGCTCCCAGACTCGTCATCATCATCGGGGTAAGCTAACCTTCAGGCTTCATCTTCAAGCTCGGTAGCACTCTCAATCTCGGTTGTGAGATCAAATCCTTAAGCATTGATTTCCTCTAGGGACTCCCTTCGAGATTAACACTTGGCGTGCTTGGCGATTTTCTCAGCTTCGGCATAAGCCCAGTAAATAGCCACCACTGCATCAGCATCAATCTTGGTTGCCTTAACTTTGGATTTGGCCGCTTCAAGCTCCGCGACCAGACTCTCCCGAGCAAAAACCTCTAAACCCAACTAGGACTGGAGCTTGCCCGCGCCAAGATTTCTTCTTTCATACCCTAGAGCTGGTTTTCAGCCTAGGCCAAATAGGCCCGAGCAGTCTCCTTCTCTGAGGCCAGGCGGTCCATTTTCTCCCTCCAGCCTTTGGCCTCAATTTTTAGTACATCATCCTCTTCACGGAGTTTCCTGATCACATTGAGCTTTTGTTGGACCTGCTGGTTCGAACCATTAGATACCACGCCCAAATAACCATCACTAACTTTAAATATTCTTCTTACCTGCTCGACCAGTTCGACATGATTTTTCTGAGCCGTTTCCAGCTTAGCACGGAGGCATGTAGCTTCCCCGTCCCTTTGATCGCTTTAGAAGCTTGAAGGCATCCTTCTCCTCAGTCAACCCTTGGATCTCAGCCTCATAACGGCTTAGTTCCCTTAGGAATCGGAGGAAAGCCTCATGATAAAGCACCGAAGCTTGCAGACATAGAAAGGAAAGTTATACGAAGGGAGGAAAATCTAAGTATGAAAATTGATAGGTAAATTAGGGATTACCCAGTTTAGAGCCTATTGGGTGATGTGTGGCTATAATTCATGGTTTTTGCACATTATACGCTTTGCGTTTTACATGCTTTAATAAATTACACTTTGTTTGAGCGTAATGGAGTCTATTTTATGTGTAGGTGCATCAAAAATGAAAGTGGAGCTAAAAGGATGCTTAAACGTCGAAAGTGCGCCCGAGAACGGTGAAAAGAAGAAGACGGGCAAAAGCCAGCTCGACCAGGCTTTAGCCTGGAAAGTCCAGCTTAAAGTCAGGCCCAATCAAGCGTTATCCTGGCGACACTAGCTTAAAGCCCGACTGAGGCTGGCGTTAGCCAGGCGATGCCAGGCCTAAGGCTAGGCCCAGTCCGAGTTTTGAAGGTTTTAATTGTTTCCCGGATTGACTAGGAGTTTACCTACACATTTAGGGCTTGTCCCAAACATATAAATAGAACCAAAAATGTCACTTTGAAAGACTTTTGCAACCATAGGCAAGAATAGCTCGTGGAACACTACTTGGGAGTTGGAATCTTTGATTTCTACATCTCTTTATCCTTACTCTGTAATTTAATTATGCAAATTACTTTGGATATTATTACTATGAGTATGTGTAGCTAAACTTATAATCTAGGGATTTGATGGAACCTGTTGAAAGATGATTTTCTCGTTATGTTAATAAAGATTTGCCATAGTATTATCTCTATTTGTTCAACTAAATACTTATTGTTGTTGATTGAAGGGCCCTCAATTAGCTGTTCCTATTTAGTGTGCATTACTCGGGAGAGAGTGCATATTTAGGTAGTTATTGAACATCATCACTCCTAACATATATGAAGGATCAATACGAAGGGTTTAAAGGTGAGATTAGGGATAACAAAACCTTGGGTGCGATCTAAGTGAGATGTACTTAAAGCTAGCTAGCGTAATTCGGGAAAATATGTCTAGTATATTGTTGCAATTACTCGGGAGAGAGATACGACAATCATAGTGCTCATGATCGATAGAGATGACTTAGACAAATTTAAGGAAACATAGCAGAAAGGATTCCAACAATAGGGGAAATCAGAACCTTAGATCATTCCAATTCTTGTCTACAACCCGTTAGTAGTTAGTTCTTAATTATTGCATTTTTATTACGTAATACTTATTCAGTAAAGATCCAATACTACTTAAATATCTTCTATGATTGAATACGTGAATTTGTGTAAGTCCAATAGTTGTGATTGTAGGTTAATTCCGTGTGGGATTTGACTCCGGACTTGTTAGCTGGAATATATTTGCAGCGATCGGTTTGTCCTTTTTATAAGACTTAGTTGGGCGTGATCAAATTTTGGCACTGTTGCCGGGGAATTAACAGTGTTATTAATTATAGTTAAAATAAGGGCAAAAATTCTTAGTGTAGTCAATTTTCTTCAATTTAAACTGAATACATTGAAATTTTAATGTTTGTAGTCTTGGGTGTTACAGGTGCATAGAAACTCCTCAAGAACTAGTGATTTGTTTGAAGCATTATCAGATCCTGAGAAAGTTTTCAAGGCATTGAATCATGCAAACAAGAAATTAAACTACAATAGAACTCAACAGAACAAATTGAACCAGACATGGGAGACGAAGTAAACAACAGAAATAATGAGGATGACACGATCAATCAGGGTGTAGTACTGCTTGTGCCAGAAGCATCATTGTACGATTGGGCACAACCCACCACTGACAACTTAGCAACTACAATTGTAGTCCCTCAGATACAAGCAGAATCATTCCAAATCACAAATAACATGCTACATTTGCTATAGGATAAGGGACTGTTCTCGGGGTCATACGTTGAAGATCCTCAGCAACATAGGAAGAATTTTTTGTCAATCTGTGCCACGCAGAGGCAACATAACATGACACCGAAAGCAGTATGACAATTGTTGTTTCCATTCTCAA
Organism: Nicotiana sylvestris; assembly: GCF_000393655.2. Lineage (NCBI taxonomy): Eukaryota > Viridiplantae > Streptophyta > Magnoliopsida > Solanales > Solanaceae > Nicotiana > Nicotiana sylvestris. Next base: position 7,987,468 of record NC_091066.1, read on the forward strand.
TGACGGGAGTGTCTCGGACTTGGCTTAATTCACTCCTCATAAACTCCATCACTACTTGGGAGGAATTAGCCAAGCAATTTGTGAACAAATTTCACCCACCCAACAAGACTGATCAATAAATTGATGAGATATTGAGCTTCAGACAGAAACCAACAAAGACATTACAAGAAACATGGGAGATGTTGAAGGGTCTGCTGGTTACATGTCCACATCATGGTATTCCAAAGCAAATGTTGGAGCAGAGGTTTTACATAGGTTTGGCATATAGCTTGAAAGCCAATGTTGATGTTTCAGCGGGTGGAGCATTTTTAGCAAAACATTCATAGAAAGCAAGATCCTACTTGACAAGATGGCACAAAACTCAGGATGGACAACAAAAAATGCTCCAATAACTCTTGTGGTTCACTTAGTGGCTTTAGACCCGACTAACTCAATAGCTGAAAATATGGCCACTCTACTGACATAAATGAGCATCCTCACCAAAAAAGTTGATGAATCAGGCTAGAAGCACCATGTACACATAGTTGATGCAACTAATGGGGGTTATGTACATCATGCATTAATCAACCATATGTCTGCTCGTGGAGTGCGGAAGGTGATAACCAATAATATCAGGAGAACATGAATTATGTGGCCAACTATGGGGGATAGAGCCCAAGTGGTAAGAATTAGGGTCAGCGGAATCAACAATATAGACCAGCTCTACAGTAGCACAACAACAACAACAAAAATCTTAGGGGATAGCGACCATAGGACCAAGTAGTGCCTTACCAAAGGCAACAGGGTTATAACCAGCAAACGAAACAGCAGGCTTATCAACAATCTCAATAACAACAGACTGTAAGACATGAAGATGGGTTTGCTAAACTTGAGGGAATGATGCAACAAGTGATTGGGTCCACAGGAAAACTAACTGACAGAGTAGACTCACATGAATCAACGATAAAGAATATTGAGATCCAGTTATGCCATATTTTGATGGCTTTAAATAATCGCCCCCATAGGATGTTACCTGCAGACACACAAATTAATCCAAAAGAGTAGGTCCCGAAGCAGCTTATGGTAGTGATCTCCGAAATGGTAGAGATCTAGATCGGGAGCAAGAAATTTCTCGCGAAAGCAGACCGACTGAGACACTGGTGCCAGTATCCATTGAGATAGATGATTCAGTAGGGTTAACTGAGGTGACCGTACAACATTCACAAAATAATGCTAACAAAGAAAAAGAGTTGTGAAAGAGACTGAGGTTGTACCGGAACCGATAGTAGAAGCAGTGCCCGAACAAGAAAAAAATCAAAATCACAGGGAAGAAGCGACCTCCAGCACCATTCCCATAATGATTGGCGAAGTATCAAAAAGATGAGTAGTACAAGAAATTCTTGGAGATGTTGAAACAAATTCAGGTAAACATTCTATTGATTGAAGCTTTAAAGGAGATGCCTGGTTATGCGAAAATTATGAAGGACTTGATGTCCCGCAAGTTCAACTTTCAAGACTTGCCCACGGTTACACTGACTCAGACCTGCAGTGTTGTTGTGACGAGACCCATAGCTGAGAAGTTGTCTGACCCAAGGAGTTTCACAATCCTTTGCACAATAGGCAACTATGCATTTGCTAAGGCACTGTGTGATCTCGAGCAAGCATAAACCTTATGTCCCTGGCTATCTACAAAAGGCTAGGCATTGGAAGAGCTAGACCCACGTCTATGTTACTACAGCTGGCTGACCGAACAGTGAAGAGACCCTCTAGTATTCTTGATGTTGTATTAGTATAGGTTGGGAAGTTTGTGTTCCCAGCAGATTTTGTTATTCTCGATTGTCGGGTTGACGAGGAAATTCCCATAATTTTGGGAAGAACATTCTTGGCTATTGGGAGAGCTTTAATTGATTGTGAAATTGGAGAGCTCAAAATGAGATTAAACGATGAAGAGATAACATTTAACGTGCGGCGACCGAGTGAATTTGCTAATTACTCTCTAGTAGATGCCGTGGATGTTGTTTTGGAGGAGAAAGATGAGGCATTAAAGATCCTCTAGCAGACTATCTCATGAACTTAGATGAAGCCAATGGAGAAGATTTGGCAGAGTGGGTACTTGCTCTTGAAGGTCAAGGTTTTTGGAGAAGAGAGCTCAAATTTGAGCCTTTACACTTAAAGGAAAGAAAAACTCCTCTAGCTAAGCCATCGATAGAAGATCCAGCAATGTTGGAACTGAAGCCACTGCCATCTCATCTCAGGTATGCATTCTTAGGACCTAACTCAACTTTACCTGTTATTATCTCATCTAGTCTGTTAGATGTGCAGGCAGAACAGCTTTTTCAGGTACTGACTGAGTGCAAGACTGCAATTAGGTGGACCATTGCAGACATTAAGGGGATCATCCCGACCTTCTATATGCATAAGATTTTACTAAAAGAGGGGCACAAACCTCTAGAGAATATCAAAGAAGGCTGAACCCCAACAAGAAAGAAGTGGTGAAGAAAGAAGTGATTAAGTGGTTAGATGTCAGAATCATATTCCCCATCTCTGATAGCAACTGGGTCAGCGCAGTTTAGTGTGTGCCAAAAAAGGGAGGTATGACGGTAATGAAAAATGAGAAGAACGAATTGATCTCTACACGAACAGTCACAGGTTGGAGAATCTGTATGAATTATAGGAAGTTGAACTTGGCTACCAGGAAAGACCATTTCCCACTGCTATTCATTGATCAGATGCTAGATAGATTGGCAGAGAGGTCTCACTTTTGCTTTCTGGATGGGTACTCGGGGTATAATCAAATTTTTATTGCCCGAGAGGATAGAGAGAAAACGTCGTTCACCTGCCCTTATGGTATCTAAGCCTTTCGAAGAATGTCGTTTGGCCTATGCAACGCACCCTCCAAATTCCAAATGTGCATGATGGCCATCTTCACAGATATGGTAGAGGAAATAATGGAGGTTTTCACGGATGACTTCTCAGTGGTGGGGAATTCATTCAATGACTGCCTTATAAACTTGAGAAGAGTATTAAAGAGGTGTATCGAGACGAATCTGGTACTAAACTGGGAAAAGTGCCATTTTATGGTACATGAAGGTATAGTCTTGGGGCACCTAATGTCAAGTAAGGGCATTGAGGTGGATCATATAAAGGTTGATGTGATAGAAAAGCTTCCACCACCCATTTTCATCAAAGCAATCAGAAGTTTCCTTGGGCACGCCGGTTTTTGTAGGAGATTTATAAAAGATTTTTCCAAAATTGCTAACCCCTTGGGTAAATTGCTTGAAAATGGTCACCCTTTTGTGTTTTCTGATGATTGCATGGTAGCTTTTGAGGAATTAAAGAAGAGATTAGTAACAACACCTATCATAGTTGCCCCCAACTGGGAGCAACCATTTGAGTTGATGTCTGATGCGAGTGACTATGTTGTGGGAGCAATTCTTGGGCAGCGAAAAGATAAAGTCATGCATCCAATATACTGCGCAAGTAGAACGCTGAGTGGAGCCTAGCTAAATTTACATTGTGACCGAGAAAGAGATGTTGGCAGTGGTATTCGCATTTGACAAGTTCAGGTCATACCTGATAGGTTCAAAGGTAATTGTTTATACTGACCATACTGTTCTAAGGTACTTAATCGAGAAGAAGGATTCAAAATCACGCCTGATTTGATGGGTGCTACTTCTACAAGAATTTGATTTGGAAATCCGTGACCGAAAGGGAACGGAGAACCAAGTAGCTGATTATTTGTCTAGGCTAGAAGGAGCTGAGAAGAAGATTGAGGTAGAAGAGATTCTGGAAAATTTCCCAGATGAACAACTACTAGCCACGAGTCTCAAGGAAGCGCCATGGTATGCAGACATTGTAAATTACCTGGCGAGTGGTATTGTTCCTTATGACCTTTCCTCTGTTCAAAAGAAAATGTTCTTTCATGATTGTCGCATGTATTATTGGGATGAGCCTTATCTGTTCAGGATTTGTATTGATAACATGATCCGGAGATGTATCCCCGAAATAGACCAGTCTTTTATTTTGCAGGCATGTCACGCGTCACCATATGGCGGGCACTTCGGGAGAGTAAGAACAGTTGCGAAAGTCTTGGAGATGGGCTTCTATTGGCTAACACTGTTCAAAGATGCACATTTATGGATAAAGGGGTGTGATGAATGCCAACGAACCGGGAATATTTCCCGCCGGCATGAGATGCCTATGAACCCAATTCAGGAGGTAGACGTGTTTGGTGTATGAGGGATCGATTTCATGGGGCCTTTCATCAGCTCATATGGCAACAAGTACATACTCGTCACTGTGGACTACGTGTCTAAATGGGTGGAAGCTGCGACACTCCCTACAAATGATGCAAAGGGGGTAATTAGTTTTTTGAGAAAGAACCTATTCGCCCGATTTGGCACTCCAAGGGCAATAATCAGTGACGGAGGCACTCACTTTTGTAATCGAGCCTTTGCGAAGTTGTTAGAGAAGTATGATGTACGCCACAAGGTGGCCACCCCATATCATCCACAAACAAGCGGGCAAGTGGAAGTCTCAAACAGAGAAATAAAGAGTATGTTGACTAAGATTGTGAATGCTACTAGAACATGTTGGGCGAAGAAGTTATATGATGCACTTTGGGCTTATCGATCCGCTTTCAAAACTCTAATCAGCATGTCACCATACAAGTTGGTGTTTGGGAAGGCGTGTCATTTACCGGTAGAGTTGGAGCATAGAGCTTGGTGGGCGTTGAGACAATTGAATCTTGATATTGAAACTGCGGGAACAAGTAGAGTAACGAAGTTGCACGAACTTGATGAGTTCAAATATCACGCTTTTGAGAGTACAAGATTATACAGGGAGAGAATAAAGATGATACATGATAGAAATATTATTGAACGGAATTTTAAACCCGGAGATACGGTATTGCTATACAACTCAAGCTAAGGTTATTTCCGGGCAAATTGAAATCACAATGGTCAGGGCCTTTTCATGTGGTTAAAATTTACCCCACTAGTGCCGTAGAGATTACTGTGAATAATGACTCTTGCACGTTCAGAGTTAATGGGCACAGATTAAAACATTATGTGGCCATGGATGAAGCAAAGGTAGTGTTAGTGATCCATTTGATCGAGCCTCCAATGTTGAGCCTATTATAAATGCGCTTATCTGTGTTGTGCCGCGATGTTAAATTAGGCGCTTCATGGGAGGGAACTCATTCATCTATTGTATTCATCGTGTCACGACGTTAACTAAGGTGCTTGTTGGGAGGCAACCCAATTCATAGTTGATTTTCAGTGTAGTTAGAATTTTTGTTTTTGTTTTTAGATACTAACAAGTTTGCAGATGAGTTTGGGCGAGTCGAGCAAGGTTTAAACGTCATGCGAAGTTAGGAAAATGCCAGGGTCAGCCAGGCTTTAGGCTGGCGTTGCCTAGCTAAAGTCAAGGTTAGCCAAGCATTAGGCTGGCGTCGTCTGGATAAAACCAGGGTCAGCCAGGCCTTAGGCTGGCGACACCTGGCTAACACCAGGGTCAGCCAGGCCTTAGGCTGGCGACGCCTGACCAATGCCATGTAGGTATTTTTTGCTCTTTTTAAGTTATTTCTTCTTATTTTGGTCGAAACAAACCTCACAAACATGCCATCACTCAATGAACACTCTACAAAGCAAACCCTAACCTCACTTCAACCAACATACACCAAGCTCTACAAGAAATTTCACAAGAACACAAACACATTGCACAAATTGCTTGTTCACCCACACACAATCTCCATCCACATAGAGGTCAAGTTTCGTCTTGCTAGTCTTTCACACTTATCCAAAATTCTAAGGCAATCCACTCCTCACAAAGCTTCAAAGGTATGATTCTATCTCTTTTCTTGGTAATTTCTAGTTGGGTACATGAATTGAGTGTTGGTTGTGTTTCATTATGGGTGGTTATTCTTCATGGTCTTATTGTGTTTTTATGCCCCAATCCCATGAACCCCTTAGGAATGGTGTTGTAATTGTGAAAATATATGGTAGTACAAAACTCCCAAGCCGATTTAGGAAGATGAGGCAATCCTTCAAGTACATAAGAACTCCCATGGCACTAGTGCTTGTCAAGTGTTTGGTGAAATACCTCGATGGCATTCCTAGTCCCCTTTGGAGCCCGAATCTCCGAGATTGGTAATCTAGTGTTATGTAATTGTGCACCACATTAACATTTTAAGTGTGGGGTGGCTCACGGGTAGCCAATATGTTGTTGTTTGATTCTAATGTTAAGATAATACGAGGTGAAGTCTGAGTAAACTCGGCAATTTGTGGGAGATTATGTGTGTAGTATGTAATGTACCATTATCTGGCTACTGCTTGTTTGTGTAGGAACAAAGATGCCACCCAGAAAAGATACAAGTAAGGGAAATGCTACTTCAACGGCCCAAGCTAAAGCAAAGGCGACCTCCGTACCTCCTCCAAAGAAAAGAAATGGGGGAGAAGCTGCCTCTAGTATGACTGGTGCCCAAGCGGTAGCAGCTGTATCTGCCATGCGTCCACAACCCCCAGGCCAGCGGGAGTTTGGCATAAACAACATACCTCCACATACGAGGGATTGGTACAAGCGTTGTAGGCCTAAACATATCCATCCCGAGGGAGCTATCCAGGAATGTAGTGTGAAAGCGAAGTATCTGGCTATTTGGAAAGGCATCCAGGATCTGGGGTTAAGCTATGTTTTTAAGAACACGGGGGACATCAACCTCAACTTAGTAAGGGAATTATATACGGGGTTTGATCCATATGACACTTAGGAAATGGTATCAATCCGTGGATGCTTGATAGATTTTTCACCCAAGGCCATATCTGACTTTTTAAGTGCTCCCAATGTTCCTGTGCAACCATTGGAACAATTCATTCGCAGGCCTACTTATAGAGAGTTGAGGCACATGCTCTATAGGGCCGACTCTAGTATTGCATGGGTTCAGTACAAGGAAATGAATCATCACGAGAGGTTCCCTAAGAAGAAGATGAAAGCGGAGGCTTAGGTGTGGCTCAAGTTGATAAATGCACGGCTCCTACCGTGTAATCATGACACGCTTGTAAGCCGTGTGAGGACCTGTGTGCTATATTTCCTCATGACAGGGCAGAGGGTGAATATGGGTCACCTGATTTGCCACCAGATGGCACAAGTGAGAACGGGTAAAAAGATTAATTGAATGTTATTTCCTAATTTCTTAACAAGATTCCTACAGCATGAGAGGGTTGAGGTAGAGCCTGAATTTGACCACACTATCGATCACTCATCTGACAAATAGACATCACTAATATCCGGCTGAAAGGCGAGGCTATGACACTGACAGGTGCTGAGCACAATGCGCGTGATGACAGTTTCATGACCCATCTTTATGGGATCATGGATTTACAGCTGCGAATATGGGGTCATCCGGCCACATCTGAGGAGAGGGCTGATTTGGAGAAGCGATACCCGCTCAATGCTCATGCTCAGAAGCTGGTTGGTATAGGAGCGGGATTCAGACTCCCCGCTGATGATGATGTCAACACACCGGAGCATTCTGAGGCTGAGCCAATGCAGTCAGATGGAGAGGGAGATGGTGATGATAGAGAGGACGAACATGATGAAGATTGGAGAGCGTCATAGGATGACGACGCTGCTTGACCAGGGAGTTTTCTTGCACCCTACTCTTGTTATTTCTTGTCTTATCTATTTGTGCATGCACTGAGGACAATGCATGATTTAAGTGTGGGTTGAGAACTTGTAGTTATTTGTAGTGTTAGCTTGTTTTTATTTTTGTTAGTTATTAGCTTGTTAGAATTTCTTGTTTTGTTATTGTTGTATTTTCTTGTTAGTAGTTAGATTGTATTTATTTTTAGAATTTGTCTTGTTTTTTATTTTCTGTGTGTTAGTTGTTTTTAGGCAGAAATTATTAAACAAACATAAATATGTTGGACTTTTCCTAACTATGGATCTCCTAGACAGTTTTCTTGAGGGAAGTAAGTCTAAAGAAAATACCATAAAGATTTTTTTAGGTAGTATAGTAATTCCCCCTTGGTTTTTCTTTGGGCCTCAGTTCTTTTCCAAGGTTTTTATTTGAACCGGGTGCAAGTAGTTTTAATTCTTAGGAGTAGAAATCACGTGGCTAAGCACTTAATCGCAGTAATATCTCTGAGCTTTGTGATGCCTTGAGAATAGTCAGTACTCGGATTGAGACGCTTAGGCTCAATTTTTGACTCTAGGATAAATACATTAAATCGTGGATTCTTAAATTTACTTAACTGCTTTGACTGGACTGTTGGGATAGAACCAATTCTGAATGAGTTATGTGCCATGTCTTTGAGGTTTGCATGTGTTCTGTGCATTGCATTTGATGTCTAGAACTTGCCCCGTATGTGTGCAAAGCGAAATAGTACTCTTGTTCAGTCTGAGAAATGATATAGGTAGTTCTTTGTTAAGCCAGATATATATAAGGTACCCACCTAAATGTTATGTATCGTACTTAACCCCTTTGAGCCTATAATGTTGTTTCTTTGGTAACCACATTACAAGCCATACCCCGTTGTTTGAATAGACCATATATTTGAACCTTGTCACCTCTCGTAATCACTTGAATTGTGATGAATTATGAAAAAGTTAAAGTGTGGGGTGATGGGTTGGCTTTTGCGTGGAACAATAAAATAAGGAGAAAGGTGCACTAGATGAAAAAAATGTCAATAAAAGCCATTTGGATAGAAAAAGAAGGAAAAAAAATATAGATATATAGTAGTGTATGAAAAAAAAAGAGAAAAAATATATAATTCCTGATGGTGGTGGCTCTTGATGTATTGGTGCTTAAAAAAGTAGGGGTGAAATATAGTAAAGTTAAGGTGGAATCTTGGTTTGACATAAGTAGGGGATTGAAGGTTGAAGTATTTGTATTAAAGTTCTTAAGGGAGGTGTAGTCACTTATATCCAAATGTATCCTACCTGACCCGCAGCCTACATTACAACCAATGAAAGTCTTATTTGATCTTAGACTGAATGAACTCGATTAGTAAAGTATTATACTAAGGGCAAGCTTATGGTACGTCATTTGGGGCATATAAATGTTATTTTTGAGAGCGAGTGAATTTTTCCTATCTTGAGTTCCTACATTATTAAAATTCATGGTGTGTAGAACTAAGCTCTTTGATTGGGTGAGGGTACATGATTCATAAAGGAAAGGTAATATTGTTGACCTCTATGTTAGAGTAAGTAAGTGAATTGTGAATAAAGCATGTTATTTGTGAGTAGATTATTGAGGCGAGGATGTCACGCCTTTGTGCTTAAACTATTTTAAAGATTCTTGGTATAATAAGTTAAGGGAATTGCTTAATAGGTTGTGTCCATAAGTGTAGCTTGATTGCTCCAGGATGAGCAAATGTTTAAGTGTGGGGTATTGATGTGTGGCTATAATTCATAGTTTTTGCACAGTATATGCTTTGCGTTTTACATGATTTAATGTTAAATTACACTTTGTTTGAGCATAATGGAGTCTATTTTATGTTTAGGTGCATCGGAAATGAAAGTAGAGCTAAAGGGATGATTAAACATCGAAAGTGTGCTTGAGAACAGTGAAAAGGAGAAACCGGGCAAAAGCCAGCTCGACCAGGATTTAGTCTGGCGAGGCCAGCTTAAAGCCAGGCCTAGCTAACCGTTAGCCTGGGCGACGCCAGCTTAATGTTAGGCTGAGGCTGGCGTTAGCTAAGCGACACCAGGCCTAAGGCCAGGCCTAGTCCGAGTTTTGAAGGTTTTAATTATTTTCCGGCTTGACTAGGAGTTGACCTACACGTTTAAGGCTTGTCCCAAACATATAAATAGACCCAAAAATGCCACTTTGAAGGACTTTGCAACTGAGGCAAGAATAGCTCGTGGAACACTACTTGGGAGATGGAATCATTGATTTCTACATCTCTTTATCCTTACTCTGTAATTTAATTATGCAAATTACTTTGGATATCATTACTATGAGTATGAGTAGCTAAACTCATAATCTTGGGTTTTGATGGAACCTGTTGAAGGATGATTTTCTCGTTATTTTAATATAGATTTGCCATAGTATTATCTCTATTTGTTCAACTATATGTTTATTGTTGTTGATTGAAGGGCCCTCAATTAGTTGTTCCTATTTAGTGTGCATTACTCAGGAGAGAGTGCATATTTAAGTAGTTGTTGAACATCATCATTACTAACATATATGAGGGATCAATACGAAGGGTTTAAAGGCGGGATTAGGGATAACAAAACCTTGGGAGCGATCTAAGTGAGTTGTACTTAAAGCTAGCTAGCGTGATTCGGGATAATATGTCTAGTATATTGTTGCAATTACTCGGGAGAGAGTTACGACAGCCAGAGTGCTCATGATCGATAGAGAAGACTTAGGCAAATTTATAGCAAACATAGCGAAAAGGATTCCGACAATAGGGGAAATCAGAACCTTAGATCATTCCAATTCTTGTCTACAAACTGTTAGCAGTTAGTTCTTAAATATTGTATTTTCATTACGTAATATTTAGTCAGTAAACATCCAATCGACTACTTAAATATCTTCGAAGATTGAATATGTGAATTTGTGTAAGTCCAATAGCTATGATTGATAGGTTAATTCCCTGTGGGATTTGACTCCAGACTCGTTAACCGGAATATATATGCAGCGGCCGCTTTGTCCTTTTTATAAGGCTTAGTTGGGCGTAATCATTGGGATTCGCTGAAAAGACAAGGCACTCCCACCTCGTCCATCTGGTCTCGATCTTCTTCGGTGACCAAACACCGGAGGTAGCTAGCCACACCTACGGGGGCATCAAGAACCTGGGCATCCTCCGGGATCGTGATAACGATTGTTCGCTTACACCTGGGATTGGCACTGGGGGACAAAAACTGATTGGTCAGTTTAAAACTCGAAGAAGCCTCGCCCGAGCTCTTCTTCGGAACCTCCAAGTCACTCAAATCGGGGACATCTTCTACCTCAACAAATAAACCACGAAAGAGATCATCCTCTCTACGGCCTGAGCGTCGTGTACCAATAAATCGGAATCTGAAAGAAACAAAGGTGAATCCCCGATCTCTATTGCCCCAAGTGGGTCCATTGAGGCACTACCTCTGTCTTGGGGAGGCTCGAGCCCAATTTCTACCTCAACGCCCACCACCTCTTCAATGGTCTCTTTGCCCCGAGGTAAAATATCTTTGGTTCCTTTTGGCTCGGGGACTTAGGCCGAAGTCTCCTCCTCGACCCCATCGAGCCTAGGCTGAGCAGTATCGACTCCCACCGGTTCTGCGTGTACGAGACACCAACCTGGAATCATCTTCATTTTCTTCTTCTTCACCCTCTTCAAGCTCATCTAGTAGCCGACGGATTGAGTCCATTGTTAGAGGGATGACATTTCCCTTACGGGTTCGCCTCTTTTTGGGCTTCTACTCATCCAACTTTGTGGAGCTCGAAGCCTCTCTCATTTTCCGCTCTTTCTTCTGTTTCGGAGCGGATGGTTGGGGAAGGTTTTCTTCAACGCCAGATGGGGGCCTCATCTGAACATCCTTTCCCATACCTTCAAAAGAAAGACGAGTAAGATTGAGAAAAAATTCGAACAATGATCAAAATTGTCGAGTCATACAAAAATTTACCGTGGTTTTGGGCCTTCCATCGACCCTTCGCCAAATCACGCCATGCGCGCTCAGCGTGTGTCGACTTCGACACTAGGCTCCTGACCTAGTTCTCAAGTTGAGGAATCGCACCCGGCATCCAGGCAACGACTGCACCAAATAAAATGCCGATAAGAAAGAATGAAAAAATAAAGACAATAAGCAGAAATTAAAGATGGAGTTATACTTACATCTCATATTCCATTTCTCTGGAAATGGCATACTCTCAGCTGGGATCAAGTCCGAGGTCTTCACTCGGATAAATCGACCCATCCAGCCCCGATCCTTGTCCTCATCTATGCTCGAGAAAGTTTCCTTGGAGGCCCGACGTTCAACTTTATTAGTCCCTCTCGATAAAGTCGGGGGCTATATAAGCATATGAGGTGGTCGAGGGTAAAGGGAAGCCCATCGACTTGGCTCACAAAGAAGCGGAGCAATATCACTATCCTCCAGAAGGAGGGGTGAATTTGACCGAGGTCACTTCGTACTTCTTGCAGAAGTCTACAATGACCGGGTCCAAAGGACCCAATGTGAAATGATAAGTGTAAACACTTAGAAACCCCTCTACATGGGTAGTAATTGACTCCTCAGGCGAGGGTATCACCATGTGCTTGTCAACCCAGTTGCAGCCTCTTTAACTTGGTCGAGAAAGTCGCTAGTGATCGTGCATATGTACCTCAACATTGGCTCGCATCGACCCAAAACTGAGGGGGTCTTTTCAACCTTGCAGTCGGAGTCAAGAAAGCACCCTCCAGGAACGAATTCTTCAGGGCGTGGCTCCACCACTTGTTGTTCGCCGGCCGGGCGAGACGAGGAAGTGTTTTCTTTCTATAGAACAATTTTAGATGTTTTGGCCATTTTATTTTTGTAAGCAAGAGAGAACAGAGATTGGGATATTTGGTATTTTGGGAAGAACAAACAAAGAAACTCAAAAACCTGAAGATAGGAGGTTCTGAAGAAGGCAAAGAAATATGAAGATTAGAATGAAAGAGATTGAAAGTAATGTTTGGGCAAAAGAAGGCAGATACATTTATAGGTTGAAGACGACGGTTCAGAACCGGTAGTGTCCGACAACAACTAACAGGCATTTAATGCCTCGACATCCGAACCTATGGGACGTTTCAGTTCCCACTTGTCGCTGACGGCATGGTCGGGCTCGTCGTTTACGTCATGGCCCATTGAGATGGGCTTGGGAAAGATCAAGTCGTTTCTTGTCGTTAATCTCCAAAAAATGAGGAGACTATCTGTATAAGGTCAAAATCGGGCCTGCCCTTTTTGAGAGACTGATCGAGGATGGAGCACGATAAGTCACGATCGATTTTGATTTATGACAGACCATGGCACAAGGATGGATTGCTAAGCTCATGAATCAATGATCGATCAAGATCGAGACCAGCCGTGATCGATAACCGAAGCGGGATAGAGATCGAGCGAGGTCGAAGGGAGCCAGCTAAATCGGATAACAGAAAGCCGAGATATCCATGATCGGGCAAGGATCGTGGCGGAAATCTCGGCACATATCAAATCAAGACCGGTTATTTAGCCTATCATGGGATTTGCTTCTGTATTTAGAATTGTACTATAAATAGAATTCATCTACTATATAAAGGAAGTTCTAATCATTTTGTAATGATCACATTCACGCATAACAAAGTAGTACACTACATTTTCTCTCCTAAGCTCTGTTGTTTAGTTCATACTTTCCATTAGTATACTCAGCTGGTTCGAGGACAGTCTAGCTCGAGGGCCATAATCGCTCATTATATTGGTTCGCTTTATTTTATAGTTAATTTCTAACATTAATTTTCATATTTCTCAGTTTATGCAAAGTGAAATCACTTCTAAATTTAATTGTTATCTAATTTTAAGGGTAAACAGATGAATTGGTAAATCTTATACCGGCTGTCAGCTTATCACAATCCTTGTCCTTTAATTTATTCGAACTTGGTCCGGTAATATGACAACCTTGCACAGGCGAAATTAGTAACAATACATTTAAATATGAAAAATATGAAGGGAATGTTACGTCTTTGAGTCAACACTGTGTGTGGGTACGTGTGCAGATTTTGACTTTGACTTTCAACACTGCATGAGTGGAGAATAACACGTCTTCCATTTTTTTAATAACTTTGCATGGCCATTTGGCTGTAGAATTTCATTCGTTGATTTTCATCATAGTGATTTTCATCGTTTAATATCACCATTTCATATCATTAATTATTTATACTCTTTTTTATTAGTAGAGTCGGGAATTAATATAAGAAAAGGAAAAAAAAAAAAAGGAGAAGACAGCAGGCTTTGACGCAATATATTTTATATATATTTGCAAACTACAACCTATGATATTTCCAAAAGTATATATTTACCATGTTAATTAAAGCTGCTTATATCCTTTATGCTAGTTCCAACTAACTTCACCAAATGGATGGCAACATTATTTCTCCATTATAAAGCATTGAAATATTGAGCCCCCAAAGGAAAAACTCCTTTGCTCTATTCAAGAAATCAATGCCTTCTTCTCTTTGAACTTGCAAATGACTCTTAGGAATTTTGAGCAAATTGAGATAAGTTCCCAAGTCATGTACACAAGTAGGGTTTTGCATGTTGAAGAAATCTAACAAGATTTCAACTCCAACATGAGCATAACATGAACAACTCCAAGGAACCTCATACTTCCCACCCAGTAAAACCCTAAAATTCTCATTCAAAAAAACCCCAGGAAGTTTTGTGATGGGATCATTTACATTAACTATTCTCAATACTTTTATACCTAACTCTTCACATCTCTCTTTGAATCCAAGATTTCCAACCCTAGGACCTCCAAAGGAAAAAACCGTGACCGGTATGATGTTATTTTCTGATACTGATGGTGATGATTCATATAGTCGATTCTGATGACTTACTTGGGATTCAGGGGCAGTTGTTGTGTTCAATCCCAACTCCGCAATGTCATAAGCTAATAAAAGGGCTAATGCACTTCCCATACTATGTCCTGCAATTGTTATGCTCATTTCCTCGCCTTTATACATATTTATTACTCTCCTTATCTCAGAAAGCAATTGTTCGCGACAACTTCCAAGACCGAACTTTTCACCCTCGTTCGAGGTGTACAAACTCAAAAATCCAGCTTCAACCTTAATTTCAGGCCTGAGATTATTCGGATCAAGACGGGCAGGAGTTAATGTGCTCATCAAATTTGCTATCCATTCAGGATTAGTGACCGTTCCTCGGAACGTGATGAGCACATCTCTCCTGCCCAGTCTCTTAGATTCTTCATTATTTGAAACTGCGACATAACCAATCCATCTTCCACTAGAGCATTTTTGACCAATTGATAAAACATTGATATCTGTAGTAGCATAAATGTATTTTGTTACATTATATCCTGAGTTTCCCAAGCCAACTTCATTCAACATACTATTTTTTCCATACTTGCAATTCAAGTATCTTTTTG
Organism: Nicotiana sylvestris; assembly: GCF_000393655.2. Taxonomy (NCBI): domain Eukaryota; kingdom Viridiplantae; phylum Streptophyta; class Magnoliopsida; order Solanales; family Solanaceae; genus Nicotiana; species Nicotiana sylvestris. The sequence goes on from NC_091066.1 coordinate 8,002,526, forward strand.
AATTTGGATCAAGATCAAAAGCATTGTAACATGCAGCCACAAACTCTCCATACCTAATAATCTCATTTTGTAAAAGATTATCCAATGGATTCACTAAATTTTGCCAATTTTTTGACCCTTGGATTTCTCTCCACATGGAAGCCAATGTATTAGTAGTAGTATTACTACTAATGTTACTATGAATAAATGTTGTAGTCATAATACTACGACAAATGTTATTGGTAGTAATAATATTTTTTCTTGATATTACAAGTGGTTCTCGAACAGAAGTAGAAGCCATAATTGGTATCAATTTTAATGATATTGATGATAATGAAGATGATGGTTTTGTTGGAAACTCACCTGAAAATGTAGAAAATTTCATATTTGGATCTGGCAATTTAAGCATTAATGTGGATGCCATGAAAAATATCAGTGAGTTTCGAATACCGAATGCTTTAGAAAGAAAGGATAGGAGTGAGAGAGATCATAGAGAAAGGAGTATATGGAATTTTGATTTATGGTATGTGTATATATATTTGATTTGGACTGTGATGCCACGGACTGTGTAGATAAGGGAAGGGGAATAAAGGCATGTTTGGTGAGGAATTTTGACTGAAAAAATATTCAGAATTATATAGTATGAAAGTGGACGGTTGGCCTCAAGTAGTTAGTAATTTATTTGTTTAATTATATAGTGCTGCAAATACTAACAGTTTTGAGCTGGAACATATATATGTAGTGATAATTAAGATGGTTTGCTCTTTCCTTAGCTCATATATATGGTTGACTTCAAAGGTTTGGTGCTACGTATATAAAAGATTATTACTAGCATATATATATATATATATATGACTATAGATTTTATATCGAACTTGCCAGCTTACGTACTGATAAATAAGATATTACATGTATAATTGTGCTTGTCACACACAAGCTCAGAGATGCACAATACGCGGGCCTTGTCTTACGAACAACTTTCGATACGTGCACTTCAAGGAGAATAGTTGTTGCAATACCCCGGTCTAAATAAAATATATAATGTGAGCGGGGCAAAAACTTCCACTTGCCATATAGGTTATTCCTTTTCTCCAAGTTCGCTAGTTATCGTTTATGATGGGTGGATAAATATAATAGAATCCATGGTTAGATTAATTGACTGAGAAATTTAACGAGTTTTTGTTATGGTGAAGTAAAAGATCTTTCGATTTTCGTAACATAAATGAAAGAAAGTTAATCAATTTAAAAAATTGTTCGTTAGCACAAGCGTTTAGACTATACTCCAATTATCATTCCTCTTTTTCCCCTACCAAGTCATTATCATTAAGTATCTTAATATCTATATGCTAATATTTAAAAGGGCAAATTTAAAGAGCCTTTTCTAACTAAGAATTCCTATAATTTACATGATCCAATTTCATAATCTTGATTTGGACGGTTATAAAGATTAAGTAGCATCTTAAGGAGAGGTTGTTAGATTCTATATATGGAAAGTTAAAAGTTTAGTTTATAAAGAGATGAGATCTCATTTGAATAAAGGTAGGTCTAATATAAATTGCAAAGTCATATAATATATGTAATGGCTTAACCAGAATAACAGTATATATTCTGTTTTGGCAGATCTAGTATCAAATAAAGGAATAATAAAGGAAGGTGAGACTTACATACGTTTGAGTTAAAGAGTATATATATTTGAATGAGTTCAAGTTATATATACTGCCGGCATAAAAATGTCACTTAAAGAATATTGATAGGTAAGTCTCCTTAATATATGTAATTTGTATTCTTTAAAATAAGACAAGTTCCGTCCATAAAGATTGACTGAGTTGATTGGGTGAGTGGTTTCCCACATGGAAGACTTGGGACAATTTCCTTCACCAGCAACCTCCTCGGTCAGAGCTCGTTGCACCAGACTTGCCTAGTGCGGTTTATATCTCCTATGTGGTTTGCAATTGCACAATGAGCAGGTTACTCAATGCGCACCCAAAAGACAACGACTGCAAAAAAATTCAAAAAAAAAAAACAGGTTACCCGCCGCAACAGGCAGGTGAACTCAGTGGCGAAGCCACATGGTCACAAGGGTGGCCAACTGACCACCCTTCATGAAAAATTACATTGTGTATATAGGTAAAATATTACGTTTTAGAGGTATATAACATATATTGAACACCCTTGTCGGAATTTTTTTCACTTCTTTCAAATTTGAATACCCTTGGAAAAATTCCTAGCTTCGCCACTGGGTGAACTGATAACTTAAACTGAACTCACAATAATAGCGACCCAAAACAAAAACTTAGCATGTATTATCAAATTTTATTAAGGGTTCAAATAGAAAAACAGATTTTTCTTTCTTTAGTGTGTAACTCCGTAAAACTAATTTTGGAGAGAGAACAAGAACACTATTTAGTTCACATTACTTTAAAGAAATATATTTCTACTATTAGAAGTTTTAATTAGCTTTTAGTACAACTCTTTGTAACTATTATTTCTATTGGATGAGCTTTAATTAAGGGGATGAGGACCACATAAAATTTGGTAAATGTATTTGATAATTGCTTGTTGTGTGTTTAAAATAACTTGAGTTTACCAAGAAATAAGAACCCTAAAGTGGAAATTAAATGATTTGATTTTGTATGGAGAATAGAGCTTGTTATTGTTTAGGCGTAATGGCTTCCTGGCCACTTAAACTTGTATCGGTTTGTAAAGCTGATACATGAACTTATATTTTTCCCATTTGAACACTTCAATTTGACGAAATGAATACTAATAAACACATTTGACCATTGACCAAGCCTATGTGAAAGTGACACAGCTGACATGGCTAAATTGTATGCAAATCACACTGTCAAAGCGCGTGAATAATTTTATTTTTATTAAAACAATATTAGAAATAGAATAAAATATAAATAAGAAAGGGAAAAAAAAGAGGATCTAACTCTTTCCCCTTCTATTTTCCCCTCTCCTCCCACCTCTCTCATCTTCCCAAGCAACTCCCCCGTCCTGTAAACGTTTTTCATTTTCTATCCTACTCCTCCCCCCCCCCCTCCTTCCCCGTTTCTTTTTCTCTTTCTCTTCCCTATTCACTAAATGGCTCATGCACAAGGATGACAAGCACAAATCTAAAAATAGTCCAAATTGTTATGCGATAATTTACTGGGAAAAAAATGTAAGACCGGATATCCGATTCATAGCATCATTATCACCTGGTTCTTCTTGGCCGTCACTGAGCTCTTTCAGATCGGACTGGAGCTTTTTTGGGGAAATCTAGGGTTTGCAGGTGGGGCTTAGCGAAGAAGCCGTCAATATGAGGAGGGCAGGGTTTGGAATCAAAGTCGAGTAGTTCTCGGGAGGGACTATCCCTGTCCCATTGTATATTGGTGAGGTTTGGAGTTTGGACGAAGCTTTCTTATAGGAGGAAGAAGATGATGGTTGTTGAAAATGGCTAAGGTTTAGAGTTGTTGGATAGGCTGTGTATGGTGGATAAAAAAAAGAGAATGAAAAAGAAATTAAAAATTTTAAAGATTAATTTTTTTCTAATAATATAGGACCCACAAATCCACATGTCATATAATAAAGACCAAACATGTGACATGACATTCATGTCAGAGCGATTGGCGAACATGTTCAATAGAAAGTGTTTATTAGTATTCATTCCGTCAAGTTAAAGTGTTCAAATGGGAAAAATATAAGTTTATATATCGGCTTTACAAACCGATACAAGTTTAAGTGGCCAGGAAGCCATTTCGCCTATTGTTTACTTCAATAAGACGTAAACTATTATTTGGAGGAAATAACGAATTAGTTAATTTGTGTCTCTATTTAGAGAATTTAACATGGTTGAGAGAATGTTTAGGCTACAAATACTTTTGAAATTTTTAAAAGAGATAGGATTTGTTCCCTCGACACACAAGCAATCCAACACGTAGAATTTCCCTTTTTTATTTCTTTTATTTCTTTAATCATCTATTATTTTATGTACGGATGTTGGGTCCAAACGCACATGTAAGGATACGCGGTCGACAAGCAATAAAGTAATGAGAAAGTATCGTTCTCACGAGGATTTATGAACTATTATCCAATCTAAACAATTTAGAAATTTAATGTTCAAGTGAGTGGGAAGAAAAAGATTGTGATTTTTTATTAATTAAATTACTATGAAACTAATAAGCAAACAAGAAAATAAGATTGCAAGTAGAGCAAACAAACACTTAGAAAGAATTCAATGAGATGGGAATATTCCGGGGTTATGGGATTAATGTCTCTCCTATTGCATTTTTCCGGTTAATTTCTTCACTTGCTAATTTGTTGATTAGCAGGGTTTATTATGCTCGTGAAATTCTTTCGACGCTTCGCTCGCCTATTTAAGTCAATCTAAGACTATATGTCTGTAGAATCAGAATTAACAAGAACGCATGTGTATTTCTTGCAAAAATAACCAAATACGGCAACTAGAATATGTCTATCCTAATTGCGAATCTATTATCAGATGCCCGGATTCAAGAACTTACTCTATTCAATCCTATATGCAATCTATAGTTCCCACTTTCGAGTTCAACTATAAATTCATAGACAATACTCTATTGTTAGTTTAGCAATCAAATAATTAAGTGCAAGACTGAATAAACAAATTAATATGATAAACCAAACAAAACAATCACATGTCAAACTACAATAGTCAATTACAACCCATAACCCCAGAATAATGAGGTTCTTAGCCACTCATGTTCATGAAAATAATTAAAATATTATATTTAAACGTAAAAGCTATGAATACTAGAGGAAAGATGAAAGAATCGACACATTACGTGCTCCTTAGTGTTCCGTACTTGTGTTTTTCTCTCAAAGTGGTGTTTCCCCCTCCAAAATAGGTTTAGACTTACTTTTATACGAATTGGGGGCATTTTGGGTCGAAATAACCTTGTCTCGGACGAAGTAGGACAATTTCCCGTCACCCAGCACCTAGAGTAGCGTGGGGCGCTGGCAATAGCGCCGGAAATTTTGGTGCTTCTCGATATTGCGCCACCGATAGCGCCCCATGATAGCCTAGGCGCTACACTGTCCTAATTTTTCATTTTATTTTCTTTTTGCTTTAACTTGTGCACCTTCGTCCCACATTGCCTCCGGATGACTCCCACACATAAGAATACCGCGAATTAGTACAAATTATTACATTATACATCCGAAATCTATGAAACATGAGTAAAATGCAAGGTAATATATATATATATATATATATATATATATATATATATACACACACACACACTTTAAGCCGAATATCAACGAAATTTATTGGCCCGACTAAAACGTAATCACGTTGTAGAAAACGGAATATGGGCACTTCACAACAATGGAAGCAAATTTGCTTGATTTTGACGTTCCTTTTTTGAGTTTTCGGCTAATATTGTCTCTTATCTTTGAGGGTAGATCTATTTTGGTCCCTCAAATATAACCCTGAGCATATTTAGTCCCTTATGTATGCTAAAGTGGAGCATATTTTTTGCCAGTTTTCAATGAGAAAATGACACTGTAAATTCATCTTGGATAGATTTTATAGTGAGACTAAAGGTGCTCCACTTTAACATACTTAAGGGACTAAATAAGCCCAGGGTTATATTTGAGGAATCAAAATAGATATACCCTCAAAGATAAGGGACAATATTGGTCAAAAACTCTTCCTTTTTTCTTTTAATAATTATAAGTAAGTCATGGTCGCCTATTATCGTAGGCCCATTAAAGGAGAAATGCTGCCTAACATTAAATTGGGAGAAATTCAAAAATAACCAGATTTACAACTGGTCGTTCAAAAATAGCACAGTTTCAAAAGTAATTGAAATTTAGCCACTTTTCATGTAAAGATAAATCTGAGAGAAAACACTTTCAAAATCCGAAAAATACGCCAATATATTATGCTGGAGTTCCAGCATAAGTATACTTGAACTCCAGTATATTATACTGGAGTTCCAAGATAAGTATGATGGAACTCCAGCATAATATGATGGAGTTCCAGCATAAGTACACTAGAACTCCAGCATAATATACTGGAGTTCCAGCAAGTATACCGGTCCAGCATAATATACTGGAGTTTGGAGCACCGGTGCTCCAGTCTCCAGTATATTTTACTGGAGCCAGCAAAATATACCGGTCCAGCATAATATGCTGGAGTGCACACACAGGTGCACCGAATTCCAGTATATTATGTTGGACCGGTTTCTGTTGCAGCAAAATAGTAGCTATTTTTCATTGACTTGGTAAACGATGGCTATTTTTGAATGACCAGTCCAAAAACTGGCTATACCGTGCTATTTTTTCCATTAAATTTGATATATCTAATTAATGATTAGCAACAAGAAATCTTATTCATTTCACCACCACATCTCTTAGGGGTCGTTTGGTTGGAATACAATTTATACTGGTATAAGTTCTGTCGGTATAAATTATATTGGGATAAATTATGCGGGGATTGTTGTTTATTCATTTTTTGGTATATTGTATTAAGAATGACAATTGCATAATTTTTAAGAAGAATGTATAAGTTATACCTGTCAGGGGCGGATCTATAGCCCAGTCAATGGGGCACGTGAACCCATGGTCTTTCCGCCAAATTAGGTAATTTATGTACATATTTTTTAGAACTGATAAAATATTATTTGCTGGCACCCATGCTCCAAAAAGGTTAAATGATGCACTTGGTTGAATGCTAGGTTATTTACCTAGAGGAATTGGAATCGATTCACAATTAATACTTTTATTTTATCCATTTTTTTAGTGCTGCACCGATGTTATAAAAATCCTAGATCCGCTTATGATACCAGAGCTAATTACCCCACCTTCTATAAGGTATAAGTTATCTCAGTGTTAAAATTAACACCAGGATAATCTATACCTGATTTGTTAACCAAACAGAGTATTAAGCTGACATTAAATTTTTATATTATCGTTGTACCAAAGGACCCGTTAGTGGTTGTTTAATGTAGGCGTGATACCTCATACTTTCAATATATTTCAAATTTTGCTTTCATCTTTACACAAAAATGTCATTATTAACTCAATTATCTTGATTTAGTTTCCAATTCTAAAAGTGTAAAACAGACAAGTAATGTAAATTGCTAAAAAAAAAAATCACAAATGGTGGAGTCGAATGATTGGAAAGTACTAGATTGACACTATAAACAATCCCTTCTTGTTTTTTTTAACACCTTTCTTCTTTACTTTGATTTATTCCTACTTTATTCCATCAATTGCGGACATGGAGTTGCAAACGTGTCACACGTTTTGTTTTTCTTTTTGAATTTAAGTTATAGACACTACAGTGTAAACATTTATACATTAGTAGTGAATTTTAACTTATAATAGTAGTATGATAACAGGTTAGTTACGTTACCATCTTTATACAAGAATACAGAAAACTTAATTTTTTTGGTACAAATATTAGTTTTACATTTTTTTCGATTTCTTATATAGTGTTCGGGGTCCCGCATTGAGGTACGACTAAATTCGAATAAACACCGGAAAGTTCCACAATAAAAACTAAAGCGTTGCCTAACTAAAACTATTCAATACCCATGGCTCGAACCTAATACTTCTAATTAATTAAGGATGAAGAAGTAATTACCGCTCCATAATTATCCATATTGGTAATATTCAGTTCTTTATTGATTCCATGAATAGGTGGCTTTAATGAGAAATTTTGTTTCCAGTTTCCATGTTGAATCTGGACGTTTTTAATCTTTTGTGAACTTTCTATGGGACAAATATGAACTCTCTATGGGAAAAATGTACCCTTGGCTCTTTTCATTACCACAACAGATTTTATGGATCTTTCCTTTTCATCCTTTAATAATTATTTATTTATCAAAGGGAGTAAAGAAAAAAGGTTTAAGGTGACATAAATTGTGGACACGTGTTGACAATATAAGCTTGTAATTTTCCACAGTAAAGAAAAACAAATTGACCAGCCTTTCAAGCAATACTAAGTAAAGAGATGAGTCGTTGGCTGCTTTAACCTCATTTCCGTTCAACATCGATCCTCTTATATATTTTCTCAACTAACGGAACACTCAATGCCGAGCAATTACACGTTGTGTCTTGACTCTCGTCCAATTTTTGGGCCAATTCTCCCTTCGTACAATAAAAAAAAATGAGATTTTTATCGAATCCAAGTTTGTTGCTCCAATCATTGCCAAATTAATACCTATTTCGTTTAGTACTTCGGTGCTTTCCTTCTTTTCATCGAGTGAATGCTAATCTATATATGAATTCATGGCGTGAATCCTTCACAATTCACAAATTTACCCTTTTATCTGTCTAATATTAGGGCTCGACTAATTTGAATTAGTGTCGCATGAAAGCTTATTAAAGCGGGAAGCATTAATTCCTATAGAATTTTTTTCCATACTTGGGATTTGAACAAAAAAAAACATTTAATTAAGGTGGTCAAAAAAACGTGTTTTAGTAAAATAGTGACTATTTTTCAATAACTTTGTAAACGATAGATATTTTTCAATTACCAATCCGAAAACTGACTAATCCGTGCAATTTTCACATAAATTCCTTAGGATTCTCACCTGTCCCAAACATTGTTTTCAACAATAAGGTTCCTGGAAAGTCCTGATACCAGCTTTGAAGCCCATGTAGTGGGGTGACAAATCTGGACAGAATTTTCTTTTCTTTTCTTTTCTTTTCAACAGTCATGAGTAGCTGCTAAGCTTTGATTTCAAATAGCTGGCAAATCTCCTTATCTAATTCATATGTTTTCAATCTCAAGTCATCAACTTTGTGTGTAAACTAGCCAAGCTAATTAATGAAAAACAATCAAAAAGTTTTTAGTTTGCAGCCGTTTTCACTCGTTTTTAACTTTCTTAGGAGCTCTAGTTTGAACAGATGACCAATTTAACTGTTTCGGTTTTGTCTTCATTAAAGAGAGCAGACATAAATAATTTTAATACTAGCAGATCATTTGTGTACTAAAAAGTTACAACAAATGGACCCCTCCTGTTCGTTTTTTCATTCTTTTTTCATTCACTCTTGCAACTACTGTTAAACTATTATAGTCATTGTTTAACAGAAACAAAGTTCTCTGGGAGCAAGACTAAAAAAAGAAGAAAAGTTTTAATTTTAACACATCCATAAAATTGCAGTACATCTTGCATGTAAAAGTTGAAATGCTCCATCCATGACCAAGAGTTTAAACAAATACAACAACAACAATAATGCCTCAATCCCAAACAAGATGAGCTCGACTATATGAATTCTCACTGACAAATGTGTTGGTAAAAAGGGAACGCAATAGCTTCCCACCGCTTATTGTTTCTTGCCAAAATGAGGCAAAGAGATAGCCAGTTACATCGCCCATCTTATAGTGTTCTTTCAAGATGCTTTATGCAGTCAAAGCTCAGACACTCTAAGATGATATAGAACTAGAAAATAAGTTGTGAATATTATACAAAAAAATGAAATCAAATTTGTCTTGCATCAACGATAAGCACATAAATAGTGATACAAATATGACTTCAGCATGCCACTAGTATTTCGCTTCACTCAAATCGACAAACCTGAGTTTCCAAGAGCATCTTATTCTCCTTCACTCAAAACTGGAACGATGAGTGGTTTCAACTGTGCAAGGTACACGATTGCCCACCTATCCACAAAAAAACACAGAAACAGTGGATTTTCTTCTCAGTATCAACTGATAGATCCAATTTAACAACGAAAATGGCTAGAAAATTACTTGCAACATCTACTACTACTATTATTACACCCCAATCCAGGAGTATTGGTGTAAGTTTTATTATTCCAACATCACACTAATTGAAGTGACAACCCAGTATCATTGATGGGAAATCAAAATAGGAACTATAAATAAGTTCCTTGTCAAGTGATAATTAGGTGCAAGCCTGCAAAATTAAGGAAGCTTATCAAAGACAAAAGCAAAAGTAGCACTCTGCTCCCTGTAGGGCAGCAGAACTAGCAAACATATCCTCAAAGTGATGACTCTCTCTTATAATTCAATCACACACCAACAGAATCGTTTTTGGTTAATGCAGGAAAATGGTTCAAAAATACACAAATCTTTTTTAACAATGCAGAACTGAGGATGCAAAGTAATATTCTGGCCATTGACAATTGATGGAGCACACAGTTGTTTCTATGCATTAAGAAGATAACGTGGCAAATAATTATTGCATTCGTGAAGGAGAATGAATATTTCTTTAGGGAATAAGCTTAGCAATCATGTGCGTTATTTGGAAAGAGAGAAATAGAAAGGCATTTGAAGGGGTGGAACAAGAGTGTATAAAATTGCAAAGTAGTCTTTTCTTTCTAGTTTCTTTTTGGTGTACTCATGAGGTCCCTACTTGTATCACGTATGTTGAGAACCATATTTTGGTGTAGGTTCTCTTTTTTGGTATATGGCATGTACATGGGGTTCCCCCACAAATGTTAATAAAATTAATTACCTTATCAAAGAAATAAGGAATAAGCTTAGTAAAAGTTAGGGGTCCATTTAGAGAGACTATAAGGATTTTCACAGAGAATACTAAATGGAGTTCTGTAGATTCAACCAAAATAATATTAGTGAAAGCATAGCTTCTCCAACTTCCAAAAAAGAGTAAATAAATAATGAATGCTAGTCACTCCACGATACGCCACACATCAGCTTCCCTACCAGATCATTATCACCCGCTATCCCCACATACAAAACAGGAGGAGAGGAGGGAGGGAGCAGGTGAGCGAGAGATAGAAGGGTAGTTCCCAGTCAGCTAAGTCATGAGACAAGCATCAAAATAACAGAAAGAAACATTGAACTTGATTCGTGTTCATAGAGAGAGGAAAAGCAGAATAAAGAAAAAGTAGTGGATACCCACATGATCCTTGAGAAGAAAATTACTCAATAATGAACCCTCAAGAGACAACATTGAAAATCTTACCAACACATTCATCTGTCAATTAAGGGAGGGAAATAATGATGTTGCAAGAAGCAGGGAGACCTTCAACACTTAGTCACATAAGTTCACATGTAAAGAAATTCCATCACATTTCTTACTTTCCAGAATGAGGAACTTCAAAAGTATGGAATAGATATAGCAATCTACACCTCAGCGATTTCAAGAAGAAGCGATTCTATGTTTCATCTATAAGAAGTTACCACTTAATTTAGGGCAGAATATCTATGGGATTTGTGAAGCTAGAACTCACAAGACTAGAACTCACAAGACCATGATTGTTTGACAATACAAATGAAGAGTTTTGTCAAATCAACTAGAAAATTTCAAACTTTAGCTTATATTACGAGCATCCTGATCAGGGAAAACTTAACAACAACGACAACAACAACAAACCCAGCTAAGCCTCAGAAAATATTCAAAGAAAGGAATAACTGCAATATCTTTAGATTTTAGTGGATTCAGATATTTAGCACACTATATATATATATATATATACCCAAAAACCAACATCCAAGTTCATCCTAGGAAGTCGATCATCATCTAAATCCTCTCACAAAGATTATGGGACAACAATCATGTAACTTCGAAGTTCTGATTATTGATTACTTGGCTCTATCACAGAGCCAGCCAATTCTTCAAATGGATTAGCTTCATTTAATATTCCAGTGGACAAACTGACAAATGACAGCCCATTTCATAGTTTATGCAGAAGTCAAGCAGATTTGACAGCACAAGCAATACACTGCTTGACAACACAAGCAATACATTCAACAAGCCGAGCAAAACATGGATTCCTCAGCAAAAAGGTATTCTTATAGGTAATACCCATACTTTGCATATGTAATTGCTCTAATTTTTTATCTTTTATTTTTATTTTTTGATTGGTAAGTAATTCTCTATTTTATGCAACCTCTTTGACATCAAAAGATTAAATATGGGAAACATGACGAAGCAAATTCAGGAAAACATTTTACTAACGCCTGGCTTCAAGTCAAACAAATGAACTCATGCTGCCGTGTTTTGAAAGAGATAGTTTCTTTTATAAGTCCTTTTGAGAGATAAAGCATCTACATTATGTCTTGTTCTGCTTTACTTTGTACAAATTTGGTTGTGCGAGCGTTTGCATGTGCGCGCGCATGTGTGTGTGTGTGTGAGAGAGAGAGAGAAGCAAACTCACATCATCCAGCAGCATACTGTAGCGGTGATGATCAGTGTCATGTGTAACCTGCATCACAAAATTCAGTTAGCTACTACAGACAGAGATCAAAAGACGCTTGAATAAAATTTAATACATCGTCTTGAAGCCTGGAGAGCTCAATATAAACTCAAGAAAAATAAGCAGCGGCCCGACAAAAATCACAATTTGCATTTTCAAGTTCAATTGCACGTGCTTACTTTGTTATCTGAAATGACTGAATCATGAAATACAGTCAATTTAATAAAATTTCTAAAAAAACTATCAAAATCTTCATGCTAGAGAGTAGTGATAAAATTAGATAATCACTATCTAGCATCTGACATAGTCAATAACCTGGATATGGATCAAAGACTAGAAAACAAAGAAGCCCTGGACTAAAGACACACAGTTATTATAAGTATATAAAGGAAAGAGAGAAGTGATAATGAGAATAGCTGATTGTACTAATGAAGCATAACACAAAGGACCAAACTAACACTAATTCCTCCAAGAATCTGTTTGGATAGCTGATTAAAAGTAGCTGATAAGTATTAAGTGTAGAGAAACTCATTTAAGTGCTGAAATTGATTTTATAAAGTGCTGAAATTGATAATATACAATTGGAGTGTTTGGATAAAATAGTAAAAAGCTTTGTCAAAATTCAAACCAAAAGTGTTATAAGCTAAAAAGCCATAAGTTGGTAAGGGACCAACTTATAGCTTTTGGCTGATTGGATTATAAGCACTTTAGCGTTTACCAAATACGTAGATAAGCTAAAAAGTGCATATATACGCAAACACCCTCTAAGATACCACCATCAAAGGATTGCAACAACTTTGCTATATATACGCCAAATTTCTATTTTCTCGTACAACAAACCAAACAAGCCCTAAAGGAATTACAATATACAATGAAGTTGAACCCAAAACTATATTAGTAATGCAAAGCTGCATCAATAATTCAGAGTTTTATACAAAAACTCAAGCATTTTGTATTAATAACTCAGAGTTCTATGCAAAGATTTTCTCTTTTTTTTTCATACACAATAAACACAACGAGCCCTAAGGGAATTATGATAAGCAAATCCGAATGAAACAAAGACAAAGGGAACAAATTGACCGTACAGATTAGTAGAAGGTCCTCTATTGCAGCAAATTCTGGCACATAAAGATGCAATAACTCCAATCGCAACAAAAATTAGAGTCGTCACTAAAAACCCCATGTTCGTCCGATCTCACACTGAAAAAATAATTCTGTATTCTGCAACAATAATTTCAAGTCAAAATTGGTCGTTCGATGGAGAAAAAAAAAAGAAAAAAAAAACTTTTTGAGCTGAAATTAATATTAATACCTGTAGATATTGCGATTTGAGATTGAATTCTACAAAAATGGGGATATTTTGGGTTGAATTTCTCTTAATAACAGTTGCTTGATCTAACGATAGATCGATTTGACGCCAACTAGAGTTGGATTGTGGGCCAGGCCAGAGTTATGTTTGGGCCAGCTGTATGAACACTTGGGCTTTCTTTGCCTTTTACAAGAGGGTAGCCGCTCAATGATTTTTTTTCCTTTTTTTTTTTTTGGTTAATGTATATTCTTGATATTATTAAACAAAAACAACATCGTGTATGTCAGCGTGACATGACAACTTTCTTGCGGTTTTTTTCTTTTTTACCTTTTCCTCTCAGTTTTCTCATTTATCTAATTTTTAGAAGTGTAGCTGAAGTGCCGAAATTCCATGCAAAGGACCCATGGATCGACACTCACTGGAATTTTATGTAACGTCCCATGCTTTAGACAGAGTTTTACATCGGTAAAATACAAGAGGGATGCTGGGTATATAAGTTAACAAGCCTTAGAGCTTAGTGACGCGTTTTAAAACCGTGAGAGCCTAGGACCAGAGCGGACAATATCACTAGCGGGCTGGGCTGTTACAGATGGTATCAGAGCCACTCTTGTGTCAGCTTTGCCGATGGTGAGTCAGATCAAAGTTCAATGCTGAGTCTAGGCGAATCTCATGTAGTAGGGCAAACCTCAACGAGGACGCTGAGTCCATAAGAGGGGGGCGTATGTAACACCCCAGGCTTTAGACAGAGTCCCACATCGGCAAAACACAAGAAGGATGTTGTGTATATAAGTTAACAAGCCTTAGACCCTAGTGACGCGTTTTAAACCCGTGAGGGTCTAGGCCCAGAGCGAACAATACCACTAGTGGGCTGGGCTGTTACAAAGGTAGAAATGAGGCCAGGTAGCCACTCTAAAGGCTGCTATTTAGGAATTAGCCGATGTATCCTTAATTTTAATTTTTCAGTTTAATTTTTCCTGAATTGTCCTCATGTTAGGATTTTAGTTTAAAATTTCAAGATAAAATAAGTACTGGCTAATTTCCAAATAGCATCATTGAGAGTGGCTATCTGTGCCCTTGCTCCATATTAGAGCCTTTGATGGACCGGTGGGACCTAATAGAATCAGGGTCTTTACACAATAGTCAATCATATTCATTATTTACCTATTCAACATGGTAACCAAATGACTCATTATGCCTATTTTATGAGTATATATATTGGTTTGACAACTATTTAAGTTAATTCTTCTACATTTGTTAAATCTTGGAGCAAGTGCATAGATAGTCATTTTCAGTGATGCTATTTAGAGATTAGTCGATACTTATTTTGTCCTGAAATTTTGAACTAAAAATCTCAACTCAAGACTTTTTTGTTCTAAAAATTTAAACCGAAAAACTGAAATTCAGGACGCACTGATACCGGTCCTTCAGAGTGGCTGCCTAATATCATTTCCGCATATAATGACAACAATTCCATGTTGGACAGCCCAATTAACACTTGAACTTCCCGCTGGAGTTTGTAGCCCAAAAACCTTTTAGTCCAATTTTTTTCTCTTCATCAAATAAAAAAACATAAAAGATTAGTGTATGTGGGTATATAAGTAATGGGGAAGTGAAACCCTAAAGACAGATCCTCCTCAGACAGAATTGGCCGAATTATGACACCTCTTTTGAGGTACCATGAAATATGTCACGGAAAGTGCTGTCTAATTTTCTAAATATAGTTTAGAGAGGATCTAACAATAAAAACCCAGGCATCTCAGAAAGCCATTGTTTTGCTTTTCAATCAGCTTTTGGCTCGCTATGGTGCCTACATACACACACACACACTAGATCTCTATCTTCTTTTGCTCTTATTGTTTTTCAAGTTTATTTCATTTGGCTGATGAAAAGAAGTTTTTTTAAATGCTTATTAAGGGAATCTTGGTGCTCAAGTCTGGCTTTTGTTTGAGTTTGCGAAACAAAATTGAATGTTTAATTTTCTTTTTGGCATTAATTTCTACTATTAAGATTTGCAAACTCCGCTGAGAATTGTTTTTCGTGAGTCGAAACCGATAACCGAACCAATAAGATATCGGTTCTCGGGTATCAGTTTGTCGGTTATCAATTTGGTTATCGGTTTAACCGATAAGAATAAAAAATATTCACTAATTTCATATTTTTTTAATAAAAATCGTGATCTTACTGTTAAGAGAAAGGAACTGAATTTTTTTCTCTTAAAAAAAGAGGGATTAAATTTCATTTTTAGAAAAGAAAACTTTCTTTGTATTTGAAAATCTCAATTTTCAAAGTTATAAGTTAGTAGGAGTAAGGAATAAGACATTCAACAATCTAATCTTACTAACTATCTCACTGCGACGGGCATAATTCACAGAAAAATAATAAAATTCCAATCTTATTAATGCTAAAGAATTAGTGCAACAAAAGAAACAAATAGAAAAACTAAAAATTTGAACAATTAATTCTTTAAATTTTAAAACTAAACATCTTAATTAAAGAATTAAGATGAGAAATTCATAAAAGTTTAAATCTTATTCTACGTTGAAGATGAAGAGTAATTGCCAAGAGAATTGTGAGAATGAGAAAATGAAGTTGTAAGGTAGCTTTATATATTTAGTAGGTAATTTTATAATTTTGTTAAAGCTTATTGGGCTATTGGTTAAACCGTTAATAAATTGGGCCAATCGAGACCCGAACCGACAGTCCAATAGTCAAATAACATTAAACCGTTATCGAATTATTTACCCAAGAACCCGATATCGATAATCCAATAACATTTTATCAGTTCGGGCTCTCGGTTATAACAGATATATGCCCAGCCCTAATTTCACAAATGTGAGGATGCTTTATAAAAATTGAGTTTAATCTATGTGCACTTATAATTGCTTCTAACAAATCTGATCTAGCAAAACTAAAACTAGAGTAGATAATGTTAAAATAAATTGATAGTGCAAAAAATTATTTATATATAATTTTAAATCTTTATAAATTTGTTGACCAACCTTTAGTTTTATTGCCTAATGGAAAAATAAAGTTGCGACTGAGAAGAAAATAAATTGTTATGTTAGTGGAAGAATCAGAAAATATAAACATAGAGTTTAAAACAGAGAGCCAGAGAGTATAGATTGGCATTGTTCAATATCAAATTTGATCTTTTTCCTTGTAAAAAAGGTTCATGTGTTAAATATTTCTTACATTAAGTTAACAAAGCAAATTTAGTCTATTTATGTAATGATAAAAATAGATTTGATCTCAATTACTCCTCGTTTAATTTTACTTGTCCAGTATTTTAAAAATAGATTTTCATTTTTACTTGTTACATTTAGCATATCAAGAGAAGACAATTTAGTTTTTCATGTTATACCCACAGTATTAATTATTCATTTCAAATCATTTTCTCAAATCCATTAAAAATATGCATCAATTAATATGAGTATTATGACAAATTATGCGCTTTATTTATTATTTCTTAAAGGGTGTGCAAAATCAAAAGTGGACAAGTAAAAATGAATAGAAAGAGTATTAATGAATGACAAATCTGAACCATTTTACAAAGTTCAGGAACAAATTTGATTTTTCGAAAAGGAAAAAAAATCTTTACTAATTTTAACAATATCTATACAATCTAATTTTCACACAGCCAATCCCAAAAGAATATAAAGTTGACAGAATTTGAATGAAAAAGAAGATGAAATTACAAAAATATTAAAAGTCAAGCATTATGGTTGCTATTAACACCTCTAGGTCCACCAGCTTGGGCAGCCATAGCAAGTTCAAATTGTTTAATGGAAATTGAAGGAAAAGAAATTAATTCAGGAGTTTTCAAATTTTCCCATCCTTTGATAGGGTTAATTGTTGTTGATCCATCCCACCCTATGTGTGTTACATGCTTCACATCTGTTGGATACCCTATTTCTATCTCCATTTCCACTTCTTCTTCTTCCTCTTTGTGCACTACAAAAGAAAAAAAGAAGCAAATTATAAGGATAAAATAAAAAATAAAATAAAAATCGGCTCTGAAAGGGAACGAACTATTGTCTCCTTATATGGTTTTAGACGATTTTAATAATTATTTTAGGTTGAATCAACTTTAGATTCATTTTCTTGATAATATATCAGACTCGTTCTAGTTCTAGTATTTCCGATGTTGGACCCATATATTAGAGTTAGGATACTTATCAGGCGGATCAGACGGATAATTACGCTTAACGGTTCGGCTTATCGGTTATCGGATGATAAATATAGTAATTCGCTAGTTATCCAATAAGATAACGGGTAGACTGGTATCGGATTAACGATTATCAAATGGTTATCGGACGGTTTATTGGCTAAATCAAATATAAAAAAATTCAACAATCCTAGTCTTGTGAATGCCAAATTGCCAAACTACATAGTTCATTGGCTTTTATACCTTCCATTGTGGAACTCCATATGAGCCTCCTCTTTTAGCGACTCCACTATTCTTGTTTCAACTAGTTGGTCTGGTGATTAGATTACTCTTAATTGGTCCTTTATATGTGTTACCCCCATGCAGCTGGTGTCCAAGATCATCAAGAGAGAGACGAGACTGACGAGTGATGAACACAAGAAGATTCAGATTGAGAGAAATTTTGATTAGGGATTTAGAATTACGAGAGATGACTGGTCGACTTCTCACTCTTTACTGCGGACTGAATTTAATTGAGAACTAAAAAGTAGGGATTTAGCCATTTATGGTTTCAATAGTACTTTATATACATAAGAGTAAAAGTGTAAATATAAAAAAATTTAACGAGTTAACAGTTTATCCGATAGGAAAATTGAGTAATCCGCCCCCAAACCGTTAAGACGTTAATTATAAAATCTCAATCCGTTCACCAACCATTACCCTGATATCCCTTTAGCCAATAAGTCATCGGTTCAGTTTGGTTAACGGTTACGGTTCGGTTTTGAACTACCCTAATTAGAGTATCCTATAATGGTCAAAAGAATGTGTGGATAAACTATCTTCACCTACGGAGCGAGAGCTTTTGAGGTTAAGTCTATGTTAATAATTTTTTTTATGTTATTCTCCATGTTTTTAATTTTGATTTTGTATGAATGTGGATTTGTGACTAGTAGGAGAGGAAAGATAAAGAGGAAAATGGTTTGATGAGATTAAAATCTTATAAATACAAGGTAAAGAGGGCAATGGCTACTTACCAAATAATTGGGAGAAACCTTTGAAATGCCTTTTCAATCTTTGAATATTTTGGGAAAATGTTGGTCTTGTCATGGACAAAAATCCCCAAAAGCTCTTCATTTTTACACTTGATGAGCTCACTTCTCCTTCTTGTCTTTCTTGAATAAGTCACACCCAAAGTAATAATGTCAAACACAGAAAAGAATAACAATACAGAGGCACAACAAAAGCAATTGAAAATATTTTATATGATGAGAATAAAACTTACTCGCATTTGGTGTTTACACTAACCCAATAAATATATGAGACATGCCTTATAAAACACTCGTATCACTAAACCATAGTTAAAGAAACACACATACTCATCTTAATTTATGATTTAACCATGATATATGATAAATTAGTATGATTTAATTTAAACATCGGGTGCAAATAAGTTTTACCTATTCAATTTATGTGGTTTAAATGAGAACTATCTATTCATCAAAAGCCTACCATAAATGAAGTAAAAATAGGATAGGCTAGCTTGTTTTCGGATTGATAATTGGAAAATAGCTAGCTTTTGCAAAGTCATTGAACAATAATCACTATTTTATGCGGAGATAAAATCTGGACAAAAATACCTTTACTGAAACACGAGAAGTTTCAGCATAATATACTAGATTTTGGTTTGAAAGGTTTTACTATAGGATTAACCTCTTAATAATACTTAAACTTAATATAAATATTATTAAGTTTATATGAACCCAATATTTTTGACAAAGAAACATAAAAATATACATGAGACATAGGGGAGAGAGAGAGACATACTTGTTTTCTCAGCTGGATTAGTGTTTGTTTTCTCAGATTGGCTGCTGCTACTGCTCACTGCAACACTTGACTCAGAACCACACACTACAGAAAATGGCAACATAAAAAACTTTTCTATTGATTTTTCCTTCATATTTCTTCCAATTAGCATATGAAATCAACAGTGAATTATAGCATATAAATCACAAAAGATGGGAAGAGATATAAAGAGAGAGTTACATTAATGAGATTAATGTGTAAGTAATTAGCTTTATGAAGAAGTTAGAATGATTTAGGCTATAGAAATGTAAGACACACCAAATATTAAAGCAGTTTGGTTTGGTGGCAATGGCATTAAGAGAAAAGCAAAGAGAATATATGAAAATGATGGAGTGGGTTAGAAACTTAAAAGAGTGGATATATTTAAGTTGGTTAAACTGTGCAACTCATGCTCAATATTGGCTCATTACTTGTCCAATTTAAGACATAAACAGAGCCCACTGACCAACTCCTCCACCCCCTGGAAGTTTTCTGTGTGTAAGTGAGTCGAGATTTTTATTAAGGAGAGTCAAAATATAACGAAGAAAGTCAATTTTTTTTACATGTAACATATATATTAATTTTTAGTTTTTACCTATATATACACTATTATTTTTCGGCAAAAACGTGTCAAGTTGACACCCCTTGGGCAAAGATGGCTCTGCCACTGATGGTATATGTGCCACATGAAAACATTCATATAACAAAAGTATTCGTAATATATATATATCAATAGAATTAAAGTTATAGAGGTTAATGACATTATAAATAATTATAAACTATCAGTACAATTTAACTTGTTGTAGCATGCTTAGTAATCCTACTTATTATAGATAATTACCTATAATTATCTTTAAAGTAGCTTAATAGTGTAATTCTTTTTAATTAAATTATCAGCTTATAAAAGTTAAACTCATATCAATATTTCTTTTAAATTACTTTACCTAGCTCGATCACCCTAGTTTCAACTTTTCTAACGCAAACTAGACTTTGGTCATCGGCTTATAGCCTTATACTACTTTGTGTTTTGAATATATTATCTAATTTGACCATAATTTTTAAAATCTTATTGGTAATCTGCAACTAAAATTTAATTGTTTGACTCTATTTTTGTCTTTTGTGTAATAAGTTTTTATTATTATTATTCTAAGTCTTAAATTGTATAGATAACTATAATCCCGGAATTGACCAATTTTGACCATTAAAGTGAACGTAGACATTAAAACAAAGATGAAAAGGTAATTAATGTACTTACTTGATTGCTCTAACATTATAGAATTTATTTGCAATTGTTTTTTTTAATTTCAAGGGGACTTTAGATAGTTGCACTATTTCAAATAAAATAAAATAAAATAATATATATATATATATATTCTTAACTAGAGATTTTGTATTCAAGTCTTGGAATGAAATCACCTCTGATTGGAAATATTGTAACCCAAAAATTGGACTTTTGTATGTGAATTCGAATTAGTCAGACCTAAAATAGTTATCGAACACGAAATGGTTATTGAGCATGATTTAAGTGGGAGATATGAAGTCATATACTTGTACAATCACTCTTTTTAGTTTAGTAATCCTAAATGAACCTACTCATTCCCAACTCTTCCAATCACATTGCGTGGGAAAGAGTGAATCCAAAGGGAATTTATTATAATATGATTCAAAATAGCGACGAGTATTTCTTCATTTTCACAAAAAGTAAAGAAAGTCAAAGAGTTTGGTGTACTTTGATACTTATTGAACACCAGAAGTGGAATGGAGTGTTCTTTAATTTTCTCTCTTTTTCACTTCCTTCTAAATTTGGTTGCTCCTTTTAGGTAGGCTTTTTCTAACTAAACTATTGTCATTTGCACCATATTTATTTCTTGTTTAATCATTCAGTATTTAAAGCTCATTATTTCGATTAATTTGAATTTGCTCGGAATAAACCCATTAATTAAATGAGGTAAATTACTCCTTATTGAAAGTATTGGGAGCTTGAACATGAAATCTCTGGTACGATTTCGACTTTGATCAAAGGCGAACCTATGTATCGAGTGGAGGGGTCATCGGACCTCGTTAAATTCGATAAATTTTTTCGACACACACACACACTCATTATATATATATATATATATATATATATATATATATGTTAAAAACAGTCATATACTTTGTTTGAAACCCTAAGACCAAAGGTTCCAGCAGGGGCACTAATTGACCAATCCAATCATGTGCCCTCACCACCTTTAAATTCTAGGTCCACCTCTAACTCTAATAATTGCTTCGTGTACTTTTTGATGAAAATATTCAATGTTAAATTGCTCTAAGTACTATATATGAGGCTGATTATGCTAAAAAATAGAAAAAATAAAATAACCTTTAAACCAATGTGAACTTATTTAATTAGCACTAAACATTTGAGTACATATTATTATGATAGTTCATCATATTCAATAGACAACCAATTATTAAGTTTATAGTACATAGGCAAATTCAACATTTGGAGTCAATGAATTCATAATGGGTGCGATCTTATTATATGCAGGCATTTTTCTTAGGTATATACACAATTCAAATCAAGTAATGAGTTCAATTAAATTCGTAAAATATATCCTAAATCCGTCTACACTTACAATCAATCCACTAATCTAGTTTCCAAGAAGGTTATTCACTATTTTGGAAATAATTCTGCTAGCTTGAAACTATATTTATATTGTTAAGAATTTCAAAAAAAATATTAAGATCACATCAATTGTTACAAAAGAGTAATGACAGTCTTAAGATCTTGAATCCGCCTCTAACTGCTTCTCGTTGTGGCAGTTCATGTCCTCTGGTTCTTCGAAAAGAATCGGAGAACAATATAAAACAGGACTCTGTATAAAATAGCCCATGCCAACATAATGTCTGAAACTGATTCATAAGTAGCCCTTCATATGGATAACTCATAATTGAAATATAATTCATCCATTTCCAATATGATGGCATGTCATGGCTATTTAAAAAATAGCCACAAAACAAGAAGAACAAAGCAGTAAAAGCAATAACAACAGCATATCCTATTATGTAATTTGGCACCACTGAACTCACAAACACAACAAAAGAGTTTGTGGACAGAAGTGACATGTATAGAACAATCAAGAAGTATATAAATGGTCCGCGAAGAGATAGTGCAAACCAAACAATTAGTGCATAAACTGCAGCTTGAACAGCTAAGAAAGGAAGGCAAGTGACTAGACCTGCAATTGTGTAAGAAGAGGCTCTATACTTATTATGAGATGTCTCGCGGACAAAGATGAAACGTTCTTGAATGAAAGCCGGGACAGCATCATTAGACGAAAAGAAAAAACAGACAAACTGTGAAGATGAAGAAACTAAGGCGATCCGTTATCCCCTGTAGGTTTTCTTTTGGATGCATAAACATTGTGTCCATCATAATTCCCATGACTGTTAGCACAACAAGCCTAGAAAGGAAGAGTTCAGGGGTACGTCGGATGTTTATAAAGTTTCTTCTCATGAGAATCCATGTCTCTGATAAGAATGAATTTGCAAACTTGGGGCCAAGATATTGGTATGTATTGGTGTTGGCTGCATCATATGGAGTCAAAAAATCATTTTCGTTGAGAGTGCATTCACTACTTTGAGTGTGAGGGGTTGTAGTACTTTGATAATTTTCACTAGTATAGGCAAAGTCACCTGGAGATGAACTGCACAAAGAAAAGCACAAATATCATATGGCAGTTAGTCAGATAATATAGATCTAGCTTTAACACAGATCGGATTCTGTGCAAGTTAAACAGCTAACCAAGTGAAAATAGGCGTTAAACATACATGTTTTATTACACGACTAAAATTATCATTAGCTTTCGAATCATGTGCTAAGAAATAGACATCGCGCTTAACTCAACCTCAAAAGTTAGCTCATGAGATGAAGATTGTCCATTCGCTCAAGAGACACTCTTGCACCACTAGCATGCCCAAGGCTAGACATCCAGAGCATGGAACAACCTAACATGATTTTATTTTATTTTTGGGGGGGGGGGGGAGGGGAGGCAATGGCGGCAAAAAAGGAAAGTTAAAAACTAGAAGAGACTATAGACAGTGGGAATTGAACCAACGACCTTACAAAAGATTTTGAACCCCCTTAACGACTGAGTTATGTTTTTGGCTAGTGTCACGGGGATTCAAAATATATTATATAGAGGCACAAAACGGATTTTGCATTGGGTCCGACTGTGATACCATATTAAGAAAATGGACCTTAGACCTAACTCAACTTCAAAAGCAAGCTCATATAAGGAGACAACAGTCTATTCCTCAGACAATGTTGGACATTCTAACATACTGATCAAGGAATTAGAACAACTCATGCGTAATGCGTTGATATAAAAGAATATTTTACCTTATCGGATTTGGGTTTCTATGATCCGCGCGCTGTGTAGCAGGAGAAAATCCAAGTGTTTGAAGAACTCCACTGTGGCTTGCACTCCAAGACTTAGATGAATTCCAGGGACTTCTCAGACTATGATCAAAATCTTGATCCTTCTTTGCATTTGTTCGCAAATGATCAAGGCGTTTGTTAGACCTGTGTGACGATGCTGGTAATGAAGGGACAACTGACATCTCATGTTCGCCTAATGGTGGAGGTTTCATTCCAGTAAGAGCAAATGCAGCTAATGCCTCAACTCCAAGTTCAGATTGATCATATTCTTGAATCACATTAATCAAATACTCTATTGAACTTTCACCTTTTGGTACTTTTCTCCCCATCCTACCAAGATGTACAGCAACATCTTTTGGTGATACTTGATACATGAGCTGTCAGCGAGCCAGAATAATGAGATGATCAAGAAGCAACTGGATTCGAGACGATGGTTGATGAATCGTTAGGATCACTGTGCTACCAGCTAGCGCAATGGCATGAACTTTGTCAATCACACTATGAGCACCAGTTGAATCAAGACCTGAAGTTGGCTCATCAAAAAATAACAATGAAGGTGCATGTATTATGTCCACCCCTATTGACACCCTACGACGTTCACCACCAGATACTCCTCGTGTCCCTTCATCACTTATGTAAGTGTTCCTAGTCGACTGCCATAAAATAAACAATAAATGGTCAGGGGCAGATCTTGAAGCCTGGATACAGGTCGCCTGAACCCAGTAGCTTATGCTCAAACAGTATATTTGTGTTAAGAAATTTTTTAAATATGTACAAATATTAAATTTAGAACGCAGCTATTAGCACTTGAAGTCGTTATTCTAAAATCCAGAACCCATAAAGCTGAAATCCTGGCTCCGGCTTTATAAATGATTACGATATATAGTAATCTAGTGCATAAAAAATTATGTGACAGTTGTTGATTGACTTACAGATAAACCAAGCTGCTCGATTAGCTTCTCAACGCGCTGTCTTTTATCAGCCATTGAGATTGGTCCAAGCCTAAAATCAGCAGCAAACAGCAATGTCTCATAGACAGTGAGCATTGGAAATAATCTATCATCTTGCATAATATAAGCAGAGGTTCTCTTAATAAAACTTGGTGTCATATCCATTCCATCAACAGAAACTCTACCCCTAAGACTTGAAATTCTACCAGTTAAACCATCTAAGAATGTTGATTTTCCAGCACCACTTGGACCCATAACTGCAGTTACACAACCTTTTGGTGCATAGTGTTACACGATTGCAGGAATTCAAAGGGAATTCGAGGATCGTAGCACTACTCCAGGAATAAATCGAGGAAGCAGTAGAGAATGTTAGAATTGCAGAAGAGCAGAAGAGAAGAAGGAAGAAGAAGAAGAATAGAGAGATTTAGGAGGAAATTGTGTAATTGCATTTCATATCCTGTAATGAAGTTTACAATCCTTATATGTAGTGATTCATACATTCCAAATGTAACTAGATTCTATCTAACAGAATTAATAACAGAATTCTGTTATTCAGCTACTAACTAACGTAACTAACTTTCCCTCTCTTTAACTAACTTTTGGACTACTAACTACTGACTTTCTAAAATCATGTATCAGTACTTCCCCCAATCGAAGATCCTTGACCACAAGGATCAAAAGCAGGAAACCACGTGTGTAAGACAGTAGCAAACTCCCAAGTAGCAGCTTCATTAGGAAGCCCCTGCCATTTAACCAAAACTTGTGCAACCGCCTTGTTTCCTTTCTTCACCATCCTTCTTTGTAAGATAGCCTCAGGATTAGGACAATATGGACTTGCCAAATCCAGAGTAGGCGGATAAGAAATCTGTGATGGGGCTTCATAACATCTTTTCAACAATGACACATGTCCTGTGGGATGGATTTGAACTCCAGCAGGCAGTAATAACGTATAAGCAACTGAACCCACCCTTTTTAGAATTTGGAAAGGGCCATAGTATTTAGAGGCTAACTTGTGGGAAGCATGATTAGATATAGTCACTTGCTTGTAAGGTTGAACTTTAAGGTAGACCCAATCACCAACCTCGAATTGTCTCTCACTCCTGTGAGCATCTGCTTGTTGTTTCATCCTGTGTTGAGCTCTCATTAGATGGTGCTTCAGCAGCTGGAGCTTCAGTTCCCTGCTGATCAAGGTGTTGTCCACCTCAGCTGAAGCTGACTCCCCTGGCAAGTAGGGTAAATGTAATGGAGGTGGGCGGCCATACAAAGCTTCATAAGGGGTAGTCTGTATAGCTGAATGGAATGAAGTGTTATACCAGTACTCAGCCATAGGCAAGCAAGAGTACCAGTTAGCAGCGTCATCGTTGCAGTAACATCTTAAGTAGGTTTCCAAATTTCTTCAATACCTCAGTCTGACCATCAGATTGAGGATGATATGCAGAAGAAGTATTCAACTGAACTCCTTGTAATGTGAATAGCTCTTGCCAGAAATTACTAAGGAAGACAGCATCTCGATCACTAGTAATAGTGTCAGGAAGACCATGCAATCTCACCACAGTGTCTAAGAATACTTGAGCTACAGATTTAGCAGTATAAGGATGCTTCAATGGAATGAAGTGACCATACTTGCCAAGTCTGTCCACCACTACTAGTATCACCTCATAGCCTTTTGATTTGGGAAGGGCATCAATGACGTCCATACTAATTTGAGACCACACCACATCTGGAATAGGTAAGGGTTGTAACAACCCTGGATAAGCAGCTAAATCAGATTTGTTCTTCTGACAAATATCACATTTCTGCACAAAGTCCTTCACCTCCTTCCTCATGTTTTTTCAGTAAAACAATGTGAGTTACCTCCTTAGGGTAGCTTCAACACCTGAATGACCCCCTTGAGGAGTTGCATGCCATAAAGTCATAATTGTTCTTCTCAATTGTGGTTCTTTGCCTATCACCAATCTGCCTTTTCTTCTCAGTTGGCCTTGGGACCAGGTGAACTGTTTGTGAGTGAGTGGGTCAGCTTCTAAGTCTGCAATGAGTTTCTTCAGTTCTTGATCAGAATTCCAGCTATCAACTATAGCTTGGAAAAGACCAGTATCACCAGATGAAACCATCAATGTCAATATTTCAGCTCCAGTTACCCTAGAAAGGGCATCAGCTACCTTGTTCTCCACACCCTTCTTGTACTCTATTGAGTAATCAAATGGCATTAATTTAGTTAGCCACAGTAGTTGGGAATTAGTGTGTAGTGTCTGCTCCATAAGATACTTCAAGGCCTTTTGATCAGTTCTGATGATGAACTTCTGTCCCAATAGATACTGTGACCATTTAGTCACTACATGTACCATTGCCAATAGTTCTCTATCATATACAGATAAAGCTGCATGCTTGGGTGATAGAGCTTTGATAATAAAAGCTATGGGATGTCCTTCCTGCATAAGTACTGCCCCAATACCATGACCACTGGCATCAGTTTCTACAATGAAGGTCTTGTTATTATCTGGCAAAGCTAGAACAGGAGCTCGAGTGAGTGCTTCTTTCAAAGCTGCATCTGCTGAAGTCGACCACTTGAACCCATCCTTCTTAGTTAAGTCAGTCAGGGGTTTGCAAATCACCCCAAAACTCTTAATAAATCTTCTGTAATAACTAGCTAGGCCTAGAAATCCCCTGAGCTGTTTGAGGGTTGTTGGTGTGGGCCAGTTTTGGACTGCTGCTATCTTTTGAGGATCAGTAGACACTCCTTCAGCTGAGATGAAGTGTCCTAAATACTCAATCCTCTGAACCCCAAAGAAACATTTGCTCCTCTTTGCAAAGAGTTGGTGTTTACTCATCTCCACAAAAACAGATTTCAAATGAGTTAAGTGATCCTCTAAAGTGCTGCTATATATGAGAATATCATCAAAGAAAACCAGTACATGTTTCCTAAGAAACTTCTGGAAAACAAAATTCATCAATCCTTGGAAAGTTGCAGGAGCATTTGATAGGCCAAATGACATTACCAAATACTCAAAATTACCAGAATGAGTCCTGAAGGCAGTCTTAGGCACATCTTCCTTAGCCATTCTGAGCTGATGATATCCAGACCTTAGGTCTATTTTAGAGAAGACCTAGAGCCCCCAAGTTCATCTAACAAATCTTCCACAATAGGAATAGGAAACTTATTCTTCACAGTGTGCTTATTCAAATATCTATAATCAACTCACAACCTCCATGATCCATCCTTTTTTTACCTACTAGTACCACTGGTGATGCAAAAGGACTGCAACTAGGTTGAATGATACGTTGATCTAACATCTGTTGTACAAGACTCTCAATAATATCCTTCTTGACTGAAGGATACCTATAGGGCCTTTTGTTCACAGGTTCAGTACCATTTTGTAATACAATCCTGTGATCAAAGACACCCCTAGAAGGAGGTAATTCAGTAGGCCCTTCAAATAATCCAGAATACTCAGCTAGCAATGTATTAGCCTATAATCTGCCACAAGTTCCTCCTTAGCCTTAATAGCATGCCATTGTTCTTCTGTCTCCCCCATAGGAACCACTTGTATCATGCACAGTTGAGATAGATCCCCTGTATGTTTGACCATTTTATCAGCTTCCTGCACCTTCACCTGATTGCCAGCACCTCTGAGGAGGTGTTTCCTTCCTTTGTACCAGAACTCCATAGTTAACTTCCTAAAGTTCATTTTAATATCCCCAAGTGTTAGTAGCCATTGCACTCCTAACACTACTCCACATGAGCCTAAAGGTAGCAGTAAAAATTCTGCTGAAAACTCAGCATCTTGCAGCAGCCAAGTAATTGTACATACTCTATCTACCATCATGTTTCCATTAGCATCAGCTACTAATTGAGGTTTGGTAGATTGGATTGTACACCCTAAATGTTTGACCAATTCAGGATCTATGAAATTATGGGAACTACCAGTATCAATCAGTATACTTAGGGCTTCTTTGCATGATAACCAGTAACCTTTAAGGTTCTATACCCCAGTGAACCATTCAGAGCATGGATGGAAATTTCCATTTGTTCCATACCTTGAGATGATTCTAATAGGTCTATTCCTTCCTCTTGAATTTCTAACTCCTGTCCTTCCCCTGCATAAGTCCCTTCCTCTATTTCTTCCAATTCCAGTAGATATAACTGTTTGGAACTGTTACATTTATGGCCTGGCACATACTTTTCATTACAGAAGTAACACAATCCTTTTGCCCTCTATTCATTCATCTCATCTATGCTTAATGCTCTCTTAGTAAACCTTAGTATAGCTAGAACTACCAGAATTAGGAGTTGGCTTGCTTTGTGCTGCATATCTTTTAGTTGAAGAACTTGTTGTATAAGTAGGTTGTTTAGTTGCAGCCAGGTAAACTTCATGATCCTTGCAGTTCTGTACACTTGAGATAGGGTTGTTGGAGTAGTCAGCTTCACAGCAATGTTCAACTCGTGCTTCAAACCCCCAATAAAACAACTGATTGCATTTTCCTGAGACAGCCTCACCCTATTCAAATTTCTTTCAAAGACAGCCTGATATTCTTTCACACTCCCAGTCTGCTTGATCTCCTCCATAGGGTCATCGAAATCAGCCCCAAACCTTTCAACCAGTGCCATCACATATTCATTCCAAGTATACCTCATGAAAGAGAGATGCCACTGAATGGCTTCTCCTTCCAACTGCAATGCAGCTACTTCGACCCTTTCTTCAGCATCCACCTTTTCCATAGAGAAGAATTGTTCAATTTTGAACAACCACGATCTCAGATCTTCTCCATTGAATCGTAAAAACTCCATCCTAGACCACCTAGAGAAGTTGGAGTTGTGATAATTACAACTCGTAGGGCTTTTCTCTCGATGAGATCTAGCTTCAGAAGGTCCATCATCCTCTGCTAATGGAGCTTTATCCTTCTGGTGTTCCCTTGAATTTGTCATCTGTTCCTTCAATTCAAGGACTACCTGATCCAACTACTTTAGAGCTAAGACTTCTCCAGATAGAACTCCTACATCAGCTATCAATTTCTGCATCAACTCTCGTAGATCAGGATTTTCTTCATTCGTACTGTCGGTAGTTCGAGCTCCTTTTGCCATGATTCCAAGGATCACACGGCTCTGATACCAATGTTACACGATTGCAGGAATTCAAAGAGAATTCGAGGATCGTAGCACTTCTTCAGGAATAAATCGAGGAAGTAGTAGAGAATGTTAGAATTGCAGAAGAGAAGAAGGAAGAAGAAGAAGAATAGAGAGATTTAGGAGGAAATTGTGTAATTGCATTTCATATCCTGTAATGATGTTTACAATCATTATATGTAGTGATTCATACATTCCAAATGTAATTAGATTCTATCTAACAGAATTAATAACAGAATTCTGTTATTCAGCTACTAACTAACGTAACTAACTTTCCCTCTCTTTAACTAACTTTTGGACTACTAACTACTGACTCTTTAAAATCATGTATCACATAGCCAGTTATTTGGTGTAATAAATCCACTTCTTGATTTAGCCATTTTCCATCAATATCTTTTATCTTCTTTGTCACAGTGTATGTAAGGTTTGAGAATTCTAGCCCACCTGTGAAATTTACTGGTTTCATACCTATACCGATCGCGTATCGACTCGATGATGACCATTGACATGCCTCATAACTTTGGACAATTATAAAATCTGTGTTCTTTTTTGCTATAACATTATTGTGTCCATTTTCATTCTATTGCTTGTCTTCTTACCTTTCGCATATAGTCAACGTCCCCAATAATTCTCCCTGTTTTATCTTCTTTGTTTTATTATTTTTTCGTGTTAACTTTAGCACGTACAAATTCTTTTTACTCTCGGTACCTATGTTGATGAGAAGTAACAAATAGTCGTGAAATAATCGAGATGTGTGCAAACTAATCTGAACACCATTATAGTCAGTGTCTTCGTGATATTTTACTGTACTCATTTTTCACTTTCACACAATAAAAGTCTTCAACTTTTTAATATCTTTCATATAGTCTTTGAAGATGAAGGGGGGTCTTGGCGTAACTAGTAAAGTTGTTGTCATGTGACCAGGAGGTCACGGGTTAGAACCGTGAAAACAGCCTCTTGCAGAAATGCAGGGTAAGGTTGCATACAATAGACCCTGTGGTCCGGCCCTTCCCCGGACTCCTGCACCGAGCTGCTCTTTTATAACCGTGTATGACCCTCAAACCAAACGCAGTATTGGATTCATTCCCCTCTCCCATCTATAAAAAGATAAACCATAAGTAGTAAGTAAGTAGTAATATATTTATTGCAATATCCCCATCATAACCCCTGTATTATATCTTCTCTTATAGTTGTTTAAATAAAGTCAGAACAAGGACATATACAATAATACACAATATAGAATTTGAAGGAAACCAAAGTTGAAACTTGTATATTTCTAAGAGCAATAAACTGAATCCTTCATATTCCTCTTCTTTCTTAGCTTTCCTACTCCAGGCAAACTTTATAGTGTAATAGTTGCTCCGACAGTTGTCTTTAAATAGTCAATAGCAACCTATATATATCTTGAAATGTACAACTTGGACTCGCGATTTCTTGTATGGAAAGAGTTTTGTGACATCAGGGCTACTACCAGTGTAGCCGATAACTAGCAGCTTGCATAATGGGGTGGAGAAAGTAAGCACCTAATGTCAATGCTGTTATTGATATATATGGCAATCTGATAAATTCCTTGTAATAATCTTCAGGCAACTTTTGGCGGCCATCAATGATAGCTGCAAATGGAATGACACTCGTTCTGTTCTTCACGACTTCAAAAGCCTCACCATGTCGTATGGCTAACCTTCGGTCTCCATTCCAGGCACCAAACAGATGATGTCCTATCAAACCTACTGAGGCTGCCACTGCAACTGAATTCCCGATCCACAGCGTGTGAGCTAAGCACCATATCACCTGCCCAACCATCTGATAGGGAGAACATAGGCTTCAATTAGCTATGAAAGAAAGAATAACAATACCTGGCAATGAAGCAGCAAATAAAAGCAAAAATGTTTAACATATATGCTCAAAAACAATGATAACAATCATGTAAAGGAGACTTGTTTTCTCAAATTTCAAGACTTGAAGGGTTCCTCTTTACTGAAAATCCTCAATTATGGAACAGCTTCATCAATAGGACGGTCTCTTTCCTTTTCTGCACTATCAGAACTGGATTACAATAATCTTGACCTCTTTTCCTGTTAAAGCTCATCATGCGGCAAATCCGTCCTCTTCGTGTAATACTATTCTTTGTGACATGCCTTATTTGACTCCTTTAACAAACCCTTTGAGTTATAGAGTCAATACTTGGATTCTGTGAATCAAAAGTAAAATATAGTTTCACACAGTAAGATGAGTTTTATACACTTGTATAAACCTTAAGAAACTAGTCCTGAACACTTCTGAAATTATAAACACAAATCATCATATCTAAACCTCCTTCCTTTGTTTATTACGTCTTTTATATCCTGGAAAATTAAAAAATAATACAAGGTACAAAG
This sequence comes from Nicotiana sylvestris, assembly GCF_000393655.2. NCBI lineage: Eukaryota > Viridiplantae > Streptophyta > Magnoliopsida > Solanales > Solanaceae > Nicotiana > Nicotiana sylvestris. Next base: position 8,034,835 of record NC_091066.1, read on the forward strand.
TGAAGTGATATGAATCCATAGTTGAAGTTGGCAGAAAGACTATTGACACTAAAAGGTACAAAATGGTGTTTCAGGACAAGGAACTTTATGGTATCAGATTCACTCGGTATCTTACACAACAGCAAGTCACAATTAAGTGAATGTTGACTAATACCTGTGGATGCCTGGTAATCCTCATAATTCCAGTTTCCCAAAGATGCATCTTGGGCTTGTCAACAGCTGCTACCTCTAGCAAATTGAATGTCGATGGGTATAGGAAGAAGAAGGAAATAAAGTTAGAGAACCAAACTAGTTCATGAAGTCCGGCTATGCTCTGTAATTGCCATAATTGCACTCCATCGTATCGGTGGTTAATGAAATAGACCTGTACACCATTATAAGAACCTTTGGTTATGTTAAATTTCCATTTATCAAGCATTGCACAGGAAAATTATAGAAGTTACCAAAAGATTCTAAATTCTCAGTTTCTGCCAGTGGAGTAGAAACTTACAATTGTGCTGACTGCCAATGGCAAAGATATCCCGGCAAACAATACACGAAAGGCACGTTCTCCAATGAGTTCCTCTCCTTTGTCTCTAAGACTAGCAAGACCGCTGTGGACTATTGCGAAAATCAAGGTGAGGGAAAGCATTACAATCTGCAGAAATATTTGGATAAACACTCAGCAAACAGAAATTTAATTATGCAAAACGAAAGAATAATATTTATGCTGGTGACCAAGAGAGCCAAAGTGGAAGGCAAGAAAGCTTATGAAGAAAGAAACAATAGCGTAGAAGCTTCAGACAACTGTATGTTTGCCACATGATTCGTCAAGAACTCATATGCATCACTTGCCTCGTACACAACAAACAACAACAACTATGCCTAAGTCCCATTCTTCATATCATAAGTAACTTAATTCCAATGTGTTCCTTAATACCTATGAAGTATAGATACACCTCCAACTGTATCACTACCAACAATAGAATAAAAAAGGAAGAAAAAGAAGAAAGAGCACTTTTCTCAAGAGATTCAAAAAAAAGTCTAACAACCTATGCAAAAATATTATTGTCCTGAAATATAGTCCTAAACTCACTCGTAATTAAATTTTTAAAATAACAATTCTTGGAACTGTAAGAATGACATTTATTCCACTGGTTCCAGATATTTCTTTTACCTTCTTCTTTTTAACAAATCATGATTGTAAAACATCTTATTTAGGTCACTAGATAAGTGAAATAATCTTGCATAACTTATGTAATAGAGAGTGACACAAAGAATTGCTAGTCACACATTTTATGACATGATATTTTAGTTACTACAGACAAAAGAGCAGCAATGAAAAAAGAAAAAGAAGGTCAGACAAAACAGTAGCTATTCACCAAACTACCAAAGTTGTAGCCGCAATATGTTAGCGCATACGCCAATTCCAACTTAACTGCCCCAGGCATTAGTCAAGCTCAAATGAGCAATATATTTGCTACAATTAGCACTTATTAACTCAAGCAAGAACCTTAACACCCACCTGAACAGAAAGGTCCTATTATTTATATGCTAAAGTCTAGATAACAGAAATTAAGAATCTTGACCCCTACTTCAATTTCAAACCAAATTTAACAGATAATAGTTAGTAGATGATATTGCACCCAAATGCGTGAGCTAGCAGTCAATGAAACTCAAACAAAGACCTTGTTAGACCAGGGTTCAAATTTCGCAGAGGAAAAAAAAGGAGTTAGGTAATGCCTAACGCTTGGCGGGTAGAGTTACTCGACACCTATACTTGTAGGAGGATATAATTACCAGGTAAAATAGTAAAGGTGCGCAAAAGCTGGCTCGACATCACCATTAAAAAAATATGCATATAGAATATAACCAAGCACGGCAAAAGCATGTTTATTGAGATTGTCAAAATACCAAGTTTGAGTGAAATGCAACAAGGACTGCAAATGAGGAAGAAGTGGGAACTCCGTCCTCTGTCAGAAAACTACAAAATTTAGGATCACTATCGAGTAAAGTTAAAGAAAAAGAAAATAGAATAATGTAACTCCCCTCAAGTAGTTCTCTTTTCATTTAAAATTTCTTCTTTAGAAAAGATTTTCCTATTTCAATTCAATTACAGTTTATGTAACACTATTTACTTATTAGTCCATTAAAAAAGAATGACACATTTTAGTACCTGAAAACACATTTAACTTTAAACTTCATATTTTTATACCCGAAAAACTTTTATAGCCACACAAATGTTATAACGCATATTTAACACCACAAGCTTCTTTTTCAAATGAAATGAATGATATGAAAGGAGTAACAGGTTAAACTAAAACCAAGTAAAGAATAAAACTAAAAGCAATATCTCAAGACCCAATTCAGAAAAAAAAAAAAAAAATAGAAGATACAAACAGAATTAACCAAAGAAAATAAGCAATAAATATCCACCTCATGGCTATCTGAAATGCTTGAAACAGCATCAATGAATGATTTTCCAAAACCAGTTGAATTGTCAATCCAAATAACATTAAGAACATAAAGAACAACACCAAGAATCCCAGTAAAATAAACCCAAGATGAAATCTTTTGTTTGGATAACTGGAATTCAGCTGAATCTTCCCCCACCAAGATTTCATCTTTATCATCAATTTGTGTTCTTCCCACTGAAATAGACCAAATTTCCTTTCTGGGTTTGTAAGGAAATGGAAAATGGGAGTTGAAAAATGGTTTCTTGGTGTGTTTGATGGAGGGATGGCATGCTATTATGGCTGAGGTTTGTTTGGGAGTTGGAATTTTATGGTGTTTTGATGATAAAGGAGGGAAATGAAAAAGAGGATGTGAGAGGAAAATTGAAGTGGCCATTTTTGCAAAGATTAACTGAGTTTCAAAGTGTGTGTGTGTGTGTGTGTGTTGAGTTTGGGATTTATGCAAAGGGGAGAGAAGTATCTTAAAGGAGATGTGCTCTTTGGTGTATTTTGGACAGTTAGTGGAGGGAAGTGGGTGATGAGACATTAATTGTAGCTTTTTATGTTAATTTTTGGTTGTTTGGTTTGGGTCGGCAAAAACATATGTCTACCTATAAAAAGATACCTACCTTAGTAAAATCCGTGTATTTAAATGATTTTATTTAGAACGATGTTGTTCGATTCAACTGCAAGGAGTTGTCTACCATCATACCGAGGGGTGTCAATGCATATTCGAAAATCGACTAAATCGATCGAACTGTACCGTATCGAACCGATTTTTAGGTTTCTTTTTAAGAAACCCGTAGGTTTTTATATAAATCTGTAACCGCATCGATAATTAGGGTAGATTTTTTATTTTATAAAAGTAAACCGAAAAAATACCGAACCGTACCGAATTAATTTTACATGTAGAAAATATATTTATTTAGTAAGTTTAAAAGTAATAATGCATTAAATTTTCTTTGGGCCTTGGAATTATGAAAACCATTACAAGCAAACAAGTAATTAAACTCAAAATACTAATTCTTAAAACCTATTATGCTACTTTTACTTAAACTAAGTTATTTCAAGTATCTTTATTAGCAAGATACAAAGTATTCTAGCGATTATGAGTAGCAAACTACAATGTATTGAATATGTTTCCTTTCATATAATTTGGATTTATCTTTTTGAATATTTAATCTTCTATAGATTTTATTCTTGAGTCTCAGCTTGGTATATCTTTCAACTCGTGTGATTTATATTTTCTTTGACTTTGTTTGATTTCTTTTACGCTGTTGTAGAATAGTTGATGGATCTATACTCTAGCCATCTCTTCTTCTTCTTTTTTTTAATTCATCACCCTTTAAACAGTAAAAATGTCTAGATAGTTTTGCTAAGTCCAATAAAATAATGTATGTTATTGCATTCCACTTCTACTGGTGAATTTTACATGATATAAAAAAAATACCGAAAATTAACCGAACCGTACCGATACCGAAGAGAAACCGACATGATTGGGACGGTTTCGAAAAGTCTAATTTTGGTTATACATAATAGAATAACCGAAAAATTGATATGGTACAAATTTTATAGAATAACCGGCCGAACCGAATCATTGACACCCCTAATCATATACTTTACTTTCTTTCACCAGTCCGTTATCCTAAAGTTAATACGTGCACTTTTTACATTAAATGGTAGTCTCCGCCTAATAATTTCGTTAAGGTTAACATCGACGAAGCCTTGAATCAAACGACTCACAGAGTGGGAGCTATAGGGATTTTTCGCAACTCCAACAATTACTGAATCTTTGGATTTACAGTTTAATCTGCTTCTCTGCTACTGAAGCTGAATTAGTAGCACTTCGGCTATGGTTACAGTTAGCTAAGGACTTTAGCCTCTGGGCGCTTCAAGTAGAAACTGATTCGCAGGTACTATGCACCATAGTCGAACATGGCAATGAATTTTATTTACCTATTATTTTTTATTGCAGGTCACTCTGAGTCGCGTGGAGCTTAGACATGTTATCGAGAAGTTAATATTGTAGCAGATACCTTGGCTAAGCATGGCATGAACTTCACACCCTCAGATAGACGACAGCCATAGCATCCCCCATACTACTTATCTCCTCCTCTCTTTGCTTTATCAAATTTCAATAAGGATTGTTCTAAAAACTTGAACATTTGAACAATCTTGACTTGTAATAACTAAAACCGTTACATTACTTACTTTCTAATATAAATCTCCTTATAAGCCCAAAAATAATAATTAAAATTTAGACAAATAGACACAAATTACTTGATGTATCTTTTTTTTTTTTTTTTTTTTGTATTTTTGTTTTTCCTAAAATGTGAATCATAGTCTTTTAAAGTCCTTGTCTACTTTATTAACCGGTAGGCTGTGTGAATACATGGAAGTGATTTGCACTTGTCTCGGGTTAACGTTCGAACCATACAAACAAAAGAGTTAATATGGACAACTTGTCCATGTATTCGAGGGAGAATTCTGCCGTGAATAGCGAGTAAGATGCATTAAAACAACAAACTTTAAACAAGAATTAGCGTTGACAAGGGGAAGGTATTTCTTTAATGGACAAAAAATCATGTAAAAAGCTTGAGAGAGCTATTAACTCACTGCAGAGGAAAGAGCAATAAAGCTATCCTCAATGTTGTTGTGCTAAGTTTCTAGCTTTCAACTAGTAAATTGCAACTTCATTCCATTATCGCTTGTGAGAACAGATCGTTTTTCTTTTTCTTTTTTTCAAAAGAAAATTCTTGATGCTTGCTACTTAAGGGAAACTTGAAGAAAATTTAACTTTCTGCCATTTGCTTTCCTTTCCTCTAATTCGCCAAACCAAACATGGGGAAGAAAATTGTACAAACATAGCTCCTTTCTTTTGAATGCACAAGGTATTTCTAAAATTTTTGCATTGTTCGGAGTTGCTTGGTTACATTGTACGATAAGTTTTATAGAAAAGAAAATGTTTACTTGAAGCACGGCTACGATATAAGGAGCTAGTAATATTTTATGGAATACGGTAAAAATTCACATACCCAATCAACAAGGAGTCAAACATTCATATAAGCTAAACTAATCCCACTTTAAAACACAAAAGCATTTTCCTCATCCTGTTCCCTATTGTCTACGGATTCAATCAACACCATAAATGGATCAAGCAACATTTTGTTATTTTTCCAGATCAAACAGGGGCTGTGTCTGACAAAATAACCCCTTGTGAAGCTTGCAGGGGCGCTACCGTTGTTAATTATATTGGTAGTTAAAGCTCATAGAATTTGATGCTGTTATCAGCTGATTAACAAGGTAGACTTGTAAAACCTATATCGAAATCCACCTGCAGGAACTCCTTTTTATAACCTAGAAATCTAAGTCTAGTAGCACACTGTTCGAAACTTGGTGGACAACATGCCCAGCCCTCCATCCTTCTCACCTTAAATACCAAAATTTGTCAGCAGCAAGATTCGAGCCTGTAACGTGCACATTACCCACACATTATGTGTTGAGCTCTAACCACTATACCAAAGCTCAAGGTGCAATTCACCTCCAGCATTATTATGAAGTGGAAAACATAATGTATAAATTAACCCAGGAGCACTATCACACCACTAGGTGAATGATAGATTTCAAGTGTTGCTTCATACTTCCTTTTTCCCTCTCCATTAGGTGTTCTACATCACTACAAAACCAGCATCAGAAAATTCTGATGAGACTAATAGATCAGTTATGCAAGTCTACAACACAAAATTGACCCCTTTCTCCTCTATACTTAACTACTATACAAGGCAAACTGCATTGATAGAACCATCATTTTCAGGGTTCTTCGTCAATAGGGCTGTGTTTCCCTGCATTCACCATCTGAGAAATGAATCATCAGAAACCTATGTTTGCTCGGATCCTCCAAAAATGTCCTTGTCAAATTCAGCAGCATTTTCGAGGATCCAAACAACATAGCAGCAACTAAAAGAAATATCTAGAGAGACGATGGAGTAACAAACACCGAAAGCACACCTTACCCCATACAAATTTTCCAGCAGGGGTGACAAGACCAAGCTCACTGACATTTACCTAGATTCACAGAAAAAATTAAAGATATGAAACATCAACTACATAGACTCGGATGCACCATTAAAAAAGGAAGATTATCTCAATGATGGTTATTGGTTCCTTTGGTTACAACACCCAGCCTAGAGATGTAAAATTTGGACCATTAAGATTTTTTCGCCCCAATGCTCTCAAGATTGAACGTGCATTTAAGTTCAGGAAGTGTCACATGCTTTCAAGAAGGCGCAAACCCATCGGTCCGATAAACCGATAGTTTCATGGTAAAACCTGGCCCAGCAAAAGTTGCTTTTGACCGTTCTCTTCCACTATCAGGATGCACATATGAAAAAGAAATTTATTAAGTCAGAAAGACACGTTCTGTTCAGCCTCAAATACAACAAAAAGTAGACCAATCACCTAATAAGCATCAGGGATCCTACAAATGATTTGAGAGAAAAGGAAAAACCTAAGTAAAAACCTGAGTGAGACAACTGGATTATGCTACACATGGAAATGCAATTACATTATTTAGATATATGGAGGCATTACCATTATGGATTATATCTGATGCTTAAAGATTGCCTCAATCTAAGATAATAGGGACTTAGCAACCAAATAGGCCTAACTAATTAAAACTCCTAATCCCAATCATTACATATCATATAGCAATGACGCTTAAAAATAACCTGCAATATTATGTGAAATATAGGTATACTCCCTCGGTCCCTCCATCCCAATTTATATTGACAACCCTTTCCACATTGGGAGGTCCCAACATGCATGATGCAATTCCAATAATAACATTATTCTCTTTATATTTACAATTCTTAAGAATTCAAATTCAATTAACTACTTAAAGTTTAGACTTTAATTGATGTTTTTTTTCTTCATATCAAACTAACTTGTAGTTGTTACTTTAGCCTTGTCCAGGTAAACACAGCAAATATGATATGACGGAGGAAACAATTAGATGATATCTCATAAAAGAGTAACCCAAAACTGCTAGAAGGGTGTTTCAAAAGTGAACTAAACCCATAAATGAGCTAAAATAATCCTTACAAAAAATGAACTAAACCAATAACTTGATTTTAAAAAGCTCCTTGCATTTTCCTTCATTTGGGCCATTTCAGTATAGCATCTCTTACAAACATATTACTTTGATACTCAAAGCTCTTTGGAGTCGTAAAGGAGAAAACCAAAAATTTCAGATTCAATAAATGAAAGGTATGAGAAAAATTCGAAAGAGATATTGCAAGGGGACTAACTAGGGTAAAACCTTTTGGGCAGTCTGCGAGCACCTGCGATCCTCCTTGTTGCATTTATGCTCAAAGTTATCAGTGATACCCATTTCTCTTCCTGTGCAACTCTATGTAATCTCCCTGCGGCTGTTCCAATTCAAGTTCATAATAACAGTTTACATAATCATATAGCAAACCATGACTAATCACGAAGGAAAAGAAGAGTAAAGTAAGAAACAGAGAGAATGTGATGCGAAGAAGAAAAACCCAAGTTTTGTTTCAAACAAGGGTTTAGCCAAAGTCGGACTAATCAAATCGGGCAGGTCAGTGCTATCAGTGCCCTTGAGTCGAGTCGAGCTTTTTCTTTCAGAAGCTAATACTTAGAATATCAGGGAGAATAACCATGTATCCTGTTAAACCTGTATAGATCATTACAAGCAATGTCATCTCGAAATCAAGCAACAAAACTTAAGAAATAATTTGCCTGGAATATGTAACAGTCAGAAATGAAGAATTATAAAAATGGCAAGGACATTCATTCTTATACAACTGAGTATCTGCCTGGCTGAGCCGAACCAGGAAGAGATGATGCTTGCATGGTAATGTCCTCCAAAACACGTTTCAGTTCTGCTTTTGCTCTCTTGACAGATTGTTCCGTGGGGCCCTCAATGAACAAGTACAGCTTCCTGTCCAGAAGCCCTGGTGCCTTGCCAGGTGGAACATACTGTCCTCGAGTGGTGATGGCAGCTCCCGTCCATTCAGAAATAGGACCCAAAGTCTCCTTGTGTGTCACCTTCCAGCGAGCATTTTGAGGGAAATCATTTATCTCTAATTCCGCTTCATAATGTTCAGGCATTGCATCGGCCTGAATCTTCGCTAAATTGTGCTGCAAGTTCAAGGCAGCTGCCAATGCTGTTGCTCTGGCTGTCACATCATTAGAGCCAACTGGCAGTCCATTTCCAGCAATAGCTGCTGTTGCACCTGGTATATTAATACCAAGTACACCAGGCAATGCAACAGGCAAGCCACCATTGGGAAGAAGCTGACCAGCTGAAACTGGAGTTGCCGCTGAAGCCATACTCGCTTTGGAAGCAGCAACAAGAGCAGCAGCCTGAGCAAGGGCAGCCTGCTGAGAGAGGTCGCCGCCTGCTTTTCTAATTCCATCATCTTCATCCTCTGAATCTGATTTATCTTCCTCAAATCCATATTCTTTTGCCTGTGCTTTTTTGGCTGCTCTTCTCACTTCATCCTCTTCTTCATTAAATTTAAAACCACTACCACCATAACCAGTCCCATGTGCTTGCTCAAGTCCCTGATTCACCTTCGCCATGAAACTATCTGCAAGAGCTTTCAGGTCATCTGGAACAACTTGTTCTGACAGTTGTAAAGCTTTCAAAAGGTCAGGTGCATATCTTGCATCGTCTTCAGATAAGAATGTGATGGCACAACCTTTCCTACCAGCCCGACCAGTCCGACCAACACGATGAACATAGTCCTCATAATGATTCGGAACATCATAATTGATTACCAGTTCAAGCTCCTTGACATCTAAGCCCCTGGCTGCTATACTAGTAGCAATCAACAAATTACACACATTACTTTTAAAGTCGGATATGGTGGACTCGCGATCAGTCTGATCCTTTGCCCCATGAAGGGAGAGGCAGGGATAACCATGCTTAATCAAATCCCTAAATAAAGCATCACATTTCTCCTGTGTGTGAACAAATATCAAAATTTTTCCTTTTTCATACCATTCACCAAGTAATTCAAGGAGCCGAAGGAATCTTTCACCTTCTGGCCTCACCTCAACCAGTTGTGTTATATCCTTGTTCACAACACTCCTACCACCTACCTGTATTTCAACAGGTTTGTTCAATACTTTACGAGCTAATATTTCAACCTGGCGAGGAAAAGTTGCAGAGAACAGGACTGTTTGACGGTCAGGCCGTGTGTTTTGGACAATTCTTGTGATCTGAGGTTCAAATCCCATGTCAAACATTCGATCAGCTTCATCCATGACCAAGTAAGTGACTCTTCGCAGATTCGTAATCTTTCCACCACTTGTGCAAAGTATATCAATCATCCTGCCTGGAGTGCACACAACAATTTCAGCTCCTCGCTTCAATTCACTAATTTGCTGAGCAACCCCAGAGCCTCCATACACGGGCACACAAATGAGACCCATCGCCTTAGTGAACTTCTTAATATCACTATGAATTTGCTGCACAAGCTCTCTCGTAGGGGCCATTATCAGCCCAATAGGACCATCTCCAGACATCAGAGGAGGCTGGTCCTTAATATGTCTTAGCATTGGTAATACAAATGCCAGAGTTTTACCAGAACCCGTCTTAGCAATCCCAATGCAATCTCGGCCGCTCATAATTACCGGCAGAGCCTGAGCCTGAATAGACATGGGCTTCTCATAATTCAGTTTCTTTATAGTGTCTAGCATCTTGGAGGACAGTCCCGTCTGGTGCCACGTTCTGATCGGTTTAGGAACATCCTTTCCATGGATCTTCAATTCCAGTTGTTTCCTGTAAGCAGAAACCTCTTCAGCACTCATTCTTGAAATCTCCTTAACTTCTATGTAAAAATTCTTTCTAAAAGGAGGATAGTCAATTTTCGAATGATCAACTATTGATAGTTTCTCGGCCTTGGTTTTCTTCACGCGTTTCATAAACTCTTCATCATCCTCTTCCTCCAAAGGATCATCACCATCATTCTCAACGTTCCCATAATCCGAATCCGAATCTTCACCAGGGATAATTCTTCCCATAGTCTTCTTCACACTCATCTTCTTAGGCTGTTGTTCTTCTTCGCCTTTATCAGTACCATTTTTAGAATTTCCATCACCAAGATTATTGACTACGGCATTATTAAGCTTCTCAACTTCAGGCAAAACCATAGAGTTCATAAAAGCATCCAACGGGTCAATATCATCATCGTCCTCCATTAACTCATCATTGCCATTTTGAATCACAGGGGAACTAACCACCTTGTCCGTACCATCATCATCATCCATCGCCTTGTCATTATCATCCACATCAATATCCATCCCATGTTTCCCCTCAGCATCTTCATCGTCAGATTCTCCCTCCAAAGTCCAAGTTTTACCCAATTTAGGTTCTTCTTCAGCACCTGCAGAAACACCAAGCTGCTCCCTTTCTGACTCCTCTTTTTTTCTCTTTAGCTCTTGCCATTCTTGAACTCTCCTCCTTCGCTTCTCCATCTCATCCTCTAATTTCCTTTGCTCCTCAGCAAAATCCTCTTCTCGACTCTTCTCATTCTTTTCTTCTGCTAATACTTCATCAGTGCTATCTTCCCTGAGCTTGTTGTTGGATTTGCTACTCCTTTCACGATCCCTCTCCCTCTCCCTCTCCTTATGATCATCATCATTTCTCTTTCGCCTCTTTCTATCTCGATCCTTGGCATCAGCTTCATCATCGCTACCATTTTCTACTTCACGGTGTCTATCCTTTTCCCTGTTCCGCTCCTTTTCTCTCTCCCTTTCCCTCCTCTCCTTTTCTTTCTCTTTCTCTTTCTCCCTTCTCTCTCTATCTCTCTTCTTCTCCCTCTCTTTCTCTCTATCCCTCTCCCTCTCCTTCTCTCTGTTTTCACGATCCTCCTTATCCTTTTTTTCTCGTTCTTTAACTTTATCTCTACTAGGTCTTTCATCATCATTATCATCACGGCCCTTGCTTTTTTCACGCTCCTTATCCCTGTGTCTATCCTTGTGCTTTGCCCTATCTCTATCTCTATCTCTATCTCTATCTCTATCCCTCTCGCCGTACTTTTCATCGGCGCTTTTTTCTCTATCATAGCGGCTGCTTTTCTCTCGATCCTTCTTATCTGATGAGGAACGATGGTGGTCTCTGTCCCTATGCTTGTCGCGATCTCCTCGATCCTCCTTACTATCACGGTGACGCTTCTTCGATTCCTCCTCTCTCTTCGACTTGTGCTTCTCTTCCATTAGAAAATAGTCGGAAATCGGAAGGCAAAAGCAATACACTCCACACCGGAGACAACGGCGATACAGTAGCTTCGATTATCTCCGGCAAAATCCCCAGTTATTACCGGCGAAATCCCCAATTATTTCCGGCGAAATCCCTAATTATCTTCGACTCCAAAATATATGTGCCAAAGGTCGAAGGGAAGAAGTGAAGTTCCCAAACCCTAGCTTTTGCACTTTTTTCTTTTCTCGTACTGGCTTTCTGCTTAATAGTTGAGTCGAATTTTATGATTTTTTTATTTCTTCCGAAGTCGAGTCGAATTGAATTTAGTGGAATAATTTAACTGAGCAAAAAAAAAAAAGAGAGAATAATTTAGGCGGTATTGTTTCTCCCAAAAAAAATAATTTTTTTATCTTTCAATTATTGCAAAATTTATTGAACAGAAAAAAGAGAACGATTTTTTTACTTAATTATGAAAATATTTTCCTAAAGAAGTTTATGTATTTTTTTGAAGAGTGAAAAATAATTTCTAAGAAAAATATTTAGTAAAGATTAGTAATAATGTTAGCGAAATGTTTAGTATTTTGATGAAATTTTGAGTACTAGAGATTGATAATGGTGTCTGAAGTGTAGGTTAGAGCATTCGCCGAAGAATCACCGAAATTATTTTCCTTTATTTGGTGAAAAGTGAAAAACTCAAATACTAAAAAATAAATTATTTATCATAAATATCTTTTTTGAAACATAATATCAATCGTACTTAGTATCAATATCTTTCTTCGATCACTACCAAGGGTTACGGTGGGATGAATAAGATCTCTTCACCTTTAACTAGATGTCTCAAGTTCGAGCTCTGAAAATGATAGGAAGCGCATCCCTATCTAACGAGTCTTATGTGGCAAATTTAGATTTGTCGGGACCCCAAATATAAGTACCTAACACCGAACACCGTGTGAGAAACCAAATAACTTTCTTCAGCCACGTAGAATATTGTATTCTCCAGTTATGTAATGAAAAAAATACCTTACCTTTTAAGATCACTTTTTGGTAGATTTTTTTCAATAATTAGACATTTGAGAGTTACATTAAATCAATAATTACTAAAATATATATATCTTCTGTACACGTACAAATACTTTTGTCAACGACATAATTCTAACTATAGTTTGTAACTCTTATGGCTCGTTTAGTTTGATCTATAATGTCTTGTATAATACATGGATAAAAATAGACATTAGTAATATGCTGTTTGTTTGCCTCTTTCATTGCTCATGTATTATATTACATGGAATAAGATGTGAAATAAAAATATGTGTATTTGTAATACACGATTAAACAGTAAAAATAGTACGGTATAGCCAGTTTTCGGACTGGTCATTCAAAAATAACCAACATTTACGAAGTCAATGAAAAATAGCCATTATTTTGCTGCAACAGAGACCGGTCCAGCATAATATACTGGAGTTCGGTGCACCTGTGTATGAACTCCAGCATATTATGTCGGACCGGTATACTTTGCTGACTCCAGTATAATATACTGGAGACTGGAGCACCGGTACTCCAAACCCCAGTATATTATACTGGACAATTATACTTGCTGGAACTCGAGTATATTATGCTGGAGTTCTAGTGTACTTATGCTGGAACTTAATCATATTATGCTGGAGTTTCAGCATACTTATCCTGGAACTCCAGTATAATATGCTGGATTTCAAGGATACTTATGCTGGAACTCCAGTATAATATACTGGCGTATTTTTCGGGTTTTGAACAGTGTTTTTGCTCAGATTTATCCTTAAATGAAAAATGGCTAAATTTCGATTACTTTTGAAAGCTATTTCTGAACGACCAGTTGTAAATCTGGCTATTTTTTAAATTTCTCCCGATTAAACGCCAAAAAGAACAAAGACACCCTTCTATCCTTTTAGAACCCATATTTTATTCTAAGTTATATATATATATATATATATATATATATATATATATATAAGTTTTAATTTAATGGACCAAATATCTACCGAAATAATCCCTACCCTACTTTACGATCTCTCTATAACTTGTATGTTACCAAAATGACACTTAAGATTAAATTATTTAATTTGATGTAAACACTGTGTGCATGCAATTTTTTTTGCTGATTCTCCTTTTCCCAAAGCTCCTCTAATGAAAAGAAAATATTCAGTGAATAAAAATATTGATGTATTGTGTTACCACTAATTTCTTCATTAAAAAAAAAAATGATTTATGGTGGCAAAAGAGTAACAGTACTATAACTCTACTAGTTTCCAAAAGATAAAATCACTTCTAAAAAGGACTTATATACGGGTTGTTTTTCAATTCCAAGGCTATTAAAGTCAAGAGAGAAATGACGTTTCCTGTTTGAAGATCAAGAAGTGAATTAGTGGGTGTTTGGACATAAGAATGGTAAAATTCCAACAACAAAAAAAGTGAAAAAAAAAGTCAACTGAAAATAATATTTGAAAATTAAAGTTGTGTTTGAATATGAATAAAATTTTGGGTTATTTTTAAAGTTTTGTGAATGATCTAAGTGAAAATTTTAAAACAATAGCTGTTTGGAGTTTTTAAAATTTTAAAAAATTCTAAAATTCATCTTCAAGTGAAAATTGAAAATTTTATTGCCAAACATTAATTTCAAAAAAAAGTAAAAAAAAATTGAAAAATTCTTATGTCCAAACGGGCTCTTTGTCACGTCCCAAATTACCTCCTAGACGTGAGTGGCGCCCAGCTAACACCACCTGCCAGGCAAACCATACTTTCATACCTTAACCATTAATTTGCAATATTTGATTAATTATGAGTACCAAAATCATTTGATAATTAATTATGAACAACTAGTATCTCAAAATATTAAATTAAAACTCTAGCCCAAATTTTACACTAGACCATAAAGCATATAAGAAAATAACAAAAGAAATCAATAAATAAATGATAAAGACTCTCTTGGCAGCCTTCACGAACAATGCAGCGACTCACTTCAATAACTGAATCAATTCTAGCGAACTCGTCAGCTATTATCTCTATCTTCACCAATAGTATCTGCATAGACATGCAGGTAAGGAGTGAGTTATATGTAAATATAACTCAGTAAGATCCTCGACCCGCCACTTTAAATACCTCTGGAACAAGTGTTAGAAAATACAAACACACTACAACACGAATGATATAGTAACTATGATAATTACATAATAACTTAATATATGTGTATCAACAGAGTTATTAAGAATTAACCAACAAGAATACCCACTAAGAACTTATCATAATTGCAGTGAAAGAATTTTACCAACACACCTACGAGTCCACAACGACACCACAATGCCTCAAATATGTAATAGAGCATACACAATGCTCACTGAAGCATACACAATGCCCCAAATATCTCAAGAAGCATACACAATGCTCGGGTGATGTACAAAGGCATACACAATGCCCCAACATCATGACGCACAGCCGTATCAAACTCAACATTATGGTGCACAGCCGTATCAAACTCAACATCATGGCGCACAGCCGTATCAAACTCAACATCATGGCGCACAGCCGTATCAAACTCAACATCATGGCGCACAGCCGTATCAAACTCAACATTATGGCGCACAACCGTATCAAACTCAATATCATGGCGCACAGCCGTATCCAACTCAACACCATGACTCACAGCCGACTCAACATCATGGCGCACAGCCGTATCAAACTATCAAACAACTTATAAAATAATTTTTTTTAATGTATTTTCATAAAATAATATATTTGCGGCTAATCTAAGACCATCGATTCTGCCAAGCGCACACTTGTCCCAACACATGGACCAGACAGAGAAAACACACTTTCAAAATAGGTTTTAGAAAAGCAAAGCTTAAAGTCTCACTTACTTCGTTAATGCCGAATTTTCCAATCTCGTATCGTCTAAAACACCAACCAAACGACCTCCAATGATCTCACTCCAACCAAAGAGAATGAATTCTCGATCCGCAATAAGTCCAACCGCATCTCAAGATACCGAAAAATGTTGTTGGGAGCCATGGGCGAAGCTACCTTGAGCAGGGTGGTCAACTGACCACCCTTCGCCGAAAAAAATTATGAAAAAATTACACTGTGTATATAAGTAAAATATTGATTTTAGATATATAAAACCTATATTAAACACCCTTTGTCGGAATTTTTTTCTACTTCTTTCAAGTTTGAATACCCTTAAAAACATTACTGGCTTCGACGGTGTGGGGAGCTCCTATCTTTTTCGTCACTGTTCCAATAACATGGTTCAGGCCTTACTTTGAATGAATTCACCAAAATCATATTCTTCACTATTGATTCAGCAGAGCAATCATAGCTTTATCGCTATTGAATTACCCATTACAAGAGATTGAATTAACAAGTATTTACTTCCTTGTCTGTCCTGTATTTGTAGTAAAACTAGGTTCACATAACTAGGCTTCAACCAAGCTATTATTATGTTACATAAAGATTACAAAGGCATCACATAGTGAGTTAGTGTCCTCCTCAATTACATTTCATATAAAGCTTAAAGTCTATTATATCTCAAACCTTGCTCTTTTCTAAACTATAAACTACGTGACAATTAATTCTCAAATATTAGTGTTAGCCCCTCCGTAGATCGGATTAACTGATCTTGCTTCTTGTTCAATACAGTAAAATTCCAAAAGTTTAATTATATAATTAATAAAATTATTATTCTTGAAAGATACCAATTACTATACCTAATGCCAATTAGTAATACCCAATTAATTCGTTAACATTTTATTTATTTATTTATTTTTATATTAAAAAAATGATGTGCTGCATAATTAATAAAGAAATAATCATTCCCAATTATCTATGAATAATATGAAGCGAGTATGAAAATCAATTGATCGAAACATTAAAGGTTTGAATAAAAATCTCACATGAAAAGAGGCATTCATAGGAACAAAGCGAATTATTTACTGAAGTTCAGAAAATTATTAAAGTCATAATTTATATGTATCATGTATGTAAGTAATATTCCAAAAATATATTCTATAGTTACTCGCTTAAAAAAGTTCACTCTTATAATATCGGGTTAGTACACTCTTAATCTAATATTCTTCAGCAGATTTTTTGCTCATTAGCAATAATCTTGGAGCAACGATAAAATTGTCCCTGTGACCTATAATCTGCGGGGTCGAGCCATGGAGCAACCACTAATGTTTGCATTAGGATAGATTGTCTACATCACACCCCTTGGGATGCGGCCCTTTCTTGGACCCTGCATGAACGCAAAATACCATGTGCACAGGGCTGCACCCTTTTTTTTTAGCAATAATCTTTGTTGAAGAAAAAAATAGGCACCATGTCATTTTCAAAAGAAGCACATGAGAAAGGCTGTATATAAGAAGAAATAAGGCTGTCTCAGTCTGTATAAGGTTTTTCTTAAGGACACTGTACATGGTATAACCAAGATTTAAAACTGAGCCAAGTTCCTAGAGTTCAACATTGAATAAAACCAGAATTAATCATTTCATCACCTCTGAGGAACCCCTATTTCTCCAGTATATCGGCCCGCTGTGAAGAAACAAACCATCAGGGTATTTATGTGAACAAATCAACATATTCAGAAGAATGCCTTCTGTTGTATTGTAGCAAGCTTGCATATGTTCGATCCCAGATTCCGATGTAAAGAGACTCATCATCTGGACTCAGAGATACCCCAGATATCTCACCAAACATGTCAATTTCTTGACGTTTCTGGTAATCCGCGTCAGTATTATAAATATGGACAAAATCTGCAGGTTCAGCCACCACCAAGAACCGCCCATCTGATGAGTAACGAAGAGATCGGACAGCACCCATGTTTCCCTTCAGCACTGCTGTAGGCGAGGACAGGTTTCTCAAGTCCCAAATTCGGCAAGTTTTATCTTGATTCCCAGTGGCAAAGGTACGGCCATCTGGGTGCCATGCAGAAGCAAAAGAGTAGTCTAGATGACCAACAATTGAACCAATCGTCTGATACAGTAAAAGAAATTCTATTAGAACGGACTTAAGGGATCGGAAAATGGAGGACTCACCATGAAAATCCAAACAAAGGGACCAAGGGACACCTTTAAAATAAATAAGAATCTAAAAGTCATTCTGTGGACAGAATAAGCTTCGACAAATTCTTATCAGCTCATGATGGCTGTGCATGGAAAAATACAAGAAACAAATAGAAGTGGAACTCTTCGCAGTTAGTTAATAGATTCTTGCCAAATAAGAATCTCATTACAAATGCAGTAGAGAAATGACCAACATACTTCAGAATCTACTTTCTAAGCTAAGAACTGATACAAGGTAAGCACATGATGAAGAACTTTTCATTTCATCTGATTTGAAGGTAAGTATTTGATACCTTTCCGTTGCAGGAGTCAACAAGTAAACCATTGAGATCATCCCCGACAACAGTAAGAATCTTGCTATCTGGGCTCATTGAAGTATGCTGCATAAATAACCAATGAAATTACAAATGCATGAGAGTGAAAAGTACCAAAGACACATGCATCCCAAACAAAATCATATGACATCAAGCATGTATAGTAACATTATTTAGTCCAGCAGAAAATCAGATGACGGAGGATATCCTCCTTTGGATAGACAAACTTATTTCATGAACAATAACAAAAAAAATTTTAAAAGAAAGTGTTCACAAAGTCTACAATGGGATGTCAATTACAACGCTTTGCCTTCCCCTCCACAGAACACAAAAGGTAAACAGGAAGAATAAAAAGAGCAGTAAAAGGTAGATAAGAAACTGACATTCACTGGCCACGGGAACTGGAAGTGGTTCATAAGCTGAAATTTTTCCATGTCATACTCTCTCACACCAGAATCATTATTGGCTGCCAAAAAATGAAGCCCACCACTGCAAAACAATTTTAGATATACTTTCAATCAGTTAAATTTCAAACTAGCCCAACAACTGATCTTATATTCACTCTTACCTCGTGCTTTCGTATATCTCAACAGCGTTTGTGATAGCATTCTCCTCATAAGTAGTCCTTGCACAGAAGCTTATACCTGGCTTATCCAAACACTGCATTATTTGAAGCTAAGTCAAGCAAGGATAACAAAGCCGCATGTAGGATAAAGCTTCTGTTCTTATTTCATTCAAATTTAATAATCTCAGCTCGTGCTGATTTAGAAATGGATACTCTTTTCTCCTACAGAAACAGAGCAACCAAATACCAGTTGTCCGCACCTTTCACCCCTCCTATTTATATTTCAAAACCAGCTACTCTTCCGCTATCAATAGTTAATAGAGAAGCAAGAAAGTATTAAAAAGAAATGCTCATGAATGATAATAGAGAAAAACTTGAAGGAGCTTGCCCATAAGCCAACATGACCCTATCCTTGGATCTCTAACTTAATCCACCTATCCATATTTGATTATCGTGGAAGCAGCAAGAAAGTACAAGAAAATAACTTTCTAGTAAAATCTGTTTGCATTTGATTAACACGAAAAGTGATCCCATGCCTTGCATTATTTCGTTCCAGAAATTGTTTTCCACAAACCACTCCTAGAACTCAGTCCAAAAAGTTAGCAAAAGCTCAAATTGCCAATACATCTTCATTTCACTGTTGCCACTTCCTCTTTGTTATCTAGATTATAGAGCACTTCCGATGTAAGTATGTAACAACATCATATCAGAAAGTTCTGACATTTTCATTTCAAAAATGATCTACTCTTCTTAATATGATAAACTAAACAACTCTATATCACAATATTACTTATCACAATTATAACAATCATAAATCCATATTGATTTTATGTCCGTATATAGTTAGGCAGTTAAAAGAAGTCAAATAAACATTTGTAAGAAAGTCAATTTCCACTTCCCCTCTTTCATTTCATGAATCTTCCGGGAAACCTTATTGTCTCATATTTACCTGACGTTCAAAACAAACCCAAGGAAGAAGGTTGAGGAACTAAGAACAAATACAAAAAATTCCAACTGACCTTACAAATGAGTTCTCCTTGGAAGCCCCCAGCAACCATAAACCGATTCTTCACTGCCATTGTGCTGATCTGGGTTTGTGTTAGACCTTCTAACAAACTTCCTGCATGTTTCTAGAGGCCAAAGTAACAAAGAGTAGGTAAGACAGAAGCAATAAGAGAAGAAACAGCAACTAACATTGACATCCAATTGGGAATCAAAGAAAAAATTTTGAAAAACAAAACTCAAGAAAGACTTCCAAAAGTCTGTTTGCTAGACGACCGGGGGATGGGGCGATGGGTACTCCTTCAAACCCCGCCGAAACGCAAACAAAAGAACAAATTGACCAGACACAGAAAAATAAAAGTCCTCTTCTTGGAAACATGACACCAACATAAAGGAGAAGAACTACAGGCATCCCAGAAACTAAAATGGAAAAGGAAACATCACTATTAAGTGTACCATTACCTCTGACGGCGCTATGTGTCCAGAGAAATCGAGGACTTCTGATAGGTTTTGGGAAATGGATGACCAGTGCATAAGTGAGTAGTTCGAAATAAGATACACGTCATGTTTTGATGTAGCCCACACCAAGTTTCTTAGCTGCAAAAGAAGTGGCATAAAGAGTTCATTAAAATCATCCTCTCAGCAAAAAAAGAAGCATTATTTAAGAGGAACAGACCATAGAATAAACCGAATTTCTTCGAAGAAATACGTAGTTCACAAATTCTGTTTTGATAAGTAACTGCAGTCAAGAAGTTATCACAAGAGCAATGGAAATGAGATGGAGATCCTCTAGCGATAATTTTTTTGTCTTAGCATAGTCAAGATTCAAAAACACATCCCAATTTCTTTATTTTTGACCAACCCCTAATTGAAGAGGAAGAGGATACTTCCCAGCTAAATTTAGGCATAGTTTTCTGCATGCTTACTCAGGTTTCTTGTCATATTCAACTGCTTGAGTTTATTGATTGTAGTGTTCAAATTGATGAAACTAATAGTGTCTCTTTTTTTTAGACAGAGATTTTGAGGTTTCCCATTCATACACTATAATTTGGTTCTTATGCACTATATCCCTAAAATTTCATAATTTCATGTGCCAATTATTTTAGATCCTTCTCAATGCAGCTACTCTGTAATACAACTACCCCATTATTTTAGACCCTTTTCAATTGAAAGATCTTTCAAACCCTTTTTACTCCCATCTTCATCTGGGTTCAGAAAACTACTCGCTGCCCTCCAAACAACTGAGACTTCGTAGCATTTTGAGTTTTTGTTGGTTGACGAGTTCTTTCCAGAAAAATAGATGAACAAAGTATATAGTGGCTGGACACCTAAAGCAAACAGATAGCCAAAGCTAGGACATAATAAGTTCACCCAAATTTCGCTTATGAACTGTTAACTTCGACAACTGGTTGTGATATTGCTGTTAAAAATGTTTGTATGTTGACTTTAAAATTGTGATTAAGTTCCAGTTCAAAAAGAATTATGATTGAGTTACTGATGGTAAATGCTCATATAATTGTTTGCGGGTGGGTGTCTAATACCTGCTGATATGGGGTTTATATCTGTGTTGACTAATATGTAAGCAGTGAAGAGATATCGCAAAATATTCCACAGTCATACATAATTGACGGTCAAATGTTCGTATAATCATATTTGAATCCAAGGACCACAAGGGGGTATTTTCTCTAATTCCAAATATCGATAAGTTACTTTCCACACATTTAACATCTCAAGAGAATAAAGAGAGGAGACTAATTCTCCACACAACCACGTATAACCAAATTTTAAAAAAGAAAATCTCATCTCCTTCAATTTCGACTAATCCCTACTATTGAAGAGGAAAAGAGGAGACTTTCCTACTAGACTCAGGTACAGTCTACTGGATGCTTACTTAACCTTTCCTGTCATTTTCAAAGTGAATTGGTTGAATTTATTGCTGGTAATGCTAAAACCTATAAAATTAGCAGGATATGTTCTCTGTCTTTCTTGTGTAGTTTCCTCTGCATATACTATAATCTGGTCTCCTAAGTGTTCTTTTTTTTTTATAAGGTAATATTTTATTAAAAGGGTACCAAGATGGTACAAGTTACATCAGTTCAACATCTGCCACTAACATGGCAACTACAAATCTCCTCTCTCTTCTAAAAAGTTCAAGTATTGCTCCATATTTTCAACAGTACTCCTATTACACCAAAAATACAAGTTCAAAAGACAGCTATTTATAATTCTGAAAACATGTTGTCTTCTCCCTTCAAAACAAACACTATTTCTTTCCACCCATATTGTCCATAAAACACACAAAGAAATTGTCCTTCACACTGTTTGTTTCCTTTTTGCCATTTTCTGATGATGCCATTGTTCCAACAAGCTCGTAACGCTGTTTAGGCATTACACACTTAATGCCGTACATGTTTAAAAAGGGCTCCCAACACTGTTTTGCCTATCTGAAAATGAATAAAGAGATGACGGACTGTCTCTATTTCTTCTTCACACATATAATAAAATCTGTTGCTTAGAGAAAATCCTCTTTTTTGTAGATTCTCCTGAGTAAGACATGCTCTCTTTGCTGCAACCCATCCAAAAAAAGCAACTTTAACAGGTGCCTTATAGCTTTCCATGGCCATTCTATTTCATATAATCCTTGTTGTTTCAGTAATAAACTGAAGCATCCTCTGATGGTGAACTTTCCATCTTTACATGCTGCCAAATCAGTGAATCTCTCCTATTTTCTTCCAATGTTAAGGAGTTGCATCAACTGAACAAAGCCCTCTATCTTCAATCATTGAGACCCCTTCTGAAAATTAGCTACCAACCATTACTTAAATAAAACTCCCAAGTGCTCTTTTTTTGGGAAAATGCACAAGTACCCCCTGACCTATAGCTTATTTATTGAGGGGGAGGGGGGGGGGGGGGTAGGCTAATAAAATTAAACTTTGTGGGGATCCTATTAACCCCCCCCCCCAAAGAACTATTTTAAAGTCAAGAAAAATATCCCCTTGAGAGACGACGTGACACAAAAAGTGTGTTCACTTTCTTGGAGGCGTGTGAGAGCATTTATTAATGTCTACATGTGTCATTTTATAATTGGATACTTTACCATTAGTTACATTTTATTAATAAAACAATCTCTAACCCATTTAATTTTTTCAAGATGTTGTAAGGGATTCCCACAAGAACTCTAGCAAACTCCTCGCCTCGCCGGAAAAAATGGTGTCCAGCTCACCATTTTCATCTTCCTCCACTTCTATTTTTACCGTACCTCCCCCTTTTGCAGCAACAACAAAAACCCAGTTAAAACTTCCAACTATTGAGTTAAAATATGAAGATAATGATGGTTTGGCAGAATTCCAGAACTTGAAAGTATCAAAACCACCGGCGATGGTTTTGTCTCCGGCGACGACAACGATTCTACATTTTTTAATTTTTGTACTATCCTCTGAGAAGTTCTCGAGGATTAAAAGATCTGCATTTCTTTTTTGTTGTACTCTAATTGATCAACGTTAGATGGAAATATGTTTGTATTAATGTAATAAAGTTCTATGGTTATGGTGGGGAAAATGGAGGTGGCGAATGAAATAATAAGTGAAAATAAAAATGCTAGAACTCAAAATTTTCTTTTGGAAGTGGTAAAGAGATGGTGTCGAGTGAAACGGGTATGATAATGGTGATTTTTGGGGTTGTTGATAATGGAGGCGAGAGAAAAAAAAGGAGAAGATTGAAAAGAAAGAAATAATTAATTTTAGTGGCAGAAAAGATCGAGGCGCGTGTACTCCACCACACAACATAGATGTGGTTGTGACATTTTAAGGGTAAATTTATACCATTTTAAAATAGTTCAGGGAGGCAATAGGACCGCCGCAAGTTTAAGTGTGTAGTTGGAAATTCGGCTATAGGTCAGGAGGTACTTATGCCTTTGCCCTTGATTTTAAATCAGTAGGTGCCCTGAGCACTCTATCGATTCCTCGCCCTGATAATGTTTGAGACATAGTTATTGAGTATGCTCGCACTACTTGGTACATGCACCGAAAGAATGTGTACATGTTATTGGGAAGCGTGACAGGCTAATAAAATTAAACTTTGTGGGGATCCTATTAACCCCCCCCTCCCCCAAGAACTATTTTAAAGTGAAGAAAAATATCCCCTTGAGAGACGACGTGACACAAAAAGTGTGATCACTTTCTTGGAGGCGTGTGAGAGCATTTATTAATGTCTACATGTGTCATTTTATAATTGGATACTTTACAATTAGTTACATTTTATTAATAAAACAATCTCTAACCCATTTAATTTTTTCAAGACGCTGTAAGGGATTCCCACAAGAACTCTAGCAAACTTCTCGCCTCGCCGGAAAAAATGGAGTCCAGCTCACCATTTTCATCTTCCTCCACTTCTATTTTTACCCGTACCTCCCCCTTTGCAGCAACAACAAAAACCCAGTAAAAACTTCCAACTATTGAATTAAAATATGAAGATAATGATGGTTTGGCAGAATTCCAGAACTTGAAAGTATCAAAATCACCGGCGACGACAATGATTCTACATTTTTTAATTTTTGTACTATCCTCTGAGAAGTTCTCGAGGATTAAAAGATCTGCATTTCTTTTTTGTTGTACTCTAATTGATCAGCGTTAGATGGAAATATGTTTATATTAATGTAATAAAGTTCTATGGTTATGGTGAGGAAAATGGAGGTGGCGAATGAAATAATAAGTGAAAATAAAAATGGTAGAACTCAAAATTTTCTTTTAGAAGTGGTAAAGAGATGGTGTCGAGTGAAACAGGTATGATAATGGTGATTTTTGGGGTTGTTGATAATGGAGGAGAAAGAAAAAAAGGAGAAGATTGATAAGAAAGAAATAATTAATTTTAGTGGCAGAAAAGATCGAGGCGCGTGTACTCCACCACACAACATAGATGTGGTTGTGACATTTTAAGGGTAAATTTATACCATTTTAAAATAGTACAGGGAGGCAATAGGACCGCTGCAAGTTTAAGTGTGTAGTTGGAAATTCGGCTATAGGTCAGGAGGTACTTATGCCTTTGCCCTTGATATTAAATCAGTAGGTGTCCTGAGCACTCTATCGATTCCTCGCCCTGGTAATGTTTGAGACAGTTATTGAGTATGCTCGCACTACTTGGTACATGCACCGAAAGAATGTGTACATGTAATTGGGAAGCGTGTCAGGCTAATAGAAGGGGAAAAATAATTAAAGATAAAAGCAATAATTACACAAGAGACGATTTACGTGGTGCAGCAATTTGCCTACTCCACTGCCACACAGAGAATAACTCTATTATTACTGAAGAGAGAAGTATTGTGAGGATGGTTTACAAATTAGGAGCAGAGGTATTTTTATGGTTAGACGGTAAGCTGAAAAAATTTCAGTGAAGATGTGAATAAAATTATTTCTGCGCGACAGGACAACATTGCAATTGTGTGTCTATTTCTTTCTTTCAAACCCTACAACCTACCTATTCTGTTCCTTTCTTTCTTTTTGTCTTTTTCGTTCTTATCTTTCTTTCTTTTTTCTCGTCTTTTTTTTTCCCTGTCGTTTCATATTTGTTTACATATGGGTGTGATCTCCCACTCAAATCCATATACATCAAAAAGGAAGATTTTTTTTGCTATTTTTAGCATGTCGCCTTTACATTATTAGTCTTGAAGGCCAATTGAGGCAACGCACAACCTCAATTTGTAAACACCGACAACTTTGGTTAACATATCTATAGGGTTCTTCGATCCTGGTATCTTCTTTGGGGAAAGAGTTCCTTCACTTCTCAACTTTCGAATATGATAATACCACGTACTTTGATCTAGTATGAAACACTAGATTTTTGGAAAGATGCATTGCACTTTGGCTATTACTGAAAAGTTTACAATTGTCTTGCTCTTTACCCCGCTCTTTCAAAAAATTCTTGAGCCAAATCATCTCTTATCCAGTTTCTAAGATTGCATGTGCTTCGGTGGTAAACAAGTAATACTCTTATGAAGTCTAGACATCCAACTAACAACAATACCACCCAAAGTAAACCCAGACTGTGGTACTTTTCCAACTATCCTAAGTTTGCATCAGAGAAACCTTGTAAGATAATATTTACTCCTTTTAAACCAAAGTGCCTTTTCATCTCCTTATGCCGAGGATCTTTTGGAAACAGCCTCTCTACCCCCAAGGTAAGGGTAAAGTCTGCGTACACACCACCCTCCCCAGACTTCACACGTGGGATATTACTAGGTTGCTGCTGTGTTGTTGTTTAAAGCAAAGTGCCATACGTGAGGTACCTTTGAGGTATCGCAAAATTCATCTTTACATCTTCCAATGCTCCTTTCCTGGATCTAACATGTATGTACTGACAACTCCAACTGTATAGCTATGTCAGGCCTAGCACAAATCATAGCATACATCAAACTTTCTACTGTTGAAGCACATGGTACATTCAACATGTACTTCCTTTGTTCATCTGTCTTTGGCAATTGCACTTCAGGCAGATTGAGGTGGCTTCCTAGTGATTGCTTCTGGTCTTTGCATCATGAAAGACTAAACCTTCTTAGTACCTTTTGTATGTATTTTACTTGAGACAGATTTAAGGTTCCTTCGGACCTGTTTCTCCTAATCTTCATCCCAAGCATTTGGTTAGCTGATCCTAAGTCTTTCATTTCAAAATCAAGGCCCCACACTAGAGGCTAACAAACCTTTTTTTTTCTTTCTCGATGTATACAGATATGAGGGGGAGATTGATGGAAACAAATCCATATGTAAACAAATATAAAGAAAGAAAAAGACGAGGAAAAAGAAAAAAAGATAAGAAAGAAAACGGCAAAAAGAAAAAGAGGGTCAAAATAGATAGGTTGTAGAGTCGGAAAGAAGGAAATTAGCACAAAATTTATTTCTGCGTAATCACATCTTCACTGAAATTTTTCAGCTGACCCTCTGCCTATAAAAAGGCCTCTGCTCCTAATTTGTAAACCATTCTCGCAATTTTTCTTTCTCTCAGTATAATAAAGTTATTTTTTGTGTAGCCGTGAATAGGCAAATTGCCGAACCACGTAAATCTTGTATTTTTTTTTTGTTTACATATGGGTTTGTACTCATCACATGCCTATGTTCTACCACAAGAATACCATTGACATTGCTATGGAAAAAACAAAAATTCCTTCTTTTTTTGGTATGGATGAAATTAGCTTTAAGAAGGCATTCGAAGAATAAAAAGACAATAAGTTTGCATTATGCTGTTTAGGTTAAAGTACTGTTGCATCCAAGTGAAAACGTAAACATGGCTAATTGGGGAAGCATAGAGGAAAATGAAACATCCGATAAAATCACTTGAGAGAAATATTTACTGCAAACCAAAAATTACCCAATGTGATTATGGTATTTGCGTAACCTGCAGTAAATGCATACCTGAAAATGAAGTATGGTAGGCTTCACCAATCTTGTATTGTAAAAGAATTCATAGTAGTTGCCACCCTTTTTAACCTGCTTACATTCCTGAAAAAGCAATCACATAGAAGATCATAAAATTTTTAAATTCTACTTTGGCAATACAGAATTAAAGTCCTAATTTTATGTCCCTAAAAGAATAGAGCACGGAAGATACAGACCTTATCTACAGCTTCTCCCGACAAAGGTATGTTTTCATAATTTCTGTATTGTTCGAGCCTTGTCAATCTGTAGCTTTGCCTGGTTATATTCAATCTATCCCATGGAATACCTTGTATATCTTTCCCTTTCCTTGCTTGTGCAGCAGATGTATCAGTCCCTTCTGTTACCTACCCAGTTTCACAAATTTAAAAAAAGTAAATGAGTACACCGTTGATATACAACACCGAAGTAACCAAATATTCATGCTTTCACTTGATGTGTAGTCATTTCAAAATTTCACGGTAACTAAAAAACAGAAGAAATACCAAAAACTCATCTCGGTACTTCAGCACCTGATGAAAAGGGACTCATTTGAAAAAAGGTACTCCATGTGATTACTCCGTCAAACAAATAGGACAATGAAACCCAAAAAGAAAGGTAACATGACTAGGTCAAATTCAATAGGTGCTTGGCTGTTTATCAATAGAACTTTCAAACGAAGAACATCTTTAGGAGGTACATGTTTTGCTGCCAAAAATTACAAAACCAATAAGCAAAACAAGAGTGCAGAATCCAATATACGCGGAAACAATTATTTGCTAAACTGCTAGACCATCTGAAAGACAATACTTTTCAACACCACGTCAACACCAAAACAAAAAGGAGAAGAGAAGGGAAGCGTGTTACAGACCTAATACTAGATAAACATGTTCTCTCTAATGGATTAAGCTTTAGATGAGGTGATCAATAGTTAACATGGCATCATACCAGACAAAGGCTCTTGGTTCAATTCTCACTGACACGCATTATCAAAAGGAATTTCCATGTACTTGGGCCAAAGAAGAATGAGTCAGTCCTGAACATAGGACATATCATCATCAACAACAACAACGATGATCCAGTAAAATCTCACTAGTGGGGTCTGGGAAGGGTAGTGTGTACCCAGACTTTACCTCTACCCCGAGAGAGGAGAGGATGTTTCCGAAAGACCCTCGGCTCAAGAAGACGAAAAGAGACAATATATCAGTACCATCAACAGAAACTATAGAAATAATAACAGCATCCTAAAACCAGAAAATAGATGAAAAGCAAAAGCAATAACCAGTAAATAGACCAGCACTATGAAAAACGAAAGAGTAGCGAGAACACAACATTAACCACTAGCAGTCTAAGACAAAAATCCTATCAGACTAGTCTCACATTGGTACGAAGTAGAAAAAAACTCAACTACCTCCTAACCTACAACCCTAATGCTCGACCTCGACAGCTTCCTATCAAGGGCCATATCCTCGAAATTTGAAGCCACGCCAACCTACTATAACTATATAAACGAATTCTTTCTAACAGGTTAAGCATTCCGTTGATGTGGTCACTCAATGCAACCACGTTAAAGCAAAATTCAATACAAAACCAGAGATAGGATAAGTAAAAGTGTATATGTACTAACCAGCTCAAAGTCATCAAGATTTGTATCGTCGCGGTAGAATACCTCTTCAAATTCATCCATTGAATCTGCCATCTCTTCGTCAAGACTCATGTAATCCAATCGGTCAACCCTTTGGTAAGCCATGATTTCCCACAAAACCCTTCAACCCTGAGTCCAAGAAAAGTCCAGCAAAACCAAACACAGTGTTTTCTTAGATATAGAGAGACAAAAATTAAAAGCCCCAAATTAAAACAGACATAAAAGGAGCAGAAAAAGACCAAAATGTCAGCATTCTCATATCTCTAGGTGAAGAACCCAAATTGCTAAATTGGAAATCACTCCAAAATCCCCCCCACCCCACCCCCAAGCCCTCCCAGACCAAAAAATAAAAAACAAATAGAAGGAAAAGAAAGATGACATTTTAACGCAAAATTCAGCTAAAATCCCAAAAAAAAAAACACACACACACCCAAATCCCAACAAGAAGAAATTGAATTCTATGAATCTGGAGTTGCATTTAGAGACTATATGTAAGTTGCTAACTTGGAAATTACTAGAAAATCCAACCTCTCCCCCCCCCCCCCCCCCCAAAAAAAAAACAAGAAATAAAAACAAATCAAAGAAAAAAAAAAGACAAATTTATGCAAAATTCAGCTATAATCCAATAAACCAGGCACACACCGAAAAACGCAACAGAGGGAAATTGAATTCTATGAATCTAGGGTCCCATTTAAACACTATAAAAATTGCTAACTTGCGAATTACTTCAAAATCCCAACAAAAGAGAACGAATCAAAAGAAAAAAAATGACATTTTTCTTGCAAATTAAGCTAAAATCCAATACAAGTCACCAATTAGGCAAAATTCAGCTAAAATCAAATCTGGGATTGCATTTAAAGACTGATTATAAACATAAAAAAAGTAGCAAAAAGAGAGTTTCAAAGAAATGTACCTAAAGAATTTGCTTCTCTGGGTCAGTGAAACAAACCGTAGCTGTCTCTAAAAAAAATCCAGATGATTATAAATCAAGAAAAAATGATCTTTTTTCACTTCCAATGTATATATCTGCAGTTATATGATAGCGATGTATGCTCTTATAAATCATGGTATGTCGGCCAAGAAGGTTTGTGCCATACCTTTGGTATGATTGTAAAAGATTGTTAGTATAAGGAGGTACAGACCCACGCGCGCAAATATCAAGATTAAGGGACCCACGCGCGCAAATTTCAAGATTAAGGACCCACACTTCCTACTTTTTAATTTCTTTTTATTTTTCAGAATAATAGTAAGAGATAATATCACCTTTGGCCGTTTGTAAATTCTAGTTCTTGTCATATATATGATTAAAGTATATTTAATCCTCAATTTACTAAAATATGTGTTTTGGTCCGTTTTTATGCTATAGTTAGACTGTTTTTAGAATTATATTATTCTCAAACTTAACATAATACACGTTAGTCTTCTCAAACTTATGAAATTATACTAAATTGTTGTAGTATGATCAAATGATATATAACTCATAAAATTTCTGAATATTCACAAATAAAAGGATCAAAAGTGTACATTCAATTAATTGGAGGTCAGATATGCTTATTAGATTACACAAGGAGCAAAATTATAATTTGGCCATGTTTGAAGGACTAAGAGTGCAAATTTCTAATAGAAATCCATTAAATTGTTAATCTATATTATTATATTTATATTAAAAGGAGGGTAGTATGCATCGTGGTTAAGCCAAGTGACAAGCTAAAATGAAGTCACCTGACAATTTTTAAACAACATTAATAATTAGAAATTATAAATGAAACATAATTCATGGAAACAGTTGAATTAATCTTATACATAATTCAAATAGATCTTAGACAAATCTATTCTATATATTTATAATTTATATTTATATGTATATTGGTATCTACATCTATATTTATATTTTATATCTATATATTTATCCACTCGTAGATTTTTTTATATATTAACTAGAAATATGGAGGTGAAAAATTAATTAAAAATCTATAATAGAAACAAAAAAAAAATATAAAAAAGCGTAAATTGAGATAACATATGACTATTTATACTTTGGAGTGAGTTAAAATATAAAATAAAGTGGCGTCTTAAGAATAAGACACATAGCAAAGTAAGACAAAATAAATAAGAATTTAGGAAAGACTTAGGATAAAGTTAAAAGGATAAGAAGAAAATATAATGTATTACTTTTGTATCACATTCGAAGATTTGAAAAAATTTCATTTTTAATTGGACTAATAAATGCCTAAAGTTATGGGATATTGTAAATCCTATTTAAAATTACTTTGCCGCTTTAATTTTAGACATTTAAAAGGGTTATTTGTAAGAAATATATATATTCGAAAGGGTAACATCAAAAGAATTTTTTTTAAGCCTATGTGCTTTTTCCTAATTTGACATTGAGTTTTTATAGTATTGTTAACTTCTCGGAAAATCGAAAAATTTATAAACCAAATTCCAAGAGAATATGTGTGTGCGCATATATATATATATATATATATATATATATATATATATATATGTGTGTGTGTGTGTGTGTGTGTGCGCTTGCGCTTGCGCTTGTGCATTGTGATTAAGCCAAGTGACAAACTATTATAAAGCCACTTGGCAATTTAGGATAATACTAATACTTAATTTAAATTAAAATATATTTTTTTCAAATCTGAATGAAAAGAAAATGAATATTTTTGTAAAGATATTGTTTGTCATATCTTAACTAATAAGATTTTAAAAAAAAAATTACATTGAAAGATAAAAACAACACCTCTATCTTAATTAATTATAAAGATAAAAATATAGGTATTATAAAAAAATATGATAAATTTAAACATTAATATGATAAATAGAATTAAAAAATTAAAAGAAAAAGAGAATATATATATATATATATATATATATATATATATATATAAATTTAATGTAGAAATATTTGGAAGGATAAGACTTATTTGATTTTTGAGATGAGAAAGTTTTATATAATAACGAATAAAATTTGCATTGTGGTTAAGCCAAGTGACAAACTACTATAAAACCACTTAGCAATTTAGGATAATATTAATATTAATACTTAATTTAATTTTTTTTTTTTTGAATCTGAATAAAAAGCAGTGAACATTTTTGTAAAGATATTATCTACCCTATCTTAATTAATAAAATTTAAAAATAAATAAATTGAAAGATAAAAACAACGCCTCTATCTTAATTAATTATAAAGATAAGAATATAGGTATTATAAAAAATATGATAAATTTAAACATTAATATGAACAATAGAATAAAAGTAAATAAAAATTTTACTACAAGAAAAAAAACATATTTTTTATTTATAATATTATAATAGAAGTAACGGACAAGAATATGATAATTTTAAGTTATGAGTAATACAATATGGACAAGAAATTATGGATAATTTTAAGAGATCTGAGAAATTTTTGCTTTTTTATTAACATTTATTTAATGATTATATATAACTTTTACCTAAAAGATTAATATTTTAAAGTACATAAATCAAATAACTCAAATCACATATTTGTGTCCGCGCAAGGTACTAATACTAGTTTATTAGTTAAAAAATCTCAATAATCCTTTATAGTGCTTTAGACCTCACCGGTTTTCTTGATTAGTTTAATTGGCATCCTTAATATTTTAAACTTAACGTAAAGAGTCCTTCGAATATGGGCAAAGTTACGTTGGTGGGAAGGTTCCAATTGAGTTCATCCATTGTGTAGAACTGTAGATTGGTTAAAAGAAATATTGCACACATTTGAAATTTAAGTCTTACGCAGTAACGGTGTAAATATTCAATCAATTGTAAGAAAATTACTACTATAGTAAATATATATGATGGAGCATTAATTGTTCTTTACATTTACATTTAAAAAAATATGTGAATGCCAAGAAAATGATTTACTACATTTTCGGCAATATATGCATATTATAAGTTCTTTTTAATTTTTTGTTGTTGTCTAATTTCTATAGCACTTTTCGCTTAACGAGGGTGATTGATTGATTTTTCAGAAATAAAACAGACTAGATCTAGTTCATCTCAAATTTAAATGCTTAAATATTCAGAAACTAGAAATGCACTAGGTTTAATGATTCAGGACTAGAATATGATAATCTTATAATAGTACCTATTTTTATTTCCTCCAGCATGTAGGCTACAGTTAAGTAGCTAGCGAGAGAAGGTTATAAGCAGATGCAGGAGAAAGAAAAAAAAGAATGAGACACACACAGAGGAATTCATCATTCTCATATATCAACACAAAATGTTTAAATAACGACAAAAAATGAGTACAAAATTGGCCTACTACATAGATTTCCTCAGTTCTCGTGAAGAGCCTTCATGAGATATAGTCTACTGAAGCTCTGTCCAGCAATACTGCAAGCAATTCACAAACAAGTTCAGCACACAGACCAATCTTTTTGTGTGTGTGTGAGAGAGAGAGAGTTTTGGTTTTGTTTGGGGGGGGGGGGGGAAGGGGGTTATTAATGATGGTATCTGAGCCAGCTTACGCGAACTCAACCATTCCATCGAGTAACTTCTGTCCACCAAGCTTAGGCACATGAAAAGGTGATCTGAATTTAAACTTTGTTTTCAGCAGTTTTAACCTACATTATTGACTGTTAAGCGACACCCTTGGATGTGCCTTCCCTACAAACTAATCATGATTCTCCTTTTGCGGATACTACTCAACAACAACGAACCCAGTGTATTCCCTGGGGTCTGGGGAGGGCAGTGTGTACGCAGACCTTACCCCTACCTTATAAAGATAGGGAGGCTGTTTGCGGATACTACTCAAAACTCAAAATAAATACTCACACCTAATAGGTCCGGTTCCTTAAGAGGCCTTACTGAATAATTAAGGTTAAAACCATGTCCCGAAGAAAATGCTAGAACAAATGAAATCAAATAGAAAATCTATGTCACCATATTTTTTTTATTGATACAGAAAAGGATATTGAGATATTTAGATTTTCTATTTGATGGGGAACTTCCTGAATACTTCACTCAGGATGATAGTAGAAGCATTTCAAATCCTTTTTGAAATTATAAAAGTTGACCAAGCTAAAATACTAGGGTATCTAAGGGGTTGGTAAATTGGCAACGCTCAGAAGTGAAGGCTGTGTTTTCCTCAGTTGAACTGTCCCTATCAGCAATGCTTGCAAACATGCATGTAATGATTATCACTTTAGATTGTAACTCACCCATTAATCTGGTTGCAATAGTTTGCTATTTGATTAGTTATGAGAAAGCTTTCCAATCGTGAGGGTTCTGGGATTGGCTTAAAGACGGGATTAGAAGGATCTTCCTCCGGTAGCGGCTCTTCTCCAGCAGCTTTGCGTGACATGTTCTCAGCCCTGCAGAGAACAAAATCCAGAATAGATATCAATTAGAAAGGACCTCTTGAAAAAAAAACAAATAATTGCTGACTTCACCAGGTATATATCATACCACAGCCAAGACATCCAAAAGCTGAAACTTCTAATTAGCAAATTCGACTATCAAGCTGTCACAACTGGTAATGGCTTCCCCCTCCCCACCACCAAGTTAATGAATAAAAAATATTTTCAGCATCCAGAAGATCTGCCATACTATTTCTGCAATTGCTGAAACATCCTATTGTAGAAATATCAGTATCTACCTCCTTATCTTTTTAAACCAAGTTCCAGATAGTCAAAGCAAACCATGATTCAGGTTAGGATAAAAGGTGCTATGATGTAAAAGTAGTCTTTTTATATATAAGCTGGCATGTGGAAGCGCATTCATCAATCTCCTACACTCTGTACTTCAAGGGCGCCTTTAGGAAATCTAATTGTAAAAGACAAAAATTTACAAAAGCGTACAGGGAAAAGGATTTTCAGACTTGGCCTTTGAGTTGATACAGCAACCCTGATACTTGAGATGCTGAACACGTGCAAGGGGCTACAGGTCTTTCCAGACTTGGCTTTTGAGTTGATATGGAAATCCACAAGATTTCCTAAATCATAAGATATTCTCTTTGCGATATACTCTGTTTCAATTTATGTGAACATATTTCCTTTTTAGTTTCGTGCCAAAAAGAATGACCTCTTTCCCTATTTGGAAATAATTTATCTTTATGCAATGATTTATAGCCACACAAAATATATGTAGCCTCATTTTATACCACATGTTCAAAAGTCTTCTCTCTTGTCTTAAACACCGTGCCCAGCTAAATGGGTTAACATAAATTGAAACAGAGGGAGTATTGAATATGCTTCGGATATGGCAGTGACATATGTATTGGATATATCCAGCTACAAATTGTGCCTGTCATTTGTCTCACTGTCAATGCTACATATATAACGGCTTCCACCATGACGTACTAAATATCTTATAAAGTAACTTAATCCCCCCAAAAGTTGAGCAGTTCCAGAGAGGATCTCAATGATGCAATTTCCAATTACAATGTAAAACCCTTTACCCGTGCTCCTAGTAAGAAATGAAAAGTAGAGCAATGAAAGGACATCCTCTCCAATTTTTAAGATATATATGAGATGTTTCGGCTTCACTTTTACGAGATCTATTATCATCTGTAAGCTTATCATATCTGCTATTATGTTTCCTGTAAAGAAGGTGATTGAAAATGTCCCCAAAGGAAAAAGAAGGATACCTTCTCTTTTGAAGCCAAGCTTGCTGCTGAGCTTGTTGACGGGAAAGGTTCCGATAATAAAATTGGAACTGTAAACGGGTAGTAGTGTTAGCAACATCCAAACATATGACACACTCCACAGAAAGGGAAAAATTGACCCAGGAAGAGAAGGACTAACCTTTTGCTGTTCCATTGACAAGTCATCCATGCACTCAACCAAAAATTCCACGTTCCTTTCCAAATATGGATTGGTTGACAACTGTAGGCGCTCATAATCACACTGACACGCAAGGAAAAAGAAACCTTCAGTAACGATTTGTCAAGCTATATCTGATCATTTGAGAATTCTGCCAAGATAAAAACAAAGCTACCTGAGTTACAGGTGTATCAGGTTCCAGTTCAGTCATGAAGGCGCTTATGAGAGCTGAGTTTGAAACTTTAATCTGTCCAAAAGAGATGGCAAAATTGAAATGTGTTAGAAAACTGAAGCATGTTTTCTTCCTGTAACTTTTCTCTCACTAGAAACTACGAACATAACTCATCAGAAGTTTCCATGTTTACAGACTAAAACCAAGATGGTAGTACCACTTCATGGTATTACTCAAAGAATCTTAAATTTATCTCATCAATGAGTGTGGAGAAGAAATACACGTCAGATATTGAGTTTAACTTTAAAACAGGACACCGATCAAAAAAGTGAAGAATCCTCTTGCGGGGCAAAAAGGGCTAATAACGAGACAGTCTTTCGAACTAATACAAGCGCAAATGGTAATCGAGAAGCAACTCATGTCGCACTGTTGAAAAATCTGCTCATACAAGGATAATAGTTACACATGAGAGTGTAAGTATGAGAAAAAGTAAAGTGGATAAGAAGCATACCGGTATCTCTTCAAAGATGTCGACCCATGAAAGATTCTTTTCCCTCAACCTAGAAATAAACCAATATCAGCAATAGATTAAGTTTGCTATGTCCAGAAAATTTATCCTGGGGGAAAAGAAGAATGCAACAATGAACATACTTCTCTCCAGTAAAGGTGTTACTCTTGTAGAGTTCCATGAAAGAATCGGAAAGCTTCAAGGCCTTCAATGCTAAGACGCCTTGGTCGGATCTTGATGGATCATAGACAATGCAAACACAACGTTTAATATTCTCCTGAAAAACAAAAGGCCATCAAGTCCAAGTACAGGGATATTCACATAAACAATTGGGACAGAAACAATTAAAGAGCAACTGATCGAGTAAGAACATAAGAAAATTCTACAAGAAAACTTATTTCTTAACAGAAATGAATATCCCATTCATCAGGCATCAAGATGAGAAAATTTAAGTATCTTTTCCCATAGAGCAAATACAAAACATAAGAAAGCTCGGAAGAAATTAAAACACCTTCTGTTATTTAGTTTGAAACATTCCATGGGTGTTCTGGTCAAGTTGTTGCTAGGAATTGGCTTTCGGTAGCGAATTAACTCAAGCTCTTAAGCAGGTAAAAGATTTCGTGTTGCACATCTTGGGTTCAGATGATGATATGCGGAAAGCCTATCAAGAAACTTGATATCAATATATTTCCATGGTGGCATGGCACTTTCCTATGCTACTTAAATCCCTCAATACATAACAAGGAGAGAAAAAGGCAAGAGAACCAGAAGGAGATTAGAGTAAGCACTATAGTCACACATTTATGTCCTGAAATTCATTTTCTTTTTTGCAGACTCTTGAATGATGCATCAATCTACAGCACTTCCACAAACTTCTTGACTAAGCAGAAGAAACATAAACATTGCATGAGAGGAGACCCGAGCAAATATGAAGTTATTTTTGTTTTTTCTTGTAAATCACACACACACACACACACCTCCCAGTATTATCAGCACATGAACCAGAACAAGTGTAACTCCATTACCAATACACGCAATTTCAGAATCCAAAAAGAGAGATGGAGACGGACAGAATCATAAATGAGAAATGTACCTGGTAATTCATGAAAGTCTCTATCAATTCCACAGTTTGAAAAGAGCCAAATAAAGTTGATTGATACCTAGAATATAAATACCAAAGAAAAATTCGTAGTCGGGCATATTACCAATAATCATATGACAAGGATAGACGTGGCAATAGGAATGATAATCTGCACCAGGTGTATCCTCTGTGAGGAAGGTAATGAAAATACTCCACGCTTATAGCTGAGATGCAGTATATGTTTTCGAATTTATTTGAAGTAAAATGGTGTGTGTCAGAAACTCCAAATGAACTGCTGCTGAATTGAAAAAGGATAGGACTTCAAGTAGCTGCTAGGATGCTTTGAAACACTGTACTAGCAAATTGTTTGGTCGATAGTCTGGAAGGAAACAAATCAAAGCTACTTTGAGGGCTAGAATTCAAAACATAGATGTATATCCCTTTCTAGCTTTTTGGCTTAAGATCGAAAATGTAAGAGAAGCTGAGGGAATGATAGATTTCCTTAGTTCATTTCATTTGCAGTAAATGAACTTTTTTTATAAGGATTCGATTACGATGAGTAAGTCAGAACTAGCTGGTTGTGGTAAGCAGTAAATGAATTGAACATAGTTTTTTGTAAATGCACATCATAAGCAGCCCCTGGGTGCTACAGATAATAAAATCCCTTATTACGCATAAAAGAACTAGATTTTCTTCTATAACTAGATTATTTTCCCTTGAAGCCAAATTGCAGCAAGAATCCCTGCTTGTAACTTCAAGAATTTTGTTTGCTTGTAACTTCAGGAAATGACTTTGGTACTTCAAGAAAGATGTATGAACTTTGCATGAAACAACAACCACTTCCAAGATTTGAACTATCATTTCACTCATTCTTCCATAATTCTCTCTAATGTAGTCAAACAAGAAAGTAGTCGTACCAACCAACGGTGTTATTGTCAATATTAACCTCCCTCAGGCATCTCATCATTTCAAGCTGATAATTAGCACCTTCAGCCTCGAGCTCCTCATCTTCTTCACGAACCTGAACAAAATATATGTTAAGAAGACATCTACTCATTAATGAATCTGACACAACAAATTTATGCATAAATAATAAGCAAGAAATGCTAGAATCCAACATACCGGAAATGGAAAACAGTTAGTGACTTCTAGAACACTTCCAACATCCAATCCAAGAAGTTGTCCAGTGACCAAAGCTGGGGAAAACTCCTTACAATGCTTTATTATCTTCAGAATGACCTGTTGCACACATACTTAAACCATTAGAATACGATAATTCTACTATCGCGTCCAATCTTTCCAGAACCATCTGGTATCTAACTGTGCGATACAATGCATCATGGGCAACCCTCTCGAAGCAGAAACAGGACAATAATTTAGGATGAGGGAGTATATTAAAGATAAATGATTCATTCCAACGAACTCATTAAAGTCACCATCTATATAAGAGACCCGGTTGAATATAGTAGCCAATGTGTTTCTTACATTGTTTTCTTAACTAGAAGGATGAGATGACCCATCGCCGTTAGTCCTTTGAGTGCTTCAATCACATAATTAACAAGTTTGTAACTCTCCAACATATTTTAGTTCCTCCTAGAAGTCATTCAGTGGAGTGTCATGGAATAAATTAATTGAGTTCAACTCAGTTGTAAGTCAGAAACCATACTGCATTCCTAGATTAACAGAATCTATTAATATTAACTTTTCTTTATGAAAAGGTAAAGAACTGATTAATATTAACTTTAGATCAAAGGAAAAAGGAAAAGATGGCAATCCCCAGTCCAAAATGAAAAGAAGGTAAGCTGGCGCGCATCAGAAAATTACTCAGTTTTGCAACAATAAAAGTGTGAAAAATCCAATGGCAATAAAAACTTCACCTCAATCCAAAGCCAGTTGGGGTCAACCATTTCAATACTTGATAATTTGTCTTTTTAGATGAATCAATCCCGACTAATGTAAGTGTACAAGCACTGGTACGTAATATAATGGTAGCAACAAGATTTTGTCTTATCCCAACTAGTTGGTATTACCTATATGGATTATTTACTTCCAATGTGTTATGTTCTTCGCTAAGCCCGAAGTATTCTAAGTGTTATTTGTAATAAGCAACTTAAATAAATAATCATGATCAATACTTGAGATTTTGAAACCTTCATTACGAATACATTATCTCGCAATAAGGGAAATAGCTTATAAGATGAGTACCGATACATCGTTGTCTCGGTCAAATTAGAGATGGTGAGGAACCAATTAATTAACAAGTATCAAGTCTTACAAGTCTATCATTACATAACTGTACAAAAATCATGAGTTTTTTAATGATGGTGGTGTCCGGTAAGCTTGTGCACCCCTCGACTATTCCATTAGGTACCTGCTACCTCCCACTAGCGGGTAACTCTGTCTATCTAAGGCTTGATCGGATGGAAAGAAATCGCCTAGTTTTTTTTTTCCGCTTCCGGTGCGATTTGAACCTAAGACCTCATGGTTCTCCTCGCACTTCCCTTTGGTTCGATCGAAGTTTCTACTTTTAGCTAAAAGGACACCTATTTAACAATCCTAATCCACGGTACAATGCCGCTTTAGAATCTATACCGGTTAAAATCAATCAAATTCAAGTGTATAAAATGTAAAGTGGACAGAAACATAGAAAGTACCAGTCCTTCAATCTGAACAACTCTCAGCGGCGGTGCAGCTTCTTCTTCTTTAGCTGCAACTTGCAAAAATGACCTCGGTATTGCTGCATTAACCACACGAAAAGGTCAATTGCCAAACTGATTCTGTACAAAATACCCATTATAGATGCAAAGTGAAAGAATTTTACATACCGTTTGACATTGTGAAACAGATTGAAATATATCACTGTGCTGAAAGCGATCGAAATTGCTCGAGGGGTTTGTGCTGATGATGGTGGAGAGATTTGAGATGTGAGGATTTTCATTTTGGGCTGGCCCGTATGGCCCTATAAATATTGGGCCTGAGGAAGAACATATATTGGGCCAGATTGTTTAATAAAGGATCTTACATAAATAGTCGGTCACTTTTACTGTGTACATTTTTTAGTCGGTGTACATAAATTATATATACTAATTATACATGATTATCTATACTATATTAAAAGCATGAAGGCCCTTAGCGAAATGTCATTCACCTTTTTTACCCTTTAAAATTGGAGTTCACACTAGACAAAATAGTCATTTAATTATTCTCCTAATATTTAGTTCTTTGAAATTGACTAAAATTTTTGTTATTAAATTATTTTCCATTGAACTAGGTAGGAAACCCTAAAATTTAGGACTTTAAAGTCAATTAAAACTTTACCTAACTTAAATATTTTCCTTATTTGAATTATATATGTCACATAATTATAATTCTTACATGTTGCTTTCATGGATATATATTCTGTGAAAAAAAGTAAATAACGTGTGGTTTAAATAAAAGTAAAGTAAATAACTGATCCATCAATTTTATGCCTAATATTTTAAAAAGGCACGTAAGAAATAGTGCATTTAAGTCATAGTTTTGATTTAAAAAAAATGAAAACATTAATGATAATTCATATTAAGGTGGCATGAATTTAGACTTTAAAAAGCAATTGTGATATTCTATTTTCTTTTAACAATAAGGACGTAGAATTTGAAATATACCTACAAGTTTTGTCCATTTTTATTGTCTAAATATTAAGAAATAATCAAATGATAATCGTTTTTAAATGTGACATTATTTTAAATGGTAGAATAAGTTGATCAATATATATTTTGTACACAAAAATTGGAATAGAAAAAGAATATATATATATATATATATGTAATTGGTCACGAGTAAAAGTACTTTAGAAAGAAATTATAGGTAAAATAAGATAATAATTGAGCAAAAAAAATAATATAAAAATTGTTAATAATAATCGAGTTCGGATGCCTATATGATTATTAAGTTATCAATAGAATAAGGTTACAGCTTTAGCAGTACCGTAAAATGAGTAAAGATAAAAAAAATTAATTGTTGGTAAACTATCTTACATAAATTTTTGAATAAGTAACATGAAATATACATGCAATGTACGTACCCAAGTCCTCAAGTAAAATTGAATGATTTTTTTACCTTTCAATCAAACGCTACTCCTATATCTTTTTTTGTACAATAAAGCAAGCAAGAGAAACAACTGAAGGAAGAACTATTAGAGTAGATCAAACTCCTAAGGAAGAACTACTCTTAATTTTATATAATAACATAACATATTTTTGAATATTATTTATTTTATTTATAAAATTTTATTTTTCATTAACACGAGGGACACGCGCAACGCGCGTATACTAAAACTAGTACATATATTATATATTCGCCGGCTAATTTTAATTTAACTAATTAAATGGACTGTTATCTAGGTTAATTCTTCTTAAATAAAGTGATTTTTACCTATCTATACCATATATCAAACTTTATTACCAAAAATGTTCATAATTTGTTATTTACCCGTGTAGTCCACACTTTTACTACAAATTATATACCAATCCAAAAATAGGTAGATTTTGCCATAAAAATGCGCTAAAATGAAGGCACCAGATCTGCGTGTGATTCTGTCAACATCAAATTAGAATTGTTGCGTGATTCTCTCCTTCCTCAATGGAAAGAGATCTCTCTTCTCTCACTCAACTACAATTCTCAAAAAACGCAAGCTACTGAAGCTCCAGTAATCAAACGAAAAGGAGATTTCTGTTCTTCATCTTCATCTTCATCTGTTCTTCCATATATTTTCCACCATTGATAGCCATTAAAAAGCTTGAAAGCTTTGAATTCAAATTTGGGTTTTCAAAAATCATTATTTGTTTGGATTGGGTGTTGTTGTAAATAATTCGGAATATGTTTAGGAGTTTATATCTCAATTTTGAGGGGTTTTGGTGAAGATTAGACTTGGTTTTGACTGAATTTTAGATTGAAACTCGAAGAAGAAGAAGAAGAAGAAGAAGAAGAAGAAGAAGAAGAAGAAGAAGAAGAAGAAGAAGAAGAAGAAGAAGAAGAAGAAGAAGAAGAAGAAGAAGAAGACGTATTTCCAGAAATTGTAGATAAATTGTAGTTAAATTGTAGAATTGTAGATATATTGTAGATAAATTGTAGATTGGGAAGACTAAAACTTCTACAAATCTTCTACAATTATGTCGAAAATGCCAATTATGCTACAATTGAAATGAGAATTTGGATATTAAAATTCAATGTATCTATTTTGTAGATATCTTGTAGATAAATTGTAGATTATTTGTATTCTGATTGTAGATGCATTATTTTCTGTTTTCACAAATCCAAAACGACTAAATCTTCTACAAAATCTTCTGCAAAAAACAGTCTACAATTTATCTACAATATTTCTAATTTGACTACAATTTGACTACAAAATATCTACAAATTCTGGAAATATGTCTTCTTCTTCTTCTTCGAATTTCAATCGACTGTGTTATAGATAGGTAAAAATCCCTTAATCAAATGGATATACAATTAGTATAAGGTTAGTGTGGATAACAAATTAAAGAAGCAGCAATCGATATGTTTTGCAAGAATGACCACACCACACATGTCGTTTATTTTGGAAAGATTCTGAAGGCTACGTATGCCAAACTGCTTTAATAGATGGTGTGGGGGGGGGACCCCTCCAATCACCAATTGTTGAGCCGAGCAAATTAAGACGTTTTCTTAATACCAGAAGCTATTTTTTGTTTGTGCTCTTTCTTTGTGACTTTGCCCCCCCAACGATACAGCTACACCTCATTACGCATGTCTTGACTACTTTTATATATGGATCTTTTTATCCGTCATGATTTTGGGTGAAATCCCTAAAGCTTATGTTTTTTAAATTCATTTGATTGAAATGTCATCTTTTAAGCTTAGAGGGTCAAATAGGCGAGTTGTATTTAATCTAAACAATTTGAATTAATTAGCTGGTTGGATCATATTTTGCCCTATTTTTAGGTCAAGATGAGCTGATAAATTTTTGCTAATGGGTCATAACCCAAACCAAACTCATAATATATTTTCATTTGTTTGTTTGTTCTTTTAAAATTTGTTTAACTACTAATTCGAAATAACGAAAATATTTTTTTTTAAAAAATTATTAGGACTATATTTGACAAACTAAACTTGAAAGATTTATTTTTCAAATATGTTCTGATAGTCTTTTTTACGAGCTAACTTGAGTTATGCTTAAATTGATCTGCCAATAAATATATGTTCAACTCAGTTTTGTCAAAACTTTATCTGATCAAGCGAATTATATCTGTATGAGCTAAATTTGATACACTTCTTTGAGAATTTGGGGGACCTTATAGCTCTAACAACATTTATTATATGGGAACAAATGGATATACAATTAGTATAAATGTGTTGTGTGTGTGTTGTGAACAGTTGAGATGAAAGGAAAGAGAAAGTGGGAAGATAGTCCTATAATTATGCCTAATATAAATGAACCCTTAATTATATCCCTAATTTGAATTATGGTATAGAAATGGTAATTTGGTATGCTTAAATGTAATAAACACAAACCTTAAACATTGAGGGTAATAAGGTTTGATATATGGTATAGATAGGTAAAAATCCCTTAAATAAATGTTTCTTTACAAGGGGCGTGACTAATAGAAATGACACGAGGTAGCCACTTGTAGCACCCTATTTAAAATGTATCCAGAATTTTCAAACTATTTCAAGTTAGAAG
This sequence comes from Nicotiana sylvestris, assembly GCF_000393655.2. NCBI lineage: Eukaryota > Viridiplantae > Streptophyta > Magnoliopsida > Solanales > Solanaceae > Nicotiana > Nicotiana sylvestris. Next base: position 8,078,763 of record NC_091066.1, read on the forward strand.
TTTGAAATTTGAATTCAGCTCAAACTTCAACCTTGGTTATGTTTGATTTTGAGGAGACTGAACCTCAAAAAAGGTTTTAAAATTGGTTACGTTTTAAATGATGCCCTTAAAATCAATTACTTGTGCGATTTGTCCGGTGGATAAGCAATTACGGACCTCCGCTAAAACATGATAAGAATGTAATATGATGTATTTTAATATACAATCTGCTTCTATTTTATATGACTGGTCTTAAGGTACGCGCGTTGCACGTATACCTCATCCGTGAGAATTAAATTTTTAAAAATGGCAAAAATATAACTCATAGAGTATTAAAAATTATTTACTCATTAAGAATTTATTTTGAAATGATAAAAAACTTGATTTGATGTTTCACTTTAAATCTTTTAAATAAAGATTTACTGATAAATGATGTTCAATATCAAACAAATTGATAATTTTGTTAACTATCATATCCTAGTTTGAATTGAAACTTGATAAGTAATTACTTATTTTTTCGTAGTTTAATAACAAACTTTGACTATCAAAATATATACCTAAAAGTGCACGTATAGATTGTTCATACCCAATTATGTACTATGACTATTGGATACAAAATATATAATATCGTATTTATAAGTGAAAATATATGATTTTGAATTTCTAAATATTAGAACTCCTTATCTAGATCAAACAAGGGAAAAAATTTAGTTAAAATCAAAACCCTAAATATTAGAAAAATAATTAGATGACTATTTTTAAATATTAAATTTTTTATTTAATGACCATTCCTAGATATTAGAAAATTAAAATAAATGACTATTTTTTCTAATGTGTACTCTATTTTCAAAAGATAAAAAAGACAAATGACATTTCGTTAAGGACATTCTTACTTTTAACCAAAGTCGTGACTCGTTTAATTTTGGATTCTTCTAATAATTTCTACAAGCATATCTTAAATTGTTGTTGTACATAGTTTTTACCCAAAAGAAAAGCAGTTCAAGTATAATTAAGACAAATAATTCTAATTCAAATAAGGAAAAAATTAATAAGCAAAATTTTTGGTTGATCTAAAAGTTCTGAATATTAAAAATAAAAAATTATAATTCTTTCCAACTCAATTTTTAAAGGTTAAAAAAGTTAAACGGCATTTTAATAGGGCCTTTGTACTTTTAATATAATAGAAGATATAGATATAAATATAGCAGATAAACTAATAATATGCTCGTACCATACACTGGTACATTAGCAACAACAGTTAATCAAGTATGTTTACTGCAATTTCAAACCCCAATACTTTGGAAAAACATGTTTATATCATGGTAAGAATTACCGTAACAATAACAATTGTTGTTGTGTGGCTATCGAGAAGGTTATAAATTTAAATCGCAAAAATAACCCTTTTCAAAATTACAAAATAAATGTACATTAATAAAATGAACCTATGTTCACACTTGTTAGAAATTCTAACAATCACGAACAAACACATGTTCCTCGAGTAAATATGTATCAAAATTCTTTACATTGTCAATGAATATTAATTAAATTGAAAGATAAAAGGAAAAAAAAGAACACACATATATAAATATAATCTTGACGTAAAATTGTAGGAATACAAAAGCAGAACGTTATATAAGTTTTGTTGACAATGACGAATCTCGTCAAATAAGGACTTCAAATAACTACTATTTGTAACCTATAATAGATACTATTTGTCGAAAAAATACTTCAAAAATAATTACCTAACTAACCAAATTTCAAGAATATCTAAAAAGTTATCAATCAAGCTTCTTAAAAAATATTCACCGAATTAAATGTCATAACTGTAGTCATAATCTAGTCATTCAATCGGATAACCATATTTGCATTCTCAGTATCTAAAGATGAAAGATCCTTGTCCTTCAAGTCATAATCATTCAACTCTCTTGACAATAGCCAAAGCTGGAAAGTATGATTTCCTATGCTCAAATCTGTTCGAGGAATCAACTCAAAGAATCGGCAATTGTTAATCTTTCTTGCAATACACCCATAATTAATAAAAATATATTTAAATAATGCAATAGAATCAAAAGATAATTTTCATTGAATACACTCTTGTGATGACCCAAAAGGTCATCACTTGATTTACAAGTTAATTCTGTGTTCCGAGACCTTAAAAGCCTCCTTTTATCTCACCTCGATTTGCGTGTACAATCCCGGCGTATATCCGGAACGCTTTTATGTGAAAATTTGATAAAAATGCTAATTTGGCCTTCAAAATTGAATTAAGTTGACTTCGGTCAACATTTTGGGTAAAAGGACCTGGACCCATGATTTGACGGTCCCAGAGGGTCCGTAGAAAAATATGGGACTTAGGCATATGCCCGAAATTGAATTCTGAGGTCTCAAGCTCGAGAAATGAATTTTTGAAGAAAATTGTTTAACTGAAATTTTAAGAGTTTTTGAAAATTTAAATGTGTTTGAATTTGAAGGTTTCGGACCCGTATTTTAATTCCGGAGTCCGGTACAGGTCTAATATGGTATTTAAGTTATGCCTATAAAATTTGGTAAGAAACGGACTTCATATGACGTGAATCGGACCCTCGGTTGTGAAATTTGAAACTTAGGAGTTCTTGAGATTTTTCTTTGATTTTGATGCTAAACTTGAAGTTCTAGGTGTTATTTTTGCGATTTGGTCACACGAATAAGTCTGTATGATATTTTTAGGTTAGTGTGCATGTTTGTTTTGGAGCCCCGAGGGCTCGGGTGAATTTCGGATGGGGTTCGAAATGTTTTGGACTTAGAATTTCTGTTGTCATAGCTATTGCAGATGCACAATGATTTTGTTCTTCGCGTTCGTGTGGATCCACTCGCGAACGCATAAGGCAAATTCCCTCAGGTGTCATTTTGTTCCTCGCGAACGCGAAGCTCAGGACGCGAACGCGAAGCTTTAGGGGGGTTTACCCTTCGCGAACGTGTTTTGGCCCACGCGTACGCATAGGGTTAGTGGGCCTGGGGAAGGAGCTCGATTTGTTCTACGCGAACGCGACCCTTTGACCGCCAACGCGAAGGCCTGAGGAGCTAAAGCTCTGCGAACGCGAAGGCCATTTGGGCCTGACCCATCGCGAACGCGATGAAGGCTTGCCCATTCTTTTTGAAACAGATTTCAAAACTGCCAGATCCCATTTTCTCCATATTTTCGAACTCCCAAGACCTAGAGGCAATTTTCTTCACACAAATTCATCTCCAAAGTGTTGGTAATCAATTCTAAACTCTACTCTTTCAATTACTCAACGTTTTTCATCACTTTTTAATCAAAAATCAAAAACTTTCATGGTAGAAATTGGGAATTTGGGTAGAGTTAGGGCTTTTGAATAATTGGAATTTAGACCTCGTTTTGGGATTGAATTTCGAAATTAATTGCATATTTGGGCTCGTGGGTAAATGGGTGATCGGGTTTTGGTCCGAACCTCGAGTTTTGACCAAGCGGGCCCAGGGTCGAGTTTTGATTTTTTTGGGAAAAATGATAGAAAACCTATAAATTAAGCATTGGGTATGAATTCTTTAGCGTTTATTGATGTTGTTAAATTAATTTGGGCTAGATACAAGTAAGTTGTAAGCGAATTCTAAAGGAAAAGCGGTGTTTGAGGCTTGATTTGGCCGTGGAAGTTCGAGGTAAGTGTTTGGCATAACCTTAGCTTGAGGAAATAGGTGTTGAGTCTTATTTGCTATGTGTTAGTGTCGAGTACGATGTATATGTGAGGTGTCGAGTATCTATACGTTGGTGTCAAGCATGCCCGTGAGTCTTACAATTGGATTTGTTGTGATCTTATTATGTATTGATCATGCTTAGTTGGATGGTTAGTAACCGTGGCACAAGATTCATGATGAATTCTTAGAAATTGGTAGTTGCCAAGTATTGGCTCAGGTTGAGGTTTCTCTTGTGAATTAATTGTTGAAACTGGGTTGGTTATAGTTGATTCCTTTGCCGGGATGTCAATTCTTGTGATATTATTTCCCTTGTCGGGATATTATTGTTATATTGTTCTTCCATTGCCGGAATTCTTTGTGATTTGGTGTTGATTTGTATATTGGGATCGTGGTGCACGCAACAATATTATATGGGATTGGGTTGCACGCCGCAACAAGGGGTAATAAGAGAGGACGTGTGGGGTCGGGTTGCACGTCGGAACAGTATCATATGATTTAGATCGGGTTGCACGCCACAACAGTATTATATTGGATCGGGTTGCACGCCGCAATGGTATTGTATGATTGCGATCGGGTTGCACGCCGTAACAATAAAGAATAAAAGTGAATATTGATTCGTTACTGTTTTCCTTATTCTTGTTGATATGAGATTACGGTGTTCTTTATGCTCCTCTATTGAAATTCTGTTAGTACTTGATATTCTCCGCAGCATGTTTCCCCTTCCCATCTTTAACTGCTAGCTTCCGTTATTATTATTTGTCGTATATGCTTTAACTATACAAGTTTGTTTGGTAGTCTTGTCCTAGATTTATCACTACTTCGCCGAGGTTAGGCTCGACACTTACCAGTATATGGGGTCGGTTGCGCTGATACTACACTCTGCACTGTGTGCAGATCCCGATACTGGAGCTTTTGGACCATAGCGAGGTTGCTGCCTTCAGTCCAGCGGAGACCCGAAGTAGTTCTGCAGACGTCCGCAGGCCTTGGCATCCCCTTCTATCTTTTCTATTCTGTTTTATTTACTTCAGAGACAAACTTGTATCTTTCTATTCAGACCACTGTTTGTAGCATTCGTAGATGGTCCGTGATATTGTGACACCAGTTCTGGGTAGAGTTGTATTTTAGATTTTCGCACTAGCATTGGTTAAATTATCAGATTTCGTCTTCCGTATTTATTTTATTATTATTATTATTATTATTATTATTATTATTATTATTATTATTATTATTATTATTATTATTATTATTATTATTATTATTATTATTATTATGATTCCGCTGTTGATCGCATTTTAATTTGAAATTGTAAAAAGGTTAAGGAAAGAGGGTAATAAGATCTATAGCACTTGACTTGCCTAGCTTTCACGAGTAGGCGCCATCATGACTCCCGAGGGTGGGAAATCCAGGTCGTGACAAGTTGGTATCAGAGCTCTAGGTTGCTTAGGTCTCACAATTCATGGGCAAGCTTGGTAGAGTCTGAGGGATCGATACAGAGACGTCTGTACTTACCCCTAGAGGCTATCACTTCTATTCATCTCTGTCGTGCGGTTTGGTTTCTTAATGCTAATTGAATTTCTACTCTGTTTTTTCACAGATGGAGAGAACACATGCTTCTTCATCCGCTGACCAGCAGCCCGAGCCTCTAGCAATAGTTCCCACGAGGGCCAAAAGACGAGGTCGTGCTAGGGGCCGAGGTAGGGGCAGAATTGAGCCCAGAGCAGCAGCACCAACGGCGGAGCCTCAGGTAGAGTTTGATGATGAGGTTCCGGCCCAGACACTTCTGGTGGGCCTAGCTTAGGTCCCAGAGGGGTTCATTGCTACCCAGTACTCCAGGATACTCTGGTCCCTCTAGTGAGCCTTATAGAGAGTGTCATCCGGGCAGGCTTACTTTCTGTAGCACCCGTCGTCTCTCAGGCCGGGGGAGAAGCACAGACTTCCGCTTCCCGCACTCCAGAGCAAATGGCTCCCCAGTTTCAGACTCCAGCAACTCAGACGGGTGATGGAGCAACTGTGTCTGTCGATGCTTTGTGGAGATTGGACAGGTTCACCAAGTTGTACACTACTACTTATGGTGGTACATCTTTAGAGGATCCCCATGATTATTTAGACAGCTATCATGAGGTTCTTCGAAACATGGGGATAGTAGAGACCAATGGGGTCGACTTTGCTTCTTTACGTCTGTCAGGTTCTGCCAAGACTTGGTGGAGGGATTATTGTTTGGCTAGGCCAGCTGGGTCGCTTGCCTTGACTTGGGATCAGTTCTCTCAGCTATTTGTGGAGAAGTTTCTTCCTATCACTTAGAGGGAGGACTATCGGAGGCAGTTTGAGCGTCTCCAATAGGGTTCTATGACCGTCACTCAGTACGAGATCAGATTCATTGCTTTGGCCCGTCATACTCTTATTATAATTCTCACCGAGAGAGAGAGAGAGGGTGAGGAGGTTCATTAAGGGACTCGCTCAACCGATTCGATTGCAGATAACTAAGGAGACTGGGAGCGAGATTTCTTTTCAGGATGCGGCCAATGTGGCCAGGAGAGTTGAGATGGTTCTATCACAGGGGAGTGGTCAGGGGTCTAACAAGAGGCCTCGTCATTCAGGCAGGTTTAACGGTGCCTTATCTGGAGGCAGGGATTCTTTTGGTAGAGGTCATCCTCCCAGGCCATTTCATTAAGCACTTCAGACTTCTCATGGTGCTCCAGGTGGCTATGATTCTCATGTGCAGTATTCTGATCAGTAGTCCTACCGTGCTCTATCAGCTCCCATGAGAGCACCTCCTCTTCAAAGCTATTCTCATGGTCAACCGGCCCGCTAGGGTCAGTCTCAGTTTCCTCAGCCACAACACTCAGGTGGATGCTTTGAGTGCGGTGAGTATGGTCATATCCGGAGGGCTTGTCTCAGTTTCCTCAGTCGCAGCACTCAGGTGGATGCTTTAAGTGCGGTGAGTATGGTCATATCTGTAGGGCTTGTCTGAGATTAGTGGGTGTTCAATTGCAGCAGCAAGGTTCCCATGCCATAGTTCAGTCGCCGGGTGTTCCACTGTCCGTTCAGCCAGCTAGGGGTGGGAGTAGAGGTGCTAGAGGTGGAGATAGAGGTATTAGAGGTGGAGGTCAGGCCGCTAGAGATGGAGTCCAGCCAGCAGAAGGCCGTCCCAGGGATGTAGCTCAAAGTGGTGGGCACAACCCCGATGTTATGTTCTTCCAGCCAGGCCCGAGGCTGAGTCCTCCGTTGCAGTTATCACATGTATTGTTTTGGTCTGTAGTAGAGATGTTTCAGTTCTATTTGACCCAGGGTCTACATACTCCTATGTTTCATCTTATTTTGCCCCGTATTTGACCATGCCTAGTGATTCTTTGAGTGCCTCTGTATATGTGTCTACTCCGGTGGGTGATTGTATTGTAGTTGATCATGTCCATCATTCATGTATAGTTGTGATTGGGGGGTTTTGAGACCCGAGTAGATTTGTTACTTTTGGATATGGTAGATTTCGATGTCATATTGGGGATGGACTTGTTATCATCTTACCACGCTATCTTGGACTGTCATGCTAAGACGATGACCTTATACTTACTGGTTTTACCTCATTTAAAGTGTAGGGGGACTCTTGGTTATTCCACCCATAGGGTTATCTCATATATGAAGGCTCGACGTATGGTTGAGAAGGGATGTTTGGCCTATTTGGTGTATGTTCGTGATTTTAGTGCCGAGGTTCCTTCTATGGATTCTGTGCCTGTTGTTCGTAAGTTTCCAAAGGTATTTCCTACAGACCTGCTAGTTATGCTGCCCGACAGGGATATTGACTTTCGCATTGATTTGGATCCGGGCACTCAACCCATTTTTATTTCGCCATATAGTATGGTCCTGCCAGAGTTGAAAGAATTGAAAGAACAATTGCAAAACTTGCTTGATAAGTGCTTCATTAGACCTAGTTTATCGCCTTGGGGTGCGCTAGTGTTGTTTGTTAAGAAGAAGGACAGATCGATGATGATGTGTATAGATTATCGGCAGTTGAACAAAGTCACCACCAAGAACAAGTATCCATTGCCGATGATTGATGATTTGTTTGATCAACTTCAGGGCGCAAAGGTATTCTCAAAGATTGACTTGAGAACTGGCTACCATCAGTTGAGGATTAGGGCGTCCGATGTCCCTAAGATAACTTTTCGCACTCGGTACGGGCATTATGACTTCTTAGTGATGTCATTCGGGTTGACAAATGCCCCAGCAACTTTCATGGAGTTGATGAACCGAGTGTTCAAGACTTATTTGGATTCCTTCGTGATTATCTTCATTGATGATATTTTGATCTATTCCCGCAGCCGGGAGGAGCATGAGCAGCATCTTCGAGTCGTTCTTCAGGCTCTGAGGGATAGTCAGTTGTATGCTAAGTTTTCAAAGTATGAGTTTTGGTTGAGTTCAGTTGCATTCAGTAGAGGGTATTCAGGTGGATCCTAAGAAGATTGCGGTAGTCAAGGACTTGCCTAGACCCACATCAACTACAGAGATCCGTAGTTTCTTGGGTTTGGCAGGTTATTACCGTCAGTTTGTGGATGGGTTTTCATTGATTACAACCTCGATGACCAGGTTGACCTAGAAGGGTGCCCAGTTCAGGTGGTCGTACGAGTGTGAGACGAGCTTTCAGAAGCTCAAGATAGCTTTGACTACGGTGCCAATGTTGGTTTTTCCCACAGGTTCAGGGCCATATACAGTATATTGTGATGCATCTCGTATTGGACTTGGTATGGTGTTGATGCAGAATGGCAAGGTTATTGCATATGCTTCGCGGCGGTTGAAGATTCATGAGGAGAATTATCTAGTTCATGATTTGGAGCTAGTAGCCATTGTTCACGCGCTGAAGATTTGGAAGCATTATTTATATGGTGTGTTGTGTGAGGTGTTCATAGATCACAAGAGTTTGCAATACTTGTTCAAGCAGAAAGAGCTAAATCTGAGGTAGAGAAGGTGGTTGGAGCTATTGAAAGACTATGATATCACCATCTTGTATCATTCAAGAAAGGCCAATGTAGTGGCCGATGCATTGAGTAGAAAGTCAGCCAGTATGGGCAGCCTTGCGTATATTCCAGTCGTTGAGAGATCGCTTGCTTTGGATGTTCAAGCTTTGGCAAATCAGTTCGTGAGGTTGGATGTTTCTGAGCCTAGCCGTATGCTAGCTTGCACCGTCGCTCGTTCTTCATTATTTAAGCGTATCCGAGATCGGCAGTATGATGATCCTCATTTGCTTGTCCTTAAAGACACAGTACGACACAGAGGTGCCAAGCAGGTTACAGTTGGAGATGATGGAGTTTTGAGGATGCAAGGTCATATTTGTGTGCCTAATATGGATGGACTTCGTGAGTTGATTCTAGAGGAGGCCCATAGTTCCCGGTACTCTATTCATCCGAGCGCCACTAAGATGTATCACGACTTGTGACAACATTATTGGTGGAGGAGAATGAAGAATGACATTGTTGCCTATGTAGCTCGGTGTTTGAATTGTCAGTAGGTAAAGTACGAGCATTAGAAACTTGGGGGTTTGTTTCAGAAGATTGAGATTCCTGAGTGGAAGTGGGAGCGGATCACTATGGATTTCATTGTTGGACTCCCACAGACTCAGAGGAAGTTCTATGCGGTATGGGTTATTGTTGATAGGTTGACCAAGTCAGTGAATTTCATTCCTGTGGAGGTTTCCTATTCCTCGTAGCGGTTGGCTGAGATCTATATCCAGGAGATTGTTCGTCTTCATGGTGTGCCCGTGTCTATCATTTCTGACCGAGGTACGTAGTTTATCTCACATTTCTGGAGGTCAGTACAGCGTGAGTTGGGCACACAGGTCGAGTTGAGCAATGCATTTCATCCCCAGATGGACGGGCAGTCCGAGCGTACTATTCAGATTTTGGAGGATATGTTCCGATCTTGTGTTATTGACTTTGGAGGCTCGTGGGATCAGTTCTTGCCATTGGCAGAGTTTGCCTACAACAACAACTATCAGTCGAGCATCCAGATGGCTTCCTATGAGGTATTATATGGTAGACTGTGTCGGTCACCGGTTAGATGGTTTGAGCCGGGAGAGGCTCGGTTGTTGGGTACGAATCTAGTATAGGATGTCTTGGACAAGGTTAATATCATTCAAGATAGGCTTCGTACAGCTCAGTATAGGCAAAATAGTTATGCCGACCGTAAGGTTCGTGATGTGACATTCATAGTCGGCGAGCGGGTGTTACTTCGAGTATTGCCTATGAAGGGCGTGATGAGATTTGGAAAGAAGGGCAAGCTAAACCCTAGATTCATTGGTCCTTTTGAGATTCTTGATCGAGTGGGAGAGGTGGCTTACAGACTTGCGTTGCCGCCGAGTTTATCAGTCTTGCATCTAGTGTTTCATGTGTTCATGCTTCGGAAGTACCACGACGATCCATCCCATGTATTAGACTTCAGCACTGTCCAGTTGGACAAGGACTTGACCTATAAGGAGGAGCCGGTAGCTATTCTAGACCGGCAGGTTCGTCAGTTGAGATCGAAGAGTTTTCCTTCGGTTCGTGTTCAGTGGAGGGGTCAGCCTGTTGAGGCAGTGACCTGGGAGTATGAGTCTGATATACGGAGCCGATATCCTCATCTTTTCTTCGACTCAGGTACTTCCTTTCTATGTTCGTTCGAGGACGAACGATTGTTTTAGAGGTGGAGAATGTCCTTATTTACAAGTTAATTCTGTGTTTTGAGGCCCTAAAAGCCTCCTTTTATCTTACCTCGATTTGCGTGCATGATCAGAGCGTATATCTAGAACGCTTTTATGTGAAAATTTGATAAAAATGATAATTTAGCCTTTAAAATAAGGTGACTTCGATCAACATTCTAGGTAAATGGACCTGGACCCGTGATTTGACGGTCCCGGAGGGTCCATAAAAAAATATGGGACTTAGGCGTATGCCCGGAATATAATTTCGAGGTCCCAGGCCCGAGAAATGAATTTTTGAAGAAAATTATTTAACTGAAATTTTAAGAGTTTTTGGAAATTTAATTGTGTTTGAATTTGAAGGTATCGGGACCGTATTTTGGTTCCGAAATTCGGTACAGGTTTTATATGGTATTTAAGTTGTGCATGTAAAATTTGGTATGAAACGGACTTCATATGACGTGAATCGGACCCTCGGTTGAAATTTGTAACTTAAGAGTTCTTGAGATTTTTCTTTGATTTTGATGCTAAACTTGAAGTTGTAGGTGTTATTTTGGAGATTTTATTGCACGAATAAGTCCGTATGATATTTTTAGGTTAGTGTATATGTTTGGTTTGGAGCCCCGAGGGCTCGGGTGAGTTTCGGATAGGGTTCAGGATGTTTTGGACTTAGAATTTCTGCTGTCATAGTTGTTGCAGGTGCACAGTGATTTTGTTCTTCGCGGTCGCGTGGATCCACTCGCGAATGCGTAAGAAAAATTCCCCCAGGTGTCATTTTGTTCTTCGCGAATGCGGAGCTCAGGACGCGAACGCGAAGCTTTGGGGGGTTTACCCTTCGCGAATGCGTTTTGGCCCACATTAACATATAGGGTTAGTGGGCCTGGGGGAGGGAGCTCGATTTGTTCTATGCGAACACGGCCCTTTGACTGCGAAGCGAAGGCCTGAGGAGCTAAAGCTCTACGAGCGCGAAGGTCTTTTGGGCCTGACCCATCGCGAACGCGGCAGGCCCATCGCGAACGCGATGAAGGCCTGCCCAGTCTTTTTAAAACAGATTTCAAAACGGGCAGAACCCATTTTCTCCATATTTTCGAACTCCCAAGACCTAGAGGCGATTTTCTTCACACAAATTCATACCCAAAGTGTTGGTAATCAATTCTAAACTCTACTCTTTCAATTACCCAACGTTTTTCATCACTTTTTAATCAAAAATTAAGAACTTTTATGGTAGAAATTGGGAATTTGTGTAGAGTTAGGGCTTTTTGAATAATTGGAATTTAGACCTCGTTTTGGGGTTGGATTTTGAAACTAATTGCATATTTGGGCTCGTGGGTGAATGGGTGATTGGGTTTTGGTCCGAACCTTGAGTTTTGACCAAGCGGGTCCGGGGGTCGATTTTTGACTTTTTGGAAAAAAATGATAGAAAACCTATAAATTAAGCATTAGGTATGAATTCTTTAGCATTTATTGATGTTGTTAAATTAATTTGGTCTAGATACAAGTAACTTGGAGGCTAATTCTAAAGGAAAAGCGGTGTTTGAGGCTTGAGTTGGCCGTGGAAGTTCGAGGTAAGTATTTGACCTAACCTTAGCTTGAGGGAATAGGTGTTGAGTCTTATTTGCTATGTGTTAGTGTCTAGTATGACGTATAGGTGAGGTGACGAGTATCTATACGTTGGTGTCAAGCATGCCCGTGAGTCTTATAATTGGATTTGTTGTGATCTTATTAAGTATTGATCATGCTTAGTTGGATGGTTAGTAACCGTGGCACAAGATTCATGATGAATTCTTAGAAATTGGCAGTTTGCAAGTATTGGCTCAGGTTGAGGTTTCTCTTGTGAATTAATTGTTGAAACTGGATTGGTTATAGTTGATTCCTTTGACGGGAAGTTAGTGTTTATGATATTGATTCCCTTGCCGGTATGTTAATTCTTGTGATATTGTTTCCCTTGCCGGGATATTATTGTTATATTGTTGTTCCCTTACCGTGATTCTTTGTGATTTTATGTTGATTTGTATATTGGGATCGGATTGCACGCTGCAATAATATTATATGGGATTGGGTTGCACGCCGCAACAAGGAGTAATAAGGGAGGACATGTGAGGTCAGGTTGCACGCCGCAACAGTATCATATGATTTGGACCGGGTTGCATGCCGCAACAGTATTATATTAGATCGGTTTGCATGCCGCAACGGTATTATATGATTGTGATCGGGTTGCACGCCACAACAATAAAGAATAAAAGTGAATATTGATTCGTTACTGTTTTCCTTATTCTTGTTGATATGAGATTACGATGTTCTTTATGCTCCTCTATTGAAATTCCATTAGTACTTGATATTCCTCGTAGCATGTTCCCCATTCCCATCTTTAACTGCTAGCTTCCATTATTATTATTTGCCGTATATGCTTTAAATGCATAGGTTTATTTGGTAGTCTTGTCCTAGCCTTGTCACTACTTTGCCGAGGTTAGGCTCGACATTTACTAACACATGAGATCGGTTGTGCCGATACTACACTCTGCACTGTATGTAGATTCCGGTACTGGAGCTTTTGGACCATAGCGAGGTTGCTGCCTTCAGTCCAGCGGAGACCCGAGGTAGTCCTGCAGACGTCCGCAGGCCTTGGCGTCCCCTTCTATCTTTTCTATTATGTTTTATTTACTTCAAAGACAGACTTGTATCTTTCTATTCAGACCACTGTTTGTAGCAATCGTAGATGGTCCGTGATATTGTGACACCAGTTTTGGGTAGAGTTGTATTTTGGATTTTCGCACTAGCATTGGTTAAATTATCAGATTTCGTCTTCCACATTTCTTTTATTATTATTATTATGATTCCATTATTGATCGCATGTTAATTTGAAATTGTAAAAAGGTTAAGGAAAGAGGGTAATAAGATCTATAGCGCTCGGCTTGCCTAGCTTTCACGAGTAGGCGTCATCATAACTCCCGAAGGTGGAAAATTCGAGTCGTGACAACTCTAAAGAAGTTAAAAATATTATTAAATTTATCTTGCGGTAAAACTCAAGCTTTTGAAACTTTGTAGTAATGGCTAATGGCAAGACACGACACACTATAAGTAACATTGGTATAAAAAAATTCTAAATCTAGAATCCTATAAAAAAAAAATGTAATATACCGCAATTCTTGGGGAGAAATCCTAAACATGTAAAGAATCATAAACAAAGAAAATGGTAATATACGTTAGTTTTTGTTTTTTCCCAAAAAATATTACTTATTTGATACAATTACAATTATATCTAATGTAAATTTTATTTTTAAAGGGTAAAAAATGCGAATGACATTTCAATAGTGCCTATAAATATAGATATGTTAAAGTATTGATAGGCAATTTCTTTGCTACTTATTTTAATGACTCGTTAAATGTACTATTATTACCTATTGATGTAACGAAATTAATTCTTGTAAAGATACTATTTTGAGATTAGCATGACTGCTTTTTTCTTATTCTTATTATATTTCTTTTTCAACTTATCAATTGTCATATTTAAATAAAAGACACGAATACCTAACAGTCTCTTAAAATATCATGGAACCTGTAACGATAGAAATTACATTAAGGCTGAAGGGATTTACATACCACAAAAGAGGGGTTTGTTTCTCTACTTTCTTGAAATTCTAAAGGCAAAAAGAAAGGAAAATTGAGAAAAGGGAGGTTCCAGATCTATAATTCTATGAAACAAAAAAATAAGCAACTTTAACCATGGTTTTTTTGAATTGATTCCTCTCCTATTTATATCATTTAGTGTAGGGTTGTCCCTTGTCATCTTATCTAACGGTTTGGCAGAGATTGATTCTCTTGGGACCTGGGACCGCATAGTGGTCGTGGTATTTAGATGGGCCTTTCTCTCTGTTGTTGCACCTAGGACCTCGTAGTGTGTCCTACTGAGTTGTTACAATGCCGCCCCCGTGGAGACGAACCTTGTTCTCAAGGTTCTGATTGGTAAACTTGTGAAGGAGATTTCTAGGGTCTTCCTATGTGGCATCTCAAACTAGAAGACCTGATCATTTAATCAGACATTGATGGATTTGTTGGCCACTTCAGTAAATGGTTCTGCAGCATAACACATCTTCTGGTAGAAGAACCAGGGAAGAGGATTGGTCCAAAAGATCAATAGGGGTGATCTGGTTAGAGGGATTGCCAAAGCATTTGGGTAGGACTGAAACGTGAAACATAGGGTGAATGTTGGATAAAGTGCTAATTTATAGGCTACAAGACCTATCTTCTGCATAAATTGGAAGGGCACAAAGAAGCGTCTACCCAGTTTAGTATGCCACTGGAGGCGAATTGAAAGTTTACGGTATGGACGAAGATGGACGTACACCTAATCCCCTATATCTAAAATCACTTCTTGGCAGCCCTTATCAGCATTGCGTTTCATACGATCTTGGGCCCGGAGTAAATTAGCCTTCAATGTAGTCAATACTTCATCTCGTTGTAGTAGAGAGGCAGCCACAACAGGATTGGTCGAACAATCTCGGACATACCTCGAAATAGTTGATGGAGGTTGACCATACACTACCTTAAATGAAATAAGTTTAGAACTATGTTGGTATGGGGTGTTATACCAAAACTGAGCCCATGACAACAACGAAAACCAAGTAAATGGAGTGTCTGAGGCAAAGCAGTGAAGATACATTTCTAGGCACTTATTGAGAGCCTCCGTTTGACCATCTGACTGAGGATGGTATGCCGAACTCATAGCTAATTGAGTCCCTTGCAGCATGTGAAGCTCATTCCAAAATTCAGAGAGAAAGAGAGGGTCTCGATCCGACATAATTGTGACTGGAAAGCCATGTAGACAAATGCATTCACGGACAAACACTTCGACAACCTTTTGACTAGTGAAATGGGAAGGCAAGCCACAAAATGGCTATATTTGGAGACACGATAACCAAAAAAATAGTGCACCCTTGAGAGGATGGAAGACCAGTAATAAAATCTATCGAAATGTCCTCAAAATGACATCTGGTATTAGTAAGGGAGACAATAACCCATCAAGCTTTAAAGTCGAGTCTTTCATTTGTTTGCAAATTTGACATTCACTAACAAATTTCTGGACATCAGCCCGCATGTTATCCCAGAAAAAATTAGAGTAAAGTCGATGAAATATGCGGGAAATTCTAGCATGACCACCCATTTTCGAAAAATGGAACTCTTTCAATAACAAAGAACGCAAGTGGTCATTTTTAGGAACCACCAATCGATTGAGAAACAATAGAAGGCCCTCTTGAAAAGCGAAATGAGGTAGCAAGGCAGGGTCTTGTGCCAATTGCTACTGCAAGGACAATATACCAGCATCAGTTTTGTTGAAGGCTCGTAGTTGATCGATTAGAGCCAATTCAGAAACGGCTAAGGATAAGGCATGAAAGGTAGGCATGCGAGACAAAACATCTATAGCAAAATTCAGTTTTCCTCGATGGTAGTGGATGTCAAAATCATATCCAATGAGTTTACTTAACCAACGTTGCTGCTCTGGAGTTTGAATCACTTGACTAGTGAATGATTTCAAAGGTTGGTGATCAGTGATAATGATGAATCGATGTCCCAGCAAATACTGCCGCCATTTTTGTGCAGTCCGTGTTATGGCGAACATTTCCCTATTGTAACTTGCAACCTTAAAAATAGCTTTTGACCGAAGAAAGCAATAGGATGTGTCACACGTCCTTTTTCCGTCCCGCGAGGGTACAAGGAGTTTTTTTTCAATTAAAGGACAATCAAAACGGGATTTGTTTATTCATTTCAGAGTCGCCACTTGGGAGATTTAGGGTGTCCCAAGTCACCAATTTTAATCCCGAATCGAGAAAAAGAATGACTCCATATTATAGTCTGCGTACCAGAAATTCGGATAAGGAATTTTGTTAACCCGGGAGAAGGTGTTAGGTATTCCCGAGTTCCGTGGTTCTAGCACGGTCGCTCAACTATCATATTTGGCTTGATTATCTGATTTAATACATGTTGAACCTATGTGCAAAATTTAACTTTTAACCGCTTTTATCATTATTCTTATTATTATTTTATACAAGAATTGCAACGTCGTGAAAACGCATCTCGAACCACGTCACAACCAGTGTACACGTGATTTGTTGACGCATTTTGACTCCGTCAAGATCGGGATTTGGGTTACATAAATGCACACCCATATTTAAGAAAATAACCTTATTAAATATGCGCCAAAAGACTACGCGTTATTATACTTTTAGGTAGGACCGTGAAATTTACTAAACGGCCCATCCCGGGATCTAAGTAAAAAAAATAAATAAATGAGATTGGAGAATCCTGCAAATTTTTGTATTGTTTACATCTATTTATTTTTAGCGAAATCCTTCCTTATTTTATGAATATCCTTTAATGACTACATTTTTATTATTACTAAGTTTGTCTATAAATATATAATCAATCTCTACATACTTAAAAATAACATATTAAATAGAAGAGAAAAACAAATATTAACGGAAAGTAATAAAAATTATAATTATAAATACAACATGGAATTGTTAAATAATAATTTTTTTTTAAAAAAAAACTAAATATCCCATAGTCGGATTAAAAATCATATTGTTAGATGACTTGAGCTATTGAAATTAATTATTTACAAATACTGAAAATTAGAAATAATCTTGATTACTAAACTGTATTTCTAAAAATTAAATAATTTAACCTTAACTAACCTTGTTTTAATTCAAATCCTGTCCAAATACTTGATTCGTAAAATTAATTCAGGTTTTAACTGAATTTAGCTACATGATTCTGATTAACTTAACGTTGGCGATACTAAAACCCTTATGAATAAGGAACTTAATCAATTTTGCCAAACTGATTTAATAAAGCCATTTTTACGTTATTTTCTTCTATTTTAATTATTTGACAGTTTAATCAGTAATGAACATGCTTAAATATATACTACCTAATAATCAGGTTAAAGCAAAGAATTATTTAATACATCGCTACAATATGCCTAATTATGCAAAACAACGGCGATTCACAGAATAATAATACATGAAATAACCTAAATGCAATTAATAAAAAAAACTAAATTAAAAATTTAAACTTCCATTCTTCATTTTCAGCTTACAAAAGGCCAAAATTACAGTTGTGTACCTGGTATTGTCAATATAAGAAGAAGAAAGTCAGCCACGTAGTACGTAACGCAACAACAACAATAATAACCAGCAATCCAGTCAACAAAAATCCCAGTGACAGATTTGAAAATCAAAATAAAATCCAGAAACACCAACAACAAACAAAGGACAGAAACCAAGGGAATTTTTAGATTTTGAAAGGCTAATTAATGTTTAACCCTTCTTTTCTAAACCCGTGTATTAGAATATTTATCAGGTGTGTACTACTCTCTTTTCTAATTTCCAGCTCCTTTTTTATTTGTATTTTTTTTTGAAAGTTTTAATATTTTTCGGAATTTCTTTCTCTCTTCAATATTCAGCTCATTTTTTTCTCTCTCTCTTCAATATTCAGCTCATTTTTTTTCTCTCTCTCTCTATCTGTCTTCTGTCCTCCCTCTATTATCTGTGCTTAAAAATCTGATCAAGTTCTCTTATTTATATCACATCCCAAACTCTTTAGTCAATTAATAACAACCACTTTCTCCTACCAAACCCACTATCATCCCACTCATCCCCCACTACATTAAACAAATATATCAACTCCACCCCATTACATCTTGTCCCCCATGCCTAACATAAACAATTACCATATTCTCCTCCACTGCATTATGTCTTGTCCCCCATTTATATTAAACAATTATATCACCCACACCCCATTACATTTTGTCCCTCATGCTTAACATAAAGAATTACAAAATGTTCAATTACCAAACTACCCCTCCGACCTTATTGCAATTATCATTTTACCCCTGAACGTACTGCGATTTACCAAACTACCCCATCAGCTATAACCAATCAATTAATCAAACTTAACCAAAATATAGCCAATATGACTAATTTCTAAACAAATTCAACAACAACTCATATGAACACAGATGAACAACATCAAATTAATGTGAATAAATCAACCATATTGGGAACCAATCCTGGTTAACTTAGACCAAAAATGGATGAGCAATGAAACAACAATATTAACAACACAATACATGATTCATCAACGAATCAAAAACCAAAACATAAACTCACATTAAATCACTGGATTAAAATGAACTTCAAACCAAGATGAACATGAATTAAATCCATTTTAAACAACAAAATATGACGGATTCACATGATTAAACCAACATATTTCCCTATTACAACTAAATTCTTTTAGACAAATAACAAGATCGAAGAAGAAACAATTATGAATTTAAACTTGAATCTAACAAACATTAACAATTTCTGAAAAAATACATAACACATGAAACAAACTGAAAATAATTAATTAAACTTCAATTTGAATCTAACAATATTATAATTAAACTAATAATTTCTATATTAAAAATAAATAAGAAAAATGAAACAAAACAAACTGGAAAAAAAAATGATGAACATGAAATTAATATCAAACATATTTGATTTCAAATCCGAAAAATATCAAACAAATTAACGGACAGAAACGAAACTTACAATTAACCGGAAATGAGCAACGATGAACTCGAACGGAAACGGACAACTCGAACAAACAACCACGTCATTCCGGATCTTGACGAACAGCGAAAACCCCATCTTCCCTTTAAACTCGACGAATTCAAACTGGACTTTGACGAAGCATTCATGGCGGAAAAGAAGATGAAGAAGAAGCAACAACAACATTGGTTAAAGCTCGACGAAGAAGGCAGAAGTAGCGTGAAGCTGAAGCAGCAACGCAGAAGCAACTGCGTGAGCAGCAGCGGCAGCACGGAGGAACTGGAGGATGAAACAACAGCTCGTCGAGCTCAAGCTCGATGAAGAAGATGAAGCAGTGGCAGCTTAGCCATGGCAGCCATGTTAGCTCAGGTTCGAGCTCGACGAAATAGTAGCAGCTATGGTTCTTGGGGTCGTTTGGACGTGACGAACTGGACGACACAAAAGACGAAGATGAAGAAAGGGAGTCGACGGACTGGTTGAACTTGACGTCGACGCAGCGGGGATGAAGAAGAAAAAGCAGCAGCGATGGTGTAAATTAGTTAGGTTTCAACTTGTTCCATTGTTGTTTGATTCATGAGGAAGAAGGTTAAGGTTTGTGTTTGGTTTTTATGTTGAAGAAAAAGGAAGGTCCGGCGGATATGGGGAGTTGGTCGACGCAGCAGCGCTGCTGCTCGTCAATGGCGGACCACAAAGGAGGGGGAGGTTGTGGGGTTTCGTGGAGGGGAAGGGGCAGCCATGGGAGGGTGCTTGGTTTGGAGAAGGAGAAGAAAATGAGAGGGGGGGGGGCTCTCTTTAGGGTTTTTTAGGTTTTTTTTTTCTTTTTGTTTTGTTTTTGAAATGCAAGATAGGGGGTGTTGGGTTGTTGGGATTATGGACCGGGTCGATCCGGTTTGAAATGGACCGGGTCATGGGGAAGGTTGGTCAATTATTTGGGCTTGTGGTTTGAAATTGAAGAAGAGGCCCAATTCCGATTTTTTGTATTTTTGCTCTTTTTTTTTAATTTTTCTAAAACTAAGTTATAAAAATACTTAAATTATTATTAAGAACTAAATTAAGTTATAAAAGCGCAAATTAACTCCCAATAACAATTAACACACAATTAAGTGATAATTAAGCATAAAATTGTACAATTGGACATTAAATGCTAAAAATGCAAAAGATGCCTATTTTTGTAATTTTTAGTTTTTGTAAAAACAAACTTAATTACTAACAATTGTGGAATTAAATCCTACATGAAAAATGCGACATATTTTTGTATTTTTTTATTAATTTAACAAATAAACATGCACAGACAAATACAGATAATTATCCAAAAATGTCACAAAATATCACAAAATTGCACACCAAGGAAAATCATTTTATTTTTGAATTTTTTGGGAGTAATTCTTTCATAGGGCAAAATCACGTGCTCACAACTGCCCCTCTTTGTCCGACGAAAGGTTTTTGTGCAAAGATAAAGTGAGCGGATACGAGCGATTTTTGCTCGTTCGAGTACTCCGTGTGAAGCACTTTTTGAAAGATCTGACCGAACCTCTGCTTCAAAGGTTTCCTACATATCCTGGGCTGAACAAGAATCAGATCAATGTAGTTCGGGAAGTTTTGGTAGCTGGGACTACCATGGGACTGCAATGTTACTGCTGTTGCATGCTACTTTTACTGTTTGCTGACCTCCTTATTATACCATGCTTAAAAGAAAAATCAAGAAGTTAGGTTAAACTACGGCTTACAAGATCTTATCTGTCTTCCCCTTGCTCTTGTTTCCTTACTTTCTTGTCGGCTTGTGTTTCCTCTGGTGCCTTTCTTTCGAAAACTGCTGGGGATGACACTGGCTTTTTGCCTTTTGAGTATAAGTTTTATTATTCCGTTTTGTCTGCTGGGGACGCTGCTTTCTGCATTAAAGCTTGTTATGTTGAGGATTTTTGTTGTAACCCTCTTCATTACTGCCTTCTGCTTGATCTTGACATGTATTCCTCTGTTCTGCAGGCGGGCTCCTGACTTCAATCTTAACTTTTGAAAGATGACACAACCTCAATTCTCCAGGCGGGATCCTGACTTCAACAATATAACAACCTCTGTTCTGCAGGCAGGATTCTGACTTCAGCAACAACTTAAATGTAACACCTCCATTCTCCAGGCGGGCTCCTGACTTCAACAAATCCTTAAAAATAACACCTCCATTCTCCAGGCGGGCTCCTGACTTCTTCAATCCTTAAAAATAACACCTCCATTTTCCAGGCGGGCTCCTGACTTCAACAACTTTTTTTAAAAATATAACAACCTCCGTTCTCCAGGCGGGCTCCTGACTTCAATAACTTCTTAAATTTTATCACCTCCATTCTCCAGGCGGGCTCCTGACTTCTTCAACCTCTTCAAAATTTTATCACCTCCATTCTCCAGGCGGGCTCCTGACTTCAACAACTCCTTAAAAATAACACCTCCATTCTCCAGGCGGGCTCCTGACTTTTCAACTAAAAAAATATAACAACCTCTGTTCTCCAGGCGGGCTCCTGACTTCTTCAACTTTCTCAAAAATTTCATCACCTCCATTCTCCAGGCGGGCTCCTGACTTCTTCAACTTAAAATTTAACAACCTCCGTTCTACAGGCGGGCTCCTGACTTCTTCAATATATCAAACTCCGTTTTCCAGGCGGGCTCCTGACTTCAACAACTTCTTAAATTCTATCACCTCTATTCTCCAGGGGGGCTCCTGACTTCTTCAACTTCTTACATTTTATCACCTCCATTCTCCAGACGGGCTCCTGACTTCAATCACTTCTCAAAATTTTATCACCTCCATTCTCCAGGCGGGCTTCTGACTTCTTCAACTTAAGATATATCAACCTCCGTTCTCCACGCGGGCTCCTGACTTCTTCAACTGCTTCCTTCAAAATTGGTGTTTCATTCCTCTGATAATTGCTGGGGATAACACCGATATTTTATTTCATCAATGTGTCATTTTCCTTCCTTAAAGATTATTTCCTTTAAAGCTGGTGCTTTCACTTCCCTGAAACCTATCGGGAATAACACTGCTGGGGAATTATCTTTCTCCTTTTAACAATGATGGGGATGATACTGATTATCTTGCTTCTTCCAAGATTGTTTTTCTCTTAAAACTTGTATCTCCCTTCTCGTTTACTGCTGGGGATTTTTTCTTCCTTCAAATACTTGTGTTATTTTTTTCTCTTTCCCAAATGACTATCTGATTTAAAAAAAAATTCGTAATGAGAGAAAATTTTCTGCCCCAGTTTGATGATCTTCTCTGTGACCTTGTCTTCCTGCGGTCAATAATATTTCTTTTCCCTATTTCAAATCAAAGAAAAAAAAATTATTAGTTTAAAATGGAGGCGAGTGGTCGTGCCACTTCTGCTGAGGATGGTTTTTTCCCTTTTCTTTTCCTTTCATTGCTATAAAACTTGCTAGGGAGAATATTGATTGCTGGGGCTGATATTCCTGCTGGGGATGGTTGTCGTTCCTCTTCCTTCCCCGCTCCGTGTCGTCCGACCATTGTGGAGCTTGGTCGAGAATCTGTCAGAGTTGTCCCTGTATCTCGCAAATCTGCTGAGGATCATCTTGGAATTTGATCCATAACTTCCCTTGGAAATTTGGGCCTCTTAAGATCTAGACTCATTCATCATTTGGTCTTGCGACAAACTTCTTTTCGCTTTGTCGCCTTATCTTTGGCTTGGTGTTTTCGCATTTTGCCTTGCACCATTTAGCAATTGGCAGTAAACTCTGAAAATCCTTTTCAAAATAAACTACTGGGGAAATAAAATCTTTTAAACCAAGTAATGAAAGAGTGATAATTTTAAAGATAGAAAAAGAAGTCTTTCTGAATAAACGCCGGGGAAAAAGAAAAGAATAGAACTTATCTGAATAATATAATCAATCCCAACGATCATGTCGTGCATTCTGGATTGATCAACCCAGTCTATTTATATCAATCAATTTTTTGGATGGCCTCATCTCGCTGGGGATAAATAAATACTCAACTTTTGACAAAGGTGGACCTTCTCCGCCAATTTCGCCTTGTCGCCTCATAGTGCCCTTCGAGGGGTTTTCACTAATAAGACTCTCTCATTTCTCTTAACTCCCGTCGCCTCATGGTGCCTGTGAAGGTTTTCACCAATAAGACTCTCTCATTTTTTTTCCAGTTGGGGACTGGAGCATTTGTCGATATGACGCTCTTTGTTGGGGATTCTTTCGGCTATCAGTTCATTTCCAGTTTATGATCCTCTTCTCTGCTGGGGATCAGAATGTTGTTCCCGACTTCCACATGCATGAACTTGGCACTTCTCGGATACTTATCGGGAGGTCTTTTTTGGATATCAATAGGGATTCTTGTGTGGGGTTAAAAGAAAAGGCTATCAAAAAGCTCAGAATAATTTTGACGGGTAAAACATTACAACTCTTGGAATCAAACTTTCTTTCCCAAAATTATAAACACAACTTCTGCCCCAGTTTTTCTTGCTTGGGGATTCTTATTTTTTGTTACACTATGACCGAGCCGTGAGGCGCCTACGTATCCTTCTTTGAGGAATCAGGTCAAACGTAGTTCTCACTTCTTTTGTTTTTCTTGTGATTTTCTTTTGTATTTATTATTGTTTTTCCTTCTTTTTATCTTTTATTTTAATTACTGACTCCAAAAGAGGGATATGAAAGAATAAATAAGGCTCAAAAGGGTAAGCAAAGGTTAAGGTGTTTGGATAGAATAAAGAATTGCCTCCGTCATTTCATTCTCCGATAAATGCCAACCACAAACAAATGACAATTACAATCAAAAAAGATCATACATAATATCTCTTAATTGCGTCGGAATTGATAGCCATGTCGACACATTTTCCTTCGACATCTGTTAAACATAAGGCGCCATTGGACAATACTCTGGTTACAATGAATGGTCCTTGCCAATTCGGGGCGAACTTGCCCTTTGCTTCTGCTTGGTGTGGCAGGATTCGTTTCAACACTTGTTGCCCCACTTCAAATTTTCTGGGGCGCACCCTCTTGTTGTAGGCTCTTGCCATTCTCCTTTGATATAACTGGCGATGACACACATCTGCCAATCTCTTTTCATCAATCAAGCTCAACTGATCCAAACGGGTTTTGACCCACTCATCATCATCAATCTCAGCCTCAGCGACAATCCGAAGGGATGAAATTTCCACTTCCGCAGGTATTACTACTTCAGTTCCATATACCAACAAATAGGGGGTTGCACCTACTGATGTCCGAACGGTAGTGCGATAACCCAACAATGCAAATGGTAATTTTTCATGCCATTGCCTGGATCCTTCTACCATCTTTCTCAGTATCTTCTTGATGTTCTTGTTGGCCGCTTCAACAACTCCATTCACATTGGGACGATAAGGGGTGAAAAAACGGTGTGTAATCTTAAACTGTTCACATACTTCTCTTATCAAATTGCTGTTAAGATTAGCACCATTGTCCGTGATTATCACTTTCGGGATTCCAAATCTACAGATGATATGGGAATGGACAAAATCCACTAATGCCTTCTTGGTTACTGACTTGAAAGTTTTGGCTTCAACCCACTTAGTAAAATAGTCGATGGCCACCAGAATGAACCTGTGACCGTTCGAAGCTGCCGGCTCAATAGGCCCAATGACATCCATGCCCCATGCCACAAATGGCCATGGTGCTGATATTGTGTGCAATTCCGTTGGTGGAGAATGAATCAGATCTCCGCGTATCTGACACTGATGGCATTTTCGTACGAAACTGATACAATCATGCTCCATAGTGAGCCAATAATACCCTGCTCGAAGAATCTTCTTCGCCAATATATATCCGCTCATATGTGGCCCACAAAATCCAGCATGTACCTCGGTTATAACTGTCATGGCTTGACTGGCATCTATACATCTCAGCAATCCCAAATTTGGGGTTCTTTTGTACAACACTCCCCTACTGAGGAAGAAACCATTTGACAATCGCCGAATGGCTCTTTTTTGATCTTCGGTGGCCTGCTCAGGGTATATCCCCATCCTGAGGTACTCTTTGACATCATAAAACCATGGCTCGCCATCCACTTCTTCCTCTATCATGTTGCAATATGCATGCTGATTACGAACCTGGATGTGCAACGGGTCAACATGAATTTTGTCTGGGTGATGCAACATTGATGCTAAAGTGGCCAATGCATCGGCAACCTCATTGTGAACTCTTGGGATGTGTCTGAACTCCACTGATCGAAATCGCTTGCTCAAATCGTGCAAACATTGTCGATATGGTATGAGCTTCAAATCCCGTGTTTCCCATTCACCTTGAATTTGATGCACCAGGAGGTCCGAGTCCCTTAAGACCAAAACGTCCTGGACATCCATGTCTGCCGCTAATCGCAAACCCAAAATGCATGCCTCATACTCAGCCATGTTGTTGGTACAATAGAAACGCAGTTGAGCTGTAACAGGATAATGATATCCTGTTTCAGAAATAAGCACTGCTCTTATTCCAACTCCCTTTGCATTTGCGGCTCCATCAAAGAAAAGCTTCCAACCTGGTTCCTCGGGTAAGTCCAACTCATCTATATTCATTACTTCCTCGTCAGGAAAATACATCCTCAATGGCTCGTATTCTTCATCAATAAGATTCTCAGCCAAGTGATCTGCCAACGCTTGGGCCTTCATGGCTGTCCTCGTCATGTAGACGATGTCAAACTCCGTGAGTAATATTTGCCATTTTGCTAACCTTCCTGTGGGTATAGGCTTCTGGAAAATATACTTTAACGGATCCAACCGGGAAATGAGATAAGTAGTATATGAGGATAAATAATGTTTCAACTTCTGGGCCACCCAGGTTAGGGCACAACTTGTCTTCTCGAGTTGAGTGTACTTAACCTCATATACTGTAAACTTCTTGCTGAGATAATAGATGGCTTGCTCTTTTCTTCCTGTAATGTCGTGTTGCCCCAACACGCAACCAAAAGAATTCTCCAAGACCGTTAGATAAAGAATTAATGGTCTTCCCGGCTCAGGGGAACCAATACAGGTGGATTTGATAAATATTCTTTGATCTGGTCGAATGCCTCCTGGCATTCCGCCGTCCATCCTATTGCAACATCCTTCTTTAACAGCCGAAAAATGGGTTCACAGGTTGATGTGAGTTGAGCAATAAATCTGCTGATGTAATTCAATCTTCCCAACAGACTCATTACTTCTGTCTTGTTCTTAGGCGGTGGCAAATCTTGGATAGATTTGATTTTTGATGGATCCAGTTCAATACCTCGTCGACTGACAATGAATCCCAAAAGCTTCCCAGATGGAACACCAAATGCGCATTTGGCCGGGTTGAGCTTAATATCATACCTCCGAAGTCTTTGAAAGAACTTCGTTAGGTCTGCTACGTGGTCTTCCTGATGCTTGGACTTTATGATTACATCGTCTACGTACACTTCAATTTCTTTGTGGATCATGTCATGAAACACAGTGGTCATTGCTCTCATGTACGTTGCCCCAGCATTCTTCAAACCAAATGGCATTACCCGGTAGCAATAAGTTCCCCACGGCGTAATGAAGGTTGTCTTTTTCGCATCTTCTTCATCCATCAGAATCTGATGATACCCAGTATAGCAATCCACAAAAGATCCGATCTCACGTCCGGCACAATTGTCGATCAAGATATGGATGTTGGGTAAAGGAAAGTTGTCTTTAGGGCTTGCCCTATTCAGATTGCGGTAATCGACACACACCCTGATCTTTCCATCTTTCTTTGGTACCGGCACCACATTAGCCAACCAATCAGGATATCGAGTGACACGAATAACTTTTGCTTGCAGCTGCTTGGTTACTTCTTCTTTAATCTTCACACTCATATCCGTTTTGAACTTCCTCAATTTTTGCTTGACAGGAGAGCATGCCGGGTCAGTGGGCAATTTATGAACCACTAAATCTGTGCTTAACCCCGGCATGTCATCATATGACCATGCAAAAACGTCTTTGAACTCAATAAGTGTTTTGATCAGTTCCTCCCTGATATTTGGTGCGATGTGGATGCTTATTTTAGTTTCTCTGATATCGCCGGCATCCTCTAAATTGATGGCTTCTGTATCATTTAAGTTGGGTTTGTATTTTTCGTCAAACTGGCTCAACTCCCTATTTATCTCCTCGAATGCTTCATCCTCATCGTATTCCGATTCATTATCATAATCGACCTCTTGCATGGTTAATTCGGAATCAGATTGATCTTTTAGACTAGGTTGAAGATCCGTTGTGCATGTCATGTCATTAGAACCAGTATGAAAAGAACTGTTCAGAAAAAGAAACGAAAGAAACAAAATTAAGATAATAGAAAATAATAAAGAAGAAACTTTTCGTTTTATTGAATCAAGGTTTCACACTGTATTTGATATAATAAAAGGAAATTTGGATTACAACCCTGGAATAATCCAGAAAACAGAAAAGGAAAATCAGAATCAACTACCAAGACTCCCTCCAAATAGGAAGAGGAGTAGCCGTCCAATTGTTGACCTTGACTTTGGGACCCACAAACTGTATGTCCGCTTTACTAGAGCCCTCTCCAACTTCTATCATGTTGACGTCGGCAAACACTCTTCCAAAGCATTCATTCAAATCTCCGTTTGTCCCCATCAGAGGTCCAAAAACTTCCGGGACTGGCAACTTTCTGCATCCTGCTCTGACAAATGATCTGGACAGGCGTGAGACTGGTTTAGGAAGGACCCAAACTCTTTTCTTCAATTTGCGAGCTCGCTTCACATCCGCTGCGGTAGGCTTGAATCCTAACCCAAAAGTTTCCAGGTTCTTGGGCAAAGAAACTGGTTGGATCATTCCCTGCAAATCAACCCCCAGACTTTTCCCTGGTACAAACCCATTATTCAACATTTCTGCTGCTATCATGAAGGCTGCAGCTGTGATTCTGGGAAGTGGGAGGCCCTCGCCCTCAGGAATTTTGTCTACCGAGACTGCATCAAAAACTTGATAAACCCACGGGCCCTTATCATCGTCGGTTTCTATGAAGGGCACAATAGCATCACTGATGGCATGTGTGCCATCATCCCCGTGTATCACAATTTCTTGTCTATCCCATTCAAATTTGACCACTTGATGCAGTGTAGAAGGTACTGCCTTAGCTGCATGGATCCATGGTCGCCCCAACAAAAGATTGTACGACACTGCCACATCTATTACTTGAAATTCCATGGTGAACTCGACTGGGCCAATGGTTAGTTCCAGTACGATATCACCTACTGTGTTAATGCCGCCCCCATCAAAACCTCGGACACAGACACTGTTCTGGCGGATCCTGTCATCAGCAACCTTTAGCTTGTTGAGAGTGGCTAGAGGACAGATATTGGCACTTGACCCGTTATCAATTAATGCTCGAGTGACCACCGATTCTTTGCATTTTACTGTTAGATAGAGTGCTTTGTTGTGCTCAGTACCCTCTACCGGTAACTCATCATCAGAGAATGTCACTCGATTTACTTCAAAGATCTTGTGCGCTACCTTCTCCAAGTTGTTTACTGAGAGTTTGTCCGGGACATAAGCCTCGTTCAGAATCTTCATTAAGGCCTGACAGTGATCGTTTGAATGGATTAACAAGGATAGCAACGAAATCTGGGCTGGGGTCTTTCTCAATTGCTCTATAATTGAGTAATCCTGCGCCTTAATCTTCTTCAAAAATTCCTCTGCTTCCTCCTCTGTTACAGGTTTCTTTATTGCTTCAGGATTGACCCTTCTCAACTCTGCGGGAGCGAAACACCTTCCCGATCGAGTTAACCCTTGTGCCTTGCATACGTATTCTACAACCTCCTTCCCTTTATGCATTACCGTCACTTGACTGTAGCTCCACGACACAGCCTTCTCACTTGTTATCGGCAACTGTATGACCGGCTTGATAACAACTGGTCCCAAATGGACCCCTTTTACTACCAACCTTGGTTTGTTTGCTACTCCCTGCAACACTGCTTTGACTGACTCCGGCCTCTTCACATCAATGGATGGCCCTTTCCCTGCTATCACAAAGGGCTTGTCATATACTTTTTCCGACTGTACCACCGCCTTTCCACTGGTTGACTCTTCACTAGTACTGGCGCGAATCATCATTACCGTTTGTGAGGGTGTTTTTGGTTTCCCTCCCTCGTGCACTAACTCGATCATGTGGGCTTCATGGTGCACCGGTAACGGATTTTCATTGATGTTGGGGGCCCCTGGTGCCTGAACCTCGATCCTATTTGTGTCAATAAGATCTTGTATAGCAGTCTTTAGCTTCCAACATTTCTCAGTATTGTGCCCGGGAGCACCCAAATAATATTCATAGCTCACTGAATGGTCCAGATTTCTGGGAAGGGGATTTGGCAATTTGGTTTCAACAGGACTTAGTAGGCCTATCTCCCAACGGAGTGAATGTTCTTGGCTTCTGTTTCCTTTCGTTTCGGAAAGCCTGATTCCCGCGGAAGCCTGGCCCTGAAGGATTCCTGTAGGCCCTCGGTGGTGGATATGTGCTTTGTGGAGGTGGATATGTATGTTGGGGAGCCGGTACACGCCATTGCGGATAAACCGGAGGCTGGGTATAAGTTTGGGCGTGATGTATGGAAAAATGTTGTTCTTGTGGTGGGTAGTAGGGTTGTGGAGGGTTGTATGGATTGTGTGGGTAGTTTAGATGATGGGGTTTGGGTTGGTAATGAAGGGAAGGGCCTTTAGATATGGACCAATTGCCCACCTCTACTGTTGTGACCTCCTCTCTCCTTTTCTTTCCGAGCGCACCTCCCGTGCCGCTCTGAATGGCCTGAGTTGTTGCCTTAATCGCCGAGTAACTCAGGATCTTATTGGACTTAAGTCCCTCTTCTATCATGCTTCCCATTTTCACCACTTCATTGAAGGATTTTCCAACTGACGTCACCAAGTGACCGAAGTAAGTCGGCTCTAGAGTTTGTAGAAAGTAATCTACCATTTCTCCTTCTCTCATTGGAGGATCAACTCTGGCTGCCTGCTCTCTCCATCGGAACCCAAATTCCCTGAAGCTCTCTCCGGGTTTCTTCTCAAACTTTAGTAATGTGAGACGGTCTGGGACTATCTCAAGATTGTATTGGAAGTGTCCTGCGAAAGCCTGTGCCAAGTCATCCCAAGTGTACCACCTGCTCGGATCTTGTCTTGTATACCACTCCAGTGCCGACCCGCTCAAACTCTGGCCAAAGTAAGCTATCAGTAGCTCATCTTTCCCCCCTGCTCCCCTCATTTTGCTACAAAAGCCCCGTAGATGTGCCATAGGATCGCCATGCCCTTCGTACAAATCGAACTTGGGCATTTTGAACCCTGCTGGTAATTGAACGTCAGGGAAAGGGCATAGATCCTTGTAGGCCACGCTGACCTGGTTGCCTAACCCGTTGTATGTTCCTGAAGGACTGCTCCAGGCTTTTAAATTTCTGCATCACCTCGTCCTGCTCTGGGCTCTTAGCCGGCTTTTCAATCTCCGCCGGGACCTCAAAGTGGGGATTATAGGTATGTGGCTCGGGTGCTTTGAATGTGAGTTCAGGGGGGTAATATTGTGTGTCGTGAGCCTAAAATAGTGGCTCACTGGATGATCTGTTCAATGGGGCTGGGGGAGGTGCTACAAAGACGGGAACATTTGGTGGAGGAGGGTTTTGAGTGGGTGGTAGAGCTTGGGGATCATAAGCCTCTCTTCCCTGATAATAGTGGTGGCATGGGAAACTTGTTGAAGGACCGGGAGAGGGATATTCTGACGTGTGTCCTGGTTGGAGAGTAGGAGTAACAGGTAGTTCCTGCCCTTTTTGGGCTCTAGCCAAGGCTACATTTCATTCATTTCCAGCCTCATTTTTTCCATTTTTTCCATGGCTTCCTTCAGCATCTGATTTGCCGTCTTTTCTGACTCAACACTGTTGTCTGATCCAGTCATGCTTTCTAGTATAGGACCTTTCGATCTTGTTTGATAATGGTACGGTGCCAGTACGCTCTAACAACTAACTGGTATTGATTGAAAAAACAACAAACTTGTCAGTGTTAGAGTCTTAACAGATATTGTAATTGCACGGTGGGGGGATGCAATGCTCTTAGACAGTTAATCATTTCTAACATGCTTTTGCTCTGACCGCATGCATCATCCCGACTTATTTTGTTCTGATAGATATATATATATTTATTCCATTTTTTTTCTTTTTTCTTTTTTCATAATTACGGTCGAATCCTATGGATATTGCCTACGTATCGTGACCCCACACGAATCAGACCAAGCGTAGTTCGTGCCATAAGTAAAATAAAGACCCAATATTTTTTTTATTACTCAAAATAATGCTATTACAAGCCATCACAAAAAAACAAACGAAAATACAGACTTCATATTTTTTTTGAGAAAGTTTGAAAAGAACATATGGGTAGACAACAGACTCGAAAAACAAACAAGTGCAAGATTGAACTAGGGATACATTAAAACTTTGAATTTTGGTGCCCGCGAGGCATCGTTCGGCCTTTCCGCGGGCTTGGGGGCCAGGCTTCTTTGCAAGCTTTTTAGTTCCTCCATGATCCGGTGGACATAATCCATGACTGAGGAAAAAAGGATATCACGGGGCATCTCTTCACATGTTAGGCACTTCGTGGTGATATAATGCCCTATCTCATTGATCCTACCCCTGATTCTATCCCTCTCTATGCACAGCTATTCTATCCGTTGATTCTTTAGTCCCAATATTCGAGTATTGTCAATGAGCTGATCTTGGAACATCTCCATTTGTTCTTCCATCCGTGCTATTGACTCATAGCAGTGTTCTCTATCTATTCTAGCATCCCGGGTTTGTTTAAGGACTCGATTATTGAGAATGGAGTTTATCTCTCTCAATGTCGCAACACTCATTTCGTAGTCTCTTTTTACTTGCCATATGTGCTCTCTCCGTGCTGCTGTAACTTTGGCCCACCTGACCCGCATTCTTGTTATACAAGCCTTGGATCTCTCCAAGTCTTCACGACTTTTGTTGACCTAACTCCTCAACTCTGCTATCAACCTTTCACTGGACCGAATTTTCTGTTGGTCACCGGCATTTTTCTGTTTTGGCGGATTCGGGCTCTGAAGGCCTTGTTCTCTTGAATCAACTTGCTTTTCTCTCCTGTATCAACATCAATTTGCAAGCTGCTTTGGTATTTTAGCCCCTCAATTTGTTGTTTTAACTGGCCAATCTCGTCCCGATATTCCTTCTCTTTTGCTAGCCAACCCCATTGTGCTCGCGATGATTCTGCGAAGTCTTGGACATGAGCTCTCTTAGTTGGTCTCTGGTTCTCAAGCTCTCTTCTGTACCATGTGAGGTATTTTGGCGATACTTCACCTTTGGCCCGGTCTTGTACACGAGTATCTACTTTCAGGGTTTGGCATTCATTCCAGATTCTCCGAATGACTGCTTCAGGGAACTGCCCACCAGGCCCGATTTCGATTACCTGGCCACTGAGATCCTCTTCCTTTGGGACTATTTGGTATCGCCCGAACTGTCTCAAAACTTTGTATGGTGCGTAAGGCTGGATACTTTGGAGGCCCATCAACAACAAATGAGATTTGGTGGCTGACATATGTATGATTTCATCTATGGGTAGCCACCCAAATGCCCATTCTATCTGGTTTGTTGAGACTGAACGCAACAAAGTGACCCACTCGGTGACCCCTTCTGGCAGGCTAAACGCATTGATCCTTGTGGAAAACTCTTCTATACAAGTCTTTTGTGACGACTCATATTTCAGGAACCGTGGGCGATGACATAGGTGTTCTATCATCCACATTTGCAGTAGTATATTGCAACCCTCAAAGAATCCTCCTCCGGTTTTGCAAACAGTGAGAGCGCGGAAGATGTCTGCTATAATCATTGGCGCCAGAGTGCTGTTGTTCTGCTTGAGCAAAGTGCTGACGACCCCAACGACTTGTATGTTAATTTTCACGTCTTTTCTGGGGAATATCAGAAGGCCCAGAAAGGCTACCATGAAAGCAATACACCTATGTCCTTCCCATTTCAGCTGGTTTTCCCCGCTGCATATCTTTCCCTCGGGATTGTTGAACCCTCTAAAATGACCGTATCTGTCGTACAAGAATGAAAAACTACAAAAACCTTCAGATAATTCTGGGTTGTGTATAACTCTGCGGATCTTCACGGTGTCTAAAAATTTGTGTATGGTCACGGTCCTTGGTGCAATAAGATACTGCTCTCTCATAGGGACTTTGGGACTCCCGATGTACCCTGCCAGCTCTTCCAGTGTCGGTGTGAGCTCAAAGTCTGAGAAATGAAACATTGTGTGCTGGGTCCCAGAATGAGATTAGCGCCCTTATAATGTCCCCTCTCGGAATAATGTCCAGTAGCCCAACTAAGTTTCCTAAGTATATCTTGACTGTATCTCGCCCTGATTCTTCTAAGTCGTTCCACCAGATGCGTAAGCCTAGAGGGATCCCATTTACAATGACCTCAGATGAATTCCTACTCGTGCTCATGCTGCACATTTATTAAGGGATTTAGACAAAAAGCAAAATCTTTATTTGACTCAAAAACTAATTTTCCTATTTTTTTCCTAATTTTGAGGAAAAGAAAAATTGATTCTTTAAATACGGCCTTTTGACTCTTCAGGGATGAAGATTTTAAGGCTGTAGGGATTTTGCCATCCGAAAGGTAAAAAAACCCAAAGGTGGCTGCTTATGCAGAGTCAGCCTTTCAGCGCCCCTTTAGGGAATGTTCGGCTATTTTTGCAACATGGCATAGCCTGACTCCTTATTATTTATTTTTGGCATTTTTGTAGACAAATAAAAAAAATCATTTAAAAAAAATAAAACTTTTTTTTTCATGGTAATACAAACTATTTTTTTTTTTAAAAAAAATATAGGCAATTAATTCTCTACACTGTTACTTCGTCCCTTTTAATTTCAAAATTTCTGATTTTCCAAAGCAGGTCAGCATGCAAGTCTAAAGCAAATAAATGCATAAAGCAAACAAGATGCAGCAGGATGGTCTTTACATTTCAGGTTGCTAGTACTAGACGGACTCAACCCCTGTGTTGAGTCCCCTAAGTCAGATGCAACGTGATGCAAATACGCATTTTCCTACTAGGGATCCGGCATGAAGTCATGTTTTACTAAGTTTCAAACTGGGCTTTGTTCTAGACCTGGCTTACCCGAGCGGACAACTCGAATCGAGGAGGGGGCTACGTACCGGGGACTCGCGGGGTCATCCGGCTTTGTAACTTATCCGAGCCTCTTTCTTATTTCAGGTATTGACACTAACAGAATAGGGAGTCTCGACCAGCGATCTTCTCCCCGGAGGTAAGAAGAGAAGGGTTTCGGCACAGTTTATATACAATTCACATAATATCAAAGCGGTAAAGGCAATATTTAGCACATTAGGCTCAAACTGTAAAAATCAGATAAAGCCAAATATAACAATTTATCTAAGCTCGAATTTCTAACCCTGAACCAGTGGTTCTGGGTTAGTATCATCCCCAGCGGAGTCGCCAGAGCTGTCACACCTCCTTTTTCCGCCACGCGAGGGTACAAGGAGTTTTTTTTCAATTAAAGGACAATCAAAACGGGATTTGTTTATTTATTTCAGAGTCGCCACTTGGGAGATTTAGGGTGTCCCAAGTCACCAATTTTAATCCCGAATCGAGGAAAAGAATGACTCCATATTACAGTCTGCGTACCAGAAATCCGGATAAGGAATTCTGTTAACCCGGGAGAAGGTGTTAGGCATTCCCGAGTTCCGTGGTTCTAGCACGGTCGCTCAACTGTCATATTTGGCTTGATTATCTGATTTAATACATGTTGAACCTATGTGCAAAATTTAACTTTTAACCGCTTTTATCATTATTCTTATTATTATTTTATACAAGAATTGCAACGTCGTGAAAACGCATCTCGAACCACGTCACAACCAGTGTACACGTGATTTGTTGACGCATTTTGACTCCGTCAAGATCGGGATTTGAGTTACATAAATGCACACCTATATTTAAGAAAATAACCTTATTAAATATGCGCCAAAAGACTACGCGTTATTATACTTTTAGGTAGGACCGTGAAATTTACTAAACGGCCCATCCCGGGATCTAAGTAAAAAAAAAAAATAAATGAGATTGGAGAATCCTGCAAATTTTTGTATTGTTTACATCTATTTATTTTTAGCGAAATCCTTCCTTATTTTATGAATATCCTTTAATGACTACATTTTTATTATTACTAAGTTTGTCTATAAATATAAAATCAATCTCTACATACTTAAAAATAACATATTAAATAGAAGAGAAAAACAAATAATAACGAAAAGTAATAAAAATTATAATTATAAATACAACATGGAATTGTTAAATAATAATTTTTTTTTTAAAAAAAAACTAAATATCCCATAGTCGGATTAAATATCATATTGTTAGATGACTTGAGCTATTGAAATTAATTATTTACAAATACTGAAAATTAGAAATAATCTTGATTACTAAACCGTATTTCTAAAAATTAAATAATTTAACTTTAACTAACCTTGTTTTAATTCAAATCCTGTCCAAATACTTGATTCGCAAAATTAATTCATGTTTTAACTGAATTTAGCTACATGATTCTGATTAACTTAACGTTGGCGATACTAAAACCCTTATGAATAAGGAACTTAATCAATTTTGCCAAACTGATTTAATAAAGCCATTTTTACGTTATTTTCTTCTATTTTAATTATTTGACAGTTTAATCAGTAATGAACATGCTTAAATATATACTACCTAATAATCAGGTTAAAGCAAAGCATTATTTAATACATCGCTACAATATGCCTAATTATGCAAAACAACGGCGATTTACAGAATAATAATACATGAAATAACCTAAATGCAATTAATAAAAAAAAACTAAATTAAAAATTTAAACTTCCATTCTTCATTTTCAGCTTACAAAAGGCCAAAATTACAGTTGTGTACCTGATATTGTCAATATAAGAAGAAGAAAGTCAGCCACGTAGTACGTAACACATCAACAACAATAATAACCAGCAATCCAGTCAACAGAAATCCCAGTGACAGATTTGAAAATCAAAATAAAATCCAGAAACACCAACAACAAACAAAGGACAGAAACCAAGGGAATTTTTAGATTTTGAAAGGCTAATTAATGTTTAACCCTTCTTTTCTAAACCCGTGTATCAGAATATTTATCAGGTGTGTACTACTCTCTCTTCTAATTTCCAGCTCCTTTTTTATTTGTATTTTTTTTTGAAAATTTTAATATTTTTCGGAATTTCTTTCTCTCTTCAATATTCAGCTTTTTTTTTTCTCTCTCTCTATCTGTCTTCTGTCCTCCCTCTATTATCTGTGCTTAAAAATCTGATCAAGTTCTCTTATTTATATCACATTCCAAACCCTTTAGTCAATTAATAACAACCACTTTCTCCTACCAAACCCACTATCTTCCCACTCATCCCCCACTACATTAAACAAATATATCAACTCCACCCCATTACATCTTGTCCCCCATGCCTAACATAAACAATTACCATATTCCCCTCCACTACATTATGTCTTGTCCCCCATTTATATTAAACAATTATATCACCCATACCCCATTACATTTTGTCCCCCATGCTTAACATAAAGAATTACAAAATGTTCAATTACCAAACTACCCCTCCGACCTTATTGCAATTACCATTTTACCCCTGAACGTACTGCGATTTACCAAACTACCCCATCAGCTATAACCAATCAATTAATCAAACTTAACCAAAATATAGCCAATATGACTAATTTCTAAACAAATTCAACAACAACTCATATGAACACAGATGAACAACATCAAATTAATGTGAATAAATCAACCATATTGAGAACCAATCCTCGTTAACTTAGACCAAAAATGGATGAGCAATGAAACAACAATATTAACAACACAATACATGATTCATCAACGAATCTAAAACCAAAACATAAACTCACATTAAATCACTGGATTAAAATGAACTTCAAACCAAGATGAACATGAATTAAATCCATTTTAAACAACAAAATATGACGAATTCACATGATTAAACCAACATATTTCCCTATTACAACTAAATTCTTTTAGACAAATAACAAGATCGAAAAAGAAACAATTATGAATTTAAACTTGAATCTAACAAACATTTACAATTTCTGAAAAAATACATAACACATGAAACAAACTGAAAATAATTAATTAAACTTCAATTTGAATCTAACAATATTATAATTAAACTAACAATTTCTATATTAAAAATAAATAAGAAAAATGAAACAAAACAAACTGAAAAATAAAAAAAAACGATGAACATGAAATTAATATCAAACATATTTGATTTCAAATCCGAAAAATATCAAACAAATTAACGGACAGAAATGAAACTTACAACTAACCGGAAATGAGCAACGATGAACTCGAACGGAAACGGACAACTCGAACAAACAACCACGTCATTTCAGATCTTGACGAACAGCGAAAACCCCATATTCCCTTTAAACTCGATGAATTCAAACTGGACTTTGACGAAGCATTCATGGCGGAAAAGAAGATGAAGAAGAAGCAACAACAACATTGGTTAAAGCTTGACGAAGAAGGCAGAAGTAGCGTGAAGCAGAAGCAGCAACTGCGTGAGCAGCAGCGGCATTACGGAGGAACTGGAGGATGAAGCAACAGCTCGTCGAGCTCAAGCTCGATGAAGAAGATGAAGCAGTGGCAGCTTAGCCATGGTAGCCATGTTAGCTCAAGTTCGAGCTCGACGAAACAGTAGTAGCTATGGTTCTTGGGGTCGTTTGGACGTGACGAACTGGACGACGCAGAAGACGAAAATGAAGAAAGGGAGTCGACGGACTGGTTGAACTTGACGTCGACGCAGCGGGGATGAAGAAGAAAAAACAGCAGCGATGGTGTAAATTAGTTAGGTTTCAACTTGTTCCATTGTTGTTTGATTCATGAGGAAGAAGGTTAAGGTTTGTGTTAGGTTTTTATGTTGAAGAAAAAGGAAGGTCCGACGGATATGGGGAGTTGGTCGACGCAGCAGCTGTCACACCTCCTTTTTACGCACCCGAGGGGGTACAAGGGAGTTTTTTCCAATTAAAGGACAATCGAAACGAGATTGGTTTAATTATTTCAGAGTCGCCACTTGGGAGATTTAGGGTGTCCCAAGTCACCAATTTTAATCCCGAATCGAGGAAAAGAATGACTCTGTATTATAGTCTGCGTACCAGAGATCCGGATAAGGAATTCTGTTAACCCGGGAGAAGGTGTTAGGCATTCCCGAGTTCCGTGGTTCTAGCACGGTCGCTCAACTGCTATATTTGGCTTGATTATCTGATTTTATACGCATATGAACTTATGTGCAAATTTTATCTTTCAACCGCTTTTATCGTTATTATTAAAGTTTTTACAAGAATTGCAACGTTATAAAAATGTATCTCGAACCACGTTACAATCAATGTACCCGTGGTCGTCGACACACTTTGACTCCGTTGAGATTTGGATTTGGGTCACATAAATGTGCACCCGAATTAAGGAAAATAAATTGTTAAAGGCGCACCTAAAGCAACTAACGTATTGTTATTTTTGGGAAAGGCCGTAAAATTTGCTAAACGGCATGTCCCGGATTCTAAGTATTTTTAATATATATATACATTTAGAGGGCCCCGCAGCTTTGCACATTTTTGTTTGTCGAGGCTCGTCTCATTCTTACTTTTAAAAAGGAACTTGCGACGTCATGGACATGCATCTCGAACCACGTCACAATCAATGTACCCGTGATTATAAACACATCTCGAATCCGTCGAGATTTGGATTTGGGTCACATAAATGCGCACCCGAATTTAAGAAGGTAAAATTATTAAATACGCGCTTAAAGAGGCTATTGCGTTATTATTCCGGGAGGGTCGTGAGATTTGCTAAACGACCCACCTTAGGGACTGAATGCTTCAATATATACATTTAACGAGGGCCCCGCAATTTGTGCGTTTTTCTTCATTTTTTGTCGAGGCTCATCTCGTCCTTATTTTAAAAGGATATCCTATAGCAACTACGTTTCTTGTCGCGTTTGTCTCTACTAATTGAAAACAGTAGATAGCCCTAGTTAATTACATGCTTGCAAGTTATCTATACAGAATTCCGAGTGTTTGCACAAAATCAGAAGCACGGCCACGTACACAGTTAGCCGAGCAAAATTAAGGGCCCAATTTCAGCCCATGCGTGATGGACCAGACCTGGGCCATTGTTTGTTCGATGCAGGCCTGCTTGGTCTGTTTCGACCTGGGCTCGACCTTTGTGAGGTTTAGATTGTAGACTCCGTGTTCTTTGTCTTAAAACATGGTTTACCAGTTATATGAAGCAGTTTATCAGAAAGGAAAGAACTTAACTAGTAGAGTACGATTTTCATGCTTGGCCTACATTAAAGGACATACTACAAAGTTAAACTAAGTCTAAGATACAACCTATTTCATTGGGAATATTTTCACCTATCAGCATACATATATAAACTATCATTCAGCTAATCTATATTGATATACACTGGGCATACAGGCTACTTCTATTGTCAACACAGGAATGAAAATTATTATACAGTACATGATATCTAATGTAACAATCTATGTATGAAAGTCAACTTCAGGTCTTTTCTTTTTGTATTCATGCTCAATTTTCCAATTACATTTGACAGTGTATTGGTTGTGTACCTGGTATAGAGGACAAAAGAAGAAAGGAATGATCAGCTGGGCAGTATGCAATAAACACAGCAACAGCAGATACACAGCAACAACACAGCAACAAACCAACAACCACAAGTGTTTTCCACAGTCCACAGACAACCAGCAACAGTTTCCAGAACAAAGAAAACCAACAGATGGTCGAGCACCAAACAAGTAATCCCAGAAAAGAGTAGTGAAACAACAGAAATAACAGAGTATTCGATGCAGCAACACCAGCAGTTCAACAATCACAAGCAGCTCAATCAGGGCAAACAACAGAACTTGGCCAAGACAGCTTGACCAATATGAATTCTTCTGTAGTTTTCAGACAGTGTTTGGTTACAGTGTTTCTGGAAATTTCCTTATATTTTTTTCAGTTTCCTTTAACTCACAAGACCTCTCTCAAGACTAAGGTTTTTTTTTCCAGAAGAACCTTCTCTTTTAGGCTCCAAAAGAATCCCCCTTCTAATGGAAAGTCTGCCTCTTTTATAGCCTAACCTTAACACTTTACAGTCTGTTTGACCACTCAAAATTCCCCCTCCCTGTTGTTTTTCCACTCACTCATTTTAAATAACAAAACTCCCATGAAATCCCTG
Organism: Nicotiana sylvestris; assembly: GCF_000393655.2. Lineage (NCBI taxonomy): Eukaryota > Viridiplantae > Streptophyta > Magnoliopsida > Solanales > Solanaceae > Nicotiana > Nicotiana sylvestris. The sequence continues at coordinate 8,118,964 of NC_091066.1, forward strand.
ACAGCCCCTCTCTCTTTTTGTTGTTAAAGTGTCCTAATCTCTTGTTTATTTAACCAAAGTATGGGCAGCAGGAATATAATCTGACAGCATGTGCTGTCCAATTATTTTAATTCCTTAAAGCTAACCATACACATGCTGCCCACGGTCTGAACCATATAAACATGGCATCATATTTAAAATCAAAGTCTGAACTGCCATTATAACCTTCCCCCTAGATGTTCTTTAATTCAAATTGAACAAAATCAATAGGCAATACAATTCAGTTCCTAATGGGATTCAAATACGATCACAGCAGAAATAAACAACACGAATCAAGTTGTTACCATTAATGACTGAAACTAATTGACGACATATATCGACTCGACTATATTAATCGTAACACATAACAATCAATCGTTCATATAAACAACACGTACAGAGTCCCGAATGACTTCAGACAACTTTGTTCAATCACTGGGAACCTATATGAATTAACTCATTTGACGACTAATTTAATTGACGATCATGTATACCACAGAATACATTCAGAACACACAGAAAATCAACTGACCAAATAAAAGGTCTTTGACATAGATGGAAGAAATCCGAATGGAAAATAACAAAAAATAACAAACATACACAACGAAACATGCTAACAACTTAACTAGCAGTTGAATAAAACAAAAAGGAAAAGAAAACTTACCGAAAAATGTTTAAACCTAACTGACCCAAATCTGACTCAACTTTGACCATTTGAGGCCAAACAAACTTTAACCAGGGTGTGTAAGCACGTGATTTTTTACCCTCCCCGAGAATTTTTACATTTTTAGCGTGAATATGTGAAATTGGGTCTAGTATAGCTATTTTAACTATTTTACTTTATTTCGTTGCAAAAAGAAGATTTCAAAAAATATATATATAAATTTTAGTTTATGTATTTCTCATAAACTTGAAAAATACAAAAAAAATTGCACTTTATTTTTGTACTTTATATAATTTCGAAAATTACAAAAAATATAGTTCTATTAAGGTTTTATAGTCATTTTTAATTTTGAAAAATACAAAAATATTACTTCATATTTTCTCTTAATATTGAAAAACGAAAATTACAAAAAATAGTTTTATTAATATTTTTGTAGCTATTTTAAACCTTGAAAAATATTTAAAAAGATATAGTTTTGTTTAAATACTAGTCTTATTTTTGGTAGTTATTTTGCTTACATAGGACTAGTTAAGCAACGTGTTCCTATTTCTCGGGTCTGGGCAAAAGAATTGTAAGCACGTGATTTTTTCTTTACGAGCAATCGCTCCAAAAGAAAATAAAAATAGTGACAAATGATTTCGCGGTACAAGTTTTCGAGTTTTCCGTGACATGTGTTGTTAGTCATTTATGGGTCTGTCCGTTTTGCATCTAGGCATTATCAAACAAAAATACAAAAATGCCTGTCGTTAAAAGAAAATTCAAAAAAATGTGTATGTGTGCATCGTTCGTTCTCAGCTGTGAGCTAACCATTTTTATTTTTATTTTATTTTTTTCATTTTTGTGTTTATCGTTGTGGGTATCACTCAATATGTGTGTAGGTTTATTTTAATTTTTACATCGTTTTAGGAATTTTGTTTAATTTGAAAAAAAAAGAGAAGGGAAAAGGAAAATCTGATTTGGGCCCCGAAACAAGGCCCAAAACCAAAGTACTGATCCAGTCCAAGACGAACCTGCCCAAACACGGACTCAAACGACGCCGTATCGGCGTCCCTACCAAAGCCGTTGATCTGACTCAAACGAATGGTCCAGATCAGGCTGTTCAACTCGCCTCAACGACGTCGTTTCAGGCAAGATGATCTAAGCCGTCCAACCCCATCGATCCAACGGATCCAGGCCCTCCTCTAAACCCGTCAACATGACCCGATCCATGCCCTTTACCCGGTCTCACCCACCATCACGCCCAAACGACACCGTCTTTCCTAAGTGGATGGATCCTGGCCATAGATCTCACTTGATCCAACGGCCAGGATCTAAACCCTCAATACATATATAAGCTCTCCATTACACCCCACGCCCCCCAAACCAAACCCCACCTTCCCCACTGTACACCCTCGTCCCAAACACAACCCCTTCTCATCCTCGAACCCTAGCAGCCGCCCCAGTATCCCTCGCCATTAAAGCCGGCGGCATGAACGCCGATGACCGCCTCCTGAACACCCTAGGACCACCTCATTGTCCTGAACACGAATCCACTAACCACGAGCCTCGAATCACTTTCGTTCGTCTCGAATCTTCATTTGAAGATTTGAGTCGAACCCGGATCTATGCCAAACCACCCCATCTTCATACCAGACACTCCCCTGACCTTCCTCGTGACCAAACCAAACTTGGTTTGGTCCGAATCTACCCACAACTCCCTAAAAATCAGATCTGGAAATCCAGACTTTAGAACACATGCACCTGGGGAATCCGGCCGGTTTGGACATGGGTTTGAGGTCTAATAGACCTTAATCAAGGTGTTCTCATGTGAGAACACCCTGATTAAAGTTTGTTCGGCCTCAAAAGTTCGAAGTTGAATCAGATTTGGGTCTGTTTGATTTAAACATTTTCGGTAAGTTTTCCTTTCTTTTGTGTTAGTTTTGATTAAGTGGTCAGCATGTTTCGTTGTGTTTGTTTGTTATTTTTTGTTATTTTTCATTCGGATTTCTTTCATCTCTGTAAAGACCTTTTTATTTGGTCAATTGTTTTCTGTGTATGATCTGAATGTATTCTGTGATGTACATGTTCGATTAGATTAGTCGTCAAACGAATTAATTCATATAGCCCCAGTAATTGAACAAAAATTGTCTGATGCCCTTTAGGTCCCTGTATGTGTTGTTTATTTGAACGACTGATTATTACCCGTTATAATTAGTGTAGTCGACTTGATAAATGTCGTCGATTAGTCTCCTACGACTGAATGTTCAAATATTCTGAATGGGCCTGTATTGTGATTTGAATTGGGCATTGCCTGAATATTAGCTTGTAACTACCTTGTAAACAATTAAAAAGCCAGGTTGGGGCAGTTCTGAAATCGAATGGTCAAAGCCCAAAGTGCCCTGATACTGCAATGGGCAGGGCAGTGATAATCAAGGGCTAGCAAGGGTAGTCTGGGGTTTGAAAAGAACAAAAATGATTAGTTTAAATGAGCTGACAAGTAAGGTACTAATTTAGGATTAAACTAATACCAATGGGGAACAAGACACAAGGGTATGGGGCTTAAATTGAATAAAAAAGGGGATGCCCATAACTCCTGATTAAACAAGACCAGGCGTGGGGAACAAAAGGGGCTGGCACCAAAGATGCTTAGGCATGGGTTTAAAGGGTATGGGTATTCTGCCAATTGGCAGGGCAGGCAGCTCAGCTGCACTAGTGCATTTGGCCTATAAAGAGGCCATTTGAGAACTTAAAGAGGGCTGGACTTTTAGTCTTCAGAAAAAGAGAAAACAAAAGGCTGGAATTTTTAGTCTAAAAGCTGAAACTTTTAGTCTGAAAGAAGGTTTACTGAGTTTAAAGAAAGCTGAAAAACATAAGTTAGTTTCCAAATAGATTATAACCAAACACCATCTGAAAGTTGAATAAGAATTCATATTGGTCAAGCTGCCTTGGCCAAGTTCTGTCAGCTGCACTGACTGAGCTGTTTGTTGGTTGCTGAACTGTTGTTATTTGCTGCATCGAACTTCTTTTACTTCTGGTGTTCATTACTCTTCGTCTGGAATTATTGGTTTGGCACTCGACTATTTGCTGGTTTCATTTATTCTGGGAATCATTGTTGGTTGTTCGTGGACTGTGGAAAACAATCTTGGTTGTTGGTTTGTTGCTGTGCTGTTGCTGTGTATCTGTTGATGCTGTGATTACTGCACACTACTCAACTGATCATTCTCCTTCTTCCTTTCCTTTCCTTACCAGGTACACAATTGATACCACCAATGTAACTGAGAGTTTGAGTATGAATGCAAAAGAGAGGACCTGCAGATTGTTTTTATGTATACATGAACTGTTACATTAAATGTCATAAAATAGTTACATTTTCGTTTGTATGATAGAAGTAGCCTACATGCTCAGTATATCAATGTAGGTTAATGAATGATAGTCATGTATGTATGCTGTTAGGTGAAAAACATTCCCAGGGTAATAGATTGTATTTTAGACTTAGTCTGATGGTGTAGTACATTCTATAATGTAGGCCAAAATAGGAAAACTACCCACATGAGTTAAAGTTCTTTCCCCTTTTGCTAGTTTGTCACATATAAACTGATAAAGAACAAAGAATCAGTTCTAGGCCTCAACCTCAGGAAGGTCGAGCCCAAATCGAAAAATCAGTTAGGCCTGTATCGTAAAAACAGGGCCCGAGTCTGGCCATCTCGCATGAGCTAGGTTTGGGCCCATAATTTGCGGCTAGTTGTCCATAAGTGCAGTCACGTTTTATTATTCTGTAAAAGCACTTTAAATCCGGTTTTATAATCAACTAAGGCTATTTACTGCTTTCAATAGATAGAGACAAACACGACAAGAAACGTAGTTGCTATAGGATATCCTTAAAAAAATAACAACGAGATGAGCCTCGATAAAAATAAACAAAACGCAGATGCGGGGCCCTTGTTAAATGTATATTAGTAAAGCATTTAGCTTCCAGGACGGGTTGATTAGCAAATCTCACAACCTTCCTAAAATAACAATACGCTAGACTCTTTAGGACGCGCCTTAATAAATCTTACCTTCGTAAACTCGGGTGCACATTGATGTGACCCAAATCCAAATCCCAACGGAATCGAAATGTGTTTCTAATCACGGGTACATTGATTGTGACGTGGTTCGAGATGCGTGTCCATGACGTTGCAAATTCATTTTAAAAAAATAGAATGAGATGAGCCTCGCCAAATAAAAATACAAATTGCGGGGCCCTCAGTAAATATTTGCTTTAAAAATTATTTGGACTTCGGGATGGACCGTTTAGTAAAATTCCACGGTCTTACCCAAAATAAATACGCTAGTCGCTTTAGGCGCGCCTTTAATAACTTAATTTCCTTAAACTCGGGTGCACATTGATGTGACCCAAATCCAAATCTCAACGGAGTCAAAGGGTGTCGACGACCACGGGTACATTGATTGTAACGCGGTTCGAGATACATTTTCACAACGTTGCAAGTCCTACAAAAATAACAGTGAATGATAAAAGCGGTTAAAAGTTAAATTTTGCACATAAGTTCACACTTGTATAAAATCAGATAATCAAGCCGAATATAACAGTTGAGCGACCGTGCTAGAACCACGGAACTCGGGAATGCCTAACACCTTCTCCCGGGTTAACAGAATTCCTTATCCGGATTTCTGGTACGCAGACTGTAATATGGAGTCATTCTTTTCCTCGATTCGGGATTAAAATTGGTGACTTGGGACACCCTAAATCTCCCAAGTGGCGACTCTGAAATAATTAAACCAATCCCGTTTCGACTGTCCTTTAATTGGAAAAAACTCCCCTGCGCCCCTCGGGCGCGGAAAAAGGAGGTGTGACAGCTCTGGCGACTCTGCTGGGGATCTCAGACCCAGAACCACTGGTTCAGGGTTAAGAATTCGAGCTTAGAATAATTGTTATTATTCGGCTTTATTTATTATCTGATTATTACATGTTTTGATCCTAGTGTGCTAAATGCTGCTGTTACCGCTTTGATATTATTTGAACTGTATATAAACTGTGCCGAAACCTTTCTCTTCTTACCTCCGGGGATGTGCTCACTGGTTGAGACTCCTTATTCTGTTAGTGTCATACCCTAAATAAAAGAGGCTCGGAAAGTTTCTAAGCCGGCTGGCCTTTTGGTTCCCGGAAAGGAGCTCCTTCCTCAACTCGAGTTGTCCGCTCGGGTACACTGTCTAGAACACCGACCCAGGTTTTGAACATAGAATAACGTGACTTCATGCCGGATCCCTAGTAGGAACGCTTATTTGCATCACGTTGCATATGACTTAGGGGACTCAACACAGGGGTTGGGTCCGTCTAGGACTAGCAACCTGATATGAAAAGACCATTCTGGTGCATCCTATTGTTTTCCGTGCATTTATTTGTCTCATGCCCGCATGCTGACCGGTGTTTGAATATTTGGAATATTGTGAAAAAAAAAGGAAATAACGGTTAGGAATTGATTGTTTATTGTTGAAAAAAAAAGAAAAAAAAACAAATACTGTCAAAACTCTGCCAAAATTTTGAAAAGTCGTTGTTCTGTCTTTCAAAAAATAAAATATCAATAGAAATATATAGTTTGTCTTGTCATAAAAAATTAAAAATTAAAAAAAAAAAAGACCCTATTCTTAAAGTGGTTTTTTTTCTTATGAAAATATTAGTAAAAAAAAAGAGTCTTATTTTGTCTTAACTTTTATTATTTGTTGCAAATATATGTATATATATAAGTGAAAAATTCAAAAGTTTTTCTTTACTTCAAAATGTATATATATCTTTATTTGTGGCAAAAGTATTTGTCTTGCTAAAGGTCTAGAAAAGTCCTTTCAGGCTCCCAGTTTTCGAAACAAAAATCCAAAATATTTTCCGTTATTAACTTCTTTAGAAAGTTTTTTTATATATATATATACGAAAATTCAAAATTCACAAAAAATCGCATATATTTTGTTTTTATCAGGATAAGTGTCGTTTGTTAAAATCTTATTAATAAATGTGCAGAATGAGCACGATGCCGAATGAACCCTTTTTAATCATGAGCAAAATTCCCCTCCAATTGCGGCTCTGGTGGAATGATTTGGGCAAAGAAGGTCATGACGAAATCAAGAAGTATCTGAAAGGCCTCACGAGTTTGTTGGATATCAGGCCACGAGGAGATATCATAAGGGCACTAGTCCCCCACTGGGATCCTGCGCACAATGTCTTCCGTTTCTCAGATTTTGAACTTACCCCAACTTTAGAAGAAATAGCAGGGTATATCGGCAGCGCTGAGACTCCTTTGAGGCACAAATATCTGATTGCTCCAAGAGCTGTAGCAATACACCGGTTCCTGGATTCCTTAAAGATAGTCAGAACAATCCATAACCCTGACTTGGCAAAAGGTTTTTGCAGCATGAGTTTCATATATCAAAGATATGGTCACATAGGAGGATTCGACAAGCCAGAAAACCAGTTGTGCAGCAAAGGTAATCGCCAAAAGTGGGAAGAACATAGACGGATTGCTTTCATGATAGCTTTCTTAGGACTACTAGTATTCCCAAGAAAAGACGGGAATATTGACATAAAGATAGCAGGGGTCGTCAGTACGTTGCTCACACAGAGTGATAGTACGTTGGCGCCCATGATAGTATCTGATATATTCCGGGCACTCACTTCTTGCAAAGCCGGAGGAAGCTTTTTCGAGGGTTGCAATTTGTTGTTGCAAATGTGGATGACCGAACACCTATGTCACCGAGCCCAGTTTCTGAGCCATGGATCCGCTGGAAAGACCTGCATAGAGGAGTTCTATACCAGAGTTAATGAAACCTACCTACCAGAAGGAGTCACAGCATGGACCTCATATTTCCATACCCTCAACGCCAGTCAAATACAGTGGGCGCTAGGATGGTTACCGATCGACGAAGTCATATACATGCCAGCAGCCAGGCCCCATTTTCTCTTAATGGGACTTAAGAGCATTCAACCATACGCGCCGCATCGGGTTTTAAGGCAACTTGGGAGGTATCAGATAGTGTCGAAAGACGAGGATCTAAGCATCCAGGTAATCGAGATCAGTCCCGACGGCTAGTTTCCTGAAGCAAGGGTTCGTCAAATTTGGAGCCAATGTCAATACTTAGAAGCAAATACTTGTGTAATGAATCGGGCAAAAGGGAAGTTTCGCCCGGGTATCAGGCCTGGTACAAAGGGGAGACATCACCTGGAAGACCGACCAAAAGACCTCACCTGCAAGAATTTGCCAAATCTTCACAAGAACAGTGGGACTGGTTGGCCAAAGAGCAAGAATATCTTGTCAAAGCAGGCAAACTGAAGCAACAAATCCAGGATATGAAGTTTGAGTGCCAATTACAGTCTGCTGCCCACAAGGGAGAAAAGAACCAGTTAATCAGAGAAGGCGAGATCCTCAAAGCTCAGATCCGGAGAATGAAAAAAGAGGCTAATAGCCAGCTAAGAAGCCAGGCAGATAAAAGATTGATAGCAGGGTTAAAGGATCAGGTTGCGGAATGCCAGGAAGATTTGGAAAAAGCCAGGGCCAGCACGGCAAAATTGCGAACCAAGTGGGAAAAAGGTGTGATGGCTCGGAGGCAGCGCCTGCAACGAGTCATAAGGGAGTATGAACTGAGCGTCGGGACATTAAGGGAAACGAATGCCTCTCTTCGAGAAAGGATCCTCAAGCAAACACGAGATGCCCAAGCCGACAGAAGGCAATGTTACGATGCAATGGACCAGAATGGAAAGGCAAATGGAGATGTTCCAGGATCAGCTTGCCAACAATGCGCAAACACTGGGATTGAAGAACCAACAGATAAGGCATTTGTTCACAGAAAGGGACAACATCCGGGGAAAGATCGACGAGATTGGGCATTACATCTACATGAGATGCCTGGCATGCGAGCAAAAGCCTCGAAAGACCCTCCTTGTTTCCATCATGGGTTGCGTCCACCGAATCATGAATGAGTTGAAAAACCTGCAGAGGGACCTCACACCAAGGGCCGCGGAAAGGCCGAATGATGCCTCGCGGGTCCCTAAGTTGGAAAATTAATCTTTGGTTGAGTCCTGTTTATTTGGCTTTGTCGCTTTTCCATATGTTGTTTTCCTTTCTTTTAGTCAAAACGGGTTAAGAACTGTGGAGTCTGTACTATTGCTATTCCTCGCTTGATGTAATTTGTAATAGCAAAATTTTGAGAATGAATTTAATGATTTCACAAGAATTGTGTGTTTCTTTACTTTGAGGCAGAACTACGCCTGGTCTGATTCACGCGGGGACGTGATACGTAGGCAATCCCCATAAGATTCGACCGCTTTTAATAAATAAAGAGAAAAAATGTAAATAAAATAAAACGCGGGGTTTCGCAAAATACTTTAAAAAGAGACGAATGAACAAACCGGGATGACGCATGTGGTTTGAAGCAAAGCATGTAGAAACGGTTAACTGCCTAGGTGCATTGCATCCTCTATGTGTTATGATCAAATCTGTTAAGCTCTAACACTAACAAAGTTTGTTGTTGTCTGATACCAGACAGTTAGTTGTTAAAGAATTCTGGCAACACATTCATACCAAACCAGATCCAAAGGACCGGTAGCAACAAGCATGACTACTTCTGAGAATAGTAATGAGGAAGAAAGGCCGATGAGCCAGTTGCTAAAAGAGGCAATGGAAAAGATTGAAAGGATGGGACTAGAGATGCATGCAATGCAGCTAGCCCTGGCCAAAACGCAAAAGAGCCCTGAGACACTGGGACACATTCCGGAGTACCCTCACTCTGGCCCTTCCACAAGCCGCCTAAATCCCCTCTATCATCAAGAAAGAAGCCCTCATGATTCCCAAGCTCCACCACCCCATCAACCTCTCCCAACACCCAATATTCCCATTTTTGTGGGACCTGCATCAGCCCCTTTGCAGCGAACGACCAGTGAGCCATTGTTTCAGGCTCACGATACACAATACTATCCCCCTGAGCCTACATTCCATGCACCCGAACCACAGGCTTACAATCCCCATCTGGAAGTACCGGCAGAGGTTGAGAAGCCGGTTAAGGCCCCTGAACAGGATGAAGTGTTAAGAAAGTTCAAAAGCCTGGAGCAATCCTTCAGGAACTTGCACGGGCTGGGCAATCAAGTCAGCGTGGCATACAAAGATCTGTGCCCTTTCCCAGATGTCCAACTCCCGGCTGGGTTCAAGATGCCCAAGTTTGATTTATATGAAGGGCACGGTGATCCCATGGCACATTTGCGGGGATTCTGTAGCAAAATGAGAGGGGCAGGAGGCAAGGATGAGCTTTTGATAGCTTATTTCGGCCAAAGTCTGAGTGGATCTGCACTGGAATGGTATACCAGGCAAGATTTCAGCAGGTGGTACACGTGGGATGATCTGGCGCAGGCTTTTACAGGTCATTTCCAGTACAACCTGGAGATAGTCCCTGACCGTCTCACGTTATTGAGAACTGGGAAGAAACCCGGGGAAAGTTTTCGCGAGTTCGGGTTCCGCTGGAGAGAACAAGCAGCTAGGGTCGATCCTCCCATGAGAGAGGGAGAGATGGTAGACTACTTTTTGCAGACATTGGATCCAACCTACTTTGGTCACTTGGTGACAACGGTTGGAAAATCTTTCAACGAGGTGGTCAAAATAGGGGTCATGATAGAAGAAGGTTTGAGGTCGGACAAGATCTTAAACTATTCGGCACTTAAGGCCACAACCCAGGCTATTCAAAGCGGCACGGGAGGTGCGCTAAGAAGAAAGAAAGAAGAGGTTGCCACGATCGAGGCAGGCAGTTGGTCCAGGGCTGGCAGGCCGCACTACAACCAACCCAGGCCTCACAGGTCAAACTACCCATACAACCCACCACAAAATTTCTATCCACCTCGAGAACCACATTGTTCCGTACACCAAGCCCAGGTATACACTCAGCCTCCGGTTCGCCCACAATGGCGCGCACCGGCTCCCCAGAACATATATGCACCACCACAAAACACTTACCCTCCACCAAGGGCATATAGAAATCCTTCAGGGGCAGGTTTCCGGGGAAATCCAGATGCCAGAAATGACAGGTTGCGGAAGCAAAGAACCTTCACCGAACTGGGAGAAACCTACACCGCTGTGTTCCACAAGCTGCGGCAATTGGGTTTGGTTAGTCCTGTCCATACTCGGGAACCAAATCCCCCGCCTCAGAATTTGGATCGTTCAATCAGTTGTGAATACTGTTCAGGGATGCTCGGGCACGATACCGAGAAGTGCTGGAAGTTAAGGCATGCCATACAGGATCTTATTGACACCAATAAGATCGAGGTCCAGACACCGGAGGCTCCTAACATCAACCAAAACCCACTGCCAGCGCACCACGAAACTCACATGATTGAGTTGGTGTGTGAGGGAGGAGAATTAAGAAAACCCTCACAAACAGTGATGATGATCCAAGCTGCCCCAAAAGAAGTCTTAACCAGTGGAGGAACAAATGTACAGTCGCAGGGAGAAGGCGTCAAGCCGGTAGTAATATGGGGGAAGAGCCCGTCCGTCATAGCAAGCAAACCCGAGCCAAGCAAGTTGGTAATACCAGGGATCCTGCCCACACCGGCAGTCATGTTGAAAGGGGTATGTGGAGAACGGGTGACCATAAAGCCGGTGGTCCAACTGCCAATGCTTGACAGCAGGGCTGTGCCCTGGAAATATGAAAAAGCAGTGGTGACGTACCAAGGAAAACAGGTGGAAGAAGTCAGTTGTGAAGCGCAAGGGCTGACTCGATCAGGTCGATGTTTTGCTCCGGTGGAGTTAAGAAAAACCAACCCAGTGGCAACCAAGAAGCCAGTGTCAGAAGAAGAGGCTGAAGACTTCCTGAGGAAGATGAAAGTACAAGACTATTCTGTGGTTGAGCAGCTGAGAAAAACACCTGCCCAGATCTCACTATTGTCATTACTCCTCCATTCCGAGGAACATCGTCGGGCCCTGTTAAAGATATTGAACGAGGCCCATGTACCCAGTGAGATTTCTGTAAACCACCTGGAAACCATCGCCAGCAAGATTTTCGAGGTGAACAGGGTAACATTCTCAGATGATGACCTGCCGGTGGAAGGTACGGAGCATAACAAAGCTCTATACCTAGCTGTCAAATGTGAAGACTCGGTGGTAACTCGAGTATTGGTGGATAACGGCTCAAGCGCCAATATTTGTCCATTATCCACCCTGGACCAGTTAAAGATTGACCGTGGAAGAATCCGGGAGAATAGCATCTGTGTCCGGGGGTTTGACGGAAACGGAACCGCCACTGTGGGGGATGTTGTACTTGAATTAACCATTGGTCCGGTCCTATTTACCATGGAATTCCAGGTGTTGGACGCCACGGTATCTTACAACTTGCTGTTAGGACGACCTTGGATTCATGCAGCTAAAGCGGTGCCTTCCACCCTACATCAGACAGTGAAGTTCGAGTGGGAAAGACAAGAGGTCGTGTTGCACGGCGAGGATACAACATGCACCATGGGCGGAACCATTGTGCCTTTCATAGAGACCACTGATGACAAGGGTCCCTGGGTCTACCAGATTCTCGATACAGGGTCGGCCAACAAAATTTCTGAAGGAGAAATCATCCCGCACCCTAGGGTGGCTGCCGCAACAGTCATGATGGTATCAGAAATGCTGGGTAATGGGTTTGTGCCGGGAAAAGGCCTGGGAGTTGAACTTCAAGGGATAGTCCAACCTGTCTCCCTTCCTAAGAATCTGGAAACTTTCGGGTTGGGGTTCAAACCAACCGCAGCAGACAGGAAGCAAGCGCGAAAAATGAAGAAGAGGGTCTGGTCTCTGCCTAAACCAGTGCCACGCCTCTCAAGGTCTTTTGTTAAAGCTAGTGCCAAGGGGTCAGCGATCCCAAAGATTCGAGGACCTTTGATCGGCATAAGTGAAGACCTGAATCAGAGTTTTGAGAGACTATTCGCGGATGTCAGTATGGTGGAAGCTGGAGAGGGTTCCAGCAGAGCAGAGATACAATTCGTGGGGCCTGAGGCCAAGACCAACAATTGGACGGTTACTCCTCTTCCTGTCCGAGGGGAGTCTTGGTAGTAGGCTTTGATTAATGTTTTGTTTGTTTGTTTGTTTGATCGGATTATTCAAGGGTGTAATCCCAATTTTACTTTCGTTTTGTAAAAGTGTGAACCCTTTTTATCCTGCAAATTTAATAAAGTTCTTTTCTTTTGTCCCATTTTAATTTCTTGTTTTGTTCTTTTTCTTTCTGAACAGTTCTCTTTTTACTGGTCCTAATGACATGGCATGCACAGCGGATCTTCGACCTAGTCTAATAAATCAATCTGAATCTGACTCAATGATGCAAGAGGTCGTTTGTGATAATGAATCCGAATGTGACGAAGGGGAAGCCTTCGAAGAAATAAACCGAGAACTGTGCCAATTTGAAGAGAAACCCAAGCCTAACCTAAATGACACTGAGGCTGTGAACCTAGGAGACGCTGATAACATCCAAGAGACCAAAATTAGCATCCACATTGAGCCGAATGTCAAAGCAGAATTGATCGAAACTCTCAGGGAATTCAAAGATGTTTTTGCATGGTCATATGATGATATGCCTGGATTGAGCACCAATTTAGTGGTTCACAAACTACCCACTGACCCGGCATACCCTCCGGTCAAGCAAAAACTAAGGAAATTTAAAACAGAAATGAGTGTGAAAATCAAAGAAGAAGTGATCAAGCAGTTGCAATCGAAGGTCATTCGGGTCACTCGATATCCCGAGTGGCTGGCCAATGTGGTACCAGTCCCAAAGAAGGATGGAAAAATCAGGGTGTGCGTCGACTACCGCAACCTCAACAAAGCAAGTCCCAAGGACAATTTCCCGTTACCCAACATTCATATCCTGATCGATAATTGCGCTGGGCGCGAGATCGGATCCTTTGTGGATTGCTATGCGGGTTATCATCAGATCCTAATGGACGAAGAGGATGCTGAGAAGACAGCGTTTATTACGCCATGGGGAACCTACTGCTATCGGGTAATGCCGTTCGGGTTAAAGAACGCCGGGGCAACGTACATGCGAGCAATGACTGCTGTGTTTCATGACATGATACACAAAGAGATTGAGGTGTACGTCGACGACGTGATCATCAAATCTTGGCGTCAGGAGGACCATGTAGCAGACCTAAGGAGATTTTTCCAAAGACTCCAGAGGTATGATATCAAGCTTAACCCGGCCAAATGCGCATTCGGGGTTCCATCAGGAAGGTTGCTAGGATTCATCGTCAGTCGACGGGGGATTGAATTAGACCCATCCAAAATTGAATCCATCCGAGATTTGCCACCGCCAAGGAACAAAACAGAGGTAATGAGTTTGCTGGGTAGACTCAATTACATCAGCAGGTTCATCGCTCAACTCACAGCAACTTGTGAACCCATATTTCGGCTGCTGAAAAAGGATGCTGCGGTAGGTTGGACGACAGAGTGTCAGGAGGCTTTCGACCAAATCAAAGGGTATCTGTCTAATCCACCCGTATTGGTCCCGCCTAAGCCCGGGAAACCCCTAATCCTTTACCTGACGGTCTTGGAAAATTCATTTGGTTGTGTACTGGGGCAACATGATGACACAGGAAGGAAGGAGCAGGCCATCTACTATCTTAGCAAGAAATTCACAGTACATGAGGTCAAGTACACTCAACTCGAGAAAACATGCTGCGCCCTAACTTGGGTAGCTCAGAAGTTGAAGCACTACCTGTCTTCATATACTACTTATCTCATATCCCGTTTGGACCCATTAAAGTATATCTTTCAGAAACCTATGCCCACGGGAAGGTTGGCAAAATGGCAAATTCTGCTCACAGAATTTGATATCGTCTACGTAACAAGGACGGCCATGAAAGCCCAGGCACTGGCAGACCATTTGGCAGAGAATCCCGTTGATGAAAAATACGAGCCCTTAAGAACGTATTTTCCTGACGAAGAGGTGATGCATACGAATGAGTTGGAATTACCTGAGGAACCGGGTTGGAAGCTTTTCTTCGATGGAGCTGCGAACGCAAAAGGGGTTGGAATAGGAGCAGTACTCATTTCTGAAACAGGACGGCATTATCCTGTTACGGCTCAACTACGCTTCTATTGCACCAACAATATGGCCGAATATGAGGCTTGCATTCTGGGTCTGCGCCTGGCCGCTGACATGGATGTCCAAGACGTCTTGGTCTTGGGAGACTCGGACCTCTTGGTACATCAAATTCAGGGTGAATGGGAAACACGAGATCTAAAGCTCATACCATACCGACAATGCTTGCATGATCTGAGCAAGCAATTTCGATCGGTAAAGTTCAAACACATCCCGAGAGTTCACAATGAGGTTGCGGATGCCTTGGCCACCTTGGCATCAATGCTGCACCACCCTGACAAAATGTATGTTGATCCTCTACACATCCAGGTCCGTGATCAGCACGCCTACTGCAATGCCATAGAAGAAGAAGCAGATGGCGAACCCTGGTTTCATGATATCAAGGAATACCTCAGGATGGGGATATATCCAGAACATACCTCTGGAGACCAAAAAAGAGCCCTCCGGCGTTTGTCGAATGGTTTCTTCCTCAGTGGGGGAATATTGTACAAAAGAACCCCGGATCTGGGATTGTTGAGATGCATAGATGCCAGGCAGGCAACAACGGTTATGGCAGAAGTACATGCTGGAGTTTGTGGGCCACACATGAGTGGATATGTATTGGCAAGAAAAATCCTTCGAACAGGGTGTTATTGGCTCACCATGGAACACGACTGTATCACTTTCGTGAGGAAATGCCATCAGTGCCAGATACATGGAGACTTGATTCACTCTCCGCCAACAGAGTTACATACGATGTCAGCACCCTGGCCGTTTGTAGCATGGGGCATGGATGTCATTGGGCCCATCGAGCCAGCAGCGTCCAACGGTCATAGGTTCATTCTAGTGACCATTGATTACTTCACCAAATGGGTTGAGGCTAAAACCTTCAAATCAGTAACTAAGAAGGCAGTGGTGGACTTTGTTCACTCCCATATCATCTGCAGATTTGGGATCCCAAAAGTGATCATCACGGATAACGGTGCGAATCTTAATAGCAGCTTGATGAGAGAGGTATGCCAACAATTCAAGATTACGCACCGCAATTCCACCCCATATCGTCCTAAGGCAAATGGAGCAGTCGAAGCAGCCAATAAGAATATCAAGAAGATACTGCGAAAAATGGTGGAAGGGTCCAGACAATGGCACGAGAAATTACCCTTTGCCTTGTTGGGTTACCGCACTACCGTCCGGACTTCCATAGGCACAACTCCTTATTTGTTGGTGTATGGAACTGAGGCCGTGATACCAGCGGAGGTCGAAATTCCGTCCCTCCGAATTGTCGCTGAAGCCGGGATTGATGATGATGAATGGGTCAAGGCTCGATTGGAACAGTTGAGCCTGATAAATGAGAAAAGATTGGCAGCAGTGTGCCATGGTCAGCTGTACCAGAAGAGAATGGCAAGAGCGTATAATAAAAAGGTGCGCCCCAGGAAGTTTGAAGTAGGGCAGCTGGTATTGAAGAAGATCCTCCCACATCAGGTCGAGGCAAAAGGCAAATTCGCCCCAAATTGGCAAGGGCCTTATATCGTGACCAGAGTATTGGCCAATGGTGCTTTGTGTTTGACAGATGTCGAAGGTAGATGTGTCGACATGGCTATCAATTCAGATGCAGTCAAGAGATATTATGCGTAATTTCTTTAATTATGGCAATTTTTGGTTTATTTGTTTGTATTTGGCATTTGTTGAATAATGAGATGACGGAGACAATTCTTTCTTCTATCCAAACACTTTTAACCCTCGCTTCCCCCTTTGAGCCTTAAGCAATTCTTTCAATACCCCTCTTTTGGAATCACTAATGGGAAAGATATGAAAAAGAGAAAATAAAAGAAAAAAAAAAGAAAAAAGAAAAGAAAAAGACATGAAAAAATGAAAAGAAGGAAAAGAAAAAGGAAGAAGATAAAATCACAAATACAAAACCGTGGGAACTACGTTTGACCTGATTCCTCAAAGAGGATACGTAGGCGCCTCACGGCTCGGTCATACTATGCATCATAGCAAATATCTGATGCATAATGTACATAGTGTGCACAATATAGCACAATGTGCGTAACGCACGTAACTCAACATAAGCGTAAAAAATAAATTCCCCAAGCAAGAAAACCGGGGCAGAGGTTATGTTTTAAATTCCAACAAAGGTCTGATTCCAAAAGTTGTAGCACATCACCCTTCAAGTTGTTTTCATTTTTATAGCCCTTCTTCAATCCCACACCAAAACCAACATCAACATCCAAAAGACCTCCCGATCAATGTTCGAGAGATGCCAAATCCGGCAAATAAGACCGAGAATAATACACTGATCCCCAGCAAAGAAGAGGATCGTGAGACTGAGAATGAATTGATAGTCAAAGGAATCTCCAGAAGAGAGGGTCGTATCTACAACGCCCCGATTCATCGAAAGAAATAAAATGAGAGAGTCTCATCGGTGAAAACCTTCGCAGGCACCGAGAGGCGATGTAAGATGAGGGATATGAAATGAGAGAGTCTTATTGGTGAAAACCTTCACAGGCACCATAAGGCGCCGGGAGATGAGAGAAAAGAGAGAGTCTCATTAGTGAAAACCCCTCGAAGGGCACTATGAGGCGACGAGACAGATCAGCGAAGCTACCACATTAGAAACGAAGTGAACACTCCTTTATCATCCCCAGCAAGTCAAACCATCGGGCAAATCAATTGATACAAATAGACTGGGTCGGAATCTATGGTGCACGCCATGATCACGGGGACCAGTTGTGTCCTCCAGATAAGTTCTTTTGATTGTCTCCTCCCACAAAATATTGGTTCAGAAAGATTTTCTCCTTTCCATATCTTTATTTCTTTTCCTAAAATGTGTCTTTAAAGGATTTTTCAAAGCTTACTACCAGAAACCGAAGGGGAATTCATCCAATGCAGGATAATACAAACAGTCTTAAAGGCCGGCCCCAGGCAATGCAGGGATTGTGCTCGGAAATGTTGGAAGAAGTATGCTCCAAAAGGGAGTGGTTTCGGGAGTTAGAAGCAGACTCCCACATCATGTGTTTAAAGAGAAAGCAGAGAAGGGGATAAATTGAAAACCAATCCCCAGCAGGCTAGAGACCCCCAACAGGCAACTTTGCCCGCCAACCAATTATGGGGACAAAGAGCAAGAAAAGAGGAAGAGAGAAAAATTGCTCGCCAGAAAGGCACCCTCTACCACCACGATTAAAACTGACCAAATCCTTTTGTCTGTTGCAGGGGAACAGAGGATTGATGAGGGCAGCAAGATGCAACGCCATGGAAGTCACCAAAAACCGGGGCAGAAAATTTTCTGCCGATTGTCGAAAATTTTCTCGGAAGAACGGGGAAACAATTTCAATACTTTTAAGTTCTAGGTCGCCCACCAGTATAATGCGGGAATACTTTTAAGTTCTAGGTCGCCCACCAGTATAATGCGGGAATACTTTTAAGTTCTAGGTCGCCCACCAGTATAATGCGGGAATACTTTTAAGTTCTAGGTCGCCCACCAGTATAATGCGGGAATACTTTTAAGTTCTAGGTCGCCCACCAGTATAATGCGGGAATACATTTAAGTTCTAGGTCGCCCACCAGTATAATGCGGAAATACTTTTAAGTTCTAGGTCGCCCACCAGTATAATGCGGGAATACTTTTAAGTTCTAGGTCGCCCACCAGTATAATGCGGGAATACTTTTAAGTTCTAGGTCGCCCACCAGTATAATGCGGGAATACCTTTAAGTTCTAGGTCGCCCACCAGTATAATGCGGGAATACATTTTAAGTTCTAGGTCGCCCACCAGTATAATGCGGGAATACATTTTAAGTTCTAGGTCGCCCACCAGTATAATGCGGGAATACTTTTAAGTTCTAGGTCGCCCACCAGTATAATGCGGGAATACATTTTAAGTTCTAGGTCGCCCACCAGTATAATGCGGGAATACTTTTAAGTTCTAGGTCGCCCACCAGTATAATGCGGGAATACATTTTAAGTTCTAGGTCGCCCACCAGTATAATGCGGGAATACTTTTAAGTTCTAGGTCGCCCACCAGTATAATGCGGGAATACATTTTAAGTTCTAGGTCGCCCACCAGTATAATGCGGGAATACATTTAAGTTCTAGGTCGCCCACCAGTATAATGCGGGAATACATTTTAAGTTCTAGGTCGCCCACCAGTATAATGCGGGAATACTTTTAAGTTCTAGGTCGCCCACCAGTATAATGCGGGAATACTTTTAAGTTCTAGGTCGCCCACCAGTATAATGCGGGAATACTTTTAAGTTCTAGGTCGCCCACCAGTATAATGCGGGAATACTTTTAAGTTCTAGGTCGCCCACCAGTATAATGCGGGAATACTTTTAAGTTCTAGGTCGCCCACCAGTATAATGCGGGAATACTTTTAAGTTCTAGGTCGCCCACCAGTATAATGCGGGAATACTTTTAAGTTCTAGGTCGCCCACCAGTATAATGCGGGAATACTTTTAAGTTCTAGGTCGCCCACCAGTATAATGCGGGAATACATTTAAGTTCTAGGTCGCCCACCAGTATAATGCAGGAATACTTTTAAGTTCTAGGTCGCCCACCAGTATAATGCGGGAATACTTTTAAGTTCTAGGTCGCCCACCAGTATAATGCGGGAATACATTTTAAGTTCTAGGTCGCCCACCAGTATAATGCGGGAATACATTTCAGTTCTAGGTCGCCCACCAGTATAATGCGGGAATACATTTCAGTTCTAGGTCGCCCACCAGTATAATGCGGGAATACATTTAAGTTCTAGGTCGCCCACCAGTATAATGCGGGAATACTTTTAAGTTCTAGGTCGCCCACCAGTATAATGCGGGAATACTTTTAAGTTCTAGGTCGCCCACCAGTATAATGCGGGAATACATTTAAGTTCTAGGTCGCCCACCAGTATAATGCGGGAATACTTTTAAGTTCTAGGTCGCCCACCAGTATAATGCGGGAATACTTTTAAGTTCTAGGTCGCCCACCAGTATAATGCGGGAATACATTTTAAGTTCTAGGTCGCCCACCAGTATAATGCGGGAATACATTTCAGTTCTAGGTCGCCCACCAGTATAATGCGGGAATACATTTCAGTTCTAGGTCGCCCACCAGTATAATGCGGGAATACATTTAAGTTCTAGGTCGCCCACCAGTATAATGCGGGAATACTTTTAAGTTCTAGGTCGCCCACCAGTATAATGCGGGAATACTTTTAAGTTCTAGGTCGCCCACCAGTATAATGCGGGAATACTTTTAAGTTCTAGGTCGCCCACCAGTATAATGCGGGAATACATTTAAGTTCTAGGTCGCCCACCAGTATAATGCGGGAATACATTCAGCTCTAGATTGTGGAATCAGTCACCCCACCTGAAGACGGAAGGGTACAACAGAGATCCCCAAACGGGAAACAATGAAATCCCAGCACCAAGAAGCAGACAACTGCAGAGGCAAGCGCACAATTCAAAAGGAAAAAGGAACGCGTCTCAAAAGAAGCAGTTTGGGAACGTTGTAGCATGCCCAGTATAACGATGCTGATGAAGAAACATACCACTGAAGAAACCATTGGAAGATTTAAAGAAGAAAGCCGTATCCCCAGCGGATCAAGCAAAGTGATGAAAACTGGCATTCAAACGTCAGCAAAGGACCAACATCATCTCCCAAAGTCACAAGATAAAGGCATCGGAGGAAAGCGTTAGCCGACAAGAAAGCAAGGCAACAAGAACAAGTTGAAGATGGATGAGATTTCAGGATCCTCAGTTTAGCTTAGCTTCTTGTTTTCCTTTTAGAGCAATGTAATAGGGAGATCGGTTGAGCCGTAGCATCCTACAGCAGCATACAACAACGCACAACAACAGCAAACACTACAGTCACACGGTAGTCCCAGCTACCAAAGATTTCCCGAACTACATTGACCTGATTCCTGTTCAGCCCAGGATATGTAGGAAACCTCTGAAGCAAAGGTTCGGTCAAATCTTTTTCAAAAAAATGCTTCACACGGAGTATTCGGACGGGCAAAAATCGCTCGCTTTATCTTTGCGCGAAAACCCTTCGTGTCTTCGGGCAAAGAGGGGCAGCTGTAAGCACGTGATTTTTGCTTTACGAGCAATCGCTCCAAAAGAAAATAAAAATAGTGACAAATGATTTCGCGGTACAATTTTTCGAGTTTTCCGTGACATGTGTTGTTAGTCATTTATGAGTCTGTCCGTTTTGCATCTAGGCATTATCAAACAAAAATACAAAAATGCCTGTCGTTAAAAGAAAATTGAAAAAAATGTGTATGTGTGCATCGTTCGTTCTCAGCTGTGAGCTAACCATTTTTATTTTTATTTTATTTTTTTCATTTTTGTGTTTATCGTTGTGGGTATCACTCAATATGTGTGTAGGTTTATTTTAATTTTTACATCGTTTTAGGAATTTTGTTTAATTTGAAAAAAAAAAAAGAGAGAAGGGAAAAGGAAAATCTGATTTGGGCCCCGAAACAAGGCCCAAAACCAAAGTACTGATCCAGTCCAAGACGAGCCTGCCCAAACACGGACTCAAACGACGCCGTATCGGCGTCCCTACCAAAGCCGTTGATCTGATTCAAACGAACGGTCCAGATCAGGCTGTTCAACTCGCCTCAACGACGTCGTTTCAGGCAAGATGATCTAAGCCGTCCAACCCCATTGATCCAACGGATCCAGGCCCTCCTCTAAACCCGTCAACATGACCCGATCCATGCCCTTTACCCGGTCTCACCCACCATCACGCCCAAACGACACCGTCTTTCCTAAGTGGATGGATCCTGGCCATAGATCTCACTTGATCCAACGGCCAGGATCTAAACCCTCAATACATATATAAGCTCTCCATTACACCCCACGCCCCCCAAACCAAACCCCACCTTCCCCACTGTACACCCTCGTCCCAAACACAACCCCTTCTCATCCTCGAACCCTAGCAGCCGCCCCAGTATCCCTCGCCATTAAAGCCGGCGGCATGAACGCCGATGACCGCCTCCTGAACACCCTAGGACCACCTCACTGTCCTGAACACGAATCCACTAACCACGAGCCTCGAATCACTTTCGTTCGTCTCGAATCTTCATTTGAAGATTTGAGTCGAACCCGGATCTATGCCAAACCACCCCATCTTCATACCAGACACTCCCCTGACCTTCCTCGTGACCAAACCAAACTTGGTTTGGTCCGAATCTACCCACAACTCCCTAAAAATCAGATCTGGAAATCCAGACTTTAGAACACATGCACCTGGGGAATCCGGCCGGTTTGGACATGGGTTTGAGGTCTAATAGACCTTAATCAAGGTGTTCTCATGTGAGAACACCCTGATTAAAGTTTGTTCGGCCTCAAAAGTTCGAAGTTGAATCAGATTTGGGTCTGTTTGATTTAAACATTTTCGGTAAGTTTTCCTTTCTTTTGTGTTAGTTTTGATTAAGTGGTCAGCATGTTTCGTTGTGTTTGTTTGTTATTTTTTGTTATTTTTCATTCGGATTTCTTTCATCTCTGTAAAGACCTTTTATTTGGTCAATTGTTTTCTGTGTATGATTTGAATGTATTCTGTGATGTACATGTTCGATTAGATTAGTCGTCAAACGAATTAATTCATATAGCCCCAGTAATTGAACAAAAATTGTCTGATGCCCTTTAGGTCCCTGTATGTGTTGTTTATTTGAACGACTGATTATTACCCGTTATAATTAGTGTAGTCGACTTGATAAATGTCGTCGATTAGTCTCCTACGACTGAATGTTCAAATATTCTGAATGGGCCTGTATTGTGATTTGAATTGGGCATTGCCTGAATATTAGCTTGTAACTACCTTGTAAACAATTAAAAAGCCAGGTTGGGGCAGTTCTGAAATCGAATGGTCAAATCCAAAAGTGCCCTGATACTGCAATGGGCAGGGCAGTGATAATCAAGGGCTAGCAAGGGTAGTCTGGGGTTTGAAAAGAACAAAAATGATTAGTTTAAATGAGTTGACAAGTAAGGTACTAATTTAGGATTAAACTAATACCAAGGCTTAAATTGAATAAAAAAGGGGATGCCCATAACTCCTGATTAAACAAGACCAGGCGTGGGGAACAAAAGGGGCTGGCACCAAAGATGCTTAGGCATGGGTTTAAAGGGTATGGGTATTCTGCCAATTGGCAGGGCAGGCAGCTCAGCTGCACTAGTGCATTTGGCCTATAAAGAGGCCATTTGAGAACTTAAAGAGGGCTGGACTTTTAGTCTTCAGAAAAAGAGAAAACAAAAGGCTGGAATTTTTAGTCTAAAAGCTGAAACTTTTAGTCTGAAAGAAGGTTTACTGAGTTTAAAGAAAGCTGAAAAACATAAGTTAGTTTCCAAATAGATTATAACCAAACACCATCTGAAAGTTGAATAAGAATTTATATTGGTCAAGCTGCCTTGGCCAAGTTCTGTCAGCTGCACTGACTGAGCTGTTTGTTGGTTGCTGAACTGTTGTTATTTGCTGCATCGAACTTCTTTTACTTCTGGTGTTCATTACTCTTCGTCTGGAATTATTGGTTTGGCACTCGACTATTTGCTGGTTTCATTTATTCTGGGAATCATTGTTGGTTGTTCGTGGACTGTGGAAAACAATCTTGGTTGTTGGTTTGTTGCTGTGCTGTTGCTGTGTATCTGTTGATGCTGTGATTACTGCACACTACTCAACTGATCATTCTCCTTCTTCCTTTCCTTTCCTTACCAGGTACACAATTGATACCACCAATGTAACTGAGAGTTTGAGCATGAATGCAAAAGAGAGGACCTGCAGATTGTTTTTATGTATACATGAACTGTTACATTAAATGTCATAAAATAGTTACATTTTCGTTTGTATGATAGAAGTAGCCTACATGCTCAGTATATCAATGTAGGTTAATGAATGATAGTCATGTATGTATGCTGTTAGGTGAAAAACATTCCCAGGGTAATAGATTGTATTTTAGACTTAGTCTGATGGTGTAGTACATTCTATAATGTAGGCCAAAATAGGAAAACTACCCACATGAGTTAAAGTTCTTTCCCCTTTTGCTAGTTTGTCACATATAAACTGATAAAGAACAAAGAATCAGTTCTAGGCCTCAACCTCAGGAAGGCCGAGCCCAAATCGAAAAATCAGTTAGGCCTGTATCGGAAAAACAGGGCCCGAGTCTGGCCATCTCGCATGAGCTAGGTTTGGGCCCATAATTTGCGGCTAGTTGTCCATAAGTGCAGTCACGTTTTATTATTCTGTAAAAGCACTTTAAATCCGGTTTTATAATCAACTAAGGCTATTTACTGCTTTCAATAGATAGAGACAAACACGACAAGAAACGTAGTTGCTATAGGATATCCTTAAAAAAATAACAACGAGATGAGCCTCGATAAAAATAAACAAAACGCAGATGCGGGGCCCTTGTTAAATGTATATTAGTAAAGCATTTAGCTTCCAGGACGGGTTGATTAGCAAATCTCACAACCTTCCTAAAATAACAATACGCTAGACTCTTTAGGACGCGCCTTAATAAATCTTACCTTCGTAAACTCGGGTGCACATTGATGTGACCCAAATCCAAATCCCAACGGAATCGAAATGTGTTTCTAATCACGGGTACATTGATTGTGACGTGGTTCGAGATGCGTGTCCATGACGTTGCAAATTCATTTTAAAAAAAATAGAATGAGATGAGCCTCGCCAAATAAAAATACAAATTGCGGGGCCCTCAGTAAATATTTGCTTTAAAAATTATTTGGACTTCGGGATGGACCGTTTAGTAAAATTCCACGGTCTTACCCAAAATAAATACGCTAGTCGCTTTAGGCGCGCCTTTAATAACTTAATTTCCTTAAACTCGGGTGCACATTGATGTGACCCAAATCCAAATCTCAACGGAGTCAAAGGGTGTCGACGATCACGGGTACATTGATTGTAACGCGGTTCGAGATACATTTTCACAACGTTGCAAGTCCTACAAAAATAACAGTGAATGATAAAAGCGGTTAAAAGTTAAATTTTGCACATAAGTTCACACTTGTATAAAATCAGATAATCAAGCCAAATATAACAGTTGAGCGACCGTGCTAGAACCACGGAACTCGGGAATGCCTAACACCTTCTCCCGGGTTAACAAAATTCCTTATCCGGATTTCTGGTACGCAGACTATAATACAGAGTCATTCTTTTCCTCGATTCGGGAAAAATATTTAAAAAGATATAGTTTTGTTTAAATACTAGTCTTATTTTTGGTAGTTATTTTGCTTACATAGGACTAGTTAAGCAACGTGTTCCTATTTCTCGGGTCCGGGCAAAAGAATAATATTCGGGTTTAAACTACCCGGTTTTAGGCCTAATTTTCGGACCTAGCCCATAATAAACCGTGTCCAGGACACATGGGGAACCCCACCACGCGTGGGGGACATATGCCTCGAACCCCACCACGCGTGGGCTCATTTTTCTGGGCAAAACCCATGCTAAATACACGGATGAAAGACAAAGGAAAAGGGGGGACTTTTGGAAATTTTGAAAAAATAGTACTGTTCATCATCTTCTTCTTCATAAAGAAGAAGAAGAAAAACCCTACAAAAAAGAGAGGACCCCGTCACTTCCCCCTTGCCGGAACACCACCATTAAACCGCCCCGTCACCTCCACGCCATAACCATCACACCAACCAGTCGGACCTCCCCTCCCCACGCTCGAACACCCCCCGTCACGACCCCTCCGGTAAACCACCATTAACGACCCCTACTGTCGCAGCAAGGACGACCACCTACAAACCATCACCTTCCCCCACCGATCTCCACGTCCAAACACCAACCAAATGACACCATAACCACCAACTGACCCCTCCCCGTCACCTTCCCGACGCTAGACCACCAAACAGGCCCGTCGTCAACCTCCGAACAGCCCCCCCACCATCAATACTCCATGAACGACCACCCAACTCCTCCATCGCCGACCACTGTCAAAACGCCATAACCATCGACAGACCACCGTCCTCACCTTCCCAGTCGAAACCATCGTCGTCATCACCCAAATCACCACTATTTCGCCCTCCCCAGCCCACGAGCTCCTGCTCGTCGTCATTGTCAAGACGACGACCAAACAACCCAGCTCAACACCACCGTCGACCACCAACGCTGCCCGTCCCAGCTTCACCAGCCTCACGTCCGAAAACCACCAGTCTGTCACCTCCCCCATCGCCTAAAAACCACCTGTGGAACCAACAAAAACCATCACCAAACAGGCCCGTCAACCACTGCCCGCAACCCCACCGTCCAAACGCGACCACCACTGCTTCAGCTCATGTTATCGTGGTTCTTTCACTGTTGTCGTGTAGTCCGTTGAGGTCGTCTTTGTTCGTCGAGGTCCGGCGCGTCGAGTTTGTTCGTTGAAGTCGATGTTGAGGTTCAGTCCATGTCTCTATGCATTTCTGTTTATTCAGGTTAGTAAGCCTCGATGTATTGGATTAAAGAAATTTTACGTTCAATATTTGAAGTTGCAATATATCAATTGAGATTCTGCTTATGTTTCACCGTATGCATTTTAGTTCATTTTTGTGTTATGTTATTATTGTTTACTTGACGTCATTTGATTTAGTTGTAGTAGTAGTCCTAAGACACAGTTTGACGTTGATTCGCTCGTCCCTTCATTGTCTTAGTTTGTTTGGACAAGATTAGTATTAGTACGTGTTGTTACTACGCCCGAAACACTCATTCGCTTAACCTCTTTTATCAAATCTTGACAAGTTATGAGATTGTAGTTGTAAAGAAGCCGTAAGGTTTAGTATTGTTAAAGGCGTAAAAATGACATCCTTTTAAAAACATAAAAAAAATAATAAATAAACAAAAAAAAAACGAGACTAGCTTCGCAAAAAAAAATAAAATAAATAAAGATGTACAAATTGCGAAGCCCTCTAAATGTATATATTAAAAACTTAGATTCCGGGACGGGCCGTTAGCAAATTTCACGGCCCTATCCAAAATAATAATGCGCTAGTTGCTCTAAGGCGCGCCTTTAATAATTTAATTTTCCTAAACTCGGGTGCACATTTATGTGACCCAAATCCAAATCTCAACGGAGTCGAAATATGTCTCTAGTCACGGGTACATTGACTGTGACGTGGTCTGAGATGCATTTCCATGACGTTGCAAATTCATTTTTGAAATAATAAATGGGACGAGCCTCGACAAACAAAAAATGCAAATTGCGGGGCCCTCAGTAAATACTTGTTTAAAATTACTTAGAATTCAGGAGGGTCGTCTAGCGAATTTCACGGCTTTCCCCAAAATAATAACACGATAGTCTCTTTAAGCGCGTGTTTAATAATCTACTTTCTTAAAATTGGGTGTGCATTTCATGCGACCCAAATCCAAATCCCAAAACATCAAATAAAATATGTTTCGGATTGTGAGTGCATTTCATGTGACGCAGTCCAAAGATATGTTTTAAGCGATGTTCACATTCTTAATAATAATAATTATGAAAGCGGTAAAAAGTTAAAATTTGCACATAAGTTCATATTTGTATAAAATCAGATAATCAAGCCGAATATAACAGTTGAGCGACCGTGCTAGAACCACGGAACTCGGGAATGCCTAACACCTTCTCCCGGGTTAACAGAATTCCTTATCCGGATTTCTGGTATGCAGACTGTAATATAGAGTCATTATTTTCCTCGATTCGGGATTAAAATTGGTGACTTGGGACACCCTAAATCTCCCAAGTGGCGACTCTGAAATAAATAAACAAATCCCGTTTCGATTGTCCTTTAATTGGAAAAAACTCCCCCTGCGCCCGTCGGGCGCGGAAAAAGGAGGTGTGACAGCTCTGGCGACTCTGCTGGGGAGGATAAACCCAGAACCACTGGTTTAGGGTTAAGAATTCGAGCTTAGTGCAATTGTTATTATTTGGCTCTATTTATTATCTGATTTTATTACATGTTTTGAGCCTAATGTGCTAAATGCTGCTTTTACTGCTTTGATATTGTTTGAACTGTACATATAAACTGTGCCGAAACCCTTCTCTTCTCTCTTGAGGAGCGCACGCTGGTCGTGGCTTCTTTCTGTTAGTGTCATATGCCAAAATAGAACGAGGATTCGGAGGAGTTGCAAAATCGGATGGCCTTTTGGTTACCGGTACACAGCTCCCATCCTTGGCTCGAGTTGTCCGCTCGGGTAAGCCAGGTCTAGAACAAACACCCAGGTTCTGAACTTAGTATAACAAAGCCACATGCCGGATCCCTAGTAGGAACGTTTATTTGCATCATGTGCATTTGACTTAGGGGACTCAACACAGGGGTTGGGTCCGTCTAGGACAAGCAACCTGAAAATAATAGACCAATCTTTCGGCATCCTATGTGCTACATGTTGTATTTAGTCAAGGGCGTATGGGTCATTTGGTCATTTCCAGCATGATGTTATTTTAATCAAAGCATGGGGAACATTTGTGGAATCCAAGAAGCCTTGGAATTCCCTATGTCCCCCACGCTTGCTTTTTGGGAAAGCACATGGGGAACATTTGTGGAATCCAAGAAGTCTTGGAATTCCCATATGTCCCCCACGCTTCATATGTGAGGAAAAGCGCATGGGGAGCATTTGCGGAATCCAAGAAGTCTTGGAAATCGTTATGTCTCCCATGCCACATTTTTGAAAGAAATAATAAATATAAAAAAATAAAATTACAAATAAAAACAAAGCATGAAAATTCAAAAAAGATTTTGTATGTTGTCATCATTTTTCACATATAAGAAAATCGTGAAAAAAGGAGAAAATAATAGCATAGAAGTCCTAGTAGAGTCGAAACTCTGACGAAATTTTGAAAATGAAAAAATGTCTTGTTGAAAGCAAAGGAAAAATAAAAATAAAAAATAAAAAGATCATCATTGTTCTGTCTGTTTTTTTTTAAAAAATATTAAAGAAAATAGTTTGTTTTGCCATTGAATAAAAATGAAAAAGAGTTTGTTTTTTTTAAAATGTTTTATTTTATTTTATTTTGCTTGTCTATGAAAATGCCAGAAATAAAAATAAAAAGAGTCCGGCGTTGAATGTGATTTTATTATTTGTTCCAAAAATAAGTATATATATAATCCAAAAAAAAATTTCAAAAGAAAGTTCAAAATTCAAAAAGATAAAATAGATAAATAAAAATCCGAAAATATTTTGATTCTTCTTTAGAAAATTCAAAATTCAAAAATATTTTCTTCTTTTCTTTAGAATAAAAAAAACGAAAATTCAAAAAATATTAGTCTTTCTTTTAAAAAGAAAATCAATCAAAAAATAATATTTCCTTGCTTCTTTTAAAGTAGTTCTTTTAAACGAAAATTCAAAAAAAGAGTTAGTTCATCTGCTTATTATTATTTGCCTACTTATTCTTATTTGCCCGAACTACGCGGGTTTGATTCTCACCGGATGTGAGATACGTAGGCAACCCTCATCGGGTCCAACCCCACCTTCTCAAAAAGAAGGAATGTTTTATGTTTTTCGTTAATTTGTTTGTTTGTTATGAGTGAAAAATAATAGTCTATTTGATTGTTGTGAAAAAAAAGAATAATAATAAAAACAGAAAATGGAAAAGGGTCTTCTCAAAAATAGTTTATTGGCCCGAACTACGCGGGTTTGATTCTCACCGGATGTGAGATACGTAGGCAACCCTCATCGGGTCCAACCCCTCTTTTGCTAAAAAGCCAAAAAACAAATGAATAATAATAAAAAAAACATGTCAAAATTTCAATTTTAAATCAGGTGACGCTGTTTTATCAAGACATAGCCGAATGTTCCCGAAAGGGACGCCGGAAGGCTGACTTTGCATAAACAGCCACCTTTGGGTCACTTTTTAAGACTTGGTCCAGTTGACCCCCACAGCCTAAAAATCTTCGTCCCCGAGACGTTGAAAGGCCGTGTTCGCAATATTGACTTTTCTAATTTGAAAAACGATAAAAAAGAGTTATAAATAAGTCAGGTGATGCTGTTTTGTCATAAATAGCCGAATGTTCCCGAAAGGGACGCCGGAAGGCTGACTTGGCATAAACAGCCACATTTGGGTCATTTTGAGATATGGACCCACACAGCCTTCAAAATCTTCGTCCCCGAGGCGCTGAAGGGCCGTGTTTACAACGCCAAGTCTTTTATTAATTTGAAAAGAAAAAAAATCAAAGAGTCAGCGGTCATGGGAATGCCGTCTTTTGTCATAATAAGCCGAGCCAGCTTCGGCCGCGTCTTAAACCGTTCTTGCCGAAATAGCCTTAGAGTATCTTTCAGTTGTCGAAAGGCTATTTTCGTAAAAGAATGGACAAGTTGGTAAAGTGTCATAAAATAATCCTCCCCGGCCTCAAAATTCATGTGAAATTCGGAAGGGGCTTCATTTGCAAAAATAACCATTTGGTTGCATTTGTCGGACAGAGAAAGGGAGTTAGCCTTTTGTTTTTGAGTCTACCAATCTTTTGATTAGAACATGCAAGTTCGTTTGATTTTCAAGTTTGCGGGTCATCTTTAAATCCTTGAAACCCGGTTTGTTCTAATATGAAAATTGAAAAATGTTTACTGTTGTTTATCTTTTATTGGCACGAACTACGCAAGGTCTGATTCATGCGGGGTCATGATACGTAGGCAATCTCCATAAGATTCGACCACAACAAGAAATGAAAAAGAGAATGAAAAAAGAAGGAAAAAGCGAAAGAAAAATTTGCAAAAAAAGAAAGAAAAACATCAAAAAGAGAAAAGAAAAAAGATGTTGTCAATAATGAGGACCGACTGAGTCCATTCTAACCTGTTTGTTTTGCAAATAAGTTAAGGTGGTTGGTTTGTGGCAAGCCGGACAATGACACCCAGAATCCTTTACTTGCACCTCCTAATGCACACTCTGCGGGGATCAGGCCTGATGACGGAAGCATTCGAGCCCTATTGGGAACTTGTTGACTAAGGGTAATGATATGGAAGTTGGCAATGGTCATTGCAATACTAATGCAAAGCTCAGTGGCTACGATGCCAAGTTTGATAAAATGGGAGGACGCTCCGTTCCTTGGTTAACAAGAAAGAAGCAGTTGGTGGCTTATTTTGTTGTCATTCCTGTTTGTTCGGATTATTAGGATTGTAATTCGGATTTTGTTTTGTGTCAATATCTTTCCGCTTATCTTTCCGTTTTGTCATAGCGGTTTGTTTTAGTTTTGTCCAGGTTGTTTAGGATTTTTATTTCGTTTGTTTGTTATTCAAACCATTTCACCGGTAGTCTAGCACAAAATCCAATCTTTTATTATTTCCAGTCATCTTTTGTTTAGTCCTTTTTACCATTTTTGTTCAATGCCGATTCTAGGGACGTGACATGCGCACCCAATTTGGGCCTAATCTTAAAAGTTAATCATAAAACCCTGGAAAGGCGATTCAGACCATTTAAAGGAAATAAGGACGGTTGAGATTATTCAGAGTTCGAGTCATGTTGAACTGGGGCAAGTTAAGCACAAAGAAAACCGTTAAAGAAAGATTCGCCTAAATTGGCATGAGGGTCATTCATAATAATGAGAATGAGAGTGTCGCCCAACGGTGCTTTAGAAGTAACAAATGACCAAACAGATGTTGAATGTAATTGTCAAGTCCAGCACCATCAGAAGAGACTACGAATTTAAGTTGTGTTGTTTGCACTTGGCATGTTTTGAAGACTGGAATGATGAAGGCAGTTTGTTCTGCTACCCAAACACTTTACCCTTCGTTACCCCTTTTTTGAGCCTTATTTATTTTCTTTCATACCCCTCGTTCGGAATTAGTAGCAACGAATAAAATACGCGAGCATGGCAGGTAAGAGAAAAGAAAGAAAAGAAAACAACAAAATGGAAGAAGAAGAATAAAAGAAAAAAGGAGAGAAAGAAAAAACGACAAGAAAAAAAAGGAGAAATGAAAAGAGAAAAGAAAAGAAAAGTGATAACAAAAAAAAAAGAAAAAAAAAGAAGTCAAATGAAAAAGAGGAATTGGGAACTACGTTTGACCTGATTCCTCAAAGAGGATACGTAGGCGCTTCACGGCTCGGTCATAGTTTTGGAAAATGAAAAAAAAAATCAATTAAAATATCCCCAAGCAAGAAACTGGGGCAAAAGTTGCGTTTGTTGTAAATAAATCTAATTCCGAAGGTTGTAATTAATAACCCAAAAATTAATGCATTTTTGAGCCTTTAATACCCTTTCTTTCTAGCCCTATCCAAAACCCACATTACGGTCCAAGGAAGACCTTCTGATCAGTCTTCAAAAGATGCCAAGTCAGACAAATGTTGTCTTACCGGCGAACATGACGTTCTGTTCCACAGCGGAAAGGACTCTAATCTCCAAAGGAAAGAGTCATGCCGGCAACACTCCAAATCCTCAGCTGGAGAGAGATATAAAACGAGAGAGTCTTATTGGTGAAAACCTTCACAGGCACCATAAGGCGGTGAAAGCTGAGAGAAAACCAAAATGAGAGAGACTTGATAGTGAAAACCCTTCGGGCACTACAAGTCGAATAAGATTGAGAATCAGAGGGGGAATCGCCAATGGAAGATCTTAAAAGATGATTGACGGCAGAGGATAGGCCACATACGCATGTCATGGCCATTAGAGTCGGTATCTGCGTTTGATAGGTTTTTATTTATAGTTTCTTTTGTAAAAGAGTCATCGTTTCCTTTGTCTTTTATTTTGTTTCTGTTATCTTTCTCCTTTCATAAAAAATTTCCCCAATAGAGTCTGTCCGGTCAGAACAAGTATGAAATGACTTCAAAATATGCCATCAGCTTTCCAAGATGAGATCTGACTAGTATATCCGAATGGTATAGTCAGCAAGGAACAAGCGCGAGGTCAGTGTCAAAAAAGATATCCCCAGCAAAGGGAATTGACAAAAGGATTGACGAGCATCAAGAGGGATATCCTTGCCAAAACCAAGGTTATAAACCTCAAAGACAAGGCCCGTGAACAGAGCAAAGAGAGCAGTGAGCATGATTTGGCGAAATCCATACTAGACTAAAAGGTCGGGAAAATGCCAGTTTCCGAGCTATGCCACAAAAGAAGATGGATTATCCCCAGCACATAATATCATCCCCTACAAGTTGTGGAACACAGAGCAAGGAGGGAGAAAGGGAAAACCATCCCAGCAGGAGTATCACAACCAACCACCATGCTTTAAACTAACAATTTTGTTTGATTTGAAACAGGTAAGGGAAATGGCATTGAGGCAGAAACGCATGCCACAAGGGATATCATCAAACTGGGGTAGAAAATTTTCCTTCCATTTAGAAAATTTTCTGGAAGTCAGGTACCCCCAGGTGATAACATTTTACCCCCAACAGGTATGTAAATAATTCCTCAACAGTGTTATCCCTAGCAGTTGCGAGGGGTCCAAAACAAGGTTGGAAAGTCGCTATCCTCAGCGGTTAGACTTCAAAAGAGGAAGCTAATAATAATAATAATAAATAAATAAATAAAAAAAAGAAGAGAATAATAATAAAAAATGGGGAAGGTAGGATATGTCGGGTTCATCCGCCCTCAAATAGGATATGTCGGGTTCATCCGCCCTCAAATAGGATCTGTCGGGTTCATCCGCCCTCAAATAGGATATGTTGGGTTCATCCGCCCTCAAATAGGATATGTCGGGTTCATCCGCCCTCAAATAGGATCTGTTGGGTTCATCCGCCCTCAAATAGGATATGTCGGGTTAATCCGCCCTCAAATAGGATCTGTTGGGTTCATCCGCCCTCAAATAGGATATGTTGGGTTCATCCGCCCTCAAATAGGATATGTTGGATTCATCCGCCCTCAAATAGGATATGTCGGGTTAATCCGCCCTCAAATAGGATCTGTTGGGTTCATCCGCCCTCAAATAGGATATGTTGGGTTCATCCGCCCTAAAATAGGATATGTTGGGTTCATCCGCCCTCAAATAGGATATGTCGGGTTCATCCACCCTCAAATAGGATCTGTTGGGTTCATCCGCCCTCAAATAGGATATGTTGGGTTCATCCGCCCTCAAATAGGATATGTCGGGTTAATCCGCCCTCAAATAGGATCTGTTGGGTTCATCCGCCCTCAAATAGGATATGTTGGGTTCATCCGCCCTCAAATAGGATCTGTTGGGTTCATCCGCCCTCAAATAGGATATGTTGGGTTCATCCGCCCTCAAATAGGATATGTTGGGTTCATCCGCCCTCAAATAGGATATGTTGGGTTCATCCGCCCTCAAATAGGATCTGTTGGGTTCATCCGCCCTCAAATAGGATATGTTGGGTTCATCCGCCCTCAAATAGGATATGACGGGTTCATCCGCCCTCAAATAGGATCTGTTGGGTTCATCCGCCCTCAAATAGGATATGTTGGGTTCATCCGCCCTCAAATAGGATCTGTTGGGTTCATCCGCCCTCAAAAAGGATATGTTGGGTTCATCCGCCCTCAAATAGGATATGTCGGGTTCATCCGCCCTCAAATAGGATCTGTCGGGTTAATCCGCCCTCAAATAGGATATGTTGGGTTCATCCGCCCTCAAATAGGATATGTTGGGTTCATCCGCCCTCAAATAGGATATGTCGGGTTAATCCGCCCTCAAATAGGATCTGTTGGGTTCATCCGCCCTCAAATAGGATATGTCGGGTTCATCCGCCCTCAAATAGGATCTGTTGGGTTCATCCGCCCTCAAATAGGATATGTCGGGTTAATCCGCCCTCAAATAGGATCTGTTGGGTTCATCCGCCCTCAAATAGGATATGTTGGGTTCATCCGCCCTCAAATAGGATCTGTTGGGTTCATCCGCCCTCAAATAGGATATGTTGGGTTCATCCGCCCTCAAATAGGATATGTTGGGTTCATCCGCCCTCAAATAGGATATGTCGGGTTCATCCGCCCTCAAATAGGATCTGTTGGGTTCATCCGCCCTCAAATAGGATATGTCGGGTTAATCCGCCCTCAAATAGGATCTGTTGGGTTCATCCGCCCTCAAATAGGATATGTTGGGTTCATCCGCCCTCAAATAGGATATGTTGGGTTCATCCGCCTTCAAATAGGATATGTCGGGTTAATCCGCCCTCAAATAGGATCTGTTGGGTTCATCCGCCCTCAAATAGGATATGTTGGGTTCATCCGCCCTCAAATAGGATATGTCGGGTTCATCCGCCCTCAAATAGGATCTGTTGGGTTCATCTGCCCTCAAATAGGATATGTTGGGTTCATCCGCCCTCAAATAGGATATGTCGGGTTCATCCGCCCTCAAATAGGATATGTTGGGTTCATCCGCCCTCAAATAGGATATGTCGGGTTCATCCGCCCTCAAATAGGATCTGTTGGGTTCATCCGCCCTCAAATAGGATATGTCGGGTTAATCCGCCCTCAAATAGGATCTGTTGGGTTCATCCGCCCTCAAATAGGATATGTCGGGTTCATCCGCCCTCAAATAGGATATGTTGGGTTCATCCGCCCTCAAATAGGATCTTATTTTCAAAGTTATTGTTAAAGACAGGCGCCCACCTGAATAACGAGAGGAATACATTTTGTCTTTTCATTTATGTTCTAGGTCACCCACCAGTATAATGCGGGAATACATTTTTGTCTTTTCATTTATGTTCTAGGTCGCCCACCAGTATAATGCGGGAATACTTTAAGTTCTAGGTCGCCCTCCAGTATAATGCGGGAATACATTTAAGTTCTAGGTCGCCCACCAGTATAATGCGGGAATACATTTAAGTTCTAGGTCGCCCACCAGTATAATGCGGGAATACATTTAAGTTCTAGGTCGCCCACCAGTATAATGCGGGAATACATTTAAGTTCTAGGTCGCCCACCAGTATAATGCGGGAATACATTTAAGTTCTAGGTCGCC
Organism: Nicotiana sylvestris; assembly: GCF_000393655.2. Lineage (NCBI taxonomy): Eukaryota > Viridiplantae > Streptophyta > Magnoliopsida > Solanales > Solanaceae > Nicotiana > Nicotiana sylvestris. The sequence continues at coordinate 8,154,486 of NC_091066.1, forward strand.
CACCAGTATAATGCGGGAATACATTTAAGTTCTAGGTCGCCCACCAGTATAATGCGGGAATACATTTAAGTTCTAGGTCGCCCACCAGTATAATGCGGGAATACATTTAAGTTCTAGGTCGCCCACCAGTATAATGCGGGAATACATTTAAGTTCTAGGTCGCCCACCAGTATAATGCGGGAATACATTTAAGTTCTAGGTCGCCCACCAGTATAATGCGGGAATACATTTAAGTTCTAGGTCGCCCACCAGTATAATGCGGGAATACTTTTAAGTTCTAGGTCGCCCACCAGTATAATGCGGGAATACATTTAAGTTCTAGGTCGCCCACCAGTATAATGCGGGAATACTTTTAAGTTCTAGGTCGCCCACCAGTATAATGCGGGAATACTTTTAAGTTCTAGGTCGCCCACCAGTATAATGCGGGAATACATTTAAGTTCTAGGTCGCCCACCAGTATAATGCGGGAATACATTTAAGTTCTAGGTCGCCCACCAGTATAATGCGGGAATACATTTAAGTTCTAGGTCGCCCACCAGTATAATGCGGGAATACTTTTAAGTTCTAGGTCGCCCACCAGTATAATGCGGGAATACATTTAAGTTCTAGGTCGCCCACCAGTATAATGCGGGAATACATTTAAGTTCTAGGTCGCCCACCAGTATAATGCGGGAATACTTTAAGTTCTAGGTCGCCCACCAGTATAATGCGGGAATACATTTAAGTTCTAGGTCGCCCACCAGTATAATGCGGGAATACTTTTAAGTTCTAGGTCGCCCACCAGTATAATGCGGGAATACATTTAAGTTCTAGGTCGCCCACCAGTATAATGCGGGAATACATTTAAGTTCTAGGTCGCCCACCAGTATAATGCGGGAATACATTTAAGTTCTAGGTCGCCTACCAGTATAATGCGGGAATACATTCAAGTTCTAGGTCGCCCACCAGTATAATGCGGGAATACTTTTAAGTTCTAGGTCGCCCACCAGTATAACGCGGGAATACATTTAAGTTCTAGGTCGCCCACCAGTATAATGCGGGAATACATTTAAGTTCTAGGTCGCCCACCAGTATAATGCGGGAATACTTTTGTTTGAGTCATTGAGGTTTTATTTTAGCAGACGCATTTGCTAACAAAAGTTTTGTTTTACCCGTAGGAGATGCACATCCTAGCCTAGTCTTTAGTTTACTCATCATTGCATCAGTAGTATAAATGAGTTACAATTTTGCTAACAACTCACGAATCTTTCCAGTACAAACCGGGTTAGGAAATTTTGTTTGTTTTGATTGTCAGGGACCCGCCTGTAGAACGGAGGTTGTTGTATGCCAAAGAAAATAGAAGTCAGGCGTCCACCTGGAGAACAAGGACAAAGAAAAGAAGAAATCAGGCGTCCACCTGGAGAACAAGGAAAAAGAAAAATAGAAATCAGGCGTCCACTTGGAGAACAAGGACAAAGAATAGAAGAAATCAGGCGTCCACCTGGAGAACAAGGACAAAGAAAAATAGAAATCAGGCGTCCACCTGGAGAACAAGGACAAAGAAAAATAGAAATCAGGCGTCCACCTGGAGAACAAGGACAAAGAAAAATAGAAATCAGGCGTCCACCTGGAGAACAAGGACAAAGAAAAATAGAAATCAGGCGTCCACCTGGAGAACAAGGACAAAGAAAAATAGAAATCAGGCGTCCACCTGGAGAACAAGGACAAAGAAAAATAGAAATCAGGCGTCCACCTGGAGAACAAGGACAAAGAAAAATAGAAATCAGGCGTCCACCTGGAGAACAAGGACAAAGAAAAATAGAAATCAGGCGTCCACCTGGAGAACAAGGACAAAGAAAAATAGAAATCAGGCGTCCACCTGGAGAATGAATCCGAAGCACGGAAGTGGAGAACGGATGTGATCTGCTCAAGAACTAGCGCCTACAACTAGCAAGTATCAAGGTTCAAATCCAAAGTCTGTATGAAGCACCATTCAAGACTCAAGACCAAGTTTCAGAAGACTTAAGAGATAGGAATCCTTGTAACTAGTAGCTGATAGGCTTAGTTAGTCTTTTTCAGTTTTCATTTTTGTTGTAATGACAGGACCGCGGACCGGAACCTCAACGGAACGGCACCTCGATCGGCTCTTCACCTCGGTACACTTCACTATCTCTCTCATCCCGAACTACACGTGGCCTGATTCCTGTATAACCAAGGATATGTAGGCAGCTCAGATACCAGGGCTCGGTCACATTCCCTCCCTTTCCTTAGTGTAGTCCGTCCAAGTAATGGTCGGGTCAAAAACACGTCTAGTCGTTCTTTGTCGGAAAACTCTTCGTGTTTCCAGTCAAAGAGGGGCAGCTGTAAGCACGTGATTTTTGACCCTCCCCGAGAATTTTCACATTTTTAGCGTGAATATGTGAAATTGGGTCTAGTATAGCTATTTTAACTATTTTACTTTATTTCGTTGCAAAAAGAAAATTTCAAAAAATATATATATAAATTTTAGTTTATGTATTTCTCATAAACTTGAAAAATACAAAAAAAATTGCACTTTATTTTTGTACTTTATATAATTTCGAAAATTACAAAAAATATAGTTCTATTAAGGTTTTATAGTCATTTTTAATTTTGAAAAATACAAAAATATTACTTCATATTTTCTCTTAATATTGAAAAACGAAAATTACAAAAAATAGTTTTATTAATATTTTTGTAGCTATTTTAAACCTTGAAAAATATTTAAAAAGATATAGTTTTGTTTAAATACTAGTCTTATTTTTGGTAGTTATTTTGCTTACATAGGACTAGTTAAGCAACATGTTCCTATTTCTCGGGTCCGGGCAAAAGAATAATATTCGGGTTTAAACTACCCGGTTTTAGGCCTAATTTTCGGACCTAGCCCATAATAAACTGTGTCCAGGACACATGGGGAACCCCACCACGCGTGGGGGACATATGCCTCGAACCCCACCACGCGTGGGCTCATTTTTCTGGGCAAAACCCATGCTAAATACACGGATGAAAGACAAAGGAAAAGGGGGGACTTTTGGAAATTTTGAAAAAATAGTACTGTTCATCATCTTCTTCTTCATAAAGAAGAAGAAGAAAAACCCTACAAAAAAGAGAGGACCCCGTCACTTCCCCCTCGCCGGAACACCACCATTAAACCGCCCCGTCACCTCCACGCCATAACCATCACCCCAACCAGTCGGACCTCCCCTCCCCACGCTCGAACACCCCCCGTCACGACCCCTCCGGTAAACCACCATTAACGACCCCTACTGTCGCAGCAAGGACGACCACCTACAAACCATCACCTTCCCCCACCGATCTCCACGTCCAAACACCAACCAAACGACACCATAACCACCAGCTGACCCCTCCCCATCACCTTCCCGACGCTAGACCACCAAACAGGCCCGTCGTCAACCTCCGAACAGCCCCCCCACCATCAACACCATGAACGACCACCCAACTCCTCCATCGCCGACCACTGTCAAAACGCCATAACCATCGACAGACCACCGTCCTCACCTTCCCAGTCGAAACCATCGTCGTCATCACCCAAATCACCACTGTTTCGCCCTCCCCATCCCACGAGCTCCTGCTCGTCGTCATTGTCAAGCCGACGACCAAACAACCCAGCTCAACCCCACCGTCGACCACCAACGCTGCCCGTACCAGCTTCACCAGCCTCACGTCCGAAAACCACCAGTCTGTCACCTCCCCCATCGCCTAAAAACCACCTGTGGAACCAACAAAAACCATCACCAAACAGGCCCGTCAACCACTGCCCGCAACCCCACCGTCCAAACGCGACCACCACTGCTTCAGCTCATGTTATCGTGGTTCTTTCACTGTTGTCGTGCAGTCCGTTGAGGTCGTCTTTGTTCGTCGAGGTCCGGCGCGTCGAGTTTGTTCGTTGAAGTCGATGTTGAGGTTCGGTCCATGGCTCTATGCATTTCTGTTTATTCAGGTTAGTAAGCCTCGATATATTGGATTAAAGAAATTTTACGTTCAATATTTGAAGTTGCAATATATCAATTGAGATTCTGCTTATGTTTCACCGTATGCATTTTAGTTCATTTTTGTGTTATGTTATTATTGTTTACTTGACGTCATTTGATTTAGTTGTAGTAGTAGTCCTAAGACACAGTTTGACGTTGATTCGCTCGTCCCTTCATTGTCTTAGTTTGTTTGGACAAGATTAGTATTAGTACGTGTTGTTACTACGCCCGAAACACTCATTCGCTTAACCTCTTTTATCAAATCTTGACAAGTTATAAGATTGTAGTTGTAAAGAAGCCGTAAGGTTTAGTATTGTTAAAGGCGTAAAAATGGCATCCTTTTAAAAACATAAAAAAATAAATAATAAATAAACAAAAAAAACGAGACTAGCTTCGCAAAAAAAATAAAAAAAATAAAGATGTACAGATTGCGAAGCCCTCTAAATGTATATATTAAAAACTTAGATTCTGGGACGGGCCGTTAGCAAATTTCACGGCCCTATCCAAAATAATAATGCGCTAGTTGCTCTAAGGCGCGCCTTTAATAATTTAATTTTCCTAAACTCGGGTGCACATTTATGTGACCCAAATCCAAATCTCAACGGAGTCGAAATATGTCTCTAGTCACGTTTATTTTAGAGACGAACTTAATAGAAAATATAGTCATTGTAGGTTTATCCTTTAAAAATAAAAATGAGACGAGCCTCGCCAAATAAAACGTATAGATTGCGGGGCCCTCACAAAATGTATGGTTTAATTAGAATTCGGAAGGACCGTTTAGCGAATTTCACGGTCTTCCCCAAAATAATAACGCGATAGTCTCTTTAGGCGCGTGTTTAATATTTTACTTTCTTAAGCCTGGGTGTGCATTTCATGCGACCCGAATCCAAATCCCAAAACATCAAATAAAACGTGTTCCGGATTGTGGGTGCATTTCATGTAACGCAGTCCAAAGACGTGTTTTAAGCGATGTTCATATTTCTTTTAAAAACAATAATAATAAAGCGGTTAAAAGATAAAATTTGCACATAAGTTCATATTTGTATAAAATCAGATAATCAAGCCGAATATAACAGTTGAGCGACCGTGCTAGAACCACGGAACTCGGGAATGCCTAACACCTTCTCCCGGGTTAACAGAATTCCTTATCCGGATTTCTGGTACGCAGACTGTAATATAGAGTCATTATTTTCCTCGATTCGGGATTAAAATTGGTGACTTGGGACACCCTAAATCTCCCAAGTGGCGACTCTGAAATAAATAAACAAATCCCGTTTCGATTGTCCTTTAATTGGAAAAAACTCCCCCTGCGCCCGTCGGGCGCGGAAAAAGGAGGTGTGACAGGGTGTTCTCTCATGAGAACACCTTGGTTAAGGTCTATTAGACATCAAACCCCTGTCAAGACCGGCCGGATTCCACAGGTTCATGTGTTCTAGGGTTTGGATTTTCAGATATGGTTTTTTAGAAGTTGTGGGTAGATTCGGACCAAACCAAGCCTGGTTTGGTCACGAGGGGGTCAGGGGAATGTCTGGTGTGAAGATGGTGAGGTTTGGTATAGGTCCGGGTTCGACTCGAATCTTCAAATGAAGATTCGAGATGAAGGAAGGGGATTCGAGGCTAGGGGGTAATAGATCCATGTTCAGGAGAGTGAGGGGGTCCTAGGGTGTTCAGGAGGTGGTCATCGGCGTTCATGCCGCCGGGTTCTGGTGAAAGGGATATCAGGGCGGCTGCTAGGGTTTGGGGTTCAAGGCTTGGGGAAGGAGATGAGTGAAGGGGGGGGGTTCAGATAGGGGGCGTGGGGTGTGAGGGAAGGTTTATATACGGCGTAGAGGATTGAATCCAGGCCGTTAGATCATCTGATCTCAACGGCTGGGATCTGATGGTGAGGGGTGAGACGAGGTCGTTTGGCATTAGAACGGGGTCGTTTGGGTTTAAGTGGTGGGTTGGGTTAGACCGGCTAAACAGGTCGGGTTTGGAAACGGGTTACTGACAGGGAGCCTGGGCCGTTGGATTGGATTGGTTGGAACGGCTGAGATGAGCCGTCCTTGAAACGACGTAGTCTTGGTATTGGACGACATCGTTTCGATGACCTGCGGATGGGTCTTGGGTTGGCTGACTTGGGCTGGTTTTGGGCCTTCAAAATTTTGAAATATCATAGGCCCAACCCGATTTCTTGCACTTTTTATTTTGTTTTCTAATTTTTGAAATACAACTAAATTAAAAATGAATTTGAAATACACATTAATCAATACTTAACACAATTATTCACACACATATATATATAAAAACTTTTAAATGGTTAAATTACAACCTAGAAATGCATACATATTTTTTGTATTTTGTTTGATAATGATTAAATGCAAAATGGACAGACCCACAAATGACTAACAACACATGTCACGGAAAACTCGAAAAATTGTACAGCGAAGTCATTTGTCACTATTTTTATTTTCTTTTGGAGCGATTGTCCGTGAAGCAAAAATCACGTGCTTACAGCTGCCCCTCTTTGCACGAAGACACGAAGGGTTTTCGCGCAAACATAAAGCGGGCGATTTTTGCTCGTCCGAGTACTCCGTGTGAAGCATTTTTGAAAAAGATTTGACCGAACCTTTGCTTCAAAGGTTTCCTACATATCCTGGGCTGAACAAGAATCAGGTCAATGTAGTTCGGGAAAATTTTGGTAGCTGGGACTACCGTGTGATTGTAGTGCTCGCTGCTGTTGTGCGCTGTTGCATGCTGCTGTAGGATGCTACCGCTCAACCGATCTCCCTGTTACATTGTTCTGAAAGGAAAAACAAGAAGCTAATCATGAGGTCTCATCTATCTTCAACTTGTTCTTGTTGCCTTGCTTTCTTGTCGGCTAACGCTTTCCTCTAATGCCTTTATTTTGTGAACTTGGGGGATGATACTGGTCCTTCGCCTTTTCTGAATGCCAGTTTTCATCCCTTCGCTTGATCTGCTGGGAACATGGCCCTCTTCTTTAAGCCTTTCAATGGTTTCTTCAGTGGTATGGCTTTCTTCATCAAAATCGTCATGTTGGGCATGCTATAACGTTCCCAACTGCTTCTTCTGAGACGCGTTCCTTCTTCCTTTTGAATCGTGCGCTTGCTTTTGCAGCCTTTTGCTCCTTGGTGCTGGGGATTTTATTGTTTCCTGCTTGGGGGTCTTTGTTGTAACCTTCCGCTTTTAGGTGGGGTTACTGATTTCAAAATCTAGAGCAGAAAAGTATTCCCGCATTCTACTGGTGGGCGACCTAGAACTTAAATGTATTCCCGCATTTTACTGGTGGGCGACCTAGAACTTAAAAGTATTCCCGCATTATACTGGTGGGCAACCTAGAACTTAAATGTATTCCCGCATTATACTGGTGGGCGACCTAGAACTTAAATGTATTCCCGCATTTTACTGGTGGGCGACCTAGAACTTAAAAGTATTCCCGCATTATACTGGTGGGCGACCTAGAACTTAAAAGTATTCCCGCATTATACTGGTGGGCGACCTAGAACTTAAATGTATTCCCGCATTATACTGGTGGGCGACCTAGAACTTAAATGTATTCCCGCATTTTACTGGTGGGCGACCTAGAACTTAAAAGTATTCCCGCATTATACTGGTGGGCGACCTAGAACTTAAAAGTATTCCCGCATTATACTGGTGGGCGACCTAGAACTTAAAAGTATTCCCGCATTATACTGGTGGGCGACCTAGAACTTAAAAGTATTCCCGCATTATACTGGTGGGCGACCTAGAACTTAAAAGTATTCCCGCATTATACTGGTGGGCGACCTAGAACTTAAAAGTATTCCCGCATTATACTGGTGGGCGACCTAGAACTTAAATGTATTCCCGCATTTTACTGGTGGGCGACCTAGAACTTGAATGTATTCCCGCATTTTACTGGTGGGCGACCTAGAACTTAAATGTATTCCCGCATTATACTGGTGGGCGACCTAGAACTTAAAAGTATTCCCGCATTATACTGGTGGGCGACCTAGAACTTAAAAGTATTCCCGCATTATACTGGTGGGCGACCTAGAACTTAAAAGTATTCCCGCATTATACTGGTGGGCGACCTAGAACTTAAAAGTATTCCCGCATTATACTGGTGGGCGACCTAGAACTTAAAAGTATTCCCGCATTATACTGGTGGGCGACCTAGAACTTTAAAGTATTCCCGCATTATACTGGTGGGTGACCTAGAACTTAAATGTATTCCCGCATTTTACTGGTGGACGACCTAGAACATAAATGTATTCCCGCATTATACTGGTGGGCGACCTAGAACTTAAATGTATTCCCGTATTATACTGGTGGGCGACCTAGAACTTAAATGTATTCCCGCATTTTACTGGTGGGCGACCTAGAACTTAAAAGTATTCCCGCATTATACTGGTGGGCGACCTAGAACTTAAAAGTATTCCCGCATTATACTGGTGGGCGACCTAGAACTTAAATGTACTCCCGCATTATACTGGTGGGCGACCTAGAACTTAAATGTATTCCCACATTATACTGGTGGGCGACCTAGAACTTAAATGTATTCCCGCATTTTACTGGTGGGCGACCTAGAACTTAAAAGTATTCCCGCATTATACTGGTGGGCGACCTAGAACTTAAAAGTACTCCCGCATTATACTGGTGGGCGACCTAGAACTTAAATGTACTCCCGCATTATACTGGTGGGCGACCTAGAACATAAATGTATTGAAATTGTTTCCCCGTTCTTCCGAGAAAATTTCCGACAATCGGCAGAAAATTTTCTGCCCCGGTTTTTTGGTGATTTCCCTGGCGTTGCGTCTTGCTGCCATCATCAATCCTTTGTTTTCCTGTAGCAGACAAAAGGATTTAGTTAGTTTTAATCGTGGTGGTAGAAGGTACCTTTCCGGCGGATGATTTTTCCTCTTTTCCCCTTTTCTTGCTCTATGTCCCCATAATTGGTTGGTGGACAAAATTGCTTGCTGGGGGTTTCTAGCCTGCTGGGGCTGGTTTTCAATTTATCCCCTTTTCTGCTTTCTCTTTAAGCTCATGCTGTGGGAGTCTGCTTTTACTCCCGAAACCACTCCCTTTAGGAGCTTACTTCCTCCAAAACTGCAAGGCACGATCATTGCATTGCCTGGGGCCGGCCTTTAAGACTGTTTGTGTTATCCTGCATTGGATGAATTCCCCTTCGGTCTCTGGTAGTAAGCTTTGAAAAATCCTTTTCAAGATAAATTTTTAGGAAGAGAAATAAAAGATAGAAAAAGGAGAAAATCTTTCTGAACCAATATTTGGTGGGAGAAGAAACTCAGAGGAACTTATCTGGAGGACATGACTGGTCCCCGTGATCATGACGTGCACCATAGATTCCCGACCCAGTCTATTCGTATCAATTGATTTGCCCGATGGTCTGACTTGCTGGGGATGATAAATGAGTGTCCATTTCGTTGCGAATGTGGTCGCTTTTTATTGATCTGTCTTGTCGCCTCATAGTGCCCTTCGAGGGGTTTTCACTAATGAGACTCTCTCTTCTCTCTCATCTCCCGGCGCCTTATGGTGCCTGTGGAGGTTTTCACCAATAAGACTCTCTCATTTTATATCCCTCATCTTATGTCGCCTTTCGGTGCCTGTGAAGGTTTTCACCGATAAGACTCTCTCACTTTATTTCCCTCATCTTATGTCGCCTTTCGGTGCCTGTGAAGGTTTTCACCGATAAGACTCTCTCATTTTGATATCCCTCATCTTATGTCGCCTTTCGGTGCCTGTGAAAGTTTTCACCGATAAAACTCTCTCATTTTATTTCTTCATCGAGGAATCGGGGTGTTGTTGATACGACCCTCTCTTCTGGAGATTCCTTTGACCATCAATTCATTCCCAGTCTTACGATCCTCTTCTTTGCTGGGGATCAGTGTATTATTCTCGGCCTTATTTGCCTGACTTGGCATCTCTTGGACATTGATCGGGAGGTCTTTTGGACGTTGATGTTGGTTTTGGTGTGGGGCTAAAGAAAGGCTATAAAAAAAATGAAATAATTTGATGGGTGATCTGCTACAACTTTCGGAATCAAACCTTTGTTGGAACTTAAAACATAACCTCTGCCCCAGTTTTCTTGCTTGGGGAATTTTTTTTATACTTGTGTTGAGCTACGTGCGTTACGCACACTGTGCCTATTATGCACACTATGTACATTATGCATCCTATATATACTATGATGCACACTATGACCGAGCTGTGAGGCGCCTACGTATCCTCTTTGAGGAATCAGGTCAAACGTAGTTCCCACGGTTTTGCATTTCTTATGATTTTATCTTCTTTTTTCTTTGTTTTTTTTCTTTTATTTTTCCTTCTTTTCATTTTCCTTCAAAGATTTTTTCTTTTCTTTTTCTCTTTTTTTTTTCTTCTTTCTCTTTTTTTTTTCTTTTTTTTCCATGTCTTTTCCATTAGTGATTCCAAAAGAGGGGTATGAAAGAATAACTTAAGGCTCAAAAGGGGAAGCAAGGGTTAAAAGTGTTTGGATAGAAGAAAGAATTGCCTCCGTCATCTCATTATCCAATAAATGCCAAATACAAACAAACGAACCAATAATTGCCATAATTAAAGAAATTACGCATAATATCTCTTGACTGCATCAGAATTGATAGCCATGTCGACACATCTCCCCTCGATATCTGTCAAACACAAAGCACCGTTGGACAATACTCTGGTCACGATATAAGGCCCTTGCCAATTTGGGGCGAATTTGCCTTTTGCCTCGACCTGATGTGGGAGGATCTTCTTCAATACCTGCTGCCCTACTTCAAACTTCCTGGGGCGCACCTTCTTATTATATGTTCTTGCCATTCTCTTCTGGTACAGCTGACCATGGCACACTGCTGCCAATCTTTTCTCATCTATCAGGCTCAACTGTTCCAATCGAGCTTTGACCCATTCATCATCATTAATCCCGGCTTCAGCGACAATTCGGAGGGACGGAATTTCGACCTCCGCTGGTATTACGGCCTCAGTTCCATACACCAACAAATAAGGAGTTGTACCTATAGAAGTCCTGACGGTAGTGCGGTAACCCAACAAAGCAAAGGGTAATCTCTCGTGCCATTGTCTGGACCCTTCCACCATCTTTCGCAGTATCTTCTTGATATTCTTATTGGCTGCTTCGACCGCTCCATTCGCCTTGGGACGATATGGGGTGGAATTGCGGTGGGTAATCTTGAATTGTTGGCATACCTCTCTCATCAGGCTGCTGTTAAGATTCGCACCGTTATCCGTGATGATCACTTTTGGGATTCCAAATCTGCAGATGATATGGGAGTGAACAAAGTCCACCACTGCCTTTTTGGTTACCGACTTGAAGGTTTTAGCCTCAACCCATTTGGTGAAGTAATCAATGGTCACAAGAATGAACCTGTGGCCGTTGGATGCTGCTGGTTCGATAGGTCCAATGACATCCATGCCCCATGCTACAAACGGCCAGGGTGCTGACATCGTATGTAACTCTGTTGGCGGAGAATGAATCAGATCTCCATGTATCTGGCACTGATGGCATTTCCTTACGAAAGTGATACAGTCGTGTTCCATGGTGAGCCAATAACACCCTGTTCGAAGGATCTTTCTTGCCAATACATATCCGCTCATGTGTGGCCCACAAACTCCAGCATGTACCTCTGCCATAACCGTCGTTGCTTGACTGGCATCTATGCATCTCAACAATCCCAAATCCGGGGTTCTTTTGTACAATACTCCTCCGCTGAGGAAGAAACCATTCGACAAACGCCGAAGGGCTCTTTTTTGGTCTCCAGTGGCATGTTCTGGATATATCCCCATTCTGAGGTATTCCTTGATATCATGAAACCAGGGTTCGCCATCTGGTTCCTCTTCTACGGTGTTGCAATAAGCGTGCTGATCACGGACCTGGATGTGCAGAGGATCAACATACATTTTGTCAGGGTGGTGCAGCATTGATGCTAAGGTGGCCAAGGCATCCGCAACCTCATTGTGAACTCTCGGGATATGTTTGAACTTCACCGATCGAAATCGCTTGCTCAGATCATGCAAGCATTGTCGGTATGGTATGAGCTTTAGATCTCGTGTTTCCCATTCACCCTGAATTTGATGTACCAAGAGGTCCGAGTCTCCCAAGACCAAGACGTCTTGGACATCCATGTCCGCAGCTAAGCGCAGACCCAAAATGCAAGCTTCATACTCGGCCATATTATTGGTGCAATAGAAGCGTAGTTGAGCCGTAACAGGATAATGGCGTCCTGTTTCAGAAATGAGTACTGCTCCTATTCCAACCCCTTTCGCGTTTGCAGCTCCATCGAAGAAAAGTTTCCAACCCAGTTCCTCAGTTAATTCCATCTCATTTGTATGCATTACCTCCTCGTTGGGAAAGTACGTTCTTAAGGGCTCGTACTTTTCATCAATGGGATTCTCTGCCAAATGGTCGGCCAACGCCTGGGCTTTCATGGCTGTCCTCGTCACATAGACGATATCAAACTCTGTGAGCAGAATTTGCCATTTTGCTAACCTTCCCGTGGGCATAGGTTTCTGAAAGATATACTTCAATGGGTCCAAACGGGATATGAGATAAGTAGTATATGAAGACAGGTAGTGCTTCAACTTCTGAGCTACCCAAGTTAGGGCGCAACATGTTTTCTCGAGTTGAGTGTACTTGACCTCATGTACTGTGAATTTCTTGCTAAGATAGTAGATGGCCTGCTCCTTCCTTCCTGTGTCGTCATGTTGCCCCAGCACACAACCAAATGAATTTTCCAGGACCGTCAGATAAAGAATTAAGGGCTTCCCTAGCTTAGGCGGGACCAATACGGGTGGATTAGACAGATACCCTTTGATTTGGTCGAAAGCCTCTTGACACTCTGTCGTCCAACCTTCTGCAGCATCCTTTCTCAGTAGCCGAAATATGGGCTCACAAGTTGCTGTGAGTTGAGCGATGAACCTGCTGATGTAATTGAGTCTACCCAGCAAACTCATTACCTCTGTTTTGTTCCTTGGCGGTGGCAAATCTCGGATGGATTCAATTTTGGATGGGTCTAACTCAATCCCCCGTCGACTGACGATGAATCCTAGCAGCTTTCCTGATGGAACCCCGAATGCGCATTTGGCCGGGTTGAGCTTGATATCATACCTTCGGAGTCTTTGGAAAAATCTCCTTAGGTCTGCTACATGGTCCTCCTGACGCCAAGATTTGATGATCACATCATCGACGTACACCTCGATTTCTTTGTGTATCATGTCATGAAACACAGCAGTCATTGCTCGCATGTATGTTGCCCCGGCGTTCTTCAATCCGAACGGCATTACCCGATAGCAGTAAGTTCCCCATGGCGTAATAAACGCTGTCTTCTCAGCATCCTCCTCGTCCATTAGGATCTGATGATAACCCGCATAGCAATCCACAAAGGATCCGATCTCGCGCCCAGCGCAATTATCGATCAGGATATGAATGTTGGGTAACGGAAAATTGTCCTTGGGACTTGCTTTGTTGAGGTTGCGGTAGTCGACGCACACCCTGATTTTTCCATCCTTCTTTGGGACTGGTACCACATTGGCCAACCACTCGGGATATCGAGTGACCCGAATGACCTTTGCCTGCAACTGCTTAATCACCTCTTCTTTGATTTTTACACTCATTTCTGTTTTAAATTTCCTTAGTTTTTGCTTGACCGGAGGGTATGCCGGGTCAGTGGGCAATTTGTGAACCACTAAATTGGTGCTTAATCCAGGCATATCGTCATATGACCATGCAAAAACATCCTTGAATTCCATGAGGGTTTTGATCAATTCTTCCCTGACCTTCAGCTCAATGTGGATGCTGATTTTGGTTTCTTGGACGTTATCAGCGTCTCCTAGATTTACAGCCTCAGTGTCATTTAGGTTAGGCTTAGGTTTTTCTTCAAATTGGCATAGTTCTCGGTTTATCTCTTCGAAGGCTTCACCTTCATCACATTCAGATTCATCCTCACAAACGACCTCTTGCATCATTGAGTCAGATTCAGATTGATTTATTAGACTAGGTCGAAGATACGCTGTGTATGCCATGTCATTAGAACCAGTAAAAAGAGAATTGTTCAGAAAGGAAAAGAACAAAACAAAATTAAAATAGGCAAAAGGAGAGAACTTTATTAAATTTGCGGGATAAAAGGGTTCACACATTTACAAAACAAAAGTAAAATTTGGATTACACCCTGAAATAATCCGGACAAAACAAAACACACAAAACATAAATCAAAGCCTACTACCAAGACTCCCCTCGGACAGGAAGAGGAGTAACTGTCCAATTGTTGGTCTTGGCCTCAGGCCCCACAAACTGTATCTCTGCTCTGCTGGAACCTTCTCCAGCTTCCACCATACTGACATCCGCGAATAGCCTCTCAAAACTCTGATTCAGGTCTTCATTTATACCGATCAACGGTCGTAGGATCTTCGAGACTGGCAACCCCTTGGCACTTGCTTTGACAAAAGACTTTGAGAGACGTGGCACCGGCTTAGGCAGAAACCAAACCCTCTTCTTCATTTCTCGCGCTTGCTTCCTATCTGCTGCGGTTGGTTTGAACCCCAATCCGAAAGTTTCCAGATTTTTAGGCAAGGTGATAGGTTGGACAATCCCCTGAAGCTTGACTCCTAGGCCCTTTCCCGGCACGAATCCATTACCCAGCATTTCTGAGACCATCATGATTGTCGCGGCAGCTACCCTAGGGTGCGGGATGATTTCTCCTTCAGAAATTTTGTCGGCCGACCCTGTATCGAAAATCTGGTAGACCCAAGGACCTTTGTCATCAGCGGTCTCTATGAAAGGTACAATGGCTCCGCCCGTGGTGCATGTTGTATCCTCGCCGTGTAACACAACTTCTTGTCTTTCCCACTTGAACTTCACCATCTGATGTAGGGTGTAGGGCACCGCTTTGGCTGCATGAATCCATGGTCATCCCAACAACAGGTTATAAGATACTGTGGCGTCTAACACCTGGAATTCCATGGTAAACAAGACTGGACCAATAGTGAGTTCAAGTACAACATCCCCCACAGTGGCTATTCCATTTCCGTCGAACCCTCGGACACAGATACTGTTCTTGTGGATCCTTTCGTGGTCGATCTTTAACTGGTTCAGGGTAGATAGTGGACAAATATTGGCGCTTGAGCCGTTATCCACCAATACTCGAGTTACCACCGAGTCTTCACATTTGACAGCTAGGTATAGAGCTTTATTATGCTCCGTACCTTCCACCGGCAGATCATCATCTGAGAATGTTACCCTGTTTACCTCGAAAATCTTGTTGGCAATGGTTTCCAGGTGGTTTACAGAAATCACGTTGGGTACATGAGCTTCGTTCAATATCTTCATCAAAGCCCGTCGATGCTCCTCAGAATGGATCAGTAATGACAGCAACGAGATCTGGGCCGGTGTTTTTCTCAGCTGTTCGACCACGGAGTAGTCCTGCACTTTCATCTTCCTCAGGAACTCCTCAGCCTCTTCTTCGGACACAGGTTTCTTGGTTGCAACTGGGTTGGTTCTTCTTAGCTCCACCGGAGCAAAACAACGACCTGATCGAGTCAGCCCTTGCGCTTCACAACTGACTTCTTCCACCTGTTTTCCTTTGTACATCACCACCGCCTTTTCATATTTCCAAGGTACAGCCTTGCTATCAATCATCGGCAGCTGGACTACAGGCTTTATGGTGACCAGTTCTCTATGTGCCCCCTTTAACACAACAGCAGGTGTTGGCGGAATCCCTGATATTACCAGCTTGTTTGGCTCGGGTTTGCTTGTTATGGCGGACGGGCTCTTTCCCAATATCACTACCGGCTTGACACCTTCTCTCTGCGACTGTACACTCATTCCTCCACTGGTTGAGACTTCTTTCGGGGCGGCCTGGATCATCATCACTGTTTGTGAGGGTTTTCTCAACTCTCCTCCCTCATATACCAACTCAATCATGTGAGTCTCGTGGTGCGCTGGTAGTGGGTTCTGGTTGATGTTAGGAGCCTCCGGTGTTTGGACCTCGATCTTATTGGTGTCAATAAGATCCTGTATGGCATGTCTCAATTTCCAACACTTCTCGGTATCGTGCCCGAGCATCCCTGAGCAGTATTCACAACTTATTGATCGATCTAAATTCTGAGGCGGGGGATTTGGTTCCCGAGTATGGACAGGACTAACCAAACCCAATTGCCGCAGCTTGTGGAACACAGCGGTGTAGGTTTCTCCCAGTTCGGTGAAGGTTCTTTGCTTCCGCAACCTGTCATTCCTAGCATCTGGATTTCCCCGGAAACCTGCCCCTGAAGGGTTTCTATATGCCCTTGGTGGAGGGTAGGTGTTTTGTGGTGGTGCATATATGTTCTGGGGAGCCGGTGCGCGCCATTGTGGGCGAACCGGAGGCTGAGTGTATACCTGGGCTTGGTGTACGGAACAATGTGGTTCTCGAGGTGGATAGAAATTTTGTGGTGGGTTGTATGGGTAGTTTGACCTGTGAGGCCTGGGTTGGTTGTAGTGCGGCCTGCCAGCCCTGGACCAACTGCCTGCCTCGATCGTGGCAACCTCTTCTTTCTTTCTTCTCAGCGCACCTCCCGTGCCGCTTTGAATAGCCTGGGTTGTGGCCTTGAGTGCCGAATAGTTCAAGATTTTGTCAGACCTCAGACCCTCTTCTATCATGACCCCTATCTTGACCACCTCGTTGAAAGATTTTCCAAACTGTTGTCACCAAGTGGCCAAAGTAGGTTGGATCCAATGTTTGTAAGAAATAGTCCACCATCTCTCCCTCTCTCATGGGAGGATCGACTCTAGCTGCTTGTTCTCTCCAACGGAATCCGAACTCGCGAAAGCTTTCCCCGGGTTTCTTCCCAGTTCTCAATAATGTGAGACGGTCAGGGACTATCTCGAGATTGTACTGGAAATGACCTGCAAAAGCCTGCGCCAGATCATCCCACGTGTACCACCTGCTGGAATCCTGCCTGGTATACCATTCTAGTGCAGATCCGCTCAGACTTTGGCCGAAATAAGCTATCAACAGCTCATCCTTGCCGCCTGCCCCTCTCATTTTGCTACAGAATCCCCGCAAATGTGCCATGGGATCACCGTGCCCTTCATATAAATCAAACTTAGGCATCTTGAACCCAGCCGGGAGTTGGACGTCTGGGAAAGGGCACAGATCTTTGTATGCTACGCTGACTTGGTTGCCCAGCCCGTGCAAGTTCCTGAAAGACTGCTCCAGGCTTTTGAACTTTCTCAATACCTCATCCTGTTCAGGGGCCTTGACCGGCTTCTCAATCTCTGCCGGCACTTCCAAGTGTGGATTGTAAGCCTGTGGCTCGGGAGCGTGAAACGTAAGCTCGGGGGATAGTATTGTGTATCGTGAGCCTGAAACAATGGCTCACTGGTCGTTCTTTGCAAAGGGGCTGATGTTGGTCCCACAAAAATGGGAATATTGGGTGTTGGGAGAGGTTGATGGGGTGGTGGAGCTTGGGAATCATGAGGGCTTCTTTCTTGATGATAAAGGGGATTTGGGCGGCTTGTGGAAGGGCCGGAGTGAGGGTATTCTGGCATGTGTCCCAGTGTTTCAGGGCTCTTTTGTGTTTTGGCTATGGCTAGCTGCATTGCATTCATCTCTAGTCCCATCCTTTCAATCTTTTCCATCGCTTCTTTTAACAACTGGCTCATCGGCCTCTCTTCCTCATTACTATTCTCTGAAGTAGTCATGCTTGTTGCTATCGGTCCTTTGGATCTAGTTTGATAGGAGTGTGTTGCCAGATTTCTTTAACAACTAACTTGTCTGGATCAGACAACAACAAACTTTGTTAGCGTTAGAGCTTAACAGATTTGATCACAACACATAGAGGATGCAATGCTCCTAGGCAGTTAACCGTTTCTACATGCTTCGCTTCGAACAACATGCGTCATCCCGTTTTGCTCATTTGTTCCCTTTTTATTTATTTTTGTATCTTCTCTTCTTTCTTTATTAAGAGCGGTAGAATCTTATGGGGATTGCCTACGCATCACGTCCCCGCGCGAGTCAAACCAGGCGTAGTTCTGCACAAATGAGCGTAAAACCAAACAACCTTTTATTGTTGAAATGGCCTATTACAAACTACATTTTTCAAACGAAAGAGCAAACTTTGAAAATAAGCCTAGACTCAAAAATAGACCAGAAATCACCCTGATAAAAAAAACAAGCAAAAAGTGCTAAGATATAGACTTTGACTTATGAGTACATTATGGTTTTGAAAATTGGTGTCCGCGGGGCGTCGTTCGGACTTGCCGCGGTCCTAGGTGCGAGATCCCTCTCAAGTTGCTCCAGCTCATGCATGGTCTGCTTGACATAACTCATCACCGCCGAGAGGATGGTAACGCTGGTCATGTTCTCATATCGTAGACATCGTCGGGTGATGGCATGGGCAATGGCCTTGATCCTATTTCTGGTTTGCTTCTTCTCTATAAGTATCTGATCGCTGCACATCTTGAATACCTGAGCATCCTGGATATGCTGATTCTTCAGTTGCCGTACTTCTAACTTCATTCGGGCCAACAAGTCGTACCAGTATCTGCTCTCAATTTGGAGATCCTTGGCCTGATTAGCTGCTTTGATTTCAAGTGTAGCCATCTCTCTCTTCATTTTAGCAACAGTTTTCTCGTGGTCGCCTTCCAATTGATTCAGGTATCGGCGATGCTTATCTGATCTTGTATCCCACTGTGCCCTGAGCTTTGCTATGACGTTTTCGGATTTCTCCAAACCATCTTGCCATTCCCTGATTTCACTTTTTAGCCTTTTTATCAACTGCTCGTCTGATTGACGCCTTGGCTGTTTATCCGCATCCACCCTTATCTGTTTGATCTGGGCTCTGAGCATTTCATTTTCCTGAATTAACCTGTTCCGCTTTCCCAGATTGGTAGCAACTTGCACATTGTGCTCATATTTCAAGCTTTCCACTTGTTGCTTCAACCTGCTGATTTCGGCGCAATAGCCTCTTTCCTTCGCTAACCAATCCCACTGCTTTTGCGATGATTCGGTGAAATTCCGGATGTGGGGTCTCTTAGCCGGCCTTTCATGCTCAAATTCCCTTCTATACCATGCAAGGTAACCTGGCGCCGTCTCTCCTTTGGCTCGATCCCGCACGCAAGTATCTGATTTCAAATATTGACACTCACTCCAGATTTGGCGAATCTTCGCTTCTGGGAATTGTCCGTTAGGACTTATCTCAACTGCTTGAGTGCTAAGATCTTCCTCATGAGGTACTGTTTGGCATCTTCCGAACTGTCTCAAAACTCGGCAGGGTGCGTAAGGTTGAATGCTCTTAAGCCCCATCAGTAAGAAATGAGTTTTAGCTGCCGACATATATAGGATCTCATCAACAGGCAACCATCCTAGCGTCCATTGTATTTGGCTGGCAGTAAGAGCTTGAAAGAACGAGGTCCATGCCAGGACTCCTTTGGGCAAACTGATCTCTTTGGTTCTCGTGTAAAATTCTTCTATGCAAGTCTTTTCTGGGGAACCATGGCTCAAAATCTCGGAATGATGGCAGAGGTGCTCGGTCATCCATATTTGTAGGAGCAAGTTACAACCTTCGAAGAAATTTCCCCCAGCTTTACAAGCTGTAAGAGCTCGAAAGATGTCAGATACCACCATAGGTGCGAGAGTACTGTCATTTTGCGTGAGTAAAGTGCTGACGACCCCGGATATCTTCAAATCAATGTTTCCGTCTTTCCTTGGAAATACCAGAAGGCCCAAGAACATCATCATGAAAGCTACCCGTCTGTGTTTGTCCCACTTCTGACGAACACCTTTGCTGCACAGTTTGTTGATTGGATTATTGAATCCCCCTCATGACCGTACCTATCATATATGAAGCATGGAGTACAAAATCCGGCTGCCAGATCCGGGTTGTGGACCGTTCTGGGTATCTTCAATGAATCTAGGAACCGATGTACCGTGACAACTCTTGGGGCGACCAAGTATTTTTGCCTCAACGGAAGTTCAGCATTCCCGATGTACCCGGCCATTTCTTCCAAAGTCGGGGTGAGTTCAAAATCAGAGAAATGGAAAACATTGTGCGCCGGGTCCCAGTAGGTAACCAAAGCTCTTATGATATCTCCCCGAGGCTGGATTTCCAACAAACCCACGAGACCTTTCAGATATTTCTTGACCTCATTTTGTCCTTCAACACCTAGATCATTCCACCATAGCCGTAACTTGACAGGGATTTTGGTCATTATTGAAAAATGTTCATTTTGCATCGTGCTCATCCTGCACATTTATTAAGGTGATTTTAACAAAATGACTTGACTCAAAAATATTTTACAAAGGGGATCAAGTTTTGAACACGGCCTTTAAACACTTCGGGGACGAAGATTTTAAGGCTGTGTGGGTCAGCTAGATAAAATGCTAAACAAGACCCAAAGGTGGCTGTTTATGCACAGTCAGCCTTCCGGCGTCCCTTTTCGGGAACATTCGGCTATTTATGACAAAACAGCATCACCTGACTTATTTATGACTCTTTTAAAATTTGACACATCTTTTTTTTTATATATTTATTTATTGATTTTGGCTATTTTAGCAAAAATGGGGTTGAACCCGACTAGGGTCGCCTACGTATCTCACATCCGGTGAGAATCAAACCGGCGTAGTTCGGGATATCGTGAATAGAGAAAATCAAATAAACCTAGAAAACGAGAATATATATTTTTTATTATATTTTTTTCTTTTGAAAAGAGATAAAGACTAAAGAAAATATTTATTTTTTAGGAAATATTTGGACTATTAGTCTGAGTTTATAAAAGGGGTACTACGAAAGAAACAACATTTTTGAATTATGAATTTTCCGTTTTTTTTTTACTTTTAAATAAATACCTTCTCTTTTTTCTTTTGATTTTGAAAATGATAAAAAGAAATTTTTTATATATATATATATTTTTTTTAAAAAAAAATCCAACTAGAAGTAATTTTTATATTATTTTCGACACTACTCGGACATTGGTTTTTCCAAAAGAAGTAATTATCTCCCTACGCTGCTATTTTTCCCTTTTATTTTTAGAAACCGGTCAGCATGCGGAACTGAAGCAAATAGATGCGCAAAACAAATAAGGATGCAGCAGGATGGTCTTTTCATTTCAGGTTGCTAGTCCTAGACGGACCCAACCCCTGTGTTGAGTCCCCTAAGTCAAATGCAACATGATGCAAATAAGCGTTCCTACTAGGGATCCGGCATGAAGTTTCGTTATACTAGGTTCACAACCTGGGTATTTGTTCTAGACTGTGTACCCGAGCGGACAACTCGAGTCGAGGAGGGGGCTACGTACCGGGGACCCGCGAGATCGTCCGGCTTTGTAACTTGTCCGACCTCTTTCTTATTTCAGGGTATGACACTAACAGAATAGGGAGTCTCGACCAGCGAGCTTCTCCCCGGAGGTAAGAAGAGAAGGGTTTCGGCACAGTTTATATGTACAGTTCAAATAATATCAAAGCGGTAAAAGCAGCATTTAGCACATTAGGCTCAAAACATGTAATAAAATCAGATAATAAACAAAGTCAAATAATAACAATTATTCTAAGCTCGAATTCTCAACCCTGAACCAGTGGTTCTGGGTTTTACAAGCATCCCCAGCAGAGTCGCCAGAGCTGTCACACCTCCTTTTTACGCACCCGAGGGGGTACAAGGGAGTTTTTTCCAATTAAAGGACAATCGAAACGGGATTGGTTTAATTATTTCAGAGTCGCCACTTGGGAGATTTAGGGTGTCCCAAGTCACCAATTTTAATCCCGAATCGAGGAAAAGAATGACTCTATATTACAGTCTGCGTACCAGAAATCCGGATAAGGAATTCTGTTAACCCGGGAGAAGGTGTTAGGCATTCCCGAGTTCCGTGGTTCTAGCACGGTCGCTCAACTGTTATATTTGGCTTGATTATCTGATTTTATACGCATATGAACTTATGTGCAAATTTTATCTTTCAACCGCTTTTATCGTTATTATTAAATTTTTTACAAGAATTGCAACATTATAAAAATGTATCTCGAACCACGTTACAATCAATGTACCCGTGGTCGTCGACACACTTTGACTCCGTTGAGATTTGGATTTGGGTCACATAAATGTGCACCCGAATTAAGGAAAATAAATTGTTAAAGGCGCGCCTAAAGCAACTAACGTATTGTTATTTTTGGGAAAGGCCGTAAAATTTGCTAAACGGCATGTCCCGGATTCTAAGTATTTTTAATATATATATACATTTAGAGGGCCCCGCAGCTTTGCACATTTTTGTTTGTCGAGGCTCGTCTCATTCTTACTTTTAAAAAGGAACTTGCGATGTCATGGACATGCATCTCGAACCACGTCACAATCAATGTACCCGTGATTATAAACACATCTCGAATCCATCGAGATTTGGATTTGGGTCACATAAATGCGCACCCGAATTTAAGAAGGTAAAATTATTAAATACGCACTTAAAGAGGCTATTGCGTTATTATTCCGGGAGGGTCGTGAGATTTGCTAAACGACCCACCTTAGGGACTGAATGCTTCAATATATACATTTAACGAGGGCCCCGCAATTTGTGCGTTTTTCTTCATTTTTTGTCGAGGCTCATCTCGTCCTTATTTTAAAAGGATATCCTATAGCAACTACGTTTCTTGTCGCGTTTGTCTCTACTAATTGAAAACAGTAGATAGCCCTAGTTAATTACATGCTTGCAAGTTATCTATACAGAATTCCGAGTGCTTGCACAAAATTAGAAGCACGGCCACGTACACAGTCAGCCGAGCAAAATTAAGGGCCCAATTCCAGCCCATACGTGATGGACCAGACCTGGGCCATTATTTGTTCGATGCAGGCCTGCTTGGTCTGTTTCGACCTGGGCTCGACCTTCGTGAGGTTGAGATTGCAGACTCCGTGTTCTTTGTCTTAAAACATGGTTTACCAGTTATATTGAAGCAGTTTATCAGAAAGGAAAGAACTTAACTAGTAGTGTACGATTTTCATGCTTGGCCTACATTAAAGGACATACTACAAAGTTAAACTGAGTCTAAGATACAACCTATTACATTGGGAATATTTTCACCTATCAGCATACATATATATACTATCATTCAGCTAATCTACATTGATATACACTGGGCATACAAGCTACTTCTATTGTCAACACAGGAATGAAAATTATTACAGTTCATGATATCTAATGTAACAATCTATGTATGAAAGTCAACTTCAGGTCTTTTCTTTTTGTATTCATGCTCAATTTTCCAATACATTTGACAGTGTATTGGTTGTGTACCTGGTATAGAGAACAAAAGAAGAAAGGAATGATCAGCTGGGTAGTATGCAACAAACACAGCAACAGCAGATACACAGCAACAACACAACAACAAACCAACAACCACAAGCGTTTTCCACATTCCACAGACAACCAGCGACAGTTTCTAGAACAAAGAAAACCAACAGATGGTCGAGCACCAAACAAGCAATCCCAGAAAAGAGTAGTGAAACAAAAGAAATAACAGAGTATTCGATGCAGCAACACCAGCAGTTCAACAATCACAAGCAGCTCAATCAGGGCAAACAACAGAACTTGGCCAAGACAGCTTGACCAATATGAATTCTTCTGTAGTTTTCAGACAGTGTTTGGTTACAGTGTTTCTGGAAATTTCCTTATATTTTTTTCAGTTTCCTTTAACTCACAAGACCTCTCTCAAGACTAAATTTTTTTTTTCCAGAAGAACCTCCTCTTTTAGGCTCCAAAAGAATCCCCCTTCTAATGGAAAGTCTGCCACTTTTATAGCCTAACCTTAACACTTTACAGTCTGTTTGACCACTCAAAATTCCCCCTCCCAGTTGTTTTTCCACTCACTCATTTTAAATAACAAAACTCCCATGAAATCCCGGACAGCCCCTCTCTCTTTTTGTTGTTAAAGTGTCCTAATCTCTTGTTTATTTAACCAAAGTATGTGCAGCAGGAATATAATCTGACAGCACATGCTCTCCAATTATTTTAATTCCTTAAAGCTAACCATACACATGCTGCCCACGGTCTGAACCAAATAAACATGGCATCATATTTAAAATCAAAGTCTGAACTGCCATTATAACCTTCCCCCTAGATGTTCTATAATTCAAATTGAACAAAATCAATAGGCAATACAATTCAGTTCCTAATGGGATTCAAATACGATCACAACAGAAATAAACAACACGAATCAAGTTGTTACCATTAATGACTGAAACTAATTGACGACATATATCGACTCGACTATATTAATCGTAACACATAACAATCAATCGTTCATATAAACAACACGTACAGAGTCCCGAATGACTTCAGACAACTTTGTTCAATCACTGGGAACCTATATGAATTAACTCATTTGACGACTAATTTAATTGACGATCATGTATACCACAGAATACATTAAGAACACACAGAAAATCAACTGACCAAATAAAAGGTCTTTGACATAGATGGAAGAAATCCGAATGGAAAATAACAAAAAATAACAAACATACACAACGAAACATGCTAACAACTTAACTAGCAGTTGAATAAAACAAAAAGGAAAAGAAAACTTACCGAAAAATGTTTAATCCAAACTGACCCAAATCTGACTCAACTTTGACCATTTGAGGCCAAACAAACTTTAACCAGGGTGTTCTCTCATGAGAACACCTTGGTTAAGGTCTATTAGACCTCAAACCCCTGTCAAGACCGGCCGGATTCCACAGGTTCATGTGTTCTAGGGTCTGGATTTTTAGATCTGGTTTTTTAGAAGTTGTGGGTAGATTCGGACCAAACCAAGCCTGGTTTGGTCACGAGGGGGTCAGGGGAATGTCTGGTGTGAAGATGGTGAGGTTTGGTATAGGTCCGGGTTCGACTCGAATCTTCAAATGAAGATTCGAGATGAAGGAAGGGGATTCGAGGCTAGGGGGTAATAGATTCATGTTCAGGAGAGTGAGGGGGTCCTAGGGTGTTCAGGAGGTGGTCATCGGCGTTCATGCCGCCGGGTTCTGGTGAAAGGGATATCAGGGCGGCTGCTAGGGTTTGGGGTTCAAGGCTTGGGGAAGGAGATGAGTGAAGGGGGGGTTCGGATAGGGGGCGTGGGGTGTGAGGGAAGGTTTATATACGGCATAGAGGATTGAATCCAGTCCGTTAGATCATCTGATCTCAACGGCTGGGATCTGATGGTGAGGGGTGAGACGAGGTCGTTTGGCATTAGAACGGGGTCGTTTGGGTTTAAGTGGTGGGTTGGGTTAGACCGACTAAACAGGTCGGGTTTGGAAACGGGTTACTGACAGGGAGCCTGGGCCGTTGGATTGGATTGGTTGGAACGGCTGAAATGAGCCGTCCTTGAAACGACGTAGTCTTGGTATTGGACGACGTCGTTTCGATGACCTGCGGATGGGTCTTGGGTTGGCTGACTTGGGCTGGTTTTGGGCCTTCAAAATTTTGAAATATCATAGGCCCAATCCGATTTCTTGCACTTTTTATTTTGTTTTCTAATTTTTGAAATACAACTAAATTAAAAATGAATTTGAAATACCCATTAATCAATACTTAACACAATTATTCACACATATATATATATATATATATATATATAAACTTTTAAATGGTTAAATTACAACCTAGAAATGCATACATATTTTTTGTATTTTGTTTGATAATGATTAAATGCAAAATGGACAGACCCACAAATGACTAACAACACATGTCACGAAAAACTCGAAAAATTGTACAGCAAAGTCATTTGTCACTATTTTTATTTTCTTTTGGAGCGATTGTCCGTGAAGCAAAAATCACGTGCTTACAGCAGCGCTGCTGCTCGTCAATGGCGGACCACGGAGGAGGGGGAGGTTTTGGGGTTTCGTGGAGGGGAAGGGGCAGCCATGGGAGGGAGCTTGGTTTGGAGAAGGAGAAGAAAATGAGAGGGGGGGCTCTCTTTAGGGTTTTTTATTTTTTATTTTTTTGGTTTTGTTTTGTGTTGGACAAAAATGAAGATGGGGTGTTGGGTTAATGGAGCGGACCGGGTCGACCCGGTTTGAAACGGACCGGGTCATGGGGAAAGTTGGGCAATTATTTGGGCCTGTGGTTTGAAATTGAAGAAGTGGCCCAATCCGATTTTTCTTTGTATTTTTGTTCTCTTTTCTTCTTTTATTTTTCTAAAACTAAATTATAAAAGTACTTAAATTATTATTAAGAACTAAATTAAGTTATAAAAGCGCAAATTAACTCCCAATAACAATTAACGCACAATTAAGTAATAATTAAGCATAAAATTGTACAATTGGACATTAAATGCTAAAAATGCAAAAGATGCCTATTTTTGTAATTTTCAATTTTTGTAAAACAAACTTAATTACTAACAATTGTGGAATTAAATCCTACATGCAAAATGCGACATATTTTTGTATTTTTTTATTAATTTAACAAATAAACATGCACAAACAAATACAGATAATTATCCAAAAATATCACAAAATATCACAAAATTGCACACCAAGGAAAATCATTTTATTTTTGAATTTTTTGGGAGTAATTCTTTCATAGGGAAAAAATCGCGTGCTCACAGGATGCCCCTCATGTAAGATCACTGTACTAATACCTGTCCCGAGACATCTGTTTCAATTGTGAATATCTTGGAGAAAGCAGGAAGAGAGAGGACGGGAACTGAACTCAAAGTCTGCATGAGCATGTTGAAGGCAGTCAAGGCAACATCATCCCATATGAAGGAATCTTTCTTCAAAAAGTCGGTGAAAGGGGAGGCTAATTATGCATATCCTTTGACAAAATAACTGTAGTAGCCAGTCAATCCCAAAAATCCACGTACATCCTTAACTTAGGAAGGTATCTGCCAAGAAAGAATTGCAGCTATTTTTTCTGGATCAACCGGAAGACCCCTCAAAGACAAAATATGTCCCACAGTTGGGATAGGTAATCTATCTTTAACTGATTGAATTTAAAGCCCGATAGTCTACACAACAGCGCCATGTCCAGTCTTTCTTCCGAATCAAGAGAACAAGGGATAAATATGGACTCAAGCTAGGGTGGATGACATCGCTTTGCAGCATTTTGGAGACTTGGTGCTCAATTTTAGCCTTTTGAAAGTGGGGTACCGATATGGGCGTACATTGATTGGACTAGTATAACGGGATATGATGGTCTTGACCTCTAGATTGGGACAGTGAAGTTGGAGGTTGAAAAACATCAGTGTATGACTCAAGAAGGGAAGATAAATCAGGGGGTAATCCAATTGGTTGGTGGGATTAGGGGAGTGAAGGTCGAGACGCAGAATATATGAAATCGAATCAGTTTGCGAAAAACGACGAAGGGTGAAAATATTGATCTGAGTATGAGAAGAAATAAGGTCACCCGTTTAATGAATGCGTCTGCCAGAAATTATGAATCAACAATACGGTTGACATAGTCTATAAGACTAGGACCCTGTCACAGCCCGAATCAGAGGGCCACGATAGGCACCCGGTGCCTACTCAACCGAGCGCCACGTACCTTATTATTTTTTTCTATAAGACTTGTCACGACATTGATAGGCCACATCTATATATATAATTAACAATATTAGAACTTAACTCACATATCTAATTCAAAAAGATTTATATAGATACATAGGTGTCGACAAGGCCGTTGAGATGTCATACCTAAAGCTATACACGGGACATTGTCTGCAAAATCTCTAAGAAAACATGATCATAATATATAAGTCAGGACAAGGTCCCCGAAGGCTTCATAAAACAAAGTAACATATATAGAACGTGACTCGACAATACTCCAGGAAGATGTGGAGCTCACTAATCAAAAGCTGATATCTAGAGGCAACCTACAGTGGGTGGTATTCACCTCGCCTATCTACACCTGCGTGGTATGAAACACAGTGCCCCAGGAAAAGGGACGTCAGTACGAAGAATGTATTGAGTATGTAAGGCAAAAATGAAACGTAATAATAATAAGATACTATCTCGGGGAGAGATAAGAGTCAACTTATAACTTCTGACTTGCCGCTGAGGGCCGTAACATGTAGAATAAAACCCATTCGTATATATATAAATAAAACTACGATATAGTATTTCTGATTACATCATTCTCGTGGCGTTAACTGCCCAACTGATCAGTGGTAACTGCCCGACCGGCCGTAGCACGGTGGTAAATGCATAACTGACCGAGTGACCGTAGCTCGGTAGTAAATATATAACTACCCAACTGGTCATAGCTCGGTGGTAAATGCATGACTGCCCGACCGACCGTAGCTTGGTGGTAAATGAATATGCATGATTGCCCAACCGATGGTAAATAATGATATATAACTGCCCAACCGGTGGTAACTGCCCGACCGGCCATAGCACGATGGTAAATGCATATCGCTATATTATAAACATTAACATCTTTATCAAATACCTCAATAGGGAACTAGATATATACTTAGACATGCATATCCCAAATATTCATCTAAGATTCCATTATGAACGAGAACAAGTATAGTTACCTCAGTCAGAATGCATTATAGACAATCACACCTTTCACCCACACCGCACAAATACTGTACAGACTCTCCTATACTTTCTAGTTAAAAACTTTCTCAGCTTTGATTATATATGCAGAGATATTACAGGATGTTCCTAGTTGTCTGAGAAAAGCTTTACTTCAGCTCTAGTTAGCTAGAGAATGATTTTTATAAATCAGTAGATACAAACAAAAGTTAGATCATGACCCTAAACAACAACTAATAACAACTTTTAACCATTCTATTATTGGCTTTATAAACCAATGCCAAATATGAGGGAAAAAGCAACGACAAAACAATACAGGATAGGGGATCAATGAAAAATTCAAACTATCGAGGCCAAGGCCTAACTTTTGTGAAGTCCATCCAATGTCAAGACAACCTAAAGTGTGTAAACAAGATAAACACCCGTAGATACATAGTTAAATAGAACTATCATGACCAGATGAATGAAACTAAACCACTTAAACCTTAATCCATTAACTTGGAATCACTCATGTGAGTCTATTTCTCCATTCATGGTTCAGCTCAGACTTTCCTCTCTTCCCACCACTCTTTCCATGAGTATAGTAAAGCAGCAAGCTTAATCAAGTTCACATAAATGATCATACAAGAAACACTACTTTCCACTACATTTGCCACTTTTTAAAATTTCTTCGTTTGTTTTCAATCTTATCCCCTTTCATCCATATCCATTTGATAGATCAATTTTAGAAAAAAACTTTATTTCATAAGCTCATTGCATCTAATTTTCTTAATTTTCTTTCTCAAGAAAAGGTATTAATACGCGAAACTGGACTTCACCCAAGTATACACAATAAAGTTCCAAGCTTTTATTAGCAAAAAGGAAATAAGAGAAAAAGCAATGATGTGATGACCCAAAAGGTCATCTCGTATTTTAGAATCTAATCCGGGGTTCCGAGACCTTCAAGACCTTATCTTATTTCTCCTCGATTTACGTGCGCAGTCCGGGTGCGCTTCTGGAAATCCCTTATGTGAAAATTTGAGACGAATGCCAATTTTTACCTTTAAATTTGAATTTAAGTTGACTTCGATCAATATTTTAGGTAAACGGATTCGGATCCGTGATTTGACAGTCCCGGAGGATCCGTAGAAAAATATAGGACTTGGCCATATGCCCGGAATTGGATTCCGATGTCCCTAGCCCGAGAAATAAATTTTTAAAGAAAATTGTTTAACAGAAAAATATAAGAAGTTTGGAAATTGAATAATGTTTGAATATGATGGTATCTGACCCGTATGTTGGTTCTGGAGCTTGATACATGTTTAAAATGATGTTTAAGTCGAATCTGTAAAATTTGGTAAGAATCGGAGTTGATTTGATATAAATCGGACCCTCGATTGTGAATATAGTAACTTTAGGTGTTCTTGAGAATTTTATTGCCTTTGATGCTAAATTCATAGTTGTTGATGTTATTTTGATGATTTGATCGCACGAGCAAGTCTGTATGATATTTTTGGACTTGCGTGCATGTTTGGTTTGGAGCCACATGGGCTCGGGTGAGTTACAGATAAGCTTCGGTGTGTATAGACTTAGGAAAAGACTTGTGTTGCATAATTTCAGAAAGTTGCAGTTCTCTGAACCGGGGTCTCACAGTCTGCGGTGAATTTTCGTGGACGCGCTAGGGATTCCACTGCCGCGGTGGGGTTTTGCGGTCAGCGGTGGGCAAGGCCAGAGTTTTCGCGGCCGCGCCCGATATTTCATGGTCAGTGGTGAGCTTCGTGGCCGCGGTCCTTTTTCCGCGGTCAACGTTCGGAGGATCTGCGAGGGCTATATAAGCGAGACTTTTCATCCATTTTTATTTTTTCAAACCCTAAAGCATAAGAGGCGATTATTTAAATACTCTTTCTTCCCTAAATCATATGTAAGTGATTTTAAACTCGTTTATTTCACTCCTTAACTTCTTTTTACAAGATTTCATCCTAGAATCTAGGGTTTTCATGGTGGAATTGGGAATTTTGGGTAGAACTTAGGAATGTTGAAATTTGGGGATTTAGACCTCAAATTGAGGTCGGATTCCAAAACCAATTGTATATTCGGGCTCGGGGGTGAATGGGTAATCGGGTTTTGGTCCGAATTCTGGGTTTGGACTAAGCGGCCCCGAGGTTGATTTTTTGACTTTTGGGGGAAAATATTGGGAAATCTATATTCATGCATTAGAATTGGTTTATTTAGTCTTTATTGATGTTATTAAGTAATTTATGACTAGATACAAACGGATTAGAGGTGGAACCGAGAGGTAAAGCAGTATTTGAGGCTTGATTTTTAACCGTGGAATCGAGGTAAGTGTTTGGCCTGACCTTAGCTTGAGGGAATAGGTGTTGTGGTCTTATTTGCTACGTGTTAGTGTTGAGTACGACATATATGTGTGGTGACGAGTATCTATACGTTGGTGTCAAGCATGCCTGTGAGTCTTATACCATCATCGTTGTGACTCTCATTATGCATTGTCCATGCTTAAATTGATGATTATCCATGTTGAACAATACTTATGATATTTCTTGGTAATTGAGCATTGTTGAGTATTGACTCAAGTAGAGGGCTATTATGTGAAGTTAACTGTTGAAATGAGATTGGTTATCGCTGATTCCCTTTAAAATACCGTTTTATTTCACTATTTCGGTTTTTAATTATTTCTTTCGCAAATTAGTTTATTTTCTGCATTGTTAGGCTTACTTAGTCATAGAAACTAGGTGTCGTCATGATAGTTCACGGAGGGCGAACCGGGGTCGTGACAATTCTTTACTGAGTTCCCATTGTTTTATCTCACATGTATATGACATGCATATATTGGATTGAATGCTTTATTTTATCTCTTAATTCATAAAACAACTTAGGCAAGTTTTAAAGAACCTAGGATTAAAAGAAGCCTTAGTTAGCAATTAATTCTACATCCGCTAATCATGAGTTATTATTAATTCATTATGCCTTGCTAAGTCTTTCTTAAAGATTTTGAAGCCCAAAGGCCTAACAAAAGGCGACAGTCCCCCTTTAAAGAAAAACCAGTACTGAGTCGCGTGCTTAATTTTCTAAAAGGAAATCAACTTTTTTCGAAAACAACAAGGCGTTGCCGTCCAAAAAAGGTGTTCAAATAATCTCCTCAAGTCTAATATTTAAGAACCAAGGTATATTTTAGCCTTTCTCTCATAACATCTCATTAGAGTAATATGAATTTCTATGCTTTTAGGAAACAAAGTGTTTTAACTTAGCTTCTCTTTTAAATATTTTCATACAATCATCCTATATTTCAAACCTCTTTTCAAGCATGTATATATACTAACATTATTTTTCTAAGATTCTTGTTTAAACCCATACCCCTTTAAACTGCACTCCTTCTTTATAGGTATTACGCGCTAATATATGGTAAGCTACACTCTGTGGAACACTAGTTAAAGCATAGTACAAGTAATTAATCCTAAATCTAGTCTAAGTCCTATGGAGCTACTTCAGGTAGTTTTAAGAGATGTCTAGCACCTTCCCCTTAAAAGAACAAGAACCCTTACCTATAATCTCACCGGTTAGCAAACTAATAAAGATTGTGACCTTTAGTAATTAAATAGGTTCCCTGGTATGCCTTTAAATATTAGGTGGTGACTCTCTTTTATCAGCAACATAGAAATCACAAGTTGAATCTTATTTTGACTAGTGCAAAATAGGGTACAACAGATACAACCACCACACCACCAATTATCCCACCGGAACCACCAGATAAATATAAACAAATGGATGTGAAAGAGGCACCAACACAATCCTACAAGGAAATGTTACTCGAGAAACATGCAATAAGCCAAACAAAGTATTACGATGAGGAACCCTCCCCAATCATCAAAGACGATAAAGGAAAAGGTATTGAAGGCTCAATTGCACTCTCACAGGAAAACGAAAAATGCATATACCAACCATGGCGCTTTTCAGTAATCATAAAGATCTTTGGTCGTAGAATGCCCCACCGTTATCTTTGATCTAAACTGATTGACCTATGGAAACCATCCGAACAATTAATCTTAATTGACATAGGATGAGATTTCTTCATTGTCAAATCCGCTTTATAGGAAAATATGGCTAAGGCACTACACCTAGGCCCATGGTTCATTTCTGGGAATTTCCTATCAGTATGGAAATGGGAACCAAAATTCGTCCCACAAGAAGCTACACTATCTTCTACGGCTATTTAGATTCATCTACCACAACTACAAACTGAATTTGATGATAAAGAAATAGTAGAAAAATTTGGGAGAAATCTTGGAAAATTATTAAAAATCGGCTTCATGCATATCTTCCACACCAAAAGGAAGGTATGCACGCATTTGTATCCAAGTCCCGCTTAAAATACCGGTGGAAACATCAGTCATCATAGGTGATCACAAGCAGACAATGATATATGAAGGAGAATGGACTTTGTGTACAATGTTTGAAAGGATTGGTCACATAACAGAAAATTGCAAATTCATAAAAGTTGCACCAACATCATCACAAGAAGTCCCTGAAAGTTTAGAAATGCACACCAAAAAGGAGGAGGATGATGGATAGAAGACAGTAACCTTTCCTAGATGAAAGAAATCTAGCCACCAAACTACAAAGGAAAGGAATAGTGGAGCAGGAAAGGAAAATGAACAACATCATGCACAAAAAGCACAAAAAATCCAGGTAAAGATGTTCGATACAAATTCTGGCAAGTTAATATAAACCAAAACCTTTCAATACAATTCAAAATCTAATAATGCACAAATAAATAATTACAACATGCCCAGTAGCCCAAAGAATAAACATATGCCCACCCCCACTCCCCAGTAGCCCAACCCACATGGCCCCAGCCCAAGTACATTTCTAAAAGAAAGGCAGGGACAGGGCTCGGTGAAACTGATACGGACAAATATGCTGGGTCCTCTCAAGCAGCCTCAAAAGAGGATCCCATTAGTATCTTGACCTCAAACCTACACCCAGATAGTGATGCAAATTTGGGCCACCACCCCTCAAACAAATTAGCCAATGGGGTCCATACCCAATCGGATCCGCCCAACCCAAATAAATATCCCTACCCCAATAACTACGTGGCCTCTAATCCCCTCCTAGTGGAATGCTCTAATGGGGAAACTCACCACAATCCATGGACACTCAAGTGGCTCACCTGAGAAATCACCCAAACTCAGGTGACATGACACCTTTCGTCCACTCCAACAGATACTCCATTAATTCTAAGTCTAAGTTATCAGATGCAATTACCGATGACCTTTCCACTGATCAAGATTTGACACCAAACGACACCATTATGAACCCCCCCCCCCCCCACACACACACACAAATGTAACTCCCATCTTTACCCAAAGAAGAAAAGCAAAAAAACACAAAAATAGAAAAAAACCCAACAACCACCCATTATAGTGACGCTTTTCCCACTGCCACCGGACCACTCACTAGTAATGTGGCTAAAGATGGTGTTACATGGCCAGGGGCTAGCTTATAATTTCACCATGGGGAACTAGCTGGTCACCTTAATCGAGCAAAAACCAACGCATCTAACAAGGGTAATGGTGGAGGTCCTAAACAGGGCTTTGGCAGCTTTTGGCCCAAGCCTCTAGCAGGCGATGACTCAATGGCAACATGCAACCCAATCTAGACCCAACACTGATCAACAACTTCATCTCATAAGCTTTCCAATCAATCCCCTTCTTCCTAGACTTAGTAGCGGAGGACCCAACAGTGTCTCCAATCTTTGTGACTATAGAGCCCCAATCCCAACAATCTCCATCGTCTTTTACTCTTGTTGAGAAGAGTCAGTCATCGCCTTTAGGGAATATTACAAGGAAGATCAACAGAGCCTTGGACCTCCAGAAATGGAAAAATCCTTTGAAAATAGAGGGAGCATGTTATGGACCGCTACGCACGGACTCCCTCTTATTGGACTCAGTCAGGGTACTATAGTTCAGTGTGGAGAACAACGAGATTCTTGTGCTACTATGTACTAGGAATCTGACCAAATGTGGATCGAGTTTGGTCTCTCATCACAGTCAAGGAGTGTAAAAACCACTTTTGAATCTAACCCCAATTCTGAGCATGAGAAGCAAGATTCAAAAGAAACCAATGACACCTCCCTAGGGAATGGAGAAGGCCCACAGAAACCAGTCCACCACCTGCCAACAATCCCTAATGAATTACATCATATGGAATGTTAGGGTAAAAACAACGCAGAGTTCAGGAGACACTGCCTTGACATGGTCCAACTCCACAAACCAGCAATGTTGGTACTTCTAGAAACACAAATAGCTGGCCATAAGAAGCTAACTAAGGATTTGCATTTTGACATACTCATCCAGTCTCCGGAGGTGGGATTGTCAGGTGAGATTGTTATGATATGGAAGGCGTATTATGTGCAAGTTGATAAGGTGTACACTATCCATCAAGGCATTCATGCCATGGTGGAGGTACTTCCATTCTATACTCCCTACTATTTTTAGCCATTTATGCTAGCACCATATTAGCTGATAAAAAATTATTATGGGATAATTTAGTTACTATATCTAGAAGCAATATTGGAAATTGGTTTGTAGGTGGAGACTTCAATGAAGTCTTAAAGGCTAGGGATAAATTTTGGGGTAACCCCATTAACCCAAATCGCAACAATCTTTTTTGGAACTGCCTTAATAAATGCAAGTTAGTTGATTTAGGATACAAGGGCAGTAAATACACTTGACAAAAGATACAAAAATAGAAGTAGCCTAATTATAGAAATGATAGATAGATATTTTTCTAATGACTATTAGATTTCACAGTACCTTGAGGCTAGTGTAAACCATCTCCCTAGGACCCACTCAGACCACTGCCTTGTGTAAATAATACTAAGGAGGATATTACTAATAATACTAATAGGCTCTTTAGGTTTGAATTATTATGGACTAGCCGCCCATCTTTTCCTAGTATCATTAATGAGGCCTTCACCCCAAACTCCCCTTTAATCCAAACAACCAACAACTTCAAAAACCTTGTAACCCAGTGGAACATGCATACTTTTGATAATATCTTCCACAAAAAGAGGAGGATCCTGGCCAGGATTACCGAAATCCAAAAATCTTCCAACTACCAGTTTAGAACTTCTTGCTGAATTTGGAAAGTAGCCTGATTGGAGAGCTAGACTCCATCCTCAAGAATGAGGAAGACTTTTGGAAACTCAAGTTAATGGTCAATTGGCTAACTGAAGGAGATGCGAACACCAGGTTTTTCCATACCTTAACCCTCAATAGGAGAAGGAGGAACATAATCTTGTTGCTCAAAGATGATAGTAGGAACTGGCTCTATGACCAAAGAAATATTAAGATCTCCATTATGCACTTCTTCAGAAGCCTTTACACATCCTCCCACACCCTATTCTCACTACCAATAACCTGGACATGACCCCACTCTCTTAAACTGCCAAAGAGATAGTTTGGATAGCCCTGTTGAGGATAGTGAAATCAAATTGGATATTTTCTCTTTTAAACCTTTTAAGGCTCCTAGTCCGGATGGGCTTCACTCCTTCTTTTACCAAAGATATTGGAGCATTATGGGAAAGTTAGTGCTAGACTTTTGTAGGTTCTGTTTTGACACACACTCCATAGATGAAACCATGAATCAAACTCTTTTTTGCCTCATCCCCAAGTGTCCCCAAGCTACTATGCTCAAAACCTTCAGACCTATTTGACTGTGTAATACCATCTACAAGATTATCACAGAGGTCATTATTAACAGAATCAAGCCTCTCCTCCTTGACATAATTGGCCCTAGCCAAGCAAGTTTCTTATCCAACAGAAGGGCCTCAGACAATGCCATCATTGTCCAAAAGTACATCACCCACTTTGGGAAAATAAAAGGGAATCCTGCTCACATGAACTTCAAAATTGACTTAGAAAAAACCTTTGACATGCTGGAGTGATCTTTCATTAGAGACACTCTACAGGCCTTCAACATCTCACCTGGGCTAACTAAGTTATTCCTATCTTGAATTAGCTTATCAAACATCTCAATCCTAGTTAATAGGGGTAAAACCGATACCTTCAAGCCTTCTAGAGGAATTAGGCAGGGAGACCCCATGTCCCCCTAACTGTTCATTATGTGCATGGAGAGGATCTCCAAGCTCATTGATAGAGCTGTTCAGGATAAGCAATGGCTTCCAATCAGTATTAGTAGTTCTTGTCCAAAGATTTCCTACCTCTTCTTTGCTGACGATCTTACACTATTTGCAAAGGCAAATATCAGAAACTGCAACACAATCTACTCTATCATGCAGTCTTTCAATGAAGCCTCTGGTCAGAAAAATCAATGTTACTAAGTCTAGGGTGCTATTCTCCTCTAACATAAATCCTGGCATAATGGATGACCTTACAAATACCCTTTCCATTCAAGCTACTGCATTTTTTGGTAGGTACTTTGGATTCCCAATGTTCCATAAGAGAACCTTCAATAGTGACTTCTAGTTCATACTAGACAATATGAAATCCAAGCTATCTGGCTAGAAAATAAATTGCCTAAATATGACCGGAAGAATCATTCTAGCCAAAGCCTCTTTAGCAGCATTCCAAGCCATGTCATGCAATATATCAAATTGCCCCCCAAGAATACCAACCAAATTGATAGAATTTAAAGGAATTTCATATGGGGTACTACACTAAATAAGAAGAAAATGCACCTGGTTAGCTGGGACAAAGTCACTAGGAAGAAATCTTATGGTGGGCTGGGTCTACAGAAAGCAGAATGCAAGAATAAAGCCTCTTATACTGGGGTGGCCTGGAGGATTTTCCAATAACACCTCCAGTCTGTGGGCTAGATTCCTAATCTCTAAATACTGTAACTAGAACCATACCCCCAAGAAGCCCAAATCCCCAATCTGGCAATGTATTTTTAAAGGTTGGGATACTTGTAATAAGGCTAGTAAATGGTTTGTCCACAAAGGAAACATGGTGAGCTTTATCAATGATGCATGGATTCCAAATCACCCAGCTTAGGGACATGATTGAGGGTCCACTTGCCCCAAATAACATTGCTACCAAAAGTGGACACTATCTACAATGTAGGAAACTGAGATACATCAGCCATCTCCATGAACCTTCCTAAGGATATTACTGATCTAATCAAATCAACCTTCATACCTACTAACTCTGCCAAGGAAGACAAGCCAATCCTGGGGCTGACTCCAAACGAGTCCTTTACTACCAAATTAGCATATACCTTCCTTAGCAGCACTAATAAGATTCTGATGAGAGGTAGAGGGTAACTTCAGTTGGATATGAAAGCTAAAAGTCCGAAATAAAGTTAAAACCTTTATCTGGCTACTTGCATAGGACATGCTCCCTACTGGAGCTTTCCTGCATGGAATTGGAGTCAATTACAACCCTACATGCTATTTTTGCTCAAACACTCCTGAAATTAGTGACCACATCTTCTTCAAATGCCTTAATGCAACCCAATTCTGGCATGACCTAATGGTCAAAGGAACTATTAAAAGCCAACAATTGAATCCTATCTTCATAGCCCAACTTTAGCCAATCACTTGGAACAAGTTAAGGAAACTGTCCTTTAATAACATTGTCTCTTAGGATATCATCCTCCCTTTTTGCTTCTGGCACATTTAGCTAGCTAGAAATCACAATCTTTTTAATAATAAAAAAAAGACCATCTCTATTAAACAACACCATTGCCAAATCTATTGAGTACTACACATTGGCCTAAAAAAGTGTGACTAGGAAGCTCTTTCCTGCCAGAGTTAAATGGGAGCCCCCCATGACGGGCACTATAAACTCAACATTGATAGGGCAGCTAAGGCCAATCCAGGCATTGGGGGAATTGGTGGGGTATTTAGGACTCATAATGAAGACTGGATCCTGGGTATATGAAAAATATACCACACACCACCAACACAATGATAAAATTAAAAGCTTCGTTAAAGGGCCTCCAAATTGCTGAACAAAATGGATGGATATCTCTAGAAATAACTGCAGACTCGACAGGTGGTTATACGAATGCTACTCACATGCAATATAATTTATGATCCTATTATTTGTGAATGCAGGTTGTTGATCCAAAGGATGGACAATGTGGTGGTGCAACACAGTTACAGGGAACAAAATAGAGTGGTCGACGCACTGGCAAAGGAAGCAACAAAATAAATTTTTTTGGGAAGAACTACCATGCTAGCAATTCTTCCGGTAGTTGTAAATAATGTCTTTTGGGCAAACATCGTAGGAACTGAAGTAACTAGACATTTTTGGCATGTAATATTGATAAAGTAGAATAAAACATATCCGTTTTAGGGGGATTATAGTACCCGATCTAACTAGTACACAGTATTGTAGCTCTTAATATGTATAATTTCCCTTTGACAAAAAAAGAAGGTCTATTTAGGCTTTAGCTTTTAATTTTTTTTTTTATGTTTGGTAAAAGTCATAGGTATTTTCTTTAAAACAAAAACCAGCCAATTAAACTACACTTCTCTTGTCCTACTATCACTTCGCGCCACCTAAATGCCGATGACTTAACTGACACACACACATCACTTTCGTCTCTCTCAAGTCTTAACGACTTTTTCCTCATATTTTCATTTTTTCTTTAGAATTATGGATATTCAGAGTTTGGTCATAATTCTTCGCGGAGCACTTAGTCCCAACAGCGATGAACGTAAAGCTGCTGAAGAGAGTCTTAATCAGGTGTAATTTTTATCTATTTTTTTTTCTTTTCAAAATTTGGGCTTTATTGCTTCTTGCCTGTTTAATCTATTAAGGTGTAAATTGAGCTTTGAGTTTCTTGATATAATCTGTATTCAATAAAATTGGATATGTCGTGCTATAATTAAATCAACCAATCGACTACGCCTCAATTGCTAGATAATTGGAGTTGGTGACGTAATTTCTTTATATATATATATATATTGCTTTATTCGAGGCCAAATTAAGTCAGGGGCAAACCGATTCATTCGAACCCACTAGCTTTGACTCACACTCTGCATGTGTTAAAAGTCCACTAAATAAGTACAAATAATAAATTTCGAACCCAATAAATCAAACAAGTTGTTATAGAATTTTGAACTCGAACTCATAAAGTTCAAATACTGGATCAGCCAGTGATTTAAGTGGACTATTCTCCTCTATGTTGCGCGGACTATCCAAAATACTGCCGCACCCGTGTCGGATCCTCCAAAAATATACTACTTTCGGAGGATCCGACACGCACCCGCCGACATTTTCGGAGAGTCCGAGGCAATATAAATTCTCCTCAAGCTAACATAATTGAGAAGGGAAAAACAGATAGAGACTAGAGCTAAGCTAAAAAAACTATGACTATTTCATTACTTAAAAGGATAGGCAATGACTTATAACTTTATAAGGGGGTATGCTCCTTTAACATAAGTCGTTACTGCCAGTGCTAACTTGAGAGTAAAAACTTGTGTGCTGAATGGACATTCACGTTAATTAGCTTGCGTACACGACGGATCACTTCTTTTCCAGCTACTTGTAAAGGCTCTAGTAATTCAGGTCGTATCAATAGGAAGCTCACATAGTCATAAAATGCATTCTAATTATGAAATGATAGTTTCTAAATTGAGAAGGGATGCAAATAGTTGGCAATCATGATCATGGGTGTGGGCCAATTTAGTATCAAATATTGGATCAAAGTTCCAAGTTGTAGTTTCGAAATATTGTGAATTGAGTGTTTTGTGAACTTATATTTGCTTTGTTAATGAGTTTATCAATTTTCTTGATTGTGTCTTTTGTTGAAAAATGCATATTTTGATTACTTTAAAAAAGAGAAGCTCAGTGTTTAGAATTTGCTGAGAGTGAGCTATGTAATTGGATTCCCACTTCAAGCTTGCACATCCCGTTCAAGGCGGATCCAAGATTTAAATTTAATAGGTTCAACATTTAGATTCTTACCATTGAACCAATTACACTTTTAAAATTATGGGCTCAAATTTAATATTTTTTGAAGTTTTGGTGATCTTTTCACATATATATCTGTAATCCCTCCATGATGAAAATGTTGAGTTTAGTTGAACTTGTTGATTGTACGCTCCATCTGCCACTGATTCCATTAACCTTTTGTCAAAGAGTTCATTTCAACAATTATTGCAGCTAGTTAAGTTGGAAAATTGCGCTTTAATGCTTAATTTAAACTATTCTTCATTTCTTTCTTTTTGAGGTTGAATTGATCAGTGTTTCACAATCTTAGAGCTTTGAGTAATAGGAGGCTATGATCGTGGTACTTAAATCTGTAGTAATTAGACGGACATCGGAAGGTAATATGTATCTATTAGTGAATGCTCTTCTATTTGCAGTTCCAATATACTCCCCAACATTTGGTGAGACTGCTGCAAATCATAGTAGATGGGTCTAGTGACATGGCTGTCCGGGAGGTGGCTAGCATTCATTTTAAGAACTTCATCATGAAGAATTGGTCGCCTCATGATACTGGTAATGATCTATTCTAAAACCTTTGAATAGGAATCTTTTGTCTACATGTGAAGATGTTTCGATTTTACATGCAATTTCGAATTTTCTGGCATTTGTCAAGCTACATTTAAGTGGCAGCTTAACTCATACTTACTAGGAAATTGTGTCAATGTAGGTGAGCAATCAAAAATTCTGCCAGGTGATAAAGAAATGGTGAGGCAAAATGTTCTCATTTCTGTTGCACAAGTTCCCTCATTGCTGAGGTATGTTGGCTCATTTATGTATTGTTCTGTATATTTTCTTTTTGTATGTTCTTATTCTAGCACTCTAATGATATAGCCTATGAGTTGTTAATTTGATAATGTGACATCTGATGCGTCTATATGCATGTGGGATTGTATGCTCCAAGTATTTTAACTGCAATTATTATGTGGCATACAGTTCCTATATGATGAGACTAAGCGTGAATCTTTTGTTATTGACATTGTTTGTTATTGTGCCCAGAGTACAGTTGGGAGAATCCCTAAAGACAATGATATGTGCAGATTATCCAGAGCAGTGGCCTACGCTTTTGCGTTGGGTGAAGCATAATTTACTGGATCAGCAAGTTTATGGCATCTTGTTTGTCCTGAGAATTCTTTCTAGGAAATACGCGCGAGTCTGTGATACAAATGAGTTCACTTTCTTTACAATCTCTGTTATCTTTCTTTTTGCCAGTGTAAAAGCTATTAATGCAAACTGTACTTTTCTGCTGATTCAAAACCCGGTGAAGTCTGTGCTTCAGGAAATGGTTTTCATGTTTTTGAATCTCTCTTCCTTTGTATTCTCAAGTTTTCATGGAATAATGTTCGTGTATGTACATATGTATGTTACTATTTCATGTATATAGGTACATATGCATGTTACTATTTCTCTCTACAAAAGCCCAACAAAATATGCAATTTGCAGTTCTCTGCAAGAATAGTAAAGTTAGTCCTACATTTTTGGTGGAACATTTCATATTATTAAGTTCTGCAAAACAAAATGGAAGCTAGAACATAGGCTGCAAAGCACATTCCTTATAGTGGCAATTACCTTTGCACTGTAGTAAAAATATATAGAGTTTAGGTTGCAGGTAGTGAACCTATAAAAGTAACTCTTTAATTTCTTGGATGTGATCGGCTACTCAGTAGTTACATATTTTAACAATCCATTGAACTGGACAACAACAAAACATGGTATAGGTTCATATGTTTTTAATCTTCTTTTTATCTTTTCTTTTTTGGGTTGGGTGGGGGGTTGTTGATGGTTTGCTGTATTTGAATTTTGAGTTGATTTCTTTGTTCCAAAGTCTTCCATTGTCATTTCAATTCTGTGATGAAATCTTTTTTGCCTTTGTCGTAGTTATTTATAAATTAGAATGTTCGAACATGTGTATATGTAATGGGTTCGAGCCGTGGAAGCAGCCACTAATGTTTGCATTAAGGTAGACTGTCTACCTCACACCCCTTGGGATGCGGCCCTTCCCCGGAACTTGCATGAATGCGGGATGCTTTGTGCACCTGGCTGCCCTTTTTAATATTCGAACATGTGTATCTCAATTTCAGCTCAAGGGGAGGGAAAAATTTGTAGCTATAGGAATGTGGAAAAACCAAATACCTTGTTGTGAAGTGATGAAAGTAAACTATTTCCCTCATAGAGTATTTCCAATATAACACACATACCTTTTTGGAATTGGCAACAAGTTCGATGAGAAATTTATGCCATTCACAAGTTCTTGGAGTTTATATATAAGCTGTAATGTTTTTTCCCTCTCCATAAAATCGACTTGGTAAACCCTAAATATGAGGTTGGTGGTTGCTTGCCCTTTACAATGTTTTATGTTTGGTCAAACAACTTCTTAATTTGTATTATCGGCTACACTTCGTCCTACGAGAGAGAGGGAGGGAAGGAGGAATGGAGGGAAAGAAATATATCAAATCTTCGAGGTAGCTCACGGATACACTGGGTATGCAGTTCTTACTGTGTAAGCACCTATGTTTTATTTCTGCCGGCACTGGTGTTAGAAACCATAAGAATTGCATGTCCGTACATATTTTATATACAATATTGAAACACACACACATATATATGAGATCTTTGTTTTCGGATTTTGTGGTGGTCGTGGGGGGGGGGGGGGACTATTTAGTGGGTTCTGTTGTGTGGCTATTCAAGCAAAGCAAATTCTGTGAAACGTTTTTCTTAACCCTCCTTTATTGAGTTGGTGAAAGTATGTTGTCTCTTCTGTTGTTCTCATGTTCTGTCTCTATTTACCAGATGCAGATTAGATGAGGAAAGGACACCCATTTATCACATTGTTGAGGAAACATTTCCACATCTTCATAATATATTTAACAGGCTTGTTCAGATAGCGAATCCGTCAATTGAAGTAGCGGACTTGATCAAGCTCATCTGCAAAATATTCTGGTCATCTATATATGTATGTTTGGGTTAAAATGTTTTAAGCTCATCATTCCTATTAGTTCACGGTTTTCTGCAGTGCTAATTGTATCACCTTTACTGAATATATTTGTAGAGAAGCGGGTCGGTCTTCCTTCTATTCAATTTTTTAATCCATCAAGTTGGATGTCTTTCAGTTGTGATACAAGGACACTATGGTTGATGTTTCTTGCTGTTTTGTGATGGCCTGACTGAAGAAGCATGTGATCGTTGTAGGACGTTTGTTTCAATTTGCAATTTATTTCACTTCTTAAGGCAGTTTTTCATGATATATTTTTGATCTGGCTAATAATAGACAGAATTAACCTGGCTTGCATAAACAATGTGAGTTCTGGTTATTGATTTCAGTGCTGATGAGATAGCTAAATTGGCTCCCGGGAATTCTTATCTTTTCCATCTTAAACCGTTCTCAGTTGGAGATTCCAAAGAAGTTGTATGATCCAAATGTATTCAATGCTTGGATGGTTCTTTTTCTGGATATATTGGAGAGGCCTGTTCCTTTGGAAGGCCAACCAACTGATCCCGAGATAAGGAGATTATGGGGATGGTGGAAGGTGAAAAAGTGGATTGTTCGCATATTAAATCGACTTTCCTTGTTGACACTGCAATTTATGGCTTGCTGCTAATATTATCTCACACCTTTTGTTTCCTAACTCTTCCAATTTTTTTCTCTGTATATACCAGGTTTGGAGATGTGAAACTTCAAACCCCAGACAACGAAGCTGAAATGTTTCAGGAGAATTATGCTGGGAAATTTTTTGAATGTCACCATAATTTGTTGAATGTTTTATGTGGCGGTTGTTATTTGCCTGATAGAGTGACTCACCTCGTTTTGCAATATCTAAGCAATAGGTTTGTGCAACTGCTTCTTGGTTTATGAACCACAGTTAACTATATAAGACTGTATTGTGGGCCGGGCCCGGGCCTAAACGGGCCGGGCCAAATGGTCCCGGGCTTTGGCGGTCCCAGGCCAAACGGTCCCGGTCTTCACGGTCCCAATGGGTGGAACTGGCCCACGGTGGTCCTAAGCCCACATGGTCCCGGGCTAAATGGGTCGGGCCCACGGGCCTAACGGGCTTTTTAGTTCCGGGCTAATTTTTTTAATTTTTTTTTATCTAAGGCAATTTCTTGTAAACTATATATGTATATACTAATATAAATTGCTTATATATAGCTATATAAATATATATAGTATATATAGTATGTATAGTATGTATATATAAGGGTGTATTGTGTGTATATATAATTATATATTGCCTTATATAATATATAACTTATATATATATATATATATATTGCCTTATATATATGTATGTATGTATATATATATATATACATATATATTATATATATATATATATACATATATAGTTTATATGTAT
This sequence comes from Nicotiana sylvestris, assembly GCF_000393655.2. NCBI lineage: Eukaryota > Viridiplantae > Streptophyta > Magnoliopsida > Solanales > Solanaceae > Nicotiana > Nicotiana sylvestris. Next base: position 8,199,258 of record NC_091066.1, read on the forward strand.
TAGATATATATATATAGTTATATATATATATATATATATATATATATATATATATATATATATATATATATAGTTTATATGTATTAGAGATATATATATGTATGTATGTATGTATGTATATATATATATATAGTTTATATGTATTAGATATATATATATAGTTTATATGTATTAGATATATAATATATATACTATATCAAATTTAAACACATAATAAATTGCAAAGAAATATTCAAGGGAATGTCTTATAATTTTTATTATTACGACATTAACAAAGAATGACAATATCTTTCTTAGTCTTCCGGTTGTGATTCTGCAAGTCCAAAATTTCTTCTTTCCGAACGGATCCAATCTTTGAAAAGTACTGATTTTTCCAAGCTCTCCCTCATAGATGCTCTATGATCACCGATTTGAAGTCTCGCTTGACTGAAAGCGCTCTCCGATGCCACTGTTGAAGCTTGAACATTTAAAATATCTCGAGCCATCCTTGAAAGAACCGGATAGTGTTTTTGTTTGTCCTTCCACCATTCCAAAACATCGAAGGAGCCGTCGGGATTCTCTGATTCAAGTCCCTGCGACAAATAAACTTGAAGCTCATTTAGTTGTGAACTATCACCAAAATTATCACCTTGAGAACCCCTGAACTCCGTCCAAGAACTAAGTGAAAGAATGAGGGGGTATTTATAGTTGAGATGAGGGGGTATTTATAGTTGAGAATTGGGAAAAAGTGTAATTATAAAAAGTTTGGGGGTCAAATGGCTATTTTTTAAACTCTCAAACGGCTGGAAATTGAAGACCAACGGCTAGATTATAAAAATCTGACCATTGGTCATTTTAAAAAAAAAAAAAATTTAAAAAAAATAGTCGTTGGGGCCTGTTAGGCCCGGTTGAACCGGCCCAGGCCCGCCTGCCGGTTCCGGACTCACGGGCTATTTGGGTTGGACCGGCCCGCTACGGGCTTATGCACCATTAGAGACCGACCCATTTGAGACCGGCCCGTTTGGCCCGCGGTCTCGGGCCGGTCTCGGGCTGGGCCTGGCCCACAATACACCCTTATAACTATATAACACATGCCCATCTGAAAAACCCTCCTTGATTATTCCCCTTAGTAAGAGAGTCTTTTTACGTATGGCCTAGTGGTCAATGAAGTGGATTTGAAAAACCCACCTTGATTATTCCCCTTGGTAAATATCCATTTCTTTATACTTCTACTAGTCAATGTTTAAAATTGAGTGCTCCGGTGTTGATTTTTCAGGAAGAAAAATATAAGATGTGGTGATCAGGTGTAGGTCTTAAGAAATGACAAAGAACTCATTTGATTGAGTAAAGCTACTTCTTTGAGATTCTTCAGTTGTGATTTAGAGAGAGACCCTAGTCAATGAGAATATAATACAAAGGGACACAAATTAGTTTCTTTATCAAGAAAATAGGATACAAATTAGTCTAGAAAGGGTTTCTCTACCCAAGGTTTCTACCAAGGAAATCTCCACGATTATAACACTAGTACTGAGAGATCAGATACAGTCTCTTCTTCATGTACAATTTATTTTGACTGTTTTTCTTCAAAAATTTATCCTCCAGTGCTTTCCATAATTTACTTGCAGAAGTTTCCTTTGTGTATGGATATTTCTGCTCTCTAGCAAGGTAGGATCGAATGGTACCGCAAGCAACACGGTTGATAATTCTCCAATCTTCTTCTCCAATAACATCTGGTTTCTTTTCTTCAATGGCCAGATCTAGCCCTTGTTGAAAAAGGACATCTAGAACCTCGCCTTGCCACATCCCAAAATGTCCGGACCCGTCAAATATTTCGACCGCAAATTTCGCATTTGACACAATTCTTGTCATAAGCGAAGATGCCAATGATGACGTATTGTTGACACTTGATGTAGATTCTTCTTGTTTATTGTCTCCCATCTTTGACACAAATATTATTTAATAGCTGACGACACAAATCAAGATTATTTCCTTTCTGGTGTGGAAGATCAGACTAAGCTGCAACCACAGAGCATACTCAGACAGAACCTTGACTCAGTTACCAAGATAAATCTTTTCTGATGTGGAAGATCAGACTATGCTGCAACCACAGAGCATACTTAGACAGTACCTTGGCTCTGATACCAATTGTTGCGGAAGCCAAATGTATATAGTGTGAATAAGTCACAACTACTATACCAAAAATTATGACAGCCACCAAATAATAAATAAGACAATAAAACAACAATAAAGGGAACACCAGAATTTACGAGGTTCGGCTAATTTTGCCTACTCCTCGGACACAACCAATATTTTATTTCACTCCAAAAATACAAGTGAAATAATACTAAAGAGAGAAGATACAAATGCCTTAAACAGATGAGAAGGCAAATGAGAGGTGTGTTTAAATCCTAAACATTAAGCCTTCTTTTATAGGGGAAAAGTTTCCCACCAACTCCTTAACCCACCGATGTGGGATGGAAATTTGACATAATTCAACAAATCTCCACCTTGGCAAAATTCCACATCTTCAATTTTCTCTCGGTAACAAATTTTGGTTGTGTCTTCATCTTCAATCTTCAGTGTTCAACAATGTTGATCAAATCCAAACAATGTTGAAACTTGACCGCAGTCACCACCTTTGTCAGCATATCAGCAGGATTCTCCGTAGTATGAATTTTCTTCACCGTGACTCCACCTTCTTCTATGATTTCTCGTACAAAATGATACCGAACATCAATGTGCTTCGTCCTTGCATGATAAACTTGGTTCTTCGCTAATTGAATAGCACTTTGACTATCACAAAAAATTGTGATACCTTTTTGTTCAACACCAAGCTCCTTTAGCAATCCTTGAAGCCAAATTGCCTCCTTCACAGCCTCTGTAATAGCCATGTACTCTGCCTCTGTTGTAGACAAAGCAACTGTTGACTGCAAAGTAGACTTCCAACTAACTGGTGCCTTTGCAAAAGTAAACACATAACCAGTAGTTGATCTTCGTTTGTCCAGATCACCCGCAAAATCTGAGTCACAATATCCAACTACAGACTGATTGTCTTCCTGCTCAAAAACTAACCCGACATCTACAGTATTATGAATATACCGTAGAATCCACTTCACAGCTTGCCAATGCTCCTTCCCTGGATTGTGCATATATCTGCTAATAACTCCAACAGCTTGTGAAATGTCAGGCCTTGTGCAAACCATTGCATACATCAAGCTACCAACAGCATTTGCGTATGGTACCTTTGACATATACTTTCGTTCAACTTCATCCATTGGCGACATAGTAGTACTTAGCTTAAAATGGGAAGCAAGTGGAGTACTAACTGGCTTAGTCTTGTCATCTATGCCAAAACGTTGAAGTACTCTCTTCAAATATTCCTTTTGAGATAAACAGAGTTTCTTTGAACGTCTATCTCTAATTATCTCCATGCCAAGAATTTTCTTTGCCTCACCCAAATCCTTCATCTCGAACTCCTTCTTCAGTTGAATCTTCAACTTATCAATTTCTTCCAAATTCTTGGAAGCTATCAACATATCATCAACATATAGGAGAAGATATACAAAGGAACCATCTTTAAGCTTGTGCAAATACACACAATGATCGTATTTGCTTCTCTTGTACCCTTGCCGCAACATAAACTCGTCAAATCGCTTGTACCATTGTCTAGAAGATTGTTTCAATCCGTACAACGATTTTTCAAGTTTGCATACCATATTTTCTTTTCCAGCAACTTTGAATCCTTCTGGCTGAGTCATGTAGATTTCCTCCTCCAAGTTTCCATGTAAAAACACAGTTTTTACATCCATCTGAACTAGTTCCAAATCCAATTGTGCTACCAAAGCCAACATAATTCTAATGGAGGAATGTTTTACAACTGGAGAAAACACTTCATTGTAATCAATTCCTTCCTTTTGAGCATATCCTTTGGCCACCAATCTTGCTTTGTAGCGAACATCTACTTGGTTAGGAAATCCTTCTTTCTTTGCAAATACCCATTTGCACCCAATTGCTTTCTTTCCCTTCGGGAGATTGGCCAATCTCCATGTATGATTCTGATGAAGGGACTGTATTTCATCATTCATGGCAATCCTCCACTTATCTTCTTCTGAACTTTGGACAACATCTTTATAAGTGGTAGGAACATCATCAGCTACAATTGAGGTTGCACAAGCAACCGTCTCTATGAGACGAACAAGTTTCGTTATTGTTCTTTTTGGCCTGCTGGTTGCTATTGATTCAAGTTGTTGTTGAGGTTCCTGAGTTGGAATCTCCTCTACTGGCTCTCCTTCCAGAGGGTAATCTTCATTTGTTTCCTCCTCTGCTTCTTGTGTAGGAAAAATAAATTTTCCCTCAAACTCCACCTGCTTAGAAGCACCTTCATTTTGTTTGGTATCTTCTGTTACCTTATTTACCATAGCAGATTCATCAAAGGTAACATCCCTGCTGAATATTACTTTCTTTGTCATAGGACACCATAAGCGATATCCTTTGACTCCAGAAGTAATTCCCATAAAAATAGCCTTCTTTGCCCTTGGATCCAATTTTGACTCTGTCACATGATAATATGCAGTTGAGCCAAACACGTGCAAAGAGTCATAATCTACAGCAGACTTTCCATACCATTTTTCAAATGGTGTCTTGCCATCAATAGCAGCAGATGGTAAGCGATTAATGAGGTGGCATGCATATGTAACTGCCTCAGCCCAAAATTCTTTGCCCAAGCCAGCATTGGACAACATACACCGTACCTTCTCCAGCAAGGTCCGGTTCATACGTTCTGCCACTCCATTCTGTTGTGGTGTATGTCTAACAGTGAAGTGTCGGACGATGCCATCATTTTCACAGACCTTATTGAAATGATCATTTTTGTATTCACCTCCATTGTCTGTGCGAATACACTTGATCCTCTTGCCTGTTTGATTCTCCACCATCGTCTTCCATTTGAGAAAAATTCCCAACACTTCATCTTTGCTCTTCATTGTATACACCCATACTCTTCGGGAAAAATCATCAACAAAGGTTACAAAATAGTGCTTCCCACCCAATGAAGGTGTTTTGGAAGGACCCCAAACATCAGAGTGTACATAATCCAAAATGCCTTTAGTATTATGGATCGCTGTACCAAATTTAACCCTTGTCTGTTTCCCTTTGACACAATGCTCACAAAACTCCAAGTTGCAAGCCTTGACTCCTTTTAACAATCCTTGATCTGATAGAGTTTTCAAGGATTTTCCTCCAGCATGTCCCAAGCGCATGTGCCATAGCTTGGTTGCTTCTGCCTCTTTGTCGTCACTGGATGTCACTGTCACTGTCCCAATAACTGTACTGCCACGATAGCGGTACATATTATTATTCTTCCGATTAGCCTTCATTACCACTAGTGCACCGGAGCATACTCTCATCACTCCATTTTCTGCAATGATTTTGAACCCTTTTGATTCTAGGGCTCCCACAGAGATGAGATTCTTCTTCAAATCCGGTACATATCGAACATCTGTTAATGTTCTGATCATTCCATCATGGTTCCTTAATCGTATTGAACCAATGCCATATGAGGTAAGAGGGCTGTTATCCGCTGTGTGGACGACTCCATATTCTCCTTCTTGAAATTCCACGAACCAGTCCCTGTTGGGACACATATGATAGCTACAAGCCGAGTCCATCAACCATATGTCTGATGATGTTGATGACTCTGTTGTAACTAATGAGAAGTCTGAATCATCACAATCAGCTACATTTGAATCCATAATGGCCTTTCCATTGTTATGTTTGGCCTTATTCTTCAACTTCGGACAGTCTTTCTTCCAGTGCCCTTTTTCTCGACAAAAGGCACATTCATCTTTGCTGGGTCTGGATCTTGACTTGGATCTTCCCTTCTTTGTCCTCATTTGATTTTGAGGACGACCCCTCACAAATAGTGCTTCTCCTTCTCCGCCCTTCTGTTTTTCTCGCTTTCTTTATTCATAGCTGTACAAAGCCGAACAAACTTCTCTGAGAGAAACTTCGTCATTTCCATGGAGTAGAGTAGTTTCAAGGTGCTCGTATTCATCAGGAAGTGACGCCAACAACATTAAGGCCAAGTCACCATCATCATAAGTTGTATCCATATTTTGCAAATCTGTGACCAACTTATTGAAACTGGTGATATGTTCATTCATCGTGGTACCAGGAACATAGGTGAAGTGAAACAGTCTCTTCTTCATGTACAATTTATTTTGACTATTTTTCTTCAAAAATTTATCCTCCAGTGCTTTCCATAATTTACTTGCAGAAGTTTCCTTTGTGTATGGATATTTCTGCTCTCTAGCAAGGTAGGATCGAATGGTACCGCAAGCAACACGGTTGATAATTCTCCAATCTTCTTCTCCAATAACATCTGGTTTCTTTTCTTCAATGGCCAGATCTAGCCCTTGTTGAAAAAGGACATCTAGAACCTCGCCTTGCCACATCCCAAAATGTCCGGACCCGTCAAATATTTCTACCGCAAATTTCGCATTTGACACAATTCTTGTCATAAGCGAAGATGCCAATGATGACGTATTGTTGACACTTGATGTAGATTCTTCTTGTTTATTGTCTCCCATCTTTGACACAAATATTATTTAATAGCTGACGACACAAATCAAGATTATTTCCTTTCTGGTGTGGAAGATCAGACTAAGCTGCAACCACAGAGCATACTCAGACAGAACCTTGACTCAGTTACCAAGATAAATCTTTTCTGATGTGGAAGATCAGACTATGCTGCAACCACAGAGCATACTTAGACAGTACCTTGGCTCTGATACCAATTGTTGCGGAAGCCAAATGTATATAGTGTGAATAAGTCACAACTACTATACCAAAAATTATGACAGCCACCAAATAATAAATAAGACAATAAAACAACAATAAAGGGAACACCAGAATTTACGAGGTTCGGCTAATTTTGCCTACTCCTCGGACACAACCAATATTTTATTTCACTCCAAAAATACAAGTGAAATAATACTAAAGAGAGAAGATACAAATGCCTTAAACAGATGAGAAGGCAAATGAGAGGTGTGTTTAAATCCTAAACATTAAGCCTTCTTTTATAGGGGAAAAGTTTCTCACCAACTCCTTAACCCACCGATGTGGGATGGAAATTTGACATAATTCAACAGCACTATCTTTTTCGCCTGTCTAAGTTTCTGGATATTTTTTCTGCTTTGTAGTTTCGGTATCTGATAGGAGACTATTGCTTTTACATTCCTTTGCATGCTTATTTCAGTCTGCTTTTTACTGGCAGCATCTCAAAGAGTAACATGTACATCTTGTTGCAACCACGACTTGATATTGTTCTTTTTGAGATCATATTTCCACTTATGTGCTTCAATGATAATGATCAAAAGCTTTGGGAGGAAGATCCTCATGAATATGTGAGGAAGAGTTATGGTAATTGATTTTTTTCTGATATATACCACTATCTCAGCAGAACATGACTGAGTTTTGTCATTATACAATGACTTTCCTCACTACAATTCTGCAGATATAATTTAGGATTCATATAGTCCTAGAGCTGCTGCCAGGGATTTTGTAACCGAGTTAGTGAGAAAGCGTGGTATAAAGAACCTTCAAAAATTTATGGTGTTCATTGTGGAAATTTTTAAGAGGTATGTTTCAGTATTTTTATTTAACTCAGTCTAACATGTGATGATAACAAATCTTATGTATTTTGACAATTTCATACTTTACATGTATATGTCAACATTCCTTCATTTATACTAAGTTTCATGACAACAGACCTTTGCATTTGTCTTTTGACAATTTCATAATTTAGATATGAGGAGGCAGCTCCAGAATACAAGCCCCATAGGCAGAAAGATGGAGCCCTTTTTGCAATTGGAACTCTATGTTACAAACTAAAACATACTGAGCCATACAAGTTTGATCTTGAGCTTATGCTTGTACAGCATTTTCCCGGAGTTCAGCAGTCCCGTGGGACATCTTCGAGCCAAGGTGTGTAGGATATGTTGCCTAATTCTTGATTAACATGCACTTTGTATCCTCCTTGATAAGTTGTTTGTTCTGTCACTTTCTGATTCCCTTAGTTAATTGAGAGGCACATACTGAACGATAACATATACTTTCTTATCTTCACCGATCCTCGAATCCGATGTGATGAGTTTTATGGTGAAATGAATAGCATATGATCTGTGTTCAATGCCGTCCTTTTATACAGCTTAACTATCTTGATATCTATTTCAAGCAATGTTGACTCCATTGTTCTTTGTTTGTCTGATTGTAAAATATTTACAAAGCCTCGATAGCTCAAGGAACCAATGTACACTAATTAACTCATTTAAATATTGGTAGCTGCTCCTTTTTCAATTTATGAACGAAGGTTGATGCTTGACTTAATTCCTCATCTTTGAACAATTTCTTATTTCAGATAGGTGTATGCCATTTCCTACTTTTTCCTTCTAAATTTTGAAACTGATTTGGATGTAGCGTCACTGGATTAAGCTATTTAATCTTTCTACCACATTAGGCAGCATTAAACTTCTCAGATCCAAATAACTTCCGGAAAGCGTTACACTTTGTGGTGGCTGGAGTGCATGACCCTGACCTCCCAGTTCGTGTTGATTCTGTTTGTGCTTTACGTACTTTTGTTGATGCGTGCAGAGGTGACATTTAGTTGACATTATCATCTCTTATATTTATCTCACTGAGCCCTGTTTAGACTTGGTCATGTGTTTATCCTCGCAGATTTGAATGAAATCCGGCCCATTCTTCCTCAACTACTAGATGGTATGTGCTAGATTTTTATTTCATTTCTTAAAAAATAAAAAATTTAAGCATCTCTTGATGGATTTCGTTAAACAATCTTTTCACAACAAGCGCATTCAGAAATTTACAAACTAATGAATGAAGTTGAGAATGAAGATGTTGTATTTACTCTTGAGACTATTGTGTACAACTTTGGTGTGGAGATGGCTCCTTATGCTCATGGGTTATGCCATAATCTGGTGAGAGTATATGTTATTAGAGGGATTTGAATGCAATAGATATCTTGCTCAGTGGAATCTAATAGAAGTTGTTCTTTTTAGGCTGCTGCATTTTGGAAATATATTAACACGGCTGAAGATGATGAAGATGGTGATGATCCTGGTTCTCCGGTTTCATTTGGATGTTTGCGAGCCATAGGCATAATCATTGAGTCAATTAGCCATCTGCCACACCTCTTTGTTCACATTGAGCCGACACTTGTCCCAATAATGCGTAGGATGCTGACTACTGATGGACAAGGTGCTTTAGTCTTTGTTGAGCTTGTTTAACTTTTTGCTATTTAGTAGGACAAAAGCATTTAGTTGAAGTTAAAGTTTCCTAATTCTGTAAGTTAGATTTCAGCAATATGTCCTACATTGTATAATGGACAAAATCCATTGTCCTTGAAGTCGTGCTGTGACATTAGCTGATGTCATCAGCCAAACTTCGTTTTTTTGTTAGGGCGAAGGCAAATAGAAGGAAAATGGAGGGGAAAGTTCAAGAAGTGCATTTTCTTTCCTTTGTTTTGGTTTGAGAGAAAGCAAAGAGGATATGAAAAGTTCTGTCCTATTTCTTAAGATAAGAGGGTCAATATGAAAGTGATTTTGCTCTCTTCTTTCTTTTCACTTCCTCTATGTAAAATGAAGGGGAAGTGGAAAAGTTCTGTTTACTTTTTATGTGTTTAAAATTACATTTTTTAAATGTTAATCTCTGGAATGACTACAAAAATCATGCCAAAAGTTCATTATTTATTTGAAGGATAGAATGTGAAAGCTAAAAGCCAGGGGCGGCCCTTCCATAAATCTCAAAATCTTTCGAGGAGTTCTTTAGAGTTGATTACTTTTATACATAATAGACAAGGCTATTTTTTCATTTCACAATAGATTTGAACAATTCGAAACATATGAAAATATTTTTGGTTTTCTATTTGGCAGTTACAACTAAGATCACTAGATGTTGGAAATTTGAAAAATATATTGCCTTAATCTTGAATGTTCCTTAAAGTATAATAATCAATTTGATATTTAATTCTTTTCCAAATGCCTAAATTGCTTATGGAATAGTGTTCATAACTCATGTTACTGTTGCTTCAGCGGAAAGAAGTTTTCAAAATTAAAATTGATAAAATCTTACCTAAGAACAACAATGTCACAAGAAAGGTTAAATAGATTAGCTATATTGTCAAATGAGAAATACTTGAGTAATTAATTATAAGAAAATTATTACTATAACTTTGTATCTAAGAAAAGCTAAAAAAAAAATAGACTTCAAATAAATAATTAAAAAAATTAAAAAGTTAAGGCCCCTCATAAAGTTTGGCTTTAGGCCACAAAATTCGTCGGGCCGCCCCTGCTAAAAGCTTTTCCAATTAAGAAAATAATTGGGGTAAGGTCTGCGTACACTCTACCCTCCCCAGACCTCGCTGGTGGGATTCTACTTGGTTGTTGTTGTTGTTGTTAGTTTAACTAAGGTATAAGTGAGCATTCCTTCATTCCCACTATATGTGCTTAGGAGAACATGGTGAATCAATCTTTCTCTGCTTTCTTATTTGTTCGGCGAAATTTTAGTAAAAAGGTGACAAATGCAATTGCTAGACTGAGTGTATCCTAAGTAATATATGTTTGCAGAATGCAGTTGAGCTATGAGTCCTCATCTTGAAACAAATTAGATACTTCTGTAAACCTCTAGGGAAAAAGTATGTTTCCCTTCTCACTGATTCATGTTCCTGCAGAGATCTTCAAAGAAGTTATGGAGATTGTTTCATATATGACATTTTTCCCGCCAACAATATCCATGGAAATGTGGAGTCTTTGGCCATTAATGATGGAAGCACTTGTAGACTGGGCTATTGACTTCTTTCCAAGTATGTCCAAAGCATATCACTTGTACTTTGTTGTTGGGTGGGGGGATATTTTCTATTTTGTCGGATTGGTAGCTTTCATATATCTTATTTGTACTCTTCTCCCTCCTCTTTCTACTTTTTTTCTTTTTGGCTTTCCTCCTGTTAATTTATGGGTTGTGAAGGGTGTTGGTGATGCAAGCAACTGCAATTCATAATAGATGGTTCGGTATTTGCTGTTTCAGCACCCTTTCAAGGAAGGGTCATCTAGGCGGGCACCTCTTATTCTCCCTAATTTTGGAAGCGTGATGTCACAGTTTTAGAACTAAGCACTGTCCAGCTTGCTCGGAGCTCGATTATTCACCAGTGATGCATACTCCCACCAGGACAAGTATTGGTAAATCCGCCCACCAAGACTTAGGCAGACGGGAAACGATCACCTTTTTTCCCTCTTCTAGAATCCAGACACTGGTCTCCCATGATCTCCGTTGAAGATTCATCAACTGTTAGATCAGTATTATTAAAGGTTGTCTCTTCGTCGATCAAAATGATGAAGTGATGCGAAGATAGCGGTTATCAGTTCATGTGTGAAACAATGCACTCTAGAGAAGGGTGCACTTCAAACAATGATGCGAAAAGTGATCCAAACAAGAAGTGATCGTACTTTGCATCCTAACTTTGAGGAGTTGGATTAATATCGGCATTATATATGTTGAATGCCGAAACTAGTTAATTTAATTACAACTTGATTATTATACTAGTGCTTCTTTTTTATAAGATTATAGTACTAAATTCATGTCTGGTACTTTTAATTTTTACTTTATAGTAAATTATGCGCTTCACTTCAAAAAACATGCTTTTTGCTTCAAGTTCCATGGATCTTGTTGTTTTTTTGCCCTTCTCGATTTTAGAAATATTGCACTAGACCACTCGAGGCTAAATTGATATCCTAAGGCAGACACTTCTTGAGCTTTTTCCTTTTGAAATCAATGTCATTCTTTTAAATGGTTTGAGTCATAAGAATTATAAAGCAGATGAGACCCTTGCTTTGCTCATCATCCTTTATGCTTTTACCGAAAATGAAAACCCAATTATTGCTATATTATCCTTTGAGAATGTGTAATTTATATATGTTAGGTCAAGCATTTTGCTTTTCTAAATTCCACACACTTTCCGACTTTGACTTTTTCACATGAAACAACTGTCAGAGCTGCTTGTCACTTTACAAAAACAACATATCTGGCTTGGCTGCTAACTGAAATTTCTCCAAAGGCTTTTGTCATTATGTTCTTGTGTTGCTGATGCACCAATACTGTGGTGCTTAACATATTTTGGTGAATTCTTCTGTTAGAGATGCTTGGTGCTGCAGAATGCGGCATGTTCTTTGTCTTTTCACTGGATAGTAAATGCTTTATCATTTATATGCAACTGAAAAGTACAGTTCTTCTTCCATTACCTGATCTAGTTCCCTTGACTGTTTTTGGATTTATATTTTTGCAGATATTCTGGTTTCTTTAGACAACTATATATCCAGGAGCACTGCCCACTTCCTAACAAGCAAAGATCCAGACAACCAACAAAGTCTTTGGAATATGATTTCATCTGTAAGTGGAATATTGACACCACAGTTTGGCCCTGCTCGAGTGAGGCAGGTTAAAATATCTAATACTGCTTTAAATTTTTGAACAGGTCATGGGAGATGAGAGTTTGGAGGCTGGGATCATTGAGCCAGCATCGAAGCTTATCCAAGTTTTATTCCAGAACAGCAAGGGACAGGTAGATCATTGGGTTGAGCCATATATCAGAATAACAATCGAGCGTCTTCGTCGAGCTGAGAAACCATATCTGAAGTGCCTCTTGATCCAAGTGGTAATACAATTCATCTAAACCGAGGAATTTCCAAATGAGGCCCTGCACTGACTTGTTAATTTCTACATGATCTTAAGATAAAAATGATCAAGACTTTGGATGGTTTCTTCGGGTGCATATATGAGTCTATTAACTGAGCCGAATGCAGGTAATAGATAAGTTTTTACTTACTTAAATGTTGGGAAGTGTAAAGATGTTATTGGAGTTATCGCCTCTTCTGCACTTGACTGCACTCTGCTTCTGATTGTATATAATAAGAGGTGAAGTATTCAAGTATAGGGAGTAAAGGTTTATGGCCAAGCACAAAACAAGAACCGTGTGTAGTAGATCACTTAAGTTAAATTATTCTTACTATTTGTTTTCACTTTTCACAGGTTGCTAATGTTCCATTGTGTGATGATTTTCCTTTGGCATATTGCTGTTACTCTTTATTACAATGGATCCATGACACTCAACATACTTCAAAAGCTTGGTGTTGCTACAGAGATTTTTAATCTTTGGTTTGAGATGTTGGGACAAACTAAAAAAAGTGGAGTGCGGGTTAACTTTAAAAGGTAAGCCTTGTTGCTTTCTGTTTGGATGGAAAGGAGAGATATTGCAAAATGGAGGAGAACAGGGCTGCTAACACCTGTTATATTGGTTTTGCAGGGGACATGACAAGAAGGTTTGCTGCTTGGGCTTGCTATCTTTACTCTCTCTTCCGGCAGATCAACTGCCAGAGGAAACCTTAGGGCGTATTTTCAAAGCGATTCTTGATCTTCTTGTTGCCTATAAGGATAAAGTAGCAGATTAAACCTCTATTACCTCCCACCTTCCACATAATATCGTTGAATCTTGCGGTCCACATTCTTCTAATTAGTTTATGATTGTTTTCGGAAGCTGCTAACAAAGAGGAAGCTGAAGATGATGATGACATGGATGGAGGATTGCAAACCGAGGAAGGAGATGAAGCTGACAGCAATAGGATTATAAAATTGGCTGTAAAGGTTAGTGCCTTTAAAATGGTGCTCTTAAAAAGTATAGGTATCTTTGTCCTCTATTTAGAATATCTATTTTTTAAAAATAGAGTATCGATATTTGCTTTTGGGCTTGTAGTAGGCTATGACTTGACTGTCTTGTTATGTTGAACAAAGAATAATAATAGACCTGTGCTTTTGCAATCCTTTAAAGGTGTGAGTACTATTGCTGTGCTTTTCATGGCCAGTTAATATTGAGTTCTTGCATGTACACAGTATTTCTATTTACATGAATTAAATGCAACTTTCCTGTGTTGAAGGACTATCCAAATTCCAATGTTCCTTCTGTTGCGGAAGCCAAATGTATATAGTGTGAATAAGTCACAACTACTATACCAAAAATTATGACAGCCACCAAATAATAAATAAGACAATAAAACAACAATAAAGGGAACACCAGAATTTACGAGGTTCGGCTAATTTTGCCTACTCCTCGGACACAACCAAATATTTTATTCCACTCCAAAAATACAAGTGAAATAATACTAAAGAGAGAAGATACAAATGCCTTAAACAGATGAGAAGGCAAATGAGAGGTGTGTTTCAATCCTAAACATTAGGCCTTCTTTTATAGGGGAAAAATCCCCTCCAAACTTAACTCCCAACCAATGTGGGACTTTGGCATTTTGCCAAACTTCAACAAATCTCCACCTTGGCAAAATTCCACATTTTCAATTCTCTCTCAATAACAAATTTTGGTTGTGTCTTCATCTTCAATCTTCAGTGTTCAACAATGTTGATCAAATCCAAACAATGTTGAAACTTGACCGCAGTCACCACCTTTGTCAGCATATCAGCAGGATTCTCTGTAGTATGAATTTTCTTCACCGTGACTCCACCTTCTTCTATGATTTCTCGTACGAAATGATACCGAACATCAATGTGCTTCGTCCTTGCATGATAAACTTGGTTCTTCGCTAATTGAATAGCACTTTGACTATCACAAAAAATTGTGATACCTTTTTGTTCAACACCAAGCTCCTTTAGCAATCCTTGAAGCCAAATTGCCTCTTTCACAGCATCTGTAATAGCCATGTACTCTGCCTCTGTTGTAGACAAAGCAACTGTTGACTGCAAAGTAGACTTCCAACTAACTGGTGCCTTTGCAAAAGTAAACACATAACCAGTAGTTGATCTTCGTTTGTCCATATCACCCGCAAAATCTGAGTCACAATATCCAACTACAGACTGATTGTCTTCCTGCTCAAAAACTAACCCGACATCTACAGTATTATGAATATACCGTAGAATCCACTTCACAGCTTGTCAATGCTCCTTCCCTGGATTGTGCATATATCTGCTAATAACTCCAACAGCTTGTGAAATGTCAGGCCTTGTGCAAACCATTGCATACATCAAGCTACCAACAACATTTGCGTATGGTACCTTTGACATATACTCTCGTTCAGCTTCATCCATTGGCGACATAGTAGTACTTAGCTTAAAATGGGAAGCAAGTGGAGTACTAACTGGCTTAGTCTTGTCATCTATGCCAAAACGTTGAAGTACTCTCTTCAAATATTCCTTTTGAGATAAACAGAGTTTCTTTGAACGTCTATCTCTAATTATCTCCATGCCAAGAATTTTCTTTGCCTCACCCAAATCCTTCATCTCGAACTCCTTCTTCAGTTGAATCTTCAACTTATCAATTTCTTCCAAATTCTTGGAAGCTATCAACATATCATCAACATATAGGAGAAGATATACAAAGGAACCATCTTTAAGCTTGTGCAAATACACACAATGATCGTATTTGCTTCTCTTGTACCCTTGCCGCAACATAAACTCGTCAAATCGCTTGTACCATTGTCTAGAAGATTGTTTCAATCCGTACAACGATTTTTCAAGTTTGCACACCATATTTTCTTTTCCAGCAACTTTGAATCCTTCTGGCTGAGTCATGTAGATTTCCTCCTCCAAGTTTCCATGTAAAAACGCAGTTTTTACATCCATCTGAACTAGTTCCAAATCCAATTGTGCTACCAAAGCCAACATAATTCTAATGGAGGAATGTTTTACAACTGGAGAAAACACTTCATTGTAATCAATTCCCTCCTTTTGAGCATATCCTTTGGCCACCAATCTTGCTTTGTAGCGAACATCTAATTGGTTAGGAAATCCTTCTTTCTTTGCAAATACCCATTTGCACCCAATTGCTTTCTTTCCCTTCGGGAGATTGGCCAATCTCCATGTATGATTCTGATGAAGGGACTGTATTTCATCATTCATGGAAATCCTCCACTTATCTTCTTCTGAACTTTGGACAGCGTCTTTATAAGTAGTAGGAACATCATCAGCTACAATTGAGGTTGCACAAGCAACCGTCTCTATGAGACGAACAGGTTTCGTTATTGTTCTTTTTGGCCTGCTGGTTGCTATTGATTCAAGTTGTTGTTGAGATTCCTGAGTTGGAATCTCCTCTACTGGCTCTCCTTCCAGAGGGTAATCTTCATTTGTTTCCTCCTCTGCTTCTTGTGTAGGAAAAATAAATTTTCCCTCAAACTCCACCTGCTTAGAAGCACCTTCATTTTGTTTGGTATCTTCTGTTACCTTATTTACCATAGCAAATTCATCAAAGGTAACATCTCTGCTGAATATTACTTTCTTTGTCATAGGACACCATAAGCGATATCCTTTGACTCCAGAAGTAATTCCCATAAAAATAGCCTTCTTTGCCCTTGGATCCAATTTTGACTCCGTCACATGATAATATGCAGTTGAGCCAAACACGTGCAAAGAGTTATAATCTACAGCAGGTTTTCCGTACCATTTTTCAAATGGTGTTTTGCCATCAATAGCAGCAGATGGTAGACGATTAATGAGGTGGCATGCATATGTAATTGCCTCAGCCCAAAATTCTTTGCCCAAGCCAGCATTGGACAACATACACCGTACCTTCTCCAGCAAGGTCCGGTTCATACGTTCTGCCACTCCATTCTGTTGTGGTGTATGTCTAACAGTGAAGTGTCGGATGATGCCATCATTTTCACAGACCTTATTGAAATGATCATTTTTGTATTCACCTCCATTGTCTGTGCGAATACACTTGATTCTCCTGCCTGTCTGATTTTCCACCATCGTCTTCCATTTGAGAAAAATTCCCAACACTTCATCTTTGCTCTTCATTGTATACACCCATACTCTTCGGGAAAAATCATCAACAAAGGTTACAAAATAGTGCTTCCCACCCAATGAAGGTGTTTTGGAAGGACCCCAAACATCAGAGTGTACATAATCCAAAATGCCTTTAGTATTATGGATCGCTGTACCAAATTTAACCCTTGTCTGTTTCCCTTTAACACAATGCTCACAAAACTCCAAGTTGCAAGCCTTTACTCCTTTTAACAATCCTTGATCTGATAGAGTTTTCAAGGATTTTCCTCCAGCATGTCCCAAGCGCATGTGCCATAGCTTGGTTGCTTCTGCCTCTTTGTCGTCACTGGATGTTACTGTCGCTGTCCCAATAACTGTACTGCCACGATAGCGGTACATATTATTATTCTTCCGATTAGCCTTCATTACCACTAGTGCACCGGAGCATACTCTCATCACTCCATTTTCTGCAATGATTTTGAACCCTTTTGATTCTAGGGCTCCCACAGAGATGAGATTCTTCTTCAAATCCGGTACATATCGAACATCTATCAATGTTCTGATCATTCCATCATGGTTCCTTAATCGTATTGAACCAATGCCATATGAGGTAAGAGGGCTGTTATCCGCTGTGTGGATGACTCCATATTCTCCTTCTTGAAATTCCATGAACCAGTCCCTGTTGGGACACATATGATAGCTACAAGCCGAGTCCATCAACCATATGTCTGATGATGTTGATGACTCTGTTGTAACTAATGAGAAGTCTGAATCATCACAATCAGCTACATTTGAATCCATAATGGCCTTTCCATTGTTATGTTTGGCCTTATTCTTCAACTTCGGACAGTCTTTCTTCCAGTGCCCTTTTTCTCGACAAAAGGCACATTCATCTTTGCTGGGTCTGGATCTTGACTTGGATCTTCCCTTCTTTGTCCTCGTTTGATTTTGAGGACGACCCCTCACAAATAGTGCTTCTCCTTCTCCGCCCTTCTGTTTTTCTCGCTTTCTTTGTTCATAGCTGTACAAAGCCGAACAAACTTCTCTGAGAGAAACTTCGTCATTTCCATGGAGTAGAGTAGTTTCAAGGTGCTCGTATTCATCAGGAAGTGACGCCAACAACATTAAGGCCAAGTCACCATCATCATAAGTTGTATCCATATTTTGCAAATCTGTGACCAACTTATTGAAACTGGTGATATGTTCATTCATCGTGGTACCAGGAACATAGGTGAAGTGAAACAGTCTCTTCTTCATGTACAATTTATTTTGACTATTTTTCTTCAAAAATTTATCCTCCAGTGCTTTCCATAATTTACTTGCAGAAGTTTCCTTTGTGTATGGATATTTCTGCTCTCTAGCAAGGTAGGATCGAATGGTACCGCAAGCAACACGGTTGATAATTCTCCAATCTTCTTCTCCAATAACATCTGGTTTCTTTTCTTCAATGGCCAGATCTAGCCCTTGTTGAAAAAGGACATCTAGAACCTCGCCTTGCCACATCCCAAAATGTCCGGACCCGTCAAATATTTCTACCGCAAATTTCGCATTTGACACAATTCTTGTCATAAGCGAAGATGCCAATGATGACGTATTGTTGACACTTGATGTAGATTCTTCTTGTTTATTGTCTCCCATCTTTGACACAAATATTATTTAATAGCTGACGACACAAATCAAGATTATTTCCTTTCTGGTGTGGAAGATCAGACTAAGCTGCAACCACAGAGCATACTCAGACAGAACCTTGACTCAGTTACCAAGATAAATCTTTTCTGATGTGGAAGATCAGACTATGCTGCAACCACAGAGCATACTTAGACAGTACCTTGGCTCTGATACCAATTGTTGCGGAAGCCAAATGTATATAGTGTGAATAAGTCACAACTACTATACCAAAAATTATGACAGCCACCAAATAATAAATAAGACAATAAAACAACAATAAAGGGAACACCAGAATTTACGAGGTTCGGCTAATTTTGCCTACTCCTCGGACACAACCAAATATTTTATTCCACTCCAAAAATACAAGTGAAATAATACTAAAGAGAGAAGATACAAATGCCTTAAACAGATGAGAAGGCAAATGAGAGGTGTGTTTCAATCCTAAACATTAGGCCTTCTTTTATAGGGGAAAAATCCCCTCCAAACTTAACTCCCAACCAATGTGGGACTTTGGCATTTTGCCAAACTTCAACACCTTCATCGTTAGTGATTAGAGTTGCATAAAATTACAGCTTTTGCCTTAGAGCATGGAGAGGAGTTCAATTACCTTTAGGAAATTTAATTTCATGTCGGTGTCCTGAATACCTGAACTGCGATAAAAACGTTATCCTGTTAGGGTTATCACCTCTTCTGCGCTTGACATGCTTTGCAGAAAAAGGCTTTTCGTGCTATTGACGAGGATCCCTTCATTCTCTTTGTGGAAACTATCAAAGGTATGATGCTGCTTCTCCGCTGCTTAACTGATATCAGGAGTGCTTTTAGGTTGGTATTAGGCAATGTACTGACTTGATTTCTACCCCTCCCTCGACGTCTGAATCCAGCAATGCAAGCATCTGATCAATTGAGGTACCAGAGCCTCACCCAAAATTTAGACTTCTATTATCAAGCGCTGGCAGATGATGTTGCTCAGCATGCTGAGCAGAGAAGAGTAGAGATTGAGAAGGAAAAAATGTTGAAGGAATCAACAACCGTTGCTTCATGAAAATTCAATTTGCTTCAAGTTCTTTGGTTGTTCCATTCATTCAAAAACTATTGGAAAGAGGCTTGAATGAGTTGCCAACTCTGTATGTTTCGAGTGGTTTGGTGGTTAGTCTGATATCATATCCATTTATACATTGTGGTTCTTTGGGCTATGAGGCGAAGTTTGGTGTCAGGGCCAGTTTGCGTCCACCTTGGCTATTCCATCAGTTACCCGTTATGTCTATCAGCATAGGTACCGGGTAATTTGGCCTACCAAGAAAGATATGCCTCTTTGCAGCTGTCATCCCGTTCTTGTTTATTGGTCAATTTTTGGGTTAGTAGGTGTTTCTCATGTCAGAGGTTTTGTGCAATTAGCACTGCTGCTTATTGTTATAAAAAAAACATTTCATATTATTTGATGTTAATTCATGAGGAAAATCATAGTTTTATTTGTTCCTTATTTTGAATAGTTCTTTGATTTTGCCCTTTCAAATGCACTCTTTTTTCCTCTTAGACTCCATAAATTCCTTAAAGTTGATCATACTGACCATTTCTGAGTCTAGATTTGGCTGGAGTTTGGATAAAAAGCTGGGGATTGCCAATTTTATTCCAATACTGACTCAAAAGTAAAGTTTAAAATGAACACTAATAACATTTTTCTTAATTTATTTATCATTAATCCTTTCTAATTTTGCACTTCTGTGATTAGTTAATTAATTTTATGAAAAACATAGAAAAGACAAATTAGTCAGCTCGTAATTATTTTATATTAATAATCCCGAATAAATAAGTAAAAATAATTGTTACATGGAAATCCAAACAAGAGTGGTAGGTTAATAATGCAAATATTTAAGAGGTGTAACCTCTTCGCCTCTTATTTAAAATTTCAGTTTATAATGTATTTACAGTTTATAATGTATTTAAAGATTAGCCAATTTTGCTTAAATTTCAGTACATGACGTCCCAGAGTTTAAACCTCAAAGTTCAAACTTGAGTACATCATATCCTAAAGATCGAAAATTGTGTCCAGAAGTTCGAATCTTACGTCCTGAATTTTAAATTAGTAATTTAAAAATTCAGGACACTTAGTCCTTAATTTCAAATTAGCAGCTCAAAAATTCAGGATAGTAAGTCAATCTTGAATTTCCAAATTCAGGAGTTTGAGCAATTACAGATATATTTTAAATAGCGGGCTTAAAAGTGGCTATTACTACGGGAGAAATTCAAAAATAGCCAGATTTTCAACTGGTCGTTCAAAAATAGACTAGTTTCAAAAGTAATCGAAATTTAGCCACTTTTCATTGTAAAGATAAAACTGAGCGAAAATATTGTTCAAACCCAAAAAATACGCCAGTATAATATGCTAGAGTTCAAGCATAAGTATGCTTGAACTCCAGCATATTATACCGGAGTTCCAGGATAAGTATGCTGGAACTCCAACATAATATGATGGAGTTCCAGCATAAGTACACTAGAACTCCAGCATAATATACTGGAGTTCCAGCAAGTATAATTGTCCAGTATAATATACTGGAGTTTGGAGCACCGGTGCTCCAGTCTCCAGTATATTATACTGGAGTCAGCAAAGTATACCGGTCCAGCATAATATGCTGGAGTTCATACACAGGTGCACCGAACTCCAGTATATTATGCTGGACCGGTCTCTGTTGTAGCAAAATAGTGGCTAGTTTTTATTGACTTCATAAACGCTGACTATTTTTGAATGACCAGTCTGAAAACTGGCTATACCGTGCTATTTTTACTATTATGATGCAATATCCACAATCGAAGACTAGATCGAGAGACCTAAAGAGCAAAATAAGGAGAATTGCTCTTGAACAATCACTCGAGAACTGGAAATATTGAAAGAGATATAGAGAGAGAATTATTGTTGATCATTAACAGAAAAAACATGTGTACCATAATCAATGATTCTACTGATATAGGAAGGGAAATCTGGGAGGGGAAGCTTGGAGGGAAAGTTAGTTATAACTAACTTTGGGAAACATGTGCCCCTCACGTGATTGGCCCTACAACTCTAACTAATTTCTAACTAACTCGGCTGTTACCTTCTAACTAACCCAGCTGATCCAACTAATTTTTATCTCTATTACAATTGAATCATAACAACTACCCTCCCCTTCAAACAATCCTTGTCCTCAAGGATTGAAATGAGGGAATCGAAGCTGAAAGTCATGTAAATCCTTCCAAGTGTTGTCCTCTGGTCCTGTGTTGAGCCATTTGATAAGAACCTGTGTAGTTGCTCGCCCATGTTTTTGAGCCAGACGTCTATCCAAAATAGCTTCAGGAGCCATCAAAACATAGCCATGTTCAGTGTGAACAACAGGTAGAACTGGGGAAACAAGGTGATTGCCAACCTTCCTTTTGAGCTGGGATATGTGGAATGTTGGGTGAATTTTTGAGTGCTCTGGTAGGGCTAGAGTGTAGGCAACAACATCAACTTTGTGAGTAATTTGGAACGGTCCATAGAATTTGGCAGAGAACTTCTGAAAGAGTGATCTTTCAAGGAGAGCTGCCTATAAGGCTGTAATTTGACATACACCCAGTCCCCAACTGCATAAGTTCTGTCAGTTCTTCCTGTATCAGCATTAGCCTTCATTCGATCTTGAGCTCTGAGTAAGTGAGCTTTTACAACTCTCAGAGTAGCTTCTCTTGCCTCCAAGCTTCTATCCACAGCTTCTATTTGAGAGTCGAAGGGCATGTAGGGAAGTAGAGGTGGAGGTGGCTGGCCATAGACAATCTCATAAGGAGTCATCTTTGTGGCAGTGTGGTAAAAAGTGTTGTACCACCATTCAGCTAGGGATAACCACTGAGGCCAATCCTTTGGTATGTCAAATGTCATACACCTCAGATAGCATTCCAAACATCTGTTGAGTACTTCAGTTTGACCATCTGTTTGAGGATGGTAAGCAGTAGAAGTGAGCAATTCAACTTTCTGCAGCTTGAACAATTCTTTCCAGAATCTGCTTGTAAAGATCACATCTCTGTCTGACACTATGGATTTAGGCATACCATGCAGCTTGAAAATGTTGTCCATGAATGCATGTGCTACTTCTAAGGCTGAGTATGGGTGCTTTAAACGAATGAAATATGCAGCCTTGCTTAGTCTGTCCACCACTACATAAATGACATACTTGCCTCTAGCTTTAGGCAGGCCTTCAATGAAGTCCATAGAAATATCCTGCCATACCTTTGATGGAATGGGAAGGGGTTGTAGCAGGCCTGGGTAAGCTACATTCTCATGTTTACACCTTTGACATGTGTCACATTTCCTGATGAAGGCATATACATTCTGCTTCATTCTTTTCCAGTAAAAATCTTGCTTCAGCCTATGCAAGGTAGTTAAAATGCCTGAGTGACCTCCTATGGAGCTACTGTGATAGGAATCTACTACCTTCTTCCTCAGCTGTTCATCAGCACCGACCATCATTTTGCCTTTCCTGCTCAGAATGCCATTATGCCATTTGTAGTGAGCCTTAACAGGGGAGCCAGATTGTAATTTGTCAATGAGGGTCGTTAATGTAGGATCTACTTGCCAAGAGTGTTTGATTTCCTCCAATAATTCCACTTGAGATCCAGAAATGCTGTACAGTTGAACTGACTCCTCCCTCCTAGAAAGAGCATCAACAACTGTATTTTCTTTGCCCTTTTTGTAAGATATGGTGTAGTCATACCCCAATAATTTGACCAACCATTTCTACTGGCTTGGAGTAGTGATCCTCTACTCTAACAGGTACTTAAGGCTATGATGATCAGTCTTAATAATGAAAGGTCTACCCAACAAGTAAGGTCTCCACTTCTGCACTGAGCTTACCAGTGCCAACAGCTCCCTTTCATAAACAGATAGGGCTTTGTTCTTAGCAGATAGGCCCTTACTGTAGAATGTTATAGGACTTCCCTCCTGCGTCAATACTGCTCCTATTCCATCTCCTGAAGAGTCTGTCTCAACTACAAATTCCTTAGTGTAGTCTGGTAGTGCTAAAATAGGAGCTGAAGTAATGAGTTCCTTTAGCTTTTCAACAGCTTGAGTGGTAGCATCATTATTGAAATTTTCCTTTTTGAGTAAATCAGTGAGTGGTCTGGCAATGGTGTCATACCCCTTCACAAATCTCCTGTAATAGCCAGTTAAACCAAGGAACCCTTTCAAGGTTTTGACTGTCTTGGGCATAGGCCAGTTGAGTACTGCACTTACTTTGCTTGGATCCATAGAAACACCATCTGCAGAGATTAAATGTCCCAAATAGTCAACTTGAATCTCACCAAATGCACACTTGCTTTTCTTAACAAACAAGGTGTGAGATCTCAGAACCTCAAAATCCAGCTTTAGATGTTGTAGATGATCTTCCTAGGAAGCACTGGAAATCAGGATATCATCAAAGAACACAAGGATGAATTTCCTGAGATAATATTAGAAGATTTTGTTCATCAAACTCTGAAAAGTAGATGGGGCATTGGTAAGCCCAGATGGCATAACTAAGAACTCAAAGTGGCCATGATAAGTTTTGAAGGCAGTTTTAGGAATATTGTAAGCACGTGATTTTGCCCTATGAAAGAATTACTCCCAAAAAAATTCAAAAAAAATGATTTTTCTTGGTGTGCAATTTTGAGAATTTTTGTGACATTTTTGGATAATTATTTGTATTTGTCTATGCATGTTTATTTGTTAAATTAATAAAAAATACAAAAAATATGTCGCATTTGGCATGTAGAATTTAATTCTTCAATTGTTACTAATTAAGTTTGTTTTACAAAAATTGAAAATTACAAAAATAGGTATCTTTTGCGTTTTTAGCATTTAATGTCCAAATGTACAATTTTATGCTTAATTATTACTTAATTATGCGTTAATTGTTATTGGGAGTTAATTTGCGCTTTTATAACTTAATAATAATTTAAGTATTTTTATAATGTAGTTTTAGAAAAATAAAAGAAGAAAAGAGAGCAAAAATACAAAAAAAATCGGAATTGGGCCTCTTCTTCTAATTCAAGCTAAAAGCCCAAAAATACCCAACCTTTCCCATGACCCGGTCCATCTCCACACGGGTCGACCCGGTCCGCCCCATAACCCCAATACCTAACCCCTCTTCATTTTTCATTTTTTCCAAAAAAACAAAACAAAACAAAAAGAAAACAAAACCCTAAAAACCTAAGAAAACCCATCCGCCCCCTCTCTCATTCTCTCCATCTTCTCCAAACTCCAAAACACACATGGATCCCCCCCCCCGTTGCTGCTATCATGTTGCCCAACGTCGACCACCCTCACACGACCTCCCCCTCCTCATCTTCTTCTTCGAACAGAACCTCGCCATGAACGACCCCTCCTTCCAGCTCCTCCGTGCTGCTGCGTCGTCTGCTTCTTCAGTCCATGCTGCTGCTATTTCTTCTCCTCCGTGCTGCTGCGTCGTCTGCTTCTTCAGTCTATGCTGCTGCTATTTCTTCTCCTCCGTGCTGCCACTGCTGCGTCTTCGTCGTCAACCACCATCCACAACCGCCATAGCTGCCCTGCCATGGCTGAAACCCCACTGCAAACGACCCCTTCTTCTAGCTCCTCCATGCCGCCGCGTCTGCCTTCATCTTCCAGCTGTCGCTGTCATGGCTGCTGTCGCTGCTGCTTCTTCCAGCTTCATCGATGATGCTTGTCACTGTTGCCTCATCTTCGTCTTCTTCGCTTCTGCTTCACGTACAAAACCAGCCGCACCTGCGGTTTTGCTGCCACCATTTCGTTATTTGAGTTTTGGTCGATGTCGTCGATCGTTGTTTTGAGTTCGTCAAGGTTAAAAGAATGGTGAGTTCGTCGTTAAATTCAAGATCTGTTAAGTCGTTGGCAGTCTTGGCACGATAATTCTTTCCGGGCAGATTTGTTTCATTCAAGTTCTTCATCGTTTCGATCCAGTTAGTGGGTTTTGAGTTTCATTTTTTGTCCGTATTTTGTTTTTGATATTCTCGAATATAAAATCGGTTTGATTTTTTGTTTTGTTTCGTGTTCATCATTTTGTTAATTTTTCAGTTTGTTCATGTGAAATTGTTAGTTTAATGTTTGTTAGAATCAAGTTGAAGTTTAATTAATTATTTCTTCAGTTTGTTTCATGTTTTATGTATTTTTCAGAAATTGTTAATGTTGATAGATTCAAGTTTAAGTTCATAATTATTTCTTCTTCGATTTTATTTTTTTATTTATTTGTCTAAAAGAATTTAGTTGTAATAGGAAAATATGTTGGTTTAATTGTTTGAATCCGTCATGTTTGTTGTTTAAGATAGATTTAATTCATGTTCATCTTTGTTTGAAGTTCGTTTTTAATCCAGTGATTTAATGTGAGTTTATGTTTTGGTTTTTGATTTGTTGATTTAGTTTGAATCATGTATTGTGTTGTTAATATTGTTGTTTCCTTGCTCATCCATTTTTTGGTCTAAGTTAACCAGGATTGGTTCCCAATATGGTTAATTTATTTCCATTAATTTGAAGTTGTATGATTCATCTGTGTTCATATGATTTGTTGTTGAATTTGTTTAGAAATTGGTCATATTGGCTATATTTTGGTTGAGATTGATTAGGTGAATTGGTTATAGCTGATGGAGTAGTTTGGTAAATTGCAGTACGTTTAGAGGTAAAATGGTAATTGCAATAAGGTCGGAGGGGTAGTTTGGGAATTGAACATTTTGAATAATTCTTTATGTTAAGCATGGGGGACAAGATGTAATGGGGTGGGGTTTGATATAATTGTTTAATATAATGGGGGACAAGACATAATGTAGTGGGGGGGGAATATTGTAATTATTTATGTTAGGTGTGAGCACGTGATTTTGCCCTAAAATATGATTATTCCCAAAATCCCAAACAAAATAATTTTCCTTTATTTTTTTACAATTTTTGTGCAATTTTGGCGTCATTTTCTGATAATTGTTGCATTCTATTTGCGCATGTTAATTCTATAAAGTACAAAAATACGCATTTCTTTTGCGTTTAGGTTTTAGTATCAATTAAGGGTTAATTGTTTTTTAAAAATTACTATGAAACTTGTCATGAAATAGCTTTTGAACAATTTTAGTAATTAATCAGTCTTTGTTTTGAAATAGTTAGGATTACATATTAGTTTTACATTTCCATAAAAATTAGAAAAATTATAAAAATTGTAAAAAATGGGAAAAGAAAACAAAAAGGGAAATAAGATTAGAAATTGGGTCTTAATAAAAGACCCAAATTTGGGCCAAATTAAGGGAATTTCTCAGGCCCAAACGCCTCAAGATCATTGCAAATCAGTCCAGCCCAAATCCCCTACCCGATCTGCTCCCTTCTAAACAAAACAGTGTCGTTTCGGGGTCTCTGAATCAGGACCGCTGGATCTCATCAATCCAACGGTCCGGATCTAACTAGGTTACCTGTATATAAGTGTCCGAAACTCCCCCCACCCCCATTTGCCTCGTCTTCCTCACCCCACCCTTCCCCTCAAACCCTAATCCGCGCCGCCCCTAAACCCCTCGCCGGCGGTGAACACAAACTACGCCGTTCAGTCCGAGATTAACACCACAGATCTCCCTCACCCCCCTCTTTCCATTGCACCCACTGGCCCACCTCGAACAAGGCCGGAACTCTTCGAATCTTAGTTTGAAGTTTTCCGGCCAAGTGACAAGTTCATCCAAATCAGTCTAAAATCACACCCCACAACCCCCGGTCCTTCCTCAACACTAATCCATGGCTATTTTCCTTCAAGTCACCGTGAAACAGCCCGAATCTTAGATCTAAGAATTTCTGGCCAAATCCTAAAACCAAATCCTTTTGATTTCGAACCGTAGTATCCTTAACCATGTGTTCTCTTGTAAGAACACATGGTTAGGGATGTTACGCGTCAAAAATCTGAAAGGATTCAGATGTTTCTGACTGGCCGGAGTCCCTGGTGCCTCTGTGAGTTTTTACTGCTTCCTTTTACTCGCATTTTTGAAGTGTTATTTACAATTTTGTTTCATTAATTTTTCTGTTGATTTTATGATTTAATTGTATTAGTTTAAGTTCTGTCAATTACTGTTGATTCTGAGTTTGATATTTGTTTGAATGATCGTAAGTTCATGGTTTAAGAATTAGTTTAAGTTCACTTAATATTGATCATGTTAGCCTAATCTCAGTTAATTTCATTTAGCTTGATTGAGTTGGTATAATTGAACAAAATTGGTTTTGGTCAGTCTGATTAGTTAGTTTTTGAATGATAATTAATTAATTTTAGTTAGTTTTAGATTGGGTTAGGGTATTGGGTATAGTTGTTAAGGATGAGGGTAGGTTCAGTAATTTTGAGAGGCTTTCAGGGGTAATCTGGGTATGGAAAAGGGTAGTTCTGATAGGAATAAAAATATCAAGGTATATGGAAGGGCAGTATAGGTATTGTATGGGTAGAGGAATACCTTAGGGCCTTCTAGAATGGGGTGCAAATGTAGATTTTAATAATTGTAATGCATTTACTTGTTTAGCAAGTTAAGAATAGAGGGACCAAACTGAAAATAGGGAGGGACTGATTGGAAAATCAGAATCTGATCTATTCTCTTTGGGGTTGCCTATAAAAGGGCATGAAATTCCTTGGGAAAGGGGGTTCTTCTCTCTTCTTCTGCCTTCAGCCCTGAGTTTCAATTTGAGCTTTCATTCCTGCTTTTGATTTCAGTTAGCATTTTAATTCTAAGATTATTCAAAAAAAACATCAAAAATGGAGAAATCTGAAACAACTTCACAGTTTCATCACTAGTCTTGGATTTCAGTTTTGGGTTTTGGGTTTAGCATTATTACAGAGGTGCTTAGGTGCAGCTGTGAGGGTCAGGAGTATATTTGAAGTATGTTAAACTGATCTGTGGAGTCTGCTTATATTTCTGGTTTTCAAAGCAATCTGCTTGTATTTCTGTGGTGTAACATTGCTGAGTTTGTTGTTGTTGCTGTTGAAAGTAGCTGATTCCTCTCTTTTTCTCTATTTACATTTCAATTTCCAGGTACTTGTTCTGTAACTCTCAAGTTTATGGAATTGAAGTAAACATGCTGTCTGAAGTTGATCTCTGATTTTTTTTTTATGTTTTTTTTGTTTAACTTAGTATATAAAACAGTTAGCTCACTCATGTCCTTTAGGTACTAGATTAATCCTGGTTTGGTTTGTATAATTGGGACTGATGAACTGTCAAGCATGAGTTTGATCATTTTTATTAGTAAGTGGGCACTCTGGTATTTAGATTCATGTATGTAATCAGGGCTGTGGACTGTTTAGACTGTGCATTTCATGTTTATGCAATTGTAGTTTTCAGTTTGTTTAAGCTCCACAGTCTGTTGAAGTTAAGTCTGCAAAGTTGTAATTGATTTTGAGTTCAATACACATGACTGCTTTTAATTTTGGGCTAATATGAATTGTACAATCAATAGCTTCATACCGGGCCAGTTTTGGGCATGGCGTACTAGCAGGTAGCCCAGATTTTGGTTAGGTGATAAATCGAATTAGGGCCTAGGTGCATTAAGGCTTGAGAAATTAGTTAAATCAAAAGGTGCACAAGGATTCGATCCCTGGGCTGTACGACTGCAAGTTAAAATTTTGGGCCTGCTTTATACCCGACGCCTAGCGCTCTAAGGGCCTGTGCCTGCAGCATGTGCAATGACATGATTTGGGCCTTATGGGCTCAGAGCCCATTTGCTCAGCATTTCTACCTGGATGTTCAAATTCAAATTCAACAAAGTACTGGCTTTAATCAATTAGAATCCTTAAGTGCTTAATAGCATAGTTATCTTACCGTCTAAAGTTGGAAAGGTTGTGTTAGTGAATTTCGCCACCCTCCTCAAAATAACAATGCGTTAGAATCTTTAAGCGCGATTTTAATTAAAATACCTTCTTAAAACTCGGGTGTGCATTGATGTGACCCAAATCTAAATCTCGACAAAGTCAAAATGTGTTGACAACCACGGGTGCATTGATTGTGACGTGGTTCGAAACGTGTTTTCATGACGTCGTAATTCTTAAAAATAAATAATGATAGAAAAGAGGTTCACAAATTGAGACGAGCCTCACCGCACAAATAAATAAATGTGGGGCCCTTAATAAATAATTACCGAAATGATAAGAATTTGGAATGGCCATTTAGCAAACTTCATGGTTTTTCCCCAAAATAATACTACGTTAGCTTCTTTAGGCACGATTTAATTAAATTACTTTCTTAAATTTGGGTGCGCATTGATGCGACCCAAATCCAAATCTTGATGAAGTCGAAATGTGTCAGCAACCACGGGCGCATTGATTGCGACGGGGTTCAAAACGCGTTTTCACGACATCGTAATTCTTATAAAATAAATAATGATAAAAGCGATTTATGAATAGAAGGCGCATAAGCTAGCATGTATTAAAATCAGATAAAATCAAATACAACAGTTAAGCGACCGTGCTAGAACCACGGAGCCCTGGAATGCCTAACACCTTCTCCCGGGTTAACAGAATTCCTTACTCGGATTTCTGGTATGCGGACTGTTAACAGAGTCATAAATTTCCTCGGTTCGGGATTCAACCGGTGACTTGGGACACCATTAATCTCTCAAGTGGCGACTCTGAATAATTAATAATTAAATCCCGTTCTGATTGTCCTTTAAATGGAAAAACTCATTTACGCCCTTGTGGGTGTAAGTGAAAAGGAGGTGTGACATTAGGCATGGGGGACAAAATGTAATGGGTTGAGATTGATATATTTATTTAATGTAGTGGGAGACAAAGCATGTAGGTATGGGGGACAAAGGTTTAAAATAAAGAAAACATTAATTAGTGGGGACAAAGCATGCCATTGGGGGAATATTTCGGGTTAGAGGTTCAAGACAAGAGTCTTGCTATAAATAAGAGTGATTCTTGACATAAGGAGGGAGAAGATTAGGATTAGGAGGATTATTTTCTGGAGGGAGTTTTTTGACTTGAACATTTTAGGAGGACTTTGACACTTGAAAGGGTAAGACTTAGATAAGAGTCAAGACTTGAGAGGAGAGAAGAGATTTGAACTTGAAAGAATTTTGAGAAATCAGAATTTGAGAGTAAAAGAGAAAGACAAGTTGAACTTTTACTTGAATAATTTCCGTTTGTCTTTCCTTGACTGTTATTCAAAAATCAGTAAACTACTGCATCTTGTATCCGTCTCTCTTCTGCTTTGACTGCGATTGCATTTTAGTATTGCTGATTTTTCAATCTGTTACTGGGTTATTCTACTGGTCGCTACTGGTTTTGCAGTGTTGCTGAACCTGCTGTTGCTGTGTTATTATTGCTGCTGACTTCTCCTTCTTTTGTTCTTGTACTGCCATTTCTAGGTACACATTTGTACACTCTCGGCTTGAAGCGAAATGAAATATTAATCAGGCTTTGTTCCTGTTGAATTCCTCCTGTTTAGATTTGTGTTTGAATATAATTTTCCTTTCTTTGTATAAAAATGTAGTTGACTGATTAATGAGTAACGAGGTTGCATAACTTCTTCATCTAATAATGTTAGTTTAAATTAATCAAAGAACAAGTAATCTGTTTTGATATTATTGTGCGTAAATCTCATGTTCCAGTGTTATTAAATAATAGAATATAGAACGGAAGCAATCTCTCTTTGTACAAACTCGATTGCAATTTTCCATTTGCATTAGCCGTAAACTAATAACTAATAAGTTCGACTTTTTCAGCATGTAATTAATTGAGGGATTTCCTTTTATTTTTAGAGACGAACTTAATAGAAGAAATGTAGTCACTATAGGTTTATCCTTTTAAATAAAATGAGACGAGCCTCGCCAAATAAAATACAAAATTGCGGGTCCCTCAGTAAATATTTGCTTTAAAATTTCTTAGACTTCGGGATGGACCGTTTAGCGAAATTCCACGGCCCTACCCAAAGTAAATGATATGCTAGTCACTTTAGGCGCGCCTTTAATAATTTAATTACCTTAAACTCGGGTGCACATTTATGTGACCCAAATCCAAAACATCAAATAAAATATGTTCCAGATTGTGGGTGCATTTCATGTGACGCAGTCCAAGGACATGTTTTAAGCGATGTTCACATCCTTTTGAAATAATAACAATAAAGCGGTAAAAAGTTAAAATTGGCACATTGGTTCATAATGGTATTTAAAATCAGATAAATAAGCCGAATATGACAGTTGAGCGACCGTGCTAGAACCACGGAACTCGGGAATGCCTAACACCTTCTCCCGGGTTAACAGAATTCCTTATCCGGATTTCTGGTGCGCAGACTGTAATATGGAGTCATTCTTTTCCTCGATTCGGGATTAAATTGGTGACTTGGGACACCCTAAATCTCCCAAGTGGCGACTCTGAAATAAACAAACAAATCCCGTTTCGATTGTCCTTTAACTGGAAAAACTCCTTCACCCCCCGCGGGGGCGGAAAAAGGAGGTGTGACAGCTCTGGCGACTCTGCTGGGGATAGATAACCCAGAACCACTGGTTCAGGGTTAGAAATTCGAGCTTAGATAAATTGTTATATTTGGCTTTATCTGATTTTTACATGTTTTGAGCCTAATGTGCTAAAAGCTGCTTTTACCGCTTTGATATTATCTGAACTGTATATAAATTGTGCCGAAACCTTTCTCTTCTTACCTCCGGGGATGTGCTTACTGGTTGAGACTCCTTATTCTGTTAGTGTCATACCCTAAATAAAAGAGGCTCGGAAAGTTTCTAAGCCGGCTGGCCTTTTGGTTCCCGGAAAGGAGCTCCTTCCTCAACTTGAGTTGTCCGCTCGGGTACACTGTCTAGAACACCGACCCAGGTTTTGAACATAGAATAATGTGACTTCATGCCGGATCCCTAGTAGGAACGCTTATTTGCATCACGTTGCATTTGACTTAGGGGACTCAACACAAGGGTTGGGTCCGTCTAGGACTAGCAACCTGATATGAAAAGACCATCCCGATGCATCCTATTTATTTTTCGTGCATTTATTTGTCTCGCGCCAGCATGCTGACCGGTGTTTGAATATTAGGACTATTGTGAAATTGAAAAAAAAAAAAGGAAATAGCGGTTAGGGAGTTAA
The DNA here is from genome assembly GCF_000393655.2 of Nicotiana sylvestris. Taxonomy (NCBI): domain Eukaryota; kingdom Viridiplantae; phylum Streptophyta; class Magnoliopsida; order Solanales; family Solanaceae; genus Nicotiana; species Nicotiana sylvestris. The sequence goes on from NC_091066.1 coordinate 8,231,792, forward strand.
TTGTTTATTTTTTGGAAACCCAATGCCCAAATACCGTCGAACTCTGCCGAAAATTTGTGAAAATAATAATAATAAATGTTGTTTTAATTTGTTTTACTAAAAACAAAGGAAAAATAGAACAAAAAATGTTGTTCTGTCTCGTTTTCAAAAAATAGAAAAAAGAAAATAGTTTGTTCTCTTATGGGAAAAGAAAAAGAGTCTTGAGTTTGTTTCAAAATAGTTTATTTGCCAACGGAAGCAAAAATATGTTTTTTTTTTTTAAAATAGTCTTTTTTATTTTATTCATTTATTTTGCTTGAAATGCTAAAAATAAAAAAAAAGTCGTTTTTAAAATAGTTTGTTTAATTTCCCGAACTACGCGGGTTTGATTCTCACCGGATGTGAGATACGTAGGCAACCCTCATCGGGTCCAACCTTCCTTTTTGCTAAAATAACCAAAAACAAACAAACAAATAAATAAATAAAAACATGTCAAAATTTTAATTTTGTCATAAAGTAAGTCGGGTGATGCTGTTTTGTCAAAAATAGCTGAATGTTCCCGAAAGGGACGCCGGAAGGCTGACTTTGCATAAACAGCCACTTTTGGGTCATGTTTAAGATTTGGTCCAGTTGACCCCCACAGCCTTAAAAATCTTCGTTCCCGAGGCATTGAAAGGTCGTGTTTGCAACATTGAGTTTTCCATTTTGAAAAACGATAAAAAGAGTCATAAATAAGTCGGGTGATGTTGTTTTTGTCAAAAATAGCTGAATGTTCCCGAAAGGGACGCCGGAAGGCTGACTTTGTATAAACAGCCACCTTGGGTCATTTTTTTAGGATTTTGGTCCAGTTGACCCACACAGCCTTAAAAATCTTCGTCCCCGAGGCGCTGAAGGGCCGTGTTTGCAACACCACGTTTTATTGTAATTTGAAAAAAAAAACAAAGAGTCAGCGGTCAGGTGAATACCGTTTGGATTTTTAGTCAAAAATATGCCGAGCCAGCTTCGGCCGCGTCTTAAACCGTTCTTGCCGAAATAGCCTTAGAGTATCTTTCAGTTGTCGAAAGGCTATTTTCGTAAAAGAACGGACAAGTTTGTAAAGTGTCATAAAATAATCCTCCCCGGCCTCAAAATTCATGTGACATTTAGAAGGGGCAACGTTTGCAAAAATAACCGTTCGGTTGCATTTGTCAAACGGAGAAAGGAAGCTGGCCATTTATTTTTGGAGTTTGTAAATCTTTTTATTAGAATATGTGGGTTGTTTGATTTTCGAGTTTGTAGGTCATCTTCAAACCTTTGAAACCCAGTTTGTTTTAATATGAAAATTGAAAAAAAATATTTAGTATTGTTTATCTTTTATTGGTCCGAACTACGCAAGGTCTGATTCATGCGGGGTCATGATACGTAGGCAATCTCCATAAGATTCGACCACGACAAAAAGGAAAAAAAAATGAAAAAGAATGAAAAAAAAAAGAAAAAAATGAAAAAGAATGAAAAAATGAAAAAAATGAAAAAAAAAATGAAAAAATCGAAGAAAAAAAAAGAAAAAAAAGGAAAAAAAAAGATGTTAATAATGAGGACCGACTGAGTCCATTCTAACCTGTTTTGTTTTAAATCGCAAAGAAAGTTAAGGTGGTTGGTTTGTGGTAAGCCGGACAATGACACCCAGAATATCGCGCGGGATCCTTTACCTGCATATCATGATACACACTTTGCGGGGATCATGCCTGATGACAGAAGCACTCGAATCCTATTGGAGAATTGTTGACTAAGGTTGATGATATTGAAGTTGGCAATGGTCTGGACAATATTGATGCGAAGCTCAGTGGCTAAGATGTCAATTTTGATAAAGTGGGAGGACGCTCCGTTCCTTGGTTAGCAAGAGAGAAGCTTGTGGTGGCTTATTTTGTTGTCATTTCTGTTGTTCGGATTATTAGGGTTGTAATTCGGATATTGTCTTGTGTCAAACTGTCTTATCTTTCCGTTTTGTCATAGCGGTTTGTTTAAGATTGTCCAGGTTGTTTTAGGATTTTATTCTGGTTTGTTTTTGTTTATTTTGTTATTCAAACCATTTCACCGGTAGTCTAATGCAAAATCCGGTCTTTTATTATTTCCAGTCATCTCTTTGTTTAGTCCTTTTATCATTTTTGTTCAGCACCGATTCTAGTGACATGACATGCGCACACAGTTTGGGCCTAATCTTAAAAGTTAATCATAAAACCCTGGAGAGGTGATCAGAACATTTAAAGAAAATAAGGACGGTTTGAGATTATTCAGAGCTCGAGTCATATGTAACTAGGGCAAGTAAAACACAAAGAAAACCGTTAAAAGCAAGATTCGCCAAATTGACATGAGGGTCGTTCATGATAATGAGAGTGAGAGTGTTGCCAAACGGTGCTTTAGAAATGACAAATGAAAAAGCAAATGTGTGAATATAATTGTCAAGTCCAGCACCGTCAGAAGAGGCTACAAATCTCTGTTTAATTGTGTTGTTTGCACTTGGCATGTTTTGAAGGCTGGAATGACGAAGGCATTTTGTTCTGATACCTAAACACTTTATCCTTTGTTAACCCTTTTGAGCCTTATTTATTTTTTTTTCGTACCCCTTGTTCGGAATCAATAGCAATGACTAGGAAATACGAGCCTGGAAGGTAAAGAAGAAGAAAAGAAAAAAAGAAGGAGAAAGAAAAGAAGAAGAAAAAAAACGACAAAAAGAAAGGAGAAATGAGAAAAAAAAGAGATGAGAAAAATGATAACAAAAAAAAAGTCAGAAGAAAACGGAGGAATTGGGAACTACGTTCGACCTGATTCCTCAAAGAGGATACGTAGGCGCCTCACGGCTCGGTCATGGTGTAATAAAAATTAAAATAATAATAAATAAATAATCCCCAAGCAAGAAACTGGGGCAAGGGTTGCGCTTGTTGTAAACAAATATAGTTCCGAAGGTTGTAATTTTGAACCCCAAATTGATTTGTTTTTGGGCCTTTAATACCCTTTCTTTCTAGCCTATCCAAAAACCCACATTACGGTCCAAAGAAAGACCTTCTGATCAGTCTTCAAAGGATGACAAGTCAGACAAATGAGAGTCTTATCGGTGAACATAACACTCTGTTCCACAATAGAAAGGACTCTAATCTCCAGCATAGAGAGTCATACCGGCAACACTCCAAATCCCCAGCTGGAAAGTGATACAAATGAGAGAGTCTTATCGGTGAAAATCTTTACGGACACCACAAGGCGATGAAAGCTGAGAGAAAAACCAAAATGAGAGAGGCTTGATAGTGAAAACCCTTCGGGCACTACAAGTCGAATAAGATTGGGAATCAGATGGGGAATCGTCAAGGGAAGATCTTGGACGGCGGAGGATAGGCCACATATGCATGTCATGACCATTAGAGTCGGTATCTCCGTTTGATAGGTTTTTATTTATAGTTTCTTTTGTTAAAGAGTCATCTTTTTCCTTTGTCTTTTATTATGTTCCTTTTTATCTTTCTCCTTTCATAGAAAATTCCCCAGTATAGTCTGTTTGGTCAGAACAAGTGAGAAATGACTTCAAAATAGGCCATCAACTTTCCAATCATACAAGATGAGATCTGACTAGTACATCCAAGTGGTATAGTCAGCAAGGAACAAGCGCGAGGCCAGTGTCAAAAAAAAAAGATATCCCCAGCAAAAGGGAATTGACAAAAGGTTTGACGAGTGTCAAAAGGGATATCCTTGCCGAAATCAAAGGTTATAAACCTCAAAGCCGAGGCCCATGGACAAAGCAAAGAGAGCAATGAGCATGGTGTGGGAAATTCATACGAGACTAAAAGGTCGGGGAAATGCCAGTTTCCGAGCTATGCCACAAAAGAAGGGAATGCATTGATGACGTATCACAACCAACCACCGCGCTTTAAACTAACAAATTTTGTTTGATTTGAAACAGGTAAAGGAAATGGCATTGATGACGGAAATGCATGCCACAAGGGAGATTATCAAACTGGGGCAGAAAATTTTCCTTCCATTTAGAAAATTTTCTGGAAGTCAGGTACCCATTCGGGGAAGAATGAAGATAACACCAGTCTCAAGGGAAGTGGTCTTTGAACCAGTGTTGCCCCAACATAATAAGTTTCAATGGAGGAAGTTGTTCCCCAGCGGATAGAACAAAGGGATGAAACTTGAGCTCAGAAAAAGCAAAAGGCCAGTATCATTCCCAACAGCCTTCCGAAGAGTGAAGCACTAGTTCTAAAGGAATCAGAATCCCCCAGCAGTGTTATCCTCGATAGTGTTATCCTCGACAACGTTATCCCCAGCTGATAACATTTTATCCCCCAACAGGTAAGTAGAAAATTCCCCAACAATATCATCCCCAGCAGTTTCGAGGAGTCCAACACAAGTTTGGTGAAAATCGATATCCTCAGTGGTTCCTTTCGGGGAAAGGCAAAACGAGTCTTAAGGGAGGTAGTCTTCGAAGGAAGAAGCTATGCAAAAAAAACGAAAAAAAAGAAAAAAAAAGAAAAAGAAAAAAAGGGGGAAGTAGTTTGCAGAGGAATGAAACATCCTACTTAAAAGGAAGTAATTTTGGAAGGAGTAAGATAACATATTTACTCAGCAGTGTTATCCCCAGCAGGGTTACTCAGCAGTTTGCAGTGTTATCCCCAGCGGATCATCGAGATGTAGAAGCATCCTCGACAGAGTTTCGACCAAGTTTCAAGAGGGTCGGACAACCCAGAGTGGGTAAGGAAGAAAAGGAAAATTCATCCCCAGCAAAACAATCCCCAGCAGTTACGAGGGAAGACAACACAAGTTTTTAAGGAAATGGTTTACCCCTAGGAGACGCACTTCCTAAGTTTATTTTTACCCATAGGAGATGCATTTCCTCCTAAGTTTATTTTTACCCATAAGAGATGCATTTCCTCCTAAAGTTTAGTTTTACCCATAGGAGATGCATTTCCTCCTAAGTTTAGTTTTCCCATTGGAGATGCATTTCCTCCTAAGTTTGTTGTTACCCATAGGAGATGCATTTCCTCCTAAGTTTATTTTACCCATAGGAGATGCATTTCCTCCTAAGTTTGTTTTTACCCATAGGAGATGCATTTCCTCCTAAGTTTATTTTTACCCATAGGAGATGCATTTCCTCCTAAGTTTAGTTTTACCCATAGGAGATGCATTTCCTCCTAAGTTTAGTTTTCCCATAGGAGATGCATTTCCTCCTAAGTTTGTTTTTACCCATAGGAGAGACATTTCCTCCTAAGTTTGTTTTTTACCCATAGGAGATGCATTTCCTCCTAAGTTTGTTTTTACCCATAGGAGATGCATTTCCTCCTAAGTTTATTTTACCCATAGGAGATGCATTTCCTCCTAAGTTTGTTTTTACCCATAGGAGATGCATTTCCTCCTAAGTTTATTTTACCCATAGGAGATGTATTTCCTCCTAAGTTTGTTTTTACCCATAGGAGATGCATTTCCTCCTAAGTTATTTTACCCATAGGAGATGCATTTCCTCCTAAGTTTGTTTTTACCCATAGGAGATGCATTTCCTCCTAAGTTTATTTTACCCATAGGAGATGCATTTCCTCCTAAGTTTGTTTTTACCCATAGGAGATGCATTTCCTCCTAAGTTTATTTTACCCATAGAAATGACATCTTTTTTGTTGAAATCAGGAGTCCGCCTGAAGAGAGGAAAGGCGTTTACTTTTCAAAGTTGTTGTTGAAATCAGGAGCCCGCCTGAAGAGAGGAAAGGCGTTTTATTTTTAAAGTTGTTGAAATCTCGCCAACCTAAAGAAAGGAATGATATTTTATTTTTAAAGTTGTTGTTGAAGTCAGGAGCCCGCCTGAAGAGAGTAATGGCGTTTATTTTTAAAGTTGTTGTTGAAGTCAGGAGCCCGCATGAAGAGAGGAATGGTGTTTATTTTCAAAGTTGTTGTTGAAATCAGAAGCCCGCCTGAAGAGAGGAAAGGCGTTTTATTTTTAAAGTTGTTTAAATCTCGCCAACCTAAAGAAAGGAATGGCACTTTACTTTCAAAGGTTGTTGAAGTCAGGAGCCCGCCTGAAGAGAGGAAAGGCGTTTGTTTTTTCAAAGTTGTTGTTGAAATCAAGAGGCCGCCTGAAGAGAGGAAAGGCATTTTATTTTTAAAAGTTGTTGAAATTTAGCCAACCTAAAGAAAGGAATGGCATTTCGTTTTCAAAGTTGTTGAAGTCAGGAGCCCGCCTGAAGAGAGGAAAAGCGTTTATTTTTAAAAGTTGTTGTTGAAATCAGGAGCCCGCCTGAAGAGAGGAAAGGCATTTTATTTTTTTAAGTTGTTGAAGTCAGGAGCCCGCCTGAAGAGAGGAAAGACGTTTTATTTTTAAAAGTTGTTGAAATCTCGCCAACCTAAAGAAAGGAATGACATTTTATTTTCAAAGTTGTTGAAGTCAGGAGCTCGCCTGAAGAGAGGAAAGGCGTTTTATTTTTCAAAGTTGTTTTTTGAAGTCAGGCGCCCACCTGTATAATGAGAGGAATACTTTTCAGTCTTATACTGCAGATTTTGAAATCAGTAACCCCACCGGAAGGTAGAAGGTTACAACAGGAATCCCCAGCAGGAAACAATAAAAATCTCCAGCACCGGGAAGCAGAAGGTTGCAACAAGAGGTCCCAGCACAAATTCAAGCGCCTGAGTCAAAAGGAAGAAAAGACGCGTCTTGAAATAAGCGGCTTGTGAACATTTAATTATGCCCAGCATAACAAATCTGATGAAGAAAGCCGTATCCCCAGAGGAACCACCGAAAAGCTTAATGAAGGAAGCCATATCCCCAGCGGACCGAGCAAAATGATGAAAACTGGTATTCAGAAAAGCAAAGGGCCAGTGTCATCCCCAAATTCACGGAAGAAAAGCACCGGAGGAAACACAAGCCGACAAGAAAGCAAGGCAACAAGAACAAGTTGCAGTCTAGCCTAGCTTCTTGTTTTTTTTAAGCACGGTGTAACAAGGAGATCGGTAAGCAGTGGTAATAGCATGCAACAGCAGTAACCTTGCAGTCCCACGGTAGTCCTAGCTACCAAAACTTCCCGAACTACATTAACCTGATTCCCCTTTAGCCAGGGATATGTAGGAAACCTTTGAAGCAAAGGTTCGGTTAAATATTTTTCAAAAAAAATGCTTCACACGGAGTACTCGGATGGGCAAAAATCGCTCACTTTATCTTTGCACGAAAACCATTCGTGTCTTCGGGCAAAGAGGGGCAGCTGTAAGCACGTGATTGCCCTATGAAAGAATTACTCCCATAAAAATTCAAAATAAAATGATTTTTCTTGGTGTGCAATTTTGAGAATTTTTGTGACATTTTTGGATAATTATTTGTATTTGTCTGTGCATGTTTATTTGTTAAATTAATAAAAAATACAAAAAATATGTCGCATTTGACATGTAGAATTTAATTCTTCAATTGTTACTAATTAAGTTTGTTTTACAAAAATTGAAAATTACAAAAATAGGCATCTTTTGCGTTTTTAGCATTTAATGTCCAAATGTACAATTTTATGTTTGATTATTACTTAATTGTGCGTTAATTGTTATTGGGAGTTAATTTACGCATTTATAACTTAATAATAATTTAAGTATTTTTATAATGTAGTTTTAGAAAAATAAAAGAAGAAAAGAGAGAAAAAATACAAAAAAATCGGAATTGGGCCTCTTCTTCTAATTCAAGCTACAAGCCCAAAAATACCCAACCTTTCCCATGACCCGGTCCATCTCCACACGGGTCGACCCGGTCCTCCCCATAACCCCAATACCTAACCCCTCTTCATTTTTCATTTTTTCCAAAAAAACAAAACAAAACAAAAAGAAAACAAAACCCTAAAAACTTGAGAAAACTCATCCGCCCCAAAATCCCAAACACCCCAAGCAACCATGGCTCCCCCCCCCCCCGTTGCTGCTACCCTGTTGCCCAACGTCGACCACCCTCACACGACCTCCCCCTCCTCATATTCTTCTTCGAACAGAACCTCGCCATGAACGACCCCTCCTTCCAGCTCCTCCGTGCTGCTACGTCGTCTGCTTCTTCAGTCCATGCTGCTGCTATTTCTTCTCCTCCGTGCTGCTGTGTCGTCTGCTTCTTCAGTCCATGCTGCTGCTATTTCTTCTCCTTCGTGCTGCCACTGCTACGTCTTCGTCATCAACCACCATCCACAGCCTCCATAGCTGCCCTCCCATGGCTGAAACCCCACTGCAAACGACCCCTCCTTCCAGCTCCTCCATGCCGTCGTGTCTGCCTTCATCTTCCAGTTGTCACTGCCATGGCTGCTGTCGCTGCTTCTTCTTCCAGCTTCATCGACGATGCTTGTCACTGTTGCCTCATCTTCGTCTTCTTCGCTTCTGCTTCACGTACAAAACCAGCCGCACCTGCAGTTTTGCTGCCACCATTTCGTTATTCGAGTTTTGGTCGATGTCGTCGATCGTTGTTTTGAGTTAGTCAAGGTTAAAAGAATGGTGAGTTCGTCGTTAAATTCAAGATCCATTAAGTCGTTGGCAGTCTTGGCACGATAATTCTTTCCGGGCAGATTTGTTTCATTCAAGTTCTTCATCGTTTCGATCCGGTTAGTGGGTTTTGAGTTTCATTTTTTGTCCGTATTTTGTTTTTGATATTCTCGAATATAAAATCGGTTTGATTTTTTGTTTTGTTTCATGTTCATCATTTTGTTAATTTTTCAGTTTGTTCATGTGAAATTGTTAGTTTAATGTTTGTTAGAATCAAGTTGAAGTTTAATTAATTATTTCTTCAGTTTGTTTCATGTTTTATGTATTTTTCAGAAATTGTTAATGTTGTTAGATTCAAGTTTAAATTCATAATTGTTTCTTCTTCGGTTTTGTTTTTTTATTTATTTGTCTAAAAAATTTAGTTGTAATCGGAAAATATGTTGGTTTAATCATTTGAATCCATCATGTTTGTTGTTTAAGATAGATTTAATTCATGTTCATCTTTGTTTGAAGTTCGTTTTTAATCCAGTGATTTTAATGTGAGTTTATGTTTTGGTTTTTGATTTGTTGATTTAGTTTGAATCATGTATTGTATTGTTAATATTGTTGTTTCCTTGCTCATCCATTTTTGGTCTAAGTTAACCAGGATTGGTTCCCAATATGGTTAATTTATTTCCATTAATTTGAAGTTGTATGATTCATCTGTGTTCATATGATTTGTTGTTGAATTTGTTTAGAAATTGGTCATATTGGCTATATTTTGGTTGAGATTGATTAGGTGAATTGGTTATAGCTGATGGGGTAGTTTGGTAAATTGCAGTACGTTCAGGGGTAAAATGGTAATTGCAATAAGGTCGGAGGGGTAGTTTGGGAATTGAACATTTTGAATAATTCTTTATGTTAAGCATGGGGACAAGATGTAATGGGGTGGGGTTTGATATAATTGTTTAATATAATGGGGGACAAGACATAATGTAGTGAGGGGAATATTGTAATTGTTTATGTTAGGCATGGGGGACAAAATGTAATGGGTTGGGATTGATATATTTATTTAATGTAATGGGGGACAAAGCATGTAGGTATGAGGGACAAAGGTTTAAAATAAAGAAAACATTAATTAGTGGGGACAAAGCATGCCATTTGGGGGAATATTTCGGGTTAGAGGTTCAAGACAAGAGTCTTGCTATAAATAAGAGTGATTCTTGACATAAGGAGGGAGAAGATTAGGATTAGGAGGATTATTTTCTGGAGGGAGTTTTTTGACTTGAACATTTTAGGAGGACTTTGACACTTGAAAGGGTAAGACTTAGATAAGAGTCAAGACTTGAGAGGAGAGAAGAGATTTGAACTTGAAAGAATTTTGAGAAATCAGAATTTGAGAGTAAAAGAGAAAGACAAGTTGAACTTTTACTTGAATAATTTCCGTTTGTCTTTCCTTAAGTGTTATTCAAAAATCAGTAAACTACTGCATCTTGTATCCGTCTCTCTTCTGCTTTGACTGCGATTGCATTTTAGTATTGCTGATTTTTCAATCTGTTACTGGGTTATTCTACTGGTCGCTACTGGTTTTGCGGTGTTGCTGAACCTGCTGTTGCTGTGTTATTATTGCTGCTGACTTCTCCTTCTTTTGTTCTTGTACTGCCATTTCTAGGTACACATTTGTACACTCTCGGCTTGAAGCGAAATGAAATATTAATCAGGCTTTGTTCCTGTTGAATTCCTCCTGTTTAGATTTGTGTTTGAATATAATTTTCCTTTCTTTGTATAAAAATGTAGTTGACTGATTAATGAGTAACGAGGTTGCATAACTTCTTCATCTAATAATGTTAGTTTAAATTAATCAAAGAACAAGTAATCTGTTTTGATATTATTGTGCGTAAATCTCATGTTCCAGTGTTATTAAATAATAGAATATAGAACGGAAGCAATCTCTCTTTGTACAAACTCGATTGCAATTTTCCATTTGCATTAGCCGTAAACTAATAACTAATAAGTTCGACTTTTTCAGCATGTAATTAATTGAGGGATTTCCTTTTATTTTTAGAGACGAACTTAATAGAAGAAATGTAGTCACTATAGGTTTATCCTTTTAAATAAAATGAGACGAGCCTCGCCAAATAAAATACAAAATTGCGGGGCCCTCAGTAAATATTTGCTTTAAAATTTCTTAGACTTCGGGATGGACCGTTTAGCGAAATTCCACGGCCCTACCCAAAGTAAATGATATGCTAGTCACTTTAGGCGCGCCTTTAATAATTTAATTACCTTAAACTCGGGTGCACATTTATGTGACCCAAATCCAAAACATCAAATAAAATATGTTCCAGATTGTGGGTGCATTTCATGTGACGCAGTCCAAGGACATGTTTTAAGCGATGTTCACATCCTTTTGAAATAATAACAATAAAGCGGTAAAAAGTTAAAATTGGCACATTGGTTCATAATGGTATTTAAAATCAGATAAATAAGCCGAATATGACAGTTGAGCGACCGTGCTAGAACCACGGAACTCGGGAATGCCTAACACCTTCTCCCGGGTTAACAGAATTCCTTATCCGGATTTCTGGTGCGCAGACTGTAATATGGAGTCATTCTTTTCCTCGATTCGGGATTAAATTGGTGACTTGGGACACCCTAAATCTCCCAAGTGGCGACTCTGAAATAAACAAATAAATCCCGTTTCGATTGTCCTTTAACTGGAAAAACTCCTTCACCCCCCGCGGGGGCGGAAAAAGGAGGTGTGACAAATATTATCCTCAAACATCCGGATTTGATGATATCCTGACCTGAGATCCAGCTTTGAAAAGAACTTGGCACCATGTAGCTCATCAAGTAGTTCTTCAATAACTGGAATTGGGAATTTGTCCTTAATAGTGTGATTGTTAAGTTCCCTGTAATCTACACACATCCTCCAGCTGCCATCCTTCTTTTTCACCATAACAATTGGTGAAGAGTAGGGACTGGTGTTGTCCCTAATCACTCCAGCATTCATCATCTCATCAATCATCTTCTCAATTTCTTCTTTCTGAATGTTGGGATATCTGTATGGTCTGATATTGATAGTAGATGTACCTTCCTTCAACACTATCCTGTAATCATGATCCCTGTGTAGAGGTAACCCTGTAGGGACCTCGAACAAATCATTGTACTGCTCTAATAGTTCTTGCAGTTTTGTTTTGTCTTTTTCCACAGAACATTGTCCTTCTAAACCCCATAAGCATGGTTCAGACTCTGAATTTGCTGTGAACATACAGACAGACATCATGGACAATTCAGCTGGTTTAGCTAACAGCTTATGCATCTGCCCTTTTCCACCAGCTTCAAAGCTGGTGGTTGAATGCCTCTCAAAGATACCTTCTGCCCCTTATGTTTAAACTCCATCCTCAATTTCTGGAAATTCCAAAGGATATCCCCTAAGGTAGTGAGCCATTGAATGCCCAGGACCATGTTACACACTCCCAAAGGAAGTGTTAGCATATCAGAGAAGAATTGCACTCCTTGCATCTTCCACTCAAAACCCTTGCACATAGACCCACTGTGCATTTTGTTACTATCTCCTACTGACATAGAGAAGGGTTGTATCTAAGTCAAGTAACACCCCAACCTCTTAGCTGTCTCAAAATCTATAAAATTGTGTGTACTGCCTATATCAATGAGGATCTTGACAGCTTTACCCTTCACAGATCCTGTGACTCTCATGGTTTTGAATATTGTCCTGTAGTTATACATACCAGTGATAGCATGCATTGATACATAAGCTAAGACAACCCCTTCAGAATCTACATGCCCCTCTACTCCTGCTAAACACAAAAATTCAGAAGGATTGAATTTCAAGTCTATCTCTTCATCCCTTATTTCTTCTATGGGTTCCTCTACTACAATAGAAAACAACTGTCTCCTTTTGGAACATGCATGTCCAGGTGTATACTTTTCATCACAATGGAAACAAAGGCCCTTAGCCCTTTTTTCCACCATTATTGTAGGGCTCAAGAATTTTGGGTTTTTATATATGGTTTTGCTGGTTCCAGCTTGGGAATTTTGGAATTTTTGGTTGGCTTTAGGGTATAAGGGATAGGTCTGGTTATGAGGGTTACTGGAAAGTTTTGGAACAGGTCTGGGTTGTGAAAGAATTGGGGCATTTCTGAGAGCTTCTTTTTGGATAATCAAGGTTTCTTCTTGGATTTTTGCAAGGCTAATGGCATTCTGTAGGGATCTAGGAGCAAACATCTTTACTGGCAGTCCAATTTCTCTCTTGAGACCCCTCAAGAAACAACTGACAATGTATTCCTCACTCAATTCTACTTAGTTAACAATTCATCAAACACATCTATGTAATCTTGCACAGTAGTATTCTGTTTTAGATCCTTCAAATCCCCCATCGGATCATCAAATAGTTCAGACCCAAACTTAGAGTATAAAATACTCACATATTCCCCCCCAACTAGGCCATTCTCTAGTGATTCTAGTTTTCATATAAACTTGGTGCCATTGAAGAGCCTTACCTTCGAGCCTGTAGGAAGCCATTTTAACTCTGGAAGTTGCTGGTGTTTCAGTCACTTCAAAGTACTGCTCACATTGGTACAGCTAGTTGCGCAAACCTACTCCATCAAACTTAGGAAATTCCAATTGATGACCTCTGATAGGCAGCTGATACTCTTCCCCACGTCGAAGTCTAGCAACTTCAGGGACAACTTCTTCATCCTCAGCCCTTCTTGCTCCTTGTCTAAGAGGAACTTCTTCACCCAGTGGTCCTTGACTACCAACAGTTGCCATTAAAATTCTTCTAAACTCCTCCATGGATGCAGCTAGCTTTTCATCTATAGTTTTTCTCAATTCCTCTATGTTACCACTGATTCCTTCAAAAGATCCACGGAGTCCATCGAGATCTTTGTATAGCTCCTGAATTCTCGTGTTGTGCTCACCCATTTCCACTCACAGATCCAGGGAAGTTGGGCTCTGATACCAATGATGCACTCCACAATCGAAGACTGGATTGAGAGACCTAAAGAGCAAAATAAGGAGAATTGGTCTTGAACAATCACTCGAGAACTGGAAATATTGAAAGAGATATAGAGAGAGAATTATTGTTGATCATTAATGTGAGAAGGCACGAGAGAAAATATGATATATATTGATGTTGTGTGTGATGCAATACAAGAGGTGATATTTATAGCTACTCTATACAAAGGGGATACTACTCCTATTCCAATGTGGGACAATTACATAGCTATCTCTAACACTCCCCCTCAAGCCGGAGCATATAAATCATATGTACCGAGCTTGTTACATATATAATCAATGCGAGGACTAGTGAGGGACTTGGTGAAAATATCTGCAAGTTGATCATTCGATCTCACAAACTTCGTAGTAATATCTCCTGAGAGTATCTTTTCTCTGACGAAGTGACAATCAATCTCAATGTGTTTAGTTCTCTCATGAAACACCGGATTTGATGCAATATGAAGTGCAGCTTGATTATCGCACACAAGTTCCATCCGACTGATTTCACCAAATTTCAACTCCTTGAGCAATTGTTTGGTCCAGACTAGTTCACATGTTGCCATAGCCATTGCTCGGTATTCTGCTTCTGCACTAGACCGAGCAATTACATTCTATTTCTTACTTTTCCAGGACACCAAATTTTCTCCTACTAAAACACAATATCCAGACGTAGAACGTCTATCAGAAGGTGATCCTGCCCAATCAGCATCCGAGTACCCAACGATCTGCTCATGACCTCGATCCTCAAACAGTAATCCTTTACCTGGAGCCGATTTTATATACCGGATAATGCGGACAACTGCATCCCAATGACTATCACAGGGAGAATTCATAAACTGACTTACAACACTCACAGGATAAGAAATGTCGGGCCTAGTCACTGTGAGATAATTTAATTTACCAACCAGCCGCCTATAGCTTGCAGGATCGCTAAGCGGCTCCCCCTGTCCAGGCAGAAGTTTAGAATTCGGATCCATCGGCGTGTCAACAGGTCTGCAACCTGTCATCCCTGTTTCCTCAAGAATGTCTAACACATATTTCCTTTGAGAAATAACAATACCTGAGCTAGATTGAGCAACCTCAATACCTAGAAAGTACTTCAATCTGCCTAGATCCTTAGTTTGAAAGTGCTGGAAGAGATGCTGCTTCAGATTAGTAATACCATCCTGATCATTGCCCGTAATAACAATATCATCAACATAGACTACCAGATAAATACATAGACTTGAAGCAGAGTGGCAATAAAACACAGAGTGATCAGCTTCACTACGAGTCATGCCAAACTCCTGGATAACCGTGCTGAACTTACCAAACCAGGCTCGAGGAGACTGCTTTAGACCATAAAGTGACCGACGCAAGCGACATACAAGGCCACGAGACTCCCCCTGAGCAATAAAACCAGGTGGTTGCTCCATATAAACCTCATCCTCAAGATCACCATGAAGAAAGGCATTCTTAATGTCCAACTGATAGAGGGGCCAATGACGAACTGCAGCCATGGATAGAAAAAGGCGAACTGATGCCACTTTAGCCACTGGAGAGAAGGTATCACTGTAATCTAGCCCAAATATTTGAGTGTATCCTTTGGCAACAAGACGTGCCTTAAGTCGATCAATCTGGCCATCGGGACCAACTTTGACTGCATAAACCCAACGACAACCAACGGTAGATTTACCTGAAGGAAGAGGAACAAGCTCCCATGTACCACTTGTATGTAAAGCAGACATCTCGTCACTCATAGCCTGTCGCCATCCTGGATGAGACAATGCTTCACCTGTAGACTTAGGGATGGAAACCGAGGACAATGAAGATATAAAAGCATAATGGGGAGATGACAGACGATGATAACTCAAACCAACATAATGAGGATTAGGGTTTAGTGTGGTCCGTATACCTTTTCGAAGTGCAATCGGTGTACTAGGAGCAGGATCCGCAGTAGGAGCCGTGTCAGGTGCAGGACGAGAACCAGATGGGCCTGATGTAGGGCGCGAACGACGATGATAAGTCAAGAGTGGTGTTCCTGTGGCTGGGGAACTAGGAGGGATAACACTGGACTCCTCAAAAGTTGGTATGGGTGAAACCTCTGTGGTTGAAGGTGGATGAGGATTACTAAACTCCTCAAAAGTCGGTATAGGTAAGACCTCAGATATGTCATAGTGGTCAGCAGAAGTGACATCAGTTGTGAAGAAAGGTTTAGACTCGAAAAATATGACGTCAGCTGACATAAGGTACCTATGAATATAAGGTGAATAACAACGATATCCCTTCTGAACACGAGAATAACCAAGGAAGACACACTTGAGAGCACGAGGAGCTAAGGGCTAAGTTATGAACAAAACATGTGCTCCCAAAAACCCGAGGTGGAAGAGGGTGTAAGGCTGATTGGGGAAACAATATTGAATGTGGAATCTGACCCTTGATGGGAGATGAAGGCATCCTATTAATCAAATAACAAGCTGTGAGAACTGCATCGCCCCAAAAACGCAGCGGAACACGAGACTCAATTAGAAGTGTGCGAGCAGTCTCAATAAGGTGCCTATTCTTTCTTTCTGCAACCCCATTTTGCTGAGGGGTATAAGGACAAGATGTCTGATGAATAATTCCATGAGAAGACATAAACTGCTGAAACTGAGAAGATACATATTCTAAGGCATTATCACTGCGAAAAATGCGGATAGAGACACCAAATTGGTTTTTGATTTCAGCACAAAAACTCTGGAATATAGAGAATAACTCAGAACGATCTTTCATTAAGAAAAGCCAAGTACATCTTGAGTAATCATCAATAAAGCTAACAAAATAACGAAATCCCAAGGTTGAACTGACTCTACTAGGACCCCATATATCAGAATGAACCAAGGAGAAAACAGACTCTGCATGACTCTCAACACTACGCGTAAAGGAAGCTCGGGTATGTTTCCCAAGCTGACACGACTCACAATCTAATCTAGACAAACTGGATAAACTAGGCACCATCTTTTGAAGTTTGGATAAACTCGGATGTCCTAAACGTCTGTGGATTAGATCTGGAGGATCTGTAACTAGACATGTTGTGGAAGGACTGAGCGAGTTAAGGTAGTAAAGACCTTCTGATTCACGACCTGTACCAATTGTCCGTCCCGTACTGCGGTCCTGCATAATAAAAGAATCATCAATAAAATATATACCACAATTGAGGGCACGAGTCAAACGACTAACAGATGCAAGACTAAAAGGACAACCAGGAACATAAAGAACGGAATCTAGGGTGATAGAAGACAATGGGTTGGCTTGTCCAACTCCTTGTGCCTTAGTTTGACATCCATTGGCTAAAGTAACAGTAGGAAGAGACTGTGAATATACAATATTCGACAAAAGTGATTTATTACCAGAGATATGATCAGAAGCGCCTGAGTCCATGACCCATGGTCCAAGAGTACTAGACTGGGAAACACAAGCAAAAGAATTACCAGCAATAGGAGTGTCAGTCTGGGCAACTGAGGCTACTTGTGGAGATGTTTGCTTACTTGCTCGATACTGAAGGAGCTCATTATATTCTTCTTTAGATACAGAAAAGCCCTGGTTACCTGTAGTCTCGCTCTGAGCAACGTAGGCATTTTTGGGTGGACGGCCATTTAAGGAATAACACATTTCGCGAGTGTGTCCAAGTTTGTGACAATAAGAACACTTGGGTCTAGATCTCCCAAAACGACCGCCTCCTCATCTATTCTCCATAGCTTGAGATGCCCGAACATCCACTGTCTGGGATGCAAGAACAGAGGAATCAAGTATCTGTGATGAAATCACTGGGTGACTTGGTGCTGCAGCAAGGCAAAGTAATCGAGAGAATAATTCATCAACTGTAGGGACAGTCGGACTCGCCAAAATCTGGTCTCGTACTGAATCAAGATCATGAGGAAGTCCAGTGAGTGTAAGAACTAGAAACATTTTCTGTCGCTGCTCTTGTTGTTTTGACACACTAGCAGAAACTGGCATCAATGTCTCAAATTCCTCCATGACTGCCTGTACCTGACCCAAGTAAGTAGACATATCTAATTCTTGCTTCTTTAAGTTTGTCATCCGTGATATCACATCATAGAAGCGAGATATATCATTAGTGTATAACGTACGAGCCTTTGCCCAAACCAAATAACATGTCTGGAATGGCCGAAACAAAGGCATCAACTTAGAATCAATAGAACGCCACAAGATGCTACATAATTGAGCATCAATTTTTGCCCAAAGCGCTATCGCCTTTTCATCTCCTTCGCTAGACTGTTTAATCAGATGATCTTGCACACCTTGACCTTTACACCACAACTCGACAGATGAAGCCCAAGCTAAGTAGTTTGAACCTCCCATTAAAGGTTCCGAGGTAATCATAACATTAGAGTTTCCAGAACTCATGCTTTTAGACCCAAAAACATCAATTCCCAAAGACATCTTGTAAATTATTACCAAATAAGAGAAATAATCAACTGTAATCCACTGAAAATAGAGTAAGGAACACTGGACCAGAATAGGAAACTACTGTAGCAGTTGGAAAGTTACTGTTGCATCCGGAAAATATTCAAAGTGGTCGGAATGAAATAAAAACAGTAGGGGTAGGATCGGAATTACCAGAAGACCCAACTGTTTTGAATGAACTTTTTCAAAAAATGGCCGGAAGTCCACTTTTTTTTTGAAATCATTATTCACGCCGGAAAAATAAAAAAAAAGTGGTCGGAATTTGGTGTAACCTGGATGGGTAGGCTCAGAATTGCAAGGGAAACAATCTGTCCTGAAGAGTCGTCGCCAAAAAATGGCCGGAAGGTGGCACACGCAACATTGGAACTTCGCCGGAAAATTTTCTTTGGACAGCTACAGTACCGCCGAAGATTTTCACTGGGATTTGGTCGCCGGACAGTGACTACTCTTGTGGTAGTGTTGGATTTTGTGCATAACACTGACCGAGACAAAGCAGACGCAAAACAACTTTGAAAGTCGCCGGAAAAAAAAAGGTTCCGGTGACTGATTTTACTTCCCGGAATCGCTGGAATTTATACACAGCGATAAATCTCTCACGATAGCTCTGATACCATGTGAGAAGGCACGGGAGAAAATATGATATATATTGATGTTGTGTGTGATGCAATACAAAAGGTGTTATTTATAGCTACTCTATACAAAGGGGTTACTACTCCTATTCCAATGTGGGACAATTACATAGCTATCTCTAACAATTAACAGAAAAAGCATGTGTACCATAGTCAATGATTCTACTGATATAGGAAGGGAAATCTAGGAGGGGAAGCTTGGAGGGAAAGTTAGTTATAACTAACTTTGGGAAACATGTGCCCCTCACGTGATGGGCCCTACAACTCTAACTAATTTCTAACTAACTCGGTTGTTAACTTCTAACTAACCCAGCTGATCCAAACTAATTTTTATCTCTATTACAATTGAATCATAACATATTACTACACTTCTCCCCCTCTTATTTCAAGTAGCAGGCGCTGGTCACGTTAAACTTTTCTTCTGCTAATTGCTTTTTCTTTTTGTCCCTAAATTCGACCAATTTTTCAATTAAGATGAAAGAAGAAAGGGCTATTTTAGGGAATAGTAGAATTGAAGATGTTCGATGGCTTTGTTCTTTAACCGAGTCTTAACTTGTAAGTTGTCTCTCCTCGTATGTGTGCGTGTGTGTGTTTTATTTTTTTTATTTTTGAGTGATATCTTAGGTTTTATTTGGTTGAATTGTTACGATTTATTAATAGGTTTGAAAGTGTTGATACAACAACGTGCCCAAAAAATTGGTCATGAATCTTTAGCTAACAACTTTGATTTGAAGACCATCCGAGCACTCAGTAAGTTTTTTCTTATTCTCCAGAATTTGTAACAAAAAAATTTGGTTAAATTGAAGCTTGCACTAGTGAATAATTGGTGAAATATTTGTTATTTGCTGTATAAATTGTTGAATTATTTATCTAGTTTTGTTCCAGATTAAGTGTTACTTTAAAAGAGAAATTTATGTGCAACACTCGGGTCAGCTCCAGATATTTTGTAAAGTAATTTTGTCTTAAATGACATAAATCATGCATTGGTTTAAGTGAAAGCCCCCAATATCTGATGGGAAGAACGCAACGTGTGATGCGTGAATTAGGCGCACGTTATTGGTTCATGCCGCTTTGCAGACAAAAACCTGATATTTAAGTGTATGTTGGAGAGGAAGGGCATTTGCATAATTTACTGTACGCTACTGATGCTCGGAGATTTTTCGATTATAAAAAAAATTATTGGTTTAAGTGAAGTTTTTGATCTTTTTATTATTTTCTCATAATGTCTATTTGGCAAGTCTTATTTTGATTGAGAATCTTAAAGGGAAACTTAAAGATCTCTCCCTGGTACAGCTGAGTCCTCTGCAAATTTAGATGCATGTAATTTGTTAAATCTTGATTTAGACGAGACATTTTCCAATATGGGGATTGAACAGCTGAGCTCCTACATTTGCAGTGATAAGAGAAAGAAAATGATGGAAATGTAAGTTCTTCAAAACTCATTTTGTCATTACCATGCAAATTAATTTTCTGAAATCATTCTTTTGGTCCATCCTCATTTATGATTTTCAAAAATTTTATAATGGTGGCGCCCTGGTCAGTAGCACACCTCGATTATCCACAGGGTACCTACTCAGAGGTGAAGCTAGCCTTTGAGTTCTGGGTTTGGCGGAATCCAGTAATTTTTTTTTTACATGCATGCTAGTAGGTGAGGTTTTTTATGCCTCAATAGGATTAGTAAGGTAAGGTTTAGCCTGGTTTGTGTTGCCTTGGTCCTATGCCTTTGGAAAATATCCACACGGCTATGAGATTATATGCCCTCGTGAGACAATGCAGGCAGCTACACCATGAATCTTCTACATGAGGCTGTCATAGGCAATGTGAGGCGCAGAGAAGTGATTATATAGCCAAGGCATATGGGTAACAATATCGGTGCTATTGTCCCCCTTATATGTACTTTTCCTAATTGTTGTATTTTTCTTTTCTGTTAATAATAAAAAAAATTACTCAAAAAATAAAATAAAAAGAGTAGAATCCCAAACTTGTAACTTCAAATCATAGCTCTGCCTCCTACTACCTCCCACTAGTAAAGGTATCGGGTAAATGGGACCATCAGGGCTTACACATATGGGAATATGCCAAGTGGTTTTTGTCTCCACTTGAACTTTAATCCTAATCTCTAAAGTTTGCACTCAGTTCATTGACCACTAAGCGACATCCTTCGTTCGTTTATAATTATCAAATTTGTAGATAGCTTTCAGAGCATGACTTCATCATTTGTGTATTTCTATAAGCAATCTCATTTTTGGACATATATAATCAGTATATGCATTAAACATGACTTCATCTGTTGTAGGTTTTTCGAAGAGTTGTCTCCAAATGGAAAGCAGAGAGCTAGCAGTTACAGCAGTAGATCTAAGTTTTGATAAAAATAGATGATGAGTTCTCTCCTATCACCTATCAGTTAGTGCTAATTACTATTGTTAAAAGCCATTGTTTCGTCACTTAAGCGAAAATGCAATGCAAAGCGAGGGGTTATTGCTTGATATGAGTGAAGTCATGTTTTAGATGAGTTTGTGCTTCAAAAAATGGTGCACAAAGTCAGTCTAACAAGAATAATTTCAACTTTGGGTTGGACGAATATCGGCATTTATGTATACTGGATGCTAAAAGTAGCTAATTTAATTACAATTTAATTTGTATTGAATTGAACTCACAGATGTTTGATACTTTTTAATTCCAAGAAGTTGTGCGTTTCACTTCTAAGTTCTAAGAAGCATGTGCTTCACTTCTCGCTTCAAGCTTAGTTGGAGAATAGATTTCATTTCTCTTCTCAAATAACTGAAAAATTCTCAAGGACCAATAACACACGATTTAAAACTCGATGGATAATATTAAGATCATTCACATCTCAATCTTAATTATTCAGATCTTAATGGAGGTCTGAATCTTCATTATTCAGATCTCAGACAGTAAGTGCGTTTGATTTTTAAGTTTGAATCTTAAACATTCAAATCTTAATCATTAAATGTGTTTTTTTTTAATTCACAACCACTTAATGGGTCTGAATAGGTTTGTATGATTAAGATCTATAACCAAGACTTAATTTCATTAAGATGCTATCGTCGACAATCATTACTAATTGTTGTCACCCCCTACCATTATCAACTACCACCACCACCACCATCCTCAACCATAGCCGCCGCCATTACCACCACCCACCACCCCCACCATCATCATCCTCAATCATAACCACGCACTCACCCACCTTAACTACCACAACCAACCACCTCATCAGCATTAATAATCATAGATGACACCATCCACCATTATAAACTATCACCACCCATCATTACCTTCCTCAATCACAACCACAACCACCACCTCCACCCACCATCTATTAACTATCACCATCCACTACCATTCTCAACCATAATCACTATCGCTATCAATCACCACTAGCTACTACCCAGAACCACCACCATCAACCAAAACCACTATCAACAATCGCCTCTAGTCGGTACACATAGGCACCTCGTTAGCCATCACCACTACCAATATATATATATATATATATATATATATATATATATATATATATATATATATATATATATATATTAGTTAGTTAGTATTTTATTTGAATTTTATATTTATTAATTTTTAAATAAAGATAAATTTTATATTCAGATGTTAAAAAAAACAGTCTAAATCATTTAGTATTCAGATCTTAATACACATCTTGATATTCAAATGCATATTCAAGTGTCTTAATCTTAATACACATATTGATATTCAGATATGTATTTAAATTCAAACGTCTTAACCTTAAAAAAAGAAACAAATGAGGCCTATGCCTGCCTTTCTACTTTAAGTACCAGACTTTTATCGCTAGACAAAAGACCCAGGGCAAATAGCTTTTCTTAGAAAAAGGGTAATGAAATGGAGGTTTATGAATACCTAATGAGAGGAGTTCAAACTGTTATTGCAGCAAATTCAGTCTCTCCCCTTTAGGATTATAATCGATAAACTATTTTGTCTCTAACTACAGAGCCAAGAAACTAATTACCCACTGCCTAACTGAAAAAACAAAAATACAGAAAAACAATACAAATAGCTACTCGAAGAGTATGTACTATGGATGTAAAGTAATTCAGTCAGCAAATAACAAGGTGTTTCAAATGAAAAGCAGTTTAGAGGACAATAAATGAGATGATCAAACAGCAATTTGCAGAATAATAGGGAAAATTTTGACTACTAAATCTGTTACATTATAACTTTTCTTTTGTCTGATTGCTGTGATATTGTTACATACTAATCAAGAACAGCTGCAGTGGAAACTAAAGTTGAAAGAAAAACATTGTCGCAAACGAAAATATACATATGAAACACAGCCAAGAATTTCCTGAATAAAGTTTTAAGTTTTATGAACAGCTTAATACAAATAGCATGGAAAGAATACACCAACGGCTTGTGCTTGTAGATTTAATATTTCTTCTCCCGACTATCAGGGTCTGTAGATTTAATGTTTAATTCTCTCATCTATCAAGCGTCTTCCAATAGTGAGTCTGCAACTTTTGTTGATTCACTGTCGTAGTTCCATAGGTCTTTAAGTTCGCCCCTCACCAATCCCAGCACCACATAAGTTCCTAAAGATAAAGGTTAAAAACGACGAAAAAAAGATATATAACGACCAAACACAAATTTTGGTTCAAGAGGCCGTAAAACTGACATACCTAGCGTGCAGGGCACGAGATATAGAAGAGCAGGTTGACCATGTCCATTCATTAGATACAAACCTAAGTACGTGAATAAAAGACCTGCAAGAATTCCAAGTTGATTTGGAATAGGATACGGAATGAGTAGGGGAGGAAATTTTAAACAAGTGATAAAAGGAAAAAAATACAGGTTTCAGGATCTCTACTGGTCAACATCGGTTTTGATTTCGTTAAAAATGTGCTTTAAAACATATTAATATTTCACACACTTTTTAGGCATTTCTATGCATGTTACCAAGTGTTAATGGTTTCAAGCAACTGAGTAACATCATTTACAAAAAGGGTCGGAGAACAAAATTAGCAAAGTAGCTAAAAACAGATAGAAATAATACTTAAGCAAAGTACCCACCAATTCCATAACCAACTATCATCCAGAGGTAGTATCCATTTCGTACACCCTTCCTTCTAGCTTTGTCAAATCTGCAAAAAAGATAGAAAAGAGGATTAACAGGAGGTTCCTTGCCTTTTCTAGAAAGGAAGTGAATTCATCAGATGAAAGGATATTAAATAACTTTAATTCTGTACAAGGGAAAAGGTAGTCGACTCATTAAAGTGAGCAACCATAGCATTGAGAACATCTTTCAGCTCTACATCCAACACATTTCCCCAATATCAATTTCTTAATTTTACTCACTGTCATAGGAACCATTTTCTTTCTTCAATAACCGAGATACTTGGAGATACTTTGATAACTAATAAGAAATTATATGAGAACAGAGATTGGCAATTATCAAAAGACTCGTGACTACAGTTCATTTTTATTCAACCTATCTATAAACATGTAATATCTGAATATCCTCGAAGAGCAAAGATAGAAAACTAATACACAGAGGAATATACTTCTTGTTTCACCTAGACAATGTGTTTCGTTCTTTTTCATTTTTGGGAGAGGGTAACAAATTTTGCTTGGAAGATGGATGAAGGACAAAGGGATACCTAAAAGCAAAACAAACCAGCAAACCAGGAAAGAGAATATCCCCAAAGCCAATCATATCATAGCCACCGTAAGGATCTGAAACTCGAGGAACTCTCAGAAGCATTGGGATGGATTCTCCGCCAGCTTTGTCACCACGGGCAACCTATGAGAAGGGAAGAACTCGAGAAATGTTAGTGAGAAAATTCGATGTTAGCTTCTAAGAGCTAAAACATCTTCCTGTGACAGTGAAGGACACAAGTTCGTGTATTACTCCAGCTTATTGAAGTAAACAATCGAATCAAAACACTACTGCCGTATAGCAAAAAATGCAAAGCAATTATTGAACCATTAAAACATAAAGTATACATAGTTGCACATTTAAGCTCTCCCCTAGATACATCTATATGATCTTTAACTATTCTGCTGAAGTTTCACAAAAATCATTTCATTCATTCATGTGTAAAACCATCAAATGCTTTAGTTTCATTTCAGTGAGATGTCTACAATCCACATCAATTATAGAAAACTTTCAATGAGTCTTCAGGTTAATTATTTAATATTATGTTCTTGAGATCCGCAGGTCCTAGAATTCAAGAAAATTTGATGTATATCTTCTGATCAAGTTTATTCCTTGCAGGTTTCGGGTTACTCTCTTTGATACTCAATTTATCTTTCTTTATTCAATTAAGTTCACTCGAATAGAGCTATACTTGATTTTCTGTTTCTCACCAGCCAAGTTCTTGGTTCTTTTGTGAATAAAATACCTTATCAAAACAATCATTGTTACATATGAGCATGCTCATGTTCTAAAATTCAAACTGAAGCTTAAATTATCATATCAGTAAATCCTTATATAACCTACTCCCTCCGTTCCAATTTATGTGAGCCTGTTTGACTGGGCACGGAGTTTAAGAAAAAATGAAGACTTTTGGAATTTGTGGTCCTAAACAAGTTAAAAGGGGACCCAGAGTATTTGTGTGGTTATAAAAGCTTCTCATTAAGGGTAGAATTGTAAGTTTAAGCTAAATTATTTCCAAATTTAGAAAGGGGTCATTCTTTTTGGAACGGACCAAAAAGGAAATAGGTTCACATAAACTGGAACGGAGGGAGTAATAAATAGCCAAAAAGGTTAAACCCTATATAAATGATAAAACGATTGAACCATTAGTCATTACTACACAATTAAACACTCTAACATAGAACGATGACTTTTATAAAACAGACAGTGAACTCAACCAATCAACATGCAGAATTTGAGTTTCTCGCTAACAAACAGGAGGAGATAAATGACACACTCCCAACGATTTTTCTGCTAGCACAAGGGTCTACCCTTCAAAACCAGCCAAGTGGACTAAGGAATCTAATATATAAACAAGCCAGCTTGGTTCTGCTAGGTGATAAGTTGTACTCGTGCTATGTCATTGCATGCAAATATCTCATATGAGGCACAAATGCTTGAGCCCAGAATCAGCTGTATACAAATGAGAGTCTAAGACCAGTGTTCACTAGAAGTCTTGTTTAACTGACAGATTTTTCCATATTCATATAGGTTAAAAATGCGATAAAACTTTTAGGAATTAAGTAGGAAAAACACTACTCAAAACAAATATGAATATACGATATGACACATCCTACATAACGATTAAAATTGGGAGCTCACCAGTCACCACAACATAGAAAGTCTCATGAACGGTACAGAGAGAAAGATGTAGCTAAAGAGAGAACTTACAGCAATCATTACGCTGTCATGGAATATAGCAGGTGAAAGGAAAACCCAGAAGATGTCGTAGAGAAATGCACAACACAGAAGCACTGTAGCAACCTAAGGCAAAATAGTAATCACGGTGAAGCAAAATAAGCTACCAACTCCTCTCATTGAAAAACATATGGAAGCTATCAACAGACCTTTATATTAGGCAACTGAGCCAACTGCAGAACAGTTATCATCAAACAAATTCCCTGGCAAAAAAAAAGGGTTCTTTAATTTTAATTGCAATTGAGAGTGCAAATATTAGAAGAGTGAAAGTTAAGAGTGACTATGATGCATATTTATCAGAGAACAAGATAACTGGCTTGAGTAGAATATTATCCAGTTCATAGTATCAACATACAGATTAAAGTGCCAAAAAAATTTCCAGTTCCATTACGCAAACCAATGCATGAAATTTTACAAATGAGCTTACTAGAATATCTTGGCCAATCCAAGAGTATGATGCTTTCCTAGTTGCTGCCCAGAAGATGGCAAATGCCACGCACATTATCAAGACCACAAGAGATAGAATAGAAACTTCCCCAAGAAGCGGCAAATTCAACGTCTTCCTTCCACAACCTTTACATTTGCTACTCACAAGATTGTCGGAAACAAAGTAGAAGAGCTAATTAGAAATCTATTCCATACATTAATCTGACAGACAGAAAATCATTCTTGGAAATATTATACCTTGATACCAGGGATATTATACAGCTATGCATTCCCTGAGAAGGAAAAAATTAACTATTAAAAGTCAATAAGCAGAGACAATATCAACCAAACTGAAAGAAACC
This sequence comes from Nicotiana sylvestris, assembly GCF_000393655.2. Taxonomy (NCBI): domain Eukaryota; kingdom Viridiplantae; phylum Streptophyta; class Magnoliopsida; order Solanales; family Solanaceae; genus Nicotiana; species Nicotiana sylvestris. The sequence goes on from NC_091066.1 coordinate 8,258,464, forward strand.
TAAGTTCTATTCAAATAAGATGCATAAAAATGCAAAAATGCTCAATATGAATCCATAAACTTTAATCTTTCTAGAGCTGGAGAAGGGTAACCCTTCTAAAGAGTAAGGCACCATAGAGAAAATGCATTCAGCACAAAATTTCATTAAATCTTCTTATGAGCAAACGTGGAAAAATAGACTTTTGTCTTTGATTCAACCAGGCAAAAAGAATATAAATGAAACAGTTGGTGCATTCCCTTGACTAAATTTGGTTTACAAAGCCTAGCTTTATTACAATATAACTGGTAATGCTATGTACAGCATAACTAATAAGTTAATCAGCTGAAAGGACACTATAATTAGTGGGTCATTTTGGAAACATAAATTGTGATTGAAGGTTTAGTATGGTTTGTGGGAGTTGGTTTCATTTTTGGCTTATTAATCAGCTTCTGTTTGATTTGACTGCTTGGGTCAGTTTGTGTGCAGTTTCTGGTTTCGGTTTGTTTTGAAAGGCTTATTTGTGGTTAATTTGTGGATGGCATTGTCTTTGCTTATTATTGTGCTCCTTTTTTGTACAAAATAGATGGCCAATAATCTGTCAACTACTAGCACCATGAGCAGAGAAACGCAGTGCTAAAAAAGTGAGATGGTTTTATCTTAACCAAGTTCAAAACAAGTTAGCTTGGCTTCGTGATCAAGTCAAAGTAGAGAATTATTTGAGTACCTCAACTCCACCAATAGAGAAAAGTATTATCAGCAGCCAGACAAACCAAGCCGACATGAAAAAGTAGAGTAGCAGCAGAAACGTAGATGCTGAGATGACAAATATGAAAGCACTCTTTGTAGTGATATTAAGAATTTCCTTGTCATCTTCCTCCCTGGCGCCTCCAGCATGTACCTAAAAATGAGAAAGGAAGAACATATAAACTAGTCTGACAGCCATTAATCATCAAAAGTAATTGTGATTTGTCTGAATCTTTTACTCAAAGCAAAAAGAATGGGAAAAAAGGGACACTGGTATACAAATAAGAAACATAAATCACCTCCAAACTTAAAAAAAGATGTAGCACCTGCTAGACAGCAATATACTGTAACAAGCTAGATATATTAAATTACGACAAGTGACAAAGAATTCTGTACCATTGCCATCAGTTCATTGTTTAAGAATTGCACATTTTAACAAATCTAATACATGTTACGCCAGTGATAGTGTTTTTTATTGCCGTGAACCTATCATCTGCATTCTTTCCTTTTCCTTCAACGGGGAAGAATTTACAGCTTTCAGTCATGTCAGGATGCATAGCTAAAATGCCTTAAGCACCACTCTGCTCCTGATACCTCTCCACTTTAATGGACCATACTCACCCATAATGCAAGATATTCATTCATCCTTGGCTTGGGTAACATATAGAATCTCACTTTCTCTTCCAAAAAGAATTGTTTGGTATCTTTTCCTCCCCATCTTCTCATGCTCTAATAATTCCCAGTGGTTCACCTAAGTTGCAATCAAATTTCCTACCAGTAGAATCGATATGCAAAAATACATGTCACAGGACTTGTAAATAAATGAGTGTCTTGTCTGTGCTACTAGAGTCCAACTTACCCTATCAGCAATCAGCATTAACTTTTAAACAAAGAAAAATAAGTAATCCCGCTGCATCTTCCTGCTTCAAAAGCTCAGAACTACATTAAGTCAAAAAGAAAACACAAGGGCTAAATGTGTTGATAACTCATTGGATTCTGTTAGGTCGCTCATTCTGGCATAGACATTATTCTGGAGCTAACTTTATTGCTACCATTGTATTTTTCATCTTCTGGATGCCTTTTATTAGTATCACTTACTTCATCAAAACAACAAAAGGGCTAAAAGAGGGCACAATCTCGTAATAATACAAATGAAACAAAGCAATATATGCTTGACCATTCCAAAAGATCCTCTGAAACAATTTTTGATAAAGAACAACAACAACAACCCACTAAAATCCCACTAGTGGGGTCTGGGGAGGTAGTGTGTACGCAGACCTTACCCCTACTCCGAAGAGTAGAGAGGCTGTTTCCGAAAGACCCTCGATTTTTTATAAAGAAGATCCTCTGAAATGATTTCCAATAGACCTCAATGAAATTCTTTTGACTGATAAAAGAATATATTATGTATTGACTATGAGTGAACATTGGATATACGTGTGTCCCTTCCTGGATATTTTGGTGATGTGGTAGATAAACTTTTGAAAGGCTGCAGCTATTCTTAAGTGTATAACTCCAAAATCCAACACAATGCAGCAGCCTAAAACCTAAGATATTAACTTCAAGATACAGTATGAAAAGTTGATTAAAACGAGCAGAGCATTGCTAATTAACTCTGTAAAAACATAAAGGGCTGTATAAATTAAATGTAAAGATATATCAGGATGCATATTTTTGGAACCTCTGGTGCCTGTTCATAGTCATTGCTTTCCTCAGATGCAGTAAGCTCCGACCAAAAGGATGCACAAAAAATTGTGCCAACAGCCATCAGCCATATGAACATGGCTGAGTAGTCCACAATGGGGCGATCTGGCGAATACAACAGAATCTCCACTGCATTAAGAGAAAATATGCCTGTCATGTTGTAATTCTTCCACGATTCAAGAACAGAGGAACAACAAGAGATAATAAGAATTAAAACAAGCATGATGACAAATGCACAATGGACAGAGTAGCAAGAGAAGCCACTACTATATAGTTTAAATGCACATTGTCATTAGTGAGCATGAATATTCTATCCTCAGTCAGTGTTTAAGAACCAAGTCATCCCATCATCAAAGCCAGTTGTATACCATTACTTACCATATGGAGGATGTCTTTTCATCCCAGTCTCCGTGATTAGTATGCACCCTGATATTCTTAATCCATCATATTAGTTCAAGACTAATCCAGCCCACTCTAATCGATGACCCTCTGATAACTTTTTTCTCCCATGAAAGCCACCTAGGCAACTTTTTAATCTTTACAAAAAATCTTATGTTCACGTGAACCCATACTTCTTTCCTTAACCATGTATAACAATGTTATATTTCTTTGAAATTACTTAAATATATGTGGGTGCACTCATGCTTAAAGACTCCTATGGTGTAATAATTATTGGGTGCACCTCTACAAAATTGGCGGTTCAAATCCGACTTCGGATGGTCTTGTTTTTTGCACGAAGTATAGATATATATGTGAAAATCACTAAAATTTCAAGAAGAATATAATTTTGAACTTCAAAAGTTTAATGGGTTCATGGTAAGAGACTAAAGTTAAACCCATCTAATGTAAATTCTAGATCCACCTTTCTCTGTTGACAATCCTGGGCCACTTGACAATAGCTAAGAGTATTAACTATTGGGCCTCATAGTTTCATACTTAGTTTTGGGCTTTTATGTATATCCGACCCATTTTTTCATTTTAGTGATTCATTTGTATATACTCGAACATTCTGGACAACACGGTTAATAAGAAATTCATTTTCCTCTTCTCAGATATTTGTTCTTCTCTCTCTTTGTTCTCATCGTTGGGTTTCAATCCCAAAATCAAATCTTCAGCTTATACTGAGAATCGATGAATTAACATAGTATCAGAGCCTATCATTGATTGTTTATGGCTCCACACATCCACTGACGATGTCTGTTTCTCTAGTTCCTTTCCGTATTGAAGTTTTTCATTGCTAGAAAATCTGGGGTTTTTCTTCGATTTTGGTCGATTTGGGCATAAAGTGACGAATGTTAGATGATTTCAGAGATTGTGAGCTATTTCTCTGGTAAATGTTGTGACTCGATTCAGTGGAGTAGTTCATTCCCAATTTCCGATTGTACCGGTGGTATCAAATGTCGCGGTCGTTTTTTTTGTTCTTCTGGTAAAATTGAAGGCCTCTCTTCTTTAGGTTGCAAAGAAGGACGGTAACATCTTTTCATACTCAATTTGGATTGAAGTGTTGGTAGATACCAATTTTATTTTTTTCTGTACAAAATTGACCTAACTAGGGTTTTGAAATGGGAAGTCCTGAAGTGAGTTCGTCAACTACAACTGATGGTTTTGATTATTTTACTATACCTCCTTCTCATCCTTTCTATATACATCCCTCGGACACTCAGGTGCTCACCTGGTGTCCCCTCCCTTTGATGGCAATGGCTTTGTCATTTGGCGCAAAAATATGCTTACTGCCCTTTCTGCTAAAAACAAGTTAGGTCTCATTACTGGTAGGGTATCCAAACCAGAATTTAACTCTCCTTACTATCATTTTTGGGAAAGGTGTAATGACATGATTATTGCATGGATAACAAACTCTTTGTCTAGGAATATAGCCAATAGTGTAATGTGTTTTGACACTGCTAAGGATATATGGACTGACATTAATGAGAGATTTGGGACTTCGAATGGTTCTAAGTACATTCAACTTTACTTCCCAAGGTCATTTAGATATTGCTACCTATTTTACCAAATTGAGAGGTCTTTGGGATGAGCTTAGTACAGCTTATGTTGGTCCTATTTGTTCCTGTGGTGCTCTCCCCAAACCCAAATTCATTGAAGAGCAGAAAATCTATCAATTCCTCAGTGGTCTGAATGAGTCTTATTCTACCTGCAAAAGCAACATCCTTATGACGCCTTCCCTTCCTTCCCTGAGCAAAGCATACTCCATGCTATAACATGATGAGAAATAGAAAGAGACCTCTGCTCATGTCCATGGTTTCTCTCATGATTCTACTTCCTTCAATGCTTCAGCTGGTCATATGAACACTTCTAGAGGTTTTCATCAGAGGGTCCAATTTGATGCAAAGAAAGGTTCTAGTTCATCTTCCAACCTTTCATGCAAATATTGTAAGAAGTCTGGACACACCATTGATAAGTGTTACAAGCTACATGGATTCCCTTCAGATTTTAAGTTTACCAAGAACAGGAAGTCTGCAGCTTGTGTTCAGTCTGATGGTCATCTTCTGGACTCTGCCTTTACCAAACCAAGTTCCTCTGATGACAATGGTCATGGATTCAGCAAAGAACAATATCAACATCTCATGACTCTACTTCAACAAGTCCATACATCTCCCACTCTTCATTCTGAAAATGTTACACTGGAAATGCAGGATTTGCCAACTTTGCAGGTGTGTATAATCACCCTGAGGTGCATTCAGCTTTTCATGCATGTGCAGTCTCACATTTAGGTTTAAACCCTTGGATCATAGATTCTGGTGCCACCAACCACATGACACCAATTAAACACTTACTTCACAACCTTAAACCTTTAGTAACACTTTTTCTAATTACTCTACCTAATAGATATAAAGTAAAAGTCATATCTACTGGTTCTTTGACTCTTAGGGCAGATATGATTTTGCATAATGTCTTATTAGTTCCCTCATTCCATTTCAATTTGATCTCTGTACACAAGTTATTTCTTCAGTTCAAGTGCGTTGCAATCTTCACCATTTATAGTTGTATTTTACATGGCCTTTCTCTGAGGAGGCCTCTGAAAATTGGTAAGGCTGCAAATGGACTATACTTCCTGCATTCAGCTGACTCTCATTTTCCTTTGTTAGTTCCTAGTTCTGTTTTTTCTTCTACTCAGTCTAATGTTTCTGTTTCTGTTCCTAGCAATAATGTTGTTTCAGATTCTGTTGCTCATTCTGTATCTCATAGTTCATCTTGTAATCCATCTGTTGTTGGTAATAAAGATGATTTGTTTTGGCATCAAAAATTAGGTCACATTCCCTTTGCCAAGATGAGATCTATTTCATTTCTGTCCAATAAAGTGTCATCTAAACAACCATTTTTATGCAATGTTTGTCCAATGGCTAGACAACATAGGCTTCCATTTCCTGATAGTACTATACATTCTTCTCTTCCTTTCCAACTTGTTCACATTGATATTTGGGGCCCTTACAACACTCAAACTTATAATGATTTTAGATATTTTCTCACTCTAGTTGATGACTTTACTAGAGTGACATGGACACATCTCCTCTCATGAGCAATGCCATTTCAATTCTTAAAGCTTTCATTCAAGTGGTGAAAGTTCAATATCATTCTTCTATTAAATGTTTTAGGTCTGATAATGCCTATGAACTGGGGGTAGTTCTCAACTCCAATAATTTTTTGCTGATAATGGCATACTTCACCAAACCACTGTTCCTCACACTCCCCAACAAAATGGTATTGTTGAAAGAAAACACAAACATCTCTTAGAAGTCTCTAGGGCACTTTTATTCCAATCCAAACTCCCTCTCAAGTACTGGGGTGAATGTGTTCTCACTGCTACTTATATCATTAATAGAATCTCCTCCACCGTCCTACACAATATATCACCTTTTGAGAAACTGCATAATCATGCTCCCTCTTATGATCATTTGAAGTCCTTTGGCTATCTCTGTCATGCAGCCAGTCCTAAGCCTGGCAGGGATAAGTTCCAACCTAGATCTATCTCTGCTGTCTTCTTAGGGTACCCTTGTGGGAAAAAAGGGTACAAATTACTTAACGTGTCATCCTTTTCTATTTTTTTCTCTAGAGATGTTGTTTTGTATGAACATATTTTTCCTTATCACTCCCCTTCTCCTTCTCCTTCTCCTTCTCCTTCTCCTACTTTCCCTCCCCCTTCTGATTATGTTGAGGTTTCCCCATCTGTTCCTATTGAGGTTTCCCCTTCTGATGCACCTTCTATTTCCCTTGTTCCTATTCCTATTCCTGCTCCCATTCCCATCCCTCTTCCTCCTCCTGTTCCAGTTCCTGAACTTATGAGGTCTGGCAGGCTTGTTCAGGTTCCCACATACCTTAAAGACTATGTTTGTTCTTCTCTTATTCCTTCTTCTTTTTCTGCTTCTATGTCTCCTCAGGTCCCTAGTGATAAACTACACATGAATGAGCCTCAATTTTACCAACATACTGTTTCAAATCCTGCTTGGCAAGAGGCCATGCTAAAGGAATTTCAAGCACTTGAAGCTAACCTCACTTGGGACATTGTTCCCCTTCCTCCTCATAAGAAGGCTATTCCCTGCAAATGGGTGTATAAGATTAAACAGAAATCTAATGGTTCTATTGAAAGATAAAAGGCCAGACTTGTCATAAGAGGGGACACACAAAGGGAAGGTATTGACTACACTGAGACTTTTTCCCCTATTGTTAAACTCACTACTATCAGATGCCTTCTCACTCTAGCTGTGAAAAGACGTTGGACTGTTTTTCAATAGGATGTCAACAATGTTTTTTTGCATGGTAATCTCCATGAAGAGATCTACATGAAGGTTCCTCCTGGTTTGGAAGTCTCTCCCTCTTCTTCTACCTGTCCTCCCTTGGTGTGTAAGCTTCAGAAATCACTTTATGGCCTCAAGCAAGCATCCAGATAGTGGTTTGCCAAGCTGTCTGAATCCTTGCTGTCTAGGGGCTACATGTCCAGCAAAAATGACTACTCTTTGTTTATCAAGTCTTCTAGTTCTTCTTTGGTGGTTCTGACTGTTTATGTGGATGACATTCTATTAGCTAGTGATGACCTTGATGAGTTGAATGCTTTGAAAGCTTTCCTGGATGCTCAATTCAAGATTAAGGATTTGGGGTCAGTGCATTACTTCTTGGGTTTGGAAGTTACCCCTCATGACCAAGGTTATCTTATGACTCAACATAAATACACTTCTGACCTACTTTCTGAATTTCATTGTGACCACTTCACACCTATTACCACTTCTTTGGATCCGAGTGTGAAGCTGGTTCCTGACATGCATTATCCCATGCCTGATCCTACCACTTTCAGGCGGTTGGTTGGCAAATTCAATTTCTTGCAGCACACCAGGCCTGATATATCCTTTTCGGTGCAGCACCTCAGCCAGTTTTTACAAGCCCCACATATTCCCCATATGCTGGCAGCCCTACATGTCCTTAAATACCTGATGAATGCTCCTGCTCAGGGTATTCTACTTACAGCCAGCTCTGATTTTTCACTTCTGGCATATTCAGACTCTGACTGGGCTGCATGTGCCATTTCAAGAAGATCTGTGACTGGGTTTTACATCACTCTTGGGGGCAATCCAATTTCATGGAAGAGTAAGAAGCAACCCACTGTCTCTCTTTCTTCAGCTGAGGCTGAATATAGAGCATTGAGAATGGTTGTGACTGAGGTTTCTTGGCTAACTTGTTTGCTTGGCGATATGGGTCTTCTTATTTCTACCCCTGTTTCTGTATTTTGTAACAATCAGGCAGCTATGCACATTGCCAAGAACCTCGTGTTTCAAGAACGCACCAAACATATTGAAGTTAATTGTCACTATGTTCGAGACAGCCTACACTCTGGGTTGATATCTCTTCAGTTTGTTCCTAGTTCTGCTCAACGTGCTGACATGCTGACCAAGGCTCTCCATGGTCCTCTACATCATCAGTTTCTAGGCAAGCTTGGAGTGTCTACACCCTCCAGCTTGAGGGGGGGTGTTGACAATACTGGGCCTCTTGACAATAGCTAAGAGTATTAACTATTGGGCCTCATAGTTTCATACTTAGTTTTGGGCTTTTATGTATATCCAGCTCATTTTTCATTTTAGTGATTTATTTGTATATACTCGAACATTCTGGACAACAAGGTTAATAAGAAATTCATTTTCCTCTTCTCAGATATTTGTTCTTCTCTTTCTCTCTCTTCTCATCGTTGGATTTGAATCCCAAAATCAAATCTTCAGCTTATACTGAGAATCGATGAATTAACAATAGTGCACCCGTCATCTTGAAATCCTGGATCCGCCTCTGAATATTCAGTATTTTTATCTTTGAAATGGTAATTAATACTCAAAATTTTCCACCAGAGCTTTGGAGGTTGCTCAGGAGGTCCTGCTTCGGCACTCATGTGTATTGTCTGTTCAAAGTGAACGTAACCACGGGCTTTACCAGGAATCGAGAAGCCCTTCTCATAGGTCCTAGAGACATTCTTAGTCTTGAATCTTTTTGAATAACACACCCTGTATAGATGATGAGATGTTTTTGTGAAAAAAGTCAACCTTTTGTGTAGTCTTTCTACTGCTGTATACCTCTTTCAACGAAACACTTGCCGAAAAAATCATATTACTCAAATCCTTCAACCCATTGTGCCGAAAACCTAACTTCTCAAATTTCCATATCTCCTTTCTCACTTCAACTTTTACAAACTACCCCAATTCTCCTGGAGCCCAAACCAGATCCTTCTGTCATGAGCATCATCTGATCTCCAAGATTTTCCGCAGCAGCAAAAAACCAACTTTGAAAACCTTTAAATCTCTGTTTATTCCCAGTTTTACATTTGTCGTATACTCCTAAAGCCCTTTCGATGACTTGAAACCTTAACCAATTAAGCAGTACTAGCCTTTTACCTTTCAGAACTTCCTGAACCACATCATCTGATGACTGAGCATTAAAAATGAGGATGAAGTGAGATGAAAAGCAGAGATCTCTAGAACACTGAATCAATCATTCAAACTGAACCTCTTATATCGCTTATATAGCATCCAAAATCTATTTATCGGCCATCCTTGTGAGATGAGACTTCTCATATAGTCTCAAATCATTTGGGCCAGCTTGATGTTACTCGATTGGTCTTTCTAACAGGTAAATGGCACTCAATTAGTAGACGCAAGTACAAGGAGATAGCACCAAAGTAACAATGGCATGCACAACAAAAATACTAATTTCGCACTTCAGCAGTGTTGAAGGCACACATGTAAATAGAAAATTTCCCCTGCAAAGCATGCATGTCATATAAATATGGATCATATCATATCCTGAAAAAAGGAAATGTGTAACAGCTTTTTGTAAGACATACTCTGTACAGTGACACAAGAATCGCACTACATATTACATGGACAATTGAAACTGGTGAATAACAATGTATTTACTGTAAAAAAGTATAAGTCATATCCTAAGATACCAGATACGTTGAAAACCAGAACTAGAATCAACAGAAAGTTAACCCTTGACAGAAAATGGAGCTAATATACACGAAGCCAAGACTTTACCTTTCTTTCCCGAAGAGATATATTTGTCAATGACATCTCCTCCGGCTTTTGAAATGGTCACAACAGGAATTGTTATGTTTGATACCGTAGAATTGTCGGGACAAGTAATCTCCAAAAGATCTAAAGGATAGCAGGAAAAAGCAGTGTCATTTCTGGAAGAGATGGGGGAGACAAAATCACCAAAAAAAGTAAAAACTCAAAAACTAAAAGAAAACAAGAACTGAAATGGCAATGAGTCATGGATGACAACCTTCTTGATCATTTATCATCACAATCCCTGCAGCACCTCCTGCTTGTGCAACCGCAGCCTTCGTTAGAAAATCACATTGACCGCGAAGAGCTAGTGCAATAGACCCTGATAACTAGACCAAAGTAAACAAAAATCTCTGCTTTATGCAATGTATAACAAAAGTAAACCTTCTTCATATGTCAAAGTAAGAATTGCAACCAAAAGTTACAGATGACGAATTGAAAAGCCTCTGAGATGCTGGCTATTTACCTAAGAATAAAGGCATTGTCAGGAATCTGGAATAAATACCTTAGAAGAGGAACTAGAACAGCCATTCAAGGGTTTTGTATATGTAGCAGGCAGTCTGGGGGTATTTTTAATATTAGTAGGTAAAAGAGACCCAAATGCCGCACTTAAGCCACCCATTTGTTCATGCTCAGCACCATCAATCCACAACTTTACCAGAACCTGTACAAAAAGAAAGAAGTAACTTGGTATGAAGAAATAACTCAGTATGTTTCCAGAGGTGCATAACAGAGTTAAAGCAAAGAATACCGTGTCACAACAACAAAAGGACTGACTCAATCTTCTCGTAGTCATTAAAATTTACATCTTTTGAAAGAAGGCATGACATGAAATCGTTAGAACCCAACTTCCTAATTCTTAAGCACCCCTCACACTCCCAAATCACCAAGAAACAGATACAGAAATAACCAATCAAATAATCGATCAACTACATCTTAATCTAAAACTAGTTAGGCTACCTTATGTCGAATTCGAAGATGTAACTCAAATAATGACACCTGTTTTCACATTCATACAACTCGGTGATGGTATGAATCTCCCAATTCTAGACCTTTATTTTTCTCATTGGATTGGTTGCACATAGACTTTCTCTGTACTGCTCTTTTGTTTTTTCTTTGATGAAGTAAAGATACTTTTATTAACACTGGCATCCAAAAGAAGCATAATTTCAAAAGTGTTAATAGCTCCTATGCAGAACTCAAGGATCCAATGAAGTCCACAAACATATTTACATCAGATACATCCGTATGTTTACACCCAAAAAAAGGTTCAAGAGGCATTTCGCTTTTAGTACAGGGTTACAAGCATAGTAGAGGTCTCTTCAAAGTATCTTGCATTCCTTTCTTGGTGTCCAAAATATAAAATTTGGTACTGCTTGCCATATCTTTTTCTTTCTTTCTCCACTTTCCTTAGGCACTGGCATAGTGCATACAAAAGCCTCCTCAAGACTAATTGGCATCACCTGTTGAACTCAAAACATGTTTAGGAACATGCTACAAATTTCCTTGGCCACCAGGCAATGCAAGAAAAATCCTTTCTTTACATAGAAAGCATATTGAAAGGTTAAATCCTCTCTTCATCAAGTTGTCTTGTTTTTCCAAGCTTCGTACATCACTATCCAGCTCTATAACAAATCACCTTGGTTAGAGCTTTAATTCTCCATATCCCTTTCCATGGTCAAGATCCCAAGACTGTACAATATTTCCTGTGTTTGTCAAGACCTGGTAGCAACTTCAATTGTAAAAATAACTCTGTTGTTCCCATTCCATCAGATTCTATCCATGCTTTGTCTTTGCAAATTTTCCAGTTCCAGTTTGTCTACTAGCCTTGCCAAGCAACTGACTTTCCAATCCTGACAATTCCTTCTTAATGATATGGCACCCAGTATTATCTCTACAATCAGTAATAGTTGCCACAAGAGTAGATCATTTGGAAATATGCTGGGAAATGCATCTTTTAATGTATTATTTCCCCACCTTGTCTAATCAAAATCTTATTTTCGTTCCATCTCCTACTTCAAAGTATATATGCTCCTTGAAGTCTTCCCCCATTTTGCAAATGTACCTCCGGGGGCCTGCCTACTCCAGAAGGTAAGGAAGTAAACTTTATACCAATTATTTTGTATTCCATGCTTAGAGTTAATTATCTTTCTCCAGTAGGCATCTTCCTCCATGTTAGATCTCCATAACCATTTCATTAATAGACTCTGCTTGTGCATAACTCATACTACTAAACTTTGTGAACCTTATGATACTCCCGCCAAACTAAAACCTCAGAATTAGATGTTGATTAAAAGATAGGTCAAATTTGGCTACAAGTTCTCATTATCAGGGTAGCAGCAACCTTGTACGATCATTGCAATACCCTATAGAGTAATTTTAAGACAAAACGATAACAACAGTAACAACAACTCACTTTCTCAACTATCTGTGATAAGGGGCTTAACAGCCCACCAACCAATTTTACTTTCTATTAGAAATTCTTGATCTTCGCCCCGAACTAGTCAGTGTTTGCTACATGAATACTCTATATTATTGGTGGAGCTAAAGGGAGATAAGGGATTTCAATTTAATCCCCTTCGACAAAAAAATGTACTGCGCAAATAGGGTAAAACAAAATTTTTTGGTTATATATGAAATGTTGAATCTCCTGACATAAAGATTCTAGTGTAGTTCTTTTATCGGTAAGAAAGATTATAATGTGTAGTGGTAAAGCGGTTCAGAATTGCCTAGATCACAAGTTCAAATCCTGAATGTGACACACTAGTAATTTTTTAAATCCCCTTGTATGAATTTGTGGCACTGGCACTGCTTTATATTCATTATGTTCTATTTAGACCCATTTCAATCCAAATAATTTGGTTTCAAATAAACTATGCCTTCTAAAACTCGAAAAATACAAGAGAAACCTCTCTCCCAACAACGTTTCCACATAATTACCTCCAGGCAGAGTCAAATACCGGATTTAAATTTGATAAGTTCAACCTTCAGCTTATTACTGTAGGACTTATTACATTTTTGAAACTATGAGCTCAAAATTTAAATTTTAGTTACTTTTAACATAATAATTGATTAGATACTCTCTATCCACCACTGCCACCATTTTCTTTTTGCGAATAAATTATGAGCGGAAGGAATCTGAATAATAGGAAAGAATAAAAAAATTTACCAATCGATAAGGATTGTTGCAGGAGGTTGAGGAATTTGCAGGGGCGGCGCGTGAGATATCATCATCGCCGGTAGCGATTGATGATAGAAGAAGAATGCACAGTCCGATTAAACGCCATGAAAATGCCATATTAAAAATATTGATCCACTTTTTACTCCAATAACCCTATCTCCGCATAGGGTTTTTGGGAGATTCAAAAGCAAATCTCTGTGTCTTTGCTCAGAAATTTTGACGAAGAGAGAAAGAGGGGGGTTGAAAGTCGGTGATGGGGTCGTTATTGGGATTTCATTAATTTACAGTTAAATGAAAAAAAAAAATTACATTAAAGTTTCTCTAATTATGACAGCTCGTTAGTTGCATTTGATGTATGCGATTTATAAGATGCATGGTGAATGCGATTTATCATGTAGTGCATTACATAAGTCGCATTGACAAATGCATCTTGTAAGTCGTATTTAACAAATTCATAACTCGCATTTCCAACTCCAATCTATATAAATCGATGTATAAGTCACATTTGGCAAATACAATCTAAAATAAATATTTGCTTTTTGTCCGATTATAAATCATATTTTTGAAAGACACGATTTCACTACAACTTATATGTCAAATTTACTAAATTAGACTTGTAAATTACATTATAAGATGTTTTTTTTTTTGTCTTTTTTAAATGACAATCTACATATTCCTTAACCTTGTAGCTAAGTTTGCTAACACAATACAAAGAATACCTACTGTTACAGCTTTTACTACCAGACTGATAGTTACCAATCATTTATAAATTTTTTAGTAATATAAAGACTTTGACTCCTTTGTAGATATACACAATTTATTTAGCATAGGCCACATGAGTTGAACAAGGAGAAATGAGAAAACGAAGTCAGAATAATGCAAAAAATCCCAAATGAATTAAGATTAGAAAAAAGGCATCCCGGTGTACAAAGTATTTTGTGTCACGCAAGGTCCAATCTAGACAGGTTCTCGCAACTGCCTTTCAAACAGGACTTCGAGATCGGGGAAGGAGCGCACCCCAAAGATTGTGCTGCATGTTGGATTATGGGTCATGGGTCGCTCCATGTGGGCTGACCCGACTCGGTTAGGAGAGATAAGGGAGAGAGGTTAAGGGAAGTTACCACTAGACCACAAACACCCACTAAACTGAACGTGCAAAAAGGGGTGAGTGGTGGGTTATCCTCCTTAACCAATATTTCTCAGCCTACTTATGTGAAGGAGAAAATATAGAACTACGTACAGTAAGAATTTTCTTTGAATCTCTTCTTCTCCCAACAAAAAAAAAACACAAGTAAGGGCATTTAATTGGTGGAAGATTAACTTTGTTTCCTAGTGATTCAAAGTTCAGTTTGGGGCAATTATTTCGATGGTGAGTTCAACAATTCTTCCACTGCATTGATAGGTACGCTAATATTGTTCTCGCCCCGCAATTATTAATCTAACAATGGTATCAGAGCGTGGTTGTATCCGTACTCTGCTTTCTCCACTGCAAATTTTATTCTTATTGGGAGACGGCTCTGGTTGGTGCCATAAAAAGGAACAATCTGTTTGTTTGTTTGTTTTTTAAAAGGATCTTGTGTGTAGAATTTTTGCCGCTATTGACAGAGTTTGAGATTAAAAAGTATTCTTTTACCGTATTGTTGTTTGCAACGGAACTTAAACAAAGGTTTCGAAAATTAAATTGAATTTATGTGAGATCACCATGGCTTGACAACTTTATCTGCATTATTTGAAGTTTATTACATATAATATAATATAAAGCCTCATCATGTGAAAGTTGCCATGTTATCTTTGGCATATGAAATTTTTCTTGCCACTTGGATAGCATTACATATTTGCATATTTACTTATATGTGTTGGAAATGATTTCCATATCTTCCCCACTTTGCTTTAGAAAGTTGAAATATAGACACGTATTCTGATTGTCATGTTAACAGAATAGAACTTGACACGTATGGAGCAAAATGCTTCTCAAGTATGGAGGCCAGTGATCAATGTAGTTTTATTTAAATATTGTGAACAACATACATGAATCGGTGGTTCTAAGAAATATTGAATCACTGCACAAAAACTATCAATCAATTCCAAAAATAATTATGGTCACTATAAATGACATAATTTTGAAAGTGTTTCTGATTAATTGCAGCAAATTCTTTCTCTATCTTTTGTCTTAACAAGTTATTTTAGAATATAGTACAATTTTTTTGGTCATATTCCCTTAAATGATATACTTCTACGAGTTATTGTGACGTATGTTGTCACAATGAATGGTTGTAGCCGTTCTAAGTGTTTCCTTGGTCCTATTTCAGATATGGCTGAAGAAGGACAAGTTCGAATTACTCCAAGTGGGAGTTCTTGAAGTCAAGGAAAGGGACAACGTAGAAGGATACACCGTCGCAGGACTTATTTCTATAATGATTCAGACTCTAAGCCTGAAGTCATCAGGAATGTCCCAAGGGTGAGGCAAAATGAGTTAACGGTTCGAAGGGCTGCACGAAGGGAAAAAGAAATGAAATTTAGGGAGCTTAAGGAATTTAAAATTTGCTATGATCTTTCCGTTCCTGAACATGTACACCTTTTTAAGATAAAAAGAGCTGAATTGGCTAATTACGTAGAAATTACTCATTGGGAAGCATTAGCTATTTTAGCGGACTCTCTTCGAGAGCCTTGGGGTGAAATTTTAACTGAGATTTATCATGATGTTTGTCCTAGTGCACCTTTTAGCGTATATGAGCAAGAGTTAGTGTTCGATTGGTATATGGATCCTAGCAAACATGTAAATTGTTATTATGTATTTTATCTTAACAAAATTTATATTATATTATTTGTCTCACCAGTTACATACATTGTTTATTATATTTTTTTTGTAATAGATTGCGACTTGAAGTAAAATACAAACTAAGAAGTGATTTTAATATTAATTAAAAATATTTAGATATAGATGATTAATGAAAACGTACTGACCGTTCGATTCTATACCAAATGTAGAATTAATATTATAATTAATTTACTTGAGTGTGTAATCACATGCATAAATTAACTGAAGTATATATTGATGAGTTAAACTTGTAAAATTATCTCTAATAACAGACATGGCATCAAAAAGTATCATTGCCGACTTGAAAAAGGGTGACAAATTGAATGGTGAAAACTACGATATCTGGAGTCGTAAGATGTGGTATGTACTCGAAGAGCAAGATGCTCTTGAAAGTATTAACCATGTTACGAGTCACCCAGAGGAGGGTAACACTGCCCAACACATGAGGGATCTGGAAACTTACAATGTTTGGAAAAAGAAAGATTCCACTGCACATGGAATTATTGTAAGTTCAGTTGCTAATGATCTCATCCATGAATGTGAGCAATATCCTATTGTTCAAGCCATGTGGGCATATTTAAGAGAGGCATATGGGGGTACGACTGTGACTCGCCTTCCACAACTGACAATCAAGTTTGACACGTACAAAAAACATCATGATCATGGTGTTAAGAAACATCTAAGGGTGATGTCAAATATGATTGCTCAACTCAAAAGTGCTGGCCATGTTCTCTCTGATGAGCAACAGGTTCAGGCAGTGATTCGGTCTCTTCCCAATAATTGGGAACATTTGAAGGTTAATTTGACCCACAATGATAGCATCAAAACTTTTGCTGATGTTGCCCGTCATATGGAGCTTGAAGACGAGCGACTTGGTGCTGCTAAAGCTGTACCTAATGCCTTTGTGGCAAAATCAAGTGGTACAATGAAATCAAGCTTCAAGCGCAAGAGAAACTGGAAAAATGACGGAAAGGGTAAGGTGACCGGAGAAAGACCCTCCAAGAAGAGAAACATGCCAAATTCCAAGATAGAAAAACAGTTCTACAAGAAGAAAGACAAGAGCAAGATGAAGTGTTACAATTGCCAAGTCCTAGGGCATTTTGCTCGTGAGTGCACTGAGCTGAAAAAGGTAGTATTTCAAAGCGCATCTCTTAGTGCTATATATATTTCTAGCACTGTTTTACTAACTGAATCTTATCCTGTGTGGATTGTAGACTCAGGGGCCACCGACCATGTGAGTCGCGATAGAGAAGCGTTTATAGAGTTTCGTCGAGTTCCACCTGGATCAAAGCATGTATATGTGGGAAACAATGCAAAGCTTGAAGTCAAACGGATAGGCACTTGCATAATGGACATACGTGGTGGCCGATATTTGATATTGCATGACGTCCTATATGTTCCAGAGATTCGACGAAACTTAGTATCTGTGTCTGTTCTTCTAGATTTAGATTTCAATTTGAACATTAGTCGCAGTGGTCTTAGAATTACTTAAGACAATGTTTTTTATGGTTTGGACATCGTTATGATGGTTTTATTGTGTTAGATTGTAATCATTCTACGTATAACTATTATGTTGATCGTTGTGTTATGGAATGTTATTCTAGTAACAATGATGTTGATGTTATTACATGGCATGCAAGATTAGGTCACATAGGGCAGGATCGAATGAATAGATTGGCTAAGGAAGGACATCTAGGTCCTTTCTCTAAAATTGAAATGCCAACTTATGAAAATTGTCTTGCTGAAAAGATTACACGTAAACCATTTGGAAAGGCTAAGAGAGCTGATTTTCCATTGCAATTAATCCATTCTGATATCTATGGTCCAATGAATGTGAGGGCTTGGTCTGGTGCTTTATATTTCATTACGTTCATTGATGATTTCACATGCTTTGGTTATGTCTATTTGATCTCTCATAAATCTAAAGCACTTGAATGCTTTACGAAATATGTGAATGAAGTTGAGAATCAATTAGACAAAAGGATTAAGACCTTAAGAACCGATAGACGGCGTGAATATCTTTCAAAAGAATTTGAAGGATTGTGCAATGAAAAGGGAATCACCAGACAGTTAACTATTCCATACAAACTTCAACAAAATGGTGTAGCAGAAAGAATGAATAGGACACTACTGGACATGATAAGGTCCATGATGGCGCAGGCAAATTTACCTATCTCCTTTTGGGGAGATGCGTTATTGACTGTAACTTACATATTGAACAAAGTGCCTTCTAAATCAGTTCCTTCCACTCCTTATGAGCTATGGACTGGTCATAAACCAAACTTAAAGGATTTACGACCTTGGTGTTGTGCTGCATACGTAAAAGATTAGCAAGTTTGGTAAATTAGGTCCAAAATGCAAGAAATGTATCTTTATAAGATATTCAGAATACTCCAAAGGGTATGTGTTCATTGGTGAATTAGAGGATGGAAGTATTACTGAGATTGAATCGCGAGATGTCACTTTTTTGGAAAATGATTTTCCAAAGAAGGGCGAGGTAAAGAATGTAGAGCCTCTTTATGAAATGCTGAACTCAGATAGTCAGCAAATGTCTTCTGACACAGTTGATAATCAAATTGATCAAGATCTTATTCTTGATCCGAGTGGGAGTGGGAGTGGGAACTCTCAATCCCGAAATCCTTCTGATGAACCTGAATTTCAACTACGAAAGAGTGCCAGAAAAAATATACCCAAACATACTTATGAAATTGAATATTATATGTTCTTGGTATCTCCCACAGAAATGGATGAGCCAAAGTCTGTGACTAAGGCTTTATCGAGCCCTGGAAAAGATAGGTGGATGAAAGCAATGAAAGAAGAATTAGAGTCCATGAAAACCAACAAAGTTTGGGATCTAGTTGATCTTCCGCTTGGGCATAGAGCCATTGGAAACAAATGTGTTCTCAAAGTTAAACACAAAGCGGATGGGTTAATAGAAAGATACAAGGCACAATTGGTGGCAAAAGACTTTACTCAAGAATTTGGAATAGATTATGAGGAAACATTTTCATCAATTGTGAAGTTTACCTCAATTCGCTTACTTTTAGCTATTGTTGCACGTTTGAATTTGGAATTACATCAAATGGACGTGAAGACAACTTTTCTCAATGGAGAACTAAACGAAGAGATCTACATGGAACAACCTGTAGGCTTCATCGTTAAAGGCCAAGAAAATAAGGTCTGTAAATTGAAAAGATCTATTTATGGCCTGAAGCAATCTTCAAGGCAATGGTATTTGAGATTTCACAAGGAGGTGATCTCATATGATTTCATCATGATCGATAAAGACCATTGCATTTATGTGAAGAAGTCCAATGGGATGTTTTTTATTCTTTCTCTTTATGTGGACGATATTTTATTGGCCAGAAACAATTTGGAGTATTTGAAAACTATCAAGTCATGGCTTTCAAAGTCATTTGACATGAAAGATATGGGCAAGGCAGACTATATCCTTGGAGTTAAGATCCAAAGAGACCATTCCAAAAAGTTATTGAGTTTATCTCAAGAAAATTATATAAAGAAAATATTGGAGCATTTTCGCATGAATAGTTGCAAATCCATGGATACTCTTATAGCGAGAGGTGAAACTTTAAGCCTTGAAATGTGTCCCAAGACTAAAAATGAAAAGGAAGACATGTCTCGAGTTCCATATTCAAGTATTGTCGAGAGCTTGATATACGCTATGATGTGTACTCGCCCAGAAATTTGTTATGCCGTAGGTCTGGTTAGCAGGTATCAATCCAATCCTATAAGAGATCATTGGAAAGCTATAAAGAGAATTTTCTTATACCTGAAGGGAACTGCAGATTATTCACTGTGTTATAGTGGAAATGATTTATACCTGAGAGGATATACAGATGCTTATTGGGCTGGTGACCGGAATGATAGAAAATCAACATCCGGTTATGCCTTCTTACTTAATGGTGGTGCTATATCATGGAAAAGTAAGAAACAAACCTGCACAGCCCTTTCAACAATGGAAGCTGAGTTCGTGGCTTGTGCGTCTGCAGTACAAGAAGCTGTTTGGTTGAAGAGATTCTTTGAGCATTTGAATATTACAAAGAATTCTCAGGGACCCATGACTCTATATTGTGATAGTCAAGCAGCTATTGCATATACAAAAGATCTTAAGTATCACAGCAAGACCAAACATATTGACATCAAGTATAACTTTGTAAGAAACATGGAAGCAAGTGGAGAGATAAAATTTACAGTACATTCCTACACGAAGCATGATAGCTGATCCTTTTACAAAGGCGATATCCAGAGACCTGTTTGAGAAACATGTTATGGCTCTAGGTTTGCGAAGGATATGAACATATTTATGTATTGTAAAATAACTTTAGTATTATAATATGCTCATCAATATTTGACTCTTGAATTTTGCTATATCTTGTATGCATGTGATGAATATTTTGTTGATAAAGTGTGTTGAACAAGTCGCGAGATTGGTTCTCTCACACGAGCAATCGCCTCTTGCGTTAAGAATCTTGAAGAGATGAGACCTTATAGAACCTTGGATAATGCGGGGTTATATTTACTTGTATAGGTCGTTTTTGATAGCTTACGAATTTCACTATTCGATTATGACTTGTTTTGTAAGCCAGATACGAGTTTCTTTAAGAAGATGGTTTGAGGATTATTGAAGTGAGAAACTCGGGTTAGACACTTGAAGGTGTCTAGACCAAGATCTGTATGGTGTTGGATGATTAAAATAATAAGACACACGTGCCAATATAAGGTGAGAACATTGTGACATGTGTTTCATACCACGTGTGTTATCGACCATGGGATAATGGAAGAATGAATCCCTGCTTCTTCATTGTGTGAGATCCCAAAGAAGTTAGAGTAACTTTTATTGAAATACCCTTTGACCTCTTACTGTCTCTTCAAGTACCAATTAGTGTTGCTACTTTAGCATGCCACTAAAAGCCATGATTGATTCGGCAATGCAGTGCATGTCTAGGAAAGCAGTTGATTTGGAATGGAAAGATTCGAGTAGAAAGGGAAGACGACTAAAATTTAGTAATTTAACTTGTATTCATAGGTCGACCATTATACTTACCATGAGGATATTGGGTGTTATTGTGGATACAATGTTATATGAGAACTCGAATTTGCCTCTTTTGAGGATGGGGGATCGAATAAGTAGCTACTGCAATAGCGAATGACGTATGGGGTATTGCGAGTAATAATATCCTCATGCCAGTAGTAAATCTTTTCCATATGTGATTGGATTTCTACATAGAGCTTTAGTACAACCTTTAATTGGTTTTGGAATTTTACAGCTCTTTGTGCTCGCAGGTCGCACCAATTATTTGCCGGTATGAAAAGTGTGTCAAAGACATCGGTCTAGCCCACTATGAACGAAGTGGAGATGTTGGATTATGGGTCATAGGTCACCTCATGTGGGCTGACCCGGCCCGATTAGGAGAGATAAAAGAGAGAGGTTAAGGGAAGTTACCACTAGACCACAAACACCTACTAAACTGAACGTGCAAAAAGGGGTGAGTGGTGGGTTATCTTCCTTAACCGCTATTTCTCAGTCTACTTATGTGAAGGAGAAAATATAGAACTACGTACAGTAAAAAATTTCTCTGAATCTCTTCTTCTCCTAACGAAAAATACACATAAGTA
The DNA here is from genome assembly GCF_000393655.2 of Nicotiana sylvestris. NCBI lineage: Eukaryota > Viridiplantae > Streptophyta > Magnoliopsida > Solanales > Solanaceae > Nicotiana > Nicotiana sylvestris. Next base: position 8,280,086 of record NC_091066.1, read on the forward strand.
AGGGCATCTAATTGGTGAAAGATTAACTTTGTTTCCTAGTGATTCAAAGTTCGGTTTGGAGCAATTGTTTCGGTGGTGAGTTCAACAATTCTTGTGTTGCGTTGGCAGGTACGCTAATGTTGTTCTCGCCCTGCGATTATTAATCTAACAATGTTATCAGAGCATGGTTGTATCCGTACTCTGCTTTCTCCGCTGCAAATTTTATTCTTATTGGGAGATGGCTCTGGTTGGTGCCATAAAAGGAACAATCTGTTTGTTTTAAAGGATCTTGTGTGTAGAATTTTTGCCGTTATTGATAGAGTTTGAGATTAAAAAGTATTCTTTCACCGTATTGTTGTTTTCAACGGAACTTAAACAAAGGTTTCAAAAATTGAATTGAATTTATGTGAGATCACAATGGCTTGACAACTTTATCTGCATTATTTGAAGTTTATTACATATAATATAATATAAAGCCTCATCATGTGAAAGTAGCCATGTTATCTTTGGCATGTGAAATTTTACTTGCCACTTGGATAGCATTACATATTTGCATATTTACTTATATGTATTGGAAATGATTTCCATATCTTCCCCACTCTGCTTTAGAAAGTTTAAATATAGACACATATTCTGATTGTCATGTTAACAGAACAAAACTTGACACGTATGGAGCAAAATGCTTCTCAAGTATGGAGGCCAGTGATCAATGTAGTTTTATTTAAATATTGTGAACATCAGACATGAATCGGTGGTACTAAGAAATATTGAATCACTGCACAAAAACTATCAATCAATTCCAAAAATAATTGTGGTCACTATAAATGACATAATTTTGAAAGTCTTTCTGATAATTGCAACAAATTCTTTCTCTATCTTTTGTCTTGACAAGTTATTTTAGAATATCGTACAATATTTTTTTGGTCATAATCCCTTAAATTGATATACTTCTACGAGTTATTATGATGTATGTTATCACAACGAATGGTTGTAGCCATTCTAAGTATTTCCTTGGTCCTATTTCAGATATGGCTGAAAAAGGACAAGTTCGAATTACTCCAAGTGGGAGTTCTTGAAGTCAAGGAAAGGGACAACGTAGAAGGATACACCGTCGCAGGACTTATTTCTATAATGATTCAGACTCTAAGCCTGAAGTCATCAGGAATGTCCCAAGGGTGAGGCAAAATGAGTTAACGGTTCGAAGGGCTGCACGAAGGGAAAAAGAAATGAAATTTAGGGAGCTTAAGGAATTTAAAATTTGCTATGATCTTTCCGTTCCTGAACATGTACACCTTTTTAAGATAAAAAGAGCTGAATTGGCTAATTACGTAGAAATTACTCATTGGGAAGCATTAGCTATTTTAGCGGACTCTCTTCGAGAGCCTTGGGGTGAAATTTTAACTGAGATTTATCATGATGTTTGGCCTAGTGCACCTTTTAGCGTATATGAGCAAGAGTTAGTGTTCGATTGGTATATGGATCCTAGCAAACATGTAAATTGTTATTATGTATTTTATCTTAACAAAATTTATATTATATTATTTGTCTCACCAGTTACATACATTGTTTATTATATTTTTTTTGTAATAGATTGCGACTTGAAGTAAAATACAAACTAAGAAGTGATTTTAATATTAATTAAAAATATTTAGATATAGATGATTAATGAAAACGTACTGACCGTTCGATTCTATACCAAATGTAGAATTAATATTATAATTAATTTACTTGAGTGTGTAATCACATGCATAAATTAACTGAAGTATATATTGATGAGTTAAACTTGTAAAATTATCTCTAATAACAGACATGGCATCAAAAAGTATCATTGCCGACTTGAAAAAGGGTGACAAATTGAATGGTGAAAACTACGATATCTGGAGTCGTAAGATGTGGTATGTACTCGAAGAGCAAGATGCTCTTGAAAGTATTAACCATGTTACGAGTCACCCAGAGGAGGGTAACACTGCCCAACACATGAGGGATCTGGAAACTTACAATGTTTGGAAAAAGAAAGATTCCACTGCACGTGGAATTATTGTAAGTTCAGTTGCTAATGATCTCATCCATGAATGTGAGCAATATCCTATTGTTCAAGCCATGTGGGCATATTTAAGAGAGGCATATGGGGGTACGACTGTGACTCGCCTTCCACAACTGACAATCAAGTTTGACACGTACAAAAAACATCATGATCATGGTGTTAAGAAACATCTAAGGGTGATGTCAAATATGATTGCTCAACTCAAAAGTGCTGGCCATGTTCTCTCTGATGAGCAACAGGTTCAGGCAGTGATTCGGTCTCTTCCCAATAATTGGGAACATTTGAAGGTTAATTTGACCCACAATGATAGCATCAAAACTTTTGCTGATGTTGCCCATCATATGGAGCTTGAAGACGAGCGACTTGGTGCTGCTAAAGCTGTACCTAATGCCTTTGTGGCAAAATCAAGTGGTACAATGAAATCAAGCTTCAAGCGCAAGAGAAACTGGAAAAATGACGGAAAGGGTAAGGTGACCGGAGAAAGACCCTCCAAAAAGAGAAACATGCCAAATTACAAGAAAGAAAAACAGTTCTACAAGAAGAAAGACAAGAGCAAGATGAAGTGTTACAATTGCCAAGTCCTAGGGCATTTTGCTCGTGAGTGCACTGAGCTGAAAAAGGTAGTATTTCAAAGCGCATCTCTTAGTGCTATATATATTTCTAGCACTGTTTTACTAACTGAATCTTATCCTGTGTGGATTGTAGACTCAGGGGCCACCGACCATGTGAGTCGCGATAGAGAAGCGTTTATAGAGTTTCGTCGAGTTCCACCTGGATCAAAACATGTATATGTGGGAAACAATGCAAAGCTTGAAGTCAAACGGATAGGCACTTGCATAATGGACATACGTGGTGGCCGATATTTGATGTTGCATGATGTCCTATATGTTCCAAAGATTCGACGAAACTTAGTATTTGTGTCTGTTCTTCTAGATTTAGATTTCAATTTGAATTTTAGTCGCAGTGGTCTTAGAATTACTCAAGACAATGTTTTTATGGTTTGGACATCGTTATGATGGTTTTATTGTGTTAGATTGAATCCTTCTACGTATAACTATTATATTGATCATTGTGTTATGGCATGTTATTCTAGTAACAATGATGTTTATGTTATTACATCTAATTGGCTACTTACAGGGGTGGATCTAGCCCATCGAGTACGGGTTCGGTCGAACTCAGTCGCTTTGGTCAAATCCATGTATTTGTCTTAAAATATCCATTGAATATGTGTAAATTATTAATTTAGAACCCAGTAACTTTTAATGATTAAAACTCCGAACCCATAACCTTCAAATCATGGCTCCACCATTGGCTACATGTAGCCTACCCTGATGCTCCGCCTCTAGCCGCATGCAGCCCACCTGATGCAAGGGTCACTGGCTAGTTCCACAGCTTGAACCCGTAACCTATAGATCACAAAAAAATAATTTGATCGTTTCTCCAAGACTCCTCTTCAAAAATAAGCATATATAATAAAACACAGACGGATAAAACGGGTAAATTTTTGCCTCCATCTTTTTTTTCCATTTGAGACCACCAACATTTCTTTCCACACACATAGCTTGAACACAGGAACAATGTTATGCAACTTAAACAGTCCGCATATATGAATTGATTAACATTTGGTTTAGCATTTTCCTGAGGTATGTCACGTCCTTAATTGTTAACTAAGTACACGTGTGGCACTTGACAACTCGCTTACGATCTTGCACAACTTGCTATGTCAAGTTAGCCTTACTACACTCAAGATCGCTAAGAGAATGGAAGAAAGAACACAAGAGAATTGTTAAAGGAAGCTTTGTATTAGAGAGAACTTGAATTGTTTGCTTGATGAATTACAAATGAATGTCCCCCTTTATATACTAGTCTCTTAGGGGCTAGTGTATAAATATTAATTATTACACAAGTTCTTGATATTTATAAGATAAGGGTTTTTTCTAGAATTCTCTACAAGCTTGGAAGATTCCAAGAACTTTTCTAGCAAATCCATAAGGATCTAGGTTCTTCCTAAGGAAATGTTCACACCTCTCTAGAATCTTCTCACAAATGCTAGCCTTCTTCTTATGTAAGCTTCCACATGGAATTAATATATGCCAAATGGCACCTATGTGACATGATGACACAGCGGGTCATCACACTCTCTCCCACCCAATATTGCGACGACCGCGGCGCAATGCTGCTGCATAAACTCTCGGATCTTATCTTTGAATTGCCACAAGTCTTCATATCGTTCCCACGTGGCCTCCTCCGATGATTGCCCTTTCCAATGGACGAGGAACATAACGGTGGCCTTTTGCCCTTGTTTTCGCCTGGCCTGGTAATCTATGATAGCCTCAATCTCCCGATCATGTGAGGCGATGATAGTCATTGGCACCCGACTTGATTGGCCCCTACTCGGATCATCCTTATCTTCATGATATGTCTTAAGCATGCTGGCATGGAAGACAGGGTAGATCTTAAGATACGATGGCATGTCAAGCTTGTATGAGATCTTGCCTACCTTGGCGACGATCTTAAATGGCCCTCATACTTGCGAATCAGATTCTGATGCATGCCCCGTAGTGCCTTGAACTGTCTTGGGTTAAACTTCACCATGACCATGTCCCCAACTCTATAGTATGTGGGACGCCGCTTATGGTCCGCAAACTTCTTCATCTTCTTAGCTGCCTTATCCAAGTAGGACTTAGCAGTGTCGAGCTGCTCCTCCCATCTTTTGGCCATATGATAAGCCCCCAAACTCTTTCCCTCGAACGCGGCTGGTAAGGAATGTGGAGTTTGTGGTTGTTGGCTTGTGGCTAGCTCAAATGGTGTTCGTCCCGTGGACTCACTCCGCTGCAAGTTATAAGAGAATTGGGCGATGTCTATGAGCCTTGCCCAATCTTTTTGATGCGCGCTTACATAATTTCTCAAGTAGCATTCTAGTAAGGCATTGACTCGTTCCGTTTGTCCATCTGTCTATGGGTGGAAACTAGTAGAAAAGTGCAGCTTCGTACCAAGTATGTCAAACAACTCTCTCCAAAAGTTTTCAGTAAAGCGGGGGTCTCTATCACTGATTATATGCCTTGGTAAGCCCCAATACTTCACCATGTTCTTAAAGAATAGCTTGGCGGTTTCCTTGGCTGTGCAACCTAGTGAGGCGGGCATGAAGGTGACATATTTGGAAAATCTATCCACAGCCACCATAATAGTACCATAACCGTCCGACCTTGGTAGGCAAGTGATAAAGTCCATAGTCACGCTCTCCCATGGACGCTCTGCAACTGGTAGTGGCTCCAAAAGTCCTCTAGGTTGTTGTTGCTCAACCTTGTCCTACTGACATACAAGACAAGTCTACACATAACATTCTATATCATCTCGCATCCGTGACCAATAGTAGACTGACTCAACCAAGGCCCTGGTGCGACGTTGGCCTGGATGACCAGCCCACATTGTATCATGACTCTCCCTTATGATCCGCCGTCTAATGTCTCCAAACTTAGGCACGTAGACTCGCCGACCCGTGGTAAGCAATATGCCGTCTTTTACCCAAAAACATCTCGTCTTGCCCTGGTTGGCTAACTCGATAAGTTGTTTGGCTACTGAATCATGTTGCATGCCTTCTTTTATAGCCCCCTAATGTCCCATCTCGCTGAAGTAATTGCAGCAAGATCGGCTTTCCGGCTCAAGGCATCAGCTACAACATTACCTTTTCCCGGCTTATACTCCAGCGCATAATCAAACTTGACTAAGAAATCCTGTCACCTAGCATGCTTTTGTGTGAGTTTCTTCTGTGTCTGAAAGTAGCTAGTAGCCACATTATCAGTCTTGACCATGAACCTCGACCCGAGCAGATAATGTCTCTATGTATGAAGGCAATGCACAATGGCAGTCATTTCCTTTTCTTGTACCGTGTAACGCCGCTCCATCTCATTTAACTTGCGGCTCTTAAATGTTATGGGATGCTTATCCTGCATCGGGACACCCCCAATGGCAAAGTCTCAGGCATCTGTGTGCACCTCAAAAGTCTTGGCAAATCAGGTAATGCCAAGACTGGCTCCTCTGTTACAACTGCCTTAAGGCATTCAAATGCCTTTTGACAATGCTCTGTCCAAACCCATGGCTTGTTCTTCTTTAGCAACTCAGTCAATGGTGCGGCCTTTGCTGAGTATCCATTGATGAACCGACAATAGTAGTTAACAAGGCCAAGGAAGGATCTCAACTCAGTTACCTTTATAGGTGCCTCCCACTCCTGGATAGCACATACCTTAGCCTCGTCCATGCGTAGCTCTCCATTGCTAATGATATGGCCCAAGAAGTTCACCTTTGATTGTGCGAACTCACATTTCTCCCTCTTGATGTATAGCTCGTTCTCACGCAAGACTTGGAAAACCTTCCTTAAGTGCTCCATGTGCTCCTCCAAGTTGTTGTTGTAGATGACTATGTCGTCTAGGTAGACTACCACGAACTGATCAAGGTAGGGATGGAAGATCTTGTTCATAAGGGTGCAAAATGTGGTCGGTGCATTGGTTAAGACAAAGGGCATCACCAACCACTCAAAGGCTCCATATCTCGTCACACATGTTGTCTTTGTCTCATCCCCTTACGCAATGCGAACCTAGTAGTAGCCCTTTCAAAGATCTACCTTGATAAAGTACTTGGCTTGCCCAAGTCTATCAAACAAGTCAACAATGAGCGGGATCGGGTACTTATTCTTCACGATGACCTTATTAAGTGCTCGATAGTCTATGCACAAACGCAACGATCCATCCTTCTTCTTCTGGAACAATACTGGTGCGCCAAAAGGTGCCTTTGATGGGCGAATGTGACCAGCATCTAGCAGCTCCTTCAATTGTTTCCTGAGCTCCTCTAGCTCGGGAGGTGTCATACGATATGGGGCAAATGCGGGTGGCTTAGCCCCTGGCTCCAACTCAATATTGTGATCCACCTCTCGCCTAGGAGGTAGGTGCTTAGGCAACTCCTCGGGCATGACATCTTTGTTTTCCTCAGGCAACTTCTCTATGAATGGTGGCAGTGTCTCTTGAAAACTCTTGTTTTCCTCCAGACTTGTGATGGTTGCCACGAACGTCGGCTCCCCCTTCTTGATCCCCTTGACAACCTGTATAGCTGAGAGTTGTGCTTGGCTCTGTTCGTGTGGCATAGTCATTGTAGGTACCATGCAAGCTCCTTCTAGCTCCATAACCAAGAGACGTTGAAGGTAGGGGTCGATTAAAGTATGATAATGTCTAAAGAACTCTTGCCCTAGTATGATGTCAAAGATATCCATAGCGATTACGGTAAAGTTTGTCATACCATTCCAAGTTCCCAATTTGACACCAACTCCATTGCTACCCCACGAGCATTCTGTATCTCGGCATTCACGGTCTTTACGCGAGAGTTGGTTGGAGCAAGCTTCAATTCTAGTCTCTTTGCGGCAGCCTCAGTCACGAAATTATGAGTTGCTCCAGTATCCACCATTGCACAAGCGGACTTGTTGTTGATAGTGAGATCCACGTACTGATTGCCATTCTCGGTAGGTTGGATAGCTTGCTTCGTGACAGCACCACATAATCCGATCATACCCAATTGTGCGGTTCCCGGACTCTTTCCTTGTGGCTGCCCCTTCTGCTCACATACCATGGCACTGAGGCTCTTGAGGTCAGGACAATTCCTGAAGCCATGTGGACCTCCACATATATAACATCCCTTCTTCTCGACCTGTGCCTTCTTCTCGGCGTAGCCCTGACGACCACTCGACTTTTTGAAGTCTTGAGTCTTGGAGTATTATTATTGTATCTCCTTGACTTTGCCACGGTCTCCCCCACCTTTGACATTGTTAACCTTTGACTCCTTGCCATTGCCTTTGTCGTGTTTGTCATGCCTGAAATCCATCAATGATTCGGCCTCCACTTTGGCTTGGTCTATATTAGTGACTTGTCGGCGTTGCAACTCCTTCTTAGCCCAATTTTGCAACCCATCCATGAAGTAGAACAACAATTCATCATTGGTCAAGTTGGGGATTTGAAGCATAAGGGTAGTGAACTTCTTGACATAGTTACGTATGCTCCCTGTTTGCTTCAATTCCCTAAGCTTGCGCCTTGCCTCGTACAAGACATTGTTTGGAAAAAACTGTCGCTTGAACTCCGCTTTGAATTGATCCCATGTGGTAATGGTACATAGACCTTTATCCACGTCGGCCATCTTCCTTCTCCACCATAGCATGGCAGTCTCTGAGAGGTACAATACCGCAGTGTTGATCTTGGCCTCGTCGTCCCTCACTTTGCCATGCCTGAAGTAGTTCTCCAAGTGCCAAAGGAAGTTTTCCACTTCTTGTGCATCACGAACACCTTTGAACACCGGGGGTTTGGGAGCCTTGATCATGGCCTCCCTCGTCACCACAACATTGTTGGCTACCTCGGTCACGCCGGCATTGACATGTTCCTTGAGTGACTCTATCTTTGCCTTCATAGCATCGATAGTACTCAAAGCCTCCATGAGTCTGCACTCTAAGGCAGTGATAGTTTGCCTTAGTTCCATCTCAATCTGTGTACGTCCCTCCAAGTCATTTCGGATACTCTCAATCTCTTAAAGAGTGTGCCCCTCAAGAACGTTAAGGGTGCCTTCCACCTTCCCTAAGCATTGGCCAAAGATCTCCACGGCATCCATCCCCGCGTTCATCTTCATCACTCACTCTTTACCGAGCGAGACATCCTCTGGAAGGACCTCCACTTCATCCTTGCTCGCCTCAGTGGCAGATGGTTCTTGGGATGTAAGCCCTTCGTTTGACACAACCTCAGGTGGCACCTCCTGGCTCTTGTTGGTGGCATTCCTCTTTTTGCTACGACCGCTCTTGCCAGCAGCATCCTGGATGACGTTGGCTTGGGTGTTGGCAATGTTAATTTCTCCGTCGTTCGCCATTCCCTTAGTTGAAACCTTCGCTCTGATACCACACCGTCACGTCCTTAGTTGTTAACTAAGTTGCGACACTTGACAACTCGCTTACGATCTTGCACAACTTGCTCACGTTCTTGCTATGTCAAGTTAGCCTTAGTACACTCAAGATCGCTAAGAGAATGGAAGAAAGAACACAAGAGAATTGTTAAATGAAGCTTTGTATTAGAGAGAACTTGAATTGTTTGCTTGATGAATTACAAATGAATGGCCCCCTTTATATACTAGTCTCCTAGGGGCTAGTGTGTAAATATTAATTATTACACAAGTCCTTGATATTTATAAGATAAGGGCTTTTTCTAGAATTCTCTACAAGCCTGGAAAATTCCAAGGACTTTTCTAGCAAATCCATAAGGATCTAGGTTCTTTCGAAGGAAATGTCCATACCTCTCTAGAATCTTCTCACAAATGCTAGCCTTCTTCTTATGTAAGCTTCCACATGTCATTAATATATGCCAGATGGCGCCTATATGGTATGATGACATGGCGGGTTATCACAGGTAGCTTTTTAATTTTATCATATACGTAGTTTAATGGGGAAGGAAGAGAGAGCAAGACTTTAATTATGTTTAACTAATTAAAAAGCTAATAGGAAATTTGTTTCTCTTATGTAAATCAACCATTGAATCAGTGACAAAGGCACAATATATGTTACGCGTTCTTTAGAACCCAGTAGCTCTGGTTCAATTCTATATATTCATGAGAAATCCACCAAACATATTCATATACTCTAATAGATTGTGAACCCAGTAGGACGACAAATGTTGAAGGGAAAGAGTGGAGATGGGGAAAAGCAGCGTTTGAATTTTTTAAACAAGAAAAAAAATTAAAATAATATTGGTAAGCTATATAGCAATTCAATATTACATGATGGTATAAAAACAAATTTACACTAATGGTGAACAAAACTTTAACTCTTTGTTTTAACATATCGCCATGATTGATGAGAAAAGGCAGAAATTGTGTTTATTTGGCACTCTTTAGTTATCCACTTTAAACTTTTTTCTTCAATATCTGAGGAGAAGTAAAACGTGGAAAACATGCAGAAGTAAACCATGAAAAAAAAAGAATTAAAATGAATGGTTGAAACGAAGGAGGACTACGATTTACAGGTTGTGTTAGCTATGGAATAGAAAATACATAATAAAAAGAAAATAAGTTCTACAGAATGGTTTCGAGACCAACAACGTCATATTCGAATAAATATTGAGCCTCAAAGACCTACATCATATAGAGAAAATTAGAAATTAATTTCTCTAAGAGAGGGTGCGACTAACACACATATATAAAGAACAAATTAAGAGAAGATTGTACGAAAATTACCAAGTAATTTTTTCATTTTAAAAACGTCGAGACATGTTATAGCATATGCTCTTTAAATACTTTTCGTTGGACAAAGCTTTCGTACATTTTTTTGGCTAAATATATTAACAGAAACAGGTTTGTAATGGTATAAAATATTGTACCTATTTCCTTTCACATGAATAGAGTAAACTATGTCTCACTTTTTCCTTGTTCTCCCCATATACTTCTTTCAGTCTTTCTCGACTAGCAACCTTCGCCGTTCTTGGATTGAGAACAAAAGTGTATATTTTGATGTAAACAGCAAGAGTCAAGAGTACGCGCTCAGCGACTCAGTTCTCAACGTTGGCATGACGAGCAACAAATGATTCCACCAGTGGGTTCACAAGATGAGGTGCCTCATCCTACAAGAAAATCAATAAAATGTCACAATGACGAGACACAATCCTCAGACTTCTAATATATTTTACATAAGAATCAAACTTTTGAAGGGGAGCCTTGGCGTAATTGGTAAAGTTGTTGTCATATGAACAGGAGATCACGGGTTCGAGCCGTGAAAACAGCCTCTTGCAGCAATGCAGGGTAAGGCTGCGTACGATAGACCCTTGTGGTCCCAGCCTTTTCTTGGACCTCGTGCATAGCGGGAACTTAGTACACTGGACTGCCCTTTTGTACAAGAATCAAGCTTTTCTTCTTTGGATGACATGCAAATTTTGAAGAAGCGTGTTTTCTTAACGTTATAGCTTCATATATAAGCTACGTACTTTGAGTATGCAGATGCGGATGGAGCCTTGTCTAATAGGTTCAGCTTAACCTAGAATTTTGCGTATATATGTGTGTGAAAAACCACTAAACTTTCAACAATTTAATTTTAAGTTTTGGGCAGCCCAGTGCACAAAGCATCCCTCGTTCATGCAAGATCCAGGGAAGAGTCGCACCCCAAAGTGTGATGTAGGCAGCCTAGCTACTCTGATGCAAGTACCAGTGATCGATTCCACGACTCGAACCCGTGACCTATAGGTCACACGAAGACAACTTGAGCATTGCTCCACGGCTCCCATTAAGTTTCGAACCCATAATTCTAAATGCACTATGTTAAGTGATAAAAACCTTAAGGTTGAACCCATTAAACTTAAATCTTGAATTTGCGTTGCGAGTATGATTGCATTGCAGATAATGAATTAAAGGCATTTGACAATTGCATCTGCATTTGAAAGAGGGAGGAAAGACCTGAGGGCAATGGCCAACATTAGGGAGGACAACGAAATCTTCAACTGTATCAAATTTGCCATAGGCTCTTCCTAGTTCTATTGGCTCCCAAGGATCCTTGTCACCCCACGCCACCAGAACAGGACACTGCAAGTTTCACATTTGGGGAAAAACATTGAATTCCAAAAAGATTTAGTTCCCAAATAAATAAATAAGCGATTAGAGTACAGAAATAATAGCAATAAATTTAGGATCACCTTTACTTGGGGCAGTAGTTCCTCAGGAAGAGGCCCCGCTGAATAGCAAATGAACTCAAGAAACACATCGACAGCACCAGGCTCGAGCCCTGGAAGAAGGATGGCCTGTACCAACTCATCTGTCACCTGGGATGTGTCATGGTAACACTGCAAAGAAAGTTTTGGTCAATCTTATCGATTTCTGCTATAGTCACAACAAATAAACGAAAACAAACCGTAAAAATACACTATAGATCCTCCAAATATGTGACCAGCATACCACAAATTTTTCAAATGCGATGTTTTGGTCATCTCTTGCTGTGTTTCACTTGCTAAAGCGGCATCCCTCTGACCTTTTTGTCATAGTAGTTTCTTCTAAACCAACTAATGCTCCACTTAAGTTCAATACCCTTTAAAGAACTGCTATGTACACAATACTTACCGACCACAAATAGTTGAATATTTTCAACCTTAAAACTACGACAAACGTAATCTTTTAAGCTGCTTAAATTTGAAAATTCTCAATTACTCCAAGTCAAAATTTAAGTTACAAGTAGCCTATGAAGTTTTTGGCCTTAGATGTCAGATTTTGTTCTTTTTAATAGTTCATGTATGTCCACTCCTCCTAAATTATGCTATCTTGAATAACAATTGACGGACGCTAAACATTGAAAGATATCCCAAGATCATTGTTTTATACTTTAGTGAACATTTCTGTTAGCAATTACTTTTTAATTCTTCAGATAGATATAACATTATAGACAAAATGGTGCTTTAAATTATCTACCTGACATAGAATATTCTTCACTGATTCAGGCGTAGCAACACTTTTGAAAAAGAATTTCCCAACTGCAGTATTTCTGAGTCAAAAACACTTAGAACATGAGTCTGTTGCAGATAGCAAAAGATTCGAGATGTAATGAATAAAGAAGTTCACCTCAATAAATTCTGAAATGCTTTAATCAGTGGTCTTCCAAACCAAGGCTGCTTTGTTATATGCAGCATTCGGAGCGAGATATTTAAAAGAAGAATGCCTCTACAGAGTTGTGGTTCCATTACTGCAGCCTGAAGACCAACAAGTCCTGCAGAGGTATCCAGAAAGTTCTTTTATGGGTTACAAACATCACATAAATTAAAGCATAAAAATATGAAAGAAGCACATAAGCGCAAAGAACTAGAGAAAGTGAGAATCAATTGGAATATTTCACGAGACTGTGAAATGGATCTTTTACCAATTTAGATATAAAAGGTTCAGTCTTCTAGAATTATATATTATCTACAAAGTCATTAAATAGTAGTAAGTATATTAACTTTAAGCTCATAAACAAAACAGAAAGAGAAGAGGTCACCTCCAATGGAATTGCAAATGAAGAAGGCTTTGTCTCTGATAACATCCTTACAAAAATCGTTTAGCTGACAGCCCCATGTTTCAAATGTATAAAAGTTGTCTATACCAAGCTCGCGAGGATTTGGTTTGTCTGAATAGCCATAACCAATAAGGTCAATAGAGAACACCCGATGTGACTGCGCAAGAACAGGCAGATTTTTTCTCCAATGGTCACTGTGGGAAAAACGATCATTCTAAACGCCAGATCAAACAGAATGAAACAGTAACAAAACTCCAAGCATGATCTTTGTGCAGGGTGACAATAGTTGAACTTGCATTCAAATGAAACCAAATCAACCAACAGCCAGCAAAATAAGCTACACGTTAACCATGTGATCTGGTTTTGCAACTATAAAAGAAATGCTACATTGAAAGTTTTACGTACATAAATTAGCTTGATTGATGCAAAATAAGACCTCCAACTTTAGGCATCTTCTATACTCGTCTAGGAAACAAGATCGCGAAGTTCTTTGTATTATTCTATAGCTTCCGTTCAAGTATCTTCAAAGAAACTTAGCATAATAGAGTTTGGCTTTAATATAAAAAAGAGCGTCAATATATCAAAGATAAATTACATGCTAAAGTTCAAATTCTGTTGTCTAATATGTGACTAAAACTTCAAAGGCCAAAAGAGAAAAGGATTATGAAATGAAGAGGAAAGGAAAAATTATGTTCGTGGTGTAGTTTTGCAAATTAGTACCTATAAGCAAAATGTGATTGATGTTGACCTGTTTGCTCCAAAACCATGGACTAAAACGAGTGCAGGGCCACTGTTGCCACTATACTGGTATCGAATGGAATAGCCCCTCCAGTTCCATGTACTGCAGGACCAAAACAAACAGATAAACAGTTGAATATGGAAATTGCAAAATCGAGCAATAGGCTAAATGACCTCATTCAGAAATCTTTAAGTTACATTCTCAGTCTTTCCAGAAATGATAATTCTGAAACTTTCAATTAAATCCCCACCGCTTGTTCTTGAAATACATTCCAAGCATAGCAAGAATGTAAATTTTGTACAGAAACAAATAGCTTTAGGATGAAACTGTACTTCCTTTAATGTGTTTTATGCTTTAATTATCCTCCAATAGAACCTTTTTCTTTCTTTGGATGAGTAATTTTTATCCAATATGTATCTGTTAGCCTATGTTTTTCAAGCATTAGCTACATTTTCGATCTGCCATTAGTCCCAATCTAACTGTATATAGATCAATCAATTAACCACGTCTCAATCCCAAACTAGCTGGGGTCGGCTATATATTCTCCACTAAACGGGCTCATTTGAAAACACCGGGAAAGTGTCATTCCGAACTCACACTTAAGAACTAGCAATCTTGCTAATCAATTGGGATAAATACTTACCCTCAAGCAGAGGCGGATCCAGGATTTAAAGTTTATGGGTTCCTATAACGACCTTAAGCAAATATACAATAAATAACTGGGTTCACAATCAAATATTTATGGATATTTAGTAGATTTTTTAATACCTATACATGGTATATGTAAAAGCTACTGGGTTCACGGAAACCCACATTCAATAGGCTAGATCCGCCCCTACCCTCAAGCGAGTGTTCACACCAAACCGAGTAAACTTACCATGGTTAGGTTATTTAATAAAGTAAAAGCATACATCAATTAATCATGATTAAGTGAACTATATGCAAGCAAATGCCATGCTTCTACTGGTTTGGTGTAAACCCGATGCAAGCAAGTTTTTACCCGTCATTGGGCAATAAAGGCTACAGTTTTTTTTTCAGAGGCAAACATTATCCCAATAATACACTAGAGTCTATAGGTACAGATTGCAAGCTTTTCTCAGACACAGTAAAAAGGGTGAATTTTTACTAAAATACAGTTGAATATTTGAATAAAGGGCAGTCCAGTGCACAAGCCATCAGAAATTCACACATGGTCCGGTAAGGGCCGCACCCCAAGAAGGTGTGATATATGCAGCCTACCCTTATGCCATCAGTGGCTGATTTCACAGTTCGAGCCCGTAAACTATAAGTCACACAGAGACAACTTGACCGTTGCTCCAAGACTACCTTCACAATTGAATATTTGAATAAACAACATAAATACACTACAGAAATAGAAAGAATTTACCTGGTTTTAACTTCAATGGGGACTTGGGTTATGCTTTCTTTAGACGTTTCATCAATTGAAGAGTCATTTACAAGTGAATTGGATATATAGCCACAAGATTTTGGAGTCTTACTGGAAATAAAGAAGTTTTTAGTAATATATTTTCTACAAAAAGGAATTGAACTAATTGAGTTTTTCTTGTTTATGCTTTGTGAAAATGAAACTGGAAAGTCTAATTTGGATATGGAGATTGATGAAGAACTTGAAATCGCCATATTCAGACTTGGGACAGTTTGGTTAGTGAGAGAGCTGAAGCTAAATTTGGAAGTAAAGCTGAGAATCCAAATTTCCAAATTGTTTGGACAGCATGAAGCCACATACATACAGCCACGTCCCTATATTTTTCTGAAAGTAAAAATCTGTATTTTTTTTTCCTCCTCTTATTACGTGCATATCATTTGAAATTATTTAAGAGAATCTTGGTTAGCCATTTGATATTTTTAAAATTAAAGATATCTGAAACTCAATATATATTTGATTATTAAAATATTATTTTTATATTTAAATACTAGACAATAATTTTTCAATATTAGGAATGCACATATAATTTATTAATTAAATGAATAAGTATAACTTTAGATAACATACTAAATCAAATTATATATGGCGGTCGACGGTAGTGATGTTAGTGTAGTAGTGACCGGTGGCAGTGTACTTGTATGTGTGTTTGATAATTGAGCAAAATGCATAGTTTATTCATCAAATTTTTAGTCAAATCCTTATTACAAGCCCAATAAACACGGGTAAACCTTTACACATCTAATCTTTTTCAAGTGTGTCTAAGACCCTCCAAAGTTGAGCAGTCCTTTTAATAATTCATAGGGTATATTACACACACTTGACTTACCGTTGACCATTATAACACCCGACCCAGCTGTCTAATAAACCTATTACATTACCCGACCCGACCTACTCCAATTAAAAGCCTAAGTGCAAATAACCCCAAAACAAATTCCACATTTATCGACTCTTCTTTCTTCTTCCATTGAAGGCGTTGAAGGAGATCCGCCCGGTGCATGTGAATATGATCTGCATCGGGTAATTTTACCATTCACAAACGGTTGGTTCAAGTCCTTCAGGGGAGTATGCACATTTTATTCGTCCAGTGCATGTGGGTTTTGTTTTTTGTTATTTATATTTAGTCGATTTAAGGTTTCGTACTTTTTTAAAGGGGAATCCTTCATTCTCAATGTTACTTTCTGTTTGTCGTTTTTCTGCTTTTAAGAGTGTTTTATTGTTGGTTGTATTTGGCTCTTTGTAAACGATGTCTAAAGTTAGGGTTTTTCTAGTTTTTTATTGTTACACCCGATTTTAATATTGTGAATTGCTTTGGCTTTATTTCTTTATTCATTACTACTTTGGCTTTATGTGTAGCTTTTTATTTCTTGCCTTTCTTTATTTATTACTGTATTACTGCTTTGGCTTTATGTGTAGCTAGTCAAGTCTTTATTTATTACTGCTTGCTCCCTTTTGCAAGAAAAATATCTTTTAATCTGATTACATTAAAATAGTATCATGATGGGGTGTTAGTTCCAAGTACTTTGCTCGTTATGTGGGGGGTAGTCAATCATTGACCTTAGATGTAGATGAAGATATGTTATCATTTTTTGAGCTAATGGATTACACTAAGCAAATGGGGCTAAAAAATATTATTGAGCTGTATATTTGTCCCATGGACAAAACTGATAAATTGGCAACTGTACTAACTAATAAGGATATATTAGACATTTCAAATGAACTGGAGGATGGGGATACCCTAGATATTTATGTCACACATGCTGCCCCTTTAATAGTTATTGACATAAATGCTACTGGGCCAGGAGTTGGTAGGACAAATAGTGAGGCTGATAGAGTCACTATATACTTAGAAGAGCAAGAGGAAGAATATGTTGAAGAGGGGGAAATAGAGGAAGATGATGAAGGTGAGCTTGATAATGAGAATGACTCAGATTTTGATAATTCATCTGAGTTTGAGAGTGATGGAGTTAACGAAGATGTTCATGATAATAATCAATATGGTTCTGATGTATATGAAGAGTTTGAGAAGTGCAGGGAAATATTGAGGAAGCATAGGAGGAAAAGGAGTGAAAGACATAAAGATAAGGGTGACATAAATCTACGGGATACTGGTATAGACCGTTGGTTTGATGAGCCGAGGGCTGAGAGCAATGAAAATAGGTATGAAGGGTTAGTTGGGGCTGATGAACCATATTTTGGTTCTTCTGATGCTGAAAGTTTTGCTTCAGATGAGGAAAATGAGTATGATGAAGAACACAAGAGAAAAATTGATGCAAATAAGAGAAAAAAAAGTTGATATTTGATCCAACTGTCAAGAAAGTAACATGGGACTTGGGCCTTATTTTTATAAGTGTTACGGAGTTTAGATAGGTTGTATCCAAATATGCTATCTGATCGAGGCCAACCCTACACTACTATTGAGTAGCGAGAGAGGGTCGAAGCAGCTTTTACCCGTTAAGGTCGGGATCGATTTTCACAGGGAGCTAGAAGTTGGAGTCGGGTGTCTGTCTAAAGCTGAGTTGTGTATGTGTTCCAAATTGCACTTCTTAACATTTTTGGATTTATGATTTACTTCTAATTTTATCAAGCTACAATGCTAAATTAAACTAGAATAAGCTAAGAGTAAACTATTGTGAGTTGTTCAAATGGTTAAAAAGCATTAGGGTAGTGACTTTTGCCTAGGTGGTCAATTGACAGATACTTGAGTCTAAGACATGATTGACATGTTTGGGGAGTATGATATAACCATTGCACGATTTTACCCACTCTACATCTCTCGGTGGTTCGAGTGATTTTGCCCGAATTGACTTTCTCAAGACCAATTGGGTATGCAAATTTGCACAAGCAATCAAGGTTCAAGTCGGGTATTACTATCTCTAGGTTTAACCCTTTAATTGGGGCTATCAATCTCTTGAGTACGCCCCAATTCCTTGTTGGACCAATTTCAGAGACTTAGGCTCTCTTTCTCAAAAAGAGCCAAAGTCAACTAAACAGAAACTAGAGTTTGCAACCACCAATTCAGCAATTAAACATGAAATTAGCCCAAATATCAAACACCCATAGTCAATCTAGCCTGAAAATACAAGACCCATCAATTGCCCACACTAGGGTTGAGCCACAACCCTAGCTTATGGGTCTAGCTACTCATAATTAGAGAAGAAAACAAAGAAATAGATGAAGAAAAACTCATATTAATTATGTGCTAAGATAAACTAGAAGATTCAATGTTGAAAATGAAGCTAAAATTACTCAAAATAGCTAAAATATTCGAAGTTACGAGTGCAGCCCAGTACCAAAACTATCTGATAACCTAAAAATATGAAAAGAAGCTATTTATACTAAGCTAAAAAATCTAGACAAAAATACCCCTGAGGGGCTAGTGCGGACCGCACAAAATCACGTGCGGCCGCACTAAGGCTCTTGACTTAAAATTCAACTCTCTGAACACGGGCAGTGCGGACCGCACAGAATCGAGTGCGGCCGCGGTGGCTTCTAGTGCGGTCCGCATGAAATGGAGCACGGACCGCATTGGCTTCAATCTCCAAACTGGCACTTCTCTGCTCCTTGGTTTTGCGGACAACATTAAATCGAGTGCGGCCGCAGTGACTCCAATGCGGACTGCATTTAAATCTCATGCGGTCGCATTGCCTATTGGCTTGGAAGTCCACTTCTCTGAACCTCACTTGTGCGGACCGCACAAAATGGTGTGCGGCCGCATTCTAGTTATCAACTCCCCCAAACTTAAGCTTTTGTTTGTCCTCAAGCAAACAAAATAAGACCCATCCCTTAAGGAAAATTCCAAGAAGATTTAGCTGTCCTAAAATGTCCTCATCTAGCATCAGTTAGGACTAACAATTGCCCTCTATACAAATGAATCATTAATAACATTTTACTCTTTGAAACACCATGGATTAAGTGTGACACAAGAGCATCAAGAGTTGACTCAACACATCAAAGACTCTTTCTATTACTTTGGTCATTGTGGAACCCAAACTCACACATCCTCAACTCTCCCTAAGCAAATCTCACCTTTAGAATAGTAGCACTCAGAACGAGGTTAATGGAAAATCACTCATCTCTCTCAAGGAAAAGTCACGAGTCCAGCTCTAAGTACCATATGCTTGCCCCTTATGTGAGTCACCACTAATGTAAGCTTCATTCAACTCAAGATCATATAGGGCTTTTGTGGAGACATAGTGAAGGCTTTTGATTCAGGGCAGGTAATGTATGGTTTAAGTAGGTTCCATCTTCCCTTAGCACTTCTTTTGTTTCATTTTGGCACACATTCACTTGACTTTTTGAGTCTTTTCACTTCTTTCTAAGGGGTTAGAGAGACCCACTGTCACTCTTTATTATTCATTTCAAATCTTTTCGCCTTTTTCAACTTTCCACACCTTTCATTTTTTGCTTTTCTTAAATCCCTTTTTATTTACATAATGAACATTCTTTTTGTCTTTTTGCTTTTGTTTCTTTTTTATTGCCTTTTATTTTCTTCATTTTTGTGCCTTTTTACCACCTGTTGCAACCCTCGTCTCTCCCCCCCAAACTTATACTTTTGCCATGTGCTAAGGGAAAGATCGGGTGCCAAGAGAGGGTATCTTTTAGAATGGGTAAAGGCTTGTATCATGGTTCTCGAAGGAAAAAGGTCTAAGGCTCAAAAGGGTTGACTAGGGATCTTATCATTGGTAGGTTATGGAAGTGTTCAAGCTATCATTTGGACCAAGGAGAGCCTATAATCAAGTCTCAAGTCAAAATTCACTTAGGATTTCACTTTAACAAACATCCAGGGCAAGTTCTAGACCAATGGCTCGGGACTTGGACTTGTAATGTAATTCTCACCACACAAGCTATAGGATTGCTAAAGACACAGAGTCAGGGACCCACACCGACCTTAGATAAAATTTGAGCACACAATGGTCCCGAAAAACCACTTGATGATTATTGGTCAACACAAGAGTCTCAAGGTCACGACTTTTACCATCCTAAACACAACAATTTGTTTTTGACCATGAGATCAAAGGCAAATGTGCTAGGACCAAGTGAAACTTTGCTTGAGGTACCCTTACCACTTACTACTAAAAAGCAAAAAGAAAAACGGAATGAAACCCTTAAGAAGGTTGTCACGCCATCCATCACTAGAAAGTGCCACCCAGTTCACAGAAACTCCACCTTTGGAAAGAACCGTGGCATTAAGAAAACCAAAGGTTTATTACAAACGTTCAGAACAAGAAGCTACGAACCTAAATAAGAAGCTAAGAAAGAAAATATACGGAAAGTAAAATGAATATAAACAATAGGGGATTTAATCGAATATACAATAGATGAGATCAATATGTATAATGTAACATAACTTTATATACAGACCCAAAGTAAAATAAAAGTACGAGAAATGTAACGAAATGTTAAAATTATATACAAACCAAAGATGAAAAATAAAGAAAGCATAAAACTGTTAAATATATACAATAATCCAAATCCATAAAAGTAGGGCCTACCCCCTCAAATGAAATCTGGCATTGTCCCAAATGCTAACTAAACCAAATAAGCACCAAAAAGAAAAAGGGAAAAAGGATATAGAGACTCCTTATGGCCCATCTGTCTGCATGGGCTCCTGAGTGGTCCCTAGGTCCTCAATATGCTCGGGAACCTCAGACTAGTTCCCTATAGCCTGCTGCTCTGCTGCTGGGACCTGGGCCTGAACCTGGACAGGCTCCTAAGGTGCATCATGTGGTTAATTGGATGAAGTCTCCGATAGGTCTGCCAACTGGATGACTGCATCGTCTGCTCGAGGAATCATCCTCTTCCTCTTGGGAGGCCTTTGGGACTGCTCAGGCTGGGGATGAGCTGTTGGTACCGGGTCCTGTAGCAATAAGTCCAAAGGCAGATGATCCGCCTTCATCCTGTCAACCTCAGCCCTCAGCGTCTTACCTTGGAAGTCTGCGTCTTCCTCAACTTCTTGTGCTCCTTAGCAAGCTCCTTGAGAGCCTTGCTGTTTGAATCAACAACATCATTAAGCACTTTCTGGGTGTCAAGGATTTTCTTTTGGTTGGCCAGAATCTCCTTGAGGCATCCTCGATAGACTGCGAGACCTGCGGAGGCGTAGGTGCCGACTGAGCTTCCACTGTAGTAGTGAGGATAAACAACTTGGATGAAGCTGTCTGCATCCAGTTGTTGATGCTGAGAAGAGCCTGGCTTAGTCGGTGTGCATCCATTGGGTAGGCTGGGGAAGAGGGTATCTCGAGATCTGCTGAAGTGGATGGACTAGGAGGAATATCTGCGGAGGTGGAGGCAGGCTGAGAAGGAGCCAATACCACAACTGGCTCTTCAGACTGGCCAGTTGGAGTAGTAGTTGTTCCCTTGAAGTTCTTGCTCTTTGGGTTGTCATTACCCCTGCATACTGTACAATGAGAACGGGGCCTTCACTTTTACCTTTTTATCAAATGGCCTCTTTTCAACTTTGAGGTCCCTGAAGTACATGGTCAAGAAGCTGGGGAAGGGGTAGTTTCTATCACCCTCACTGACTACCTGCGTAATTACCCGAGACATTACCTTCCCGACATTAATCAGGTACCCTGCCATGATCGATGCCACCAAAACTGCCAGATGAAGAGGGAGAGAGTTGTCATGAGTAGTAGGGTCCAATCTGCTGCACACAAATGTTTCCCACCCCTTGGCTTCGAAATTCAGACTTCTTCTCAAAATTTTCACTCCCTCATTTAGCCAATCGGGGGTGGTACCTGGGATTGCCAGATACTGTGCCAACTAGCGACAGACCTCCTCGCCCAATTCCATCTTTGCCATATACAGTTCCTCATCCTTCTCATCAAAGCCGAGGTAATCATTTATTGTTTTCCCATAAAAAACACCTTCATATTTCGCACCTTGGTCATTTTTGTGCCCTTTTTGATGTGGGCAACATTGGTATAGAATTCCTTGACCAAGTGCTCGTTTGCATCCTCACAGTTGTTCAAGAAATACTCCCAGCCAACTCTCTCCCTAAACTGCCTCCTCACATTGGGATTGCGTGGTAATAAGTCTCTATCAACAAAGCTCCTCTCCGTGATCAACTTCCTCACCGGCCACCATTTCCTATGTTTGTGATAAGCTACCTCGCCCACAAACCGGTCTTGTCACACCTCCGGGTTTCTAGTTCGTTCTACCCCGCCAACCTGGGGCTCACCCCCTTCTCCTACTACTTTTTCTCCTACTGCACCCTCTCCGGATAATGAAATTGTGGGAGAGGTAGAGTATTCATCCCCACTACCTTCAGCTGAACCCTCAGACGACCTAGAAGATATATTTACTGACGCTTGGGCAGCGAGGAAAGTGGGAGGAGTGTCTCTTAGTCTATTTCTCTCCAGCCAGTCAGGGATGTACTCTGGGATTGAGTCTGAAGATATCTCCCGAGAGGGCTCGTACTCATTCCCAGACATGTCAATGGCCCTATCAGCAGCTTTAATCATCTTCCTCATGTTTTTAATGTTTTGTCGGGCTTGAGCAGTCAATCTTACCATTTTCTGTTTCCCTCCCCGGGAGGATTCACCTTGACCAGTTTGTTTAGAACCCTTGCCTCTTTGTTTCACCATTGTCTGCAAACATCATCCATTAGGCTTGTTAGTATCAGTAAAAACAATTAAGATCAAAGTTGCAGAAAAGAAAAAGTTACAGACAGCTACAGAAGTTACACAGTGCAGACCGCACAAAATGGAGTGTGGCTGCACAGAGGCCAATGCGGACCGCACAAAATGGCAATGCGGTCTGCACAGAGGTGGGGTTCAGACTACCCACCCTCGGTATCCAAGAAATGCGGATCGCACAAAATGTAGTGCGGCCGCACAAGGACCCATGCGGACCGCTCAAAATATAGTGCGGTCACAGTCCCCAAAGATCAGATTGTAGAGCTTTCAACAATGCAATCCGCATAGAATGTTATTGCGGACCGCACAAAGGCATCGCCGACCACACAGAATCAACCGCGGTCCGCACTGAATGCCCAGTTGCGGCACCAACTTAGGGTTTACAAAATTTTGATTTTAAGTCCATTTTTACACCTAATAAAGGTCCCTGAGTGTTTGCCTAGTGATTTTAACTACCTAATTCAACTTTAATCAAGGGATAAACTACCCTAACCTAACTAATTGAAGAAAACACGGGAAGAAAAGAATAATAGACAAAAAAACAAAAAGGAACTGAGGAATAACAAAATTAAAACAATTAAAAAAAGGTGGTGTTACCAGATGTGAGAAGAAATGAAAATGAACAATTCCAAGCAGTTAGGTGTGAGTAAAAGAACAAATGAACAGTGATTTATAAGTTCTGAGAGTCAAGAGATCGAAAAGTGTAACAAGAGGGTCTCAGGCCCTATTTAGAGAAAAGGACCTAGGGCCCAACTTACCAACCCAGTGCGGACCGCACAAAATGGACTGCGGTCCGCACCACACAGCATGTTTCAAGTTTGAGAAGGAAACCCACTGCGATCCATACAAAATGCCATGCGGCCATAGTGGTCCACTGCAGACCGCACAAAATGTAATGCGGCCGCGGTGGAAAACTTCAGAGAGTTGGACATTTCATCATTAATCAATGCGGTACGCGCTAAAAGTAGTGTGTCTGCATTGAAAACTTCATAGACCTGAACACTTTTTCCACTATGTCCTGCACTGCATCAACACAATATTGTAGCATCTCACAACCAGTTAGTCAAAAAATAAATCCTATACTACCATGAAAATTAAAGAAAAACAAGAAGAAAAACACATGGGTTGCCTCCCAAGAATCGCCTGATTTAACGTCGTAGCACGACACAGCTTACCGTCAAATAATTTGAGATGAAGAAGTGCCACCACGTGGTTGACATCAATTTTTCCCAAGTAGTGCTTGACCCTATGCCCATTCACTCTAAAAACTTCCCCATTTTTGTTCTTTAAATCAAGAGCACCAAATGGGGTCACACACACCACTTCAAAAGGTCCACTCCATTTTGATTTAAGTTTTCCCGAAAACAGACGTAATCGAGAGTCGAACGAGAAAACCAAATCACCAATTTTGAACTCCTTGCTACGAGCATATTTATCATAGAGGTACTTCATCTTGTCCTTGTACAAGGACGAACTAGAGTAGGCATGGAATCAGAACTCATCAAGTTCATTAAGCTGCTCCACACGAAGATTTGCTGCAACATCCCATTCAAGATTTAGCTTCCTCAAAGCCCACATGGCCTTGTGCTCTAACTCGACAGGTAGATGGCAAGCTTTTCCAAACACCAACCAATACAGAGACATACCAATCAGAGTCTTGTAAGCAGTCCTATAAGCCCATAGAGCGTCATCCAACTTCTTTGACCAATCGATCCTATTTGCATTGACCGTCTTTGACAATATGCTTTTGATTTCCCTATTAGAGACTTCAACTTGACCACTTTCTTGAGGATGATAGGGAGTAAAAACTTTGTGATTGACACCATACTTTGAAAGCAAAGTGTCAAAAGCTCTATTGCAAAAATGAGACCCCCATCACTTATGATTGCACGAGGAGTACCAAACCTTGTAAAGATGCTCTTCTTGAGAAATGCAACAACACTCCGGGCCTCATTGTTGGGTAAAGCCACGGCTTGAACCCAATTTGAAACATAGTCCACTGCCACAAGAATGCATGTGTTCCCACACGAGCTAACAAATAGGCCCATAAAATCAATGCCCTACACATAAAAAATATCAACCTCAAGAATGGTATTGAGAGGCATCTCATCTTTCTTCGAAATTCCACCCTCTCTTTGACATTCATCACACCTCTTCACAAGTTCACTTGCATCATTGTACAAAGTTGGCCAATAAAACCCACAACTAAGAACTTTGGAAGTCGTCCTCGCCCCGCCATGATGGCCACCATAGGGAGAGGAATGACAATCCTCCAAGATACTCAATTGCTCTTCCTCCGGGACACACCTTTGGATCACACCATCCGTGAAAATCTTGAACAAGTATGGCTCATCCCAATAGAAATCCGAACTATCCCACTTGAGCTTCTTCCTTTGGTTAGAAGAGAGCTCACACGGGATTATACCAGTCACAAGGAAATTAGCAACATCGACAAATCATGGCATATCATTCATCGACACCGAAATGAGTTGTTCGTCGGGAAATGAATCATTGATCTCTAGGCCATCATGAGGCCTCCCCTCCTCCTCCAAGCGGGACAAGTGGTCGGCCACTTGGTTTTCACTACCCTTCTGGTCCATAATCTCTAAATCAAACTCTTGAAGTAACAAGACCCATCGCATCAGTCTAGCTTTGGAATCCTTCTTCGTCATCAAGTACCAGAGTGCGGCATGGTCGATATGAATAATAACCTTAGCACCCATAAGATACGACCAGAATTTTTCCATTGCGAACACAATAACCAAAAGTTCTTTCTCGGTCACCGTGTAGTTCACTTGAGCGTCATTCATTGTCTTGCTTGTATAATACACTGGATGAAACATTTTGTTCACTTTTTGACCCAAAACCACCCCAACCGCAACATCGCTTGCATCACACATGAGCTCAAAGGGCAAGCTCTAATTAGGTTCGGTAATGATAGGAGTGGTGGTCAACTTATGCTTGAGAATTTCAAAGGCTTGCATACATTTTTCATCAAACACGAACTTAGCATATTTTTCCAATAATTTGCACAAGGGATTAACCACCTTCGAAAAGTCTTTGATAAATCTCCGGTAGAACCCCGCATGCCCAAGAAAACTTTGAACTCCCTTGATAGATGTAGGAGGAGGGAGCCTTGAAATCACATCAATTTTTGCTTTGTCTACCTCAATACCATGCTTCGAAATTTTATGCCCAAGAACTATGCCCTCTTCCACCATAAAGTGACATTTCTCCCAATTGAGAACAAGATTGGTTTCTTCACAACAGGCCAAAACTCTATCAAGATTCTTCAAGCATTCATCAAATGAGTCTCCCACAACATTAAAGTCATCCATGAACACCTCCAAAATGTCTTCTACCATATCAGTGAAAATGACCATCATACACCGTTGAAATGTAGCCGGTGCATTACACAACCCAAAAGGTATCCTCGAAAAGGCAAAGGTGTCATATGGACAAGTGAATGTGGTTTTCTCCTGATCTTCTAGAGCAATCAAGATTTGGTTGTACCCAGAATACCCATCCAAGAAACAGTAGAAGGCATGCCCAGCAAGTCAGTCTAACATCTGATCAAGAAAAGGCAAAGGAAAGTGATCCTTGCGGGTCACTTTATTCAACTTGCGGTAATCCATGCATACCCTCCAACCAGTGACGGTTTTGGTAGGAAACAAATCATTTTTTGAATTTGCAACCACGGTCATGCCACCCTTTTTGGTACACATTGCACCGATGAAGTCCAAGAGCTATCAGAGATCGGGTACATAACCCCGACATCCAACCATTTGATCACCTCCTTTTTCACAACTTCTTGCATTACCTCGTTCAACCTCCTTTGATGCTCCATGGAGGGCTTTGCATCATCTTCCAGAATAATATTGTGCATACAGAATGCGGGGCTTATCCCCCGAATATCATCTAAAGTCTATCCAATTGCCTTCTTCTGCTTTTGAAGCACCGCCAATGTGGCATCAACCTACATGTTAGTAAGAAAAGAGGAAAGAATAACTGTCAAAGTAGAATTTGAGCCTAAGAACTCATACCTGAGGTGTGGAGGCAGTGGTTTCAACTCCAACACCGGGGGCTCCTCAATTGAAGGTTTAGTTGGTGGAGTCTTTCTATTCTCGATCTCCAAAGATAATTTCCTAGGCTCATAAGAGTAAGAGCCCATTCCATGTAAAGCATTCACACACTCCACTCGGCCCTCATCATCATTGACATCAAGATTCAACAATACGGCCTCCAAAAGGTCCTCCACATTGATCATTGCACTAGTGTCATCAACTATCACTGATGTGACAAGGTCCACAAAAGAGCACACCTCGGTACTGTTAGGCTGCTTCATTGATTTGCAAACATGAAAGACCATTTTTTCATCACCCACCCGGAAGGTGAGTTCCCCTGCTTCCACATCAACTAAGGCCTTCCCCGTAGCAAGGAAAGGTCTCCCCAAAATGATAGGAACTTCATAATCCACCTCACAATCCAAGATCACAAAGTCAGCTGGCAAGATAAATTTGTCCACCCGGACAAGCACATCATCAATAATACCTAATTGTCTCTTCATCGTTCTATCCACCATTTGTAATCTCATGGAAGTCGGCCTAGGTTGCCCAATACCCAAATTTTTGAAAACGGAATAGGGCATCAAATTGATACTAGCCCCCAAATCACATAGAGCTTTAGCAAAATCCGCACTCCCAATGGTGCAAGGAATGGTGAAAGCACCAGGATCTTCAAGCTTCGGGGCCATTGAATGCACTATTGCACTAACTTGGTGAGTCATCTTTATAGTTTCACAATCCATAGACCGCTTCTTTGTTACCAAGTCCTTCATAAATTTAGCATAGCCTGGCATTTGTTCAAGAGCCTCTAATAAAGGCACATTGATGGATAAGCTCTTCATCATGTCAATGAACTTTTTGAATTGATTCTCATTTTTCTGCTTCGCAAGCCTTTGAGGATAAGATGGAGGTGGCCTTGGAAAAGGAGCCTTGGCTTTAGGCACAACCAGCTCCGGCATGTCTATTATGTGTTCCTTAGACGGGTTCACATCATTTTGGGTTTCCACCTCGACATGTTGAATATCAATCCTCACTTCTTCATTTACATTTTCATCAATTACATTTTCAACCACCAAAGGAACTTCATCTTCTTGCAACTCAACATCATCATCCACAATTTGCTTTTGTTTGGAGACATGCACATCACTGCCTCTCCCACTTTTTGTTGTTACCGCCATAATATGATTGTTCTCTCCCTTCGGGCGAGTATTTATAGACTATGAGATTTGGCCTAACTGCACCTCCAAGTTTCTGATAGAGGTATTGTACGAAGCCAACTGAGCATTCGAGTCCACATTCTTCATCATCATCTGTTTGAAAATCATTTCAATTCTACTCATATCATTGCTAGAAGAACTAGGACCTTGAGATGGAAATGGGGGTGGATTGTTCAGTTGTTGGTACATTGGGAGCCTTTGAAAGCCTTGCCCCCGGTTTCCTTGGTTTCCATTGTTCCATCCACCTTGATTGTTATTACTACCCTAATTGTTGTTATTACCATTCCAATTTCCTTGGTTGTTTTGATTGTTGTTCTAATTGCCCCAGTTGTTGTTTTGGTTGTTGTTCCCCCAATTACCATTGCCTTGTTGTTGATTGCCCCAATTGCCTTGGGGTCTCCATTGTTGTTGGTTGGAAGAATTGCCTCTTTGGCCTTGATAATTATTCGCGTATTGCACCTCTTCACTTTGTTCATCATAACCATCATTTTGAAATCCACCACAATCATTATCAAATTGCTCTGAATTCCCTTGGTTCTGTTGCCCTCTTTGTCTTCTATTGTTGACAAGCATGTTAACACCCTCCATGGCATTCACTTGGCGAGGATTTTGAACTTGTTGCAACTGTGTCTTCGCTAGTTGGTTCATCATGGTTGTCAACTCAGCTATAGCCTGCCCATGATCATGTAATTCCTTGTGCAAATGAATAACCGTGGGGTCACCCTGGGGCACATTGGCTCTACTTTGCCAAGCGGAAGAAGTGTCATCCATCTCGTCAAGAATGTCACAAGCCTCATCATATGACAGCTTCATGAAGTTACCCCCAGGAAGTTGTTCACTATGCATTGGTTTGTTGTATTAATGCCCTGGTAGAAGGTTTGTTGGATCATCACCTCAGTCCTATCATTGTTGAGGCATTACTTCACCATTGTTCTATAACGCTCTCAAATCTCATGTAAAGGTTCTGCGGGCTCTTACTTGAATGCCAAGATCTCATCTCTCAATGCAGCCATATGCCCTGGTAAGAATAATTTTGCAATGAACTTATTCGCCAACTTATCCCAAGTAGTGATGGAATGGTTGGGAAGTTGCTCGGGCTAATCCAATGCCTTCCCTCTAAGTGAGAATGGGAAGAGTCTCAACCTAAGAGAATCCTCGGACACATTAGTTTGCTTGCTCCCCCAACATGTATCCACGAACCCCTTGAGATGTTTGTAAGCATTTTGATTTGCAGTGCCCGTGAAGTACCCACGTTGCTCTAGTAAGGTCAACATCACATTGGTTTTTTGAAAATTTCCCGCCCAGATTCGAGGTGGGACAATAGCACTTGCATAGCCTTGGTTCGGAAGCACTCTAGGAGCCACTCTTGGAGGTGGCGGAGGAGGGTCTGGTATATTGTCATTAACATTAGCATTAGCCTGGCAGCCTCTACGTTGTCCTTGAGGTATAAGAGGCACCTCATCATCTCCGACATTATCTACCTCCTCCCCCACAATTACATTTCCAAGAGGGTCATTGGCATTATTTGCTGCCATTTGGTACCTGAGTTGTGACAAAAACAAAATTAGTAACAAAGAAGGAAAGAAGAACAATACACAAAACTATTTAGAAAGATAGCCAAAACTGTTAGCTCCCCGGCAATGGCGCCAAAAAGTGATTGAGGCCAACCTTGTACTATTGAGTAGCGTGAGAGGGTTGAAGCAGCTTTTACCTGATTAAGGTCGGGATCGATTTCCACAGGGAGCTAGAAGTTGGAGTCGGGTGTCTGTCAAAAGTGGAGTTGTGTATGTGTTCCAAATTGCACTTCTTAACATTTTTGGATTTTCGATTTACTTCTAATTTTATCAAGCTACAATGATAAATTAAACTAGAATAAGCTAAGAGTAAACTATTGCGAGTTGTTCAAATGGTTAAAAGGCAGTAGGGTAGTGACTTTCGCCTAGGTGGTCAATTGACGGATACTTGAGTCTAAGGCATGATTGACATATTTGCGGAGTATGATATAACCATTGCACGATTTTACCCACTCTACACCTCTCGATGGTTCGAGTGATTTTGCCCGAATTGACTTTCTCAAGACCAATTGGGTATGCAAATTTGCACAAGCAATCAAGGTTCAAGTCGGGTATTACTATCTCTAGGTTTAACCCTTTAATTTGGGCTATCAATCTCTTGAGTACACCCTAATTCCTTGTTAGACCAATTTCAGGGACTTAGGCTCTCTTTCTCAAGAAGAGCCAAAGTCAACTAAACACAAACTAGTGTTTGTAACCACCAATTCAACAATTAAACATGAAATTAGCCCAAATATCAAACACCCATAGTCAATCTAGCCCGAAAACACAAGACCCATCAATTGCCCACATTAGGGTTGAGCCACAACCCTAGCTTATGGGTCATAATTAGAAAAGAAAACAAAGAAATAGATGAAGAAAAACTCATATTAATTATTTGCTATGATAAACTAGAAGATTCAATGTTGAAAATGAAGCTAAAATTACTCGAAATAGCTAAATATTCGAAGTCACGAGCGCAACCTAGTACCAAAACTATCTAATAACCTGAAAATGGGAAAAGATGCTATTTATACTAACCTAAAAAATCTGGACAAAAATACCCCTGCGGGGCTAGTGCAGACCGGACAAAATCACGTGCGGCCGCACTAAGGCTCTTGACTTAAAATTCAACTCTTTGAACTCGGGCAATGTGGACCGCATAGAATTGAGTGCGGCCGTGGTGGCTTCTAGTCTGGTCCGCATAAAATGGAGCGCAGACCGCATTTGCTTCAATCTCCAACTGGCACTTCTCTGATCCTTGGTTTTGCGGACCGCACTAAATCGAGTGCGGCCGCAGTGACTCCAATGTGGACCGCATTAAATCTCATGTGGCCGCATTGCCTGTTGGCCTGGTAGTCCACCTCTCTGAACCTCACTTGTGCGGACCGCACAGAATGGTGTGTGACCGCATTGAGCTTGCTTTGTCTGAGCTTGTCTTGGTATTTGTGCAAGTTTTACTCCTTTTTGAGCCGATCGTTGACATCTTATCACTTTGTTGATCAAACCTACAATCAAGCACAACTTGTGAGCCTTTTTGGGACTATTTTGTACAAATTTTTATTCAAAACATAAGCAAGAAGGAGTATAAAATGTATCAAAATCTTTTGTTATCACTATCCAGAAAGGAGTTCAAATTGAAACGATCATTGATGAACCTGGCTGGGTGAGTGTAAGATGCAAGGGTGGTTGTCCAAGGAATCTGTTTGCTAGCAAAGATGGCAGATCCAACAATTTCAAAGTGAAGAGGTATTGTCCTATCCATAAGTATTATAGGACCAACACGAACAAGCTTTGCAACTCTAGATATCTTGAAAGGCATTACATGGATAAAATTATTTCCCACCAAATATGAGGGTTTGGGAGTTGAAAAAGCTGATTAAGCAAGAATTAGATATGTATGTTAGTAGGTCCACTGTCCATAGAGCTAGGGCAAAGATTTTGAATGAATTAATTGGATGTTCAGAAAAAGTTTAAAAGATTGTATGACTATAGACATGTCACTTACAAACTAATCCTGACACAACTTGTATTGTAAAGGCAATAGATAATAGGGATGGAAAACATGTGTTCTATTCCTTTTATGTATGTTTTTATGCAATGAAGAACGACTGGATGGAAGGTTGTGGAAGAATTATTGGTCTAGATGGTTGTTTTTTTAAAGGAATGTGCAAGAGACAACTGCTTGTAGCTGTGTCTAAAGATGTCAATAATAAGATGTTTCCAATTGCTTGGGCCATTGTAGAGGTTGAAAACACTTTCACTTAGAGTTAGTTTATCAAGTGTTTGATTGATGACTTGATGTTGCAGGAAGGTAGATATCTCACCATTATGTTTGACATGCAGAAGGTAATATCTATTGTGTTTGATTTTTTTTGTTATATAACTAATATATTTTATGACTAATGTAACTAATGCATTTTCTAACTTTTGCTAGATATACAAGGAATACTTAAGGCACTAAATGATTTGTTTCCTAAAAGTGAACATAGGTGGTGTGTTACGCATATTTTAGCAAACTGGTCAAAGAATTAGAGAGGGTTGGAAAGAAAAAAAATGATTTTGGAGGTGTGCAATATCATCATGTGTTGCTAAATTGAATATCCAAATGGATAACCTGCACAAGCTTGGTAATGGGATCTGTGAGAGTCCGCTCACTTATAATAAGGAAATCTGGGTAAGAGCATACTTCAACTGTGATATTAAATGTGATGTAATTTATAACAATATGTGTGAAACCTTTAATGTATGGATACTAGCTGAGAGACACAAGACAATTATCACAATATTGGAAGAAATAAGAGTAAAGATGATGGAGAGGGTAGGGAAGTTAAGGGAGTTTGCAAACACGTGGATATGTGATATATCTTCCATTGCTATGAAAGTGTTTCAAGAAAACATGGCTAATTCGATGAAGTGTACCATCAGGTGGGATGGTCTTTGTAACGACCCGACCAATCGTTTTGAGTACTTGCACTTCACTCTCCAGTTCTCAGGCATGACTAGTCTCGTATGATGTACTATGACTTATGTGAATCGTCGGTTGTGGTTTTCAAGTTAATCAGAATAAATATGGAAGAACGATTCTAAGCTTGAAGCTTTAAATTTGAAAGGTTTGACCCAGTCTTGACTTCTTAGTATTCGATATCGGATTTGGAATTTTATGATTTGGTTAGCTTCGTAGGGTGATTTTGGATTTAGGAGCGTGCTCGGAATGTATTTTGGAGGTCCGTGGTAGATTTAGGCTTGAATTGGCAAAATTGATAATTTGACATTTTTCGGTCGGCAGTGGAAATCTTGATATCAGGGTCGGAATGGAATTCAAAAAATTTGAGTGGGTCTGTTGTGTCAATTGTGACGTGTGTGCAAAATGTCAGGTCATTCGGATGAGGTTTGATAGGTTTTTGGATCGGTTGCGGAATTCGGAAGTTTTAAAATCCTTAGGCTTGAATCTAAGGGTGATTTAGTGCTTCGATGTTGTTTCGAGTGTTCCGAAGGTTGGAACAAGTTAGAATAGTGATGTATGACTTGTTCATATTTTTGGTTGAGGTCCCGAGGGCCTAGGGATGATTTCAAATGGTTATCAGAGAGTTTGGAGATTTTGGAATGCAGTTGAAGCTACTGGTTCTGTCATAACCATACCTACGGAGTGGGGATCGCAGGTGCGAGACTGTAGAAGTGAAGGAAAAGACCGCAGGTATGGCCAAGGCTTATAAGAGCAGGAATCGCAGGTGCGGAAGGTGGAGCGCACCTACGAGATTACGGTTCTAGTGGATTACGTCTGGACTGCAGAAGTGGTCCGCAAATACAGAAAAATGAGTTGCAGGTGCGAGATGCCTGGGTAGAAAGTATATAAGGTGGACTTCGCGAATTTTGGTCATTCTTCCACCATTTTTGGTCGATTTTGGATCTCCAAGCAGTGATTTCAAGGGGGAATCAAGTGTTTTCAGTGAGGTAAGCTACTTGGACCTTGTATCTTGTGTTTATGGCATTTATTCCCTTGCTTAATCATGATATTAGTGGGAAAATTTGAGAGGAAATTGGGAGATTAGGGCTTGAAATTGGAGAGTTTAAATTGGGGATTTGAGGGGCCATTTGAGGTCCGATTTTGATGATTTTGGTATGTATGAACTCGGGAGTGAAAGGAGTTTCTTGTTTTGTGATTTTTGTTGGATTTAGAGATGTGGGC
The DNA here is from genome assembly GCF_000393655.2 of Nicotiana sylvestris. Classification (NCBI taxonomy): domain Eukaryota; kingdom Viridiplantae; phylum Streptophyta; class Magnoliopsida; order Solanales; family Solanaceae; genus Nicotiana; species Nicotiana sylvestris. The sequence continues at coordinate 8,313,993 of NC_091066.1, forward strand.
CCAAGGGGAGGGGGGGGGTTGAGCAATTTCGAGATTTTAAATTTAATTTGATAATGTTTGCATGGGCTTTGTCCCATTGGCATGTATTGATGATATGATCCTGATTTTTGATAGATTCGGGATGATTTGAGGTCGAGTCGAGAGACAAGGGCATTACGGAGTAGATTCTCGTCTGGATTGAGGTAAGTAATGATTGTAAATCTTGTCTTAAAGGTATGAAACCCCAGATTTCACTTCGTTTCACTATATTAAGGTGACACACACGCTAGATGACGAGCGTGGGGGCGTGCACCTTTGGGGATTGTGACTTGGTCCATCCCGTAGTGACTCTTAAGTTGCGTATTTGACTGAAAACTATTTGATACACTTGTGTTTTGGAAAATATTACTATGTTTTGGGCTAAATGCCATATTTGGGCCTCGTGCCAAGTTGTTTGGACCCTTAAGGGCTTTTCCTTATTATTTCCTCACTGTTTTGACTTAAGATTCTTTACTCAGTCATGTTATATTTTTATTGATTTCATAACTCACTGTTTATTACTCCTTTGATGCATAAAAATAATATTTTGGACCGAGCACCCTATTTTACTGACAGCCCGAGTGGCTTGTAAGGTTGATGGCTGAGAGAGGCCAAGGGCCTGATTGTGAGGTTGATGACTGAAAGAGAGTCCGAGGGCCTGATTGTGAGGTTGATGACTAAGAGAGGCTGAGGGCCTGGTTGTAAGGATATATATATTATGGATCAGGTTGCACTCCGCACACATATATGTATGTATGTATGTATGTATGTATGTATGTATGTATGTATGTATGTATGTATGTATGTATGTATGTATGTATGTATGTATGTATGTATGTATGTATGTATGTATGTATGTATGTATGTATGTATGTATGTATGTATGTATGTATGTATGTATGTATGTATGTATGTATGTATGCATATATGTATGTATGTATGTATGTATGCATGTATGTATGTATGTATGTATGTATGTATGTATGTATGTATGTATGTATGTATGTATGTATGTATGTATGTATGTATGTATGTATGTATGTATGTATGTATGTATGTATGTATGTATGTATGTATGTATGTATGTATGTATGTATGTATGTATATATGTATGTATATGGATTGGATTGTACGCCGCAGCGATATGTATTGGATTGGGCTGCATGCCGCAGCGATATAGCGCTTGGGATGTAGGAGCCCCTTCGGAGTCTGCACACCTCGATCGCAGCGGACTCAACCTGAGGAAGAGTGGGCGCTAATACTTCTACCCAATAGCGGTATCGGGACCAATTTTCCACAGGGAACTTCAATTTGGAGTTGCATGTTTGTATAGTCTAGGACTATGTTTTAGCTCCTAATTGATCTTCTAACATTTTTGGTTTTCTTTTGATTAATAGCTACAATTTATCAACTACAATTGTAAAACTAAGTTATGCTAAAATTATGATTCTAAGTTGTGTGCAATATAGAGAAAGGCACTAGGGTCGTGGCATGTACCTAGGTGGTCAACTAACGGGTAGAGATTCCTAATGCAAGAATGATGACTATGTGACTTATGCTATAACCGTTGCACTTTTACACTCACTCTCACACCTCTCGGTAGAGAGAGTGATTTTGCCCAATTGACTCTCTCGAGACCAATTGGGTAGGCCAATTTGCCCAAGCAACTTATGGTTCAAGTTGGGTAATTACTCTCTCGAGGTTTAACCCGTTAATTGGGACTACCATTCTCATGGGTCCATCCCAATTCCTTGTTAGAATTAATCTTGGGGTCATAGACTCTCTTTCTCAAGAAGAGTCAAGACTCACTAAGCTAGACTTAGTGTTTGCAACCACCAAATCTTAATGAAAACATAAGATTAATTCAAATAACAAATACCCAACATCATTCATGCACTAAACAATCACACCCATTAATTACCCACACTAGGGTTGAGTCACAACCCTAGCTAATGGGTTTAGCTAGCCATAATAGGAACAGAAATTGAAGAAATAATAGATGAAATTGACATAACAATTAACTACAATGTTAATCTACTCAAATCCACGTTAATACTAGAAGAAATTTCCCAAAATAGGCTAAAATCATGAAATCCCAAGTTCAGCTACTCTATGCTCTCAAAACAGATCTGGAAAAACTGCTGCTAAAAAGTAAAATGTTCTATTTATACTACACAGGAAAAACCGGACAAAAATACCCCTGAGGGTCTGGCGCGGACCGCGCACAAATGACGCGCGGCCGTGTGAACTTCATCCATGTGGACCGCACTGATTAGGTGCGCGGCCGCGTGGGCTTTTGCCTTGAATGATTATTGAGTCTCTGATACTCTTAGGCGCGGACCGCGTGAAAAGGGGCGCGGACCGCGCAGCTTGACTTGAAGATATCATGGCCTCTGAACTTTCCTGCGCGGCCGCGTGGCAGAACAGTGCGGACCGTGCAGGTTGAACTTGAAGATGTCCAGATTCTGAACTCTCCTGTACGGCCGCGTGACAAAACGGTGCGGACCACGCAGGTCCTTTTGATCCCCCCTTTCAGTTGTCTTTTGACACTTGGCAGATTTCACTCCTTTTTGAGTCGATCTTTAGTATTTATCATCTTGTCGCTCAAACCTGCAATCAAGCGCAACTTGTAAGCATTTTGGGACTAATTTCTGGCAGTTAATGCACAAAGCTTAGGTAAGAATGGGTATAAAACATGTAGAAATCACAGTTATCAACTCCCCCAAACTTAAACCTTTGCTTGTCCTCAAGAAAATAAAATGAGACCTACCCCTCAATGGACAACACTCGAGAAATTCCTGTTTATCCTAAAATAACCTCAACAAGCCTCAATTGGGACTAACAATTACCCTCAATGCGAATGCATCATTAACACATTTAAATTTTGCAAACTTGTGGATCAAGTGCGACGCAAGAGCATCAAGAGTTGACACATTTCATCAAGGAACCTTTCTCAATTTCTTTGGTCATTGTGGAACCCAAACTTACACATCCTCGACTTTCCCTGAGTGAACCTCACCTTTTAGAGTATTCGCGCACAAATCGAGGTGAATGGACTTCTCTCTCATCTCTCACAAAGAAAAGGCCTTAAGTCTGGCTCTAAGTACCATATGCTTGCCTCTTATGTAAGTATCCACTAATGTAGGCTTCCCTCAACTCAAGATCATATAGGGCTTTTGAGGAGTCATCGTGAAGGCTTTGGGTAAAGGTAGGACGTGTTTTTGTTCAAATCTTCCCTCAAGCACTTCTTTTGATTTATTTTGGCACACTTTCTTGACTCAATTGAGTAATTCACTTCTCTCAAGGGGTTAGAGAGACGCATTGTCACTCTTTCTTTTGCAATTCAAATCCTTTCTCCTTTTTTTTATCCTTTTTCCACACCTTTTCACTTTTTTTTGTCCTTGGATTCCCTTTTTGGTTCTTATTCATTTTTGTCTTTCTTTTTGTCTTTTTCTCTTTTTCATTGCCTTCCTTTTCTTTTGCTTTTGCGCCTTTTTACCACATTGATGCCTTTCTTGTCTCTCCCCCCAAACTTAGACATTTGCCATTTATTCAAGGGAAAATTTGGGTGCCAAGAGAGGGTTTCGTTAAGAACGGGTATAGGCTTGTAGCTTGGTTCATGAACGAAAAAGGTTTAAGGCTCAAAAGGGTTGAACTAGGGATTATTTCATTGGTAGGTCATGGAAATTGTTCACAGTTTGCATTTTGGATCAAGGAGAGCCTATAATCACGTCTCAAGTCAAGTTCCACCTATGATTTCGCCTCAACAAACATTCAGGGCAAGTTCTAGACCATTGGTTCAGTACTTGGGCTCACGATTCGAATTCTCACTACACACACTCAAGGATTGCCTAAGACGGAATCGAGGGCCCACAACGACCTTAGATATGATTCAAGCGCACAATGGCCCAAAATGACCACATGATGATTGTTTGGTAAACACAAGAGTCTCAAGGCCACAACTTTCACCATCCTAAACACAACATAATATCTTTGACGATAGGATCAAAGGCAAATGTGCTAGGTCCAAGTGAGGCTTTGCCTGAGGTATCCTTAACTATAAAAACTTGAAAATCAAAAAAGAAAAATAAAAAACGGACTCAAACCCTTAAGAAGGTTGTCACGCCATCTATCCTTGGGAAGAGCCACCCGATTCGCACAATATCTACCTTTGGAAAGAATCGTGGCATTAAGAAAACCAAGGGCTTATTGCAAACGCCAAAACAAGACAAAAAGGCTACGAGCCTAACTTTGCAACTAAGACGAAGAATTTTAACAAGAAATAGAAAAACATGCAACTAAAACAAAAAATCAAAATGAAAACCGAATGAATATGTACAAAAGGGGAGTAGAATATACAACCAGGGGGAATGAATATATACATAGAATCTGAAGAGCATCTGGAATGAACAGTTATATATAAACCATCTACCAATTACTAATGTCAACAAGCTAAATGTAAAGATAATATGTACAGTAATCCAGCAGTTAATCAAAGTAGTAGGGCCACACCCCCCACGAATAAAAGCTAGCATTGTCCCCAATGCTAACTACCAAATAAAACATCAAAAATCAGCAAAGGATATAGAGCGGCCCCTTAAGCCTCATCAAACTGGTCCCCAGCCTGTTGCTACTGTGCTGCTGGGACAGGTGTCTGCTCCTGATCTGGCTTATCAACTGGTGGAACTGAAGAGGGCTCAACATCTGCAGTACTAGATGGGCCCACCTGAGCTGGAGCCATATCGATCACTATTCCCTCTGTGCTAGGGAGCTTTCTCTTCTTCCCTGGCCTATCCTCCTCTGCCTGTGGCTGCATTGCTGCTGGCTCTCCAGTTGGATCTCCAAATAGTAAGTCGAGTGGCATCTGATCTGCTAGCAACTTGTCCACATCCACTCTCAACTGTGCAACTGACTCCTTGGAAATTTTCTGCTTCCTTAGCTTCTTGTGCTCCCGAGCCAACTTTTCCAATGCCTTTCCATGTGCCCCAACCGCCTTAGTCAAGGCATCCTGCATCGCCATCATCTTTTCCTGGTTGGCCAGGATCTTCTTCAATGCATCCTCAATGGAGGAGGGAATCTCAACAGTAGCTGGTGCTCCCTGTGCCTGCACAATAGTGGTCAAAGTAGACAACTTGGATGTCGCAACTGACATCCAGTTATTCAAACTGGCAAGGGAGTGAGTGAGCTTGTTGGCAGTGAACCGGTGAGTCTTTGATGAAGGAATCACTGGATCAGCTGCGACAGATGGACCAGCTGTGGAGGAAGGGCCTGGGGGCAGTGCCTCATCAGTAGTAGGCTTAGGGGGCTGCTCAGTAGCAACTGGCTCTTCAGACTGGCCAGGCGCGGAGGAGGTAGAAGCTTGAGTCTTTTTGCCTCTCTTTGGGTTGTCCGGACCCAACTGATCATACCACGAGTAGGGGGCCACTGGAGGTACCGTAACATCATATCTTTTCTTCTTCACTTTCAACTCTTTGAAGTAAAGGGAGAGTGTGTTCGGAAAGGGGTAGTTTGTTTTTGTCTCATTACCGGCAGTAGAAATCACTCTCGACATTATATTACCTACATTCAGAGGGAAACCCGCCATGATAGATGCTACCAAGACAGCCGAGGAAGTGGAACGGAGTGATCGTGTGTAGACGGGTCAAGTCGACTACACACGAAGGTCAACCACCCTTTTGCTTCAAAGTTGAGGGTGTTTCGAAAAATCTTTTCCTGTGCCTTCAACCACACAGGGACTGTACCTGGAGCTGCTAAATGCTCGGCCAACCACGGACAAACCTCCTCTTTCATTGCTAGCTTCTCAAGATACTAAGACTCATCCTCTTCTTCAAACCCCAAGAAGTCATTCAGCGACTTCCCATCAAATATCACGATCTTGTCCCTCACTTTTGTTGCTTTGGAGTCCCGAACTGTGTGGTGGACATTGCAATAAAATTCCTTCACCATGTGCTCGTTTGCAATTTCAACTCGCTCTTTAACTCCAACATGTGGTGCACCTCCTTCGGCATATCCTCCACTTTCCCTTGATAGTAAAGCTGTGAGAGAAGTGGAGTAGGTGTTATCATTTGCTTTTTCTGCTCCGTACTCATCAGACGAGTCCGAGATGACATTTACCGGCTTTTTGGAAGTGGCTACATCAGCACGAACAGGAGATGGGGAATCCCGTAGCTGAAAAGATGTGGACATGTGTGTGGGGGCAGACTCTGAAGTGACACTCCTCGAAGGTGCATACTCACTCCCCGTGGAGTGAGATGCAGCTCTATCAGCTTCCCGGATTATCTTCCGGTTTTTCTTTATCGCTTCCCTGGTTTGAGGATTCAACTTTACAATTCTTTTTCCTTTTCCCCTACGGGAGGAACCACCTCTCCCTGGTTGTATTTGTTTGCCTGCTCGTTTTTTAGCCACTTGCTTTTGAACCATTGTCTGTAAGGAATACGTGTCTAACATTGTTACTAAAAGCACATAATATGAAATAAACAGTTCAGTTGAATGCACAGATGTAGACACAGTTACACAGACAGAAGGGCACAGACCGCAATAAAAGGCACGCGGTCCGCACAGTATACTGATACCCACACATGTTTCTCTAAATAAGCCGACGTGGTCCTCACTGTTTTGGACCGCGGCCGCGTGGCTTCAGCGCGGACCGCATAGAAATGGCACGCGGACCGCGCTGAGAAGGTTCGTCATTGCACACAAGGAGCCACGCGGACCGCGCAAGAATGTTGCGCGGCCGCGTAGGGCAAATATAACTGAGCCGGGATATTTTTCAATTAAGTCCCATTTTTGTTCACAATTTGAGTCCTAAGTGTCCGTACTCAATTAATTAACATGCATTTATGCCCCATGATTCAACCAAAACAATAAAAATCTAAAGTAACAGTTAACTAAGAAGAAAAAGGACGAAAATAAGAAGTTATACTAGTAGGGAGTGATTAAAAGAAACAAAAATTAGGCTATGAATGAAATAAACAAGAGTTGTTACCAGGGATTAATGAGAAATCAACTAACTGAGCAAGAGATGCGGATGCACAGTGAAAATTAAAGCTCTAGATGAAAATTTGCGAAAAGGTTCAAATGAGGCCCAAGGCTTCTATTTATAGCAAAACCCTGGGGACTCACAACTTACCTACCAGCGTGGCCGCACGAAAATGGCCACGGTTCGCGCTGGTTTTCATTCCTTCACATTTGACTACTCAGCCCACGCGGACCGCACTGTTTTGGTGCGCGGACGCGTGGAAGTTATCAGAAACTTGGTGATTTCAGCTTTTCCTACGCGGACCGCACTACTTTGGACCGTGGTCGCATATGAATTTTATCAGAGAGCATGCCATTTTAAGTTTCCACACGCGGACCGCACAGTAAGGGACGCGGACCGCACAGCAAGGGACGCGGACCGCGTTGAATCTTCTGAGAATGAACTTTCAGCTGCTCAATCCCACGCGGACCGCACTGCTTTGGTGCGCGGCCGCGTAGGCCATTTTCAGGGATTGACCATTTTTTGCACTTTTGCCCAGCACTGGTTCAACATTATTCCCTGTAACACTTCACAAATTATCAGCTCAAAAATCCTACTCTACAATAGAAAAACAAAGAAAAGGAAAAGACATGGGTTGCCTCCCAAGAAGCGTCTGATTTAACGTCGCGGCACGACGCATGTTACCATCACAGTCATTTCAAATGAATGCGTGCCACCACGTGGCTGTCATCAATCTTTCCCAAATAGTGCTTGACACGATGCCCATTGACTCGGAAAACTTTACCATTTTTATTTTTGAGATCAATGGCACCAAATGGAGTTACACCAACCACTTCAAAAGGGCCGCTCCACTTAGACTTCAGCTTGCCCGGAAATAACCTCAACCGGGAATTGAAAAGAAGAACCATGTCACCAACTTTGAATTCCTTTCCTTGGGCATACTTGTCATGAAGGTACTTCATCTTGTCCTTATACAAGGACGAGCTAGAGTAAGCATGAAACCTAAACTCATCAAGTTCATTCAATTGCTCAACCCGGAGATTGTAGCTACATCCCATTCTAAGTTCAACTTTTTCAGAGCCCACATAGCCTTATGTTCCAATTCTACCGGAATATGACAAGCCTTCCCAAACACCAAACGATATGGCGACATACCAATCGGAGTTTTGAAAGCTGTACGATAAGCCCAAAGAGCATCATCCAATTTCTTCGACCAGTCGGTCCTATTTGCATTGACAGTCTTGGACAAAATACTCTTGATCTCACGGTTGGATACTTCAACTTGGCCACTCGCTTGAGGATGATAAGGAGTGGTCACCTTGTGATTTACCCCATACTTGGCTAGCAAAGAGTCAAAAGCCCGGTTGCAAAAATGAGAACCCCTGTCACTGATGATAGCACGTGGAGTGCCAAACCTCGTGAAGATACTTTTTTTCAAGAATGCCACCACACTTCGAGCTTCATTATTTGGCAAAGCTATGGCCTCGACCCATTTCTACACATAATCAACTGCTACCAAGATGTAAGTGTTGCCACAAGAACTTACGAATGGTCCCATAAAGTCTATCCCCCAAACATAAAAAATGTCAACCTCTAGAATCGTGTTAAGGGGCATCTCATCTTTTTTCGAAATCCCTCTGGCACGTTGGCATTCATCACATCTTTTCACAAAGTCACCGGCATTCTTGAACAACGAAGGCCAATAGAAACCACAGCTCAACACTTTAGACGCCATCCTCGCCCCGCCATGATGGCCACCATAGGGCAAAGAGTGACAAGCTTCCACAATACTCAATTGCTCTTTTTCGGAAACACACCGGCGAATTACACCATCGGTGCAAATTTTGAAAAGATACGGCTCATCCCAATAGTAGTCCAAGCAATCCCGCTTGAGCTTCTTCCTTTGGTTAGAAGAGAGATCATATGGAACCACACCGGTAATAAGATAATTGACAATGTCGGAAAACCATGGCATGTCTAGCATTGAAACCGAGAGGAGTTGTTCATCCGTAAAAGCATCATTTATCTCAAGGCCGTCCAAAGGCCTCCCTTCCTCCTCCAATCGAGACAAGTGGTCCGCCACTTGATTTTCACTACCCTTTCTATCAACAATCTCCAAATCAAATTCTTGAAGAAGAAGCACCCATCTCATTAACCTCGCTTTAGAATCTTTCTTCGTCATCAAATACCTAAGGGCGGCGTGATCGGTATGAATAATCACTTTGGCCCCATAAGGTGTGGGCAAAACTTCTCCATGGCAAAAACAATGGCAAGCAATTCCTTCTCGGTGACCGTGTAGTTCCTTTGATCTTCATTCATTGTCTTACTTGCGTAGTACATCGGATGGAACATTTTGTTGATTCTTTGGCCCAAGACCGCCCCCACCGCAACATCACTTGCGTCGCACATGAGCTCAAAGGGCAAGCTCCAATTTGGTGCAGTAATGATCGGGGTAGTCGTCAATTTTTGCTTTAGAAGCTCGAAAGCCTCCATACATTTCTCATCGAACACATATTTGGCATCTTTCTCTAGCAATTTACACAATGAGTTAACTACCTTAGAGAAGTCTTTGATGAATCTTCGGTAGAAACCCGCGTGACCAAGAAAACTCCTCACCCCTTTGACAGAAGTAGGGGGAGGGAGCCTTGAGATAACCTCAATTTTCGCCTTATCAACCTCAATCCCTCTTTTTGAAATTTTGTGACCCAACACAATTCCTTCTTCTACCATAAAATTGCATTTCTCCCAATTGAGAACCAAGTTTGTGTCTTCGCATCGGGCCAACACACGATCCAAGTTTTGCAAGCAATCACCAAATGAGTCCCCAACCACACTAAAATCATCCATGAAGACCTCCAAAATGTCCTCCACCATGTCGGTGAAGATTGCCATCATATATCATTGGAAGGTCGCTGGTGCATTGCATAATCCAAATGGCATTCGAGAGAATGCGAATGTTCCATAAGGACATGTGAAGGTTGTCTTTTCTTGGTCTTCCGGGGCAATGAGAATTTGGTTATAGCCTGAATACCCATCTAGAAAACAATAGAAAGCCTGGCCCGCAAGACGATCAAGCATTTGGTCCAAGAACGGCAATGGGAAATGATCCTTTCTAGTCACCTTGTTCAACTTTTGGTAGTCCATGCATACCCTCCAACCCGTCACCGTACGAGTCGGAATAAGTTCATTGTTGTCATTGGTCACCACCGTCATTCATCCCTTCTTTGGCACACATTGTACCGGAGAAGTCCACGAACTGTCAGAAATTGGATACACCACACCGGCGTCAAGCCACTTGATGACTTCCTTTTTAACCACCTCTTGCATGGCCTCATTGAGTCTCCTTTGATGTTCAATAGACGCCCTAGCATCCTCCTTCAATATTATCTTGTGCATGCAAAACGCGGGGCTAATACCCCGAATATCCGCCAAGGTCCATCCAATCGCCCGCTTGCGCTTTTGAAGAACCGCCAAAGTGGCATCAACCTACACGTTAGTCAATTAAGAAGAAAGAATAACCAGCAAAGTGAAATTAGGACCAAGAAATTCATACCTGAGGTGAGGAGGAAGTGGTTTCAACTCCAACACCGGTGGCTCCTCAATAGATGGCTTGGTGGGAGGAGTTTTGCGATTTTCAAGATCAAGAGATAACTTCCTCGGTTCATAAGAATACGAGCCCATGCCATGTAATGCGTTCACACACTCCACCCTTATAGCATTATCATCAACATCAATGTTCAATAGCAAGGCCTCAAGTGGGTCCTCAACATTTGCCATTGCGCTTGTGTCATCCACTATCACCGCCGTGACAATGTCAACAAACGAGCACACCTCGGTGCTATTTGGTTGCCTCATTGATTTGCATACGTGGAACACCACCTTTTCATCACCAACACGGAAGGTCAATTCTCCTGCTTCCACATCAACCAAGGCCTTCCCCGTAGCTAGGAAGGGCCTCCCAAGAATAATAGGCACCTCGAAATCCACTTCGCAATCCAAAATTACAAAATCGGCCGACAATATGAACATATCAACACGAACAAGGACATCATCAATAATTCTCAAAGGCCGTTTCATTGACCCGTCTGCCATTTGAAGCCTCATAGAAGTTGGACGAGGTTGTCCAATTCCCAAGGTCTTGAAGACCAAATATGGCATTAAATTGATACTTGCCCCCAAGTCACAAAGGGCTTTTGCAAAGTCGGCACTTCCAATGGTACATGGGATAGTGAATGCGCCGGGATCCTCAAGTTTTGGAGCCATAGAATGCACAATTGCGCTCACTTGATGGGTCATCTTGATTGTCTCACACTCCATTGATCTCTTTTTTGTAACCAAATCTTTCATGAACTTTGCGTATCCCGGCATTTGCTCGAGTGCCTCCACCAAAGGCACGTTGATAGTCAAACTCTTCATCATTTCAATGAATTTCTTAAATTGGTTGTCACCCTTTTGCTTGGCCAACCGTTGAGGATAGGGCGGAGGAGGTCTAGGTAAGGGTGCCTTGGCTTTTGGCACTACCGGTTCGGGTATATCAATGACGTGTTCCCTAGACGGGTTCACGGCCTCTTGAGTCTCCTCCTCACCTTCATCAATTTCAATTCTCACATCATCATTTGCACTTGGTTCAACAACATCCTCAACTACCAACGGGATCTCATCATTTTGCAACTCATCTTCATCCACCGTAACTTGGTTTCCTCTTGAGGCATGCACATCACCGCCTCTTCCACTTCGCGTTGCCACTGCCATCATATGATTATTGTTCCCACACTTGGGGTTTACTACCGTATCACTTGGTAGAGCACCCTTTGGGCGAGTATTTAAATATTGAGATATTTGGCCTAATTGCACTTCCAAGTTCAGGATAGATGTGTTATGCGAAGCTAATTGGGCCTCGGAATCTTGACTCTTTTTCATCATTTGCTCGAACATGCTCTCTATTCGACCCATGTCATTGCCCGACAAACTCGACCCTTGAGATTGAAACGGAGGCGGGTTATTGGGTTGTTGATACATTGGGGGCCTTTGAAAGCCTTGCCCCCTATTACCTTGTCCACTATTGTTGTTCCAACCACCTTGACCACCATTGTTGTTGTTCCAATTGTTGTTCCCATTCCAATTACCTTGATTCCCCGAATTATTGTTCCCCCAATTGCCTCCTTGATTGTTGTTGTAATTCCAATTGCCACCTTGTTGATTGCCCCAATTACCTTGGGGTCTCCATTGTTGATTCCCTTGATTACCTCTATTCCCTTGGTAGTTGTTGACATATTGGACTTCCTCACTTTGGTCATCAAAACCTTCGTTCGAATATCCACCACCATCATTGTTGTTGTCATATTGTTCACAATTACTTTGAGGTTGTTGTCCTCTTTGCCTCCTTTTCAACATAGCAACACCTTCCATTGCGTTGACTTGGCGCGAGTTTTGGACTTGTTGCAATTGCGCCTTTGCCAATTGATTCATAGTTGTTGTAAGCTCGGCTATAGCTTGGCCATGATCGTGCAATTCCTTGTGCAAATGGATGACCGTGGGGTCACCTTGGGGCACGTTTGCTCGGCTTTGCCATGCCGAAGAGGTGTCGGCCATTTCATCAAGTACATCACATGCCTCTTGGTAAGAAAGTTTCATAAAATTCCCTCCGGCCAATTAGTTCACAATGCATTGATTTGTGGTGTTGATGCCTCGATAAAAGGTTTGTTGAATCATAGCCTCGGTCATGTCGTTATTAGGGCACTCTTTCACCATTGTTCTATATCTTTCCCATATCTCATGCAAAGGTTCCGTTGGCTCTTGCTTGAAAGCTAGAATTTCATCCCGAAGAGCTGCCATATGACTTGGAGAGAAGAACTTGGCAATAAATTTGTCCGCCAATTCATCCCATGTTGTAATAGAATGATTGGGGAGCCTTTCTAACCAATCCAATGCTTTACCCCAAAGAGAAAACGGGAAAAGCCTCAACCTCAATGCATCCTCGGACACGTTTGTCTGCTTGCTACCCCAACATGTATCCACGAACCCCTTCAAGTGCTTGTAGGCATTTTAATTGGAGGCACCCGTGAAATAACCTCTTTGCTCGAGCAAGGTCAGCATAACATTTGTGATTTGAAAGTTCCCCACCCGGATTCGAGGAGGAACAATAGCACTGGCGTATCCTTGATTTGGTAGAACTCTGGGAGCCACTCTCGGCGGTTGCGGAGGAGGGTCTGGAATGTTGATGTTCTCCTTTGCATTTATATTGACATGTCGGCCTCTCCGTGGAAGTTGAGGTAAGACCTCATCTTGTTCTAGATCTTCTACCTCCTCCCCCGCTATCACATTGCCGAGAGGATCATTTGCATTAAGAGTCATTGTACCTGATTGATCGACACACACCAAGTTAGTAAATAAGAAGGAAAGAGAAGCAAAACACAATACTAGCTGCACAAATAGTCAACACCATAAAGTTCCCCGGCAACGGCGCCAAAAAGTGATCACAGCGGACTCAACCTGAGGAAGAGTGGGCGCTAATAGTTTGTATAGTCTAGGACTATGTTTTAGCTCCTAATTGATCTTCTAACATTTTTGGTTTTCTTTTGATTAATAGCTACAATTTATCAACTACAATTGTAAAACTAAGTTATGCTAAAATTATGATTCTAAGTTGTATGCAATATAGAGAAAGGCACTAGGGTCGTGGCATGTACCTAGGGTGGTCAACTAACGGGTAGAGATTCCTAATGCAAGAATGATGAATATGGGACTTATGCTATAACCGTTGCACTTTTGCACCCACTCTCACACCTCTCGGTAGAGAGAGTGATTTTGCCCAATTGACTCTCTCGAGACCAATTGGGTAGGCCAATTTGCCCAAGCAACTTATGGTTCAAGTTGGGTAATTACTCTCTCGAGGTTTAACCCGTTAATTGGGACTACCATTCTCATGGGTCCATCCCAATTCCTTGTTAGAATTAATCTTGGGGTCATAGACTCTCTTTCTCAAGAAGAGTCAAGACTCACTAAGCTAGACTTAGTGTTTGCAACCACCAAATCTTAATGAAAACATAAGATTAATTCAAATAACAAATACCCAACATCATTCATGCACTAAACAATCACACCCATTAATTACCCACTCTAGGGTTGAGCCACAACCCTAGCTAATAGGTTTAGCTAGCCATAATAGGAACAGAAATTGAAGAAATAATAGATGAAATTGACATAACAATTAACTACAATGTTAATCTACTCAAATCCACGTTAATACTAGAAGAAATTGCCCAAAATAGGCTAAAATCATGAAATCCAAGTTCAGCTGCTCTATGCTCTCAAAACAAATCTGGAAAAACTGCTGCTAAAAAGTAAAATGTTCTATTTATAATACACAGGAAAAACCGAACAAAAATACCCCTGAGGGTCTGGCGCGGACCGCGCACAAATGACGCGCGGCCGCGTGAACTTCATCCACGCGGACCGCACTGATTAGGTGCGCGGCCGCGTGGGCTTTTGCCTTGAATGATTGAGTCTCTGATACTCTTAGGCATGGACCGCGTGAAAAGGGGCGCGGACCGCGCAACTTGACTTGAAGATATCATGGCCTATGAACTTTCCTGCACGGCTGCGTGGCAGAACAGTGCAGACCGTGCAGGCTGAACTTGAAGATGTCCAGCTTTTGAACTCTCCTGCGCGGCTGCGTGACAAAACAGTGAGGACCGCGTAGGTCCTTTTGATCCCCCCTTTCAGTTGTCTTTTGACACTTGGCAGATTTCACTCCTTTTTGAGTCGATCTTTAGTATTTGTCATCTTGTCGCTCAAACCTGCAATCAAGCGCAACTTGTAAGCATTTTGGGACTAATTTCTGGCAGTTAATGCACAAATCTTAGTAAGAATGGGTATAAAATATGTATAAATCACAGTTATCACACCTCTAGTGAGCGCAATCGACTATATATATTTATGGATCAGTTTGCACGCCGCAACAGTTATTATAAGGTACCTATTGAGCGTGAGTGCTGATTGAGAAGAGTTGAGTCATGAGTGGCTGAGAGGCTTGTCCGAGGGTCTCTCTCTCTCTCTCTCTATATATATATATATATATATATATATATATACACGAGCGATGCTTTTACCCGAGGGGCTTGTTTTATGAAATTACTGTTTTCACTCCTCTTTATACTGAGCCTCTATTGAAAATGTTCTCTCTCTCTCCATATATATATATATATATATATATATATATATATATATATATATATATGTATGTATGTATGTATATATGTATCTATTTATATGGACCGGGCTGCACGCCGCATCGATATGTATTGGATTGGGCTGCAAGCCGCAGCGATATGTATTGGATTGGGCTGCACGCCGCAGCGATATAGCGCTTGGGCTGTAGGATCCCCTCCGGAGTCTGCACACCCCTAGTGAGCGCAGTCGACTATATATATATTTATGGATCGGTTTACACGCTGCAACAGTTATTATAAGGTACCTATTGAGCGTGAGTGCTGATTGAGGAGAGTTGAGTCATGAATGGCTGAGAGGCTTGTCCGAGGGGCTCTCTCTCTCTCTCTCTCTCTCTCTATATATATATATATATATATATATACACGAGCGATGCTTTTACCCTCGGGGCTTGTTTTATGAAATTACTGTTTTCACTCCTCTTTATACTGAGCCTCTATTGAAAATGTTGAACAAATATTTTAAACTTTCATTGAAACTGGAGTTTTTATGAAATGTTCAGAATTTAGTTACTGATTTGGCCTTGTTATTTCCACTAAAAAAATTATGTTATGAGATGTATATGAGTGACCGAGAGGTTTGCCCGAGGGGCTATTCATGATTTATGTTTGCCCGAAGGGCTGTATACGAATTATGTTTTACCCGAGGGATCGATTATGATTTTCATCACTTTTACTATAAATTTCATTGAACCTCTATTGAAACTGTTGGACAGTATCTCCGAATGATTTTTACCAAAAACTGGATTTTAATGAGATGATTTAACTCATATTATGATTAAAAGCATGTTGTGCTTACTGAGTTTATCATGATGTAGATCTTATTTGTTTTCTACTGCTCAGTCTCTATTTACTTTTATTACTTACTGAGTTGGCATACTCACATTACTCCCTGCACCTTGTGTGCATGTTCAGGTATTTTTGAGCTCGGTGACAGGTTTATCGGAGTTAGCAAGGTAGCTGCCTGGTGGCTTTCTTTCCGCACTATTGTTTTGTTTTAAACACTTTATAAAAGTTATTGCTAAAAAGCTTGATTTTATACTAAGAAGGAAAAATATTGATTGGTTTTGGAAATGCGTCGGCTGGCCTAGTTCCATGATAGAAGCCATCACGACCGGGGTGATTTTAGGTCGTGACAGTCATGTTGGCTATGAGATTGAGGATGGTCCATATAAGCATTGTGTAAATATGCAAAATCAGACATGTAGCTACAGGTCCTGGATACTTAAGAGTATCTCTTATGCTCCTGCAATTGCTGTATTACACTTCAAAAAGATTGAGCCTCTTAATTACATATCCTATTGGTACCGTAAATCAACTTACCTGAAAGCATATGCAACATTTGTCCAACCAGTGCCTAGCATGATAATATGGCTAGCATCTACCAATCCACCCATTGAGCCTCCACCAATTAAGAGGATGCTTGGCAGGCCCAAGAAGAAGAGGAGAAGAAAAGAAACAAATCAAGGAGGGGTATGGAAATGAGCTGCTCAAATTGTGGTGGTTATGGACACAATAAGAAAAGATGCTTCAAGGATCCAAGACCTGTAGGTTCTACTCCTGCAAATGCTTTTTTCACAAGAGGAAGAGCTCAGAATATTTCTACTCCTGCTACAGATTCTACTCCTTCTACAAGTTCTACTCCTGCACAACTTACACCTATTGCACATAATTCAACTGTCAGAGGTAGGGGCAGAACAAGTGTTCCATCTACTGGTTATGGTAGGGGAATAGGGGCTGGAAGAGGTAGAGGCAGCTCTGGGATTAGACTATTCCAAGATGGCTCTGCTTTAAGTCTTTTTCTGTAAGTATTGCATAATTTCAACTTATCCACTTTGCTGTGATTATTTTTAATGAATTCCTTTTCTTGGCAGTCTGGTGGTGATTCAAAGAGTGGTTACAACTGGCCAAAAGAGGTATTCTGCTGATATTTAAGAGTGTGCTTACAAACCAACCAAAGGAGTCAAGTGGAATGGCAAACCAAATATTACAACAAGGCAACTCCAAAGAGCTGTTGCATCCCATTCCAACCTCAGTCAATCAAGCTCATCCTCTCAGCCAATTAAGACTAATTAGCATGTTTAGTTCTTTATGTGGTGCTAAGTTTGCTTTGAAGTGTAGTGTAATCTTTTAACAATAGAACTGCAACCAAAATGTTAAGGTTGCTATATGCAGCTATTATATGTTATGTTTAATGTTGCTGAAGACAAAGATCTAGTTTTTAATGTTGTGGAACACCTTTATTTTTAAAATGGAAGCAGTTTGTGATTATCTTGATGGAATTTATATAGCTTTTATATGCTATAGACTGCAACATTTTATATAGCTTGATGGCTTGTGCTTATGAGCGACAATTGATCACCAAGTGGTAGTCTTTATTGAAAGACAATTTATATAGCTTGATGACTTATGCTTTATATATGCAATAGAAGCTGCAGCTAAAACATAAGTTATGAATGCTAAAACAGAAGCTGCAGCTATGTCATCAAGCTATATAAAAACTGCAGTTATGAATGCTGAAACATTAGCTTGATGACCTGATAGTTATGAGCAAGCTAAATCAGAAGCTACAACTGAAGCACAAGTTAATAAATGCTACTATAATACTTAAGGATACCAAGCTGGGAGACATTTTGGGTGGCCATTTCGTAAATGCTACTGTAATACTTAGCAAATGAACACATAACCATTGCCAACACCATCAACAAAAGCTTTGGCAGAATAAACTTATTTTATTAACATAAAGTATTACACTTCAATAAGCAGCAAAAGGATTGCACTTGCAACAAGGGTGAAAACAACCTAACTACTAAGATAGATGGTTCATAGACCATTTTACAAGTTTTTACATTATGTAACAATCTTCGGTTCCAAACATAATCACCTTGAATACAATTACGATTAACACCAAAATTATCAATCACCTCCAATTTCTTTGATTTCAACTTACCTTCACGAATGCATCCAACGCCTTTTTATTTTTAAGTAGCCCCAAGATAACACCTTTTAAGTGCTCTGGAGTAGGATGATCAAACTATACAAAAACTTTATACCCTATATCACAATCCTTCTAGAAATAAGAAGATTTCAGTGTTAAAAACTCAAAAAAATAGATTTTTAACACTAAGTTTACCTTATAGAATCTACACCCATAAAAATCACAACCGAGATTATCGATGCTCCATAAAATTACAAGCACAACTTCTTCACTATAGCGACAAATATGTTTAAAATTATGCATTAGACAACAACCCTAAGAGTTTCAATTTTAGGCGAAACTAAAAGAAAGGGTTCAAAATTAACAATACACTCTAATTTAAAAATGAATTATACAAGATAAAGAAGATTGAAGAAGAAGAAGAAGAAGCTTTGAAGTTAATGGCTGAGAAGAGAAAAATCGAGGGCTGCAATGGCTAACAGGTTGAGTATTGAAGATCCATTTTAATTTAAGAGCCAAAAGAGTCGTTAAGATCGATTCTGGACCGTTGATAATTGTCAGCTACTTTTTAACATAGACTTCCACGTCCTTTTGTGTTGCCGTTTTACATGTACTAAGGCCTGGTAAACTTTGGAGGGGGGGGGGGATCTTAGACACATTTGGAAAAGGTTAGATGTGTAAAGGTTTACCCGTGTTTATTAGGTGTGTAACAAGGATTTGACTAAAAGGTTGATGGGTAAACTATGCATGTTGCCTTGATAACGGTGGTTACTATAGTCAGGGGCGGCTCAACTGCATCTGAGGCCTAAAGCAAAGCCTTAATAATTGAGAACTTGGTTTTATAACGTACAAACAATTGAATGAATTTAACGTTGATTGCATCACAACTGAAATGAGAGCACCCAGAAAATATACTTCCTCCGTTCCAACTTATGTGATTCCTTTTGTTGGTAAGTCCCCTTTCTATATTTGGTAATAATTCAACTTTAGATTTTTCTATAATTTCTAGCCACACAAGTTTCTATGATTTATTTTAAATCACAATTTTCAAAAGTTTTCCTTTATTCCATAAACTCCTTGTCCAGTCAAACGCTTTCATATAAATTGGATGGAGAGAGCATAACTTATGTGAGGAAAATAAATGATAAGTTAGATTATTAGATATAATGTAATACCCTATATTTTTTTATAAGGGTATATTGGTCATTAGCAAAATAATAATAATAATAAGAAGAAACTAACCAGTAAAAACAAAATAAATCAAAAAAAAGAGAGATAATGATTGAATAAAAAGGGCCGAAGCCCACATTCTGTGGCAAAATCACAAAATAAAAGACAAAAGAGAACAGGGGAAAGGGAAAAAAGAGAAAAAAAGGTTGCTGCTTTAAAACCACAATAGAAGCTTCAGAAACGGTAAATTACAAACCAGCAGAGAAAAAAAAAGGGAAAAGATAATAATAATAATAATAATAATAATAATAATAAGAAGAAGAAGAAGAAGAAGAAGAAGAAGAAGAAGAAGAAGAAGAAGAAGAAGAAGAAAGCTTTGGGCAAAGGCCTTAAGAAGAACTGAGAGTTGAAATTGAAAGTATTAAAGCTCTACTTCGACTCAAGAGGTTAACCTTCTTCTCCTCATCTGTTGAATTATTTCACTGCATCTATGCAATTTCATGTAGTACAAAAGAATTCAATATCAATTTTCTCTTATATAAAAAGAAATATACAATTACTATGGAGATAACAAGGCTATAAAGGTTTGGTTTAAACACTGATAAGTCTAATTTTAGAGCAATAAATTATACTAAATAGTTTAAAATTGATAGAATCATGGACTAGTTCTATGATTAAATATGAATCCACAAATTAGGACTCAAACATGAACCCCGATGATTGGGTATTCGAAATTAGATATAAATTAGCCTAAACAAGAAAACTAACGTGAGATCGATATTATAAAATTATAGATTGATTGGAGGAATTTGTACGAATTACTCAAGGTGAAACATTTGGTATTTCGGCACGAGTACGGTAAGTAGTAATCTTACCGCAATTTATATTTTCACAACTTGTATGATTTAAACATGATTTTTAATATGAATATGTTACTGATTATTTTGAATTGCATGTGGGACAAGTCTTTTACTCGATATGATACCGAAATAGTCATTTGAGATGATTATCATTATTAAATATTCTTGTGGTCACTAGATATGTTTTACCGTTACTTGAATTTTTCTGTTATCGAAATAAAATTACATGATTTGATAAGAACCAAAATGCCCTATATTTTAAAATATATTTTTTCTACCAGTATATACGGATTATAGAGACAAGTATAAATGGGAGTAGACATTGAATGATCCAGTAGCTAATGGAGGGTTAGTTAGACCTGGTGCACCTTGTAATTACAAATTACTGTTACATCCCTCGCTAGTGTGAAGGTAGAACTAGCATACCGTTACCGATTTTCCTCGAGTAGGGACTACCGTTATATTTGATTTCTTGCGAAGAAGTCCACGATTATACCGATTACATGATCCGTTCACTGAAACCTCCCAAATATGAATATTAATATTATACAGTGGTTACCGAGCTTATTGCTGAACTTTTAATTGTATTATACTACAAGAAAAGCATGATGAAACTGCAAATTATTTATTGTTTCTGAAAGGGCATTTTTATGTTATTTTCTGTTTGAGATACTAGCATATTTTCGGACTTGTCCCCCAATAAAAATGGTTGTGAATATGTGTTATTACTCATTGAGCTAGCGACTCATTCCCCGCTAATTTTTTTTCCAGAGACAGCAGTTGACGCGGGCGAGGATTTCGTTAATTAAAGCGCACAGGTTGATAGTTCTTGGTGAGCCTCGCACTTGTTCGCGTGGGCAGAAATTTTATTTATTGTTATCGTCTTTTCTTTGAAATCTTAGAGTAGCTCCATGGTCATTCTTTTAGTGTCTTGAGTATTCTTCATTATTATAGACTTATGTTGAGTATCGCTCATTTTTATCAAATTTGGAGATAAAGTAGTATTTCTAGTTGTTAGTGGGTGGACTATTAAAGGTAGATATTTATTTTGGTTAATTGATAAAGTCATTATCATTTGAATTGTTATTAGGATGTTGGTTACTGATTTGAGACAGGAAAGTTTTTGGGATAGTCCAAAAATAAGGAAAACTCTATCCGATTTTCTGTAAAATATCGAGGAGGCTTACTTGGGGGCACTTGCTCCTAAGTGCCAGTCATGATCCTAAATTGGGTAGTGACAAAGTTGGTATTAGAGCTTAGGTTTTAAGTCCCGAGTCATGGAGCAATGTTTAGTAGAGTCTTGTTCATGGGTATGTAGGCGCTCATACTTATGATCTTGAGGCTACTGAACATCTAGAAATGGTTTCCCTTCTTTCATTCTTTGATCGTGCGTTGAGATAACTTGAGATTGACTTTGGAATATTTCTTTCGCATATGGCTAGGATACGCACACCCTCATCTGCTGGATGTAGTGCTACCCGGGGTGGAGGTCAAGTTGGGGTTCATCAAACTAGAAGACAGACTGCTCCTCAACCTGAAATTGGGAACATGGGTCAACCCCAAGCTGCTATGCCAGGTCAAGTGCAAGGGCAGGGAGTTCAGGATGCTCCACCACCAGTGCCAACTGGTGTACCTACTGTCCCATCCAACCTGAAATTAGAGGCATTAATGTCTAATCAGGGTGGAAGTTCAGCTCCTCAGGCTACTTTACAGATACAAGCACCTACACAGACTCAGACTTTCACGAATAAGGAAGTATCCCTACAAGAGTTCCTGAAATTGAAATCACCAAAATTCACATGTTTCTATAATTCAGCAGATCCTCAAAGTTGGATGGGACACTCAAGGCATTACGTGCTCTTGGATGTTCTAGTGAGAGAGCCGTGGATCTTGCAGCATACAAACTAGAGGATATGGCCAACACATGGTATGAAACTGTATTGCTAGGAAGGCCACCGGGAGCAGCACCATTGACATGGGACGAGTTCACTAAGTTGTTCAAGAATCATTTTCTTCCAGACAGCCTGATGCAAAAATATGCTAGAGACTTCGAGAGATTGGTTCAGACTCCAGATATGGATGTGTCAACATATAACACTAAGTTTTGTAAGCTGGCTATATATGCTCCTTACTTAGTGCCTACCGAAGAAGCTCGAGTTCAAAAGTTTGTTGATGGATTGGTTGGTCGCCTATACACTACAGTAGCCCCACAGATGAAGACTTTATCCTACTCTGATGTAGTCGACCTTGCTAGAAAGATTGAAAACAAGGGACGTGATGAGCGTGCAACTAGTGATTTACGTAAGAAGGCCAAGACATGAGGGTCTTTCGGTGGCAGTTTTAGTGAAAATCAAAGAGCATGAAATCAGGGACAACAACAACCTCAGACAGGGACACATTTGTCTTCACAGTCCACATATAGGCCACTTTATAGATAGGGTACTAGCGGACCGTCAACATCTGGACATCGTAATTTTGGGCAGATATATGCCACTACTACAGTCTGACGACCTGTGGTAGATCACATTTGGGCTAGTGTCGTGTTCTAACTGGAGAGTGATTTCGGTGTGGCCAATTGGGACATCACTTGAGGGATTGCCCTCAGCCTCTGAGAAATTTCAACCAGGCTTTTATTCAGTCAGATGTACCTACTCAGACTACTCGTAATACTTCAGGTACAGGAAATAGAGGTCGAGGTGATGGAGACCATGCTAATGTGAATCAAGGACAAAGAAATGTTGGTAGAGGTCAGGCAAGAGTTTTTGCATTTACTAGACAGGATGCTCAGGCCTCGAATGTTGTGGTTACAGGTATTCTTTCTGTTTGTTGATTTGATGCACTTGCGTTGATTGATCTGGGATCTACTCACTCCTATGTGTCATCATACTTTACTTTGAGGTTTAGTAGACAATCTGAGCTATTGAATGACCCTTTTCTAGTTGCTACTCCTATTGGAGAGTCTCTATTAGCTGAATACGTGTATCGTGCTTGTCAGATTCGAGTTAAGGGTAGAGATACTCTAGCTGATCTTATTGTACTCGATATGATTGACTTTGACATGCTAATAGAAATGGATTGGTTATCTTCTTGCTATGCTATAGTCGACTGTCATGCAAAGATAGTTAAGTTTGAGATAGCAAATGAACCCAGTTTTATTCTAAGAGGGAGTCAGGTTCCAGAGACTTGCAAAATTGTATCTTTTATGAAGGCTCAATGACTTCTGAAGAAAGGTTGCTTGGGTCTCTTAGCTATTGTAAATGAAACAAGAAAGGAAACAACTAGTATAGAAAATGTTCCAGTAGTGAGAGAATTTTCTGATGTATTTCCTGAGGATTTACTAGGATTGCCTACAGTACGAGAAATAGATTTTGGTATTGATTTGCCACTTGACACACAACCCATATCAATACTGCTATATCGGATGGCACCAACAGAATTGAAGGAGCTAAAATAACAACTACAGGATTTGTTAGATAAGTGTTATATCAGACTGAGTATATCTCTATGGGGTGCACCAGTACTGTTCGTAAAGAAGAAAGACGAATCCTTGAGAATGTGCATTGACTACAGGCAGTTGAACAAGATAACAATATGTAATAAATATCATTTGCTCGTATAGATGACATGTTTGATCAGTTACAAGAAGCTGCCCACTTTTCAAAGATTTACCTCCGTTCTGGTTACCATCAGCTTTGAATCAAAGATGAAGATATTTCTTAGACTGCTTTTAGAACTCGATACGGGCACTGTGAGTTCCTTGTGATGCCTTTCGAACTGACTAATGCTCCAGCTGCATTCATGGACTTAATGAATAGGGTGTTCAAGCCGTTTCTGGATAGATTTGTAACAGTATTTATTGATGATGTCCTGATATATTCTCGTAGCCAAGGAGAACACGGGGATCATCTCAGGACTGTGTTGTAGACATTGCGAGAACATCGACTTTATGCTAAGTTCTCAAAGTGTGAATTTTGGCTAGACTTAGTATCATTTCTGGGGCATGTTGTATCCAAAGATGGATTTATGGTAGATCCTAAAAAGACTGAAACTGTGCAAAAATGGCCCAGACCTACTTCTCCTACAGACATTCGCAGCTTTTTAGGCTTAGTGGGCTATTACAGGTGTTTTGTGCAGGATTTCTCTAGAATAGCAGCGCCGCTGACCAAGCTAACATAGAAAAATGCAAAGTTTTAGTGGACGGAGGAATGCGAGCAGAGCTTTCAAAAACTCAAAACATGTTTGACAACTGCACTAATATTAGCCTTACCATCATGTTCCAGAGGATTTACGGTGTTCTATGACGCATCGAGGGTGGGATTAGGATGTGTTCTCATGCAAAATGGTCGTGTTATTGCTTATGCTTCGAGACAATTGAAAAAGCACGAGCAAAACTATCATACATATGATTTGGAGATGGCTGCAATGGTATTTGCTCTAAAAATTTAAAGACATTATCTATACGATGAAACTTGTGAAATTTATACTAACTATAAAAGTCTGAAATATATCTTTCAGCAGAGAGATCTAAATCTTCGACAGCGTCATTGGATGGAACTACTCAAAGACTATGATTGTTCTATTTTGTACTCAAAGCCAATGTGGTGGCTGATGCATTGAGTAGAAAATCTATGGGGAGTTTGGCATATATAGCTTCTGCAAAGAGACTTTTGGCCAAAGATATTTAGAGACTAGAAGATACAAGTATCAGATTTAGTGTCAGAAATTCAGAGGCATTGTTGAGTTGTGCTCAGGCTAAGTCTTCATTAGTTGAGCGTATTAAGGCCACCCAATATGAGGATGAGCAATTATGCAAATACAGAGATGAGGCCTTAGCTGGTCAAAATAAGGATATGATTGTTGAAAGTGATGGTGTGCTTCGAATGGGTGACATACTATGTGTAGCAGGCGTAGACGGGTTGAGACGTGCTATTCTTGAAGAAGCCCACAACTCCAATTACACTATACATCCTAGATCCACAAAAATGTACCATGACCTGAAACAATTTTATTGGTGGGAAGGTATGAAGAAAGATGTTGCTAACTTCGTTTCTAGTTGTTTGACTTGTCAGCAGGTCAAGGC
Organism: Nicotiana sylvestris; assembly: GCF_000393655.2. Taxonomy (NCBI): domain Eukaryota; kingdom Viridiplantae; phylum Streptophyta; class Magnoliopsida; order Solanales; family Solanaceae; genus Nicotiana; species Nicotiana sylvestris. Next base: position 8,339,266 of record NC_091066.1, read on the forward strand.
TAAGCATCATCGACCCGCAGGACTACTACAACAAATTAAGATTCCAGAGTGGAAATGGGAAAGAATTACTATGGATTTTGTCACTGGTCTACCACGAACCCTTAGAGGTTATGATTCGGTGTGGGTAATTGTAGATCGACTGACAAAATCAGCACACTTTTTGCCAGTGAAGACTACATATGGTGGAGTGAGGTATGCATAGATATTTATGAACGAAATTGTACGACTTCACGGAGTTCCAGTATCCATCATCTCTGATAGAGGATCACAGTTCACTTCACGCTTTTGGAAATCTTTTCAAGAAGCATTAGGTACATGAGTGGATCTTAGTACTGCATTTCATCCACAGACAGACTGGCAGTCTAAACTTACTATATAGATCTTGGAGGATATGTTGAGAGCTTGCATTCTTGAGTTTGGAAGTAGTTGGGCACTTATCTACTGTTAGTTGAATTTGCTTACAACAATAGCTTCCAGTCCAGTATTCAAATGGCACCGTACGAAGCATTATATGGTAGAAAATGTCGTTCTCCTATCGAATGGTTTGAAGCTGGTGAGACTAACTTATTGGGATTCGACCTAGTACAAGAAGCTATGGACAAGGTCCAGTTGATCAGACAGAGATTGCTTGCAGCACAAAGTAGACAAAAGTCTTATGATAATAAGAGAAAAAGGGATTTAGTGTTCACAATTGGGGACAAAGTGTTCCTACGAGTCTCCCCTATTAAAGGTGTGATGCGTTTTGGGAAAGGAGGCAAGTTGAGCCCCAGGTTTATAGGATCGTATGAGATACTAGACCGAGTGGGAGCTGTGGCTTATCGTTTGGCACTTCCTCCTGAGTTATCTTTTATTCACCCAGTGTTTCATGTCTCAATGCTAGGAAAATGTATATCAGACTCATCTCAGGTGCTTGAAGCACCGACTATACCGCTCGATGAGAAGTTATCCTACGAGGAGGAACCGATGGCTATTGTTGATAGGCAAGTAAGAAAGCTACGGTCAAAAGAAATATTATTCGTGAAAGTCTTATGGAGAAATCATATAGTTGAAGAAGCTACTTGGGAAATAGAAGATGCTATGCGAGTCAAGTGCCCCCATTTGTTTCAGCTTACAGGTGCGTACTTGAGTTAAATTCGGGGACCGAATTTCATAAGGTGGGGAGGATGTAATACCCTATATTTTTTTATAAGGGTGTATTGTTCATTAGCAAAATAATAATAATAATAAGAAGAAACTAACCAATAAAAATAAAATAAATCAAAAAAAAAAGAAGAGATAATGATTGAATAAAAGGGGCCGAAGCCCACATTCTGTGGCAAAATCACAAAATAAAAGACAAAAGGGAACATGTGAAAGGGGAAAAGAGAAAAAAGGGTTGCTGCTTTAAAACTACAACAGAAGCTTCAGAAACAGCAAATTACAAACCAACAAAGAAAAAAAAGGAAAAGAGAAGAAGAAGAAGAAGAAGAAGAAGAAGAAGAAGAAGAAGAAGAAGAAAGCTTTGGAAAATTGCCTTAAGAAGAACTGAGAGTTGAAATTAAAAGTATTAAAGCTCTCCTTCGACTCAAGAGGTTAACCTTCTTCTCCTCATCTGTTGAATTATTTCACTGCATCTATGCAATTTCATGTAGTACAAAAGAATTCAATATCAACTTTCTCTTATATAAAAAGAAATATACAATTACTATGGAGATAACAAGGCTATAAAGGTTTGGTTTAAGCACTGATAGGTCTAATTTTAGAGGAATAAATTATACTAAATAATTTAAAATTGATAGAATTATGGACTAGTTCTATGATTAAATATGAATCCGCAAATTAGGACTCAAACATGAATCCCGATGATTGAGTATTCGAAATTAGCTATGAATTAGCCTAAACAAGAAAACTAATGTGAGATCGATATTATAAAATTATAGATTGATTGGAGGAATTTGTACAAATTGCTCGAGGTGAAGCATTTGGTATTTCGGCATGAGTACGGTAAGTAGTAATCTTACCGCAGTTTATATTTTCACAACTTGCATGATTTACACATGATTTTTAATATGAATATGTTATCGATTATTTTGAATTGCATGTGGGACAAGTCTTTTACTCGATATGATACCGAAATAGTCATTTGAGATGATTACCGTTGTTTAAATATTCTTGTGGTCACTAGATATGTTTTACCGTTACTTGAATTTTTCTGTTATCGAAATAAAATTACATGATTTGATAAGAACTGAAATGGCGTATATTTTAAAATATTTTTTTTCTACCAGTATATACGGATTATAGAAACAAGTATAAATGAGAGTAGACATTGAAGGATCCCGTAGCTAACGGCGGGTTCGTTAGACCTGGTGCACCTTGTAATTATAGATTACTGTTACAACCCTCGCTAGTGGGAAGGTAGAACTAGCATACCGTTACCGATTTCCCTCGAGTAGGAACTACCGTTATATTTGATTTCTTGTGAAAAAGTCCACAGTTATACGATTACATGATCCGTTCATTGAAACCTCCCAAATATGAATATTGATATTATACAATGGTTACCGAGCTTATTACTAAACTTTTAATTGTATTATACTACAAGAAAAGCATGATGAGACTGCAAATTATTTATTGTTTCTGAAAGGACATTTTTATGTTATTTTCTGTTTGAGATACTAGCATGTTTTCTGACTTATCCCCCAATAAAAACGGTTGTGGTTAAGTGTTATTACTCACCGAGCTAGTGACTCATTCCCCGCTGATTTTTTCTCCAGAGACAGTAGTTGACGCGGGCGAGGATTTTGTTAATTAGAGCGCACAGGTTGATAGTTCTTGGTGAGCCTCGCACTTGTTTCACGTGGGCAGAAATTTTGTTTATTATTATAGTCTTTTCTTTGAACTCTTAGAGTCGCTCCATGGTCATTATTTTAGTGTCTTGAGTATTCTTCGTTATTATAGACTTATGTTGAGTATCGCTCATTCTTATCAAATTTGGAGATAAAGTAGCATTTCTAGTTGTTAGTGGGTGGACTGTTAAAGGTAGATATTTATTTTGATTAATTGATAAAGTCATTGTTATTTGAATTGTTATTAGGATGTTGGTTGCTGATTTGAGACAAGAATGTTTTTGGGATAGTCCAAAAATAGGAAAAACTCTATCCGATTTTCTGTAAAATACCGAGGAGGCTTACTTGGGGGCACTTGCTCCTAAGTGCCGGTCATGATCCTAAATTGAATCGTGACATATAATTACGTGACTAACGAATGAATAGAGAAACACAATTCAATAAAAACGTAAAATAAAATTGACAGAAAACAATTTTAGTTATACTAATTAGAGGAAAAAATTGAGTTATTAAAAATCAATATGACAATAAAGAAATAAATTTATCAATAATAATAAATAATTATATTAATAATATACTATATACGGAGAAATAATAATTTTGGGGGCCTTAAGGGCCTACACTTGCTTTAGGGTCTGGCCGTCCCTTACAGCAGTATGGATTGTGCGTTAGAGGCTGATACCTAACAATGATTATGTAGCGCTAATTGAAAAAACAATAGAGTTCGCATTTGTAATAATTTAAGTAAACGGTGTCTTAATGATTTTATAACCTCATTCAAGATCAAATAAGTTGAGATCTGATGAATAAGATTCATTTTGCCCCAATACAAAAAGGGCCAATACAGAACACAATAAACACAATGCGAGCATATGATATCGGAGTTCATGTGATCTTGAATTAGTTTTTTTTTTTTTTTTATTTCAAATGCGTTTCATTTAATTCTTTTGGTTGTTACTATGAAATTTAGAAGAGCTGTAGACTTGTTTTGGACTTCTCTTTGATTTTCTTTTTGGGGATAATATATAATTATCCCATTAAGATTGTAGCACGTTACCTAATGCACCCTTTAACTTTGGTGTAAAAAAAAAAAGAAAAATCAGAAAATAGAGAAAAGGAAACTTAAAATAAAAATGACATGGCATCATATGGTTGGTGCGTGTGTTTCACATCTATTTGTGAAATCGATTCTAGTCAGAAAAGGGGATATTTACACCACTTTAAATGATTCTAAGGGGTTCATAGGACCCCCACAAAGTTAAAGGGTACATTAGGTAATATGCTACCGCCCTAGTGAGGTAATTATGTATTATCACTTTTTTAAAAAAAAAATAGATTTTCGATGTCTGTCCGACTAATCCTAATTTGCATTCTGTAGGCTCACTAAAGCAGTAAGTGCTTCTTAGAGCTTCCCACTATTCTGAAAGTTCGAATCTGAAATCATAATTAAGGATCACACTCCAATTTAAAAAAAAAAAAAACGAGAATTATCCATGGAAAATTTGATTTTCAATATAGAAAAAGACCCAAAATCAACTCTCTACGATAATTGGCCTTATGAAATATATGAAAACCACATAAACAAAAGAATGTTAGGAGCTTTCACGCCATTGCTTTTGAATTTCAAAGTAGTATTTGATATCCACATAGCATCTTTCTTTATCATCTATAACCTGAAACATAAATAAAATTAATGTAAATATATATATAAACTGTAGTGTAATTTTTTAGCGAAGAAGACTCAATTAACCATCCTTGGGCGAACGTGCCTTTGCAATAATCGATGCTCCATGCTTATTCATTTAATTAATTAATAGTCATAGCAATTGTTTATTTTTTTTAAAATTACTGTGATTAATAAATCAAGACATTATATTTAAAATTTTAAATTTTATTGCACAATTGGCGATAGTTATACCTGTGTTCTTGCTGAATATAATCCCCTTGCAAAGACACCAGAAGGTGTAACATCTTCCTCTAATTCATATATGTATGGCTCTTTTCGAGGACTAAAATTTCCCAACATCACTTGAGACTTATCAACTGCCATAATAAATGAAATTAAAAAATCAATCAAAATCACTAAAATGCCTTCATAAGGCTAAAAATAAAATTTATTCCTTTGCGGATATATGATAATAGAGTTTAAAAAAAAGGTTATATTAGTATATATTTTGACATGTTATAGTAGGTTACTTATTCTACGGTACTAATTGTAGTAGGTTACTTGTTCTACGATACTAATCTTGATTATTATGGCTAAATACCTTGTAACTATCTTTAGATGACCTAATAATATAAAATTTATACTTGTTTGTCTCGGTTTATGTGATACACTTTCTTTTTAGTCTGTCCAAAAATAATATTACCTTCTATATTTAGAAACAAATTTAAATTTCTTTTATTTTACCTTTAATGAGATAACTTATTGGTTATTGCCACATAAATAATTCTGGTTTATTTTAAATCACAAGTTTTCAAAAGAATTAATTTTTTTCTTAAGAGACGCAGTCGAACACTGCCACATACATAAATTGGAAAGAAAGAAGTAGTATTCAGGGGCGGGGCTAGCGTTAAAATAGCACGAGTTAGTCAGTTTTCGGACTGATCATTCAAAAATAGCCAGTGTTTGCAAAGTCATTGAAAAATAGCCACTATTTTGCTGCAATACGGAAAGTTCCAGCATAATATACTGGAGATCGGTGCACCTGTGTATGAACTTCCAGCATATTATGCTGGAACTCCAACACGCGAAAAGTTCCAGCATAATATACCGGAGATTGGAGCATCTGTGTATGAACTTCCAACATATTATGCTGGAGCAATATATTATACTGGAACTGGAGTATTTTCCGGATTTTGAACAGTATTTTTGTTTAGATTTATCTTTACATGAAAAGTGGCTAAATTTCGATTACTTTTGAAACTGTGACTATTTTTAAATGACCACTTATAAATCTGGCTATTTTTGAATTTCTCCCGGGGCAAGCTAGTGTTTCACGTTACCGGTTCGGTTGAACTAAGTAACTTTGGTCCAACTTCTGTACTATTATCTTAAGAAATTCATTGAACATGTACAACATATTAATTTAGAACTCACTAACTTATAAATTAAATACTAGAATCTAGAACCCATAAGTTTTAAATACCGACTCCGGAATTTATGAGTACTTTACTACATACCTCTTACACCAGATTTCCAGGTAGTATTGATGTATTTGAGACCAGAGACAACATTGTTTGAAACAGTAAAAGAAAATTTGAGCTTATAGCGACTTCCTTCCTTGAGTGTGAAGAGGCAATCTTTAGGGCTGGAAATGAATGGCTCTGAAAGTTCTATATCTGATCTGCCTGGGCAAATTATGTATAGTCTTGGTTCTTGTACCTCTGGATCTTGGTTCTCTATTTAGATTACAAGACAATACAATAAAATCATAAATACAATTTATATTATATTTTAATCGCGTGCAAGTTAATTCTGACACTATCGTTATAAAAAAAAAAGTTACATGTATATTTTTTCCTAATCATTTAGAAAACATCTTGAAAAAAGAAATGTCATCATGTTGTGATCATAAGATACTCTTTGTGAAATAATTGGTTCTTTTTGTTAAGTTTAACGCTGTTTGAAAATTTTAAAAAAATGTATCTATACTTGGAACATAAAGAGATTTGGTTTTATTTGAATTTTATGCAAATAATATGATACCAAAATATTTATGAGTTAATTTGGACGCCAAAGAGAGAGAGACCTTCAACTGCGAAGCCATCAACATTCCCAAGAAGCTGTTCCTCCCTCAAACTTTGATCAACCTTTAATTTCACGTAAACAAACAATTTTTAGTCATACATACAAGTATACAACTATATATCATTAACCTTAATGATATTCAATATTATCATTAAAAAAATGCATGAAAAAATACTTTCTGTTTCATTTTTGTGACACTATTTCCTTATTTATTCGATCAGAAAAAATGATACACTTTTTTATTTGAAAAGAATTTAATTTTAAATTTCTTATTTTAAATATCCTTGATGAGAAACTTTTGTAGTCCATAAATTTCAAAAGTTTGTAGACATAAAATATTAAAATGACATATTTAAGTGGGCGTTTGGAAATAACAATTGTAAACTTCCGAAAAAGTAAAAAAACAAAAAAAGTGAAAATAGTATTTGAAATTAGAGTTGTATTTTGACATGAATATAATTTTGGGTTGATTTTGAATTTTTATGAGTGATCTGCAGTGAAAATTTTGAAAATAATTTTTGGAGTTTTTCAAAATTTCGAAATTCATCTTCAAGTGAAAATTGAAAATTTTATGGCCAAACACTGATTTCGAAAAAAGTAAAAATAATTTATGGCCAAACGGGCCCTAAAATCACGTTTCAAAGGATGTTCTTACTTTCTTAAAATTTGTATCGAGTTAAATTACATCACATAAATTATAATGCATGGAGTATTATACCAAGGATAACATACTTTATTTTCTTTCTCTAATTGTTCACTTTCAAAATTCACAGAATTAGCTCCACCATCCTCTTCATTCAAGGGTGATCTCTTGCACTCATTTGCTTCCTCTTCTTGCTCATCAAATCCATCATTACTCCTTACCATCTTCAAATTAGAATCATTAATGACTAAGGCCTTGTTTGGTGAAATTGGTTCAACCACAGCTGACATTCTGATCACCACCTTAATTAATTAATTTTTTTCCAATAAAATTTGGTAATGAATTGAAGAAGAAAGGGTTGTGGTGGTGATGAGGAGCAGAAGAGGAGAAGTTGAAATGCAAAGAGGAGGAGGAAATGATTATTTTTTCTTTGTCATAGGATGCAAAAAAATAGAGCAGCTAATTATGTTCCTTAATGTTGGAGGTTAAAATGGGAGGTTGAAAACAGAATTCTGTTTTATGCCAATGGATTTGAATGCTCGTTCTGTTATAGTTATGACTTTGAATATATTATTATTATTATTATTAGCAACAACAACAACAACGAAAAATTCAGCGTAATCTCACACGTGGGATCCCGAAAAGATAATGTGTACGTAGACCATGTCCCTACCTTGTGAAGATAAAAAAACTATTTACAATACAATATATCCTCGTTTCGAAGAAACATTATTATTATTATTATTATTATTGTTATTATTATTATTAACAACAATAATAACAAACTCAATATAATTCCACAAGCGGGATTTCGTGAGGATAGTGTGTACACAAAACTTGCTCCTACTTTGTGAAGGTAGAGACTGTTTTCGATAGACACTTGACTTGAAGAAATAATAATATTATTAAAATATCAGTCCTTCAATTATTATGAATAGTGACAAATATTAATATTTGATAGGAAAATCGTACTGCTAATTAATTTTAGAAATAAACTTGCTAATCTCAAATTAATAACTCCCTCCTGTCCACAATAAATGCCCATTTTTACCTTTTTATTTTGGTCCAAAATAAGTGTTCATTTACATAATCAAGAAGGAATTAATTTTATTTTTTTAAAATTCTTCCTTATTTACATATTCTAATGTGTTAAGATAATAATTAATTAAGGTTAATATAATGAATACATCTTTTTTTCTCAAGGAGTTCATATTTCTTTAAGGAGTGTGTCAAAGATAAAATAAAAGCCACGCCCTGAGCAAGTTGATCCTCCTGTGGGTCAGCAGACTGTGATTGCGAGAGAGGTAATCCTACCGGAAATTGACAACATCAAGCCCTATAGCTTGCTCAACAGCACGCCGGAAGAGATAGTGCCTAACTTCCTGAGAGGCACCATCCCGGCCAGGTACAAGTGGATGCCGCTGAGTGGCATCAGGCCTAGTGACGCTGTGAAGTGCGTTGACGGTTTCATCAAGTCACATTTGTATCACCTGAACAAGATTGGGGGGAACGAGCTAATTAGGGACGATGTTAGGAGAAAGGCTGCCATCATCTTGGGTGCTGCCCGTGCTGTCATGACCACTGACTTTGACATAGCTGAGGCCGACTTGGAACCCGCTGAGACTGAGACACCAGTCTTGCACGCAACTGTGGGGGAGAGCAATGGAGCCAAATACACCATCCTGTTGGCACAGAATGACCCGCACAGAGACATCCTTACTGAAAATCTGGCCTTGACTGAGGACGAGTTGGTTATCTTGAAGGTGGTTATGCGAAGCGCTCAAACCATTATACCATTACAGGGTTTGAATCTTATCATTGATGGCTATCACTATCTCTCGAACAGTACCAAGTCCTCCTACAGGGCATTCTTGGCCGTGGAAAGGCAGGTCTGGGTGCCTAAAGCCTTCAAGACCTTTGCTGACGCCAACAAGGACATAGTTCGAGACTTGATGTGGCACAAGGCTGGCCACCCCGTCTCTGTAAGTATCAAGGAATTAGCAGCCACTTCCCCTGCAGTTAAGACCAAATTGGAGTCTGCTAAGTTAGGTAGCGCCTCGGTTAGGTTACCGGCCCTAGAGAATGATGCTGTCGCTGCTCAAACTATCCTCAAGTTGTCTGAAGTGGTTTCCCCAATCTGGGAGACAATGGGCGGTTCTATGAGTGCAGATGCAATAAGAATTCGTCTACAGATTGTGCACGGGGTGGCCAGGGGGACAGCCCGCTACATGCCTCCTGTCAAGTTGGACAACAACATCACCATCGAGACCAGGAAGGAGGCCCTCAACGAGCTCAAAAGGGTGGTCAAGGCGAGTTCGCATAAAGTTGCGGTTGCCTATGGTTTTTACTGCGCCATGGCGGAAAATGCTGCCATGGAGAGTGGTGACACAGCCTCTCACACCCTTAGGCACGCATTCTCGCTGAAGAAGCTGAAGAGTGAGTGCCCTTTGTCCTACTTCATGGGCGTGGAGCTCTACAAAGATTTCAAGGCTGTCAAGGCAAAGGAGAGGATTGAGGGCAAGATGAAGATGCCCGAGAAGAATCTAGTAGAGTAGATGTAACATTGGGCCAGCCATGCCGCAGGCAGGGTAGAGACAACTATGCCTTGCACCCCGGGTGAAGATGTGACACCGGACCTCCACTCACCTCTAGCCTCTGGGGAGCGAGGTCTCTCCTCGTGGGACGAGGACTCCAGTCACCTGTTTGCGTGCATGAGCTTTTTCAATAGGTTGGTGTGTGCGTCCTGGCCACTATGGTGGTCATGGCTATGTTAGTACTGAATTAGATTCTGAAAAGGATATATATTTTCGTTGCCTACAAACATTGGAATTTGGATAAAGATGATATCCAGTTTTTTTGTATAAAACATTCTAGTACTAATGTTCTATAACAATTAATGTGGTTTTTTTGTGTAATGAACCATGAAGATGCTATAAGTTTCAGATCCAAAAAAAAAAAAAAATGTTCAATTTTCTTTGAATATTTTCACATATTGTGCTTGTACTTCCTATTTTTACTGCTTTCCTTGGTCATCCAATAGATATGACAAAGGCGGACCTAGAATTTTTGCATGACGGGCACATTATTTGCTCAACCAGTGCCCCTAAAGGCTTGTAGCATTTAGATTGCCAATTGATTTTTTCTTTTCCTTTGTTCAAATGAACTTTTAGGCTTATTATAGTAATTTTTTGTCTGCATTCTCTGGATCAATCTAGTGTTTTTGCTTTGAGAATAACATGAAAGAAAAAGTCATATATTCATGTCTTAGAAAATTTTTTGGGTTATGGGTTATTTTATTGTTTAGGACTTCCAAATTTGTGAAAAAACAGATTTAGCTTTCTTCTTGCTAGGTTTCCTTGGTAACCAAACAACTAGATGGCTTTGTATCAATTAATTGTACATTCCCAGAATATTATTATAGCACTGGACAATAGCCTCAACATTAGAGCTTGGTACTGTCGCAATACAATCACTCCTCTTTATAACAACATTCCTATATAATAATTATTCACTATAAAAGCCAAGTTCTTTTAGGAACCAATTTTTATATTATGTCATAATATAGTGTGTCTTCTATAACAACACTTTACTATAGCAACCAAAAAATATCGGAACAAGCGAAATTGTTATAGAGAAGTTTAACTGTATTATTATACGGGGTCGTATGTGTCACACCTCCTTTTTGCGCGCCTACCCCGAAGGATAAATGCGTGAGGGAGTTTTTCCATTTTAAGTGACATTATTCAAAAATGGGATTATTTATTTATTTCAGAGTCGCCACTTGGAAAAGGTTTGGCTTTTTGGTGTCCCAAGTCACCGGTTTATCTTGAATCCCAAATCGAGGAAATTTTTCGACTTTCCAAATGAAGTCTGCGAACCAGAAATTCTAAGTAAGGAATTCTGTTGACCCGAGGGAAGGTGTTAGGCACCCACAGATCCCGTGGTTCTAGCACGGTCGCTTAAATTGTTATAATGGCTGAGTATCTGATTTTTAAAACATGTTATAACTTGTGTGCTTTTATTAAGTTTAAACCGCTTTTATTATTATTTTTTTTTTCTTCATAGAATTGCAACGTCGTGAAAATGCATCTCGAACCACGTCGCAATCAATGCATCCGTGGTTATTAATACATTCCCGACTCCATTGAGATTTGGATTTGGGTCACATAAATGCGCACCCGATTTTAAGAATGTGATTTAATTAAAATCGCGCCTAAAGAGTCTAACGCGTTATTATCTTTGAGGAAGGCCGTGAAATTCGCTAAACGGCCCATCCCAATTTCTAGGTGTTTTTAATATATACATTGATGAGGGCCCCGCAGTTTGTGCGTTTGTTGGGCGAAGCTCGACTCATTTTATTTTAAAAAAGGGCAAGCCTAAAAGCAACTATGATTTTTTTTTTGTCTCTAAAAAAAGAAAATATCCTCATTAAAATATTTCAGGTCTAATATGGGTCAAGCAATAGTTTTAAAATAAACGTGCCATTGGGCTCAAAAGTAAGCCCGAAGAATATGAACTGAAACAACGATCCATTAACGAAAAACTGTTCGAGCGCGGGCCTTAAAATTTTCCCAAAACGAGAAAGGTATTTAATAGGCCCACATCAAAGCTTTTAATTAGCTACTGATCCTTGATTCTTACTAAACAAATTTCAAATAAAATAAAATAAAAAAAGAAATGACGGCATGCTCAGTTATTTCACCCTATTGCAATATGCACTTGATAATTGAACGCAGGGAATAATGATGTGTATTTATTTATTCCTACTGGAGATTGATTACTCAGCACAGGCTAAACTAGTTTGATACTAGCTCGAACTAAACTTACTAGTCTAATACTTAACTTGGGCTTGACGTATGATAACATAATCAATTACTTCACACTGTTCTAACTGCCTGCTAATTTATTACTAACCATACAATCGTTTAATGACGAACTACAAAAGAGGATCTAATACTTAACAATCCAATAATTCACATGATCTAGCTAACTCGAAATCCATTTTTTCAGTCCAAATACAATCTCATACAGTTCATTTGAATACACCCAGGAACCTACTAAAATCATGTATTACACTATCAATGCGAAAACTAAACCAAGCTAATTGTTAACTTAACCCAAAATTAGCCAAAAACAACCAAAATCAGTCTAGTAGTTCAATATAGTTCTTGACAACATAAGTAATCTAAATGGAGTATTAAAACTACAATAATTCTTAATAGGTTCAGATTAACAAAAGTTCCTTGTCATTGACTTTCTGGATCATTTATACACTTGAACCAAGATGCCACATTCAAATGGAGACAAGAGTGTACCTGGATTCGAGATTACAATGAAGAAAAAGAATCAGTCGAGGCAGGCAAGATTAACAACAGCAGATTGAACTCAACAGCCCCAAATTATGTCAAGCTTGAATCCAGAAACACATATAGAAACCAAGAGTGTTTTGAAAATCGAACAACACTACTCAATAAACCCAAAATCAAATGAACATCAACCAAATAGATCCCAGTTGAAAACAAGCAGCAATCTCATACACTTAACCCAAAAAAAAAACTGAAAGTGAACTCTTATATGTCTAAGAATAAACCCTTTTTAGTTTGATCCCTGAATTTGATTTCAAAGAAACAAACTTCAAACTCAAACTCTCAACAGACTGATTAGAATCACTAGATATTCTTTGTGTTTTCGACCCCTCCAAAAAAATTCAGTCTGAACCTTTTTCCTCTTAATTTTCAGTCCAGACCCCAGTTCTCTCTTCCTCTCTTTGATTTTATAGCCCTTCTTTTTTCAAAATAAGCAGGCTGCCCAGACTTAACATTTGCTAATATGTCCTTTCCACCCTTTTGGTTGTCTAGGCATGGGTTTTCTTTATTAAACATCTCCTGAAGTTCAAAAATAATGCCTATCCTACTGTACAACAGGTATCACTACCTATTTCCATGTGCATTCTCAGCTTTATATTATTTTAAGTCATCTTGCATCTCACTTCCCACTTTTAAAGATGTCAGCCAGAATGTATTTGCACTATAGATTCCCTCTTTTGATTAAATTATTCATTAACTTAATGGTTCACTACATACTCAACTGGCAGTCCACTCACTCTAAAAAAACCTTTTTTTTTAGATTTTCAAATCCCGAACTAAACTCTGAAACTATATTAAAACTGCAGCTATAACCAATTCAAAACCCTAAATTCTGGATTGAAACTTCAAACCAAAATCACATCAACAAACAAAAGAGCTTAGCAGAACATTGAAGCTGAAACTAAAACTGAAATCAAAATGCATCGATGCTTAACAGAAAACCCAATAACAGCATTACCATGAATCAGAACACAAGCCTAATAAACTATCCAGGTCAAACTTCCAATCATCAATTGCACATCATGGGAATGATTAATTCATAATTCTTATTTAAGCTAAATAGAGTGAAGGAAATTCTGCGAATATACTGAACTTAACGAAGATTGATGAATATCAAAAAACAAAGAAGCCACACATCACATATAGGGGACAACCTGAACCAATGCCATACATTATTTAAAACAAAACAACAAAAGAAACCTACTGAAATGGACTATGAAATCAAAGTCAGGATTAAAACTAACTATCAGGTTAAACTGACTCATACATAACGAACTAATAACTTGACCAAACAGTTTACAGCATGTAAACAAACAATTAGAGAAAGCTGGACCAAATAAACAGTCTGATGAGAAGGAAAGAAGTACAGAACAAATGCCCAGAAACAAATCAAAACAAAGATGCAATATAAAACGAGACAAACAAAACTATAGAAGGAAACAAAAGAATTAAGAAGAACTTACTGTTCTTTTCTCGGATTCCAACAGTATGCCCTTTCGAACTTGAGTCCTCGTCAGTATCATACTTCTATTTCGTGAGAAATAGGCCTATAATACTGAATAGAAACCAGTCGACCCTGAAGCTTTGACACGTCTTGAAACGTTGAAACCCTAGATCCGTCATTCGACGGTTTTTACTCATGTTCGAGCCAATTTGGTTAGGGACTAAGGACGAAGAGGTAAAGGGGATTATTGGGTGTTAGTCTGGGGTCAAGGGGACAGTTAGGGCTTGGAGGGGAGATCTTTGATTGAAGATTCGAAGAGATCCAACGGGATTCGAGGGAATCTGTTGATGGTTTAGGGATGAGGGAAGCCTAGTGGTGGTGTGGTGTTAATTAGGGGTGGATTGGGGTGGTTTCACGGTCAGCTCGAAACTTCGATTGAAGATTCAAGAAGATGTGGGGTGATTCAAGGCAAATGGTTCATGGATTCGTGTTGTGGATGGAGAAATGGCTCAAGGGTGTCTTTTTGGTGGTCACCGGAGTTGTTGCCGCTGGGTTTATTGTGAGGGGGTGGAAAGGCGGTGCTAGGGTTCTTGGGGTCGTTTGGTTCGTCTCTTTCAGAGACGAAGGGGTGGTGGTGTTTGGGAAATGAAACGGGTAAAAGGGGTTTGGGGGGTCTTTGACACATTAAGAATTGACCTCTTAATCTGGGCCGTTGGATGATAGGATCCAACGGCTCTGATTTAAAACACATAGTGGGGCAGTCCGGTTTAGTAACGGGTCAGGGTCGGATAAATGGATGTGGGTGAGGGTTGGACGATCTGGACCGTTGATCAAGTGAGATCAACAGTCGGGATGGGGCATGACGGAACGACGTCGTTTGGGATGCCTGTGAGGCTTGGGCCAATTGGATCGGGTAAAGGGATGTTTGAATTGGGCTGATGATTATTGGGCCTGGTCCGATTTCCTTCTCTTCTTTTAATTTGTTTTCTTTCTTTTTCAAACTAAATTTCGAAATTTAAAAACCTAAAATCCTATTCTAACTTATTAACTTAAATAATATTAGGTTAAGTACAAAAATCACAGTTAAACACAAAAAACAAAACAAAATACACAATGCCTATTTTTTATGATTTTCCGATTATTGCCAAATAAATTATGATTTAAGTTTTAACCTACAAATTATAAAATTAAATTCTAAGCGTATTTTTTTTTGTATTTTCTTTTTATATGACTAATTAATTCTAAAAATGCAAAATTAATTACTAAATGCAACTAATTAATAAAATACCACAAACGATTCTCAAAAATTGCATGTAACGGAAAACTATTTTGGAGTAATTGTTGTGAAGTAAAAATCACATGCTCACAGCTGCTCCTCTTTGTTCGAAAACATGAAGAGTTTTCGTACAAAGATAAAGTGAGCGGATACGAGCGATTTTTGTCCGTTTGACTACTCCGTGTGAAGCATTTTTTGAAAGATTTGACCGAACCTCTGCTTTGAAGGTTTCCTACATATCCTTGGCTAAAAAGGAATCAGGTCAAAGTTGTTCGAGAAGTTTTGGTAGCTGGGACTACCAAGAGATATGGTTTTACTGTTACCCCTGTTGTTGCTGCTGCTACTGCTTGCTGACCTCCTTATTACACCAAAAGAGAAAATCGAAGCTAAGCTAGCTATGTCTATCAACTATGAGTTACAAGATTCCTATCTACAATTCTCTTGAGACTTGATCTTGAGTCTTAGCCGATTTTGCTGTAGGCTTCGATCTGAATCTTGATGCTCGTAAGTTGTAGGTACTTGTTTATTTCTGCAGCATTAAGTAATACAGGATTGGCGGAGCTTGTGACTTCAATCAGATTTCGAGCAATCTGCACCTTTGTTTGCTCCAATATTTGAGCTCATTTCTTCTTCTTTATTTTTTTGTTCTTTTCTTCTTTTCTTTATTCTGGATTGAGACTCACTCCGTAGGTCATCTTGATCCCTGTGCCTCGAGGTCAAACCTGCTCAGACAAACAAAACAAACAAACAAACGAAATTTTTCTGCCCCAGTTTCACTAGGAAAATTTCGTGAGTTATTTGCCATGAAAATCTGCGGAATTGATGAGGGGATTGGAAAAGGCGAAACGCTCAACTCAGGGATTGGAGCCCTAATGTTGGCTGAAGGGAACGCTCAAACCAGGGATTGGAGCCCTAATGTCGGCTATGAGAAATGCTCAACTTAGGGATTGGAGCCCTAATGTTGGCTAAGGAAGAATTGCTCAACTCCGAGATGAGAGCCCTAATGTCGGCTAAAGGAAACTTGCTCAACTCAGGGATTGGAGCCCTAATGTCGGCTAAAGGAAAAATGCTCAACTTAGGGATTGGATCCCTAATGTCGGCTAAAGAAAACTTGCTCAACTCAGGTATTGGAGCCCTAATGTCGGCTAAAGGAAAAACGCTCAACTTAGGGATTGGAGCCCTAATGTCGGCTAAAGGAAAAACGCTCAACTTAGGGATTGGAGCCCTAATGTCGGCTAAAGAAAACTTGCTCAACTCAGGAATTGGAACCCTAATGTTGGCTAAGGAAGAATTGCTCAACTCCGAGATGGGAGCCCTAATGTCAGCTAAAGAAAAACTTGCTCAACTCAGGGATTGGAGCCCTAATGTCGGCTAAACAGGAAAAAACTTGTTCAACTCAGGGATTGGAGCCCTAATGTCGGGTAAAGGAAAAACGCTCAACTTAGGGATTGGAGACCTAATGTCGGCTAAAGGAAAACGCTCAACTTAGAGATTGGAGCCCTAATGTCGGCTAAAGTAAAAACGCTCAACTTAGGGATTGGAACCCTAATGTCGGCTAAAGAAAACTTGCTCAACTCAGGGATTGGAGCCCTAATGTCGGCTAAAGAAAACTTGTTCAACTCAGGGATTGGAGCCCTAATGTCGGCTAAAGAAAAACTTGCTCAACTCAGGGATTGGAGCTCTAATGTCGGCTAAACAGGAAAAACTTGCTCAACTCAGGGATTGGAGTCCTAATGTCGGGTAAGGGAACGCTCAACTCAGGGATTGGGTGCCCTAATGTCGGCTAAAGGAAAATCGCTCAACTCAGGGATTGGAGCCCTAATGTCGGCTAAAAGGAGACTAGGGAATGGAGGCCCTATGTCTAAAAAGGTTCAAACTCAGGGATTGGAGCCCTAATGTTGGTAAAATGTGACTAGGGAATGGAGGCCCTATGTCTAAAATCTCCACTCAGGGATTGGAGCCCTAATGTTGGCAAAAGAAACGCTCAACTCAGGGATTGAAGCCCTAATGTTGGCTAAGGAAGTGTCAGGTCGGTATTGGGAATTCTAAACTATCTTCTTTGGGATTTTATTCTTTTGTTATCTCTTTTTTATTTTATTAATATACAAAGCAAAAAAAAAGAACCTGGAGGAAACTTCCCTTTTGCATTGATTATTTGTTGCAAAGCTGCTTCAACATTTGCGCGTTTTTCTTTCTTTTGATTGTACCTGCTTCTTGCATGGTGCTTTGGATTGCACCTGTTTCAATTTTTCAAACAAAGAACAATTGTTAGTTTAAAACTGTGGTCGGTTTTGTGGCCTTCATTGTTTTTGATCATCTGATCTCGGCCCAACTCTTTTGGCGAGAACCTCTGCCGCTTGCTGGCTTTTACTAAAGATTGGTCTCTCTCCTAACCGAGGAACTCAACTTTCAAAATTTATCGTGACGGCTTAACCGTATAAGGCTTTTACCCTTTCATTTTAATCTGATTCTAGGGACTTTGACCTTGGATTTCTTTTCATTTGCAATAACTCTAATTTCAAAGCATTGGCTATCATGGCCAGTTGGGATCGACTTGATGCACCCACTGAGGCTGGATACTTTTCTTTGGACTTGGATTTATTAAACAAAAAATCTGTAAAACCAATCTTGCCACCTTTTCTTTGTATTAGTTTCGGAATAGAGTTAGACCGAAAGGGATTCAAGGAAAAGTAAAGAGAGGACAAGGAAAAAATGAATTTAAGGAGAAGCGTCCCTTTAGGGGAAAGAAAGACTTATCTGAGGTGCATGCAGACTTCAATAGACATGACATGCTTCTTGGACTGGATACCCGATATGCACAACTATCCAACTTATTGTGAACCAACATCTCCAAATCGAGAAACCTAGCCAGGACTCTTTCAGTGGTGGGGGTGTCTTCTTTTCGATCAAAGGCGCCCTTTGCGGGTTTTCGCCGATCGATCTCTCTCATTTCTCTTCTCACCGTCGCCTGATAGCACTCTTTACGAGTTTTCACTAACCAGGCTCTCTCATTTTCAATTTTTCTGCTCACCGTCGCCTTATGGTGCCCGTGTGGGTTTTCACCAATCAGACTCTCTCATTTTATTTCTCTCATTTTTATTACATCGGATCTAAGTAGTTGTATCCTCTGATCCTTGAACATTCTCACTGATTGATCGGAAGAACTTGAAAGGATTTGGGTAAAAATGATTTGGATCGAATTACAACTTTGGAACCATTCAAACGGGATTACCGCAGGACCATTACAACATCTGTCCCAGTTTCATTTTGAGGGAATTTGGATTTTTATTTTGGTGTGACTGAACCCCAAAGAGAGGCTGCCTACGTATCCTTTCAGAATCAAATCGAACGTAGTTCAGGAAAAACATCTTCTTCTTTCTTTTTTCATCATCTTCATTTTCATCATTTTTTTCAATAAACACTTTCAAGTTACAAAGAGGGCAATCAAAGAAGAGTAACCGACACAAATGGGTTTGCAAAAAGGGTAGATAGTGTTTGGGTAGCGAGAATAAAAGCCTTCGTCCTCCCAATCGGACAATGTTGTTGTTACAGAAAGACTAAACATAGTACCTTTTGACTGCATCCGCATTTACAGCTGCTTCAGGATCCTTTCCTTCGATATCGCCCAGATACAATGCTCATCTCGGTAATATCTTTATGACGACGTATGGGCCCTTCCAATTAGGAGCGAATTTTCCTTGTGCTTCCTGGTGATGGGGAAGAATACGCCTTAAAACTAGTTGCCCCACTTCAAAATTTCTAGGTCGCACTTTCTTGTTATAGGCACGAGCCATTCTTTGTTGGTACAACTGCCCGTGGCAGACCGCAGCCATTCATTTTTCATCGATCAAGGTTAATTGTTCCAGGCGGGTTTTAACCCACTCACTGTCTTCAATTTCGGCTTCAACAATGATTCGGAGAGAGGGGATTTCGACCTCGGCGGGTATTACGGCTTCCGTGCCATAAACCAAAAGATATAGGGTGGCTCCAATTGATGTGCACATAGTAGTGCGATATCCCAACAATGCAAACGACAACTTTTCATGCCACTGCCTGGAATTTTGAATCATCTTTCTCAAAATTTTTTTGATGTTTTATTTGTTGCTTCAACGGCGCCATTACCTTTAGGCCGATAAGGAGTAGAGTTCCGGTGCATTATCTTGAATTGCTCACATATCTCCCCCATCAAATGACTATTCAAGTTTGTAGCATTGTCCGTGATAATAGTTGCAGGAATGCCAAAACGGCAGATAAGATTGGAGTGCACGAAATCTACCACAGCTTTCTTGGTGACAGACTTGAGAGTGATTGCTTCAACCCATTTTGTAAAGTAGTCAATGGCAACTAGTATGAATCTGTGTCCATTTGAGGCTTTTGGCTCGATTGGCCCAATGACGTCCATGCCCCAGGCAACAAATGGCCAAGGTGTAGACATGGGATGCAGTTCTGTGGGAGGTGCATGAATCAAATCACCGTGCACCTGACACTGATGACACTTCCGAACGAAACTAAAATAGTCCTTTTCCATGGTCATCCAGTAATAACCCGCTCGAAGGATTTTCTTTGCTAAAACATACCCATTCATGTGGGGCCCGCATACTCCCGCGTGTACCTCATACATGATTCTTCCAGCCTCTTCTGTGTCAACACATCTTAACAAATTGAGGTCCGGGGTTCTCTTGTACAAGACATTCCCACTCAAGAAGAAACCACTCGCGCGCCGTCTAATGGTTCTTTTTTGGTCTCCACTGGCTTGCTCGGGGTACTCTTGAGTTTTCAGAAACTTTTTGATGTCATGGTACCATGGTTGGGTATTTTGTGTTGCTTCAATTGTATTACAATAACCATGCCTTTCCTGAATTTGAATTTCCAAGGGATCTACGTGAGCATTGCCTGGATACGGCAGTATTGAGGCCAAAGTAGCTAGTGCGTCGGCTAATTCGTTGTGACAACGAGGAATGTACCTGAACTCTATTGACTTGAATCGCTTGTTGAGGTCTTCCACATGCTTTTTGTAAGGGATAAGCTTAACATCTCAGGTTTCCCATTCTCCTTGGGCTTGCCGGATAATTAGATCTGAGTCTCCCATGATTAACAACTCTTTGACATTTTGGTCGATTGCCATGTTTATACCCATAATGCAAGCTTCATACTCGGCGGTGTTGTTTGTACAGAAGAACCGAAGCCGAGCTGTGGCTGGATAGTGCTGACCAGTGGGTGAGATCAAAATTGCCCCAATTCCAACACCTTTTGCGTTTACCGCCCCATCAAAGAACATTTTCCAAGCATGAGTGTCTTCAGATATTGCCTCAACTGAATTTACTTCTTCATCTGGGAAGTAAGTTCTCAAAGGTTGGTACTCATCATCAATCGGGTTCTCAGCCAAAAGATCTGCTAACGCCTGGGCTTTCATTGCCGTGCGAGTGACATAGACTATGTCAAACTCCGTGAGCAAGATCTGCCACTTCGCTAATCTCCCAGTGGGCATTGGTTTCTGAAATATGTACTTTAAAGGATCCAACCTGGTTATGAGGTAGGTGGTGTAAGCTTGCAAATAGTGCCTCAGCTTCTGAGTGACCCATGTCAAAGCACAACAAGTTCTTTCCAATAAAGTGTACTTGGCTTCATAACTAGTAAACTTCTTGCTCAGATAGTAAATGGCCTGCTCCTTCTTTCCGGTCACGTCATGTTGCCCGAGGACACAACCAAAAGAATTTTCCAAGACGGTCAAGTACAAGAATAGAGGCCTCCCTAGCTCAGGTGGGACCAAGACTAGCGGATTCGACAGATATTCCTTGATTTTATCAAAAGCTTCTTGACATTCAACTGTCCATTTGATTGCCGCATATTTCTTTAACAACTTTAATATGGGTTCGCACGTGGAGGTCAACTGAGCGATGAAGCGACTGATGTAATTCAATCTTCCCAAAAAACTCATAACATCTTTCTTGGTTCTTGGAGGAGGCAAATCCCGAATAGACTTTATCTTTGTTGGATCTAACTCGATGCCCCTCCGACTGACTATGAATCCCAAGAGTTTGCCGGATGGTACTCCAAATGCACATTTGGCTGGGTTCAGTTTCAAATCATATTTGCGCAGCCGCTCAAAGAATTTTCTCAAGTCCCGAACGTGGTTGTCCTGGGTTTTAAATTTGATGATTACATCGTCCACATACACCTCTATCTCTTGGTGCATCATATCATGAAAAATGGCAGTCATGGCCCTCATATGGGTTGCCCCGGCATTCTTCAGACCAAATGGCATGACTCTATAACAGTAAGTGCCCCAAGGTGTGGTGAAAGCTGTCTTTTCTGCATCTTCTTCATCCATCAACACCTGGTGGTATCCTGCGTAACAATCCACAAAAGACTGTATTTCATGTTTGGCGCAGTTATCAACAAGGATGTGGATGTTTGGCAAAGGGAAATTGTCCTTGGGGCTTGCTTTGTTAAGATCTCGGTAGTCAACGCACACCCGAACTTTCCCATCTTTCTTTGGCACAGGAACTATATTAGCCAGCCATGTGGTGTATCGGACCACTCGGACCACTCCCGCCTTTAACTGTTTTATGACTTCTTCTTTAATCTTGTCACTGATATCGAACTTGAACTTCCTCTGTTTTTGTTGGATAGGGAAATAATCGGGGTAGGTTGGCAATTTAAGGACCACTAGATCGACACTTAATCCTGGCATGTCATCGTATGACCAAGCAAACACATCTTTGAATTCAAACAAAAGTTGGATCAATGCGTCCCTGGTTCTCTCATCTGTATGAATATTTATCTTGGTTTCTTTGACCTCTTCAGAGCTACCCAAATTAACTGACTCGGTTTCATTTAAGTTTGGCTTAGGTTTATTCTCAAATTGTTCCAATTCTCGATTTATTTCCTTAAAAGCCTCGTCTTCATCATATTCCAGTTCTTGGTTCATTATTTCACAATTAGATAGCGTGTTTGGATCTGGGCATGAAGTCCGCAAGCATGTCATGTTATTTAAAGCCGCATTATTATAACTGAAAGAAGAAATAAGGAAAAGTAACAAAATCAGAAAGAATGAAGAGATGAATGATGAAATATTAATTTCATTTCATTGAATTTGAAGATAGCAGGGTTCATATTAGCATTTAAAAGACAGGAAACTAAAAGAAAAATATCTGAGTTACACCCTGAAAATAACTCGTGATTTAGAAAAAGTGGCAGGACAGGTCTACCGGGACTCCCACCTGATTGGGAATGGCGTAGCCTTCCAATTCTGCAGCTTGGCATTGGGTCCCATATACAGCACCTCAGCGGTGCTTGAGCCCTCCCTGGCTGGACCATGTGGGTTTCATATAGTATCTTCCTCATTGCCCCATAGATCTCTTCAATATTTTCGGTAGTAAAGGCCTCATCTTCTTCTTTCTTCTGGTATTTTGGCTTGACAAATGTTCTGTAAAGATGCGGAACCGGCTGAGGCAAAACCCAACCATCATTCTTTCTATCATTCGCCCATCTTATATCAGCTGGAGTGGGTCAGAAGCCTACCCCGAAGGACTTTCAATGGTGGGCAGGGTGATAAGTTCAACTATCCCTTGCAATGATTTCCCAAGTCCCTTCCCCAGTTTGAAACCATGTCGGATCATTTCTTTGGCCACCATGATTGATGCATTGGAAAGGAAAGGTTGGGGGCAAGGTTTTCCTTCTTTGTACTGGTCTGAAACCACAATTTCAAAATCCTGATAAAATATGTGCTCATTCCCCTCTCTTGCTTCAAGACATGGGACTGATGGGTCCCGATAAATCGATTGCTCATCTTCTCCATGGACCACGATCTCTTGGTCCTTATGCTCGAACTTCACC
The DNA here is from genome assembly GCF_000393655.2 of Nicotiana sylvestris. Lineage (NCBI taxonomy): Eukaryota > Viridiplantae > Streptophyta > Magnoliopsida > Solanales > Solanaceae > Nicotiana > Nicotiana sylvestris. The sequence continues at coordinate 8,362,413 of NC_091066.1, forward strand.
ATCTGATGAAGAGTAGAGGGTACAGCCCCCGCTGCATGAATCCATGGCCTCCCCAAAAGAAAGTTGTAGGATGTGTCCATGTCTAGAACCTGGAAGGTTACTTCAAAGTCTACTGGGCCGATGGTCAGAATTAGATCGATCTCTCCAATTGTGTCCCTTTTGATGCCATCGAAGGCACGTACACAGACATTGTTGGGTCGGATTATTTCGGTCCCAATTTCCATGCGTTGTAGAGTTGAAAGTGGGCAAATGTATACTCCCGAGCCTCCGTCCAACATCACCCTTTTCACGTAGTGCCCTTTGCATTTGACTGTTAGGTACAGGGCTTTGTTATGTGCGGCCCCTTCTGAGGGTAAATCATTCTTGCTGAAAGTGATCTGGTTGATTGTGAAAAATCTTTCTGCCATTCTCTCCAACTGCTCTACAGAAATGTCAACAGGCACATATGCTTCGTTAAGGGTCTTGATCAATACCTTCTGATGTTCGGCGGAATTCATCAACAGGGCCAACAAGGAGACTTGTTCGGGAAATTTTCGAAGTTGGTCAATCACCTCATAATCTGCCATTTTCATGTTTTGGAAGAAAACCTTCGCTTCTTCGGCACTCACGGGCTTCTTAAGTGGGAAGCGCTTTCTAGTAGCGTTGTTCACCTTTTCCAAATTGGAATACTTTCCAACAGGGTTATTTCCTTGAACTTCTCCTGGGATTTCTTTGCCTTTATAGGTCACCACCGTTTTGTTGTAGTTCCAAGGCACAATAGTAGGATCTTTCATAGGCTTCTGTGGCGCGCGTCCAATAACCACGGGCTCATTCAGCCTCGATGGTTTAATTGGCCCCCGCATCACATAAACCCCTTTGGGCACATACATCTGGGTTGTTTTGTTCAGCTCTAATCTCCTGGGAGGACTCAATGTCATTTGCTTTTCTTTACGGCTTTGAGGGACGTAGAGAACAACATCTTTGGGAGGCGTTGCCCCGGTCTCAACTTCAATTTTCTTCTCTGCCTTTGGAGGGGTGGTTTCTTTCTTTTCTTCCCCTTTTATCTTGCTTCGAGGCAGCTTTTGGTTTCTTTTCTTTGTCAGCAATGGCAATGATGACCTTCAATGCTGGGTCGAATTCCTTATCCTTACAAATCATTCCAATTAACAGCCCGTTGTTGTGGGCTGGCAGTGGGTTGTTGGTCACATTGGGAACATCTTCATCCCTTAACACTATCTTTCTTTGTTCTATCAAGTTCTCCGCGGCTCTCTTTAGAGTCCAGAAATCATCCGTGTCATGCCCTTCTGCCCCTGAGTGATAAGTGCATCGGGTACCGGCTCTGTAAGCGGGTGACGTTGGGTTTTGTCTGGTTTGAGGAACAGGCTGTAGCAGACCCATTTGAACAAGCTTTGGTAACAGGCTGGAGTAGGTTTCGCCAATTGGTGTGAAATTTGGCCTCTTGGGCGGTTCATGAGGGTGGAAATTATTTATGGAGGACGGGGGTTGTAGCGGTCTTGGTAAGGATGTTGGTTTCTAGGAAATGGAGCTTGATTTCTGTTGGCTTGTTGTTGTGGCCGAACATAAGGCTGAGCATTCATGACCGAGTATGGCTGAGGAGTATAGGCCAAATCTTGGTGAGGGTAATGGTGCTGCGGGGTCCTTTCTGAAAAAAGGGATCTGGGGGTACAATTTCTCCTTGCATCCGACACTACCATGAATGTTTCCTCCCTTTTCTTTCCCTTTGCTATTCCTCCAGACCCACCCTGAATGGCTTGGGAGGTAGCTCTGATAGCGGATTGGCTTAGAATTCGACCCGCTTTTAGCCCATTTTCAACCATTTCGCCAATCTTGATAGCTTCAGCGAACGGTTTACCCAATGCGGACATCATATTCTGGAAGTAGTCAGCTTCCTGAGCTTGAAGGAAAACTTTGACCATTTCAACCTCATCCATCGGAGGTTTTACTCTGGATGCCTGCTCACGCCATTTAACAGCGTACTCTCGGAAGCTTTCTGAGGATTTCTTTTTCAAGTTTGTCAATGAGTTCCTATCTGGAGCAATATCAATGGTGTACTGGAATTGCCTGACGAAATCTCTAGCAAGATCATCCCAGATGTACCAGCAGGATATATCCTGGTCCATGTACCACTCAGATGCGATGCCAACCAGACTTTCTCCGAAATAGGCCATGAGTAGTTCTTCCTTTCCACCGGCTCCTCGCAGCTGATTGCAATATCTCTTGAGATGTGTAATAGGATCACCATGCCCATCGTACTTCTCAAATTTTGGGGTTTTGAATCCCAATGGTAGGTGCACATGAGGGAACATGCATAAGTCGGCATAGGATACACTTTTCTGTCCACTCAAGCCTTGTATGCTTTTGAGACTCTGTTCCATACTCCTCATCTTCCTCACAATCTCTTCTTGCTCAGGAGTTTTGGTGGTCTTTCCTTGCCCCGCAGTGAACTCAAGTTGGGGTGGTTGAGTATAAGTAGTAAACTGAGGAGGTTCCACTGGGAAAGATGATGCTTGAAATGTGAAGGAAGATGAATCAAAGTTAGGCCTGGGTAAAGCAGGTTGTGCCGTAGCTGAACAAGGTGGTGCGGTGAATATGTTTGAAGCCGCACTTGAAGCTAACACCTGGGGGAGAGACTCAGAAGGTGTTCCAACAAAGTGGGCTAAAATGGTAGGATATCCCAGTGGGGTATTTAGATAGCTTATGGGGATGTTGGAGGTCTTACTTGCCCTGGGAAAAAGCTCAGGGAATCCAGGGATCGCACTTGGCGGTTCTTTCCCATTGGCCCAGGCGTCCCACATTTCCATCACACGGAGACACAGAATTCTATTTTCCTCAACCGTCGCTGACTCAGAAGTTGGGATGGCCGAGAGCGGACTATCCTCTGGAATAGGAACTGTTGGCAGAGGAATTTCCGAAGACATTTCAACGCTTCCTTTTGACCTTGTGAAGTATGAATGTGAAGCCAGACTACCACAAAACCAACCACCTTTCTATAGAACCTCTGGATTGGACAAACAAACCAGTTAGTTTGAAACAATTAACACATAGGAAATCGCATGTTGGGGTGTGATGCACCTATACAGTTAAATGTGTTTCTACATGTTTCGCAACGGCTGCATGTTTCATCTCGGCTCTGCTTTATTATTATTATTATTATTTGGCTTTTGTACTTCTCCTTTATTCCCCTTTTCCACTATTTTCTTTCCTCTCTTATTTGAGTTATTTACAAAAACGTGACCGGATCCGATGAGGATTGCCTACGTATCACGACGCCGCGTGAATCAGATCATTACGTAGTTCAAGAAAAACAAGTGCGAAAAATAAATAAACAATTTTTGGGAATTTTCAAATTTTCATTAATAAAATCTCCTAAACTCTCTATTACAAAAGACTTCAAACTACTCATTTTCTTGGAATTTTAAAACTACCAACATACTAAAAAAATAATTTCCAAAATACAGACTCAATAAGTGAAAAATCATGAATACATCAATGTTTCGACTCTTGGGGCCCGTGGGACATCATTCGGTCTCACGGGCCTACGTGCAAGATCCCCTTAAAGCCGCTTCAAATCATTCATTATCTGGCTGACAAATGTCATTGCAGCAGCGAAGAAAGTGGTCTGAGTCATATCCTCACATGCGTGACATTTCGTGACGATGTAGTCGGCAATGGCCCTAACCCTTTCTCAGACAATACCCTTTTCCTGAAATAAACGCTCGATTTGCTGACTCCGGGCTTCTAAAGCATAACAATGTTCCCTATCGGCTTTAAAATTCCTTGCCTGTTTGTCCGCCTCATTTTCAAGGGTGATTAGCTTTCTCTTTAAGTTGGCGATTGTCCCCTCATATTTTATTTTCATTTGTCGTGCAAACTCTGTCCGCCCTTCTGCATTCTCTGCCAATTGTGCTCGTAATTTTGCTAGACTAGCCTCGGATTTTTCTAGGTCATCTTGATACTCAAGTACTTTCCTTCTTAGACCGCTTATAAGCCTTTCATCTGCCCGGCTTCTTTCCGAGTTTCTAGCAGCCATTCTCATTTTATGGATTTGAGCCTTGAGAGCTTCGTTTTCCTGATTTAGCTTTTTCTTTTCCCCTTCATCTGCGGCAGCTTGGATACTGTGGCCAAATTTGAGGTACCTGATTTGTCCCTCTAATTTACTTATCTTATCCCTATAGCTTTCTTCTTTTGCCAACCAGCCCCACTGCTTCCTGCGAGTCGTTAGTGAATTGTTGGACATGAGGTCTCTTAGCAGGTCTCTCGGGCTCTCGAGGAATTTGAAATCTTTTGCCAAACCAAACCATATAATTGGGGTCCACCTCACCTCTAGCTAGATCCCGCACCATAGTCTTGGGTTCGAGAAATCTGCACTCATTCCAAACTTGGCGAACTCTTCCTTCTGGAAATATAGCCTTTAGGCCCAATTCGATGACATGTACACTCAAATCTTCGTCATGGGGGACAGTTTGAAATCTTCCTAGTTGGCGCAAAACCCTGTGAGGAGCATATGGCTGAATGCTCCGGATGCCCATTAGGAGAAAGTAGCATACTTTAGCTGACATGTATATGACTTCGGTGGCAGGGAGCCATCCAAACGTCCACTCAATTTTATCCGACGTTAAAGAACTCAAACGGGCAAGCCAAGCTTCAGTACCCTCTGGAAATTCAACCCCCGCCACTCGGCTTTCAAATTCTTCGATGCAATCCAAACTGGTCATGTCGTTGCTCATATACCCGACACGGTGGCAGAGATGTTCCAGTATCCACAGTTGTAGTAGTAAGTTGCAGTCTTGGAAGAATTTTCCCCCTTCTCGACAGATGGTCAAAGCTCGGTAAATCTCGGATAAGATCAGGGGAACTAATGTGCCATTAGCTTTCTTGATTGCGACATCAACCATTCCCATGAGGCCCAATTCTATGTTGCCGTCTTTTCGCGTACATATTACAACACCCAAGAATGCTACTATAAAAACCAAACCCCGCCTTGCTTCCCATTTATCTTTATTTCTGGCATGGGTCAGACCAGTATTCTGTGCTTCGAAACCTTGGGGATTGCCATAGCGTTGGTACAGGAACTGGAAAGTGCAAAACCCTCCAGATAAATTCCCATCTTGAATATCCCGGCTAATACTCAACATGTCCAGAAACTTGTGAGGAGTTACTGGTCTCGGAGATACCGGGTACCGACTTCTAAGGTTTCCGCTAAGGCCGGCGTAACCCACAAGTTCCTCTAGTGTGGGTGTGAGCTCAAAATCAGAGAAGCGAAACACATTGAGAGTCGGATCCCAAAAAGGTATCAGGGCTTCAATCACGTCCAATCTCGGCTTGATGTTAAAAAGTCCGACGAGACCACCCAAAACTTTTATCACAGTTCCTCGGCTGCCTTTCCCTAGGTCATTCCACCACATGTGGAGCTGTAAGGGGATCTCCTCAAGAGCTGCGAAATATTCGTTTTCATATGTGCTCATCTTGCACATTTATTAGGGTGATTTAATTTAAAAGGTTATGACTCATTTTGACTCAAGAAAAGGTTATCACTATTTATTTTTTTTAAAATTTTCATAAAAAATCCGGCTTTGCAAATACAACCTTTCAGCACTTTGGGGAAGAAGATTTTAAGGCTGTGTTTGCTAAACAACCAAAACCTAAAAAAAAAACTACTAAAGGTGGTTGTTCTTGCAAAAACGGCCTTCCAGCGTCCTTTTGGGGACATTCAACTATTTTAGACAAGAATGACATCACCTTCTTATTTACAATCAAAACAAATTTTTTTGTTCTTTTTGGGCTATTTTTACAAAAATGAAGTTGGACCTCTCTTATGAAGGAAATGCTTCTAAAAAGGACAAATTTTTTTTTTAATTTATTTTTTTTTTCAATTTTGAAAGAAGAATTAAAATATTTTTGGATTTTCGGAAGAAATTAAAAAGAAAATATTTTTGTATATGTATATTTTAAAAAAACAATTAGGGTCTGAAGAAGCAGTAAAAGAAAATATTTTTGTATATATTTTTTTTAGAAAAAAAAACAATTAGTTTCTAAAGAAGCAAGTAATGGAAAATATATTTTTTTGGATTTTTTGAAAATTGGGGTTTTAAAAAAAAGACTTTTCTAGAGAGGAAGTAAAGGAAAATATTTTTAGATTTTTTTTGGAAATTATGGGCCGGAACCGATGAGATTTGCCTACGTATCTCACATCCGGTGAGAATCAGACCCGCGTAGTTCGCCAGTTTTGACAGAACATGGCAGTTAAAAAAAAATTTGGCTCATTTGGAGATTTCGGAATTTTCTAAAGACCTACCTCTCACTCCTATATTATTATTATTTATTTATTTATTTTTGATTTTTTTTTTGATTTTCTTCCTCTGTTCTAAAAGCCGGTCAACATGCAAGCCGAAACAAACAGATGCGTAAGTAGCACGTAAGATGCATCAGAATGGTTTTTTTCATTTGGGTACACTTGTCCTAGACAGATCCAACCCCTGTGTTGAGTCTCCAAGGTCAAATGCACATGATGTAAACAAACGTTCCTACTAGGGATCCGGCATGAAGCTTGTTATACTAGGTTTAAAAACCTGGGTTTATTGTTCTAGACCTAGCTTACCCGAGCGGACAGCTCGAGCCGAGGGGGCAGCGTACCGGGAATACAGAAGCTTCACCGGCTTTTCAACTTGTCTGTACCTCGTTCTAAAATTGGGATAAGACTCTAACAGAAAAGAAGTCACACGAAGTGCACACTTCCCAGATGATTTAGAAGACTCAGAGAGAGGAGGGTTTCGTAGCAATTTATATACAATCCAACAATATCAAAGCAGTAAAAGCGACATTTAGCACATTAGGCTCAACATGTAAAAATCAGATAAAACAAGCCAACTACAACAGTTATTCTAAGCTCGAATTCTTGAACCCTGAATCGAAGTTCTGGGTTTGGTTCCCCAGCAGAGTCGCCAGAGCTGTCACGCCTCCTTTTTGCGCGCCCGCCCCGAAGGGTTAAATGCGCGAGGGAGTTTTTCCAATTTAAGTGACAATATTCGAAATGGGATTATTTATTTAATTCAGAGTCGCCACTTGGGAAAGGTTTGGCTTTTGGTGTCCCAAGTCACCGGTTTATCTTGAATCCCAAATCGAGGAAATTTTCGACTTTCCAAATGAAGTCTGCGAACCAGAAATTCTAAGTAAGGAATTCTGTTGACCCGAGGGAAGGTGTTAGGCACCCACGGATCCCGTGGTTCTAGCACGGTCGCTTAAATTGTTATAATGGTTGAGTATCTGATTTTTAAAACATGTTATAACTTGTGTGCTTTTATTAAGTTTAAACCGCTTTTATTATTTTTTTTTCTTCATAGAATTGCAACGTCGTGAAAATGCATCTCGAACCACGTCGCAATCAATGCACCCGTGGTTATTAATACATTCCGACTCCATTGAGATTTGGATTTGGGTCACATAAATGCGCACCCGATTTTAAGAATGTGATTTAATTAAAATCGCGCCTAAAGAGTCTAGCGCGTTATTATCTTTGAGGAAGACCGTTAAATTCGCTAAACGGCCCATCCCAATTTCTAGGTGTTTTTAATATATACATTGATGAGGGCCCCGCAGTTTGTGCGTTTTTTGGGCGAAGCTCGACTCATTTTATTTTAAAAAAGGGCAAATCGTTTTTTTTGTTTTGTCTCTAAAAAAGAAAATATCCTAATTAAAATGTTTCAGGTCTAATACGGGCCAAGCAATAGTTTTAAAATAAATGTGTCATTAGGCTCAAAAGTAAGCCCGAAGAATATGAATTGAAACAACGATCCATTAACGAAAAACTGTTCGAGCGCGGGCCTTAAAATTTGCCCAAAACGAGAAAGGTATTTAATAGGCCCACTTCAAAGCTTTTAATTAGCTACTGATCCTTGATTCTTACTAAACAGATTTCAAATAAAAAAAAAAAAGAAATGACGGCATGCTCAGTTATTTCACGCTATTGCAATATGCACTTGATAATTGAACGCAGGGAATAATGCTGTGTATTTATTTATTCCTACTGGAGATTGATTACTCAGCACAGGCTAAACTAATTTGATACTAGCTCGAACTAAACTTACTAGTCTAATACTTAACTTGGACTTGACGTATGATAACATAATCAATTACTTCACGCTGTTCTAACTGCCTGCTAATTTATTACTAACCATACAATCGTTTAATGACGAACTACAAAAGAAGATCTAATACTTAACAATCCAATAATTCACATGATCTAGCTAACTCGAAATCCATTTTTTCAGTCCAAATACAATCTCATACAGTTCATTCGAATACACCCCAAGAACCTACTAAAATCATGCATTACACTATCAATGCGAAAACTAAACCAAGCTAATTGTTAACTTAACCCAAAATCGGCCAAAAACAACCAAAATCAATCTAGTAGTTCAATATAGTTCTTGACAACATAAGTAATCTAAATGGAGTATTAAAACTACAATAATTCTTAATAGGTTCAGATTAACAAAAGTTCTTTGTCATTGACTTTCTGGAGCATTTATACACTTGAACCAAGATGCCACATTCAAATGGAGACAAGAGTGTACCTGGATTCGAGATTACAATGAAGAAAAAGAATCAGTCGAGGCAGGCAAGATTAACAGCAGCAGATTGAACTCAACAACCCCAAATTATGTCAAGCTTGAATCCAGAAACACATAGAAACCAAGAGTGTTTTGAAAATCGAACAACACTACTCAATAAACCCAAAATCAAATGAACATCAACCAAATGGATCCCAGTTGAAAACAAGCAGCAATCTCATACACTTAACCCAAAAAAAACTGAAAGTGAACTCTTATGTGTCTAAGAATAAACCCTTTTTAGTTTGATCCCTGAATTTGATTTCAAAGAAACAAACTTCAAACTCAAACTCTCAACAGACTGATTAGAATCACTAGATATTCTTTGTGTTTTCGACCCCTCCAAAAAAATTTCAGTCTGAACCTTTTTCCTCTTAATTTTCAGTCCAGCCCCCAGTTCTCTATTCCTCTCTTTGATTTTATAGCCCTTTTTTTTTAAAATAAGCAGGCTGCCCAGACTTAACATTTTCTAATCTGTCCTTTCCACCTTTTTGGTTGTCTAGGCATGGGTTTTCTTTATTAAAAATCTCCTGAAGTTCAAAAATAATGACTATCCTACTGCACAACAGGTTTCACTACTTATTTCCATGTGCATTCTTAGCTTTATATTATTTTAAGTCATCTTGCATCTGACTTCCCACCATTAAAGATATCAGCCAGAATGTATTTGCACTATAGATTCCCTCTTTTGATTAAATTATTCATTAACTTAATGGTTCACTACATACTCAACTGGCAGTCCACTCACTCTAAAAAAAACCTTTTTTTTAGATTTTCAAATCCCAAACTAAACTCTGAAACTATATTAAAACTGCAGCTATAACCAATTCAAAACCCTAAATTTTGGATTGAAACTTCAAACCAAAATCACATCAACAAACAAAAGAGCTTAGTAGAACATTGAAGCTGAAACTAAAACTGAAATCAAAATGCATCGATGCTTAACAGAAAACCCAATAACATCATTACCATGAATCAGAACACAAGCCTAATAAACTATCCAGATCAAACTTCCAATCACCAATTGCACATCATGGGAATGATTAATTCATAATTCCTAATTAATCTAAATAGAGTGAAGGAAATTCTGCGAATATACTGAACTTAACGAAGATTGGTGAATATCAAAAAACAAAGAAGTCACACATCACATATAGGGGACAACCTGAACCAATGCCATACATTATTTAAAACAAAACAACAAAAGAAACCTACTGAAATGGACTATGAAATCAAAGCTAGGATTAAAACTAACTATCAGGTTAAACTGACTCACACATAACTAACTAATAACTTGACCAAACAGTTTACAACATGTAAACAAACAATTAGAGAAAACTGGACCCAATAAACGGTCTGATGAGAAGGAAAGAAGTACTGAACAAATGCCCAGAAACAAATCAAAACAAAGATGCAATATAAAACGAGACAAACAAAACTATAGAAGGAAACAAAAGAATTAAGAAGAACTTACTGTTCTTTTCTCGGATTCCAACGGTATGCCCTTTCGAACTTGAGTCCTAGTCAGTATCATACGTCTATTTCGTGAGAAATAGCCCTACAATACTGAATAGAAACCAGTCGACCCTGAAGCTTTGACACGTCGTGAAACGTTGAAACCCTAGATCCGTCATTCGACGGTTTTTACTCATGTTCGAGCCAATTTGGTTAGGGACTAAGGACGAGGAGGTAAAGGGGATTATTGGGTGCTAGTCTGGGGTCAAGGGGACAGCTAGGGCTTGGAGGGGAGATCTTTGATTGAAGATTCGAAGAGATCCAACGGGATTCGAGGGAATCTGTTGATGGTTTAGGGATGAGGGAAGCCTAGTGGTTGTGTGGTGTTAATTAGGGGTGGATTGGGGTGGTTTCACGGTCAGCTCGAAACTTCGATTGAAGATTCGAGAAGATGCGGGGTGATTCTAGGCAAATGATTCATGGATTCGTGTTGTGGATGGGGAGATGGCTCAGGGGTGTCTTTTTGGTGGTCACCGGCGTTGTTGTCGCCGGGTTTATGGTGAGGGGGTGGAAAGGCGGCGCTAGGGTTCTTGGGGTCGTTTGGTTCGTCTCTTTCAGAGACGAAGGGGTGGTAGTGTTTGGGAAATGAAACGGGTAAAAGGGGTTTTGGGGGTCTTTGACACATTAAGAATTGACCTCTTAATCTGGGCCGTTGGATGATAGGATCCAACGGCTCTGATTTAAAACACATAGTGGGGCGGTCCGGTTTAGTAACGGGTCAGGGTCGGATAAATGGATGTGGGTGAGGGTTGGATGATCTGGACCGTTGATCAAGTGAGATCAACGGTCGGGATGGGGCATGACGGAACGACGTCGTTTGGGACGCCTGTGAGGCTTGGGCCAATTGGACCGGGTAAAGGGATGTTTGAATTGGGCTGATGATTATTGGGCCTGGTCCGATTTCCTTCTCTTCTTTTAATTTGTTTTCTTTCTTTTTCAAACTAAATTTCGAAATTTAAAAACCTAAAATCCTATTCTAACTTATTAACTTAAATAATATTAGGCTAAGTACAAAAATCACAATTAAACACAAAAAACAAACAAAAAATACACAATGCCTATTTTTTATGATTTTCCGATTATTGCCAAATAAATTATGATTTAAGTTTTAACCTACAAATTATAAAATTAAATCCTAAGGGTATTTTTTTTTATTTTTCTTTTATATGACTAATTAATTCTAAAAATGCAAAATTAATTACTAAATGCAACTAATTAATAAAATACCACAAACGATTATCAAAAATTGCATGTAACGGAAAACTATTTTGGAGTAATTGTTGTGAAGTAAAAATCACATACTCACAGTATGCTCGTGGCATTTGATATTGGTAGTATTAGAAATACATTCATATTTATTTATGTAAAAGTTATGTGCTCTTTCTATTTCATTTTATATGAACATGATGACACATAGTTTAAAAACTTAAACATGTCAACATTTATGTGACTATAGAAAGTGATCAATCATTTTGGAGGATCATGTAAGAACCGAAGAGTATTTTTTTATGAGAAATAAAATATAAACAAAGATAAGAATGTGTATGAGCAATATGAAAAATAAAGTATATAAAAACCATACCCTTATAGCAGGTAATTCCTACATGATATTTCTTGTATTATTCATCATTATTACAATTCATACATTATTATTCTTTATATAATAAATATAATCCAACCATGCCAGTTAGGTGGGTTGGGTTGTTCCTTTTCTAGCCCATTTATCATTTGGGTTCTAACTTTATTTAAGGGATTTTTTCGTTTTTATATAATATTTAAAATTTATTTATTAAAATAGTTCTAATTTTATATTATATACATTCCATCTTAAAAAACCCACAATCCTCTATTAATGTCATCAATCAAAGGATTTAGTTACACTTTTTTTCTCTCCTCTTCCCCATCTTCTCTCCAGAATATTGGGACCAAAGATACTCCCAACAGTCTGTACCTTATATTTACCTGCCTGCAGATTTCTTATAGCTGAAATGAAATTTTTTGCAGGATGAATATTTTTTGGTTTATTGAATAATAAAATTCATATCTTTTGTTTTGTGATTAAAGAAATAATATGATTCATCTTTAGGAAACCTAATTTAACTGAACTAATGTCATATCAATGAAAATAGTGAATTTTCACCTCTAGGTAAATTAATTGATGCTTTGGACAGGAAGGCACAACTAACTATATTCAGCTAGAGACCATATCATTTATGAGAAGTGAGAACAAATTCCAGGAATGAGATATTCTCTGAACATAGATAATGTTTACGTATTTCGCCAAATCCAATCTGATATGAATCTCTTCTAACTTCCTCCAGGTGATATTACGAACCAATAAGGTACATTAACATACAAATTTTAAAAAAACAATCGTACAAATTTAATGCAAATTTGAATATCTACAACAACAAACATAGTAAAAACAAATTCATACAACTAATTATATATTATATAACTTATTTATAAGTTATCTACAACTTTCATACATTAAAATACAACTACAATATCATACACCTTAAATAAAATGTTTATACAATATGTCTATTGTATGTACTTTGTATCTGATTTGTATATATTTTATCTCTGGTATGTGCTTCTTCCTCTGTAAAATTCCAATCAAAACTTGATCTCTTAATACAATTTTGATACATATCAACAACTTTATGTAAAAAGATAGTATTGATAACTTAAATACAAATTTTATATAATTATTCATACATTAAACAACTATTTTTCAACTTTCATACAACATTCAAATAAAAAAGAATATATAACTATAACAGAATACAATTTATATACAATTATACTACAACTTTACTACAATTTCATAAGTATATTCTATGTCATGTGTTCTTCTTCTTCTTCTTCTTCTTCTTCTTCTTCTTCTTCTTCTTCTTCTTCATTATCATGGTCGTCTTCTTCACAATATTATTATTATTATTATTATGAAATTAAGTCAAAATCAAATCTAATCTTCACCAAAACACCCTCAAAATTGAGATATAAACTTCAAAAAATATTTTCAATTGTTTGCAACAACACTCAATCCAAACAAATAATGATTTTTGAAAATCCAAATTCGATTTCAAAGCTTCAAAGCTTTTTAATGGATGTCAATGTTGGAAAGTCAAACAACTTCAAAATTTAATGATTGACAATTTTAATTTGAACATCAATTGTGCAACAAGAAAGGAAATTGCTAAGTTAAAACGATTGAAATCCATGATGAATTCCATTAAAACTCTATATAACAAGAAATCATAAAAAAATAGAGAACATCAAATGAAGAAAAATTAGGGAAAAAAACAAAGAAGGAGAGTAGAGAGACAGAGACAGAGAGAGAGAGAGCAAGTATAAAGGGATAAGCAAATAACTGATATTCCTTATTCAATTCCTAGTATAAAGGGATACTCATTTAAAACCTATTTGTATATAATTGGTAAATTGTATATGACCATATAATTAAATTGAAACTTGAGTAGAGAGGGTAATAAGGTTTCAAATGGGGGGAAGGCAGGAGGGTTGCAATCGTACCCTATATTTGTGCCACCTTTTAATTTGTACCCTATTTTAAAAAATTATTGATTTGGTAGCCAACTGACAAAAAATCCATAATAATAATGACAATTACACTCCCGACAAAAGATATAAAACCTGCATCACGCATTAATCGCGTGATCTGCAACCTCATTTGTGGAAAAAAATCTCCTCTTCTCCTCTCAGTAGCTTTATAAAAAATTAGAAACTTATCCAGATTCATCTTTAGAATCACACTTGCATGAAGTTGTTTCATGTTGAAGCTAAAACTTCAGGCTAATGTAGCATGAAGTTGTTTCATGTTGAAGCTAAAATTTCATGCTAATATAGCATGAAGTTGTTTCACATTGAAACTAAACTTCATGCTAATGCATGCTGAAGTTATATATCCTGCAGTCTATAGTTTTGTCATTAGTTTTATTCCCAACTTCAGACTAAACATGCTGAAGTTATTTAGTTCATTTGCTAAAATTTCATATTAAACATGCTTAAGTTTTTAGTTCATTTGCTAAAATTTCATACTAAACATGCTTAAGTTTTTTTAGTTCATTTTCTAAAACTTCAAACTAAACATGCTTAAGTTTTTAGTTCATTTGCTAAAAGTCCAGAATAAACATGCTTAAATTTTTGTCTTGCAGTATGTAGTTTTCTAATGAGTTTTTGCTAATGCATGCTGAAGTTATTTAGGTCATTTGCTAAAACTTCAGACAAAGCATGCTGAAGTTATTTAGTTCATTTCCTAAAACTTCAGACTAAACATGCTTAAGTTTTTTAGTTTTTTAGTTCATTTGCTAAAACTTCAGACTACACATGCTTAAGTTTTTGTCTTGCAATATGTAATTTTCTAAAGAGTTTTTGCTAATGCATGCTGAAGTTATTTAGTTCATTTGCTAAAACTTCATACCAAAACATGCTAAAGTTTTGTAACGCAGTCCACAGTTTTGTCCTGAGTTTTATCCAAACTTCAGTCTAAACAAGCTGAAGTTTTTTAGTTTATTTGCTAAAACTTCAGCCTAAACATGCTTATGTTTTTGTCCTGCAGTTTGTCAATAGCCTTTTATTAAAGAAGGGCAAAATCATCTTTTTAAAATGATTTTAACAAAAAAAAATGGGTATGGATGCAAATGAAAAAAACAAAACGGGTATAAGTTAAAAGGGGGCGACCAAATAGGGCCCCCCATGAAATTTTTACTTCTTTTTTTTGGTAATTAAAATCTTTGTATTAACTGCCAATGTAAATATTTACAAAGCAGTAGATCACCACGACCTACTTCCATACTGGAAAAAAATATCTCACTCTATATCTTCCTTACCTCCTAATCTCCTTTATATATTTCTCTCTCAAGCTAACTACTTAGTATTTACATTTTGTTAAAAGGACACGAGTATAACCATCAGCTCTAATATTGCGCATATAGACTACTCTCCTTGCAAGGACATCTCATGTTATTGCTTTCTTATCAAATATCCTTGTATTTCTCCCAATCCACACTGTGTGTGTATATTCTGCAAATACTAGTTTGAGTATCCTGGCCAGTTGAGATCGCCCCTTTATTTTCTTTACAATCCAGTTCTACCATTCAGACCATGATGTTGTAAATGATTGTTGTACCTGTAATCATTTGTGATGATCCGGCCAGTTGTCTCATGAGTTACCGCTCTATTTCCCCCATTTCTGCTTCTTTATGTCTTATTCGTGTTTTGTGGTATGGGGTTGGTCGGATCGAATCCAGAATGATTTTGGTAAGGTTTGAGACACTTAGTCTCTGTTAAGGAAGTTTAAGTTGGAAAAGTCAACCGGATATTAACTTATGTGTTAGAGGGCTCGGATGTGAGTTCCGAGGGTTCAGTTAGCTTCGGGAGGTGATTTATGACTTATGAGCGTGATCGGAATGAGTTTTGGAGGTTCAGAGTAGATTTAGGCTTGAATTGGCAAAGTTGATATTTTGGCGATTTCCGGTTGGTAGGAGAGATTTTGGTATATGGGTCGGAATGGAATTCTGAGAGTTTCAGTAGTTTCGTTGTGTCATTTAGGAAGTGTGTGCAAAATTTCAGGTCATTCGGACGTGGCTTGGTTGGGTTGTTGATCAAAAGCGGATTTTGGAAGATTTTGAAAACATAGGCTTGAATCCGATGTATTTTGGTTGATTTGATGTTGTTTGAGGTGTTTTGAAGATTGGCACGAGTTTGAATAAGGTTTTGGGATATGTTGGTGTTTTTGGTTGAGGTCCCGGGAGCCTCGGGGTGATTTCGGATGGTTGACGGGGAGTTGAGATGTTGTTGAAGCTGCAAAAAATTTCTGCTTCTGGTATTTCCGCACCTGCGGATCAGAGACCGCAGGTACGATCTCGCAAATGCGGGGTAGGAATCCGCAGAAGCGGATTTGAGCTGGAGAGGCAGGAAACCGCAGAAGCAGTTAATGGACAACACCTGCGATGACGCATGTGCGGCTGATGCATTGCAGATGCGGTCGGGGCCGAGTTAATGAAAAGCCAGAAGCGGCTAAATGACCGCAAATGCGGTACCACAGAAGCGGTAGACTGGTCGCAGATGCGAAAAATCCCTGGACCAGAGGGTATATATTGTCTTATTCACGAAATTTTGCTAAGTTTATCATTTTTGAAGACGGGAAAGAGGCTAAGGCATAGGATTTCAAGAATAATCAAAGGATATCAGTTGGGTAAGTTCCCTATGCTTTATTACTTGGGTTTAAGATCATTTTCCATTGTTTAATCATGGTTTTAGTGGAGATTAAGGAAGAAAATTGGGGATTAGGGCTTGGGTTTAAGAGGTCTTTAAATGGGGATTTGATGGGTCATTTGGACTCCGATTTCATTATTCTTGATATGTATAGACTCTTGGGGAGATAAGGATTCCGTTGATGTGAAAATTATCGAATTCTGAGATGTGGGCCCGGGGGTTGGGTTTTGGTAATTTCAGGATTTGTGCCGTTTATTGATTGTTTTTGCTTGGGCTTCGTTCCTTTAGCATATTTTGATGTCTTTGTTCTGATATTGGATAGATTCCATGCGAATGGAGGCCGATTCAAGGGGCAAAGGCGCCGTGAGCTAGAGATTTGACCGGTTCGAGGTGAGTAATGATTGTAAATGATGTTCTAAGGGTTTGAAACTCCGGATTGCACATCGTAGTGCTATATTGAGGTGATGCACAGGCTTGATGACGAGCGTGGGGTCGTGCACTACTGGGGATTATGACTTGGTCCGTCCCGATTGATGATTTTACCGCGTATTTGACTGAAATCTATTTGCTATCATCATTATTTGGGCTGAATGCCATATCTAGGCTTCGTGTCAACTATTTGAACCCTTCGAGGATTTTTATTGATATTTCCTCACTGTTTTGACTTTATACTTGAACCCAGTCATATTATTTTCCACTGTTTTCATACTCAGCCATGTTTACTCAGTTTTAATACTTAAATGATACTTTAAATGATTTTTGGGCTGAGAAACACTATTTTACAATCGCCCGAGTGGCTTGTGAGGATTTTTGACTGAGTAAGGTCGAGGGCCTATGTTGTGAGGAAACACTGATATTGATTTGAGGCCGAGGGCCTGAGATATGTACTCCACGAGGTGACTTGATTGATATGAGGTCGAGAGCCTAGTTTTATGCCACGAGATGGCTTGTTATTGCGCTTGGGCTGTAAGGGGCCCCTCTAGGAGTCTGCACACCCCCAGTGAGCGCGAGTACCCATTGTGATATAAGATTGAGCCCGAGGGGCTGGTATTGTTCTAAGATGTTGCCTGAAGGCAGTTTTGTTGATACAGTGCCCGAGGGGCAAACTTCTATGTGTTTATTCTTCCTTAATCTGCCTGTCAAGTACCTTTTACTTGTTGCAAAAAAGAATTTTACTTATCTTTTCATTGGTTTACTGATTTCAAATGGTTTTGCTGTTTCATAATAGAATGCCTTGTGCCTTATATGTTTTATCGCTTTTAGTCTTTATTTACATTTGTTACTCACTGAGTTGGAGTACTTACTTTACTCCCTGCACCCTTGTATTACAGATCAAGCGTAGCTGGTCCCGCTACCGAGTGATGATCCTTCCAGCTTCAAGCGGACATTCGGAGTTCACGAGGTAGCTGCTGGCGTCCATAGTCCTGTGTTTCTCCTTCTTTATCATCTCTATCTCTTTCAGATAGTTGTACTAGTTTATAGACTTAGCGGAGTTGTATTATGACTTATAAATGCTCATGACTAGTGACACCCTGGTTAGGGCTGTGTATGGGTGTTCTTCCGCATTATAATGATATTATCTGCTACTTAGTATTATTAACTCATGTTTTAGACTGCTTTCTTTCTGTTTAACTGTTTAACATCGAATTGATGATAGTTGGCTGGCCTTGTCTTTATGAGAAGCGCCATCACGATCGGGTCCGGGTTTAGGGTCGTGATAAGTTGGTATCAGAGCCTAGGTTACATAGGTCTCACGAGTCATAAGCAGGTTTAGTACAGTCTCACGGATCAGTATGGAGATGTCTGAATTTATCCTCGAGAGGTTGCAGAACCATTAGGAAAAACTTCATATTCTTAAATTCTTGTCGTACGAACTTGTTGATCCGAGGACTAAACTTCTGTTATTCTATTCTCTCACAGATGGTGAGAACACGCGCTACCGGTCAGGATGGACTGCCACTAGTGCCACCAACTATGGCCACCAGAGGCCGAAGACGCAGTCGTGGTCGCGGTAGAGGCAGAGCAGCGAGGGCAGCACCTGTAGATCCACCAGCTGCCCTAGATCATGACCAAGTCCCAGCTATGGATGCTCCAGCAGCACCAGCTGTGCCCATCGTGATCCCGGGTCTTCAGGAGGCCTTGGCTCAGATCTTATCAATTTGCACTAGCCTAGCTTAGGCGGTTTCAGCCACTACAGCCGCAGCTACTTCTCAGGCCAGGGAGGCAATCAGACTCCTGCCGCTCGCACACCTGAGCATGTCGTGCAGGGACTCCAGACGCCGGGGGCACATCCAGCCCAGTCGATTGCAGCTGCTCGGGACTATGTAGTTCCTGCCATGCCGGAGGATGCACAGCGTAGGTTGGAGAGATTTGGTAGACTTCAGCCTCCGACCTTTAGTGGCTCAGAGGGCGAGGATGCCCAGGGCTTTTTGGACAAGTGTCACAGGATACTTCGTACAACAGGTATCCTGGAGACCAGCCGGGTCACTTTTACTACTTATCAGTTTTCAGGAGCTGCTTACACTTAGTGGAAGGATTTTTAGAGGCGTAGGCCTATTGGTGCAGTACCCCTTTCATGGTAGCAGTTTTTCATTCTCTTTCTAGAGAAGTATGTGCCGCAGTCTCGCAGAGAAGAGCTGCGTAGGCAGTTTGAGTGGTTGCGTCAGGGGGAGATGACCATGTCGCAGTATGAGTTGAGGTTCTCTGAGTTGATTCATCATGCCATCTGGTGGATTTCGATGTCATTTTGGGCATGGATTGGTTATCTCCATTTCGTGCTATTCTGGATTGTCATGCTGAGACAGTTACATTGGCTATACCAGGTGTACCACGGATCGAGTAGCGAGGTGTGACTTATTATGTTCCTAGTAGAGTGATCTCTTTCTTGAAAGCCCAGTGTATGGTTGGGAAGGGTTGTCTTTCGTATCTAGCCTTTGTGAGGGATGTCGGAGCTGAGACTCCCAATATTGATTCTATTCCAGTTGTGAGGGGTTTTCCCGATGTGTTTCCTACAGACCTGTCGGGCATGCCACCGGACAGGGATATCGATTTTGGTATTGACCTGGTGCCGGGCACTCAGCCCATTTCTATTCTGCCGTATTGTATGGCACCAGCGGAGTTGAAGGAGCCAAAGGAGCAGCTTCAGGAACTCCTTGATAAGGGGTTCATTCGGCCTAGTGTGTCACCTTGGGGTGCGCCGGTTCTATTTGTGAAGAAGAAGGATGACACTATGAGGATGTGTATTTATTATAGGCAATTGAACAAGGTAATAATTAAGAACAAGTATCCTTTTCCTCGCATTGATGATTTATTCGACCAACTTTAGGGAGCGACGGTGTTCTCCAAGATTGATCTCCATTCAGGTTATCACCAGTTGAAGATCAGGGACTAGGATATTCTTAAGACAGCTTTCAGGACCCGATATGGTCATTATGAGTTCTTGGTGATGTCTTTTGGGCTGACCAATGCCCCAGCAGCGTGCATGCATTTGATGAATAACGTGTTCCGGCCTTATCTCGACTCGTTTGTCATAGTCTTCATTGATGATATTCTAGTGTACTCGCGTAGTCAAGAGGAGCACGCGAAGCATTTGAGAGTTGTGTTGCAGAGATTGAGAGAGGAGAAGCTTTATGCAAAGTTCTCCAAATATGAGTTTTGGCTTAGTTCAGTGGCTTTGTTGGGGCACGTGATGTCCAGCGAGTGTATTCAGGTTGATCCGAAGAAGATAG
The DNA here is from genome assembly GCF_000393655.2 of Nicotiana sylvestris. NCBI lineage: Eukaryota > Viridiplantae > Streptophyta > Magnoliopsida > Solanales > Solanaceae > Nicotiana > Nicotiana sylvestris. Next base: position 8,382,505 of record NC_091066.1, read on the forward strand.
AGGCGGTTTAGAGTTGGCCCAAACCGTCCTCAGCCATAGAGATTCACAGCTTTCTTGGTTTAGCAGGCTATTATCCCCGGTTCGTTCAGGGATTCTCATCTATCGCATCATCCTTGACCAAGTTGACTCAGAAGGGTGCTTCATTTGTATGGTCGGACGAGTGTGAGGAGAGCTTTCAGAAGCTCAAGACAGCTTTGACCACGACTCCAGTGTTGGTTTTTCCATCAGCTTCAGGTTCATATACCGTATATTGTGATGCTTCGAGAGTTGGGATTGGTTGTATGTTGATGCAGGAGGGTAGAGTTATTGCTTATGCTTCTCGACAGTTGAAGCCCCATGAGAAGAACTACCCCGTTCATGATTTGGAGTTGGCTGCCATAGTTCAAGCATTGAAATTTTGGAGGCGCTACTTATATGGCGTATCTTGTGAGGTGTTCACTGATCATCGCAGTCTTCAATATTTGTTCAAACAAAAGGATCTTAATTTTAGGCAACGGAGATGGTTGGAGTTGCTTAAGAATTATGATATCACTATATTGTACCATCCAGGAAAGGCCAATGTGGTGGCCAATGCTTTGAGCCGAAAGGCAGTAAGTATGGGGAGCTTGGTATATATTCCAGTTGGGGAGAGACCTCTTACAGTTGATGTTTAGGCCTTGGCCAATCGGTTCGTGAGGTTGGGTATTTTGGAGCCCAGTCGGGTATTGGCTTGTGTGGTTTCTCAGTCTTCCTTATTCGATCGCATCAGAGAGCGCCAGTATGATGATCCGCATTTGCTTGTCCTTAAGGACAGAGTTCAGCATGATGATGCCAGAGATGTGACAATTGGTGATGATGGGGTGTTGAGGATGCAGGGCCGGATTTGTGTGCCCAATGTGGATGGGCTTTGGGAGTTGATTCTGGATGAGGCCCATAGCTCACGATATTCCATCCATCCGGGTGCCGCGAAGATGTATCAGGATTTGAGGCAACACTATTGATGGAGAAGAATGAAGAAAGGCATTGTGGTATTTGTACCTCGGTGTCTCAATTGTCAGTAGGTGAAGTATGAGCATCAGAGACCGGGTGGCTTGCTTTAGCTGGTGGATATTCCCGAGTGGAAGTGGGAGAGGATCACTATGGACTTTATTGTTGGACTTCCACGAACTTTGAGAAAGTTCGATGCTATTTGGGTAATTGCGGATCGGTTGACCAATTCCGTGCACTTTATTCCTGTGTGTACTACCTATTCTTCAGAGCGGTTTGTAGAGATATATATCCGGGAGATTGTTCGTTTGCATGGTGTCCCAGTTTCCATCAGTTCGGATAGGGGCACTCAGTTTACATTGTAGTTTTGGAGGTCTGTGCAGCGAGAGTTGGGTACTCAGGTTGAGTTGAGCACAGCTTTTCATCCTCAAACGGATAGGCAGTCTGAGTGCACGATTCAGATATTGGAGGACATGTTGCGTGCTTGTGTCATTTATTTTCGAGGGTCATGGTATCCGTTTCTATCGCTCGCAGAGTTTGCTTATAACAAAAACTACCAGTCGAGTATTCAGATGGCTCCATATGAGGCTTTCTATGGGAGGCGGTGTAGATATTCAGTTGGTTGGTTCGAGCCCGGTGAGGCTAGGCTATTGGGGACTGATTTGGTACAGGATGCTTTGGAGAAGGTAAAGGTGATTCAGGAGAGGCTTCGTACAACGCAGTAGAGGCAAAAGAGCTATGGTAATAGGAAGGTTCGAGATGTGTCCTACATGGTTGGCGAAAAGGTTCTATTGAAGGTTTCGCCCATGAAGGGTGTTATGAGATTTGGGAAGAAAGGGAAATTGAGTTCGCAATTTATTGGGCCTTTTGAGGTGCTTCGGAGGATTGAGGAGGTAGCTTATGAGCTTTCTTTGCCACCCAGCTTGTCGAGTGTGCATCCGGTATTTCATGTTTCTATGCTCCGGAAGTATATTGGGGATCCGTCTCATGCTCTGGATTTCAGCACGGTTCAGTTGGATGATGATTTGACCTATGATGTGGAGCCAGTAGCTATTTTGGGTCGTCAGGTTCGGAAGTTGAGGTCAAAGGATATAGCTTCAGTGAAAGTGCAGTGGAAAGGTCGGCCCGTGGAGGAGGCTACCTGGGAGACCGAGGGGGAGATGCAGAGCAGATATCCTCACCTATTTGAGGCTTCAGGTATGTTTCTTGACTCGTTCGAGGACGAACGTTTGTTTAAGTTGGGGAGGATGTGACAACCCGGCCAGTCGTCTCATGAGTTACCGCTCCGTTTCCCCCATTTTTGCTTCTTTATGCCTTGTTATCTGTGTTTTGTGGTATCGGATTTGTCAGATCGAATCCGGAATGATTTTGGTAAGGTTTGAGACATTTAGTCTCTTTTAAGGAAGTTTAAGTTGGAAATGTCAATCGGATGTTGACTTATGTGTTAGAGGGCTCGGATGTGAGTTTTGAGGGTTCGGTTAGCTTTGGGAGGTGATTTATGACTTAGGAGCGTGATCGGATTGAGTTTTAGAGGTTCAGAGTAAATTTAGGCTTGAATTGGCGAAGTTGATATTTTGGCGATTTCCGTTGGTAGGCGATATTTTGATATAGGGATCGGAATGGAATTCCGAGAGTTTAGTTCCATTGTGTCATTTGAGATGCATATGCAAAATTTCAAGTCATTCGGACGTAGTTTGGTTGGGTTGTTAATCAAAAGCGGAATTTGGAAGATTTTAGAAACTTCGGCTTGAATCCGATGTGTTTTGGTTGATTTGATGTTGTTTGAGGTGTTTTGAAGATTGGTACGAGTTTGAATAAGGTTTTGAGATATGTTGGTGTTTTTGGTTGAGGTCCCGGGGGCCTCGGGGTGATTTCGGATGGTTGACGGGGAGTTAAGATGTTGTTGAAGCTGCAGAAATTTTCTGCTTCTGGTATTTCCGCACCTGTAGATCGGAGACCGCAGGTGCAATCTCGTAGATGCGGGGAAGGAATATGCAGAAACGGATTTGAGTTGTAGAGGCAGGAAACTGCAGAAGCGGTTAATGGACCGCACCTGTGATGGCGCAGGTGCGGCTGATGCATCGCAGATGCGGTCGGGGCTGAGTTAATGAAAAACCGCAGAAACGGCTAAATGACCGCAAATGCGGTACCGCAAAAGCGGTAGACTGGTCGTAGATGCGAAAATCCCTGGACCAAAGGGTATATATTGTCTTCTTCGCGAAATTTTGCTAAGTTTATCATTTTTGAGGACGGGAAAGGGGCTACGACATAGGATTTCAAGAGAAATCAAAGGATATCAGTTGGGTAAGTTCCCTACGCTTAATTACTTGGGCTTAAGATCATTTTTCCATTGTTTAATCATGGTTTTAGTGGAGATTAAGGAAGAAAAATTGGGGATTATGGCTTGAGTTTAAGAGACATTTAAATGGGGATTTGAGGGGTCATTTGGACTCCGATTTCATTATTCTTGATATGTATAGACTCGTGGGGAGATAAGGATTCAGTTGATATGAAAATTATCGAATTCCGAGATGTGGGTCCGAGGGTCGGGTTTTGGTAATTTCGGGATTTGTGTCCTTTATTGATTGTTTTCGCTTGGGCTTCGTTCCCTTAGCATATTTTGGCGTCCTAGTTCTGATTTTGGATAGATTCGACGTGAGTGGAGGTCGATTCGAGGGGCAAAGGCGTCGCGAGCTAGAGATTTGACCGGTTCGAGGTGAGTAATGATTGTAAATGATGTTCTGAGGGTTTGAAACCCCGGATTGCACATCGTAGTGCTATATTGAGGTGAGTCACATGCTTGATGACGAGCGTGGGGTCATGCACTACTGGGAATTGTGACTTGGTCCGTCCCGATTGATGATTTTACCGCGTATTTGACTGAAATCTATTTGCTATCATCATTATTTAGGCTGAATGCCATATCTGGGCTTCGTGCCAAGTATTTGAACCCTTCGAGGATTTTTATTGATATTTCCTCACTATTTTGACTTTATACTTGAATTCAGTCATGTTATTTTCCACTGTTTTCATACTCAACCATGTTTACTCAGTTTAATATTTAAATGATATTTTAAATGATGTTTGGGCTGAGAAACACTATTTTACTATCGCCCGAGTGGCTTGTGAGGATTTTTCACTGAGTAAGGCCGATGTATGTTGTGAGGAAACACTGATATTAATTTGAGGCCGAGGGTCTGAGATATATACACCATGAGGTGGCTTGATTGATATGAGGCCGAGAGCCTAGTTTGATGCCACAAGATGGCTTGTTATTGCGCCTGAGCCGTAAGGGGCCCCTCCAGGAGTCTGCACACCCCCAATGAGTGCGAGTACCCATTGTGATGTGAGATTGAGCCCGAGGGCCTGGTATTGTTCTGAGATATTGCCCGAGGGGCGGTTTTGTTGATACAGTGCCCGAGGGGCGAACTTCTATGTGTTTATTCTTCCTTAATCTACTTGTCGATTACCTGTTTACTTGTTGAAAAAAAGAATTTTACTTATCTTTTCACTGGTTTACTGATTTCAAATGGTTTTACTGCTTCATAATAGAATGCCTTGTGCCTTACGTGTTTTCTCGCTTTCAGTCTTTATTTACATTTGTTACTCACTGAGTTGGAGTACTCACTTTACTCCCTACACCCCTGTGTGCAGATTCAGGCGTAGCTGGTCCCGCTCCTGAGTGCTGATCCTTCCAGCTTCAGGTAGACATTCGGAGTTCACGAGGTAGCTGTCTGGCATCCGCAGTCCCGTGTTTCTCCTTCTTTATCATCTCTATCTCTTTCAGACAGTTGTACTAGTTTATAGACTTAGCGGAGTTGTATTATGACTTATAGATGCTTATGACTAGTGACACCTCGGTTAGGACTGTGTATGGGTGTTCTTCCGCATTCTGATGATATTATCTGCTACTTAGTATTATTAACTCGTGTTTTAGACTACTTTCTTTCCTTTTAACTATTTAACATCGAATTGGGGATAATTGGCTGGCCTTGTCTTTATGAGAGGCGCCATCACGACCGAGTCTAGGTTTAGGGTCGTGACACCATTGCATGAGTCTGGACCATATATTTCTACTATATGCACCTTTTTCAAAGATGTGATCCCTTATTTCTGGTGCTTGATTGCAAAAGCAGCATGTATTCCCAGTTCTTCAATTTGTCAGCAGTAAGTAGTCTTCCCTGAATTTGTAGCCACATTGTGAAGATTGCTTTTGGTCGTGCTTGATTATGATACATTAATCCTTTCCATGGGACTTTAGGCAGCTCTCCTAACAGTTGCAAGTATACATGCTTGATTATATTCCTTTGGAAAGCTTGGCTATTGCTGATGCCATCTAGATTATCCCTTACTTCAAATATTTTCCTTACCATCCAAGATGCATGTTTTGGTGTTTACATGATGGTAAAGATTTGATCTTTAATGTAGTAGCTATGGATCCATTTAATACAAAGCTTATCTTTCTTGTTTTCCAATTTCCAACATTTTTTTGTGATTGCTGCCTTATTCCATAATGCCAAGTTGATCAAGTTAAGTCCCTCTGTTGCTCTAGGTACACATATTCTGTTCCATGATGCTAAAGCTCTTTTAGTGATTATATTCTCCCCCGACCACACGTAGCTTCTGCAGTAGGCCTCTATTGCTTTGATAATTTCAGCTGGTATGATGAAGATGTGTGCCCTATAAGCTTGAATACCAAATATTACATGTTGCACCAATTGGATCTTGCCTGCATATGAGAGCTTTTTTGCTGTCCAAGAGGATATCCTAGCCACTATTTTGTAAATGAGTGGCTGCCATTGCATTATAGGGTATTTCTTTGTGTCAAGTCGTATACCTAGATATCTGAAAGGGAGGGATCCTTGGCTATAACCTAGGTGTTGCTGTATGTCATGCTTGACTTGTAGGCTGACTCCCCCATAGTAAATCGAGCTTTTGGCTACGTTAGCTTTAAGACTTGATGCTGTTGAGAAAATGTTGAATCTGTCATGTAGTAGTGCTATAGATGTTGCATCTCCTCTTACAAATAGTAAGAGATCATCCGTAAAACTCAAATGAGTTAAATCTAGCCTTGAACACATGGGATGATAATGGAATGCCTTTTCCTGCTTCAAAGTCTTTAAATTTATGCTCAAGTACTCCATTGCTATAGCAAACAAAAGGGGGGACATTGGATCCCCTTGCCTCAACCCTCTAGCTGCATCAAATGATTTAGTTGTTTCTCCGTTGATGAGTATAGTATAGTTAACAATTGTCACACATTCCATAATCCACTTAGTGAATTTGTTTGAGAAGCCCAAACCTTCTAGCATTTGCTATAAATACCTCTAATACACTGTATCATAAGCCTTTTAGATATCCACCTTGATGGGACATCTTGGTGAAATGTTCTTCCTTAAATAAGCCTTGACCAACTCATGAGCAATCAAGACATTATCAGCCCCTTTTCTACCTAGGATAAACCCTGCTTGTGCATCTGAAATTATTGAAGCAATAACTTTTTGAATTCTGTTGGCCAATACCTTGGCAATGAGTTTATATAGTACTATGCAACAAGCTATTGGTCTGTATTCTTTGATGCTTGAAGGGTTAGGAACTTTAAGAAGTATTGTGATGTTGCGTAGTTGATTGTTCTGTATAACTTCCCTATTTGAAAGAATTCCTTAACTACTTGACAAATTTCTAAGTTTATAAGAGGCCAAATAGATTTGAAGAATAATGCATTATGTCCATCTACCACTGGTGCTTTATCATCTCCAATAGCACACAACCCTTCATATATTTCTTGTTTTGTAACTTCAGCATAAAGACTGATCTGCTGCATATGATTGAGCATTGGTCTATGTTTTATCACCTATTTGTTTAGTGCAGGTAATTGGGTTGTAACTTATCCCATCAGGGATTTAAAAAAGGTAATGATCTCTTCTTGGATCTGGTGATGGTCTGTTAGTCTATCTTCAAAAGCATTGACAAGTTCTATGATGACTTTTCTTTGTCTCTTTCCTTCATAATCGCTGAAAAATACTTGGAGTTTGCATCTCCTAGTCTTATCCATTTAGCTTGAGCTCCCTGTTGAAGGATGCTTTCTTCTATTAATGACCATTTTTCCAGATTCTCTATGAGTTGTTTCTCTTCAGCAACTAGTTCATCTAAGTAGCAACTAAATATTTGATCTTGTATCCCCTGCAACTTATTTATAATTTGCTCCAGTCTTTCTTTGATACCTCTAAACTCTGTGTTATTTAATTGCTTCAGTAATGGCCTTAGAGCGTTCAGCTTGTACCAGACATTCTTCATAGGATTTGAATTATGATGTTCTTTCCATATTTCTTTTACCAATGCCAGGAAGTTTGGTAGGTCTACCCATACATTGAAGAATCTAAATGGAATCTTACCACTTAGTTCTACTCTCCTCATTGTTATTACCATCAGATCATGATCTGAAATAAATGGTAGTCTGTATTCTACTTCCATGTGCCCATATGTTTGCATACAATCATCATTTCCTATAGCTTTATCAATTTTGCTATAGACTCAATCAGCACCTTGTTGCTTGTTTGACCAAGTGTAGAAATCCCTTTTTCAAGGTAACTTATTCAAGTTTAACACATGCATACAGTCTGAAAAATCTTGCATTCATTGCTTGTGACTGGATTACCATAAAGCCTATCTTGCATTGTCAAAACTGAGTTGAAGTCTCCCCATATGATCCATGGTTTAGTGCTTTGTGGTGCTAAGACTTGTAACAGTTGCCACAATGGTTTCCTCTTATGAATGGTGTTGAATCCATAGACTACTGTCATGAAGCAGTTCATTGGATTCTTTCTGCCAACTATACTACAGTGCATTATTTGAGCAGATTGATATAGCATTGTTATGTCATAAAAGTTCGGATCCCATAACATCCAAATCCTCCCATTAAGTGCATGATCATAATTGTACCCCATTTGCCATCCTGGTGCCACTAGATGAGTTATATGGTTAGTCTTATCCTTCTTAACTCTAGTTTCTACTAAACCAAATAACTTTATATTATTCTCTTTTATATAGGTACACAACTCTTTCTGTTTGTATCACTTGTTGGTACCCTTTATGTTCCACACCATTGAAGACATCAAGTATAACGAGCTTGACCACATGTGCCAGGTGGTTTCAAGTTAGCCATCACAGCTAAACTTGTTTGTTGTTGTGGCCCTTGTTTCCCAGGAGATAGTATTGCTTTAGCATAGGTCATTGGAACCCCATTGATCTCAACTGCAATCTTCCCTTTTTCTAATTGTCTTTCTGGGCCTTCCTTTGATAGCTGCTTGTCCTCCAGATTCTCAGGCTGCTCAGAAGTACACTCTACCTCCTTGCTTAATTATTCCACCTGTTTCTGACTTACCTCTGAAGTATAAGCCACTGTTGCTTATTTAGTTTTCCATATCTGCTTCACTGGTGATGGTATTTTTTTCCTGGGTTGTTTATCTTATTTAACTCCCTCTTTGGGAGTTTTTGCACAGTCATGTCCAATTTTAAGACACCTTTCATAGAACTCTAATTTCCAATCATATTCAACAACCTGCTCAAATATAGCACCTGAATCGTCCATAATTGGTACCTTGATTGGTAAGGGATTGGTAACATTTACTTCAATACAGATTCTAGCAAAGGAAATTCTTAATTGTTTGGTAGTGTATGTCGCTCAGTGTCCTAGTTGCCAGCAAGTGAAGATAAAGCACCAGAAGCCCGGAGGGCTAATGTAGACTATAGAGATCCCGACATGGAAATGGGAGGCGATAAACATGGACTTTATCACGGGTTTACCTCGTTCTCATCGTAAGTTCGATTCCATATGGGTGATAGTCAATAGGCTCACGAAATCAGCTCATTTCCTTCAGGTCAGATATACATATATAGCAGAAGATTATGCAAAGTTATATATTAAAGAGGTAGTGCGACTACACGGAGTGCCAATATCTATTATATCTGGCCGTGGGGCCCAGTTTACAGCACATTTTTGGAGGTCATTTCAGAAAGTTCTAGGAACTCAGGTGAACCTCAGCACAGCTTTTCATCCACAAACTGATGGACAAGCCGAGCGCACAATTCAGATGCTTGAGGATATGTTACGAGCATGTGTGATAGATTTTAAAAGAAGTTTGGATGAACATCTACTTCTTATCGAGTTTACGTATAATAACATTTACCACTCCAGTATCTAGATGGCTCCATACGAGGCTTTGTATGGGTGTAAGTGCAGATCTCCTATATGATGGTTTGATGTTGGAGAACATGGGCTACATGGGCCAGACTTGGTTCAGCAGGCCATAGAAAAAGTAAAGCTTTTACAGAAGCGACTGTTGACAGCTCAGAGTCATCAGAAGTCATATTCTGATGTGTGGCGACGAGAATTAGAGTTCGGGGTTAATGACTTGGTATTCTTAAAGGTGTCATTATAAAGGGTGTGATGAGGTTTGGCAAGAAAGGTAAACTTAGCCCACGGTATATTGCGCCATATAGGATCATTCAGAGAGTGGGCCAAGTAGCTTATGAGTTAGAATTGCCCTCGGAATTAGAGTCTGTCCATCCGGTATTTCACGTATCTATCTTACCCGAGTGGTGCCCACGGATAATGTACAGATTACAGAGGACTTGTCATACGAGGAAATTCTGGTTGCCATCCTAGACCGACAAGTCTGCAAGCTACGAAGTAAGGAGATAGCATCCGTAAAGGTTTTATGGAGAAGAAAAAAGGTGGAAGAGATAATGTGGGAAGCAGAGGAAGAAATGAAGTCTAAATACCCCCACCTAGTTCAAACTGAAGATATGGCTCGAGGTAGGATACCTCAGCACACCTCTATTTAGGCCAGTAGGTCATCAAGCAAGCTCTTATTTTTAACTCTCGGAATTTATAATGAGCAGTTGTGTGGAGCCAAGTTTTGCTATTTATAGACAGTGGCCATGTGTGGCATGTATAGTATGTTTTCTGGCTGCGTATAGGTTGGTTTTAGTCTAATATATGAAAGAGACTCCGGCAAAAAAATTCCCAAAGTATCTAAGAGTAGACATTCGAGGACGAATGTTTCTAAGGGGGGATGATGTTACATCTCGCGTTTTTCGTACGTTAAAGTTTCGTCTTCAGTTAATTAACATAGACTCAGAGATGAGATTATCTGTAGGTTAGCATATTTATGCTACTTATAACAAGCAATAAGTAAGTGTCATGAAGGAAAGGTTAAACGAATTAAAGAAAATGAGTTTCGTTGAAGGTTGTCGAGTTGGGATAAAATACGAGTCGAGCTGTCACGCCCTAAACTAGGGGAGGCATGACTGACACTCGATATTGTATTCGATCAAGTTAGCCACTAAACATACTAGCTAACTAAACTGGGGGCCCAACAGATCGGGCAGCACAACATCTGAATTACTAAGCCTGGACTATTAAGGTCATGACCTGAATAACAATAAGCCACATAAACAAAGGTAGACGAGCCAAAATAATAAAGTACTAGCTGGCCGATGAGGTCGCGATTGGAGACATACATGCCTACACACATATATATACATTCCAACCCTATGGGCTGGAGACTGAAAGCTACAAAAAGAAACCCAGAATACTGTGTCCATAATAGCCTCTAAGAGTGTCATGAACACTGTCGGAACAAGGCCCCGACTATACCCAAACTGTACACAAAAGTAACCATCCAATGAAAGCTCCAGGAAGAGGTGGAGCTTACCGACTCACAGCTGAACCCCGAAATCATAGCGGAGGGGTCGATCAGAGTCCCTACATGTACTTGCACGCACGAAACAAAAATGCAGTGTCCCCATGCAACGGGACATCAGTACGAATAAAAATGTACGGGTATATAAGGCAGAAAGTAGAATTATACATAGCTGATGTAAAAAAAATAATAGTGAAACCACCTGACACTAAAACTCTTATAGCCTCCATGACCGACATCCGACCTCATAGTAATCAATTATGCATGGTATGCTCGTGTAAGCGTATGTTGTGGCTACATATATATTGATGCAAAGGCATGACATACCCAACCAAATGCTAGCAATGGCGGTCTCTCCCGGTAGCTAACCGGTATCATATTGCCAACCTGAGGCCATCTGTACAATATATATAGTTTTCCGGGCAAATAGGCCTCTTACCTCCGATTATAGCTCAAAGTCCATGCATAATATGACATGTATGATATGAACTTTGAATGCACATAATAGGCCATAACAAGAACTTAGCCAATCTTGGCTCATAGGTACTCTTATCCTCATGATCTCATAATCACCTTCGTATCGCATACAATTGTCTCGTGGAACCTCATATGTTTTCTTTGAATAAATAAACTTGAAACTTAACTCGACTTTTATAAAGATAACTTAACTCTGAAGATGTTCATAAAAAGCTTAAGGTGCTTCACTTAGTCCTTATACCTGATTTCTTGATAACTAGTAAAGGAAAGTATATCAAAAATCAAGTGTTTTAATAGTTTAAACGTAAAATTTATAATTGAGATTTTTGGAAATCGATGTGTCACTTTAGAGATTTTAAAATATACTTAACAAGGAAGAAGGACTGATCGTAAATACTACATGCCTTTATTTTGTTTAGTCACACAACCCAAAGACGAATAAGAATACATATATATATAGACATATGGATAAGAAAACCGGCAAAATGACATATATAGATGTCGAATACCCTAATTAACTGAACGAGTGGAATATCAACCTAATCGCATCATGAAAATACTTCAGCTGCGATCCCAATGCCTTTCACAGAAGGTCTTTCTAGCAATAGAATAGTAAAATATCACATTTTACGTCTTAGGAATTTCCAAGAATTTGTGCAAAAAGGAAGGACGGAGCTTAGCCTTAACATACCTTCCCAACGAACGTCCGAATGCCTGTAGTTCCTTCACGAAAGTTGTTCCTTACGTCCTAAGCTTCACAAACACTATATATATGCAGCTTATACACACCTATAAAAAGTTCATAATTGAGTTTAAATCGACAGATTTTCCATATGGCCCTAACTTGACGAAACGTCCGTAGAACTTTGTAAAAACGATCATAAAAGAGTCCCAAGATGATTACCTTGGAAAACGAATTATAAAGCCTGAAGAACCATCAAGAACAACAAATTCCTATCTTCCAAAAATAGCTCCAAACACAACTAATAGAAGGGGGTAACGATTGCAAAGCGTAGAGATTGAGTTTCTAGGCACGGGGACAAACTTTAATGGTAGAAATCATTAAAAATGTACCTTAATCACTCAAGAACACCATGGAATCCTCTATTCAGCTACCTCACTGTTTTGGGATGAAAATGAAATGTTTTGGGGTCTTACAAGTCAGATTTGCCGACTTATACCACTTGTTTGACCCGACTCGGTTCGCGGCCTGGTTTCAGCCTGGACAGTCCGGGATAAAACAGTCATAACATTTTACTCCTATGTCTGTTTGATGTGAGTTTTTTTTAGTTGCGAACTAGACTTGTAGACCTTCAATATGATAGGTTGTGGGTCCCATAACTCATTATATATTAATAGAAATGATCTGATACATTTGACCCAAAGTTTAGAAAAATTATTAGAGAAATTTACGATAACCTTTGCCGACCTTTATTTCGCAACTTGATTGACTCAAAAACTTAACATGTGACCCGTATGATATTATAATACCTCATAATACACTATTTTTATCATATTAGACATTCTTAGTCTTATCCCACAGGTGCAAGTTATCTTAAACCTTCCGAACGCGCGGGGTGCTACCCGAGCCATTTCTTTAACCACGAACCTTTGTTTAAGGGATTCCTTTGACCTAAGGCTTTAGTTAGTTCCTTGATATTACCACACATTTTCAGTCTTATTCTCTCAATGTGCTATACCTAATCGTATATACCTAATATAACCATGCCACGTTACATATATTACGTAAGAGAAGAGAAAAAAACACATGGGGTCTCACAGGCCCCCCCCCCCTTAAGAACATTCGTCTGTGAATGGGTCAAATCAATTCCTTGGTTTCATTTTTTTCCCGCTAATACGTTATTTGCGAGGCTATATTTGTTACATTTGCAAAGCATAAATCAAATTCTGAAGATTCCAACTACTAGGCTTCGTATAGCTATCTCGCAATAAGAAATTTAAATTGCACTTTCTTGTCATTTAAAAATCCAATTAAGTATTGTAAAGAAATAATTGCCATTATTTAAATGCGACTCACCTTAAGTCGTAAATAGGTAGGGGTACTTCTTCCTTATTTCCTCCTCAGCTTCCCAGGTCATTTCCTCGATGTTGTTATTTCGCCATAACACTTTCACGGAAGCCACTTCTTTAGTTCGAAGCTTTCTTACCTGCCGATCTAAAATAGCTACTGGTACCTTTGCGTAAGATAAATCTTCAGCAATGCAAATATCATCAATGGGTGTAATACGTGAAGGATCTCCAATGCACTTCCGCAACATAGATACATGAAACACAGGATGGACTGCTCCCAATTCTGAAGGCAAATCAAGCTCGTACGCCACCCTACCAATCCTTCGAATAATCTTATACGGTCCAACATACCTAGGGCTGAGCTTCCCCTTCTTTCCAAATCGCGTGACGCCCTTCATAGGCGATACTTTCAGGAAAACCCAATCTTCTACATCAAACTCTAAGTCTCGTCGTCGAACATCTGCATAAGACTTCTGCCAACTTTGTGCTGTACGCAGCTGGTTTCTAATAAGTATTTTACCTTTTCAATTGCTTGCTGGACTAAATTAGGACCTAGCAACTCTACTTCCCCGACCTCGAACCAACCGATCGTTGACCTACACTTCCGCCTGTATAGTGCTTCATAAGGGGCCATCTAAATACTAGCTTGGAAGCTGTTATTATAAGCGAACTCAATAAGAGGTATATGATCATCCCAACTTCCTTTAAAATCTAGCACACAAGCACGTAACATATCCTCAACTATTTGAATAGTACGCTCTACCTGTCCATCAGTTTGCGGATGAAAAGCTGTGCTAAGATTTACATGCGTACCTAGACCCTTCTGAAAAGATTTCCAAAAATGTACTGTAAATTGAGCCCCTCGATCAGAGATAATAGATAATGGTACCCCGTGAAGGTGCACAATCTCCCGAATGAAAAGCTTGGCATAATCCTCGGCTGAATATGTCGTCCTGACTAGCAGAAAATGAGCAGATTTTATAAGCCTATCAATAATTACCCAAATAGAATCATACCTCCATGGAGTGCGAGGCAAACCGGTGATGAAGTCCATATTTATCATGTCCCATTTCCATAATGGAGGTTCAATACACTGAGTTAGGCCTCCAGGCCTCTGATGTTCGACTTTAACTTGCTGGCAGTTAGGACATTGGGCTACCATCTCCGCGATATCCTTTTTCATTCCATTCCACCAATAGATCTGTCAAAGGTCCCGATACATCTTTGTCGCTCCGAGGTGAACTGCATATCTAGAATAATGGGCCTCCGAAAGAATCTTGGCGCGGAGCTCTCCGACGATCGGTACACATAAGCGGCCTTGGTATCTAAGGACTCCATCTCCAGTTAGCTCAAATAAAGGTTGTTGCTGTTGTGGAATACTTTCCCTCAGTTTTATAAGCTTAGGATCCTCGTGTTGTCGCTCTTTCACTTCAGTAACAAAAGAAGATTTTGCTATATTCTGAACGAGAATGCATCCACCCTCTGCGTCTACCAAACGCACCTGCAAATTAGCTAGCTGGCATAGATATTTGGTCATATTGACCTTATCAGCTTCAATATGGCTTAGACTGCCCATGGACTTCCGGCTAAGGGCATCAGCAACAATATTAGCTTTGCCGGGATGATATAAAATATCAGCATCATAGTCCTTTAGTAATTATAGCCATCTTCTTTGTCGTAGGTTCAACTCCCTCTGTTTAAATAAATACTGAAGGCTTTGGTGGTCGGTGAAAACATCAATATGAACCCCATATAGATAATGCCGCCAAATCTTTAGGGCGAAGACAATTGCGGCTAACTCAAGATCGTGCGTAGGATAGTTCTGTTAATGTTTCCGCAATTGTCTTGAGGCGTACGCGATGACCTTACTATGCTGCATAAGAACACAACCTAGGCCAATTCTCGAGGCATCACAATAGACAACATAACCCTCGGTGCCATCCGGAAGAGTTAAGACAGGTGCCGTCGTAAGCCTTTTCTTTAGCTCCTGAAAACTTTTTTCACATGCCCCAGTCCACTGAAACTTAGCTCCCTTATGTGTGAGCTTCATCAATGGTGCAGAAATAGAGGAAAATCCTTCCACAAACCTTCGGTAATACCCTGCCAAGCCTAAAAAGCTACAAACCTCTGTCGGATTCAAGGGCCTCGGTCAAGTCATCACAGCTTCAATCTTTTGGCCATCAACCTTGATACCATCACTGGTAATAACATGACTAAGAAAAGCTATAGAAGTTAGCCAAAATTCACATTTAGAGAATTTAGCATATAACCTGTAGTCCTGGAGAGTCCGCAATACAGCTCGCAAGTGATCCACATGCTCGGCTTCCGTTCGTGAATATATCAAGATATCATCAATAAACACAATCACAAATTCATCCAAGAATGGTTTAAATACCCAGTTCATAAGATCCATAAAGGCTGCTAGGGCATTTGTAAGCCCAAAAGACATGACAAAGAATTCGAAATGGCCATACCTCGTCCTAAATGATGTTTTTGGGATATCAATATCCCTGACTCGTAGCTGATGATAACCGGATCGCAAGTCGATCTTCGAAAAGCATTTGGCACCTTGTAACTGGTCGAACAAGTCATCAATCCGTGGAAGAGGGTACTTATTCTTGATAGTGACTTTATTTAGTTGCATGTAGTCAATACACATCCGCAAGGAGCCATCTCTCTTTCGAACAAAGAGCACCGGAGCACCCCATGGGGATGTACTTGGCCTAATAAAGCCTTTACCGAGCAAGTCCTTCAGTTGTTCCTTCAATTCCCTTAGCTCTGCAGGAGCCATTCTTTAGGGAGGAATGGATATAGGTTGCGTATCAGGAAGCAAATCTATCGCGAAATCAATTTCCCTTTCGGGGGGAATTCCTGGAAGCTCGTCAGGGAATACCATCGGGAATTCATTCACAATAGAAATCGATTGAAGAGTCGCTGGCTCCTTATCTATATCCCTGACATGAACCAGATGGTATATACAACCTTTAGCAATAAACTTCCGAGCCCTAAGGTATGAAGTAAACTTACCCTTGGGCGTGGCTGCATTACCTTTCCATTCAAGGACAGGCTCACCCGGAAAATGAAATCGGACCAACTTTGCACGACAATCAATATTAGCATAACAAACTGCCAACCAATCCATACCCATAATGACATCGAAGCCTAGCATAACCAATTCCACTAAATCAACAGAAGTTGGACGGTCATTAATTAACACTGTACAACCTCGATAGACATGATTAGCAATAATAGAGTCGCCAACTGGCGTAGATACCTCAACTGGCTGTGGCAACAACTCAGATCTCATGTCAAGCTTACCAGCAATAAATGGAGTAATATATGAAAATGTAGAGCCGAGATCTATCAATGCATAAATGGCATGAGAATGTATTGTAAATATACCTGTGACAACATATTGGGGACCTGTGAGTGCATAAAAGCGGTTCTGGCCACCACTAGAACTTGAGGTGTCTCCTCCACCTCTCCCCCTACCACGTCCCTGAGTAGACTGTGGACCTGGTCGGGGAGCACGGACTGAGGGTGAAGAGGCTACTGTGGATCTTGAAGGCTGAGCTGGTACACCTCTGCCTAACACCGGGAACCGGCTAATAAAATGTCATGTCTGCCCACAATGATAACATGCACTCGAACCCTGTCTACATTGCCCAGTGTGTAGCTTACCGCACTTAGTACATGGAGGAATAAGTTGTCTCATTTGTGCGGAACGCTCCTGTCGACGGCTCTCAGGCTGGCCTGAGCTCTGCCTCGGTCCTGACTGAATATAACGATCAAACCGCTGGCCCAGCATCTGTGGTGTGAAACTACCTAATGATCGAGGTGGATATCGATGGAGTGGGGGCTTAAAATCACCCCGTGGCTCCCTATAAGACCCCATAGTACGAGCCCTATTACTCTGTTCCCTATACCTGCGATTATCACGAATCCGACGAGAAAGGTCCTCTGTAGTCTGAGCGAAAGCCTGTATGCGGGAAATATCTACATCATCCGATAGGGATGCTACCCTACAGTCTCTAATCAGATGATCCCCCAAACCATCCACATAATGATGAACTCTAGCCCTCATGGTACGTACAATATCTGGTGCATACCTCGCCAAAGAATTAAACTTATGGCTATAATCCCTCACACTCATATCCCCCTGCTTCAGGTTAAGAAACTGGTCAAGACGGGCCTCCCAATCCTCCCGTGGAAAATAATGGGCTAAAAAAGCCTCAGAGAAGTCCTCCCACTCTGCTGGCGGAGCATCAAGTCCTTTAGATCTCTCCCATGCCTCATACCATAGGACGGCTACATCACGTAGTCGAAAAGAAGCCAACTCCACAGCCTCGGTGATGGAGGCATGCATCACCCTCAATACTCTATACATTTGGTCTATAAAGTCCTGGGGATCTTCAGTGGAACTGGATCCTGTAAATAATGGAGGGGACAAGTGAAGAAACTCTCATACCGTCGAGCTTCCTGTCCGATCTCTCCGGGAATCTGCTCCCGAATCTAGCTGTCGCTCATGAATAGAAACCATCCTAGTCAGTAACTGAACTGCCTCCCTCATCCTCTGCTCCCCAGTCTCTGATGGCGGAACAACAGGTGCTAAAGGTCCTGTGTCTCTAGCTGGCTCAGCTACTAATATAACTGGTGAGGCTAGGGCTACTGCATCTCCCTGGGCTCCAACAAGTGCCGGGGAAGCTAATATTAGGGGTATTGGAGACTCACTGTGCGCCTCTAAGGGAAATCTATCTCTCTGACCCGGTGGGGAACGACTAGTACCTTCCCCCGGATTCATACCTATCTCTCGCTGTGCCATCTCCTGAGCATAGGTAGCCTATAAGATAAGAAACACAAAGCACGATTTAGATTTCATATGTTCTTATAACTTCGCTCTATAGCACGATGTATTAATTGAAAAAAACATAACCATTCCTAAATGCTTCATAGCCTCCTGATTATAAGTGTGGTGCACAACACATCCATAACCAAGACTCTACTAGACACGACTTGTGGACTCCCTGGGACACAACCTGCTCTGATACCAAGTTTGCCACACCCCAAACTAGGGGAGGCACGACTGGCGCTCGATATTGTATTCGATCGAGTTAGCCACTAAACATACTAGCTAACTAAACTGGGGGCCCAACAGATCGGGTAACACAACATCTGAAATACTAAGCCTGGACTATTAAGGTCATGACCTGAATAACAATAAGCCATATAAACAAAGGTAGATGAGCCAAAATAATAAAGTACTAGCTGGCCGACGAGGCCACAATTGGAGACATACATGCCTACACACATATATATACATGCCAAGCCTATGGGTTGGAGACTGAAAGCTACAAAAAGAAACCCAGAATACTGTGTCCACAATAGCCTCTAAGAGTGTCATAAGCACTGTCGGAACAAGGCCCCGACTATACCCAAACTGTACACAAAAGTAACCATCCTATGAAAGCTCCAGGAAGAGGTGGAGCTTACCAACTCACAGCTGAACCCCGAAATCCTAGCGGAGTGGTCGATCAGAGTCCCTACCTGGACCTGTACGCACGAAACAAAAATGCAATGTCCCCAGGCAACGGGACATCAGTACGAATAAAAATGTACTGGTATGTAAGGCAGAAAGTAGAATCATACATAGCTGATGTAAAAAAAAAATAATGAAACCACCTGACACTGAAACTCTTTTAGCCTCCATGACCGACATCTGACCTCATAGTAACCAATTATGCATGGTATGCTCGTGTAAGCGTATGTTGTGAATACATATATATTGATGCAAATGCATAACATAACCAACCAAATGCTAGCAATGGCGGTCTCTGCCGGTAGCTAACCGGTATCATATTGCCAACCTGTTGCCATATGTACAATATATATAGTTTTTCGGGCAAATAGGCCCCTTACCTCCGATTATAGCTCAAAGTCCATGCATAATATGCCATGTATGATATGAACTTTGAATGCACATATTAGGCCATAACAAGAACTTAGCCAATCTTGGCTCATAGGTACTCTTATCCTCGTGATCTCATAATCACCTTCGTATCGCATACAATTGTCTCGTGAAACCTCATATGTTTTCTTTGAATAAATAAGCTTGAAAACTTAACTCGACTTTTATAAAGATAACTTAACTCTGAAGATGTTCATAAAAAGTTTAAGGTGCTTCACTTAGTCCTTATACCTGATTTCTTGATAATTAGTAAAGGAAAGTATATCAAAAATCAAGTTTTTTAATAGTTTAAACGTAAAATTTATAATTGAGATTTTTGGAAATCGATGTGTCACTTTAGAGATTTCAAAATATACTTAACAAGGAAGAAGGACTGATCGTAAATACTACATGCCTTTATTTTGTTTAGTCACACAACCCAAAGACGAATAAGAATTCATATATATATATATATAGACATATGGATAAGAAAACCGGCAAAATAACATATATAGATGTCGAATACCCTAATTAACTGAACGAGTGGAATATCAACCTAATCGCATCATGAAAATACTTCAGCTGCGATCCCAATGCCTTTCACAGAAGGTCTTTCTAGCAATAGAATAGTAAAATATCACATTTGACGTCTTAGGAATTTCCAAGAATTCGTGCAAAAAGGAAGGACGGAGCTTAGCCTTAACATACCTTCCCAACGAACGTCCGAATGCCTGTAGTTCCTTCACGAAAGTTGTTCCTTACGTCCTAAGCTTCGCAAACACTATATATATGCAGCTTATACACACCTATAAAAAGTTCATAATTGAGTTTAAATCGGCAGATTTTCCATATGGCCCTAGCTTGACGAAACGTCCGTAGAACTTTGTAAAAACGATCATAAAAGAGTCCCAAGATGATTACCTTGGAAAACCAAATATAAAGCCTGAAGAACCATCAAGAACAACAAATTCCTATCTTCCAAATATAACTCCAAACACAGCTAATAGAAGGGGGAAACGATTGCAAAGCGTAGAGATTGAGTTTCTAGGCACGGGGACAAACTTTAACGGTAGAAATCATTAAAAACGTACCTTTATCACTCAAGAACACCATGGAACCCTCTATTCAGCTCCCTCACTGTTTTGGGACGAAAATGAAATGTTTTGGGGTCTTACAAGTCGGACTTGCCGACTTATACCACTTGTTTGACCCGACTCGGTTCGCGACCCGGTTTTAGCCTGGACAGTCCGGCGTAAAACAGTCATAACTTTTTATTCCAATGTCTGTTTGATGTGAGGTTTTTTTTGTGAACTAGACTTGTAGACCTTCAATTTGATAGGTTGTGGGTCCTATAACTCATTATATATTGGGAGAAATGATCTGATACATTTGACCCAAAGTTTAGAAAAATTATTAGAGAAGTTTACGAGAACCTTTGCCGATCTTTATTTCGCAACTTAATTGACTCCAAAACTTAACATGTGACCCGTGTTATATTATAATACCTCATAATACACTATTCTTTGCATATTAGACACTCTTAGTCTTATCCCACAGGTGCAAGTTAACTTAAACCTTGAACGCGCGGGGTGCTACCCGAGCCATTTCTTTAACCACGAACCTTTGTTTAAGGGATTCCTTTGACCTAAAGCTTTAGTTAGTTCCTTGATATTACCACACATTTTCAGTCTTATTCTCTCAATGTGCTATACCCAATTGTATATACCTAATATAACCACTGTTGATACCCAATTTTTTCCTATGTATTTTTATACAAAATACTTTTAAAATAGCATGTACATGCACATATAAGCATGCCCCAAGAGTTTTGGTATTTTGTCCCTAATTTTTAAGATTTTTGAAATCAATTTATTGTCTATTTTAGCAGTGCAAAATCCATAATTATTCCCAAAATCATCAGTTTTGGTGAATAATTTATTTTATTCCCATATTTATACCAAAATATAGTTAAGATAATTTTTGTATATTTTTACAAATTTATTTGGTATTTTAGAAGCTAAATTGCATGTAATTGCAATTATAGCCTACTTTAAGATTAATAGCATTTTATAATTGTAAAATTGGTTCCATAATTTTTAAATTGATATTTATATATTATTAATTGGGTCAGTACTTTTAATTTGCTTTTAAAATCGTTTTAATAGAAAATTTGCTTTTAACTCATTTCTAGGGTTTCTCCGAAACCCTAAGCTATTCGAGGTTCTTTCCCTGTTTGTTTTCTTATATCTATGCTACATCTATGTTCTACTGGAGTTTTGAAACGTTTTCCCCAATCTTTTCTTTCAAAATTTGTTTCTCTTCGATTTAGGTTTCTGAAAAAATCTTAAAATGTTTTCTGACTCTTCTTTTTTTTGTGTGTGAATCTGTCTATGTTATGTTTGTATTTTCTCTTTTCTACCTAGCATGTTCTTCTCCTGTATCTTTATGTTTGCCTTATTTTTCATGTTCTTCTATTGTGCTCCGTTCTTTCTTCTACTGGTTTCAATATCATGCTTTCACACGTTTATTTTATGTGTTCATTTGCCCCTGTGTCCTTGATTTTGAAATATATTTGGGGTGTAAGCATTGCCCGGAGCCCCTTTGAGACTCTTGGGAACTTTGACACATCCCAAATAAGAGAAAGGCTTTTGAACTTGTTCTTTGGAGTTGGTTTACTTCATGCTTGAGACAGAAGTATGAATCAGGCTCTCCTTGGTTGGGACTTTTAGTTTTCTGATGTAATTTTATTTTATTTTTCTTTTATCAATCCTGGTTTGTAATAATCTTGTAATAAATATTTGGGGTCGGCTAGTGAAAAAGGGTGGGGAACTATGCATGCAAGGGGTAGATATCATGCCTATAGGGGTTATCATTTATAAAATTCTGCATCTCATCTATAGATAATGCCTATAAGAATTGCTATGTTTTAAAGTTCTGCATTTTATAAATCATTAAAACTCTGCATTCTAACATAGATACCATGTCCATAAGATTTTCTGCATTCTCATATAGATACCATGTTTATAGGGTTTTCTACAATTTCCTGTAAGTCGATTCTAAAATTCTGCATCTTCATATAGACACCATGCCTATAGGACTTTCTGTATTCTGCATATGCATCTATCATTAGGCAAACGTGTATATAGGTTTAAATAACAATCAGTATTTTAGACACCAGGCCTATAGGACTTCTGCACTTCTATAAACGTTTAAAATCAGTAACGCCTAGATATCATGTCTATAGGATTCTTGCAATTGTTTAAGATCAATGACACTTAGAAACCATGCCTATAGGATTAGTTAATTGAATCAGCCTCGTTTTGAATCTAAAACCCGTCTTAAAATCTGCAGATCCTTTTTTTTCTAAAATCAGTGAAGCTTTTCCTTAAAATCAGTATACTTTGCATTATTAGATATCATGCCTATAGGTTTCACCTAGGCAAGCTTTAGGGTAAAAAACATAAGTACATCAGTCTTTGACAATTCCAACCAGCAGGCAGGTCTGATTCAGATTTCTTATCTGAAGTATGTAATAAATCAGTCTGCCTCACGCATTTTTTTAAGTTTAATTCATACCTAATCAGTACATGTAAGACATGCTAAACTCTATGCTTTTCTGACTTGAGGAGGTTTATTTGAGCCTTTCAACTGTTATGTGTTTTCCCATATCTGCTTTATGTGTTTTGTTTGTCGCCCTAGAATTTTATCCTTTTAAAACCATAAAAGCCCCAACTCCCTCCCCTTCAGGATTAGTAGTCTCAATGCCTCCGAGATTGATAGGATTGGGACGGGTAATAACATGCAATAAGTAACGATACCATTCCGCGCTTTAATACCTTAATGGGGTGGGAAGGGTAGAATATGGATATGATGACCGATGCGCTGCGACCCCTCTTCTGAGGAGTGATTACTGGATATTGCATCGAAGTGATCCATATTAATCACAAACCTAGGACCCCCTCCCTTTATTTGCTTTCATATTTTCTTGTAAAACTATTCAAATCTTTTTTTTATTTTTTATAAAATTCTGCCCTCTCTACTTACCTTCAAAAGTTTTCAACCTAATTGCAATGTTGTATGCAAGTCCTTATTTGAGCCTTGATTGTTTATTTGTAAAGTCACAATTGTAACATGGTCGGGAACCACACTAGTGGATCTTGAGGGGTGCCTAACACCTTCCCCTCGAGATAATTTCTAGCCCTTACCCGAACTATGGTTTTCCAACTCAAACCTTTCTTAAAGTGTCCTAATGTAGTATAATCATTAGGTGGCGACTCTTCAAAATTCCAAAACCCAATTCTCGAAAGGGAATAAAGTTGTCATCCCAATGTCGTATACCCGATTTCGACTCCACGCATTAGAAAAAGGGGGCGTCGACAGCATGGCGACTCTGCTGGGGATATTCTTTAGGCTTTTACCATTGCATGTTGCTTGTGACTTTACTATCTCATTAATTGCTTTATTTACTATTTTTTGTTCTTTCACTACGAAACTGACTTGGCTCTTCAAGTCTTTTCTTTCCTTTAACTGCTTTCCTTTACTGCTTTATTTCAATACTGTTGTAATTACTACAATTATTGTAATAATTTATCTTATGAACGTGAAAATATATGTCAATTTGTTTCATTCTTGTAAACTACATCTTCCACATCATATTCCACTCGTGCCAAACAAATACCATAGCAGCGCTTATAATGAGTGGTTGTGCTCTTCCAATATCATTACCCTTTAAATTCGACAAAGGCGTATTTGCGGTAAAACCAGTCAATCAGCGGTGCAGTCGACGGTTCCGTGCCTTTCCCTCTTGAGTTGTCCGCTCAAGGGTACCTGTCTAATACCCCGATAGAAACATTACTCTGTCTAAATGTGCATGCATCATGGTCAAACCTAGATGAGTCAGTTATGTTGTCCACATAATGACTCATTAAGATAGCCTTGTCCAAAGTCCATCGAGTTTCCCTGAAACCCAAACGAACACCTACACGTTTTGTACATTTATTTGGAGAACTAAATGATTTTTATGCTAATTATTGGTTTAAATAGTCGAGTCTGGCGGGGTAGGGGTCTAATACTTTGTTTTGCAGAAAATGAGGCACGAAGTCCCCAGATTTGGCATGGTAACCAACATTCATCCAAGGTGCTGAATTGGTGGGGAGATCTCCACTCCAGTGATCAGACACTTATCCGCAAATACTTAGGGAATCTGCCTTCTCTTCTAGAAAACCAGCCTGACAACAAAATCATAGAGGCTACAACTCTGTTCTAGGATAGTGACAGGTCCGTGTTCCGCTTCGGGGACCTTGAAATGACTCCTTTGATCGAAGAAATAGGAGGCTTAGCTGGTATTCCTTGGGAGACTCTGGGT
Organism: Nicotiana sylvestris; assembly: GCF_000393655.2. Taxonomy (NCBI): domain Eukaryota; kingdom Viridiplantae; phylum Streptophyta; class Magnoliopsida; order Solanales; family Solanaceae; genus Nicotiana; species Nicotiana sylvestris. The sequence continues at coordinate 8,406,995 of NC_091066.1, forward strand.
TTGCTTATGCCAGAGAATCGCAAGGGTAGGGGTTTCCTTAAGATGATGGGACTTAAGAAGAACCCAGACTTGACCTGTTTGAAAGACTCCTACATCCCATTCGACTATCTATACGAGAGGTACGGCCATAGCAAGTCATACCGCACCTACTCAGATGAATTTTCCTCACCTCACTGTGGCATATTCACATAAGGGTCTTCGTATTCATGTTTTGTTTCTTGGGGATGATAGCGTTCCCTATGAAGAAGGCTAGGATCCACACCAGACTGGCCATGGTAACTAAGACTCTGATGGAAGGAATTGGCGGACAGCCTTTCAGTATAGTGCCCATGATTGTTGCTGAGAAATACCGGGCTCTGGACAACTATCAGCGAAAAGCCAGTCATTTTGAGGGATGCAATTTATTACTTCAGCTCTGGCTCATGGAGCACCTCCAGAAAGGAGAATACCGACAAGAGATCTTATGAAGAGACTGGGATGATCACATTGCCTTCCACCAGCCAAGGCGCATGAATTATATGCCTAACATGTTCGCTCAGCCAGAAGACACTGGAAGATAGGTGGAGCTATTTGAGAATCTAAAAGAAGACCAGGTACAGTGGATGGTCGAATGGTTCCCTACGGAAGAATTCATTGTTCGATCCCGAGATGCACCATTTCTCATACTCATTGGTCTAAGAGGAATGTATCCCTACGTTCCCCTCCGAGCCATGAGGCATGCTGGAGGGAAGCAAATCATACCAAGGGTCGACAAATCACTTTAGGGCTGATTTCCAAGACGATGATAGCCCTTACAAATGCCAAGCTCAACACATGTGGCATTGCAAGCTCGTTTTGGGGAAAGAATCTATTGAGCCAGACAGGTATCACGTTGGTTGTGTGCCGCACTATTCGGGTTGGTTGGAAGATAATCACAATGGTATGGTTCATCCCGGGTTCATTCACGGACACAGAATCATCGACGAGAAAGTTGAAGCACTGGTTAAGTACAATCAACTTTCACAAGAGAATTCGAGAGTGTGAAAGTGAGCATCGGGAAATACAAGAAGCCCATCAGAAATTGATCGAGGAATGGAAGGATATGGCTGTCAGCGCCAACAAGCGACTAGGGTATTTGGAGCGGGGTCTAGTGGAGCTAGAAGGAAAGTTCCTCAAGAGGATTGAAGATTGTCGAAACGCTGAAGGGAATGCATGCGGACATTTGGCCCAAGCTTATCTGCTGTTAGGACTGTGCGAGCTAGTGAAGCTGTTCGAGGGGGATAAAGATACCAAATCTGGGGAAGGTCCTTCTGGGACCAAGTAGTTAGGAGTCTTTTATTTTGCTTTTAATAGTGTAATAAGGCCGATGGCCACTAGTGACATTTTATTTTCTGTTACTTAGCATCGTTTTGGAGTCGTCTTATTTTTATCAATAAAATGAGGCATTTAGCATTATGAGTTCTCCAAATTAATTTGTCGCTAGGCCTACCTCGGTCACAACGAGGCACCCAAATTAGGATGCGATTTATATTCTTACACAATGTGCTTAAATATTGCAACATTTCCTTCTCATAACCCGCACTAACTTGTTACCTTTTTTGTTTTTCTTTATTTTTATTCCCCTCCTCAAAGGTTAGTTCGTGCATTCTGGCACCATCATCATACAGTACGAGATCCAAGGGACCTCCACCTCCTCCTCCTCCGAGTCCTATCCGGAACAAGAACAAAGGTAGAATGGGAGATTCAAGCGCCAGAAAGGAAATTGAAAGAATTGAGATTCCTCAGGGTACCCCGGTTGCTAAGGAAACTGCTGCCCAACTTGAGCAGAAACTGTTGAAGTTCCAAGAAGAACTGGATCAAGTTCGGAACTTGGCAAATTTATCATTCACTCTCACCGCTCCTGATGTCAACTTTTCAAATGCTCAAAATCCCGCACCTCTACAGAACACCCCGCAACCACAGATGCAACCCACTCATGCTCAACACTGCAACACATGCCACATTCCACTACTCAATCCTGAACCACTTAACACCACAAACGACCACCCCCACAACACTCCCATCTACGTATATACCATACCCCACCACACTCAACCAATCTCAAGTGCACCTGAGTCTGATGACAAGGACTCTCTTATCAGAAACTTGGCAGTAGAACTCAAGAAGTTGACCAGCCGAGTCCAGGGCATAGAAGGAAACAAAGGCATAGAGGGGCTGAATTATAAGGACCTTTGCATTCAGCCAGATGTTGAACTTCCGGAGGGATACAAACCTCCCAAGTTCGAAATGTTCGATGGCACGGGAGATCCTAGAGTCCATTTGAGGACATATTGTGATAAGTTGGTCGGAGTTGGAAGGAATCAAAAAATCCGTATGAAACTCTTCATGAGAAGCCTGAAGGGGGATGCTTTATCCTGGTACATCAGTTAGGACCCCAAGAAATGGACAAGCTGGGTAGGTATGGCATCGGATTTCATGGATAGGTTCCGATTCAATACAGAGAATGCACCGGATGTATTCTACATCTAGAATTTGAAGAAGAAGCCTATCGAGACATTCCGCGGGTATGCTACTCGTTGGAGATCAGAGGCTGCTAAGGTCAGGCCGGCCCTAGAAGAGGAACAAATGAACATATTCTTCGTCCGGGCTCAGGACCCACAATATTATGAGAGGTTGATGCTGATCGAGGGCCAGAAATTCTCCGATATCATCAAGCTGGGAGAAAGAATTGAGGAAGGCATTAAGAATGGTATGGTTACTAATCTTGAAGCATTGCAGGCCACCAACAAGGCTTTACAGTCTGGTGGCATGTCCAAGAAGAAGGATGTCAATGCCGTGATGGTCGCACAGGGAGCCAAATCACCACTAAAATACCACACTTACCCGTCACCTCCACTTACATATCAGCCTATCCCGAATTACCAAGCACCCGCACCCTCTTACCAAAATCCACCACCCGTTTACCAATCATCTCCACCTCCCACATATCAACCCACTTCACCCAGATACTCTCAACCTGCACCTGTTTACCAAGCTTATAATGCCCAACCCTCTCACTACCAATCACCTCCCACTCGCCAAAATTTCCCTAGACCCAAACCAAATTTTGGCCGCAGACCTCCGAGACAATATACAGCCATCGCTGAGCCAATTGACCAGCTGTATGAGAGATTTAAAGCTGCTGGTTACGTCTCCCCTATACCTGCCATAACTCTAGAAAATCCTTCCCAGTGGGTCAACCCTAATAAGACATGTGCATACCACTCCGGCATGAAGGGACATACCATTGACGAGTGTCGCTCATTGAAAGACAAGATTCAAACTCTGATCGACAATAAGGTTATCGTAGCAAATGAGCATGCTCCTAATGTCCGCAACAACCCTCTACTTGACCACAAAGGTGGAGACATTCACATGATCGAGATCGAAGATGACTGGACCCCACGGGATCGATAGGACTGATTGCTGAGGATGATGAGCCAAAGAAACCAGCAGTCACACTTAACCCGATTATTGTGCAGAACCAGCCCCTCAGGGGCGATGAAGTAAACATGTCTATGCCTCTCGAATTTGAAGCACCTTTTTCTTCGAAGGTGGACGGGCCAATTGAGGGTGAGTTTGGGGCTCCAAAGGCACCTGTACTCTTTGAAGTGGTTGTGTTACCACCAAGGGTACCCATCCCTATAGCAATGTCAGACATAACACCGTTCCACTCAAATGCCATACCATGGGATTACACAGCTGAAGCAAGGAGGAAAGGAAATATCAAGACGGGAGAAGCAATTGCTGCACAGGGTATGACCAGAACAGGCAGGGTTTACACTCCAGAGCACCTAGCTGAGTCCGGTAAGCAAGCCTCGGGACGGACTACTGAAACTGGTCCCAATGATCTTTGGAGGAAAATACAAGCTAAGGAGTATTCGGTCGTTGAACAGTTGAACAAAACACCAGCACAGATCTCCATCCTAGCTCTTCTATAGAGCTCTGACACACAAAAAAATGCCTTGATGAAGATATTGAGCGAAGCTTATGTGCCCAACAACATAACTGGGGGCGAAATGGCAAATATGGTAGGACAAATACTGGAAAGCCACAAAATCACCTTCCACGAAGATGAACTGCCACCGGAAGGGCTGAGTCACAACATGGCCCTACACGTCACCGTGCAATGCGAGGATTACTTTGTCACTAGAGTCTTGATCGATGGAGGTTCCAGCCTCAACATCTGTCCGTTGATAACTCTCAGAACATTGGGAAAGAGCCTGCACGAGATCAAAGAGGGGGCCATCAATGTCAAAGCCTTCTATGGGTCCCAAAGGTCTACTATCGGAGAGATCAACCTATGCTTGCAAATAGGGCCAACCTGGTTCGACGTTGACTTTCAAGTGATAGATGTCCCAACATCCTACAATTTGCTGTTGGGACGACCATGGATCCATGCCGCTGGAGTTGTAGCATCGACCCTGCATCAGGCAGTGAAGTTCGAATGGAATCACCAAGAGGTGATCATTCATGGCGATGGTAGTAACCCCATATATAGTCGCCAGACCATCCCGATGGTTGGAGACAGAAGGAGAATAGGCGGAGAAACATACCACCACATTTAAAGGGTCAACGCTGTAGACAAAGATAAATTGTGGGATAACAAGATTGAAAGTATCTTGAATTGGTGTGGGTACGAACCTGGAAAGGGACTCGGCAAAAACCTCCAGGGAATTGCCAAACCCATCAAGCTGAAGAAATATGGAACTACATTTGGTTTGGGGTATGAGTACACTTTGGAGGAGTTCAATCACTGGTCGCCACCATGGCGCGGTCCCTACTACCCACTGGAGCATCCGATACCTCACCTAGAGCAGACTTTCTAGCTGGCAGATATTATATATGGGTCGGAGGAAGATGAAGCATTGACAGCCGTGAAGAATCTGTTCCTGGAGGATGATGATATGGACTGCTGTGTTATTTTTGAGGAGAAAGTGGAGGAAGGCCCTTCTATACAAGTTGTGAACCGAGGAGAGCGCCTCATCAATTGATCAATCAGAACCACCAGGGCCTAGAAAGCTTCGGGGTAGCAAGGCTAAACAAAAGCACCATGCATCACACTTTACTTTTTACTAGTTGATTTTATTTCTGCATTGTCTTTAATTTTGAAACGAGCTCTGATACTCAAAACAATTACGAATTTAATCGAAGCATTTCAGTTTATTATATATCTCGCTCTTATTATTTTTCTATAATTTACTTTATTTTACACAACATTACTATTACTTTCCTTGACGATGAACCAACGATTGTGACTTGCAACGAGACGACGCAACAAACGGATACGGACTCAGAAGAGGATGATATACTAGAAGAGGTCGTCAGAGGAGTTGAGAATTTTGAAAATTGGCCTAAGTCTAACTCGGACGAAACTGAGGTCGTTAATCTGGGAGATACAGGGAATGTCAAAGAAACACGCATCAGGATTCACCTGTCACCATCAGAAAAGAAAGAGTACACGGAGTTCCTAAAGGAATATGAAGACATATTCGCCTGGTCATATGATGATATGACTGGTCTCAGCACATCCATTGTAGCTCACAAACTGCCAACAGATCCAACATGCCCGCCGGTAAAGCAGAAGCTCAGGAAATTCAAACCCGACATGAGTTTGAAAATCAAAGAAGAGGTTACCAAGCAAGTCAAAGTCAAGGTTCTCAGGGTAGTAGAGTATCCGACATGGTTAGCCAACATCGTGTCAGTGCCAAAAAAGGAGGTGAAAGTTAGAGTTTGTTTGACTACCGTGATCTCAATCGGGCCAGTCCCAAAGACGACTTCCCCTTGCCAAACATACACATTCTTATCGACAACTGCGCCAAGCATGAGTTGCAGTCTTTTGTTGATTGTTTCGCTGGGTATCATCAGATATGGATGGATGGAGAAGCCTGGCCGAAGCCAATCAATTCAGATGCAGTAAAACGATATTATGTGTAACCACTTATGATTCCCTCTATGATGTAATTTGAACTACGCCTGACCTGATTCCCGTTTAAGAGGGGATACGTAGGCAACCCTATGGGTTCGGTCATAATTTAATAAAAATTCCATTTTTCCCCGCTATTGGAACTGGGGCAGAATTTTGAGGAGGACCCTCAAAATTCTGAAGTTAATTTTAGTTCATGCATCGCTAGAAGTGCTAGCCCAGTAAACTGGGACAGAATTTTGAGGAGGACCCTCAAAATTCCAAAGATGTTTTTTAGTCATTTAGCACAGCCGTCAAAAATGTCCGCTCAGCAAACTGGGGCAGAATTTTGAGGATGACCCTCAAAATTTCGGAGAAAAAGAGGTTGCAATGTCTTGAACCACGTCGCATTCATTGGTTCATCTAAAGAAAGCTATTTTCGATCATATACTTACGCTATATTTACTAAAGCATGTATAACTATTATCCGAATTGTTGTTGTTTAGTGACGCTACCCCAATAACACACAACGTCAAGAGCCTGGGGAAAACGAACTAACCTTTCCCCTTATAGAACTCACGATATTTCTTTGGATGCAGGCACTCAATTCGCAATATCATTAGGTGTATTTATGCACTCTCAAGAATACAACTTCTCAGAATCATCACTTATCCGTAATTGCTATCCGTATACAATTTCCCCAGCAATCATATTGTCGTAATCAGCTAAGAGATCTTACTACTAATCGTCCTTTTACATTCTTGCACTGCATAAGGCTACCTTTCTGCCTTCCGAGGTTAAGCTCTACCTTCATCTGCATTTATCTGCATTCTGCATAAGGCTACCTTTCTGCCTTCCGAGGTTAAGCTCTACCTCCATCTGCATTTCTCTGCATTGCATAAGGCTACCTTTTTGCCTTCCGAAGTTAAGCTCTACCTCCATCTGCATCGCATAAGGCTACCTTTCTGCCTTTCGAGACTAAGCTCTGTCTCCATTTGCATTTTGCATAAGGATACCTTTTTGCCTTCCGAGACTAAGCATTGTCTCCATCCTGCATTTTTCTGCATTTTGCATAAGGCTACCTTTCTACCTTCCGAGGTTAAGCTCTACCTTCATCTGCATTCTGCATAAGGCTACCTTTCTGCCTTCTGAGGTTAAGCTCTACCTCCATTTGCATTCTGCATAAGGCTACCTTTCTGCCTTCTGAGGTTAAGCTCTACCTCCATCTGCATTTCTCTGCATTGCATAAGGCTACCTTTCTGCCTTCCAAGGTTAAGCTCTACCTCCATCTGCATCACATAGGGATACCTTTCTGCCTTTCGAGACTAAGCTCTGTCTCCATCTGTATTTTGCATAAGGCTACCTTTCTACCTTCCGAGGTTAAGCTCTACCTCCATCTGCATTTCTGTGCATTGCATAAGGCTACCTTTCTGCCTTCTGAGGTAAAGCTCTTCCTCCATCTGCATCGCATAAGGCTACCTTTCTGCCTTTCGAGACTAAGCTCTGTCTCCATTTGCATTTTGCATAAGGTAACATTTCTGCCTTCCGAGACTAAGCATTGTCTCCATCCTGCATTTTTCTGCATTTTGCATAAGGCTACCTTTCTGCCTTCCGAGACTAAGCTCTGTCTCCATCCTGCATCGGCTGAAAGATCGTCGCCTTATCTTGCTCACATGGCTGAAATATCGCCACCTTTTATTTAAAAATTGCATCGGCTGAAATATCACCGAATCCTACATTTCATGGGCTGAAAGATCGCCACCTTCTGCATTTCATGGGATGAAAGATCGCCAAATTGTCCAAAGGCGTCATTGTTTGGAGGCACTATTTGCATAGCCCGAGAACGCCATGCCATGGCCTGAGGACCCCATTTTATCTTTTGCATATCATTATTCAAAGACATCATAGTTCAGAGGCATCATTCTCATAGCCCGAGAACGTCATTTCATAGCCTGCGAATCCTTTATCATATATTCTTGATGGCCCAGTACATCATGGTCCGAGGACATCATCCTACCCGTCCGAAGACAGCATTCATGGCCCAACGGGAACTTGCATCACGTTTAAGTTTATGCACGATATATGTTTGTATTGCTCACTTGCAGGTACACTGACTATCAACAGCCGTTTCAGAAGGAGCGATCCTACTCCGGTTCCCGCAATCTATTAGATTTCAACCACCTTTCGCAACATAAACATCGCGTCCATTCCTTTCGAAAATCTCCATCGGCATATTCCGTCAATGGATCCTGAACTACATATGGCCTGATTCCTGTGAGACCAGGGATATGTAGGCAGCACTGGAACCAGAGCTCGGTCAAAACTCCTTTCAAATCGCCACTTTCGGTCAAAATTGGTCATCTTATCTTTACCCGACAACTCTTTCATCTTTCCCGGGTAAAGAGGGGCAGCTGTTGATACCCAATTTTTCCCTATGTATTTTGATACAAAATACTTTCAAAATAACATGTACATGCACATATAAGTATGCCCAAGAGTTTTGGTATTTTTTCCCTAATTATTAAGATTTTTGAAATCAATTTATTGTCTATTTTAGCAGTGCAAAATCCATAATTATTCCCAAAATCATCAGTTTTGGTGAATAATTTATTTTATTCTCATATTTATACCAAAATATAGTTAATATAATTTTGTATATTTTTACAAATTTATTTGGTATTTAGAAGCTAAATTGCATATAATTGCAATTATAGCCAACTTTAAGATTAATAGCATTTTATAATTGTAAAATTGGTTCCAATATTTTTAAATTGATATTTATATATTATTAATTGGGTCAATACTTTTAATTTGCTTTTAAAATCGTTTTAACTATTTTATATAAAATAAAAAGGGAAAACTGGTTATTTAACATTTAGCCTCATTTCATTGCAATTATAGCCCATTCGGATTTCAATTTTAGCCTCAATTCAACCCCAACCCATTTAACCCAAGACCCAACCAAATACGCCCCATCCCAATCCTTAAATTAACCCGGCCCAGTTCCGAATTAATCTGAGCCATTGATCAAATAAAATCAACGGCCGAGATCCCCCTTTCCATAATTAAACCCTCACCTACCCCCTTCACTCGTCTCATTCTTTCAAGACTCCTCATCTCTCTATCTCTCAAACTCTCTCGAAGGTTCCTGAAACTCTAGCCTCTCTCATCCCATCTTCAACCTCCGACTCACCGGAATCCATGGCCTCTCAGGCCATGGACGACCTATACTTACCTCCTCCAGCTCTTGCATGCCTGATGCTCGAAGGATCGAGACCACACCTCGAAGGTCTTCACTCATACCTTCACCGATTCAAAGATTTCGGCCATCTCCGACGTTGCTCCGGTGGCTCTTGTTCTTCTAAGCCTATTTCTAACCTCATCCGACTTAGATCGGACTTTCTTCCAAGCCTTTCTCATTTCTAGGGTTTCTCCAAAACCCTAAGCTATTCGAGGTTCTTTCCCTGTTTGTTTTCTTATATCTATGCTACATCTATGTTCTACTAGAGTTTTGAAACGTTTTCCCCAATCTTTTCTTTCAAAATTTGTTTCTCTTCGATTTAGGGTTTCTGAAAAAATCTTAAAATGTTTTCTGACTCTTCTTCTTCTTTTTTTTGTGTGAATCTGTCTATGCTATGTTTGTATGTTCTCTTTTCTACCTAGCATGTTCTTCTCCCGTATCTTTATGTTTGCCTTATTTTGTATGTTCTTCTATTGTGCTCCGTTCTTTCTTCTACTGGTTTCTATATCATGCTTTCACACGTTTATCTTATGTGTTCATTTACCCATGTGTTCTTTTACTGTATTTTCTACTAAGCTCTTAGTTCTTATTTGCCTTCTTCTAGACTTTGTTCTTTCTAAACATGTTTCATCTACTGTTTCCTTAAGTTTACACTACCTCTTTGTCTTCTAAACTTGTTTAAGTTCCAAGCTTTTCTTAAAACATGTTCTTTATGCTTCAAATCAGCTTTTTCACTATGTTTGTTTCGAACCTGCTATTTTACCTGTTTGTTTTCTCATGAGTCTCTAAAAGAGACCTCTGAGCCTGTTTCAGTTATTTGTCTTCTTGTCTCTACATCTGATTCGAGTCGAAAACCCTAGGATTTGGGGTTTTCGGCGAATTTAATCTCGTGCTCGGACTAGGGTTCTATTATGGAACCCTGGATTCTCTCAAACTAAGCTTGAGTCTATGTACTGAATTTGAGCCTCTTTGTTTATAACTCTGAACTTTTCTATACTAGATTCTTTCTAATTAGCATGACAGTTCGTGTGCTTTATATATGAGGAATTCTTTCTTCAAAAGGGGTTTTGCCAACTACTAATTGATTGATTCTGAAATCCTCTAATAGGGTTTGATTGATTGTTACTGATTCTCTTTGATTAAACCTTTCTTCACCTTTTCTGGTTGGGTTCATTCATACCAAAACTCAATTTCTGATTCTACTGACTGTTGATTGATTGCATTTCCTTATTTGCACAAACAGTGTTGCTATCAAACTCTTTCCTTAAATAGTTCCTATGTATTTTCCCTTCTTGTACTACTTTGGAAAAGATTCTGATCAAATTCTTTCCTTAATTACCTTTTACCCATTTGAAATCAAATCCCTTAGCTGAAGGGAAATTCTATGTGACTGATTGTAAACTATTTTCTTACCTTTCTTACTTTCTTCTCTGCACTATAAAAGGGACTACCCTTCTGCACTTTTGGAGACGGACAATTCAATACTTTTTACAACACACTTCGAATTGCATATTCTTACACACTACTACTACTTTCAAAACTTGCATTCCCTCTTGCTCTCTTCTCTACTGCTGTACTCTACTTCTGCTTATTATTATCTGGCTGAAAGTCAAGGCTAATATACTACTACTACTTTGTCTTTGCATCCTGCTCTTGCTCTTTTACTGGTATGTCTTGATTCAGTTCCTAGCAATCATCCTAATGTGTTTACTTAGAACCTTTACATCTATGCCTATTACCTGCAAAGTTTGACATGTTCATATGTTGCTGTTTGCTTTACTTTCTTGCGAATGCTTGATCCCTATACCTTTACCCTCTATGTGTTTGTAAATAGGGATTCAGGGCATGGCAACATGAGTTGTTGTCCATGAACGGAATTTTAACCCCAAGTAAAGGGTGTCAATATGTTTTATTGCTGATCATGTCCTTTGCCCACTTTTCCTTTGTCTACTGTTTCTGTTATGAATCCCCTACCCTTACCCCCTATGTATGCTGAGTTAAGGCTCATGATCTGGTAGCCTCTTAAATGGCTGCCCAGGCCTGAGCCTGGATTTCAATATGCCCTAACTCCTCAACTTGAAATGACAAGTTGGTCAGGGGTGTGCCAGTACTTCAAGTTGCTTGGCATGACCACCAGCTTATCACTCCCCTCCCCTGCACTTGCACCTACTCTTAGATTTTAAGTTTTGCCCCCCTCCTATGAGCCTTGCTTTGGGACCTTGAGTTCCCTCTGAACTTGGACAGTTGAGGGGTGGCCCTTCCACACTGCACTATGTCCTTGATTCTGAAATATATGGGGTGTAAGCATTGCCCGGAGCCCCTTTGAGACTCTTGGGAACTTTGACACATCCCAAATAAGAGAAAGGCTTTGGAACTTGATCTTTGGAGTTGGTTTACTTCATGCTTCAGACAGAAGTATGAATCAGGCTCTCCTTGGTTGGGACTTTTAGTTTTCTGATGTAATTTTTTTTTATCAATCCTGGTTTGTAATAATCTTGTAATAAATATTTGGGGTCGGCTAGTGGAAAAGAGTAGAAACTATGCATGCAATGGGTAGATATCATGCCTATAGGGGTTATCATTTATAAAATTCTGCATCTCATCTATAGATCATGCCTATAGGAATTGCTATGTTTTAAAGTTCTGCATTTTATAAATCATTAAAACTCTGCATTCTCACATAGATACCATGACCATAAGATTTTCTGCATTCTCATATAGATACCATGTTTATAGGGTTCGCTTACACTGGATATATCCCCATTCTGATGTACTCCTGGATATCATGAAACCACGGTTCGCCATCAAGTTCTTCTTCAATCATGTTGCAGTAAGCATGCTGATCTCGTACTTGAATATGCAGAGGATCGACATAAGCTTTGTCCGAATGGTTCAACATTGATGCCAGGGTAGCCAAAGCATATGCGACCTCATTATGGACCCTCGGAATATGCCTAAACTCCACTGATCAAAACCGTTGACAAAGATCATGTAAACATTGTCGGTACGGTATGAGCTTCAAATCTCGTGTTTCCCATTCTCTTTGAATTTGGTGTACCAGAAGATCCGAGTCTCCCAAGACCAAGACTTCCTGGACATCCATTTCTGCAGCTAGCATTAACCCAAAATGCATGCTTCATACTCAACCATATTGTTGGTGCAATGGAATCAAAGCCGAGCTGTAACGGGATAGTGATGCCCCATTTCAGAAATAAGCACGACTCCTATCCCCACTCCTTTCATGTTAGCAGCCCCATCGAAGAAAAGTTTCCAACCTAGTTTTTTGGCTTGTTCTAGCTCGTCAATATGCATCACCTTTTCATCAGGAAAATAAGTCCTCAGTGGCTCATACTCTTCATCGACGGGTTTTCGGCCAAATGATCGGCCAATGCTTGGGCTTTCATTGCAGTCCGAGTCACATAGATTATGTCAAACTCTGTGAGCAAAATCTGCCACTTCACCAGTCTTCCTGTCAGCATAGGCTTTTGAAAGATATACTTCAATGGTTCCAAGCGTGAAATGAGGTAAGTAGTGTAGGATGACAAATAATGTTTCAATTTCTATGCCACCCAAGTTAGGGCGCAACATGTCCTTTCCAGGTGAGTGTACTTAACCTCATAAGCTGTGAACTTCTTGCTAAGATAGTAGATGACTTGTTCTTTCCTTCCGGTGACATCATGCTGCCCCAGTACACAACCAAATGAATTTTCTAGGACAGTCAAGTAAAGAATCAAAGATCTCCCTGGTTCTGGTGGTACCAGCACAGGCGGGTTAGACAAGTATCCCTTTATCTCGTCGAATGCTTCTTGACACTCATCAGTCCACTTGATCGCAACGTCCTTCTTCAGCAACTTGAAAATAGGCTCACAAGTTGTCGTGAGCTGAGCAATAAATCTGCTGATATAGTTCAACCTTCCTAACAAACTCATCACTTCAGTCTTGTTCCTCGGAGGGGGCAATTCTTGTATGGCTTTGATTTTCGATGGGTCCAACTCGATGCCTCGCCAACTGACTATGAATCCCAATAGTTTTCCGGATGGAACACCAAATGCACACTTGGCGGGGTTAAGCTTGAGGTTGTACCTGCGAAGCCTCTGGAAGAATTTCCTCAAATCCTCGACGTGGTCGGCCTGATGCTTTGATTTTATGATCACATCATCTACGTATACCTCAATCTCCTTGTGTATCATATCGTGAAACACAGTAGTCATTGCCCTCATATAAGTTGCCCCAGCATTCTTCAAACCAATGCATTACCCAGTAGCAATAAGTTCCCCAAGGTGTGATGAATGTCGTCTTTTCTGCATCTTCTTCATCCATTAGAATCTGATGATACCCGGTATAACAATCCACAAAAGATTCAATCTCACGCTTGGCACAATTATCAATCAAAATGTGGATATTGGGTAGTGGGAAGTTATCCTTCAGACTTGCTTTGTTGAGATTGCGGTAATCGATGCATACTCTGATCTTGCCATCCTTCTTCGGTACACGCATGACATTAGCCAACCAAACAGGATATCGAGTGACCCGAATAACCTTTGCATCCAACTGCTTGGTAACTTCTTCTTTAATCTTCACACTCATATCAATTTTGAATTTCCTCAACTTTTGCTTGACGGGAGGGAATGCTGGATCAGTGGGCAATTTATGGACCACTAAATCAGTGCTTAAACCCGGTATGTCGTCATATTACCACGCAAAAACATCTTTGTACTCAATGAGTGTTTTGATTAACTCCTCCCGGATTTTCGGCTCGAGGTGGACACTTATTTTAGTTTCTCGGACATTGTCTGTGTCCCCTAAATTGACGGTTTCTGTGTCATTCAGGTTGGGTTTGGGTTTTTCTTCGAAGTGAATTAACTCCTTACTAATTTCTTCGAAGGCTTCATCCTCATCATCGTATTCTGATTCGTAATCACAATCTACTTCTTAAACTAACATTTCGGAATCAGATTGATTTTTAAGACTGGGCTGAGGATTCCTTATGCATACCACGTCATTAGAACCAGCGTAAAAAGAACTGTATAGAAAATAAAGGAAAACAACAAGGAAAACCATCAGGAATGATGAAGAAAGGGAAATTGTATTTTATTGAATGATAAAAGATAACAAGGTTTGCACACTCAAACAGACTAAAAAAATGAAATCCGGATTACAACCCTGGAATAATCCATACAAACTTAAAGGAAAATCAAAGCAAACTACCAAGACTCCTTCTGAGTAGGGAGAGGAGTAGCCTTCCAATTATTAAGCTTTGTTGTTGGTCCGACAAATTGCACTTCCGCGTTGCTGGAACTTTCTCCAATTTCCACCATGTTCACACTGTCGAACAACTTCTCAAATCTTTCCATTAACTCCTTGTCTGGATCAATCACAGAACTAGGAATTGCTGTCACTAGGCGACTCCTCGTATCGGACTTGACAAATGATCTGGAAAGACATGGGACCGGCTTTGGAAGGACCCATGTCCTCTGTTTCAATTTCCTGACTCTTTTTATGTCTGCGGCTATGGGCTTGAATCCCAGACCAAATGTTCCCAAGTTTTCAGGAAGAGACACGGGATGTATGATGCCTTGCAGATCTGACCCCAAACCCTTTCCTGGTATAAAACCATTCTTCAATATTTCATATGCTACTATGACTGATGCGGCGGTTATCTTCGGATTTGGGATACACTTCCCCTCTGGAACTTTCTCGACTGACATTGTGTCAGAAACTTGGTAGACCCATGGTCCCTTGCCATCTTCCACCTCAATGAATGACACAATAGTGTTGCTGTGAGCGCACAAATTATCTTCGCCATGCACTTTCCTTTCTGTCCCATTCGAACTTGACCATCTGATGAAGTGTTGATGGTACTGCTTTAGCGGCGTGGATCCATGGTCGTCCTAATAGCAAATTGTAGGAAACAGCTATATCCAGCCCTTGGAATTCCATTGTGAATTCTACTGGACCTATAGTCAGCTCCAACATTATGTCCCCGACTGAGTCTTTGCCTCCACGTCAAATCCTCACACACAGATACTGTTCTTATAGATCCTCTCCTCTTCTACTTTCAGCTTGCTTAGAGTGTAGAGTGGACAGATGTTCGCACTTGAACCATTGTCAACCAATACCCGGGTAACTACAGAATCCTCACATTTTACTGTCAGGTAAAGGGCTTTGTTGTGCTCAGTACCCTCTATGGGCAATTCATCATCAGAAAAAGTGACACTGTTTACTTCAAAAATCTTGCTGGCTATCTTTTCCAGATGGTTCACCGAGATCTTGTCGGGAACATGGGCCTCATTCAGAATTTTCATCAATGATCGGCGGTGCTCATCTGAATGGATTAGCAATGAGAGCAATGGATCTGAGCGAGCGTTTTCCTCAACTGCTCTACAACAGAATAGTCATGCACTTTCATTTTCCTCAAAAATTCCTCTGCCTCTTCTTTAGTTATAGCTTTCTTCACCGGCGTTGGATCATCTTTAGTTCTTCTTAACTCCTCGGGAGTAAAACACTTTCCTGAGCGAGTCAAACCTTGTGCTTCACAGACTTCTTCCTTGATTTCTTTCCCTTTGTAAATCACTGTCACCCGTTCATAATTCTAAGGAACAGCCTTGATGTTGATCACTGGAAGCTGAGTTACTAATTTTATAATAACAGGCTCTGTGCGAGCACCCTTCACGACCACAACAGGTTTACTTGCGACCCCCGACACTACCACTTTAGCTTTCTCGGGTTTCACTACAACAATGATTGACGACCCTTTCTCGGCTACCACAGCTGGCTTATTGTCCTAGACCATTGATTTCTCACTAGTTACCTTTTCCTTTGAGCTGGTTTCACTGGAACGGACCATCATTACCATCTGTGAGGGCTTCTTGGGATCCCCTCCTTTGTGTATCAACTCAATCATATGGATCTCATGGTGAGCTAGCAGTGGATTCTGATTGTTATTTGGTGCTTCTGGGGCCTGAACCTCGATCCGATGAGTATCAATAAGCTCCTGCACAACTGTTTTCAGTTTCCAACACTTCTCTGTATCATGCCCAGGGGTTCCTAAACAGTACTCACAACTCATCGAGTGGTCAAGATTTCTAGGAGAAGGATTAGGCATTTTAGGCTCAATTGGATACAGCATGCCCAGCTGCCTCAACCTGTAGAAAAGACTGGTATATGATTCCCCCAGTGGAGTGAAAGTCTTTTGCTTCTGTAACCTCTCATTCTTGAAGGCTTGGTTTGGTCGGAAACCCGTTTCGGGGGGATTTCTGTAGGCTCTTGGGGGTGGATATGTATTTTATGGAGCTGGGTATGGATTTGGTGGATCCGGCGCATGCCATTGTGCATGTGTCGGAGTTTGGGTATAGGTTTGTGCATGATAGACAGAAAAATAGGGATCTGGTGGTAGGTAGTAATGTTGTGGAGGACTATATGGAGTGTGGGGGTAATTTTGGTGGTAGGTTCGTGGTTGGATATAGTAGGGTGACGGGCCTCTAGATCCGAACCAGGCACCGGATTCAACAGTCGTGACATCTTCTTTCTTCTTCTTCCCAAGTACACCCCCAGTGTCGCTTTGAATGGCCTGAGTGGTTGCCTTGATCGCTGAATAACTCATGATTTTGTTGGACTTAAGCCCCTCCTCGACCATGCCTCCCATTTTTACAACCTCATTAAAAGACTTGCCAATTGCGGACACCAAATGACCAAAGTAAGTTGGCTCCAAAGCCTGCAAAAAGTAATCGACCATCTCGCTCTCTTTCATTGGGGGATCTACCCTTGCTGCTTGCTCCCTCCACCGGAAACCATATTCTCTAAAGCTTTCACTGTGCTTCTTCTCTAGTTTAGTCAAAGATAGTCGGTCTGGAATGATCTCAAGATTATACTGAAAGTGACAAGCGAATGCTTGTGCCAGATCATCCCATGTGTACCATCTTCCGTGATCTTGGCGGGTGTACCACTCCAATGCTGCTCCGCTCAAACTCTGACTGAAGTAAGCCATTAGCAATTCATCCTTTCCTCCGGCTCCCCTCATCTTACTGCAAAAACCTCTCAAATGAGCCACTAGCTCACCGTGTCCATTGTACAAGTCGAATTTGGGCATTTTGAACCCTGCCGGAAGTTGTACATTTGGGAATAAACACATGTCTTTGTAAGCCACGCTTACCTGACCTCCTAGCCCCCTCATATCCCTGAAGGATTGTTCTATGCTTTTTATTTTTCTGAACATCTTCTCATGTTCGGGATTTTTGGCTGGTCTCTCAGCTTCTCTCGGGAGATCAGAACGTGGATCGTAGGGGTAGGTTTCGGGAGCTTTGAAGGTGGGTTCCGGGGGATAATACTGGTTGTCTTGAGCTTAGAACACGGGTTCACTCAGGGATCTATGGAGTGCAGCTGGTGTAGATGCCACAAAGACAGGGGTGACTGGCGGAGGAGGGCATGGAATCGATTTTGGTGGTGGAGCTTGCGGCATATGAGAAGTAGTGCCATGGTATTGTTGATAAATGGGAAAACCTGGATTGGTGGCGGGATGATCCTGAGACTGAGCTAATGGCGGGGTAAAAGCCGGCTTGGCTGGGTAAGATGGTGGTAATTGCCCTTGGGACCAGGCCTGGTACATTTCTGTCATATGTTGCTTAAGCTTGAACATCTCGTCTTTCATTTTATTGACGTCCAACTCCTCTACCTTAACACTAGTGTCGACCTCCAGGATAGATATGATTTCTGGTATTGGTCCCTTTGATCTGGTTTGGTAAT
This sequence comes from Nicotiana sylvestris, assembly GCF_000393655.2. Taxonomy (NCBI): domain Eukaryota; kingdom Viridiplantae; phylum Streptophyta; class Magnoliopsida; order Solanales; family Solanaceae; genus Nicotiana; species Nicotiana sylvestris. The sequence goes on from NC_091066.1 coordinate 8,424,901, forward strand.
GATAATGTGCTAGTATCCTCTAAATAAACAAACTACTTGAACTCTCTGAAAAACAACAAACTTGTTAGTTCTTAGAGTTTAACATATATGTAATTACATGTTGGGATGCAATGCACCTAGGCAATTAACCATTTTCTATCATGCATTTGCTTCGGTTGCGTGCGTCATCCCGGCCCCTCATAATTGTGCCCCTTCTTTTAAGCTTCTTTTATTCTATTCTTCTTTATTTCCCCTTTTTCTTTTTAGTGGTGGTCGAATCTTATAGAGATTGCCTACGTATCATGTCCCCGCATGAATCAGACCGTGCGTAGTTCTATCAAATAAGTGTGAAAGTGATTAAAATATTTTTGGGATTTTTAGCTTTTATAAAAACAGATGCTTCGATCACAAAGACTCAATACTAACAAATTTCAAAAGACCAACAGACTCTGATGCAAAGACAAAATACAGACTCTGAAATTAAGCTATCATACTTTAAAGAAACACAGACTCAAACAGAGAGAAAATATAAACCCAACATGCCTTATTGACTCTAACAGAAAAGGAAATACAGACTCAAACTGAAAATCATGAGTACATAAATGCTCCTGGTGTCCGTGGGACATCATTCGGTCTCGCCACGGGCCTATGTGCAAGATCCCTTTGACGTCAGTCCAAGCTGTACAGTATTTGTTTAACAAAGGTCATCACCGCTGCAAAGAATGTAGTGCGAGTCATATACTCACAAATGTGGCACTTCATAACGATGTGGTCAGCGATGTTTCTAATTCTCTCTCTTATGACGCCTTTTTTCTTGTAACAAACGCCCAATCTGCTAGGACCTGGCCTCCAAAGTTTGCTTGGATGCATAGTTTTGTTTCTGAAGTTGTTGCAAGTCTATTTCTAATTGTGCCAATGTCGTGTAACATTGTTCCCTTTCAACCTTGAAGTCGTTTGCCCGCTTGATCATTTTGTTTCTGTGGCGATGACCCTTTTCTTCAACCCCGCGACCTCATCGTCGTACCTTTCTCTCAACTGCTTAACCAGGCATACCCGTTCATCTGCATTTTTAGCCAATTGTTTTTAAGCCCCGGCTAGTTCACTTTCTGCTTTGTTCAAATAAAAACTATAGTTACTCACTTTCTGCATTAGGTTAGCTACGAGCTTTTCATCTCTGTTACTTCGGACTGGATTTTCTGCTGCTACTTTCAGTTTCTAAATTTGAGCTCGAAGGGCCTCATTTTCTTTTGCTAGCCTTTTCTTTTCACCCTCATCCGCCGATGCTTGTAAGCTATTCTCGAATTGAAGGTCTTTGACTTGCTTCTCCAGTTTTCCTATCGTGGCCCTGTACTCGTTTTCTTTGTCCAACCAAGCCCATGGTTCTTGCGATGCCTCGACGAATTCTTGAATGTGCGATTTTTTGGTCGGTCTTTCTGATTCGGCCCTTGCAGTGTTCTTCTTTCTATACCAGGCAAGGTAGGCGGGTGAGACCTCTCCTTTAGATAGGTTCCGCACTCGGGTGCTTGCCGTCAAATATTGGCACTCATTCCAAATATAACGAACCGTTTCTTCGTGAAATTGGCTGTCGGAGCTAATCTCAACCGCGTGGATACTGAGATCTTCATCTGGATGTATCACCTGACACCTTCCTAATTGTCTCATCACTCGGTAGGGAGCGTAAGGCTGAATACCTCGAAGACCCATTAGGAGGAAGTAAGGACCCGTGGCGGGTATATACACAATTTCTTCAGCAGGAAGCCAACCTAGTGTCCATTCTATTTATCCCGTAGTGATGGCGCGAAGGCGGGCTATCCATTCTCCAAACCCCTTCGGTAACTTGAACCCTGAAACCCTTGTGTTGAATTTTTCAATGCAGCTTTTCTCTGCGGATCCATAACTCATATACTGAGGGTGGTGGCACAAGTGCTCGATCATCCACATTTGTAGTAGCAAATTGCATCCCTCGAAGAAGTCTGCCCTAGCTTTACAAGCTGTGAGAGCTCGGTATATCTCAGACACTATCATAGGGGCGAAAGTGCTCTTAGCATTGGTAACCAGGACCTTGACGACTCCAGCCACCCGCAAATCGATATTCCCGTCTTTTCGGGGAAACACCACAAGGCCTAAGAATGCTACCATGAAAGCGAAACGCCTATGCTCGTCCCATTTTGTTCGGTTCCCTTTACTGCAAACCCCGTTTTCCGGATCATTGAACCCTCCTATATGCCCATACTTCTGGTGTATGAATCGTAGAGTGGAAAAAACCCCTTCCAACTCGGAATATGGGATTACCTTGTTTATCTTTAGCAAATCTATGAATTTGTGAGAGTTAACGGCCCTTGGAGGGATCAGATACTTATGCCTCAAACCTGCAGTACTTTTCATATAACCTGTTATCTCTTCCAAGGTTGGGGTGAGTTCAAAATCCGAGAAGTGAAATACGTTATGGGCCGGGTACCAAAACGTAACCAAAGCCTTTATGATGTCTCCTCTAGGTCTGATCTTTAATAACCCGGTGAGACCCCCAAATGTAGATTGACCTTATCTTGCTCTGACTTGCCCAGATCTTCCCACCACATACGCAACTCCAAAGGGATCTTGTTCATAACTATTATCGGCAAACTTGGACTCGTGCTCATTCTGCACAATTATTAGGGTGATTAAGCAAAAATCAAGACTCATTTGACTCGAAGACAAAATTGACCAAAATAAAATCCGGTTTTGCAAATACGGCCTTTCAGCACCTCGGAGACGAAGATTTTAAGGCTGTGTTGGCTAATCGGTGAAAACCTTGAAAAAATGACCATAGGCAGCTGTTTTTGCAAAAACAGTCTTCCGGTGCCCTTTTAGGGTCATTCGGCTATTTCTGACAAGAATGGAATCACCCTAACTATTTTCAAATAAAAAGTAAATTTTTTGTTCTTTTGGATTATTTTTGCAAAAAGGAAGTTGGACCCGATGGGGGTTGCCTACATAACCCTGTGAGAATCAAACTGGCGTAGTTCGGGAAAATAAAACGAACTATTTTCGAAAACAAAACTCCTTTCTTATTTTTAATTCGTTTTCTCTTTTTTCAAAAATTCGGCAGAGTTTCAGCGCTATTTGGACACTGGTTTTTCTTTAAACATGTGATTTACTCTCTTAACCCTTTACACTGCTATTTCTTTCCCAAATTCTCTCCTTTCATTTCAAAACCGGTCAACATGCAAATCCGAAGCAAATAAATGCGCAAATAGTAAGTAAGATGTATCATGATGGTCTTTTTATTTCGAGTGCACCTGTCCTAGACAGACCCAACCCCTGTGTTGAGTCTCCAAAGTCAAAATGCACATGATGCAAACAAACGTTCCTACTAGGGATCCGACATGAGGTACTGTTATACTAGGTTTAAAAACCTAGGTGTATTTGTTCTAGACCTGGCTTACCCGAGCGGACAACTCGAGCAGAGGGGGGCTGCGTACCGGTAACCAAAAGATCATCCGACTTTGCAACTTGTCCGAACCTCGTTCTATTTGGGATTTGACACTAACAGAAAGAAGTCACAACCAGTGTGCACTCCTCAGGAGGGAGAAGAGAGGGGTTTCGTAGCAGTTTATGTATACAGTTCAGATAATATCAAAGCGGTAAAAACAACATTTTAGCACATTAGGCCCAAACATGTAATAAAATCATATAATAAACAAAGCTAGATATAACAATTATTATAAGCTCGAATTCTAAACCCTGAACCAAAAGTTCTCGGTTCTTCGTCCCTAGCAAAGTCGCCAGAGCTATCACACCTCCTTTTTTCCTACACCCGCAAGGGCATAAGGGAGTTTTTCCAAATAAAGGACAATCGAAACGAGATTTATTATTAAAGATTTAGAGTCCCCACTTGGAAGATTTATGGTGGCCCAAGTCACCGGTTGAATCCCGAATCGAGGAAAAGATTGATTCTGTATTACAGTCCGCGAACCAGAAATCTAAGTAAGGAATTCTGTTAACCCAGGAGAAGGTGTTAGGCATTCCCGAGTTCTGTGGTTCTTGAACGGTCGCTCAACTGCTATATTTGGCTTAAATTATCTGATTTTTACAATTATGAACCTATGTGCAAATTTTAACCTTAACCGTTTTTATTCATTTTTAAAGAAAATTGCAACGTCATTAAAACAAGTCTTGAACCACGTCACATGAATGCACCCGTGGTTTTTGGACATACTTTAACATCGTTGGGATTTGGATTTGGGTCACATAAATGCGCACCCGAGTTTAAGGAGGTAATGTTATTAAAATACGCGCCTAAAGAAACTAACGCGTTATTATTTTGGGGAAGGCCGTGAAATTCACTGAACAGCCCGTCCCGAAATCTAAGTATTTTAATACAAATATCTATTGAGGGCCCCGCAATTTTGCATTTTTATTCGGCGAGGCTCATCTCATTTTATTTAAAGGCCAATCCTAAAGAGACTATGATTTTCTACCTTTATTGTCTCTACCGATAAAAGAAAGGTCCTAATCAATTTGTTGTTGGACTGAGGCAAACCACATAATAAATCTGCACCAAAGCCATCGGGCTCTAAGGCAAGCCCAACGAAGAGAGTGTTACGCTCAGGCCCACGCCAATGATGGGCTATGCGCTGATTTCAGCCTGGACCCAAATATACACGGCCATCAGAGATGGGCCTGGGCTGCTCATTCAAAGACTGAAAACTATATTGAGTCAAAAGCCCAGACGCAACAATTCGAATTGAGCAATTACTCCTGAGTTGTCTCAAGTTTATTCACTTAATTCAAGCTAGTATTGATTGTTTTGATTGTAGCTTCATACTCAGGCATGCAAATAACTGAAGGTATTTATTTGAAGGTGTTGATCAAATTAAGGGAGGTTATTAACTAAAGCAAACTACTAAACTCAATGAACCAATTCCATGAATCTGAATACTCACAAATCCTAACGTTAATTCAACGATAACAATTCAAATACACACATTAACTAAGTCCAGGACACTTATTCTCATGTATATGTTAAAACGGTGGATAGCCATATTACCGACCTAGTCCAGTTAAACTATTATCACATCTGAGCTGACCTCAACATTAAATCATGACTGGGCTCAAATCGATTTTCAGTAGCATCAATTAACATTCAATAATATCAACTGGAAGTTTAAATCGGATCTAATTATCATATAATGACTACAAAATTCGCATCAGAAGACCTTGAATCAGCTAACAGTCCATGAATAAAAATAAATCCAAAGTTTATATACAACAAATCACTGCTCAATTATGCTTAACAGTTCTAACATTCATTTAAATCCAACAGCCAGCAGCAGTTCTCAGAACCAAGCAAGTGTGCAATTTATTCCATGTTCAAGCTTATAATTACATCAGAATTTCGAATGTGTACCTGATTACAGCAATCAAAATAAGGACAAATGAGCTTGCAGTTTAAGAAGAAAACAGCAGCAGCAAGACAGTAGCAAGCGCAGTGATCAGCAGCAGTTTTCAATCAATTTCCAACCCATAAAAGTGAAATACCAGCCCAGGAAAACACTTTAAATTCAAACAAATGAACAAAAAAGACCTTAACCTGACTTGACTTCAACTTATTTCAACTATCAGCTAACCAGAAATTGTTTCAGCCTTAAGGAAACTTTAGAAATCACCAATCACTCAATGGAACAGTGTTACTCCTTAGAGTTCTCAGAATGTTCTCCTTTCAATCTCCTAAGCTCTCCAACTCTCCTTTTTTTCTTCTTTTTTCCAATTTTTTTTAACTTTGTCCTAAGTCCCTCCATTTATACCCAAACACTGACCCTGCCAGCTCGTAAGAGCACTCAGGCAGAATTAAGAAACTAATTCTGCCCATGATATCCTTTAGAACTCCACTAGAGTATGTTTTTGTTCCCATTAACCCTTGTCTTTCCTTTATTTAAAGTTCTAGCAGGTATGGGCAACATATTTTAATCAATTCCTTTTAAGCCTCCCCATACCATCATGTCTTGTTCCCCACTATAATTAAGCAAATAGAATAATTTAATGGTCCATTAGTACTTCCTAATAGAATATTCAACTAAGCCATTTTCTAATTTCAAACTTCCCAATTACCCCCTGAGTTACCTGGAATTCCTATCCTACCCCAGTTATGACCAATTCAACTAACCATTAACTACACTGATTCCTAATTCAATTATCTAAATGAAATGAATTTAAACTCTAAACATCTCAGCTATAACCAATCCAACCTATCAAATGCCTAACAACTGAATGACTAAAGCTAAATTCTAATTGGAACAAATGGACTGAATTTAAATCAAAATCATATTAACACCACACAGAACTCAACAGAATCATTGAAGTTGAAGCTGAAACTGAATCAAAATCACGTTGATACAGGGATTAAGCTAACACAATTCTAAGTCAAATCTATACAAGATGAAGGATCACTGTTAGTATATTGACAATGAGCCCTGAAGCTAAGTGTCTAAGGATCAGTACCTACAACACTCGACATCAAACCATTTGACGAAAACTACTGGTCTACAAACAAGAATGAATTAATCGACGAAACTATTTATAATATATGTTATTAATTGACAGAAGAAAACTGGACTAAGTAAATGGTCTGATGGAGAAGGGAGAAAATAACGGACAAAGACGAATTGCAACGAACCTAATTTAGGCAAACGAATAATCGATTGAACTACTCAAACGAACATTGGAGTATTTAATATGACCAGAATCAGAAAAAGAGGCGGAATATTTACTGGATTAAGAATTAACTTAAACTGAAAACCTAAAGAAGTGACTAATTACAACTTAACACAGACAAATAAACATATAGAAAAAGGAAAAGAAGAAGCTAAGAAGAACTTACTATTTTTTTCTCGGATCCCACCAACATGCCCTTTCGAACTTGAGTTCCAGTTAGCATTATACGTCTATTTCGTCAGAAATAGGCTTATAATACTAACCAGAACCCATTCAACCCTGACAGCTTCGAAACAGTCTCGAACCGTTGAACCCTAGATTCGCCATTCGACGAATTTTACTCGGATTCGAGCCAATTTGGTTAGGGATTAGCAACGAGGAGGTCAAGGGGATTATTGAGTGTGATTTTGGGGTTAAGCGGACAGGCTAGGGTTTGGGACGGGGATCTTCCATCGAAGATTCGAGAAGTTATAGGATGATTCGAGGTTAATGGAGTGTGGAATTGGAATGAGGAGGTGGAAGGGAGGCTAGGGTGTAACTTTGAGACGATTTGGGCCACCGGAACCGCCGTGAGGCGATTTCCGGTGGGCGGAGGGCGGCGGTGCAAGGTGGTGAGAGACAGGGCTGTCTCTGAGTTTCTAGAGACGAGAGTGGGGTGGGGGCTCTAAGGGGGTGGGGTTCGTTTGGATCATTTATATACTGGGCAAGAGGTTGAATCCTAGCTGTTGGATCAATTAAGATCAACGGCTCAGATCAACTCACTTAACGAAATGGTGTCGTTTAGACACTTTTGAGACCGGATCAATCTCTGGTAAACGGGTCGGGTTTGGCTTTTGGATATGGGTACTGAGTTGTGTCCGTTGGATGAGGGCTAGATAGACGGCTGGGATCGATTGACGTTGAAACGACGTAGTTCCATCACCATACTACGTCGTTTTGCATGTCTGTGAGATTTTGACGATTTGGGCCGGGTATGGAGTTGTTTTGGGCTGGATTTGGTCATTTTGGCATGGGCCTGGTCTGAATTTCACTTCCCATCTTTCTTATTTGTTTCTTTTTTTTTTTTCTTATTTCCTAACTAAAATTTTAGATTAAATTACAAACCCAAATTAAAAATACTAATTATCTTCTAATAACATTTATCACTTATAATTAAATACCAATTAACAATAAAATCACACAATTCGACATCAAATGCTAAAAAATGCAAAGTACATTATTTTTTGTGATTTTTTTCATTTTCGTAAAACGAGTTACTTAATTAATCCTATCTGTAAAAATTAGATCCTAAATGCACATGAAACATGTAATTTTTGTATTTTTCATTAATTAAAACAAAATAAACACGCACAGACAAATACAAATAATTAACCAAAAATGCCACGAAAATTCTCAAAATTGCACACAAAGGAAAATTGTTTTATTTTGAATGTCTGGGAGTAATTCTCATAGGGCAAAAATCACGTGCTCACATATACTATTAAGGCACTCTTCCATTTCAAGTTTTCCTTCTCAATTTCTACTTTTTCAAGCTTAGCCACTAGGTTTCCTTCTACATTTTTAGGAGTTATGTAGCTCAATGTCATACCATTAGCAGCAGATCTGTTACCTGTTAGTACTCCGGCTCAAATAGACTCCTTAGGTACCTCCGGTAATGGAATAGTGGCTGCTACTGGTAGAGGAGCTTGAGATACAACTTCCCGTTCCTTGCTCTTCAATGGAACAGTAGTGGCTCGAGTAGAGGGAGGTGTGACACTACCCCTTAGGTCGACATGCATGGGGATTGGGCTTTGATTTGCCTTTTTCTGTCGTTGACTAGTTGATCCTGAGGCATCTCCATGATGGATCTGTGCGAGATTAACATATCTAGTTTGCATCTTTGAAGCTCCAGAAATGGACTCCATAACCACTGATGAGTTCCTTCCTATAGTATTTAGCTTCGGAATTTTGTCATCTACCTTAATGTGTTGCTTCTTAGGTCTACCTCGAGCCTTCTTTCCAGCCATAACCGAGATCGGCGCACGTTAGCTTAACATACGACGAGAGGACTGAAGAAGAAGACTATAAAAATCACTATCCTGCAATTTTTACTTCAAATAGTGTATAGGAAGATAAAAATCTTCCTAGCCCATTAATCATTTGGGTTCTAACTTTATTTAATTATTGGCCTCATTATCTTGGTTGGACTGGTCCATAGGCCGAAACATTAAAATTACAACCACTCTGATTTTAAAGGGGGTAAGGGCACAAATAGCCACCTGGAATACTGCTATTTAAAGAAAGTTGAAATTTACAATGCATTTAATGTTTAGCCACTATAGAATGAAGTTGAATTTTTAAGTTTAAAGTTTGAACTTCAGTAATTCGATTTGCATCAAAACGAGTAGTTTCAATTGCTTATCCACCTTATAACCCACCCATATCTTTTCTTCAAACATGAGACTTAAGCAATCATAATCCAAAAAAAAAAAAAAAGAGAGAGAAGAAAGTAAAACCAAATTACATATTTATCTAAAGCACCATCTTCGTAAAGCAGCAGTGTTTGTTTGAAGTTGCCATCTTCAGGCTAAAACTTAAATATTTTTAAAAAATTGGCCAATTTTTAAATAGCACTGACTTTATTGATGGGAATTTTACCTCCTATAGCGAAGGTGTACACCTTCTTTATTATAAATCAAAATTATTTCAAAATATTATTTTCTATAACTGCTTTTTATATTTTATAGCAAAATAAGTATTTATAGTATATACTACCATTGAGGCATGGAATACGCTATTTATGTTTTTCCTCTCTCTTAGACAGCTGGACATATCTATTTTTAAGGTGATTGTCGTTACTGTATTCATGAATACATGGTGCGAATACATGTGAATACATGCACGTGCAGCTGGACTGCCCTAGTTTTAGGCGCTTTTAACTGTTGTATTCATGAATACAGCAGCGCGAATACATGCGCATACAGCTGGACTGCCTGATTTTAGGTGTTTTTGCTACTGCATTCATGAATACATGGTGCGAATACATGTGAATACATACGCGTACAGCTGGGCTGCCCTGATTTTAGGCGCTTTTTGCTGTTGTATTCATGAATACATGGTGCGAATACATGTGAATACATGCACGTACAGCTGGACTGCCCTAGTTTTAGGCGCTTTTAACTGTTGTATTCATGAATACACCAGCGCGAATACATGCGCATACAGCTAGATTGCCTGATTTTAGGCGTTTTTGCTACTGTATTCATGAATACATGGTGCGAATACATGTGAATACATGCCCGTACAACTAGACTACACTGATTTTTAGGTGCTTTTTGTTGTTATATTCATGAATACAACAACGCGAATATACTACCGTAATAAATGAATAGTAACTATAGAAAGTAATTATATATAAGGTAGCTACTGAAAATTAATAGCCACTAAATAATAGCGGTTTCTCAAAATTTATGATTTTGAAGGTCCTTCCAATGATTGGTTAGGATGAATTGAACCAATAAAATCTATAGCCGTGCATTAAATGGAGACCTAACTCATGGTGCCACTGAGAAGTGAAAATCATTTGGGGAAGAATTCATTTTCAGATGTCACTATATGGTATGGTTTAGCTTAATTTGAGAATTATTTTGTGCCATTGCTATCATTCCGTTAAATCCCAAAATTAAAAGAACTACTTTGATTAACTGGTCTAATTCTCTGTTTATTTTTTAGCAAGTATATATAAATTATACAATAATTATATATATATATATATATATATATATATATGTATATACACACACACGATTATATATATATACACACTCCTTCCATTCGCTTTTAGTTATCCACTTTGAATTTTTCACGCCCTTTAAGAAATAATAAATAAAACATATATATTTTACAATTTTACTCATAATAATGATAGTATTTTCAAAAGTTATGAAAAATGATTTGGGGAATGAATAATTAATAATAAGGGTAAAACAGAGAAAAATGATTGTCTTTCTCTGGATTTAATATAGTGGATAAATAAAAATAAAAATATATTCTAGTATAATGGACAACTAAAAGTGAACGAAAAGAGTATATATATATATTCGCCGGCTATTTTAAATTTAAGCGTTTGGATAAACGATTATTTAAGTTAATTCTTCGAAAACACTAAACTGACATTCTGGTGGTAGTGTAATTTATTCTAATTTATCTATCTATATTGATACACTTGTTAATGCAAAGAATATTTTTTACACCTGCGGTAAATTTCTATCACCTAAAGAATATCCACGGTAAATTCCCTTAAAAAAAGAGATTTCTAACTTTGAAAATAAAATTAGTTATCTGTTACATTTGGTATTAGTAAAGATGATCTGACTGGGTAAAAATTATAATGTATTTAAACCTTTTTTTCCCTTGTGTAGATTAGGGGTGGGTGTTCGGGTAGTTCGGATTGCATATGAAAATTTCGGTTTGGATTTTCGGTTTTCGGATTGAAGATATGACAATCCAAGTATGTTCGGATTGGATCATATTTTTTAAGTTCGATTTTGGATTAATCGGTTTGGATATTTTGGATTTTTGGTTTGAGCTTGTAAGTTGAAAAGTTTCTTCTTTTTACAAAAATAAATATCCAAATTAGTACTCATGTTAAATTGCATGAAAAGTTACTCATTCTCGCCATAATTATCCAAATGAAACACTCAAGTAATGCAATTATTATCAAAAAGATACAGTAGAGACATTAATATGGCCGATAAAAAATGCGAAATAGTAAACATGTCCAAATAGAAAGTATTTTCACAACAACTTAATTAATATTGAATATATACAATAATATGTAATAGATAGGATATTGAATTTATTACTATTGAGATACGTATAATAGACTAAATATAAAGTATAAGAATTTTGGATATTCAAAAATTCGAAATACCAAACTCAATATCCAAAAATTTTAAAAATTAAATTTTAAATATCCGAATTTCTAATTTCGATTTGAATTTCGGGTTTGCAATGCTATGCCCAACCTACTGTAGATCCACTAGTTTCCTTTCTTTAATCATAAACTGAGCTGTCTTTACAGAGTTACACTGAGCAAAACACAAAAGAGCACGTCCAAAAATATAGATTAAAAAAAAGATTGCCCCTTTTTTCTGTTATATTATTCTTTTCAGTCTTCTTCTTAATCTCTTCTTCATCACAGATCAGTGGCCTCTTTTTAGGTACATTCTCTTCTATTTTTGCTCTTTTTCTACTTTTTGATGCTAAATGCAAAAAAGTTAATGTTCTTTTTTCGTGAATTGAATTTATGATTGCTGTATTTTAAAAATCTTACTTTTAACTAAGTATAAATTGTGTATTTAATTGGTCGGTCAACATTGGTTTTATCATTCTAGGAGGTTTTATATAACGATTATAGTTTGGAATGTGGGTAGTGATGATTTCTTTAATTTGTATAGTTTTCCAGGTTTTAGGTTATTCACATTTGGATTTGCAATATAGTTGTTTTAGAGTTTAAGGGCAAGTTTTAGTTTGTGATAAAGCTAAATAATATTGGATTTTCTCCAAGTTCAAATTTTGAGTGAGGAGTAAGCTCCTTTTTTTTAAAATAAAATCTTTTGGGAAAAAAAAATCCTACTTTTAACTCACTGTAAAATGTTTATTTAATTGGTAGGTCAACATTTGTTTTCATTCTTGGAGGTTATTATTAAAGATTAAATTTTGGAATGTGGGTTGTGATTATTTCTTAATTTGTTTTTTATTTGTGTGTGCAGGTTTTAGGTTATTCACAATTTGATTTGCCATATTGTTGTTTATGAGTTTAGGGGCAAGTTCTAGTTTGTGACACAGCTAATAAATTTTGGGTTTTCGCCAAGTTCAAATTTTGAGTGAGGAGGAAGCTCTTTTTCGACAATTAAGCTGTGGAAATAAATGGAAGGTAAGTTTTAGGATTTTACCTACTTGGGATTTAGTTATTTTGGTTTGAAAGTTTTTCTTTTTAATTTTTTTATTGTTTCTGATGTAATAATGGATTTTCTCCAGGTAGTAAAGTGACTAGTTCAACTTCCAGTCTGTGGTTAGCTCAAAACCCTAGCAAGAGATGGGGTGAAGTATTCTTTCTGCTCTACACTCCCTTTTGGCTCACCCTGTGCCTTGGTGTTGTCGTCCCGTATAAGCTCTACGAGGTGTGTAACATGTGTGCAATCAGTGATGGATGTAACTTATTAGCTACAGGTTCAACCGAACCCAGTATTCTTGACACAAAATGTAGATACATAGTATATATTATATGTGTGTGTGCGCATGTGCGAAAACTCTCTAAATTTAACAAATGTATTACATTTTGAAACCCGTAATTTTAGTGCTCAGAATTTTAAAATGTTGAACCCCTCAAGTTTAAATCATGAATCCACCTTTGATGAGAATGCCATTGAATACAGTGGACTGTCTCATCTAAAAACTTAAGCTTTCGAGAGGAAGCACTTTTATTTATTTACTTGCATCTTAAAAAATGCTTAGAAACTTTGCGAGTTTCCGAAGGTTGTAGATTTTATTTGTCTGTTTAAACTGTGACTTCGAAATGTGCTTGTTCAGTCCTTGTTGATTTTTGTAAAAATTGTCTTCCCTATCAGGGAAAGGAGAGTAGGGAATTCAGAGAAAAGGGTTGCATAAAGGGAAGTAAAGTTTCCCTATTACTATTGCCTATTGGAATGAAATTAGCCAGTTAGATTGGAGTGTATGGATTTTATCAACAAAAAGAAAAAAAAAAGATTTGAGTGTATTGAGGATGCATACTGCCAACCCAACTTGATTGGAATTGAGACACAGTTGATAGATTGTCATATGGCCTACAGAAGGAACGAGCAATGTGCAAAATTTAGTGAGCAGCCATAAATTTTGCAGGATTCAACTTGTGATGAAAGTTAGTCAAACCTTATAAATTTCTATGAGGCATCTTGAGATGTTGAAACTTCAGATGTAATTAAAGATAGTAAAGACTTCGTTTCTTGTTTGCTTGTGGGGAATGCTGTAAGAACCAATGCGTTATCCTTATCTTCTAGGCACCCCGACGACTTCCTATTTTACTAGGCACCATATATATGTGTTGGTGTAACAACCCCTGTGTAGAGGTCAGCATGTCCCAATTGTGTTATTCTGCTGATACTGTTATAGTCGATACTTTTCAAGAAAAGAGCGACTCATTCTCCTATTTGATAGGCTTTGTTAATTGGCGGGCGGTGAGAGAGTGTGTGTTACAGACCAACTCCTTACTGTTGCTTAAATGGCTTCCCAGTCTCTTCTGATGAACTATCCTTCTTCTAGTTAAGCTTCTGCTGCTGAATGATGCAAAAGTTTTCTTTAAAAGTTTAAATCGTTGTTTTACTAATATGATTAGTCCTACTCACTCCCGTGGCTACTTGGCTTAAAAGTTATATCTGATGGTTTACTAGTTGTTGTGCTACTCTCTCTCTGTGTATGTGTATTTTATAGTGAATTTTCGTGTTTTCTCTTGCTAAGATACTGCATGCTTAGTAATTGTAACTTACAATCCGCTTCCCGTTATAAAATCAAGTATTTGTAACTTACTAAGTGGCTTATTGTGACAGAATTTTACAGAGTGGGAGTACCTCTTGCTGGGGCTTATTTCTGCACTTCCTGCTTTCTTTGTACCCGTGATATTTGTTGGAAAGGTGAATTTCTGTCTCATTTTTCCTACTACCGATGCTCTGTTGGTGAATCAACAATACAATAACTAGACCTGTAAAAATTTCCAGTTGTTATTTATTCAAATCAGCTGCAACTTGAGTTTTTCAACCAATATTTCTTATCAAATTACTACATCTTTATCGTTTTGTCACCTTTTCTCGTATCAAACTGTACTTAATTAGGTCATTATGGATCTGTGCTTAATGAAGGAGACAAATTGCTCATTTTTGATAAAAAAGGAGATAAGTTACTCATAATTTTTGTGTTAAATGTAAGAGATAAAATGACTTATTATGAGTCCATATTATCATGTGCAAACTGTTGCATTTGAATGATGAGCCTTTTCCAGTAATTCGCCAAGCTCTTCAGTGCAACTTCTTCTTGTTTATTCTTGATGATATACATAACTAGTTAAATCAACATAGTTAAAAAGATGAGCTTTATAGTATTTGTTCGAAAAACTAGTCAGATGAAGGCTTATTATTATGTGTAACTTTTGCAGGCTGACAGGAGCATTCCTTGGAAGGATCGTTATTGGGTAAAGGCAAGTGTTCTTGAGGAAGAAATATCAATTTCTTTTTTGCAATTTTAAGGACTCAACTATAAGCCTCTATTATGATTGGTTTCTAGATTCAATTTTCATATGACTCGGTTTGGAAAAATTCTCGTGGAGAAAAAAGATAAATATTAGTGAAAGAAAAAGACAAGAGATCATTTTTTTGTGGCCATAGCTTGTTGTGAAATTGGGTTGTCTTTCTTGATTTATGACACTCAGCATTGGTGCTAAAAGACAATCACTAAAATTGGCACAGGTTAATTTATTTCGGATTCTTTAGTTGACTAATGCGGCATAGACAAGAAATTTCCTTGCTACTTATTTCGTGATTTTACGATCCTCTCTTTTGGTTCTTGTATGGACTACTGACTATTGATTTGCTGTTATTCCAGGCTAATCTCTGGATAGCAATTTTCACTTATGTTGGGAACTACTTTTGGACCCACTATTTCTTCACAGTTTTGGGTGCTTCTTATACATTTCCGTCTTGGAAGATGAATAATGTAAGCCACCTGTTCGGAATTTTGCCCCATCCTTTACTTGGATTTTTCATCTTCTAAAAGCTTTATCGTGTAACTCTGTGCAGGTACCCCATACAACTTTCCTTTTAGCACATGTTTGCTTCCTGTTTTACCATGTCTCGGCAAACATGACCCTTCGCAGGCTACAGCATGCTATTGCTGATTTGCCCGAGAATATTCAGTGGGCTTTCAGGGCAGGATGGATTCTAGCATATGCTTATTTTATAGCTTATTTGGAAACCTTAGCTATTTCCAATGTAAGTGGTCAATTTTGTGAGTCCAGAAATATCTTATGTAAGGGTATATAGCAGCCTTATCAGATGCCTTTGTGATATATAAATAAGGTTTAAAACATCACTTGTTTGTTTCTGACCTCTGCAGTTTCCGTACTATGACTTCGTGGACCGAGCTATTATGTATAAAGTTGGCTCGTTGTTTTACGCGATCTACTTCATTGTAAGCTATCCGATGTTTTTCAGGTAAGAACTTCTTTCCCTGCAATTCCTGCCTCTGAAATTCCCCTAGTGCAGATGTCGTTTATTTACGGTATAATTACAATGTCTTTTAAACTTCTATACATTTTTATCGTTTAAGTGCAATAGTCTAACCAGTTCTAAACTAGAGTGGAAAATGAGGACAAATATGTCGAAAGGATTATGAGCAACACAAGGTGGATGAATTCAGTCCGCGGACTAGCTAAGTTTAACATACGTTGTAATATTCGATAGAATCACCTCAAGGTGTATAATGCTGGAGCAAGCAAAATTCAGTTCTACGATATTTATTTTGAAAAGGTTTCAGATAAAAAAGGTAATAATGTCATTTGCTGAAAGGAACATCCGCTCTCAAGTTAAGCTTGCCTCAGGTTTTGTTAAGCAGTTAGATGCTCATAATCTGACTCTCAATTTCTGTAACGGCTTCAAAGATTTTCTTGGCCAACTGATCTTGCAATTTGAGGACGAAACAGATGAGTGCATTATTGAGTTGATTGATGTTGTTGCAAGTGTTTAAAGGGATTTCTAAAGTCATCTGATCTTTATTTTAGTGGCGCTAGTAGCTCTTTTCAATCTTTTCTAGAGGGGCCATTCATGAATATTTCAGCATGATTTCTAGTGTAAAATTTGACAGCTGACAGTGAGATTTGGTATACTATAGTTTTTGAGATAGAAGGTATGCTCCAAGTGGAAGTGCTCTAACTTGTTTTTATTAACCGTCTGAGGCGCTTTTAGAATTTACAATGTTGGACAAACAGAAATGTGAAATTTCATACTTGTTTAGAGTTGGTAAAATTCTATAACTATTTATTGAAAAAAGAAACTCTACACTTCCACTAAAGTAAAATCTTGGAAGTTTTTAAGCTTTGCTTTTAAAAGTGGTTTTCTAGAACCATAGGCAACACAAACACTCTTCTAACCATATATGGATTAACTTTAAATATGTATCATATTACACCAGTGGCGGACCCAGGATTTTGTGCAAGCGGGTTTAATCTTAGAAGTATATAACTTTAGTCGTAAAATAATAGTTGTCAGGTGGGTTCAAATAAAATATTTATACAAAATTTACGCAGCTTTAATCATAAATTATACATATATACAGTATTATTTTTTGATGAAGCGGGTTCAGCGCTTGTCACCACGTGCGTCCGCCCCTGTATTACACCACTGTCGTTAATCATTATGGTCCAGGACTCCTGCATTTTAACTACTATATGCTTTGTAACTATCATTTGTGAATTCTGTTGATGGTTGTTTGCTTAAATGCACAGGGTTGATGAGAAACCTGGTGATTCGTGGGACTTGCCAAGAGTGTCCATTGATGCTTTGGGTGCTGCAATGCTCGTCACAATTTTACTCGACTTATGGCGCCTTTTTCTAGGTCCCATTGTTCCAATGGCAGAAACCAAACAATGCCTTCAATCAGGACTCCCATGGTTTTCAGTGACATCTTGAAGGAGTTTCAATTGCGGCGTGTGAACTCAACAGCTTCTGCAAAATCAGAAGTTTAGGTCTCTTGAAATGATGTTGAGTGGATCAGTTTAGGCCCTTGTTGTACTCTTACCAACTTTAGACAACTTCAGAATGATGTTCACTTGTACTCTTCTTGAACACTATGTTTTATTAGTTTCTGAGAAACTGGAAAGCAAGTTAGCCAGTAAAAGCAGTTTCAGATTTCTTGGTGCCAATATTCTGAATTGGTTGATAAGAAAGAAGAAAAATAGGGATAGTAAAAGTGGATGAGTTGGTTACATTCTCATGTTAGCAATTTGAGCCCCTCTAAAATTGTATGGAGAAAAAACCAATCCTGCCAAAAAAAGGAAAAAAAGTAGTGATTAGTGGTATTAGTCCTGAGCCTGGGGTCTATTGAAAATATCCTTTTTATCCTCACAAGGTAGGTGTAAGATCTGCTTACACACTACCCTTCTCAAACCCCACGGTGTGGGATAATACTAGATATGTTGTTGTAGTGATATTAGCGGAAGTTTTCACCAACCATGTTGATTATTAAGGCTTAATATTGTGTCATAGCTTCATACTACTTTCAAAATGGTTTTACAGAAACTCTTAATTTGAAATATTTTTGTAACCTATAGGTCACGGGTTCGAGCAATGGAAGCACTCACTAATGCTTGCATTAGAATAGATTGTTTATATTATATCTCTTGGGGTACAATTTTTTCTCGAACCTTGCATTAATGCGAGATGTTTTGTGCACCTGCCTACTTTTTTTTTAAACATAAATAGTAGTACTACCATTTCAAGATGAGAATAAAAAAGAAACAAGCCATGTGAGCTGTGGCTTTGACTGTTCTTGACCCATTTCAAGATCCATATGCATTTTCATAAATCTGATCTGTCTTTTTTTTCTTCTTCCTCATTTTCAGATCCAGAACAAAGTCATTTTTAGAAAGAGCTTTTTTATTTTTAGTCCGCGCCAGAAACTATTTATATTTAGTAGTAGAAAAATTGTATAAAATTTGTATATAACATACAATATATATATATATATATATATATATATATATATATATATATATATATATAGAGAGAGAGAGAGAGAGAGAGAGAGAGAGAGAGGGGGTGGGCGTTCGGGCAATTCGGATTAGATATGAAAATTTCGGTTTAGATTTTCGATTTTCGGATTGAAGAGATGACAATCCAAATCCAATGCAAAAAAACTCGGATTGGATCAGATTTTTTTAGTTTGGATTCGATTAATCGGTTTGGCTATTTTGGATTTTCGGTTTTGAGCTTATAAATTGAGATGTTTCTTCTTTCTACAATAATGAACATCCAAATGAAGTATTCATGTTAAATTGCCTAAAACATTCTTCATTTTCACTGCGATCATCCAAATAAAGCATTCAAATAATGAAATCAAGGAAATACAACAAAGACATTAGTAAGGCTGATAAGAAGTAGCAATAGTAGAATCATGTCCAAATAGAAAGTATTCTGATAGTAACTTAGTAATTAGTATTGAATATATGAGATTATATCTAAAGGTTAGGATATTGGAATTGTTATTATTGGCATATGAAAATGGACTAAATCTAAATTATAAAAAAATTGGATTTTTGGATATTCAAAAATCTAAAAAACAAATCCAACATCCAATCCGAAATCCAAAAAATTTAAAATTTAAATCCGAAATCCAAACCAAAAATCCAAACAATTCAGTTTTCGGTTTGGATTTTAGGTTTGCCCAAACTATGTCCACCTATTTTTCGGCCATTATTTTGATCTATACAGTATTAACAATTACTAATCATTTCGGGTCCGGATCCTACAATGTGGTATACTCTTACCTCTTGTGTCATATTAAGTACTAATGATTAAAGAATTGTTTAGATTATACGTTCTGTTGAGGTTATGCATAAAGAACCGTCAATTGTAGGGGTGTACATAGGTCGGATTGGTTCGGATTTTATAATTACCAAACCAAACCAATTGTGTCCGGTTATTAAATCTAAAGACCAAATCAAACCAGTAAAACTCGGGTTTTTTAATCTCGGTTTTTCTCAGGTTTTCTTGGATTTTCAGGTTTTCCAATTTTTCTCGGGTTTTTTTTCCGGTAAAATCTTTGTAGAACAAAACATATAACTTGTGCTCAAAATATTTCTTTAATCCTAGTAAGATACAACTATATAAAGTATTTTCCTAGAAAATAATACAAAATATGAGATGTGTCCATGGCATTATCCTAAAATATTCAACAATAAAGACAATAAATTATGTAATATAAATATTGCTAATTAAAAAGCCATAATAACAATAAACATAATCTAAAAGTACTAAGTCATACTAAAATAAGTAGACTAATAAGGGAGTATTATTTACATGACTAAACGCTAAAAAAATAAAAATAGGTTATGCATTTTTATCTAAATTATTGCAAAATAAAAAATAGATATTCAATACATTCCCTTTCGTAATATTGAATTGAATGTCTTTTGTTAGCATTAATATTGATTTGATTTTGGTTTGGGCTTTTGTTAACATTATTTAATTTACTAATATTAATGGCTATAAAACTTATTGGAATATTCAAAAGTTCTAAGTCCAACCTTGAAATAAGACTTAAAAGATAAAATTGTGAAACTTTTTAAGGAATATTTATAAATTACATCACAATAAGTATATTTATATATATAAAATTTCTATATATGTAATTCCGGGTTGGTTTGGTTTCGGTTTGACTTTCTTTAGTTAAAACCAAATCAAACCAATTATGGTCGGGTTTTTTTTTCCAACACCAAACCAAATCAAACCAAACCATAGTCAGATTTTTTTTCTCGGTTTGACTCGAATTATCGAGTTAGTGCGGTTTATCGATTTCCTTTGTACACCTCTAGTCAATTGTTTAGTGATATCGTGAAAGTTTTCCACATAATAAGGTGAGTTCAATTTCCATTATCCTTTTCCCTTTTCCTCCCCACATCCCATATGTAATGAGAAAAAATAAAGAAAAAAATATGGTCACGATTTGTTAAATCGAATGATCCAGGCAAATTTTGAACCTAACTCGATCTTAAAAGTTATAAGTTTTTCGTAAAGTGTATTGGGTTTAGCCTCATCTTATTCAAATTAGTTTTGTAATCAGACAATCAGATAATAGAGAAAGCACTATCATTCGAGTGGGTGAAGATATGACGCTCAATCCCACATCAAATAGGTGAAGAAGAACTTAAAAATGGCAATCCGGCGCATAAAGCATTTTGCATTCACGCAAGGTCCGAGAAGAGCCACACCCGAAGCGTGTGATTTGGACGGTCTATTTTATTGCAAGGGTTAGTGATTGCTTCCATACATCGAACCCGTAAACTATATGTTATAGGTTACAAGGAGACAATTTTATCGTTACTCCAAAACTAAACAAGTACGATTCGATGAAGTTAACAAATCGGTAATAAAGCCACGTGCCACAGCCCACATGTGAACTAAGGTTGAGATGAATCATACGTAAAGTCAGCTTACCGTAAAAGAAGACAAATCATTACCCCACTCTCTCTTCTATACCTTTACACCCTCCATTTCCCCTCTCATTTCAATTCAAATTCATCAAATACCCAACGTCCCAACGGCTACTTCTTCTCCCTCAAAACCCTAATCCCCTTTTCTTCTTCATCTTCACCTTCTCCGTTTCAAAAAAAATAAAAAATGAAGCACTTTACGCAACAGAGAAACACAATCTTAAGGGAGAATCACGAGGCCGCAGCTACAATGCCATCATCTCCAAATCCTAGCTCTTTAAAGCAGAAGTTCACAACATCACCTATCAACCCTAGTAGCAACAGTAACAGAAAGCATAACAAATCATCTAAAGAAAATGCTCCTCCGATGAATCACCTGTCCGATCCAAACTTGTCCCCGGCCGTTGGATTGAAGATCAAGAGTCCTCTACCTCCCCGTCCGCCGCCTAACTCCAATCATTTGAAACGGAAGCTCAATTTGGAGTCCGTTGGTACTGAGAATGGCAACGCTGGATCTTCTGACTCTGGGGTCAAGGTAATTTTCGGGAGAAATTACCTTACTTTTTGCTCCTTTTTTTGAGATTGAATTAAACAGGTCCAAAAATAGCAGAGTTGATATAGAAGGTTCCTATAGCCGATCTCAACTTGTTTAGGATTTAAGGTTAGCTATTGTTTAAGTCGTTGTTTTGATGTTGGAGATATAACTGCAGAGGCGGATCCACGATTTAAAGTTTATGAATTATGGATTCTAACACTTTTGAGTTTCTGAATTAATAATTTGTACATATTAAATAAATTTTTAAGACAAATACAGGGTTTGGGCCAAAGTTATTGGGTTCTGCCGAACCCATACCATCAACTCTATCCTAAGTTGCTCTGACACGACAGTTTAGGTGCCGCACCCGTGTGGACACAACACTAGTATGGGTGTGGGTATGGGATCCGTACTGGATCTAGTCAAACAATTTTGGGTACTTTGACCACGTCGACGGAAAAATTCGAGACGAGATACAATTTGAATCCCGAAATCAGAACCAAAACTAGAGTAAATTTGAAGAAAATAACATACTTTATCTAGGAAATCAATCATTTACTTATCTACAACTTGAGACAACAACAACCCACTATAATCCCACTTAGTGGGTTCTGGGGAGGGTAGGGTGTACGCAGACCTTACCCCTATCCTGGGGTAGAGAGGCTGTTTCCAAATAGACCCCCGACATCCTTCTCCTCCAAGAACTTCCCACTTTGCTCTTGGGGAGACTCGAACTCACAACCTCTTGGTAGGAAGTGGAGGTTGCTTACCATGAGAGCAACCCCTCTTGTCATATCTACAACTTGAGAATAAAAAAAGAAATACACACTTTACAAGCTATACGTAAGTATTTCATAAAATTTCTCATAATTTAAAGGTATTTTTATATTTTTATTTTTTTGAATTATTTTAGCCGGATCTCCGCACCCGTATCTGTACTAGGATCCATATCCCCGAATCTCAGAATTTACATCTCGAAGGATCCAACCTCTAGATCCGCACCCGCATCGGACACCCGCACCTGTGTCCAAGCAACTTTGACTCTATCCCCACGGGATATAAGATGAAGTATGTTGCACCCAAGGGTGTGGCCTAATGGTCAAGACTAGGTGGACAAAATTATTTGGTACCTGTTGCTGGTTGGAGGTAGCAGGTATCCCGTGGAATTAGTCAAAGTACGCGCAAACTGTTGTGTGATATATCACAGTTATAAAAAAATGCCTTAATGGTTTTCTAGTTTCTAGTTTTCATTAATCAGATATTGGGAGCATACATTTATATGCATTGGTTTTACTTTTTTAAAATGCTGAGTGTGACTTGGTTTACTGTTATCAATACTGACTTGCTGTTTCTTCCAAATGATATTTGATCCACTTTCTTTTGACTGGCACTCTGCCTTCTGTTTGATTGGTTCAAACAGGCGTTGCCTAAGTGCCTAGTACTGGTAGGTCCTGTATTGATTCCTTCAACTTTTCTTGTTTAAATCAGGTCATAGTGAGGATGAGGCCGCCAACCAAGGATGAGGAAGAAGGGGAAGTTGTCGTCCAGAAAGTCGCTAATGATTCTTTATCAATAGCTGGGCATACATTTACATTTGACTCTATTGCAGATACTCAATCAACACAGGTAAAAAGTAATAGCCTGTTAGCTAGGCTTTAGGAGGAAATAGCTGTATTGAGTATATTCTAATCTGATAACTATGGTTGATTCTTCCTTTTTATTGTTCTTTGCTTCAATATAAAAAGTATACCAAAAGGAGAATAATGAAAGTGACATGCACTTGACCCTTCTTTCTTATTGTTCTTTCAGCTTGATATATACCAGCATCTGGGAGCTCCTCTGGTTGAAAATTGTCTTGCTGGGTTTAACAGCTCAGTATTTGCTTATGGACAGGTAGTGTTAGCCTACTACATCCTGCTACATGTTAAATATGCCTGCACAACTCCAAATGTTCTTTCTCGTGCTGACATGACACAATAACATTTTAATGTGATTGACTTCAATCAGACTGGTAGCGGAAAGACATATACAATTTGGGGACCAGCCAACGCCTTGTTGGAAGAAAATTTAACCAATGATCAACAGGGCTTAGCCCCACGCGTTTTTCAGCAGCTATTTGAACGTATTAAGGAGGTGATATGTTGTCTCTGTGATCTTCCAATTCTCAATGTCCTGGATTTGATATGTTGTATAAAATCAATTCCATAATGTATGCATTTTCTTTTCAGGAACAAACCAAGCATGCCGACAAGCAGCTCGTGTATCAGTGTCAATGTTCTTTTCTTGAGGTTAATTTGACTGGCCCTGGCCGTTTTCATGGTGAAACAAAGACTATACTTGCAGTTGTTTAATGTTTAACATTAATTATGTACAGATATACAATGAGCAAATCACTGATTTGTTGGATCCTAGTCAAAGAAACCTCCAGGTAAAAAAGGAAATAAAACATAGAAGATGAGTGTTGTAACCGTTATCTGTATCCTGACTTCTATTTATTTGTTAAAATATTTGCAATTTGGCTTCTCCTTTCAGATTAGGGAAGATGTAAGAACAGGTGTTTATGTGGAAAATTTGACTGAGGAATGTGTTTCCACCATGAAGGATGTGACAAAGCTTTTGATGAAGGTTCAGACTGCTTATATCTTTTTATTACACTTTATTAGACAGAGTAATGCAGGCATGACTAGGTTTGCCAGATAGAATAGACCAGTAAAAGGAAAACAGTTAGCCAGGAGAATCTGTGCAGTAGGTAAATCAATTAGACGGTAATGTGAAATGGATAATAAACCAAAACTTACTTAGGTGCAGAATGTGCAGTAACATAAATGATTAAGTTCGACTGCCTTTCTTGCTAAGCACTTACTTATTTACTGCAAATATCAAAGTATCTGACAAGGAAGCTCAATCTTAATTTTCGAATCACATTTGGAACTTTTCTTTTGTTTTGTCCCCTGGTTTGCTCATTATTTTGATTTTCTGAAAGATGGAAGGACAGAAGTTTTGGTGTCCTAATGCTAATGCCTTGCCTTTCCAGATCATTATGCTGCAGCTTATTTTTGTCTTTTCTTAATTTTCATCACTGAGGTACTTGTCAAAAAGAATTTTATCACTGGGGTCTCCGCTGTGCTCTTTCCCATAACAACAACAGCAACAAGCCCAGTAACTTCCCACAGGTGGGGTCTGGGAAGGGTGAGATTTACGCAGCCTTACCCCTATCCTAGAAGGACAGAGAGACTGTTTCCCATAAATCATAATTCGTTTAAATAGGGAGGGCGTGGGGTATATACAAATTTTTATTCGTGTTTTCTTATTTGTATCCTGGCTGGTACTTAATTGGAAGATAATCATTAGGTATCGACTTGCATCCATTCTCAAATGGAGTCTATCATTTAGCAAGTTAATCTTAGATCAGTGTCATAAGTTATTGTTAGTAGTTTTTTCTAATTCTTTTACTTGGTCTTCTGGAGTTTTTACGGTAAAATGGACTGGTACACTCAGAAAAGCTTATGGAACTTTCTCAATTATTACAGGGACTGTCAAACAGGAGAACTGGTGCTACTAGTATAAATGCTGAGAGTTCACGTTCTCACAGTGTATTCACCTGTGTTGTTGAATCACGATGCAAGGTGATACAATCTTATGTCCTTTCTGACAATAATCTGAATTCTTTTAAATGCCAGGTTATCTAAATTCATGATACCACAATTGTGGTATGCCAAGTTAGGCATTGTCTGTTATCTGTTATTATGCTGTTCTAATAGCAGTTTATAATTTGCATGTACTCAGTGTGCATGCAAGATGCTAGCATAATAAATTATTTGGTTATTATTGAGATCTGAAAATTCTCTTGTTTGGCTATTCTAAACTTTCAATTTCAGAGCTTGGCAGATGGTTTAAGCCACCTAAAGAGGAGTAGAATAAATCTTGTTGATCTTGCTGGATCAGAAAGGCAAAAGCTAACTGGTGCAGCAGGTGAGCGCCTGAAGGAAGCAGGGAACATCAACAGATCACTTTCACAGTTGGGGTACGTTTGTTTCTTTATCATTTTGCGAAAAAGAGCTATTCTTGGTTTAGCTGTCAAGGAGGTTGCAACTCATTGTTAATGTATGTGACTAGGAATTGCGTACTTTCCTATAACCATTGGATTGAAGATGAATAGAATTGAGTCCACTCTAAGATGAAACAAGATTTCTTACTTTCCTTAACTGATACCCAGTAACTGATCTTTCCGGACGTTATCGGTTATTCTGGTCAGTTCCTGCATTGAAACTTTTATGGCGAGATTTCGTTGACTATTTACTTTCTATATTTTCAAATAAGCAGAGAAGCGTGTTAGAGTGTTAAGTGAGTATTAAAATGTCAGTTATTGAGTTAGAATAGATGAAGCTTTAAGTTCTTCGGTTAGATAGTCTCATCTTTCAAATTTGACGTACATCATTTGTGTATGTGGTTACCTATAAATAAGCATGTCTTGTATTCTTGAAATCACCAAGTAATCAATATTCTTCTCTCATTTCTTATTTTC
Source organism: Nicotiana sylvestris (assembly GCF_000393655.2). Lineage (NCBI taxonomy): Eukaryota > Viridiplantae > Streptophyta > Magnoliopsida > Solanales > Solanaceae > Nicotiana > Nicotiana sylvestris. The sequence continues at coordinate 8,450,869 of NC_091066.1, forward strand.
TCATAGGTACCGTTTAGGTGGAAGTGCTGACAGTTAAGATATCTAGGCTGTCTTTCAGGAGTATGTCATGATAGATAAAGATGTAATAGAATGGATAAATTGGAGGAATGATACAGAAGTATTATGCGATTGGATGACGCTTATCAAAGTGAAAGACAAGTTTTGTAAAACGGTTATGAGACTAGCAATGATATATAGGAGTAAATGTTTGGCATCTTAGATTCAATATATCCAAGTAGAGGTCTTAGAATATAGTGGTTAATGCTATATGCCCTTTATTGCCGGGGTTACGTACCTTTCAGGGACTTACTAAAGACTCATATTTTTCACTATTAGCTAGAATGTTTTGTATATGCTATTGATCCCACTACTTTTTGAAATTTACAGGAACTTAATAAACATTCTTGCAGAAGTTTCTCAAACGGGCAAGCATAGGCACATACCCTATAGAGATTCCAAGTTGACATTTTTGCTACAGGAATCTCTCGGCGGGAACGCAAAGCTTGCAATGATCTGTGCCGTTTCTCCATCCCAAAGGTAGATTCACAGCCCCACATTTCAGTGCGATTTTTGCTTTCCACTCTGTTTATCTTCATTATATCTAGAGCTCTTAGTTCTTTTCGGTAATGCAGTTGTAAGAGTGAGACTTTCAGTACCCTGAGATTTGCCCAACGTGCAAAGGCAATCAAGAATAAGGCGGTAGTCAATGAAGAAATGCAAGATGATGTAAATGCTTTGAGAGAAGTTATACGTCAGCTACGGGTAAACTCTGTTCCTCTACCTGTGACTGATGCATCTTGAACTTAAGGTGCATCTCTCAATTATGACAACTGGTTGAATGCCTCTTTTTTCCTTTACTCTAACTAGGAGGAACTGCTAAGAATGAAGGCAAATGGATATCAAGCAGATCAAAATGGAAATTATTCATCAGGATGGAGTGTTCGCAGAAGCTTAAATCAATTAAAATTCAGTCTTAACCATCCAGTGACACTACCTATTGATGGTGACGGTGATACAGAAATGGAAATTGTGGACGAAGCCGAACTGTTAGGTCTCTTGTCCGGAGGCAGCAAAGAGAATAGTATGCTTGGAATCCTGCGAAAGACTTTTTCAAAAGGTTCATCACTACTTGATTCTGCAGTACAGCATGGGGAAAATGAGAATGACTGCAACAGGGAGCAAGGCTCCGAGTATATGGATGTTACCATGGAGGAAGAGGTATCTGACGCAGTTGTCGAGCATGAAAATGATACTGTTGATGGACTTCAGAGCACCAAGAAGAGTTTAATTGTGGACGAGTCGTTTTGCAAAGGTAGCATAGGAGAAACTGTTGAGGCTGATTTGGATCGTTCATTAGTGAAAAAGCTAGGTAATGATTCTTCTATGAAGCCAACTGAAGATGAGTATCTTCTGTCTTCTGCCAGCGATATGCTAAATCAAGGGCGAAGGGAAGTGGTAGAGGACTCTCCATCAGAGCAATATTCTGAACGGACTCCAGAGAACTCTTCTAAATGCTTGGAGGGCAATACAACCTGCACTAACCTCAGTATAGTTCCATGTGATGTGTCACCTATTTTAGACTCTCCCACTCCAAGTGTTTCACCAAGAGCTAATAGCAGTAGAAAAAGTTTTAAGACTTCAATGCTGAGTGCTTCAGAAAAGGATCTTGGAGATAAAATGGATAACCCGAACTTGTCCTTCACAAAGCCATCAAACAGTATTTGTTTGAATTCTCTAACAAGTCAAAGACACAAAAGTTGTTTCACATCAACTGAGCATTTGGCGGCTAGTCTTCAGCGGGGACTTGAAATTATTAGTACTCATAGACAAAGTACATCTTTGAGGCGCTCCTCGGTCAGATTTTCTTGCAAGCCTTCTGAAATTAGTGCAATTATACCAGTTGCTAAAATAGATGTTGGAGTTCAAACTGTTATCGAAGATGATGAATCATTTGAAAGAGGTTTAACATTTTTGTGTAGTAAATGTAAGGCAAGAAATTCGCTACAAGAGCTTAAAGATGCTGATGATGGCTCAAATTTGCAGTTGGTACCTGTTAATGGATCACAGTTGGTATCTGAAACTGGATCACAGTCCTGTGAAAACTTACAGATTCAAGTTCCTAAAGTAAGTTTGAAGCTTTTTAAACCAGAGTTTTTGGTTCTTTTAATCTTGCATGATTCTTATGCCTGTGCAATGATTCTAACTTTTTACAGGCAGTAGAAAAGGTCTTGGCTGGAGCTATACGGAGAGAGATGGCCCTTGAAGATATATGTGCCAAGCAAACTTCTGAGATCATGCAACTCAATCGATTGGTATGTTTGATTTGTTCAATCACGGAACCTGCCAATTTTCATTATTTCTTCATCCCTTTGACCTGCTTTGCAACCAATGGCAGATCCAGCAATACAAACATGAACGAGAATGCAACGCTATAATTAGCCAAACACGTGAAGATAAGATCATTCTCCTTGAGAGTTATATGGATGGAATTTTACCAAAGGAGGAGTTCATGGAGGATGAGTTGTTGGCGCTGATTCACGAGCATAAGGCATGCATCTGACCTGAAATTTGTCGTCTGAAATCTTTTTGTTTCCCCTAAACATGTTTCATTTCTCATTTGCTGCAGCTTCTGAAGGCAAAGTATGAGAATCATCCTGAAGTTTTAAGTGCCAGACTTGAACTAAGAAGAGTTCAAGAGGAGCTGGAGCGGTATCGTAATTTCTTTAAATTAGGTGAGAGGGATGTTTTGCTGGAGGAGATTCAGGATTTGAGGAGCCAGCTACAGTTTTACGTGGACTCTTCACCAAAGTCATCCAGGAAAGGAAATTCTCTTCTACAATTAACTTATCCATGTGAACCCAGTGTGCCTCCAACTTTATCCACGATTCCAGAGTCAGATGAGGAGAGTTCTGAACAGAGACTTGAAAGGGAGAGAATTCAGTGGACTGAAACAGAGAGTAAGTGGATTTCTTTGGTAGAAGAGTTGAGGTTAGACCTACAAGCTAGCCGCACATTGTCTGAAAAACGAAAACAAGAACTAGATCTGGAAACGAAATGCTCGGAAGAGCTGAAAGAAGCAATGCAGAGGGCCATGCAGGGCCATGCACGCATGATTGAACAGTACGCTGAACTTGAGGAGAGACATATTCAACTCCTTGCGAGACATAGGAAGGTCCAAGTTGGCATAGAAGATGTTAAAAAAGCAGCCACAAAAGCAGGAGTTAGAGGTGCTGAATCTAAATTCATAAATGCTCTTGCTGCAGAACTTTCAGCTCTGAAAGTGGAGAGGGAAAAGGAAAGGTGCTACTTTAGGGATGAAAACAAGGAGCTCCAGAACCAACTCAGGGATACTGCTGAAGCTGTACAAGCAGCTGGTGAATTGCTAGCACGGCTTAAAGAAGCAGAAGAAGCTATTGCAGCTGCAGAGGTGAGTCTTGGAATCCATTGTTTTCTTCTTACTATTTTTATTCTAGCAGTACATATGTTCTTTTTGTTTTCTTGAGTAGTTCTGTTGATTGTATGCGGTGTAGGGATAACATGAGTTTCATGTTGACTGTTTTTAGACGTCAAGATTTCCAAGTAATTTACAGGTTCATTTTGAGTTTTATCTTTTTTTTTTTTTAAAAAAAAAAAACTAATTTTATATTATTCGATATCAATAGTATGAACTCGTTTGGTAAGATTATGAAGAAATATGTTTATAATTCTTTAATCACGTATAACTGGGTATTTTTAGTTATCTGGTTACAGTCTTCTATTGCTTTGATCTTCCTAAAACTATATAGTAGCTAAAGTTAATATCTTTGTATAACATGGAAGGAAGCTAAACAACAACCACCCCTACAATACCTTGGAATCAATACAGGTTTTGCTGAGAACATAACACAATCGAAGGAACTGATACATATAATCAATACTCTCTAATTGGGGTTAAAGCTTATATCATTATTGTTACAGTTTCATGTTAGCAAGAGTCTTTTTGTCTGGCCTAGAACTTGTATGCTGGTGTAGGGACAAGTGTGTAATCTAGAGGCACCCAAAGGGTGTGGCGTAATGGTCAATGAAGTGAGTCAATACCTTGGAAATCACGATTTAAATCCCAGTAGAGATAAAAAACATAAATTGATTTCTTCCCACCTGCCTAAACCTTGTTAAGCAGAGTTTTATGATACATGTGCTAGTGGGAGGTAACAGGTTACTGATTGAATGATCGAGGTGTGCAAGCTGGCCTAAACACCACCGTTATAAAAGAAGGGTGTGTGATCTAGAGAATTTCCAGTTTTGAGGAACTCCTAATTTGCTTTAAAAACAAATTATTCATAGGCAAACTAGAATATATTGGACTTAGTTGGGTCTGAATGGAGTTTGAATGGTTTTGGAGGATTCAAATAGCACACTCAACTTTGTTTGGGATTGAGGTGTAGATGATTGACTGATATTAAAGATCTCTGGTATAATCTAGAAGGAATATTTTGCCTGGTTTTAGGGAATCCAATATTCTGATGCTGCATGACTCTGGAAGTATATTGTAGAAATCTGTTAAAGAGTTTTCTTTCTTTGTTTATTTCTTAAATTAAGTCTCCATATATGATAACTAAAACATTCCGATCATATTACAAACGAAGTTATCTTATTTACGGGACGTCCTTTCAGGTAAACAATGTGAAGAGTTCTATCTATAAAGGTAGCTGAATGCAGATACTTGGCTATGTGTCCACACATCAATAATACCGTCTTGCCCTGACATTTCTCTGTGTCTCTTAATAAGATTCCTGTAGATTACTAATCTTAAATCGTTCAAAAAGATCTCCAAGAATTAAGAGACCTCTTCGTGATGATTGGGCAAAATAACCTAGCAGAAATATGACTTGCCTAGGTAGTAAGACCTTGCTGTTTATCCCCATACACAAGGAAACTGGGACAATGTATCTTGTTATATGTGCCTTCCAAGTATATTATTTTTCCCATTCTGTCTGTGTACGTCCACTGGTCACTTTTGCTTGTATATATACTTTCTTTCCAAAATATCCTAACAAGTTTCTGAAATATGCAGAAACGAGCCATTTATGCGGAGCAAGAAGCTAATGAAGCTTACAAACAGATTGATAAACTGAAGAAAAAACATGAGAAAGAGATCACCAATTTGAATCAGTTACCAGAAGAACCTCATTTACCTAAAGATACATCAGAACCCGTATATGATGACCCCGAGACAGGTGATCAGCGATGGAGAGAAGAGTTCGAGCCATTCTACAATACCAAAGAGGAGGACTTACCAAAATTTGGTGACCCCTCTTCTTGGTTCTCCGGGTATGATAGGTGCAATGTATAGAAAGGAAACGCGTCATAAATTGTTGTTGTATGCATTGATAATAGTATAATGTATAGTTTGGGAAGCTGTTGTATTTTTCCTTCAAAATTAATGATAGTGATTGTCTAAACCAATTGTGAAAAATAACAGCTTGAATCTATCAAGCTCTTGTATCCATTTTGCCTGCTTCATAGATATGAATTCTCTCATTTCATTCAATTACAAACCAGTTTTCAATTGTATTCGAGGATTCATTCTTTGTACCCTCTCGTAGTGTGTCAAGTAAAGTGAACAGTTAGGATGGCTCATCTACAAAATCAAGAATCAAACAATTTTTCTTATGTTTCTTTGTTGGCTATAAAAAAAGGCGCGGAGTGCGAGAATTAGGATAGAAGGTTAATAGATAGTCGAGCGTATCTCTTTGCCATACCAGTAATTTTAGTATTGTTCTCGTATTTTCTTATCCTTAGATTTTTATTACTACCTGGTATTTCCGTTGCTTTTATTACCTTATTATCTTGCTATTGTTATCTTATTATCTTATTTTCTTTTGATTGAGCCAAGGGTCTATCGGAAACTTGTCTCTACCTTCGCAAGGTAGGAGTAAGATTACGTACACACTATCCTCCCAGACCCTACTTGTGGAATTATACTGGATTTGTTATTGTTGTTGTTGTTGTTGACGCCATAATTCTGCATAAGAGTGAAAACCATATGTTGATATAGCTGTGAAAGAAGATAATATGTGGTGATAATGATTTTTCTTTTGGGGATTGTTTTCCAAAATTTATGTGATAATGATTATTTTTTTCGAGTTATGTTTAGAATTTGACTGAATGCGTTATTTGGATAGGGTGGGACATACTGCAGCAGAGACAAATATGGAATGTGGAGAGATCCCAAGAATGAACATTTATGTGTATTAGTAGCTTGGATCATTTATTTGCTTGGTTTGCATGTCAAGTGGATAGGGGGCAATCTTCAAGTGGCTCAAACTAGTAAATTTATGTAGAATAGTTATAACATATATTTAAATTATGTACACTGACAATATAAATAACTTCTATACCATGAAGAGTAATTTCACCTATTTGAGCAACTTACTCGCCTTATTTTCCAAGTAATTAATTCCATTTATGATAGGCAACTTACTTGAATCTCTTATATGACTTGGTAATATAAAAATTCTTTTGCACTATTGTACAGAAATTATATATATATAATTGGTAAAGTTGCTGTCATCTGATCAGGAGGTCACGAGTTCGAGCTGCGAAAACAGCCTCTTGCAGAAATGGAAGATAAAGTTGCAGACTGCATACCTTGTGGTTCGGCCCTTACACGAACCCCGCGCATAGCGAGAGCTTAGTGCATGATGCTGCCTTTTTATATATCCAAGAAGGGACAGTCCATAGGAAACGCCTGAACTTGTGCTGATATTTTAGTCTATCATGTTATGAAGACCATAAAACAAGTAGCTTATGGGATTGTCTTCTTTGACATCTAACTCTTTCTACTTGTGGACCATTTTGTTCCTTTTCTTAAGTGGCACTTCTTTTTCACTCAAATATGTAGATATAAAATATACCAAGTAGGCTCTAGCCCTAGCCATAGAATAAAATGTGGAACCCATAATTTCTTTGTTTCTCTGTTCTCAGTTAGTCTTTTATGCAATAGTAATTCAAGTTGCCAGAATTTACTAAGTTGTGGATATTGGGATGATCCAAGTATCTAACGCTGTTGGATAGCAGCCATTTGCGCTGAATCTTATATCTTGTTTGGTAAAACTTCTTTAATCAATTTATGTTGAGAAGTGCTTTTCTCAAAACTGCATTTTAAAAAAAATTATTTGGTGAGAAATAATTTGTATTTAATTAACTAACTTGAAATCACTTTTGAGCAGCGATTAATATTTGGTTAAATTTTTAAGAAATATTTCTATAAGTGTATTTTTCTCAAAAGTATTTTTCAAAAAAGTACTTTGGGGAGGCTATTTTTTTCTGCTTCTAAAAAACTGCTTCTACTTTACTCAAAATTACTTTTTTCCTTCTAAAAGTTTGGTCAAACACCTTAACTCTAGAGAAAAGTATTTTTTGAGAAAAGAAACACTTTTGACCCAAAAGAAACTTGGCCAAATAGGCTATCGACATGTTATGGGCTTGCAAAGTCTCAATTCTTCTTTTCCGGTTTAATCGTCTAGTATTTAAAGTCTATTGGCCTGACTAATCCGAATTCACGCCAAGTAGGTCCTCTAAAGGAGCTAAAGTGCTCTTACCGAAAGGTTCTCAATTCCTAGCATCAAATCCTTAAAGGATCTTAACTAGGGGCGGAAGGGGATTCGCGCTGAAAAATTACACTAAAGGCAAAATCTATTTTATACATTTATATATTGTGTTTTGACTAAAACCCAAAAATATAGTTTAGTGGTCAAGTGAATTCAAAGCCTTTGTGAGGTCGTTGATTCAATTCCATTAGCTGTAATCTTTTTTAATTTTAAACTTTTTTTTGAACCCTCTTAACGAAAATACTGCCTTCGCAACTAATCCCAAATATCACCACCCTATAGTAAGATTATCAATTATTATACTGCTCAAGTCATATTTGTATTGAAAATGACATCTAGATCAAACCAACCACTTTGAATAGGAAAAGGCATTGGAATAGTAACATGGGCGAAGCCTTTTTCCCTTTCTGGTCCATAATTGATAGTATAGTATATTTGGTTGTTGATAGAGAAACAAATCTCTGAAAGTAACTGGACTTAAAAAAAGAGACTATCTTTCTATGGATGCAAATTTTTGGCTTATTTCTGACTTCCATTAAAAATAAAAAATAAAAAATATTCTATACACTTTGCTTTACGTATCAAAGTGGGGCCAGTTAAAGTTCTAAAAATCATCATTCTTTTACTCTATAGGATGAGCAAGACAAATAAATACATTAATTTACATGACTAAATCTCTACAAGGATATATTGTTGAAAAAGTTTTTATCTTGTCAGAATAAGATATGATCTTAAAATAAGTTTGTAGCATGTTTATATTTTTCTTTGACAATATCTAAACTACTATAGTATTATCAAATCCCATCCACCACCTTGAGACAGCTAAAATCTTGAGATATTGCTTAGAGATAAAAAAGAATATTGATAATGATATTAATGCTTGAAAGTAAAAGATTTAGTTGGTGAAATCAAAATGATGGGCTGGCTATTCAATTTCACAGCCTGTTTCACCTCTATTTTCCTAACTATAGGCATTTGATATTCGAACTCCTGATTCGACTAATTCAAATTCGTGTAAAGTAAATTTATTAGAAGGGAAAAAACCTCTTTACTAGGAGATTTTATTTCCACGTTCGAAGTCAAATTTTTTGACTGAGTGCGAAAGAATTTCAACCATCACATTATACCTATGTTTTTTCTCACATGTCAAATCAAGTGTCATAGCAAACCAAATCCGAGAAAATTTGCTGTTTAAGTTGAAAGAAAAAGAGATAAAGTGAATGGAAGGTATGATAAAAGGCAAAATAGATAAGTTACCGTTAAACTATCCATCAAATTCCTGTTACACACTTTCTGGACACGAAAATTATTTTACACATTCAACTTTTTCAGAGTATATCTAATACACACCTCTTTTGTTACGTGGCTCGCGCATGCTTAACAAGAAAAACCGAGCATGTAAAATTTGTAAAGATCTTTTGAAATCCATATTTTAGTGCCACGTGCCAAATAATAGTAGTAATAAGGAACCCTTTTATCCTGGTCTTCCACGACCTACCGGGACAACCCTCCCCCCCTCCGGTCTTCCCCAAACTCCCCTCCTATTTAGTTCTTCCTCTGCAATTTACAAAACCCACTAAAATTCATGTTAAAGAATTTAATAAAGGTACTATAATTTTTCTTTAAATTGTCCTTCCAAACTTTTAGTGCTTCATTTTCAATCATTAAAACCCATATAAACATCTAATCTTTACATAACAATTTTTTGTATTTCATGAGAACAACTGAAATTATAAAATCCCCAACTCAATTTCGTCATATAAAGAAAGATTTGAGATTTTATTCGCACTGAAGTAGTTTAATTTATGAAAACGAAAATCTGACTTTGGTTTGCTTTGTTTGGTTGTGTTACGAGACCTGAAAATGGAGAAAGAAAATGCGGAATAGAGGAGTTACAATTTTAGTTTCATCTCTTCCATTCTTGGTCTTGGATTTGTTATAAAAACTGAATTTGCGTGAAGGTTAAGAAGCGACGACAATGGCTTTTTTCGGTGGTGTCAACGGTAGCGGAAGGCAAAAGAAGACGGAGATGTTGGAGGATTCTTTAAATTGGGGGTATAAAAGTAATTTTAAATATAATTTTTTTTAAAAAAATAATAATGACGCGTATCATCATCCTATTGGTGCGTGACATTACACATATTTTTTCTAAACTGGTCAAGAAAAAAGAGGTGTGTATTAGACACACTCTGAAAAGGTTGAGTGTGTAAGATAATTTTCGTGCTCCGAAAGTGTGTAATAGGAATTTGGTGCATAGTTTAGGGGGTAACTTATGTATTTTGCCTATGATAAATAAAGGGAGCAAAGGGGTTCATCTAAGTCAAAATTATTTTTATATGTATATAATAAATTTTGAATGTTCTTGACTTTTTTCTGAATTTATTTTTTATATTTTGAACCCCTTATTAAAAATCCTGATTCCGCCTGTACCGCGAGACGAAAAGCCAGACAATTTGGTGTTAATTGGAACACCCCCCCCCCCCCCCCGCGCCAGCTCAAAAATTCAAAGTGAAGTAATATCATATTATCATAATGCCATAACTTGTACAATGATTAAAGCGCATAGTACAGTATTAAGAACTGCAGATTGCTCTGACATGATGAAGATGTTAAGTAACCCACCAACCCCTAAAGTAATAAAAGCATTAGCTTAATGCATTATAGCATATGATCCAAACATATGAAGAACATAAAGAATAAAATGTTCCAACATAATTAGTTACTCGGGTTCTCTTGGACTGATAAAAACTTACTCGTATTATGTGTTTACATCCGACAAAAAATATCGTATTAAGAGATAAAAACTTACAGAAATTTATGTTCAAATTCACACAAAAAAATTAGTCAATGGCTCTCGTATTCCAAAAAGATTAAAACAAATTAAGACGGATAAAATATATATTATCACGTTATTCAATTACTTAACCATAATAAATATATATGATTGATATAAATATCTACAATTGGTTCTCAAACCCCCACCATCCAACCGAGTTAACTTTTAACCTTTCAAAGGAACATATAGGGCAAAATACATCAATGTTTCTCTTATTTGTGGACCCTAATTAATTGTTCGTTATGTCCGGAGTTAATCACGGTATGCCATGATTAAGCATCTTTTCATGCAGAGTTACCAATTTATTTTTTTATTTTGGTCCAAAATAATTGTCCATTTATATAATAAAAAAAAATTTAATTTATTTTTTCAAAATTACCCTTATATACGTATCATCATTTACTCCTCACATTTGAGAAGAGAAGAAGTAAGTGCTACTATAACTATGCTACAACATTTAATAAAGGGTAGTTTAGTTACACTAATTATTTTTATCTAGAATTTAGTATTTCCTTAATGGTGTGCCCAAAATAAATTGATCACTTATTGTGGAACGGAGTGAGTAGTTTATATTTAAGAAGATCCAATGTTTATTCATGGCTTTCTCTCTCTCTCTCTTGTGCCAGAATCATTTCTACTACAATATATATTAGAAAATATGAGATTTGTTTGATTTTCCATTCGGTGTTCAGTGTTGGATCCCGAATAACTCGAATTCGCACCTCGTAAGGCCCATTAAAAAACAAAGAGCTCCCTACTATGATTTGTTTCATATCTAAGACTCCAATTCGAGACCTCTCTACTATGATTTGTTTCATATCTAAGACTCGAATTCCAGACCTCTGATTAAGAACGAAAATATGAGACCAACATATAAGATTTAACGGATGTAAGAAAAAGTGAAAAACCAAGTGTTGCTTGGATTAAGTGGACCTATGTCCTTTTAGATGATCGATAATGAACTCAATATATAGTACACATAATTTATGTGTATAGAAATAAATGTACATATGTGCCACAGAAAATAAAGAGAAAATTCAATATCATAAAGTCTCAATAAATTAGTGATTAAAAAAAATATCAGAATGGAAGGAACTATGGTTGATGGAAACTCAAGGTTAAACCAATAGGTTACATTGAACTATTTGACCCCTCAAATACACTTTCTTACCATAGCTACTATAAAATAATTTACAAGTGAATTGGATTTATCACACCCCATTTGGTGTGTGATATAGTCTCTCCAATTTAATAAAAATAATCCCATGTGGGAAAAAAATTTATAATCATCATGATTAGCCAAAGTAATCATTGAATAAATCAAGAATTGGAAGAGAGAAATGATCTCTATCTCTTTCCTTTTTTGTCTTCTTTTTTCCTTCTTCTTGAATCAAAGAATTGCTTTGGAAAAAACTGCAAATTGTCTGTTTATGTGCAGAACCATCTCTCATTTGAGGCCTCAAATGAATGAACAATTTTACCAAATGGTCATAGGCTCATAGCTCAACCTTCATTTGTGCTGAGGATATATTGCCTACATTCAACAAAGCAAAGTATTAGATTTACACAATTATGTCACTTATCAGTTAACTAATTACATGTAAATCTTTATCAGCCACTACTGCTTGTATTAGCGCAGGTTATTTACAGCACACCCCATGAGGTGCGACCCTTCCCTGCAGTGGCGGAGACAGGATTTTTATCAAGGTTAAAAAAAAAAAAGTTAAGAAATTAAAAGAGACTGTGTCCAATTGGAATTGAACCTGCGACCTTACAAAAGATTTTGAACCTCCTTGACCACTGAGCTATACTTTTGGGCTATGTTACAGGGATTCAAAATATAAAATATAGAGGTACAAATCGGATTTTTCCTTATATGTATAGTGTAATTTTCGGGCAAAGGGGGTTCACGTGAACCCCCTTCCGCCCCCTAAATCCGCCCTGCTTCCCTGAATCATTCGTGAATATGGAATGCCTTGTGCACCGAGCTGTCCTTTTTAAAAAAATATAAGATATTTACAGGTAAATTTTTATGATAAGCATTACTCCCTGTGATAATCTGATAAAATGGTAGCTAACCTACTATGACGATTAGTATAACATATTTTTATGCGGTCAGTATATATAAGTTAAAATCCGTAAGAGTATACTAACCAGGAAGGTTCTGTCCCTGAATTTGGCCAAAACCCATCTGGATAACACTATGGAGATCATCCTCAAAGAATGTTGGAACCTAAAAAAGTTAAAATTTCCCATGTTAAGTGAAAAACTGGAATAATAAATTCTACAACATTATTACAGTTCCTAGCCCCAATTCTTGATTACCTGAGGAGTTTGTTCAACAAACTCTTCCATATGAGGCAATTGCATGATGTTTACATTTCTAGCCATATAGCCATTTGAACATTGCTGAGATTGGAATTCATATGGAAATGCTGCTGAGTTTTCTGATGGATGCATGTTATGATGTAACGATTCGGCGGATTGAAACATCTGAAGTTGACACAAAATATATGAACAATTATACCTAAGAGGTCAAAAACTCATGAACAATACTATGAGTAATTTGAATGACTTACATTCTTGGAGAGAAGAGATTCCGCGTTGAAGTCCATTCTTGGATTCATATTAGATAACTTCATTGAGAGGAACTACATCAAAATATACAAATATACAATTCAGCCATCTTGCTAAATGCTAATGTTTTACTCCCCATCATTTGGAATATATGTATTGCAATTTATGACTAATTTTTGAAAGATTTGAAAAATTAAGCTTGAAAATCTTTGCAAAAAGTTAATTTTTTTGGTCGAAAAAACAACAACAACAACAACAATCCCAATATAGTTTCACAAGTAGGGTCTGGGGACGGTAGTGTGTACGCAGACTTTATCCCAACCTTATGAAGGTAGAAAGACTGTTTCCGATAGGCTCTTGGCTCAAGAAATAATTCAAACAATTCTGAGCTTGCGAAATCGGTTTTTGAAAACTCTAAAACAAAGGCCACTTAAGAAAATTACCTCAACTTGACACTGAAGGGATTGCACATAGTTAATGATCTCATCAAGCATCACAGCTTTTCCAGTCACCTATTAAGAGAAAAAACAATAAACTTTCCATATTAGGATTCTGCATATTTTTCTCTTAAAATTATTAAAACAAGTAAAGAAGTATTCTCATAAGCAATTACTTTGTTGCAGCCAGGTACAAGATCTTGTAGAAACTTCATTCTTTCACCAATTTTCTCTCTTCTCACCTGTCCAATCAGAAAAATGAGTTAAAAAAAGAAGAAGAAACATTCTAACTAGAAATACACAAACAATTGAAGCCGAGGGTCTTTCACAGGATAGGGTTAAGGTTGCGTACATCTTACCCTACCCAGACCCCACAGGATTTGCTGTTTTTGTTATTTGAAACAAAAACAACAACATACCCAGTATATTCCCACAAGTGGGATCTGGGGAGGGTAGCATGTACGCAGTCCTTACCCTTACCCTGTGAAGGTAGAGATGCTATTTCCGAAAGATCCTCAGCTTAATACAATAAAATAAACTAAGAAATTAAGAAATTTAAAATACCCTTTCAGCTAGACTATGTGCATCTGTGGCCTGACCCCTTCTGGCTCTAACATGAATATAATCCTTTGGTGGCTCTGTAGTCTTTTGATTGTCTTTATTTTGTTCTTTTGCTTCTGCAACATCGGTATCACTTCCATTTTTTTCATCAGACTTGCTTCTTTTGGCACTTGATTCCAATATTTCTGTTGAAACCTGCATAGAATTAAGTAACATCTATTTCAGTTTTTCAATTATGTATCACAAAGAAGGAGCTTTGGCGTAACTGGTAAAGTTCCTGCTATGTGATCAGGAGGTTAAGGGCTTGAGCCGTGGAAAAAACCTCTTGCAGAAATGCAAGGTAAGGCTGTGTACGATAGACCCTTGTGGTCCGGCACTTCCCTGGACCCCGCACATAGCGGGAGCTTACTGCACCGGACTGCCCAATTATAGATCACAAAGAGTTTAAGTTCTATGCACTAACCGTTCAGAAAAATGTTTATATATAATCACGTAACCTATAATTACAGGTAAATCTCTACGACAAGCATTAATCAGTAACTCGATAAAAATGATAATTAATCCGCTATCACAAGTTAAAATTCAGTGATAGTGTAAAAAAATTTTAAACTGTCAATGTCAATGCATATAACTTAAATCAAATTAAATTAGGAATTGCAAATCCAAGAACTTAGAGAAAAAGATAGAGTTAATCACATTGACATTCTTGGCATTGGTTTCTTTAGCTTTCTTCTTTGGAACTGATTTCCTCTTCTTGGAATTGGCATCATTTCCAAGTGGGATTTGTTCAGATACTGAAGAATTCTCCATTGACTCTCCAAATTCAGATTCTTTGAATTCTTGAACACCCAATTGAGATCCAGAAACATTAATACACTTACTACTTGAAACTCTTGAAAGTTTCCCACTTTCCAAATTTGGAACATTTCTATTAAACTCAGAATCAACAGAAAAATGTGCCAAATTAGTACTATTTGACATATGATTTACACCAAGAAGTTGCAAATTCCCATTGATTTGATGATCAAAATTGGAAAGATTGAGTCTTGGAGGAGAATTCAATGGAGTAGTATAACAAGAATTATTAGTACTATTAACATAAGAGTTTGGTGAAATTTCACCAGAATTACAAATATTTCCCAGTTTACCAATTAACTCTCTCAACACAAAATTGTTACCACTACTATTACTAGGCATGATATTAGATGTAACAGGAGAAGACACAATTGAACTTAATGTAGATTCAAAAGGATCATTTTCCCAACTGGGATTGTAAAAAGAATTCAACTCATTCATTGTGTTGACATTATTCAAGAACATGTTTTTCTCGTCCATTTAATACATGTGAGATACTAAAATTCAGTGAAAAACCAAGAAAACAGAACCCCAGAAAACGTAATGGGAAAATGAAGACTACGAAAGAATTTAGTGTAGTACTAAATTTGGAAGAAATAAGGTAAGAAGAAAAGGAAAGAAGAGAGGCTGAAATCAGAACCAAAAAAGAAAGGTGATTATGACTTTGCTATTTGAATTCACTGAAATAAAGAGGAATTGAGATGGTTATGATCAGGGGAAAGGAAAGGAAAGCAGAGAGAAAAATGTAGGAAACTGGAAAGGAAGCAAGATGAGAAGATAAAGAAAGTGAAATGTCTGTTTGACCTTTTTTTAATTAAGAATGATTTCTTGAAATTATGAGTTTAACCTCGGGAAGGGTAGCCGAGGTAATTGGTAAAAGTATTTGGGAGGTCATGAGTTCTAGTCGTGAAAACAATATATTATAGAAATGTAGGGTAACATCGCATACAATAAAACTTTATGTCCCGGCCTTTCCCCGAACCCTGTGCATGTCAAAAATTTAGTGCACCGAACAGTCCTTTTATATGAGTTAAGCTTCTATCTATTGACATGTAAAAATAGTTGTACAATCATTATTTAAAAAAATATAATGACATGTAAAAATACTTTATAATTTTATGAAGGTTGTTTCTCTAGCTTTGGTTATCTTTATTATTTTTTCCGTCGATACTTTTCTTTTCGTTAGTATTTTAATCTTAGTCTTTTTACTTTTTATTTTATTTTTTAAACATGTTATGACAACACTTTACTTAAGCCAAGGGTCTATCGGAAATATTCTTTCCATCTTAAACGAGGTAGGGGTAAAACCTTTATATACTCCCACCATGCCCAAACTCTGCTCGTGGGATCACACTGAGTGTAATATAATTGTAGTGACCTTAGAATGTAAATAATGTGAAACTCCATGATAAACATTACTTCCTCCGTTCCAATTTATCTGAACCTGTTTGATTGGGCACAGAATTTAAGAAAAAATAAAGACTTTTGGAATTTGTGCTAAACAAGTCAAAAAGTGTCACGACCCTGGTTCGCCCTCCGTGAACCATTGTGACGCCAGCTAGTCTCTACGACTAGGTAAGCCTAATCTGCGGAAGAAAAATCAAAATTTGCGGAAATAAAATAATTTAAAACAGAAATAAAGTAGTAACAGTGTTTAAATGTGCCGCTCGGCTCACACCATATTTAACTTTCAATACCAATACATAAATCCAAGACCCAAAAACCCACGAATCACAAGCTATGATCAATACTACATAGCTCTAACTTCAGAATGTCTAATAAGAACGAAAAAATACAGAAGGGCTAAATACTAAAAGTAGGAATAGAAAGGGACTTCTTGGTCTGCGAACGCGGCAGATGTACCTCGAAGTCTCTAGAGCAGTCGCCTCCTCAAGGATGATAGGTCTGAGTAGCGGTACCTGGATCTGCACATGAAAAACATGTGCATAAGAGACATGAGTACATCACAACGGTACCCAGTAAGTGCCAAGCCTAACCTTAGTTGAGTAGTGACGAGGAAGGTTAGAGCCCTACTGAGATTAAATAAATATAAAGATGACAGGATAAGATAATCAGTACAATTGAGAATCTACAGTAAGAATCTACACAGGATAATAAGAGTACAATAACGGTAACAGAGATGAAGGCAAACCACAAGGAAGTACCACTTATAACAAGGATGATAACCAGGGATCTCTTAGTATCCTCAATATATGCTAGGGATTTCTTGGTATCCCGAGGATCTCTTGGTATCCTCAATATATGCTAGGGATCTCTCGGTATCCCGAGGATCTCTTGGTATCCCGAGGATCTCTTGGTATCCTCAATATACGTGTCAGGGATCTCTTGGTATCCCGCACCTTAGTTCAGATCATAAATACGTACAGGGGATCTCCCAGGATGTCGTCCCGTAGTCCCAAAGTAAAAACACACAGCAGCAACACAAGAATACCCATTAAACTAAATTTCGTACCAAGTAAATAGTTAATTCTAGCCTAACATGCTTCACGTAATGCAATTAAGGCAGTTTAAGTAAATAGGCAATTAAGTCAACTAAACATGCTTTTCTAAACTAGCAACAGGCTAAATTCACAAGTAGAATAAAACAGGAAAAAGAACTCAATTGAAATACTTAAGGAAAAATCGGATTTTCAACAATTAGCTCAAGTACGCGCTCGTCACCTCACGTACAAGGCATTTCAATTATCAAATATATCATATCTTAAGGGGATCCCTCACACAAGATTAGACAAGTCACTTACCTCGAACCGGCTCAAAAATCAACCCGAAACCACACTCTTGCCACGAGTACTCGACTCCAAATGACCAAAATCTATTCAATTTAATTGCATAATATAAATAACACTTCAAGTAACTGATTCTACAATTAAGTTCTAAGCTAATACGCGAAATTATGTAAAATGACCAAAACGTCCCTCGGGCCCACGTCTCAGAATCGGGTAAAATTTATATTTTCAGAAACCTCGCACTCTCACGAGTTTCAATCATATCAAGAGTACCAAAATTGAACCTCAATTTGTCCCTCAAATCATCACTCAAAAGTCTCCAATTATACAAGCCCTAATCCCCCAATTACCACTGATTTTTCTTAATTTTTTTTCATGCTTAAATTGATAAAAATCACTCCAATAACGAGTTTAGGGACCAAAGACCTTACCCCCAATGAACTCCTCTGAAAATCCTCTTGAAAAGTGCTCCTCAAGCTTCTTCCCGTTTTGAAAAGATGAAAAATGGCTAAATTTCGCGAAGGCAAAAATTTATATGTTCTGCCCAGCAATTTTCGCAGTTGCGGTCCTGCGGTCCCGCTTCTGCGGAGCCTAGGTCGCATCTGCGACTTTCACTTAAAGACCCATTTCCGCATCTGGGGTTACCCTTCCGTAGGTGCGGTACCGCTTCTGCGGTGAACTACCCGCATCTACGGTTCCTGAAGAGATGAGCAAATACCGCTTCTACGGTCTCCAACTCGTTGATGCGGTTCCGCTTTTGCAAAAAATCTCCCACATCTGCGGAACCTGTTGACCTCCCTCAATTTCGCTTCTGCGGTCTGTTAACCACTTTTGCGGTGCCGCACCTGCGAAACCCAAACCGCAGGTGTGGTTATGACAGAACCAGCAGCTGAAGCTGAAACTTAAATTCCAAAATCTTTCTGTCAACCATCCGAAAGCATCCCGAGGCCTCCGGGACCTCAACCAAAGGCACCAACAAGTCACAAATCGCTACCCAAACTTGTACCAATCCTTAAAACTCTTAAAACAACATCGAAACCTCGAATTAACCATGGATTTAAGCCTAAGAACTCCAAAATTCTCAAAATACACTTTTGATCAAAAAGTCTACCAAACCTCGTCCGAATGACCTGAAATTTTGCACACACGTCACACTCAAAACTACGAAGCTACTCCAACTTCCGGAATTCCATTCCGACCCTCAGATCAAAATCTCACTATCAGACCGGAAACTTTAAAAATTCAACTTTTGGCATTCCAAGCCTAAATTAGCTACGGACCTCCAAAACATAATCCGATCGCGCTCCTAAGACCGAAATCACCCAACGGAGCTAACAGAACTATCAGATTTCCATTCCGAGGCCGTCTTCATACTGTTCCAACTACAACTAACTTTCCAACACTTAAGCTCTCATTTAAGGACTAAGTGTCTCAAAACTCTCCGAAACTCAAAATCGAACATCTCGGTAATAAAAAATAAACCCGGAAAAAGCAGTTAATAAGAGATCAGGGCGTAAATCTTAAGACGACTGGCCGGGTCGTCACAAAAAGGGGCTCAGAGTATTTGTGCGGTTATAAAAGCTTCTCATTAAGGGTAGAATTGTAAGTTTAAGCTCAATTATTACCAAATTTAGAAAGTGGTCATTCTTTTTGAAACAGACCAAAAAGGAAATAGATTCATATAAACTGGAACGGCCTTTATTTATTTGTGGACCACACATTTCTAATTTTTTTTCTTCATTGTTTTGCAAGTATACATACATATGTAACGTGCCTATATATACTACAATATCTCAGCCAGAAAACACCGTAAAAACCGGTGGCGGTGCGGGGGTTATGGGTGGCAGGGTGGTGTGTCTTTAGATTGTCGGAACTTTAATGTCAAACTAGTTGATGTCTCGTTTGTTAGAAGTGATGACAAAAAAAAAAATGTTCATATAATTTGACTAATAAGAATAACAATACTATGTTTGGCCCTTCTTTTTAATTTTATATAATCCTTTGGTATTTGAAATTTACTGGTTAATTCAAATTCACAATAAGTAAGGCCAGTAAAAAGGGGAAACACTCCCTAATATGATAAGATATTTTATATTTTTAGACGAACTCGAGACCTAAGATTAAGGTAGATATTCCCACCTTACTCCTTCGCAGTAGGCCTTCTTTAATTCTCAGAGTTAACATCCTTTTTATTTTTTATTTCTTTACGACAGTAATGTTCGAACTAGCTTGTGTGTATTTCAGTTAATGTCATTAGATATTTGTTATTTCTCAGTAATACAGTTATCAGGTAACTCTGCCTATTAATGCTTGGATAAATGAGTAAATATTGCCTAGTATTTTTTACGTCACTGAAATTTGACCGAAAACCTCAAAAGGGAAAAAATCAGAAGTAGTCATATTTAAAGCTGATAATTGAAAAATAGTCATAGCTTCAAAAGTAATTAAAATTTAGCAACTTTTTCATGTAAAGATATAATCTGAACAAAAATACCCTTAAGAATCCGGAAAAATTCCAGCATAATATGCAGGAGTTCGAATTTTTTACATATGAGATTTCAGTATAATATGCTGAAATTTCATAATGTGCTAGAGTTCAACATATTATACTGTAAGTTTATAAGCAGGAGCTGTATAATCTGGCACATTATGCTGACACTTTCCATGTTTCAACAAAATAATGGCTATTTGTCAATGACTTTGCACACACTGACTATTTTTTAATTACCAGATCGAAAACTGGCTAACTCGTGCCATTTTCACCATGATTTTGTCTGACTTTATTGACTACTAGGCGAAACAATAAAAAATAAAAAGAGATCTTTTGGGTGGAGTCCCGAACCTAATTATGGTCTTTTTGGACAAGTATAACATAAATATGTGTAAAAAAAGAGTGATCATTCTATATATAACGTACTTTATACCGCGCTATACTTTAATGGTGTTTTAGCCGTTAAAGTATAGCGCCGTAAATAACCGCGCTATAGTTGATGTTAGCATTTTCATGCATAGCGCTTTAAAATTGCACTATAAAGTATAGCGCGGTATAATACCGCGTTATATATAGAATGGTAACTTTTTTTACATATATTTATGTCACACTTGTCCATAAAAATCACAATTGGGTTCCGGACTCCTTTTGGGTGTGGAGTTTCTGCGAAATAGGATTGTGGTGGTTAGTACATACTGGCAAACAACCCTGTTACACTGGCACTGTTTTGTCTATGGTGGATACCATCAATGATTAATGGCCAGATTAAAAGGTTAAAAAAGGAACTATTTTTCCTGGTTATTTCTTTTAAAAAGGATCTATTTAATTAATTAAAGAAAGGGAGAAACAACGGCGTGGTTTAATTTAAATAATCAAGTGTAACATGGAGAAAAGTGGAGATCACAAATAAACAAAAACTCCTTAGATAATTATACATTTTCCTCACCATTTTGTAGTCATTAATTGTTACTTGGTTTTCAAAATTTATACTGTAAGAAGTAAAAGCATATACATAAATTGATAATTCAGGATTTTCGTAATTGAGTTTTGCTGCTCCACTGTAGGGAGCTTTAGGACAACAGGAAAATTATTTTCTTGACTCACGGGTTCGAACCGTAAAATCAGCAATTGATGCTTGCATTAAGATATGCTACCTACATTATACCCCTTGGGATCAGTGGGGAGCCTGAATTTTCACTAAGGGATATCAAAATATTAAAAAATAGATACACTGAAAAGTTTAGGGGCCTCAACGTACAATATATATACATAAAATAGAAAAAATTATCTAGCAATACAATGTAATTTTCTGGCGAAGGGGTGTCGATTGACACCCGTTGATTTAATATAGCTCCGCCACTGCTTGGGATACAACCCTTCCCAAACCCTACATAAATATAGAATTCTTCGTACACCGGACTACCATATTTTCAGTTTTGCATCTCACTCTATACTCAATGAAATGATAGTGTCAGAGAGTAGTTAATCATTATTCAAAGTTGGTTCGCCAAGCAGTAAAAGGAATAAATTGAATAACATATCTTTTAGTTTGAAAAATTAGTTGTGTTTTGTTGAATGAAAAAGAAATTACTAAGGGGAGACAAAATTGTAGAATATATGAGTAGAAGACAACAATAGAGTCGTTATGTCTCGATCGATCCTTTTCTCGTTCTATCTCAATTATTGCTATATTAAATATGCATATATTTTTCTTAATTATTCATTTTGAAATTGTACAGAGTAATGGCCACATGCCTGAGGTATAATTCTTCCTTTATGTTTTTCTTTTTCTTTTTTCCTTGCCGTATAAATGTATGAAAATGATTTAGTTATTTTAAGTTTTATTTCATGCAATTTTGTACAAACTCTGTAAATTAAATTTGAAGAATTGGGAATTACTATACGATATAAAATACAAAATTTAGAAAAAATATACTAAAAGATAACTAAGATAAAATCTTTTGAAATAATTCAATAAAAGCGAAGACAATATACAAAATTTCCACTAAACATCCAGGATGTCACCTTCAATCAAAGCTTGGAAGGAATCATTTTGAATATAAATTAATGATTAAAGGAAGATAGATTTGTTTAAATGATTTAATTAATTCAAATTCAGACAGGACTGTCAGAAGTTATTAGATTTTTTATTGCAATAAATTTATTTTAAGGCATATCATTTCAGTAATCAATTGCCGACTTCTTTTGCTTCTACACCAAGAGGGAAATAAACAAATTAATGAAAAATCTTAAAGTCAATTTTTTTTTTAAAAAAACAAACAAACATTAATAGTACTCAGATTAGATGACCAGAAAACAGTTTACTTCGAACGCAGTAAACTTGACAGAAAAGTTTCTCTTTTGTGGATTTTAAGCAGATTCTTTTAAAAGGATCGTATATTCGCAGTACACATCGGAAAAAGCAAAACTTTCATAAGTTTCAATATGTTATTATAAAAAATTAATATTACTAAAACAAATCTTAATTTTGAAGTCATAGTCACTTTCCTTAACATAATAATGTCAACGTACATGCATTGTATTGGTCGAAATCTGACCGTTACTGTCGATCTGATCGACATCCCGTTCAAGCGGCGAGGCAGCGAAAGAAGACATGTTTTATTCTAAATCTCGTACTCATAATACTCGTCAAGTCAAAAAAGACGACGTTTAGGGGACGACAAATGCGGACGTAGTATGAAAGAGCATCAAACCAAGTACATAGCAAATATTCCATAACTATATATAGGGGGCTGGGGGTAGAAGAAGAGGGCAATCTCCAAGAAAATATGTAAAAGTCTCTCCTCCATTGATTAAGAGGAGCCACAATGAAAAGTATCAATAAGATTGATTACCTTTATCTCATCTTATGCATTATTTTTTCAATTAGTTTACAGATCTGGAATTTATTATGTTTAACTAAGATTTACCCCTTCATTCTCTTTAATTGATTTATTCAAAAAGGTTCCAATTTCTTTTGAGTCAAACAATTTGGCGCCGTCTGTGAGGATTTCTTAGTGAAATTTCCTAGTCTATTCCAGATCAAGAATCGGAAACACGATTACCCACCGAAAAGAGCGCTAAGGCAAAGCCCAACCCACGCAGGGCAAAAGCACAACATAGAAGGAGAAAGAGAGATGAATACGGTCACCGAATTTAGAAACCATCATCAACCATTGAACGCCAGGCAAAACGAGCAACGTTATAAATCCACCCTCATTCAGCGGCTCATCGGATCCGGGTAAGGAAAATATCATTTTGACTCACCTTCTGCTCTTTGCTCAAATAGGAACAGAAGCGCTGCGCAGGCGAGCGAGCAAAGAAATACCTCAACCGGAGAATGTGAAACTACTACAAAACAGCCGAAATATCGCCCACCAATGACATCTCCAGACCGGAAAGCGAAAAGATTAGACAAGGAAACTCCAATGTATACATGAAACGGACATGAGCAAAACAACAACGTTTCATACTCTCTGATATTACACTCTCCAATGCGAACAAAATTAAGCGAACCAGGACTCCCCTAGAGGATACCTGATTCTCCAAAAAACTGGGAATGACAACGGTTAATATTTCGACAAGTTCGAAATAACACCCTAAAGGCCAAGGGCCGTCGCCAAAAAGAAGAGTTCGACCTCGTTCGAACAACGACGGGTTAATATTTCGACGAAAGTTCGAAATAACACCTTTAAGGCCAAGGGCCTTCTCCAAAGAGAAGAGTTCGACCTCAATCGAACGACGACGGTTAACATTTCGACAAGTTCGAAATAACACCCTAAAGGCCAAAGGCCTTCGCCAAAGAGAAGAGTTCTACCTCAATCGGACAACGACGGTTAACATTTTGACAAGTTCGAAATAACACCCTAAAGGCCAAGGGCCTTCGTCAAAGAAAAGAGTTCGACCTCAATCGAACGACGATAGTTAATATTTTGACAAGTTCGAAATAACACCCTAAAGGCCAAGGGCTTTCGCCAAAGAAAAGAGTTCGACCTCAATCGAACGACGACGGTTAATATTTCGACAAGTTCAAAATAACACCCAAAAGGCCAAGGTCCATCGCCAAAAGAGATGAGTTCGACCTCGATCGAACAACAACGTGCTAATACTTTGACAAATGTTCGAAATCACACCCTTAAGGCCAAAAGCCATCGCCGAAGAGAAAATTCGAAACATTCCTAAGGCCAAGGGCCATCATAAAAGAGAAAGGGAAAAGAAAGACTGGGACTCACGACGGGATAATGCTTCGATAGTCCGAAAGTAACATCCCTACGACTAAGGTCGTTAAAAAAAAAGAGTTCGATATTATTCGGACCATGATGGGATGGCATCTCGACACACGTTCGAAAATGCCGTCCCGCCAGCGAAAGCCGACATCAAGACCCCATTCAATTCGAATGGCACTAGATTCCCAAAGAGTAGGGAACTCGCCATGCGGCAATCTACTTCACATCGAAGTCGTGAAAAGCGAAACGGAGAAAAAGTACAAAGGGCATATAACAACGAAAAATTCCTCTTTATACTAAGTCACTGCGCAAACAGTCGCAGATTACATACGGCTTGAACCAACAGTCCTAAAAAAGAGAAGATAAACAACGACAACAAACAAAAAAAAGGAAGAGAAACAACGACAACAAACAAAAAAGGGGACAGAAAACGGACAAAGACAGCAATTCTTTCACTCGACGCCATCATCGCCACCGTCTTCACCACCATCTCTAGGAAGTCTTCCCTCACCATCCGCGCCCTCATCAGCTTCCGGCGTCGCGGAGTCATATCCACTATTAACACGAGCCTCTCGTGCCTTCGCTCGTGCTCCTTCATATGCAACCTCGATAATATTGCCCGCCTCCCACAAACTCTTATATATATCCCGCTGGGCTTCAGCATAAACCCAAAGCTCGTGCAAGTGGCGGGGAACAACGGCGGAAGAAGACTCAATTTGAGCCAACACATTTTCGGCCTCCAGAGCGGCAACCCGATCTCCCAAGATCGATGCTTCTCGGTCGATCTCACCAATGTGTTCCTCAAGCCTCGCCTCCATTAGCGTGGCCGTTGCCTTCTCCGATTCCTGCTCAGATTGGAGGACGCAGATATTGTTTTCCAAGGCCGCCGCCCTTGCCGAAGACCAGGCACTTTCGATACTCTCCAACCTGACAACCTTTCTCTCTAACTCAGCCAATTTTTCCATCGACTCCGCGCTCATCGCCTTGACTCGGATAAGGTTCTGATCCATCTCGAACTGCATTGACCTCAGTCTCCCCTGAAGATAGTCACACTCTACGGCTACCCCCTTACCTAACTCAAGCTCTTCATCCTTCGCACGAAGTTGCTCCTCGAGCATACAATTTTTGCGAATGGCTTCCATCAATTGCTGGTCTCTCTTCTCGAATTCCTCTTCAAGGGATCGAGCACAAGGATTCTCCCTCAACTGCTCGTGCATCTAACGGCACTTATTGCAATAGCGCCGATATTTCTCCAACGCCTTCAGGAAAATCTTAGTCTGAATGTCAGCCCTACGAGCGCTCTCAATCTTCAACATGTACGTCTGAAAAACGAAAAGACGCGTCAAGATCATATCATCTAGAAAAATAAAAGAAACATGAAAGAAAGGCGAAATGTACCCTCAAGCCCATAGCGGCCACTTTATGCATCAAGTCGATATCAGGAACATTTCGAAGAGCCTCGTTCTCGGCAGCGGAGCACAAAATATCGAACTGCGGCATCAGATCCTCCGTGTCCCCCAGGAGATTAATATCCGATGAGATCTCAAGAATACGAGATGGGCCTCCCGCATGAACCACCGAGTGGGTAAGACCCTCTTCAAACATCCTAACATCATCAGGATCGAGGTCCGACTCGGATTCATAGTCATCGACCACGACGCCCTTTCCTCTTTCAGCAGCCGAGAAGGAAGCACGACCAGGTATGGAGGATGAAGGCCCGTCCGAAACCACAGCGGCGACCTAAAAAATCTGGCCCCCATCACGGCAGGTTGCTGATCAACTACAGTGGTAGGAATCTCCGTCGATGGTGCAGATACAACGGATGGCTCCGTCTCTACAGGCGGAGTGGTATCAACCCCCGCCCTAGATCCCGTCAAGGGAGAGTCTTCTTCCAGATGTATTACGGTCGGAGGTGTTGTCCCGAACTCCACTTGCCGCCTCTTGGACGACCCCTCTCCTTCCTTAGCATGGGGAGATTCACCCGTCAGATGAGTGGCACGGGTCGGAGCCTGAGTTTGAGGAGTGGCCTCCCGAGGTATAACCACAACTGTAGACTCAACTGAAGTAGCCGTCGACGAAGATCGTCAGCAAACACTGCAGTAGGGCGATGCAGGCTGATGAAAAGCTAATGGAGGAGCCCTCGCTCTCCGCACTCTCCCTGACATCGACAAACATCACATAAGAAACCAAGTAAAAAGATAGGAAAATAACAAACAGAAACGATATCTCACCTATAAGGACATGCGTCCATATTTTTCATAAAAACCCGACCATGTGCGGACCCCTACCGTTTGAGGAAGGATGGAACTCACCCACTCACGGATACCTTCGACAGATGGAGGGGGAAGTTTCGCAGCTACGGAAACATAATAGGGTTTAATATTACAACAAAAAACGGTCGGGCATCTCTCCGACTAAAAACATAAAAACTTACGTGCAAAGTTTCACTTCTCAGGGAACCCCATAAGATCCGTCACAAGGTGCTCGATCCGCACATAAAAGTAATTCTCGTAGAAGCGACGGTTAGCCCTATCATCCATCTTCAACACCAGACTCTTCGATCCCCGCTCGTGCCGCGAATAAGCTGAGGGGAGAAGATATTGAGTATGTGCTCCAAAGTGATCTCACGACCGGCGAGCTCCGCAAACTTGATCAACATAAGGAACAATTTATACAGGTACGACAAAAGTTGAGCGGGGCATACCTCATAAAAGTGGCAGAAATGTACCACCAGGAGAAGAAGAGGAAGCGTGTACCCAATAAGAAAGGGGTAGGCGTAGAGCACGCAGTACCCGGGGTGGTCAAAATGGACTATGTCGTCCCTTACCGCCGGCCGCATTTCATCGTAACAGGGAATTCCCCACCTAACTTTCAATTCTGCGATTTCCTCCTCTTTTATAACAGAGGGAACAGGTTCCGGCTCCTCCCCGGCGGGACTGCAGAAGTCGGTCCATGCTTTCCCGAGATGAGGAAAGATCTAGACGATCGACGGTACATCCTCATCCTCTACCACTTTTACTCCTCCGGTGGCTAGAACATCATTTTCCGGCGCCGAAATTATGACAGGGAGGTCAGCGCGAGAAGAATCACCAGCCATTGTGTCAATTTGGTAAAGCAAAAAGATAAAGTAAAGGAAGGATGAAAGTTTTCAGTTAATTGGGGACAAGTAAAAATTTGAAATATCGGGAAGAAAGTATATTCACAAAGTTCTTTCAAGCAAAGGGTAAGGAAGTGTGTCAATCGAATGATGTATATTCCTTATATTTATAAGAGACATAAATCCCCCGCACACGAAACCCAAGAGTCGCTAACCGAATTTGATAGGGCACCAAACGTTTCAATTTCCTGGGAACATATGTCATAATGGCGGCAGCCACGAACAACGTTTCAATGCAAACGACATTTCGATTCCGAAATAGCCGCAACGGTCCAAGGATATCAAAAGAGTGTTGTCACCTCGTTCGAGTCTAAGGATCATACCCAAGGGGTAGGTAGTCAGATTTCTCAGATATATAGTAATCATAATCCGTCTGCCTGGCCCGATAGGGGACGACCCCGACAGAAGGAGGGACTAACTATATTGATCGAAATCTGACCGCTACGGTCGATCTGATCGACATCCCGTCCAAGCGGCGAGGCAGCGAAAGACGACATGTTTTATTCTAAATCTCGTACTCATAATACCCGTCAAGTCAGAAAAGACGACGTCTAGGAGAAGACAAAGGCGGACGTAGTATGAAAGAGTATCAAACCAAATAAGTAGCATAGATTCCATAACTATATATAGGGGGCTGGGGGTTGAAGAAGAGGGCAATCTCCAAGAAAATATGTAAAAGTCTCTCCTCCGTTGATTAAGAGGAGCCATAATGAAAAGTATCAATAAGATTGGTTACCTTCATCTCATCTTATGCATTATTTTTCCAATTAGTTTACAGATCTAGAATTTATTATATTTAACTAAGATTTACCCCTTCATTCTCTTTAATTGATTTATTCAAAAAGGTTCCAATATCGTTTGAGTCAAACATGCATGGCAAAGAATTCAAAAAATTTCAATTTAATGGCTTTTTACATGCATAGCTTCCCCGGACCCTACGTATAGCGAAAGCTTAGTGCACTGAGCTGCTTTTTTACGTTGACTCGATTCATTTTTTGGTGCAGTGATTAGGTAAAAAAAGTGACCCCAAAAAAAATCAAATGGTGATTACGCTTTAATTTCAAGTTAAATATTGTAAAATTCATCATAAATTAGTTAGTTTTATACTGTCCTCATTACTATATAACCTTTCATCTATATATTGACTCGGGACACATAATGTGAGTAAATTTATACAGACAACTTTTTGAAAAAAAAAACACCTACGTAGTTAGGGGCGGATGCATGACACCGCTTCGCCGGCAAAAATATTAAATGTTTATACTAATATTCTGTAAAATAAAGCAATATCTAATAATGATACTGGTTATTCCTTACAAAGAGTACTTCTTGGTCCACTGGTCAAGCTCATGTTTAGGCTTGTAAGGCCGTGGTTCAAGGTTAGACCTCAACATTCTATTTATTTTTATCTTTCAACGAGTATTTTTGTTAAAAATTTGAGGCAAAAGAAATTTGAACATACACTTCCCTTTATAATAATATTCAATTAAATTATTGGGCCAAGACTTTCAACTTATGGGAAAATGATAGGAGTATTAGATAATACTTATTTATTATTTATTTAAATACGACATCGCTTACAAAAAATTCTGCATACGCCCCAGTATATAGTGAATATTCATGGGAGTTTAACTTTAAGCAAGTTGATACGAATACATGGAAAATTTAGGGGTTTTGACACAGTTACCCACAAGAACAAAACTATCTACCCTTGTCTACCCATTTGTTTTTCTACCCATAAACTAATTACATTTCCTATCCATACTAGGTTTTGTAGGGAATTTTTTCTTTATTCTCCAATTCTTTTTTTATTTCTATGCTTCTTCTTTTTTTTCTCCTTTTCTTTATTCTCGTTTTCTTCTTATTTTTTTCTTTTTTCCTATTCTAATTTCATTTAACTTCTTTTTTTCTTAATATTCCTTTTCTCTTCATAATCTAATTTTATTTACTATTTTCACTATTTTTTATTATTCTATTTTTTATATTATTATTAAAAAATAAATAAATTGTGTACCAATTAAATGTAGCTAATACAACCAAAAAAATATTAACTAACATATGATACCAATATAGTATATAGTTATACCAACATGGTATACAATTGTACGCAAAAAGTTAAAAAAAGTTTAATTCAATTATTAAACTGAAATAATATCAGTTGTCAATAAAAATTTCAAAAAATTCTAAAAGGATCTAATTGTAAGAGTATACCGTTACATTATATATAACATACTATAATATATATATATATATATTATATATTTTGCATTTTTATTTTGCCTCTCACGCTGGGTAAAAGCTTAAAGCAAATTAAAAGGAAAAAGGCAAGTGAATTTACGGGTAATAAGTATACTATTATAGTATATTGTATATTATTACAGCATATTGCTACAATATATTGCATATTATTACTATATACTATAACAATATATTGTATACTATAATAGTATACTGTTGCAATATAACTATATACTCCTACAGTATGTTGTATACTGTAGCGGTATACTGTTAGGTAACTGTGTTTGCAGTATAGCGGTATACTGTAGCTGTGTTCTTCTTCGATTTTCAACTGAAAATTTCAATCTCAATCACCTCAAATCAGCTCCAAATGCTATCAAATTTTAGTATGAACTTCCAGAAGATACTATAAACAATATTTAACAGCACCCACTTTGAATCAAACAAGAAATCTTCTAAAATAAAATTGAGCTTCAAGTCCAACAATGATGGATATTCAAATACACACAAAAATTTAGATCTGGAAAGCTTACTCGAAGATACTATAAGCAATATTTTAGAGCACCACATTGAATCAAACAATAACTCTTCAAAAAAAACTATTTTCTTCCTTAAAACTTTACTGTAACATATAAATTGAAAGTAAATACTATTGAAAAAAGAGATAGACACATAGGGGGGTTGAAAGTGGGCGAGAAGTTGAACTAATGTTTTCGGAATGGGGTTTTGACACGGTTGGGGAGTTGAGCAAATAATTGGAGGAAGGTAAAATGAGGAGGAAGAAGAAGAGGAACATAATAAAGGCGGGTAAATAGTTTGGGGCGCATGGGTAGGAGTAGTAAATAGTTTGAGCTTGAGTATTAAAGGATAAATAGTTTAAAATTAATGGGTATAAAGTGAAATTTTTTCAAAAATTTAGGTTTAGTAACTGGCAAACATCCCAACTTTACGCTTGAAATTGTTTTTTATTTTAATCAAACCCGTGCATCAATTATTACCTAAGAAAAGCAACCTAAATAGAGAACAGGAAAAGTAAGAAAATAAAAGAAAAGGATATGAAGATAACTTAAAGTTTAGCTCCCGTTTGGCCATAGATTTTGGCTTTAGATTTTCAAAAAAAAAATAAAAAAATATTGTTTGTTTATGAAATATGATCATATTTTGGGGAAAAAAAATTTCAAAAATTTTCGTATTCCCAAAAACTGATTGGGTGAAAATATTTCTTCCACTCACAAAACATCAACTTTTCTTCAAATAATTTACATGTCCAAACACAACTTCAACTTTCAAAAAATATTTTTCAACACAACTTCAAAAACTCTTTTTTCAAGTTTCAATTAAATCTATGTCCAAATGCTATCTTAAACTATAGTATTATTTATGAGTGGTATTAATTCCTCGAACCAAATATGATGTTACGAAACTATATTAATTGTGTTCTACAAATTAAATCGACAAAGTTTGTTTTTAAGTGTTAATTTTAATTTTTCCCCCTTCAATTTTGTATAACAAAACTTAGGGCTGTACAAATGAAACCGATAAACCGCACCAACCCGATAATCAGAGTCAAATCGAGAAAAAAAATCCGACTATGGTTTGGTTTGATTTGGTTTGATGTTGGAAAAAAACCCGACCATATTTGGTTTGGTGTGATTTTAACTAAAAAAAGTCAAACCGAAACCAAACCAACCCGACATTATATGTATAGAAGTTTTAAATATATTTAATACATAAAAATATTTATTATAGTGTAGTTTATAAATATTTCTTAAGTTTTTTCATAGTTTTATCTTTTCACGTATTATTTCAAGCTTGGACTAATAATTTTTAGATGTTCCAATAAAGTTTATAGTTCATAAATATTAGTAACTCAAATAAATCCTAAACCAATATCCAATAATATTAATGCTAATAAAAGACATTTAATTCAATTATACTTTGAATGAAAATAGTGTTGGATATCTTTGGATGTATGCATTTAGTTATTTAGTACCACTCTATTTTACTAAAAAAACTCTGGTGAAGTGGTAAACAGGATTCAAAAATTGCTTTAACTCATTAGCTCAAATTTCAATTATGACATTCTACTTCTTTTTAAATCCCCTTATATAATTTTCTGGCCACTAATTTTGAGAACCAGAGTAAACATGTAATACAGGGGCATTTGTATCTATATCCGCTTTTGGGGTCACGTTTTAACTTGTGCCCGCTTTGCAAAAAAAATTGCAAGCATACTCACTTTTTCGCGTAACTTCAGCATACGGGGCTGAAGTAGCAAAGACAATCACACAAAACTTCAGCATTCTAGTAGATGAGACTGAAGTAGCAAGTGTGCTGAAGTTTTTGTTTGTAATTGCTGAACTTAAGCATAGTAGCTGAAGTTTTGTTCTCTATTTGCTGAAGTTTTTGTTTGTAATTGCTGATGTTTTTGTTTTTGTAACTGGTGAACTTCAGCTCTAGAGCTGAAGTTTTTGTTTTTATAACTGGCGAACTTGTAACTGGCGAACTTCAGCTCTAGAGCTGAAGTTTTTGTTTTGTAACTGTCGAACTTCAGCTCTAGAGCTGAAGTTTTTGTTTGTAACTGAACAAATTCAAAGGGACTCTTCCACTATATTTGGGAACCACTCTTCCTAATTTGTGCTACATAGCCATATCTGAAAATTCTTTTTCAGGACCACTTCCTATTTCATTATCAAATTTATCAAATCTTGAGTATCTTTTCGTTGATAACAACAGCCTTACAGGTCAAGTTCCTAATTTGGAAAAATTGTATAAACTTAATCATTTAACCATATCCAACAACCTCCTAGGAAGCGGAGGATATGATGACCTAAGCGGAGGATATCTCGTCCTCAACAAATGCCACTAATTTTAAAGAATTAGGTTTGAATGATAATAACTTTGGAGGGGTGATTCCTGAATCAATGAAAAATCTCTTAACTTTGAATTCGGATTGAGGGCGGATATAACTTTGAGGAGGAGAAGGAGTAGGAGAAAGGGGGCTGAAATTGTTTAAAAAGTGGGTACAAGTTAAAACTTTTTAAAAAATGGGTATAAGTTAAATGGGGGCGACCAAATAGGGTGTCGCGTGCAATTTTTACGTAATACAGCTTGAGAATTATTCAACTCTGTCAGCTCTGTTTGAGAGACTCTTATATGGCACGTAGCACGTAGAAATGACACAAGGTAGCCAATCTAACATGTAGCTATTTAAGAATTAGCTAGTGCGTCCTAAATTTAAGTTTTTTAATTCTAAATTTCGGGACAAAAATGTCCTAAATTGTCCTGAAGTTAAAATTTTTAGTTTAAAATTTCAGGACAAAATACGCGATGGCTAATATCTAAATGGCATCCATGAAAATGGCTATCTGTGCACTTGCCCCGCAGGTAGAAATGACACCACGTTGGGCTTTGCCCCATTCTTCACACAACTCAAAATCTAATGACTTGCACTTGATATATACTAGTACAATCAAACCTCTATATAACAATCGTTCACTATAAAAATCAAGTTTTTTCAGAATCGATTTTATGTTAAATTATAATATATGTCCTCTATAATAACACCTTTATAATAATACTTCACTATATGTCCTCTGATGGTAAGCAACCTCCACTTCCAACCGAGAGGTTGTGAGTTCGAGTCACTCCAAGAGCAAGGTGAGGAGTTCTTGGAGGGAAGGATGCCGAGGGTCTATTTGGAAACAACCTCTCTACCCCATGGTAGGGGTAAGGTCTGCGTACACACTACCCTCTCCAGACCCCACTAGTGGGATTATACTAGGTTGTTGTTGTTGCTGTATAGCAGTAAAAAAATATTGAGGCGGTTATAGAGAGGTTTTACTGTACTCACAAATATATTGTGATTATTGAATTAACAATTTGTTGAAAGTTAAACTATGAAAAGTATTTTACAATGAAAGCAACAATTAATTGGACAATTTTACAGAATTTGTTAAGCTAATTAAAGAAATAGATACTGATCTTCTAAATTGCTCCTGATTCAGTTCTTCAAACCCTGTAAAAAGAAGTTCCAATGAGTTAATAGCTCGAAAAGTAGTAATCCCTCCATCTCATTTTGATATAAGGGTGTTTGACTAATTAATTGTTTACATTGATAGAAACTATAGGCTTTCTTGCATTTATCCATCTTTAGCGGGCGTTTGGGCATAAGAATTGTAAAATTTCGGGAAAAAATGAACTTTTTCCCCAAATGCAACGGTATTTGAAAATTAAAGTAGTATTTGGACATGAATATAATTTTGAGTTGTTTTTGAATTTTTGTGACTGATCTGAAGTGAAAATTTTGAAAAATATCTTTTTGGAGTTTTTAGAGCCCGTTTGGACATAAGAATTTTTGTCACTTTTTTTTTCGAAAAATTTTCACTTTTTTTTCGAAATCAGTGTTTGGCCATAAAATTTTCAATTTTCACTTGAAGATGAATTTTGGAATTTTTCGAAAATTTGAAAAACTCCAAAAAGCCGTTTTTCCAAATTTTCACTCAGATCACTCACAAAACTTCAAAAATAATCCAAAATTATATTCATGTCCAAACACAACTCTAATTTTCAAATACCATTTTCACTTGAAATTTTTTCACTTTTTTTGCAATTTTACGGTTCTTATGTCCAAACGCCCACTTAAATTTTCGAAATATTCCGAAATTCATCTTCAAATGAAAATCGAAAATTTCATGGCCAAACACTGATTTCGAAAAAAAGTGAAAAAGATTTCGGAAAAAAGGAATCTTTTTTATGGCCAAACGGGCCCTTAGTTTATTGCCAAAGTTCATATTTTTAATTGATAGCACTTCTAGTTTAAGAACCTGTACCTTTAATACTTAGTAAAAGGCACATCAAGACAAATGGAGAATTGATTTAACAGAGTTTTAATAAGACTTGAATTTTCTAAGTAGTGTACCTGAATCTGAATTGTTATCCTTCTCTCTAGTGAATGAAGAGCTCCAAGCCATAATTCTGATAAATCTTCCCTAGCTGATTCGAAAATAGATTTGTCGCAATGCTCTACCTCAATGGATTTTAGAGAAGAGATGTCCCCGAAACAAGAAGGGATCTCCTTAAGATATCCGCAATTATGCAAAACCAAGCATTCAAGGTTAGGAAAGGCATCTTCGGCGACAACCCATTCTTCAAAGCAAATTATTTCTTGTAGTTTCAAGATTTTGAGCTGAAGGAACTCGCCATTGCTCACTTCCTATTCCTTATTGCTAAATTTAATGCTTTTCAGTTTGAGTACTTGAAGGTTCTGAAGCAAAGCAATCACTGATAAGTGCTGAGGACGCAGGTAAAACCATTTTAGTGTCAAGTTTTCGCGATTTGGTGCGTAGATGCAAAAGGGGATGGTTACAGTGAGAAACGTGAACTGACAGCAAATCTTCAGGGTTTCAATGTCTGTTGGAAAATTCAATACATAGTACTGAAATTTGCCAGCACCCCCATCCTCACCCTGGAATGTGCATCTCAGTTCACCCTCACCCTGGAATGTGCATCTCAGTTCCCGAAGATTAGGTGTTTTTCTCAAAATCAACATCCTGGACGCAAGAAAAAATGGAGCGAAAGAGTTTTCAAATCATATAGGCTCCATAACTGTGTAAAATCAGAGTTTTAAGATTCCAACAATTGGTTACGAATGATATAATTGACGGCTTCTGAGTTCGTGCAGCAAAATAGCTCATGTAAACTAGATTAGTTGGGAAAGAAGCAATAGTAGTAAACTCCAAATCCAGCACTTTTAGAAACTTGAAGCTGTAAAATATCAGGGAGATGATATCAAATGCAAGGCAATCATTGTCACACCTCCTTTTTCGCCAGCGCCGCAAGGGCGCAGAGGGGATTTTTCCAATTAAAGGACAATCGAAACTGGATTTATTTATTTAATTCAGAGTCGCCACTTGAGAGATTTATGGTGTCCCAAGTCACCGATTTAATCCCGAATCGAGGAAAAGAATGACTCTGTTAACAGTCCGCGAACCAGAAATCCGGATAAGGAATTCTGTTAACCTGGGAGAAGGTGTTAGGCATTCCCAAGTTCCGTGGTTCTAGCACGGTCGCTCCACTGTCATATTTAGCTTAAATATCTGGGTTTTTTATACGATTATGAACTTATGTGCAAATTTTAACTTTTAGCCGCTTTTATTTTTATTAATTTTTTTTTATTTTTATTTTTATTTATTATTATTTTTTTTTAAGAATGTGAACATCGTTCAAAAACATGTCTTTGGGTTGCGTCACATGAAATGCACTCGCAATCCGGAACACATTTTTATTCAATGTTTTGGGATTTGGATTTGGGTCACATGAAATGCACACCCGGGTTTAAGAAGGTATGATTATTAAAATGCGTGCCTAAAACGACTAGCGCGTGGTTATTTTTGAAAAGAAAAACCGTGAATTTCGCTAAGCAACCGATTCCGAGTTCTAAGTAATTAATACATACATTTGTGAGGGCCCCACAATCTATACGTTTTACTAGGCGAAGCTCATCTCATTTTTTTTTTAAATGGACAATCCTAAAATGACTACATTTTTTCTATTAAAATTAGTCTTCTAAAATAAAGAAAGAAAATCCTAATTAATTACGAGCTTAAAAAAAAAAAAGAAAAAACGTAACATACTACTTGCCAGATTAAGACAAATATTAATGGAAAGGAATTTTATTAAAAAAAACAAAAATCAAAATTGTGAATAAAATACTAAATTCGCCAACTAATATTCAAAAGAAATCAATTATAGCTAGATTAAAAGCTCGCTTTGTTATAAATAAAAAAAACTATTGGAATTAATTATTCACAACCATCTGAAACTAGATTTAACCATAATTACTAAAGCTTATTAGATAGTTTATTAAACTTAAACGTTAATTCATCTTGCTCAAGCTCGCATCTAATGGATTAATGTTCTTAACCTTGCTACGTTGAGTCACACATTAAAAGCATCAAGCCTGCTGATTCTACGAAATTATTGGCCTAATATTTGCGGATCTTAGTTATTAACAAGATTCAAAGATTAAAAAAACTCAAATTGCTTTTATTCCAAATTTTGCAAATTAAAATCTAGATTTTTACTAACCCTTCCCCCTCCAAAATTAAATCAGTTTCCCATATTGACTATTTACCAATTTTGATTTGAATGCGATCTCAAACTAAAAAATTAACAAAAAGCTAAAAAATACTTATGGTGTTCATACCGACACCCATCCAATAGTTTCGCAATTTAACGCTTCACATTATACATAATTCTACCATTCATATAACATGCAACACATAATGTATATCTAACTAAAAATACAAATATTCTATAATTAGAAGCATAAATCTTCTGGCCATTTCATTTCAGCTTCAATGCATATGTCAAAATGATTCAGAGTAGTGTACATGGTGTTGGAATACAGGGAAAGGAAGAATAGGATCAGCAAAATAGTATGTAACACAGCAACATCAGCAAATAACCAGCAATATCCAACAAACGGAACACCCAGTGACATATTTGAAAACCGAACAAAATCCAGCAATAACCAGTGAAGTAGTAGCAAATAACCAATTAAACTCGAGAAATAAACCACATGAAAATCCAAAAAAGCACCAATAATAATCAATGGGCAATAACAAAGTGAACTTTTTTTTAATTGAAGACCAATTAATGTTTAACCCTTAATTCTCTCTTAATGTTCAGAAAATTCTTTCTTTTAAACTCTCTTCAAATTTGAATCCCTAAAAATCCTTTAATATTTTCGAATTTTTCTCTTTCTATTTTCAGTTCTTCCTTTTTTTTTAAATTCTGTCCAAGTCCCCTCTATTTATTACCAACTTTCAGCATTTTTAAAATTAAATCTCACTATCTTCCACCCATCATCCTTTTAATCCCGCTACTTAATGTTTTGTCCCCCACTACATTAAACAAATACATTATCCCCTCCATTATATCTTGTCCCCCATGCCTACATTAAACAATTATTATTCCCCCACTACATTATGTCTTCTCCCCCACCATGTACTATTTTAATATTATTAAAAATTATTTAATCTTAATGGACAGAACACTCAAAATAAATAATTGTTCAGATTTTTAATTCAAAAATACCCCTCTGACCTTACTGAAATTATCATTTTAACCCTGAAAATACTGCAATTTACCAATCTACCCCGTCAGCTATAACCAATTCACCTAATCAATTCTAACCAAAATATAGCAGCTATAACCAATTCCTAATAAGATTTTATGAAAAAACTCAAACTATATGATGAACAACAAAGAAAACTGGAATTATTTTGACTGAACAATACTTTTTAACAACAAACCTACTTTCAGATTCAACAACAAGAACAAACAAATTTATTCAAATTCGAATTAAACTTAAACGGAATAACTAAACAGATTCAAATCACTAAACTCAATATCAGTTGAACTCAAACTAAATCAAACAACATCATAACAAAGAATGATTCAAACTAAATCAAAAACTAAAGGACCAACACATAAACACTCACATTAAATCACTTGATGAAAAACTAACAAACTTCAAACAAACAATGAACCCAAATTAAATCTAACACATTCCTATATTAAAACTAAACAAGAACAATGAATAAAAACAAACTAAAGAAATAATCAAGAAATGATAAACAATGAACAAGAAAAGAATCAAACATATACTGATTTCAAATCTGAGAATATCAAACAAAATACGGACAAAAATGAAACTTAAACCAACTAACCGGAAATGCACAGCGACGAACTCGAACGGCAATGGAAAAACTCGAACCAAGACTATCAACGACCTAACGGATCTCGACTCAACAGGAACGTTACACCAAATGGAACGATAAACTTGAAAGTCAGTCGACAAACTCAAACGAACTCTCCTCGAGCTTTAAACAAACTCCCTTGATGAAACAAACTTCCGTTGCCATTTTCCGGTGGTGATGGAGTTCAGTCGACGAAGAAGAAGAAAGGGACAGTAGCAACGCTGCTTGTCAATGAACTGGTGGAGCTGACCGGACGTAGCAGACGAAGCAGTAGAAGGTGCAGCAGCCATGGACGCTCGACGAGGGCAGCAACCATAGTTAACGCAGCAACAATGGTTGCTCGTCAATGGCAGACGGGGAGGGTCGTTGGTGGTTGAAGCTGGGCCTGGCGTCGCTGGGTATGCAGCAATGGCGGCATGCGATGGAGCTGGAGGCGAGTGGTCGACGACGCGTGAAGACGAGGAAGCTACAGGAGGAAGCTAACGTGACGACGACGGGGGTGGTTGCTGGGCTATGGTGGTCGGCGATGAGGGAGCTACTGGTCGTTTGGCGACGACGAAGAAGAAGCAACGGCCATGAGAGCTCGCACTCGAGCTCGAAGAAGATGGTGAAGGGTTTGCCATTGTAGGAGCTTGGATGAAGCTCTGTGTGTGTAGCGTGAGGGTGAGGCGTCGTTGGACTGGGGTGGTGGTGGTTGTGTCGAAGGTGATGGAGGTGTGGGGGGGGGCAGCCATGGTTGGCTGAGGTTTGGGGTGTTTGGGACGATGGAGTGAGGACGAGAGAGAGGGGGCAGATGGGATTAGTTTTAGGTTTATGTTTTTTTTTTTGGTGAAATGTAAGATAGGGAGATAGGGGTGTTGGGTCTTTGGGTTATGGACTGGGTCGACCTGGTTTGAAATGGACCGGGTCGTAGGGGAAGGTTGTGTATAGGTGTTTTGGGCCTAGGTTCAAAATTGGAGAAGAGGCCCAATTCCGATTTTCTTTATATTTTTTGCTCTCTTTTCTTCTTTTATTTTTCTTAAACTGAAACTAAATTCTAAAAATCCTTAAATTATCATATAGAACTAAATTAATTTATAAAAGCGCAAATTAACTCCCAATAACAATTAACACACAATTAAATAATAATTACGATAAAATCACACAATTTGGACATTAAATGCTAAAAATGCAACGTACGTTATTTTTATGATTTTTTTCTTTCTTGTAAAACAAACTTAATTACTTCTAATTATGGAATTAAATCCTAAGTGCAAATGCGACATATTTTTGTATTTTTTTATTAATTTAATAAATAAACATGCACAGACAAAAATACAAATAATTATCCAAAAATGCCACGAAAATTCAAAAATTTCACACAAAGGAAAATTATTTTTATTTTGAATCTTTGGGAGTAATTCTCATATAGTGCAAAAATCACATGCTCACAGCTGCCCCTCTTTGTCGGAAAACATGAAGGGTTTTTGTGCAAAGATAAAATGAGCGGATACGAGCGATTTTTGCCCGTCTGAGTACTCTGTGTGAAGCATTTTTTTGAAAAAGTTTAACCGAACCTTTGCTTCCAAGGTTTCCTACATATCCCTGGCTAAAAGGGAATCAGGTTAATGTAGTTTGGAAAGTTTTGGTAGCTGGGACTACCATGGGACTGCAATGTTACTGCTGTTGCATGCTGTTACTACTACTTACCGATCTCCTTATTACACCGTGCTTTAAAAGAAAAATCAAGAAGCTAGGCTAGACTACGGATTACAAGATCCCATCTATCTTCCCTTTGTTCTTGATGCCTTGCTTTCTTGTCGGCTTGCGTCTATTCCGGTGCTTCTTTCTTCCGAGAATTGATGGGGATGACACCGACCTCTTGCTTTCCTGAACACCAGTTTGCATCATTTTGTTCTGTCCGCTTGAGGATGCGGCTTCCTGCATTATGCTGTGGATCTTTTGTTGTAACCTTCTGCCTTTCGGTGGGTTACAGATTCCAAGACCTGAAATGTAAAGACTGAAAAATATTCCCTCGTTATACAGGTGGGCGCCTAATTGGTAAAGACATGAAATGTATTCCCTCGTTATACAGGTGGGCGCCTAATTGGTAAAGACATGAAATATATTCCCTCGTTATACAGGTGGGCGCTTAATTGGTAAAGACATGAAATGTATTCCCTTGTTATACAGGTGGACGCCTAATTGGTAAAGACATAAAATGTATTCCCTCGTTATACAGGTGGGCGCCTAATTGGTAAAGACATGAAACGTATTCCCTTATTATACAGGTGGGCGCCTAATTGGTAAAGACATGAAACGTATTCCCTTATTATACAGGTGGGCGCCTAATTGGTAAAGACATGAAACGTATTCCCTTGTTATACAGGTGGGCGCCTAATTGGTAAAGACATGAAATGTATTCCCTTATTATACAGGTGGGCGCCTAATTAGTAAAGACATGAGACGTATTCCCTTATTATATAAGTGGGCGCCTAATTGGTAAAGACATGAAATGTATTCCCTCGTTATACAAGTGGGCGCCTAATTGGTAATGACATGAAATTTATTCCCTTGTTATACAGGTGGGCGCCTAATTGGTAAAGACATGAAAAGTATTCCCTTGTTATACAGGTGGGCGCCTAATTGCTAAAGACATGAAATGTATTCCCTTGTTATACAGGTGGGCGCCTAATTGGTAAAGACATGAAATGTATTCCCTTGTTATACAGGTGGGCGCCTAATTGGTAAAGACATGAAATGTATTCCCTTGTTATACAGGTGGGCGCCTAATTGGTAAAGACATGAAACATATTCCCTTGTTATACAGGTGAGCGCCTAATTGGTAAAGACATGAAATGTATTCCCTTGTTATACAGGTGGGCGCCTAATGGTAAATAATAACTTGAATTTGTTTCCTCGATTCTCCGAGAAAATTTTCAACTGTGGCAGAAAATTTTCTGCCCCAGTTCTGGCAATCTTTCTTTTGGCGTGTCTTTCGGCCATCATTAATGCTTTATTTTCCTGTTCAAATCAAAGAACATTTAGTTAGTTTTAAAATATGGCGAGTGGTCATGTCACTCCTGATGGGGGATGATTGTTCCCTTCCCCTTATTCTTGTTTGGTGTTCCCAAAACTTGTTGGGGATGATGTTATTCGCTGGGAATAACATTCTGCTGGGGATGATTTTTCCATTTATCCCTTCTCCGTTCTGTGTCTCAAAACTTGCTGGGGGTTATTTTGCTGAAGATGAATTTTCCTTTCCTCCCTTCCCACTCTGTGCTGTTCGACTACCTCGGAACTTTGGTCGATAATCGGTCGGAGTTCCATTTTGGCAACTGGTAGTAAGCTTTGAAAGACCTTTCTAAAAATAAATTTCTGGAAAAAGTCTTTTAAACAAAGGAATGAAAAGATAGAAAAAAGAGAAAATCTTTCTGAACAAATGTTGGGGAAAAGAAAAGAAATGACCTTATGTGGGTGGTATAACTGATTCCAATGATCATGTCGTGCATTCCGGATTAATCAACCCAGTCTATTTGTGTCGATCAATCTTTCTGATGTCTTCACTTGCTGGGGATAAATAGGTGCCCACCTCTTCGCAAAATGCGGATCCGTTTTGCCAGTCTATCTTGTCGCGTCATAGTGCCCTTCGCGGGGTTTTCACTAACAAGACTCTCTCATTTCTCTCAGTTCTCGTCGCCTTATGGTGCCGGTGAAGGTTTTCACCGATAAGACTCTCTCATTTTGCTTCTCTTAGCTTGCGTCGTCTTATGGCGCCTGTGAAGGTTTTCACCGATAAGACTCTCTCATTTTGCTTCTCTCAGCTTACGTCTCCTTATAGTGCCTGTGAAGGTTTTCACCGATAAGACTCTCTCATTTTATTTTCTTAGCTAGGGATTAGAGTGCTACCGGTAAGATTCTCTCTGTTGGGAATTCTTATGGCTATCAATTCTTTCAGCTTATGATCCTTATTCAGTCGGGGACCGGCGTGTTATTCTCGGCTTTCATTTGTATGTCTTGGCACCTCTCGGATACTGATCGGGAGGTCTTTTTCGGACATCAATATGGGTTTTATGTGGGGCTTAGAAGAAAAAGATATAAAATTCAAAATAACTTTGATGGGTAAAACATTACAACTCTTGGAATCAAAATCTCCTCTTTTTTTTAAAAAATATTTAAAAACATAACTTCTGCCCCAGTTTTCTTGCTTGGGGATTTTTTTTGATTTTTGTTACATTATGACCGAGCCGTGAGGCGCCTACGTATCCTCTTTGAGGAATCAGGTCGAACGTAGTTCACTTGATTCCTTTGTTTTTCTTGCGACCTTCCCCCCCTCTTTTTTTTTTTTTCAATTCTCCTCTTTTTTTTCATTTTTCTTTTTCTTTTTCATTAATGATTCCAATGGAGGGGTATAAAAGAATAAGTAAGGCTCAAAGGGGTAAAACAAAGGTTAAAAGTGTTTGGATAGAAGAGAGAATTGCCTCCGTCATTTCATTATCTGATAAGCACTAAGTACAAACAAACAAATAAACAACAAAAGAAATTACACATAATATCTCTTGACTGCATCAGAATTGATAGCCATGTCGATGCATCTTCCTTCGATATCTGTCAGACGTAAAGCGCCGTTGGATAATACTCTGGTCACCATATACGACCCTTGCCAATTCTGGGCAAACTTGCCTTTTACCTCAATCTGATGTGGGATGATCCGTTTCAATACTTGCTGCCCTACTTCAAATTTCCTAGGGCGCACCTTCTTATTGTATGCTCTTGCCATTCTCTTCTGATATAACTGGCCATGGCATACTGCTGCCAATCTTTTTTCATCAATTAAGCTCAACTGCTCCAGTCGGGCTTTGACCTATTCATCATCATCAATCCCGGCCTCAGCGACAATCCGAAGGGATGGAATTTCAACTTCTGCTGGTATCACTGCTTCAGTTCCATATATCAACGAATAAGGAATTGCACCTACTGACGTACGAACAGTAGTGCGATAACCAACAATGTAAACGGTAGCTTTTCATGCCACTGTCTGGACCCTTCTACCATCTTCCTCAAAATCTTTTTTATGTTTTTGTTGGCTGCCTCAACTGCACCATTCGCCTTGGGACGATACGGGGTGGAATTACGATGTGTAATCTTGAACTGTTGACATACTTCTTTCATCAAACTACTGTTAAGATTAGCACCGTTGTCCGTGATGATCACTCTCGGGATCCCAAATCTATAGATGATATGGGAATGGACAAAATCCACCACCGCCTTTTTGGTCACTAACTTGAAAGTCTTGGCCTCCACCCATTTGGTGAAATAATCGATGGTTACCAGAATGAACCTGTGACCGTTTGAAGTGGCCGGCTCAATGGGTCCAATGACATCCATGCCCCACGCAACAAATGGCCATGGCGCTGACATTGTATGCAATTCTGTCGGCGGAGAATGAATCAAATCTCCGTGTATCTGACATTGGTGACATTTCCGCACGAAACTGATACAATCCCGCTCCATAGTGAGCCAATAATACCCTGCTCGAAGAATCTTCTTCGCCAATACATATCCGCTCATATGGGGCCCACAGACTCCAGCATGTACCTCTGT
This sequence comes from Nicotiana sylvestris, assembly GCF_000393655.2. Taxonomy (NCBI): domain Eukaryota; kingdom Viridiplantae; phylum Streptophyta; class Magnoliopsida; order Solanales; family Solanaceae; genus Nicotiana; species Nicotiana sylvestris. The sequence goes on from NC_091066.1 coordinate 8,494,934, forward strand.
CATCACTATCGTGGCTTGACCCGCATCTATACATCTCAATAATCCCAGATCTGGGGTTCTTTTGTACAACACTCCTCCACTGAGGAAAAATCCATTTGCCAATCGTCTAATGGCTCTCTTTTGATCTCCGGTTGCCTGCTCCGGATATATCCCCATCCTGAGGTATTCCTTGACATCATAAAACCATGGTTCGCCATCCATTTCTTCCTCTATCATGTTGCAATAAGCATATTGATCCCGAACCTGAATATGCAACGGGTCAACATGGATCTTGTCTGGATGGTGCAACATCGATGCTAAAGTGGCCAAAGCATCGGCAACCTCATTGTGAACTCTCGAGATGTGTCTGAACTCCAGTGATCGAAATCGCTTGCTCAGATCATGCAAACATTGACGCTATGGTATAAGCTTTAAATCCTGTGTTTCCCATTCACCATGGATCTGATGTACCAGAAGGTCCGAGTCTCCTAAGACCAAGACGTCCTGGACATCCATGTCTGCAGCTAAACGTAAGCCCAGAATGCATGCCTCATATTCAGCCATGTTGTTGGTACAATAGAAACATAGCTGAGCTGTAACAGGATGGTGATGTCCTGTTTTCGAAATAAGTACCGCTCATATTCCAACTCCTTGTGCATTCGCAGCCCCATCGAAGAAAAGCTTCCACCCTGGTTCCTCAATCAGTTCTAACTCCTCTATATGCATCACTTCTTCATCTGGAAAATACGTCCTCAAAGGCTCGTATTCTTCATCAATAGGATTCTCAGCCAAGTGATCGGCCAATGCTTGGGCTTTCATGGCCGTCCTCGTCACATAGACAATGTCGAACTCTGTGAGTAATATCTGCCATTTTGCCAATCTTCCTGTGGGCATAGGCTTCTGGAAAATATACTTTAATGGATCCAGACGTGAAATAAGGTATGTAGTATGTGACGACAGATAATGCTTAAACTTCTGTGCTACCCAAGTTAGAGCACAACATGTTTTCTCAAGTTGAGTGTACTTATTCTCATAGACTGTAAACTTCTTGCTGAGATAATAGATGGCTTGCTCTTTTCTTCCTGTGATGTCGTGTTGACCCAACACGCAACCAAACGAATGATCCAGGACCGTTAGATAAAGGATTAATGGCCTCCCCGACTCAGGTGGAACCAATACAGGTGGATTGGATAAATAACCTTTGATCTGGTCAAATGCCTCCTGACATTCTGCCGTCCATTCTATCGCGGCATCTTTCCTCAGCAATCGAAAGATGGGTTCACAAGTTGTTGTGAGCTGAGCGATGAATCTGCTGATATAGTTCAACCTTCCCAACAGACTCATTACTTCTGTCTTGTTCTTCGGCGGTGGCAAATCTTGGATAGATTTGATCTTTGACGGGTCCAGTTCAATACCTCGCCGACTGATAATGAATCCCAACATCTTTACAGATGGAACACCAAAAGCACATTTAGCCGGGTTAAGCTTAATATCATACCTTCTAAGTCTTTGAAAAAACTTCCTTAGGTCTGCTACATGGTCTTCCTGATGCTTAGACTTTATGATCACATCGTCCACGTACACCTTGATTTCTTTATGGATCATGTCATGAAACACAGTAGTCATTGCTCTCATGTACGTTGCCCCAGCATTCTTCAAACCAAATGGCATCACCCAGTAGCAATAAGTTCCCCATGGCGTAATGAATGCCGTCTTTTCCGCATCTTCTTCATCCATCAGAATATGATGATACCCAGCATAGCAATCTACAAAAGATCCGAGCTCACGTCCGGCGCAATTGTCAATAAAGATATGGATATTGGGTAAAAGAAAGTTGTCCTTTGGGCTTGCCCTGTTTAGATTGCGGTAATCGACACACACCCTGATCTTCCCATCTTTCTTTGGCACCGGCACCACATTAGCCAACCAATCAGGATATCGAGTGACACGAATAACCTTTGCTTGCAGCTGCTTGGTTACTTCCTCTTTAATCTTCACACTCATATCCGTTTTGAACTTCCTCAATTTCTGCTTGACGGGAGGGCATGCCGGGTCAGTGGGCAATTTATGAACCACTAAATCTGTGGTTAACCCCGGCATGTCATCATATGACCATGCAAAAACATCTTTGAACTCAATAAGTGTTTTGATCAATTCTTCCCTAATATTTGGTGCAATGTGGATGCTTATTTTAGTTTCTCTGATATTGCCGGCATCTCCTAAATTGATAGCTTCTGTGTCATTTAAGTTGGGCTTGGATTTTTCTTCAAACTGGCTTAACTCCCTATTTATCTGCTCGAAGGCTTCATCCTCATCGTATTCCGATTCATTATCATAATCGACCTCTTGTATAGTTAGTTCGGAATCAGATTGATCTTTTAGACTAGGTTGAAGATCCGTTGTGCATGCCATGTCGTTAGAACCAGTATGAAAAGAACTGTTCAGAAAAAGAAACGAAGGAAACAAAATTAAAAAATAACATATAAAATAAGAAATAAAGAAGAAACTTTTTCGTTTTATTGAATTATGGGATAACAAAGTTTCACACTTTGTTGAGCAGTAATAGAAATAAAAAGGAATCTGGATTACAACCCTGGAATAATCCAGAAAACAAAAGGGAAAATCAAAGCCAACTACCAGGACTCCCTCCGAGTAGGAAGAGGAGTAGCTGTCGAATTGTTGACATTGACCCTAGGCCCCACAAACTGTATGCCTACCTTACTGGAACCCTCTCCAGCTTCTATTATGTTGATATCTGCGAACATTCTTTCTAAGCCCTCATCCAAATCTCCATCTGGCCCAATCAACGGTCCACGAATTTTCGGGACTGACGACCTTGTGACACCTGCTCTAACAAAAGATCTAGAGAGACGCGGAACTGGCTTGGGAAGAACCCAAACTTTCTTCTTCATTTTCCGAGCTCGCTTTATATCTGCCGCAGTTGGTTTGAATCCCAATCCGAAAGTCTCTAAATTCTTGGGCAAAGAGACAGGTTGAACAATTCCCTGGAGCTCAGCCCCCAGACCTTTTCCTGGCACGAACCCGTTACTTAGCATCTCTGAAACTATCATGACGGTTGCGGAAGCTATCCTGGGGTGTGGAATGCTTTTACCCTCGGGAATCTTGTTTGCTGACACTGCATCAAAAATCTGATAAACCCAGGGACCTTTGTCATCGTTAGTTTCTATGAATGGCACAATGGCACCTCCCATGGTGCACGCAGTGTCTTCCCCATGCAGCACGACATCTTGTCTGTCCCATTCAAACTTGACCATTTGATGCAATGTGGATGGCACTGCTTTGGCCGCGTGGATCCATGGTCATCCCAACAAAAAGTTATAAGATACCGCGACATCCAATACCTGGAACTCTATAGTAAACTCAACCGGGCCAATGGTCAACTCGAGTATAATATCCCCCATGGTGTCTGTTCCACTTCCGTCAAACCCTCGGACGCAAATGCTGTTCTTGTGGATTCTATCATGGTTAATCTTCAACTGGTTCAGTGTGGATAATGGACAAATATTGGAACTTAAACCGTTATCCACCAACGCCCGAGTAACTGCCGAATCTTCATATTTGACAGTCAAGTAGAGAGCTTTATTATGTTCCGTGCCCTCCACTGGCAAATCGTCATCAGAGAACGTTACCCTGTTTACCTCAAAAATTTTGTTGGCAATCGTTTCAAGGTGGTTCACTGAAATTTCATTAGGCACATGAGCTTCATTTAGTATCTTCATCAGGGCCCGGCGATGCTCGTCCGAATGGATCAATAGTGATAACAACGAGATCTGGGCCGGTGTTTTCTTCAATTGTTCAACAACGGAGTAATCCTGCACTTTCATCTTTTTCAGGAATTCCTCCGCCTCTTCTTCTGACACGGGTTTCTTTGTTACTGCTGGGTTGGTCCTTCTCAACTCCACGGGAGTAAAACACCGTCCCGATCGAGTCAGTCCCTGCGCCTCACAACTATCCTCCTCTACTTGCTTTCCCTTGTACATTACCACTGCCTTTTCATACTTCCAAGGCACAACCTTGCTATCAATCACTGGCAATTGGACTACCGGCTTTATGATGACCGGTTCCCTGTACACCCCTTTCACAACAACTACGGGTGCAGATGATGCTCCCGATACTACCAACTTGGTTGGCTCTGGTTTCTTTGTAGCGGTGGATGGATTCTTCCCTAATATCACCACTGGCTTGACATCTTCCCCCTTCAACTGTACCCCTGCTTCCCCACCGGTCGATTTTTCTTTCGGAGTGGCACGGATCATCATCACTGTCTGTGAGGGTTTCTTTGGCTCCCCTCCTTCGTGCACAAAGCTCGATCATGTGGGCTTCAGGGTGCTTTGGCAATGGGTTCTGGTTAATGTTAGGTGCCTCCGGTGCCTGTACCTCGATCTTGTTGGTATCAATAAGATCTTGTATCGCATGTTTCAGCCTCCAACATTTCTCGGTATCATGTCCGGGAGCTCCCGAACAATATTCACATCTTACCGAGTGATCCATATTTTGGGGTAAGGGATTTGGTAATCTAGGCTCAACAGGATTTAATAAACCCAACTGCCTCAATTTGTGGAACAAGGCAATATAAGTTTCCCCCAACTCAGTAAAAGTTCTTTGCCTCTGCAATCTTTCATTTCTGGCGGCCGGATTTCCCCTGAAACCCATCCCTGGAGGGTTCCTGTAGGCTCTTGGTGGTGGATAGGTGTTTTGTGGTGGTGGGTATGTGTTATGTGGAGGTGGGTATGTATTGTGGGGAACCGGCGCGCGCCATTGTGGGCGAACCGGAGGTTGGGTGTATGTCTGGGCTTGATGGACGGTGAAATGTTGTTCTTGTGGTTGGTAGTAGGGTTGTGGAGGGTAATTTGGAATGTGTGGGTAGTTTAGACGATGGGGTCTGGGTTGGTAATGAGGGGAAGGACCTCTAGATCTGGACCAATTGCCTGCCTCTATTGTCGTGACCTCTTCTCTCCTTTTCTTTCCGAGCGCACCTCCCGTGCCGCTCTGAATGGCCTGAGTTGTTGCCTTATTTGCCGAGTAACTCAGGATCTTATTGGACTTAAGTCCCTCTTCTATCATACCTCCCATTTTCACCACTTCGTTGAAGGATTTGCCAACTAACGTCACCAAGTGACCAAAATAAGTTGGCTCTAGAGTTTGTAGAAAGTAATCTACCATTTCTCCCTCTCTCATTGGGGGATCAACTCTGGCTGCATGTTCTCTCCATCGGAACCCAAATTCCCGGAAGCTCTCTCCGGGTTTCTTCTCAAGCTTTAGCAATGTGAGACGGTCTGGCACTATCTCAAGGTTATATTGGAAGTGTCCTGCGAAAGCCTGTGCCAGATCATCCCAGGTGTACCACCTGCTCGGATCTTGTCTTGTATACCACTCTAGTGCCGACCCGCTCAAACTCTGGCCAAAGTAAGCTATCAGTAGCTCATCTTTGCCCCCCGCTCCCCTCATCTTGCTACAAAAGCCCCGTAGATGTGCCATAGGATCGCCATGCCCTTCGTATAAATCGAATTTGGGCATATTGAACCCTGCTGGTAATTGGACGTCAAGGAAAGGGCATAGATCCTTGTAAGCCACGCTGACCTGGTTGCCTAACCCGTGCATGTTCCTGAAGGACTGCTCCAGGCTTTTAAATTTCCGCATTACCTCATCCTGCTCTGGGCTCTTAAACGGCTTTTCAATCTCCGCCGGGACCTCAAAGTGGGGATTATATGTGTGTGGCTCGGGTGCTTTGAATGTGAGTTCAGGGGGGTAATATTGTGTATCGTGAGCCTGAAACAATGGCTCACTAGACGATCTGTGCAATGGGGTTGGTGCAGGCGCCACAAAGACGGGAACATTTGGTGGAGGAGGATTCTGATTGGGTGGTAGAGCTTGGGGATCATAGGCCTCTCTTCCCTGATAGTAATGATGGCTTGGGAAACTCGTTGAAGGGCCGGGAGAGGGGTATTCTGGCGTGTGTCCTGGTTGGAGAGTAGGAGTAACAGGTAGTTCATGCCCCTTTTGGGCTCTAGCTAAGGCTATATGCATTTCATTCATTTCCAGCCTCATCTTTTCCATTTTTTCCATGGCCTCCTTCAGCATCTGATTTGCCGTCTTTTCCGACTCAACACTGTTGTCTGAGCCAGTCATGCTTTCTGGTATGGTCCCTTTTGATCTTGTTTGATAATGGTACGGTGCCAGTACGCTTTAACAAACTAACTGATATAGATTGGAAAAACAATAAACTTGTCAGTGTTAGAGTCTTAACAGATATTGTAATTGCACGTTGGGGGATGCAATGTTCTTAGGCAGTTAACCATTTCTAACATGCTTTTGCTCCGACTACATGCGTCATTCCGACTTAGGTTCTTTATTTAATTACTTTGCCCTTTATTTTTATCTCTTAGTGATGGTCGAATCTTATGTAGATTGCCTACGTATCATGTCCCCGCATGAATCAGACCAGGAGTAGTTCTGACAAGAATTTTTTTTCAATTTTTCATTACTTAAAACAAACTATTACAAACTAAAACCCTTTTTTGCAGAAAGAAAATAACAAACGCAAACTAAGGTTAAATACAAGTTCCAATACTACAGAAATACTTTGGCGCGAAAAGACAACGGACAGACAAACCACAGGTTAAAAAAATAGAGAAATACAGACACAAACTACGCATACTCTAAAGCTTCAAATATGGGTGCCCGCGGGGCATCGCTCGGCCTCGCCTCGGGCCTTGGTTCCAAATCCTTTTGGAGTTGCTCTAATTCATTCATGGTCTGCTTTACATAGATTAGCACTGCTGAGACAAAAGTAGTAGGGGGTCATGTCCTCACAAGCTCGACATCTTCTGAAAATGGCGCGAGCAATGGCTCTAATCCTGTCCCTTACTTGCTTCTTTTCTATAAGCAGGCGTTTTATCTGATTACTGCATGCCTTTAACGCCTGAGAATCCTGCAGGTGCTGATTCCGCAGTTGCTGCACTTCTACCTCCATTTGGGCCAACAGATCGTAACAGTGTCTACTTTCTATTTCAAAATCCCTCGCCTGCTCAACTGCTTTACCCTCAAGGGTATCCACCTTTTTCTTCAGTTTGACAACAATTTTCTTGTGGTCCCATTTCAATCGATCTAAGTATTGGCGACGTTCATCTGCCCTCGTAGCCCCCTGTGCTTTGAGTTCTGCCCTGACATTTTCAGATCTTTCCAACCTATCCCGATATTCCCTGACTTCATTTTTTAGCCCTTTTATCAATCGCTCATCTGATCGACTCCTCGGTCGTTTATCAACGGCCATTTTAGATTTCTGGATTTGGGCCCTAAGTGTTTCGTTTTCCCGGGTCAATCTATTCTTTTCACCCTGATCCGCATCAATTTGCACGCCGTTCTCGAATTTCAGACTTTCAACCTGTTGCTTCAACTTACCAATTTCCGTTCGATAACCTTCTTCTCTTGCCAGCCAATCCCATTGTGCTTGAGATGATTCAGTGAAATCTTGGACGTGGGGCCTTTTGGCGGGCCTCTGCGGAATCAAGAACCTTTTTCCAAACCAAGCATTGTACTTAGGGTCTACCTCGCCTTTACCTGATCTCGCACTATGGTTTTAGGCTCGAGGAACCTACACCGATTCCAGATTTCACGGATTTTTCCTTCAAGAAAGACATCTTTTGGGCCTAGTTCAATTACTTGCTTGCTTAGATTTTCGTCATTGTCACAGTTTGAAACCTTCCCAGTTGACGCAAGACCCTGTAAGGGGCATAAGGTTGGATGCTTCGAACTCCCATTAAGAGGATGTAGGGAACTTCAACTGAAGTATATATAGCTTATGTATCAGGAAGCCACCCTAGGGTCCACTCGATTTTGTCAGCAGTTAATGATCTCAAAAGCGAAAGCCAAGCCTCTGTTCCTTCGGGGAACTCAATGCCTGTTATCCGAGTCCCAAATTCTTCAATACACCTCAATCCCGTCAGTCCGTAATTCATGTATCCAACTCGATGGCAAAGGTGTTCCTGCATCCACAATTGCAGCAACAGGTTGCAACCTTGAAAGAACTTCCCTCCCTCTCGGCTTATAGTTAAAGCTCAATAGATTTTAGCTACGATTAAAGGAACTACTATGCCGTTGACTCGTTTGGTCGCAACATCCAACATCCCAGCAAGGCCGATCTCTATGTGACCGTCTTCCCGAGGGCAAGCCACAACTCCCATGAAAGCTACCATGAAAGCTAGAACCCGCCTAGCCTCCCATTTGTCTTTGTTTCCAGCGTGAGTCAAACCAAGTTTGGGCTCTTCGAAGCCTCGAGGGTTACCATAGCGCCGATACAAAAACTGAAATGTGCAATACCTGGCTGCTAACTTCTCTTCCTGGGCATTCCGGCTGATACTTAACAAGTCCAAGAATTTGTGTGGCGTTACCGGCCTTGGTGCCAAAGGATAAAGAGTTCTGAAATTTGGGCTGAGACCCGCATAACCCGCCATTTCCTCCAAGGTGGGTGTAAGTTCAAAATCAGAAAACCGGAATATGTTGTGTGCAGGATCCCAAAAAGGTACCAGCGCCTCAATAACATCCACCTTCGACTCAACATCCAATAAACCAACGAGGCCACCCAAAATTTTTATCACTGCCTTTCTGCTATCGGCTTCTAAATCATTCCACCACATGTGGAGCTGTAGAAGGATCTCTTTAAGGGTCGTGAAGGGTTTATTTTCGGTCGTGCTCATTCTGCACATTTATTAAGGTGATTTAGACAAAAGGGAAAACCTATATTTGACTCAAATATAAAACAAAACTTCTTTTCCATTTAATAACATTTTTCGACATTTTCGGGTTATCTTTTGCAAAAAGGGGAAGTTGGACCCGATGAGGGTTGCCTATGTATCTCACATCCGGTGAGAATCAAACCGACGTAGTTCGGGCAATTAACTAAACTATTTTTAAAACAGGATTTTCTTATTTTTTTTTAATATTTTTTTTTTGGGCAGCAAATAACCAAACCACTTTCAAAGCATGACTCTTTTCATTTTTATTTTTTGCATTTTCAAAAAAATAAAAAAAAATAAAAAAAAATTTAAAAATAAGACTCTTTTTCATTTTTCATTTTTCGTGGCAAGACAAACTATTTTTCTTTTCTATTTTTGAAAACAAGACAGAACAACGACTTTTTTTTTAACAAACAATAAAACAACCTATTTTTCCCAAACTAAAATAAAGACTTTTTTTTTTCTTTTTCTGCGATCAATTTCCAAAAATAAAGACTCTTTTTCTATTTTTCCTTTGCTTTTAGTAAAACAAACTATTAAAACTAAAATATTTTTTTACAATTTTGGCAGAGTTTCGACACTATTTGGACATTGTTATTTTTTCAAAGCAGAAGATTAACCCTAGACACTGCTATTTTTCTTCTTTTTTTTTTCAAATTTTTTCCAATATTCAAAACCGGTCAGCATGTAAGTCCAAAGCAAATAAAATGCACAAGCAGTAAGTAGGATGCATCAGGATGGTCTTTTCTGTTTCAGGTTGCTATTCCTAGACGGACCCAACCCCTGTGTTGAGTCCTCTAAGTCAAAAATGCACATGATGCAGATAAGCGTTCCTACTAGGGATCCGGCATGAAGTTGAGTTATTCTAGGTTCAGAACCTGGGTGTTTGTTCTAGACCTGGCTTACCCGAGCGGACAGCTCGAGCCGGAGGGGGGGGCAGCGTACCGGGGATACAGAAGCTCAACCCGGCTTTGCAACTTATCCGAACCTCGTTCTAAAAATGGGATTGACTCTATACAGAAAAGAAGTCACATGAAGTGCACCCTTCTTCATGATTTAGAAGACTCAGAGAGGAGATGGTTTTCAACACAGTTTATATACAGTTCACAAAATATCAAAGCGGTAAAAGCATCATTTTGCATATTAAGCACAGATCATATGAGAATACCAGATAATAAAGTCAAAATACAACAATTTATCAAGCTCGAATTGCTAACCCTGAACCAGTGGTTCTGGGTTAAGAGTTCCCCAGCAGAGTCGCCAGAGCTGTCACACCTCCTTTTTCGCCCGCGCCGCAAGGGCGCAGAGGGAGTTTTTCCAATTAAAGGACAATCGAAACGGGATTTATTTATTTAATTCAGAGTCGCCACTTGGGAGATTTATGGTGTCCCAAGTCACCGATTTAATCCCGAATCGAGGAAAAGAATGATTCTGTTAACAGTCCGCGAACCAGAAATCCGGATAAGGAATTCTGTTAACCTGGGATAAGGTGTTAGGCATTCCCAAGTTCCGTGGTTCTAGCACGGTCGCTCCACTGTCATATTTAGCTTAAATATCTGGTTTTTTATACGATTATGAACTTATGTGCAAATTTTAACTTTTAGCCGCTTTTATTATTATTAATTTTTTTTTAAGAATGTGAACATCGTTCAAAAACATGTCTTTGGATTGCGTCACATGAAATGCACTCGCAATCCGGAACACATTTTTATTCAATGTTTTGGGATTTGGATTTGGGTCACATGAAATGCACACCCGGGTTTAAGAAGGTAAGATTATTGAAATGCGTGCCTAAAACGACTAGCGCGTGGTTATTTTTGAAAAAAAAAACGTGAATTTCGCTAAGCAACCGATTCCGAGTTCTAAGTAATTAATACATACATTTGTGAGGGCCCCGCAATCTATACGTTTTACTAGGCGAAGCTCATCTCATTTTTTTTTAAATGGACAATCCTAAAATGACTACGTTTTTTCTATTAAAATTAGTCTTCTAAAATAAAGAAAGAAAATCCTAATTAATTACGAGCTTAAAAAAAAATAAGAAAAAACGTAACATACTACTTGCCAAATTAAGACAAATATTAATGGAAAGGAATTTTATTAAAAAAAAAATAAAAATTCGAAATTGTGAATAAAATACTAAATTCGCCAACTAATATTCAAAAGAAATCAATTATAGCTAGATTAAAAGCTCGCGTTGTTATAAATAAAAAAAAACTATTGGAATTAATTATTCACAACCATTTGAAACTAGATTTAACCATAATTACTAAAGCTTATTAGATAGTTTATTAAACTTAAATGTTGATTCATCTTGCTCAAGCTCGCATCTAATGGATTAATGTTCTTAACCTTGCTACGTTGAGTCACACATTAAAAGTATCAAGCCTGCTGATTCTACGAAATTATTGGCCTAATATTTGCGGATCTTAGTTATTAATAAGATTCAAAGATTAAAAAAAAACTCAAATTGCTTTTATTCCAATATTTGCAAATTAAAATCTAGATTTTTACTAACCCTTCCCCTTCCAAAATTAAATCAGTTTCTCATATTGACTATTTACCAATTTTGATTTGAATGCGATCTCAAACTAAAAAATTAACAAAAAGCTGAAAAATACTTATGGTGTTCATACCGACACCCATCCAATAGTTCCGCAATTTAATGCTTCACATTATACATAATTCTACCATTCATATAACATGCAACACATAATGTATATCTAACTAAAAATACGAATATTCTATAATTAGAAGCATAAATCTTCTGGCCATTTCATTTCAGCTTCAATGCATATGTCAAAATGATTCAGAGTAGTATACTTGGTGTTGGAATACAAGGAAAGGAAGAATAGGATCAGTAAAATAGTATGTAACACAACAACAACAGCAAATAACCAGCAATATCCAACAAACGGAACACCCAGTGACAGATTTGAAAACCGAACAAAATCCAGCAATAACCAGTGAAGTAGTAGCAAATAACCAATTAAACTCGAGAAATAAACCACATGAAAATCCAAAAAAGCACCAATAATAATCAACGGGCAATAACAAAGTGAACTTTTTTTTAATTGAAGACTAGTTAATGTTTAACCCTTAATTCTCTCTTATTGTTCAGAAAATTCTTTCTTTTAAACTCTCTTCAAATTTGAATCCCTAAAAATCCTTTAATATTTTCGAATTTTTCTCTCTCTATTTTCAGTTCTTTTTTTTTTTTTTAAATTCTGTCCAAGTCCCCTCTATTTATTACCAACTTTCAGCATTTTTAAAATTAAATCCCATTATCTTCCACCCATCCCCCTTTTAATCCCACTACCTAATGTTTTGTCCCCCACTACATTAAACAAATACATTATCCCCTCCATTATATCTTGTCCCCCATGCCTACATTAAACAATTATTATTCCCCCACTACATTATGTCTTGTCCCCCACCATGTACTATTTTAATATTATTAAAAATTATTTAATCTTAATGGACAGAGCACTCAAAATAAATAATTGTTCAGATTTTTAATTCCAAAAATACCCCTCTGACCTTACTGAAATTATCATTTTAACCCTGAAAATACTGCAATTTACCAATCTACCCCGTCAGCTATAACCAATTCACCTAATCAATTCTAACCAAAATATAGCAGCTATAACCAATTCCTAATCAGATTTTATGAACAAACTCAAACTATATGATGAACAACAAAGAAAACTAGAATTATTTTGACTGAACAATATTTTTTAACAACAAACCTACTTTCAGATTCAACAACAATAACAAACAAATTTATTCAAATTCGAATTAAACTTAAACGGAACAACTAAACAGATTCAAATCACTAAACTCAATATCAGTTGAACTCAAACTAAATCAAACAACATCATAACAAAGAATGATTCAAACTAAATCAAAAACTAAAGGACCAACACATAAACACTCACATTAAATCACTTGATGAAAAACTAACAAACTTCAAACAAACAATGAACCCGAATTAAATCTAACACATTCCTATATTAAAACTAAACAAGAACAATGAATAAAAACAAACTAAAGAAATAATCAAGAAATGATAAACAACGAACAAGAAAAGAATCAAACATATACTGATTTCAAATATGAGAATATCAAACAAAATACGGACAAAAATGAAACTTAAACCAACTAACCGGAAATGCACAGCGACGAACTCGAACGGCAATGGAAAAACTCGAACCAAGACTGTCAACGACCTAACGGATCTCGACTCAACAGGAACGTTACACCAAATGGAACGATAAACTTGAAAGTCAGTCGACGAACTCAAACGAACTCTCCTCAAGCTTTAAACAAACTCCCTTGATGAAACAAACTTCCGTTGCCATTTTCCGGTGGTGATGGAGTTCAGTCGACGAAGAAGAAGAAAGGGACAGTAGCAACGCTGCTTGTCAATGAACTGGTGGAGCTGGCCGGACATAGCAGACGAAGCAGTAGAAGGTGCAGCAGCCATGGACGCTCGACGAGGGCAGAAACCATGGTTAACGCAGCAGCGATGATTGCTCGTCAATGGCGGACGGGGAGGGTCGTTGGTGGTTGAAGCTGGGCCTGACGTCACTGGGTATGTAGCAATGGCGGCATGTGATGGATCTGGAGGCGAGTGGTCGATGACGCGTGAAGACGAGGAAGCTAACGTGACGACGACAGGGGTGGTTACTAGGCTATGATGGTCGGCGATGAGGGAGCTACTGGTCGTTTGGCGACGACGAAGAAGAAGCAACGGCCATGAGAGCTCGCACTCGAGCTCGAAGAAGATGGTGAAGGGTTTGCCATTGTAGGAGCTTGGATGAAGCTGTGTGTGTGTAGCGTGAGGGTGAGGCGTTGTTGGACTGGGGTGGTGGTGGTTGTGTCGAAGGTGATGGAGGTGTGAGGGGGGGCAGCCATGGTTGGCTGAGGTTTGGGGTGTTTGGGACGATGGAGTGAGGACGAGAGAGAGGGGGCAGATGGGATTAGTTTTAGGTTTATGGGTTTTTTTTTTTTGTGAAATGTAAGATAGGGAGATAGGGGTGTTGGGTCTTTGGGTTATGGACTGGGTCGACCCGGTTTGAAATGGGTCGGGTCGTAGGGGAAGGTTGGGTATAGGTGTTTTGGGCCTAGGTTCAAAATTGGAGAAGAGACCCAATTCCGATTTTCTTTATATTTTTTGCTCTCTTTTCTTCTTTTATTTTTCTTAAACTGAAACTAAATTCTAAAAATCCTTAAATTATCATATAGAACTAAATTAATTTATAAAAGCGTAAATTAACTCCCAATAACAATTAACACACAATTAAATAATAATTACGATAAAATCACACAATTTGGACATTAAATGCTAAAAATGCAACGTACATTATTTTTATAATTTTTTCTTTCTTGTAAAACAAACTTAATTACTTCTAATTGTGGAATTAAATCCTAAGTGCAAATGCGACATATTTTTGTATTTTTTTAATTAATTTAACAAATAAACATGCACAGACAAAAATACAAATAATTATCCAAAAATGCCATGAAAATTCAAAAATTGCACACAAAGAAAAATTATTTTTATTTTGAATCTTTGGGAGTAATTCTCATATAGTGCAAAAATCACGTGCTCACAATCATTAATGCAAAATTATAGAGACAAAATGCGACCAACACGAGCTCCATTCTCCAATACGATCCCTTTTACGATAAATGGACATGCGATGAGCAAGTTGCTCGTGACAGTAGACGTGGGAAGAAAGGTTCACTTTTTTATCCATGCGAATAGTCAAATTAGTACAAACTACTTCTCAAGCGAATTGGCCAAACACAAACTATTTTTCCGCAGAACTACTTCTCTAAAAAGTTGTTTTGACAAAAATGCTTCTAAAAAATAAGTAGCTTTTGGCAGCTTGGCCAAACAAGCTCTTAATTGTTAATTCTAATTAAAGTGAAAAGCCTACATGAAAAAAATGAGCAGATAAAGTTATGATATTCGCCCTACTAGTGTGTGCTAGAGGGTATCTAGTTGCAGTAGGTATTGTATGATATTGTAAAGGCGAAATACATAGATAGCCCCTATAAGTTGTCCACAACGACCATATAGACACTGGGGAGCTATCAGGAGGGCAGTTCCTAGTTAAATGTTTGCCTTCATAAACACTAACTGGTTTTGAGTCAATTTTCAGCATTAAATAAATCTTTCTTTTTACAGATTGACAGTATTACTATTCAATATATCTTACCAAAATATTACTCAAGCTAAGTATGGAGTATATACTACATTAATAAAGTTTCAGCTTCTAGCTTATACCAGCCCCTCCTCCCTGCTTTATAAATAATTTACACAACCAATCATCTGGATTTGTTTTGACAAAAGAATATTTATGAGGAGGGAATTTCTTAGTTAATTGTATACATTGCAAGAAACCGTGTATAGGCTTTCTTGCATTTATCCATCTTATTATTGCTATACAAAAAGATACTGTACTAAATAAGTGAAAAATACTAAAGCTTTAACCAAGGTGTTGAACAAAAGAAATAATTAGGAAAAGGCACGTTAGGGAAATTGGTTTTAATTTGAGCATAGTTTTAAAATGAAACTTGATTCAGTAGTGTACCTGCATCTGAATTGTTATTTTTCTCCCTCGTGGATAAAGACCTCAAAGCCAGAATTCTGATAATCTTCAACTTGTGCTTCCCAGATATCCCTTGCTAAGTTGTTGACAGACTCATTACAATCCTTTACCTCAATGGAAATTAGAGAAGAGATATCTCCGAAATAAGAAGGGATCTCCTTAAGATATCTGCAGTAATGCAAAACCAAGCGTTCACTTTCTACCCATAAAACGTCAACTGTTCAAAATTAAGCTTGGCAGTTCAAACCCTAACGATTGTGTATTTTGAAATTTGAGATAATATATGGCGCGTCGTTTAAAATTCGAGGTACGCTTTAGTGAATGGCGCGTCGTTTGTAAAAGCAATATAGACTGCATTATACTTGATTAGTATAAAGCTGTAAAATATGAAAATCAAATTACTATCCATAAAATATAGAATCCTATGAAATGAGTGAAAATGTAATTATTACTGTGACACAACTCCCAATATATAATATAATTTGTGGTATTAAATGCATAAAAAAATGCACCCAATGGTTATGTACAGTATTTAAATTATGAAATATTATAGGCAACTATATTAAAGTCACTTGTATGTGACATAATCAAAATAGTTATTACGTCTGTAACGACCCGACCAGTCGTTTTGAATTTTTGCACTTTGATCGCCATTTCCCGGGCATGACTTGCCCCGTGTAACGTATTATGACTGATGTAGATCGTTGATTTTGATTTTCAGGAAAAATCGGAATGAATTTGAAGGAACAGTCTCACTTGAAAACTTTGAATTTGAAAGGTTTGACCAAGAGTTGATTTGTTTGTATATGATCTCGGATCGGAATTTTTATGATTTGGTTAGCTCTGTTAGGTGATTTATGACTTAGGAGCGAGATTGGAATGCATTTTCGAAGTCCGTGGAAGGATTGGCTCGAATTGGCAAAGTTAGTATTTTGGCGAATTCCGGTTGATGGTTAAATTTTGATTCGAGGGTCGGAATGGAATTTCGAGAGTTGCTGTAGCTTCGTTATGTCATTTGTGATGTGCGTGCAAAATTTTAGGTTATTCGGACATTATTTGGTCGGGTTTTTGATCGAAAGTGTATTTCGAAAGTTTTTGAAAACTTAGGCTTGAATTCGATGAGTTTTGGGTAATTTGATGTCGTTTGAGGTGTTTTGATGACTGGAACAGGTTTGAATGATGTTATGAATTATGTTGGCATATTTGGTCGGGGTCCCATGGGGCTCAGATATGTTTTGGAAGAGTTTTTGGAAGATTTTGGCGTTTTGATTATAAGCATGGAATGATCCAAAGGTCCATTTTTAGTTCTAGAGATCGAAATTTGATTTTGAGACTTCCAGAATTTTGATAATGAATTATAGGAGTGATCTGGAAAGCTTGGTCTAATTTCATCAAGTCGTGATTGAGTTTTTGACGCGAATCATGAGTTAATTGTTTAACAAACGAAATGGATATCGCACTGAGAAAACGAGCTCCGAATTGAGTTTCGATTTAAGGACTATGTTCATATCATTATTTGTGACTCATAGGAACAAGATTTATCGAATTTCGAGTTCGTATGGTGGAGTTAGAGCCTTTTTAGTGAAAATAAATATTGTTGGTGCAGCAGGATCTGGTGCGCACCTTTAGCGACCAGATTTGTCACTTTTAGCGACGGGAATGGCTCTTTTAGCGACCAGAATAGGTTTATTAAAGTTGTTGCATTTTTCTGCTCATTTTGACCTTTTTTGTGTGAAAGAACACGGCTTGGGGCGATTTTTGAGCAAGAAATCATGGGAAATCTTGAGGTAAGTCACTTGTGATCATTTCTACTCCATAATATTGAATTATCATCGAATAATCTGACTAGATTATATGTTTTTGAGGTGTAAATTAGGGATTTATACCTAGGGATTTGAAAATAAGATTTGAAGATTTGGAGGCCGAATTGTTATCGGAATTTAGTAATTTTGGTATGGTTGGACTCGTGGTTGAATGAGTTGTCGGATTTTGTGGGTTTCGTCGAATTTCAAAAGCGTGGGCTCGGGGGCTGGGTTTGAGCAATTTTGGGATTTTGATGTTAAAATGGATATTTTCGAGTGGGCTTTGTTCCCTTAGCATATTGTGATGTATTCGTTCTGATTTTGGATAGATTCGATGCGCGTGGAGGCCGATTCGAGGGGCAAAGGCATCGCGAGCTAGAGATTTAGCCGATTCGAGGTGAGTAATGATTGTAAATAATGTCCTGAGGGTTTAAAACCCCGGATTGCACATCGTAGTGCTATATTGAGGTGAGACACACGCTGGATGATGAGCGCGGGGTCCTTTACTACTGGGATTGTGACTTGGTCCATCCCGTATTGATGATTTTACTGCATATTTGATTGAAACTGATTTGTCATCATCATGATTTGGGCTGATTGTCATATTTGGGCTTTGTGCCAATTATTTGAACCCTTCGGAGATTTTTATCACTATTTCCTCACTGTTTGACTTATATTTAAACTCATTCCTCTTGATGATTATTGTTTTACAAACTCAGCCACTTTTATATAGATTTGAAACTCAAATGATATTTCTAAATGATATTTTGGGCTGAGAACTACTGTTTTACAAATGCCCAAGGGGCTTGTGATGATTTTCGGACTGAGTGAGGCCGAGGGCCATATATGAGGATATGCTGAGTGATATGAGGCCGAGGGCTTGAGTTACTATTTATGCCACGCGGTGGCTTGAGTGATGTGAGGCCGAGGGCCTGAGATACTTTATATGCCACGCGGTGGCTTGAGTGATGTGAGGATATGCTGAGTGATGATGCGACGAGGTGGCTTGATATAGCGCTTGGGCCGTAAGGGGCTCCTTCGGAGTCTGCACACCCATAGTGAGCGTGGGTACCCATTATGCTAAGTGATTAAAACTACGCCCGAGGGGCTGATATGAGTTATTATGAGGTAACCCGCGGGGCTGATACTGTTCTGAGAGTGAGCTCGAGGGGCTAATACTGTACTGAGTGACTGATACTGTGCCCGAGGGGCAGATTTCTACTTGTTATTTTGATACTGTGCCCGAGGGTCAGATTTCTACTTGTATTTTGATACTGAGCCCAAGGGGCAGATTTATACTAGTTATTTACTGCCAAATTACCTGTTTTAATTATTTTAAAAGAGATTTCATTTGATACTTCACTGATTTACTGGTTTTAAGTGATTTCACTGCTTCTGTATAGAATGCTTTGTGCCTGTACGTGTTTTCTTGCTTTCAGCCGTTATTTAAATTTATTACTCACTGGGTCGGAGTACTCACATTACTCCCTGCACCATGTGTGCAGATTCAGGCGTAGCAGATTTTCACTCCTGTGAGCTGATCCTTCCAGTCCAGACGGTGTTTCGGAGACTACGAGGTAGTTGTTGGCATCCGCAACCCCGTGCCTCCCTTATCTTATCATTTCCATGTTATTCGAACTATTGTATCAGATTTCATATTTAGTAGATTTGTGCCAGGATTTATTAGTTGCTCATGACTTGTGAAACCCCGGTTAGGGCTGTGTCGGGCTGGGTTTCCGCATTTTATCTATATTTTCCGCTATTTGGTATTATTAAACCATGTTGTACTATAATTGTGTTAAATAACTGTTTAAAAGGACAAATTGAGTTAGGCTGGTTGGCCTTGTCTTCACGAGAGGCGCCATCACGACCAGGTTTGGGATTTGGGTCGTGACAAGTTGGTATTAGACCTAGGTTACATAGGTCTCATGAGTCATGAGCAGGTTTAGTAGAGTCTTGCGGATCGGTATAAAGACGTCTGTATTTATCCTCGAGAGGCTTCAGAACCTTTAGGAAAACTTCACATTCTTGAATTCTTATCGTGCGTCCTTGATTAAGCTTGAAAAGTAACTCTTGAAATTCTTCCCATGCGTTCGCATGCACGCATGAGCGCTCAGTATCAGATATGCCTTGATGGCTTGTGATTCCCTGATCGAGGGGTGAGATGTGATCTCTGTGAGTTTGATGTTGGGCCAGTCTGGAGGACTTGAGGCCGAATCTTTGCCTATGGCTTGAGCACCGAGGTGCTGATTGTGTGAGCAAGTGTTTTGAACTTATATGTTCGGTATTGTCCCTATTAGTGGGAGTGACGGCTGGTTAGCTACGTGATGAGTATGTTAGTACTGCGAGATGTATCTATGTAACTTGGAAGTGACGAGGAAGGTCTGCGGGATGATAGATGAACTATTAAGTGTATGATTTTCATTGTGATTGGATGTGTAGCTCCGAGTTATGGGCGCGTGGAGAATCTTTTCGTGTCTCCTAGTTGGGAGTGAAATAAATTTTATGTTGCGGTATGAGTTTAGACTCAGGAAGACTAAGTGGTTGTGTAATGTCTATGACGGTGGAAGGTATACAGAAATGTTAAATTGAAGGCAAAGCAGGTGGGGTTATCCCCTGCGAAGAATTTTGGGGTTGTGTGATCCTTATGTGTCCGTTAGAAGATCTCATTTACCAGTGAAGTATAAGTGTTGAAATTTGAATGTGGGTCGCTTAAGAGAGTGGGTTTAATTATTATGAGAGTAAATGCGAGATTTGTAAAAGATATGAAGTACCAGATGGTCTGTGTGCCACGAGCTTATGAAGGTTTGAGTTTAATCTCACTATGGTATTATGACATCAATAGAGTATAAGCGTTATGAGTTATTGAATGTGTGTTGATCTATGGCTTCGAGCCAAGTGGGGGAGATGCTATTGATTAGGCAATTGCACGGTTAGGCGCTATGTTGGTTCCAGTTTAAGGTGTACAGGCAAATCAGTTATGACTTGCGGAAATTGAGATCGAGGATGACTCAAGTAGAGGAAATTTTTTGACAAAGGTTATATTATGCCTCATAGTGTAAGAAAAAAAAATCACAGAATGTCTAGAGTGTTGTTGGTAAAGAATGCTCGGCACATAGAGCAGGAAGTTGCTTGGTTGTATATGGATGAGGATTTCATTTTGCGGTATCGGAGTACCAATGAGGCACGAGTGGTTCTGTTCGTTAGGTCAGGTAAGTTGCAGTTTGAATAAGAGTGAATGACTTTCGAGAATGGTTCTAATGTGTTCAAGATTCTACAGGGAACAATCGGGTATCTTAAGGTTATGTATGTGGTTAGAGATTGTGTTTTCATTGGAAGAGGTCAAGACTTGTGGTATTTTTATGTTAATTATGGGATTCTATGTATCAGTATCAAGAAAGTAAAGGTAACAGATTTAGATTTGCAAGAAGTTCTTCAGAGTAAAGTATTCTGGAATGTGGTGTTTCTGGGAATATTTGAGAGAGTATTCAGCGGCTTATGGGTCTTAGACAATGTGGTCTTGTGCTTGGGTCTCATGTAGTGAGCCTGGGTTGAGGAATTGTGGTGCTACAGCAAGAGGGAATATCAAGTTGAAAATGAATCAGAAGGGAAATTAGATAGATGGAATAGCTTGATAGTAGACCGAATCAGTATGGTAAGGATATGATTAACTCCTTGTGCGTGTTCGAGGTAATGAGCTCTGACAAGTATTTTGCAGCAATGCTCTTGGGTTTTGATGGCTTGCTTATCTTGGTCGAGTGATCGCTGCCAACTCGACACTACACTATGGTAGGAAGAGCGGGTCGCAATATCTTTTACCCGAATAGAGGTCCGGGATCGAATTTCCATAGGGAGCTAGTCGTGGAGTTGTATTTTCTGTCTAGCCTAGAGTTGCGGTTGTGCTTCTAATGTCACTTCAAACATTTTTCAAGTTTTTGTATTTATAACTACTATTATAAGACTAAGGATTAAAGCTAAAGTATGCTAGGAGAATATTGCTAAGTTGTAATTAATGGGAAGAATAGCACTAGGGTCGTGGCAACACCTAGGTGGCTAATTGACAGGTAGATGTTACTAAGGATAGAGTGACATATTTGGGGATTATTCTATAACCATTGCACAATTGCACCCACTCTCACACCTCTCGGTAGAGAAAGTAATTTTGCCCAATTGACTCTCTCGAGACCAAATGGGTAGGCCAATGAGACCAAGCAACTAGGGTTCAAGTAGGGTGATTACTCTCTCGAGATTTAACCCATTAATTGGGACTATCATTTCTCATGGGTCCATCCCAATTCCTTGTTGGGTCAATTTTGGTGTCATAAACTCTCTTTCTCAAGAAGAGTTAAACCCACTAAGCTTGAATCAGTATTTGCAACCACCAATTCTTGAATGAAAATATAAAATCAACCCAAATAGCAAATACCCAATATCAATCTAACTCTAGATGGAAACACCCATCAATTACCCACACTAGGGTTGAGCCACAACCCTAGCTAATGAGTTTAGCTACACATAATTAAAGAAGAAACTGAAGAAATAGATGAATAACTAATTATATTAATTAATTACTAAGAAGAAACTACAATAATCTATTGTTAATGGGAAGCAAAATATGACAAAAATGGCTACAACACCAAGCGCAACTTTCGTCTCAAGTTCCCAGATAAATCGATCCCTAAAAAAATAGTAAAATGTTCTATTTATACTAGGTTGGAAAAACTGGACAAAAATACCCCTGCGGGGTCAGTGCGGGCCGCATAAAATGGACCGCGGCCGCATTGGCTCTTGGACTTCAACTGTTCGATGACTTGAATTGGGGGACGCGGACCGCGTGGAAGTGTACTGCGACCGTGATGGCAACTGGCGCTGTCCGCGCAGAAGTGACCGCGGACCGCGTGATGAAGAGTGGACTTCTCTGAACCTTATGAACGCGGACCGCACAGAGCAGGAGTGCGGCCGCGAAGCTTCACCGCGGCCGCATGACTTTAAGCTTGAATATGTCAAGTCTCTGAACCTCCTAGTGCGGCCGCGGTCACTGTTGTGCGGTCCGCACTAGGCCCTTTCTTCTTCAATTCTCTTGGTCTTTGGTACTTGAGCATATTTCACTCTTTTTTGAGCTGATCTTTGACATTTCGTCACTTTGTCGATCAAACCTGCAATCAAGCACAACTTGTGAGCATTTTGGGATTATTTTGTATCAATTTATACTCAAAGCATAGGCAAGTAGGGGCATAAACACGTTAAAATCCTAACTTATCAACGAGTTAGAAGGATTCAGTCTTGGCATGTCTGATTTGTGCAAAGGGCATTCAGAAAGTTCTTGATGGTTTTTACCGCGGTTTGGAGATGTATATTTTCTATGGGCATGCGAAGCATGGGATGTGTAGTGACTTTTCTTCTAGATAGTACCAATGGAAAGTTCTTGACTAGTTGAGTACGTAGATTTGTGTGGCTCGGAAGGGAGATGAAGTTCTCATGTTATACTAGGATGGTATGGTATATGCGGTATGTAGTGGAGGATCAAGATTTGCGTGTGTAGATTTACAGTTTAGTTCTGAAAGGAAGTTCATAAAACTCTTAGGTAGCGGGTGGTCTCAGATGGTTAAGGGAATGCTATTTCTAATTAGAAGTGATTTGACGATAGTATATGTTCAGAAAAAGGGTAACATGATTAAGTGGATGGCACTTTGGTTGTATTGCGGCACTTTTTAGCTAGATCGACCGGCGATATTCGAGTTTGCTTGGTGACACAGAAGAATTTTTTTGTATCTCTCGTGAAATGGCTGGGTATTAGAGGTGTGGCATGCATTCGGATTGCGAAATTGGGATCGGATATGGTGATTCATGTGCCGTGTGGATTTGGAGACGGAAGTTCTCATATTCAGGCTATGTTGTGGTTGTGAAGTGTGTGTATTGGCACTGTTTAGCGACTATCGAGATTTGGAGGTTCGAGTGGATCTTTTGTTGCTTGGTATGTTAGATATTGGTTATGATATTGGGGTTTAGGTTGGTTGTATCCGTGTTGGGTTATTCTGGACTATTGCGCTATGGACTATGCCGGAAATGCCATGGGCTGAGTGACGAGGTGTGTCGGATTATGTTCTAGTAGAGTGGTTTATATTACGAAGATCCAACGTGCGGTTGGGAAGGACTGCCTTTCTTAATTGGGCCTTCGTAATGGATGTCAGTGCAGAGGTTTCTACCACTGATTCAGTTCTGGTGTTGAGGGACTTTCGGATGTGTTTCTTGTGGCCGGGCATGTCGTCGGTCGAGGTTGTGGAGTTCAGTATTGATTTTGTGCCGGGCACCGTATCGTATGGCTCCGGCAGGAGTTATAGTAATGGAAGGAGCAGCTTCAGGCTTCCTTGATAATGAGTTCGTTGGCAGGCCAATGTGGATGTGTGTTCTAGCTTGAGTCGGCTTGGTTGGCCCCGAATTGTATTGTTGAGGGGTAGGTTGATTCGATCGTTATTGAGCTTGCTAGTGATCTGGGAGACCTGTGAGTTTAAAAATACTGGACATTATGGTTTAAAAATATATACGTCCATTATAATATACAAGAACCAAAATATTAAATTACTTAATTCCAGTAAATTGTTCAAGATACAAAGTTTCCGCTATTATCGACTTCTCCATTATAATATACTGGTTTGTATGCCTTCATAAGTAGCATTTCCAGCATAATTTATAGGGAGTAATAAAAATTGGACGAATTTAGTATAAAAATTCTGGATTATTCACGTCCAGTATTAAATTACTGGACATTATGGTTTAAAAATATATACCTCCAGTGTAATATACAAGAAACAAAGTATTAAATTATTTAATTTCAATAAATTGTTCTAGATACCAATTTTCCACTATTTTCAACTTCTCCGTTATAATATACTGGCTTATATACCTTCATAAGTAGCATTTCCAGCATAATTTATAGGGAGTAAAGAAATTGGACGAAATTAGGATAAAAAAATACTTGATTATTCATGTCTAGCATAAACTAACAACTTGCAGCATCTTTCATATAAGATTCTTCCATTGTAAGAGAATAATTTTCGTTATCCATAAAAAAATCAGAAATTTTCGTTATTATATAAAAACTGTTGGTTTCGTTATAAGAACTTATGCAGAAGTTCATCCATTATTTTTGTTTTCTTTAGTTTTCTATAGATGTTCCTTTCTTTTGGGTGCTCTTTATCTTCTACTATGTTTATGTGTGATTGTTTTTTGTAATATTTTTTTTTTATGTTTCTGATATTATGGAATATGATGGTCATAGTATCAAAATATTTTCCAGAAAATTATGCATAAATGACAACTCCAGCATAGAAAATACTGGATATTATACGAAAAACAAATCTGGCTTGTGGCTATCCAGTATAAAATGCTGGATATTAAGCTTTCACAGTGTATATCTCCAGCAGAATATATAGGAAGCAAAATATTTAATGTCCTCAATAATTTATTATGGATATAAATTGTCCTTTATTCCTAATTATTGGTATTATTCTTAACATGGTATATCTGCACCATACTATACAGGAAATACATTTTTTAATTATTAATTGTACAATATTGTTTAAATCTGGAACACAAAATTTTAAATTATTTAAATGCAGTAAATTATTCTAGATACAATTTTTTTTACTGTTTTACACTTACCTATTATAATATATTGGCTTATATCTCTTCATAAGTAGCATTTCTAATATATTTTATAGGGAGTAACAAAAATTGGTCAAATTTAGGGTAAAAAATTCTGGATTATTCACATCCAGTATTAAATACAGGAAATTATGTTTTAACAATGTATACGTCCAGTCTAATATACAGTAAATTAGTTAATTACATTGGACATATATATATATAAACTTATGTTGATATATATTTTAATGTATAAAAATATATATTAAAATACACCATAAAATATAAAAAATATGTTTTACACTTCCCTATTATAATATACTGGTTTATATCCCTTCATAAGTAGCATTTCCAGCATATTTTATAGGGATTCACCAAAATTGGCCGAATTTAGGGTAAAAAATTCCGGATTATTCACGTCCAGTATTAAATAAAGGACATTATGGTTTAAACAACGTATACGTCCAGTGTAATATACAGGAAATAAATATATTAAATTATTTAATTTCAGTAAATTATTCTAGATGCCAAGTTTAAACTATTTTCCACTTTTCCATTATAATACACTAGATTATATCCCTCTATAAGTAGTATTTTCGGCATTTTTTATAGGGAGTAACTAAAATTGGTCAAATTTTGCGTAAAAAATACTGTATTTTTCATGTTCAGTATTAAATACTGGATATTACGTTTGAACAATATATACCTCCAGTGTAATATCCAGGAAACAAAATATTAAATTATTTAATTCTAGAAAATTGTTCTAGATACTACGTTTCCACTATTTTCCATTTCTCCATTATAATATACTGGTTTATATCCCTTCATAAGTAGCATTTCCAGCATATTTTATAGGGAGTAACCAAAATTGGTCGAATTTAGTTTAAAAAATTCCGGATTATTCACGTCCAGTATTAAATACAAGACATTATAGTTTAACAATGTATACTTCCAGTGTAATATACTGAAAATAAATATATTAAATTATTTAATTCCAGTAAATCATTCTAAATACCAAGTTTACACTATGTTCCATTTGTCCTTTATAATATACTTGCTTATATCCCTTCATAAATAGCATTTCCAGCATATTTTATAGGGAGTAACCAAAATTATTCAAATTTAGCGTAAAAATTTCTGGAATTTCAAGTCCAGTATTAAATACTGGACATTAATGTTTAAAAATATATACCTCCAGTCTAATATATAGGAAACAAAATATTGATTATTTAATTCCATTATATTGTTCTAGATACCAAGTTTTCACTTCTCCATTATAATGTACTGCCTTATATCCCTTCATAAGTAGCATTTCCTGCATATTTTATAGAGAGTAACCAAACTTGGGCGAATTTAGCATAAAAAAAATTCTATTCACGTCCAGTATTAAAAACTGGACATTATGGTTTAAAAATATATACCTCAAGTGTAATATACAGGAAATAAAATATTAATATATTTATTCCACTAAATTGTTCTAGAAACCAAGTTTTCACTATTTTTAACTTCTCCATTATAATATAATGTCTTATAAGCCTTCATAACTAGCATTTCCAGCATAATTTATAGGGAGTAATACTAGATAGTATGATTTCAAATGATAGATCTGCAGCCAAATATACAGGAAACAATAATTTTGTAGTCTTTAATTCTAGCATAATATACATCATATTAATCTGTATTTCAATCAAAAATATGTAGTCAATTACAGCAAAGAAGAGAAAACTATTTCTTGGTCTTTATCTTGTGCCTTTTTGAAACAGAAGGTTTATCTAGTCTTCCTGTGGCCTCATCTTCACTAACCAGATGTTCCAGCTGCTTCTTTTTACCATAATTGTATAATAATGTTGCATATCTGAATCTATGACATATAGGATCAAAGATGTTCTTGTCAACTGGTATCTTCTTGCCTTCAATGAAATACTCCGCAAATGCAGAACAATATATACCACAATCACTACAATAAAAACACATATTAAGAAAGAATAAGATAAAACAATAAAGGATTAAAAGCTGAAGTAATATAAAGAAGTAAGAAAACACTTACGCTTGTTCCTGTTGAGGCAAGTTATGCACTGAAATAACAGCAAATGGATCACTTGGATCCTGTTTTTCCAAATAATATGGTTTATCCATTGCAATGTCACTTCTTTGCTTATAAAATGTAGTAGTGTTGAGCAACAATGGTATCATTACAGCAAATGAGTTCAAAGCTTTATGAACTACAGTATCATGTCTTGAGGATCTTATTGAGTCATATACATATATACACCCATCACGCAAAGATAGAACAGCCAACACCCAATGCCATGCATCTTTTACATTGATTGGCATAAGCACATAATCCATAAAAACCCAGGGCGTGTTACAAAGGATGTAAAACCCAAGCACATACTCTCTTAATGTCTTTGTCAATTCAAAAATCTCATTTTTTATATTTATGTTTTCCATATTTGATTTACCGTACACTTCTTGAATGACAGAACTGAAATAGTTGTCAGTAGTTGTCATCCTTATGTTTTCATATTTTGCTTTCTTCCGGAGGTAATAGAATATCACATCAATATGCTACAAAAAGAAAACAGACATCAATTGAATATACAGACACATATTTATTCTAAAACAACACAAAAAAGTAATGTATGTTGACATACCGTTTCATTGATGCCTATACCAGAATAATGAAGTTCAAAAAACCATGTCTTCTTAGCTATAAATTCAATTCCAAGATCAAACTCTTCCTCCAATATATCATCCTTCTTTTCATACCCCTTCTTCCTAGAAGAATTTAATAAATATATAAATAGAATAGTCCAAACTATCATTACAAAGAAACTTTAATCAAAACATATGTTAGATATATGTAAAGTTACCTGTGAGTTTGGATTAACTTTGTTTGAACAAACTTACTGAAATCATCTCTAATTGATACATGAATTTCTTCAGTAATTGACATTTTAAAAGGGTGATCCCCTTTCACAATAACACGAGGTACAAGAGGTTTTTTCATTCTTGTTCCATCTTCTTCAGTAGAGTCGTCCAAAATCTCATAAGCTTCGACACCTTCAAAACTTGACTGAATAGGCAAGGAAGAAGTGGCAGCATCTTCATGTGTAGAACATTTTGGAATAGTTATAGACTCATTAACAAACTCAGAAGTTATTTTATGAATCTGGCAATCAATTTGAGTGTCAGTCATCTCAATTTTATGATCTGGAATCATCTTAGTTGATGATTTTTTATAAACCTCTGAAGCTGGAACATCCTCATTGAATGACTCTTTAGTCATCTTACAAGACGAAATATCTTCATTTTTTGTTTCTTTACAAAGCTCAGCTGTTAATTTATGAGCCTCTAAATCACACATTTCTAACCATTTATCTTCATCTGGATTTCCAACATCAACAAAACCAGATGCTACATAAAAATACATTAATATGTCAGAAAAATATAAATAATTTTTTTGAATATATAGCTTTATGTTTCAATACCAAAAATCCCTTCCTTTATTGTTGCTAAATTTAAATCTTATAATTCCAATGTTCATTATTGACATCATGTTTTTTGATATAATTTAAATTTTCTGCAGTGCCAAAGCTATGTGTGACTTTGGGACAAACATTAACTAGATTCGCACCCTCGGCCCCTCGGGAGGCCAATCAATTATGTCAATGCATCCAACAACATAGTACAGACTCGCTTGTGTGATTAAAGACTAAAATGATATGTAGAATCACAAATTAGATATCAAGAAATTGAAGCATTACAAACAGTATATTTTATATTATACCTTGTTTGTTTTCATTGACTGTATCCTGCTTCCGATTACTATCACCTTCTATATCTTTTTTCATATCTCCATTGTGGTGATGCTCCAACAAATGTTCAAATAAAATGATATTAGATATAAAACAACAACAAAAAAAAACAAATAATAAGTACTAGTATACCTCTAATGTGCTCTTCTTCATTGAATTAATTGCATTGAACACCTCAACAAATTTCTCATCAAGATTGTTTTTTAAAATCACTAGTTCTTCCTTGTATTCCTTCTTCAATGATGATACTTCTTTCTTCAATTCATCTTGGCCATCTTGCAAAGTCTTAAACTGAAAATTCCACTCACTTTTTTTAGTTGGCGGGTCAACATAGGCTTTACCTATATTTCGATGTTGGTTATCAATATTCTCCACCACCTTTTTCTCCAAATCATTTCCAGTTTCATTAGCACCGATACTTTTCATTTTTTTTGTTTCATTACCAGCTTTCACCTGCTTCTTCAAATTATTACCATCTTTACCATTCTTCTCCAAAACATTAGAAGGTGTCCGCTGCCTTTTTGCATTCACATTATGTCACGACCCAAATCCTGACCCTGGTCGTGATGGCGCCTCTCGTGAAGACAAGGCCAGCCAGTCTAACCTAACTTGTCCTTTAAAACAGTAATTTAACACAAATATAGTATAAACATGGTTTAATAGTACCAAATAGCAGAAAGTATGAATAAAAAATGTGGAAATCCAGCCAGACACAGCCCTAACCGAGGTGTCACAAGTCACAAGCATCTACTAGGGTGTAAATATAACTGAAAGCCTAGAGTGTACAAATATAGACTAATGAAATGAGGAGAGAGAAAAGCAGTGTTGCGAACGCCGGCAACTACCTTGCTAAACCCGGATGACTCTGCCTCCTCTTAGCCAAAACATACCTGAATCTGCACACATGGTGCAGGGAGTAATGTGAGTACTCCGACTCAGTGAGTAATAATAATAAATAAAGACTGAAGGCAAGAAATCACGCAAAAACACAAGGCATTCCATACTGAAGCAGTAAAATCACTTTAAACAGTAAAGCAGTGAGAATCAAGTGAAAATCCCTTTTTTTCCAACAAGTAAAGTAAGTAGTTTACAAGTGAGTAACAAAATGATGGAAATGTAAACAGCCCCTCGGGCAAAACATGTACAACAAACTGCACCTAGGGCATAATATTAACAGAACCAGCCTCACGGGCTCAATATCAGAACACTAACAGCCCCTCGGGCTCAATATCAGATCAGTAACAGCCCCTCGGGCTCAATATCAGAACAGTAACAGCCCTTCGGGCTTAATATCAGGGTAGTACCAGCCCCTCGGGCTACCTCACAATCACTCATATCAGCCCCTCGGGCATAGTATCAATCACTTAGAACAATGGGTACCCGCGCTCACTGTGGGTGTGCAGACTCCAGAGGGGACCCTTACGGCCCAAACACTATATCAAGCCACCTCGTGGCATCATCACTCAGCATATCCTCACATCACTCAAGCCACCGCGTGGCATATAAAGTATCTCAGGCCCTCGGACTCATATCACTCGGCCTCACATCACTCAAGCCACCACGTGGCATAAATAGTATCTCAGGCCCTCGGTCTTATATCACTCAACATATCCTCACATATGGCCCTCGGCCTCACTCAGTCCGGAAATCATCATAAGCCCCTCAGGCATTTGTAAAACAGTAGCTCTCAGCCCAAAATATCATTTAGAAATATCATTTGAGTTATTTTTAAAAACTGAGTAAGAGCGGCTGAGTTTGTAAATCAGTAGATATCAACAGGACTGAGTTTAAATATAAGTCAAAACAGTGAGGAAATAGTGATAAAAATTTTCGAAGGATTCAAATAATTGGCACGAAGCCCAAGTATGGCAATCAACCCAAATTATGATGATAACAAATAAGTTTCAATCAAATATGCGGTAAAATCATCAATCGGGATGGACCAAGTCACAATCCCCGGTAGTAAAAGACCCCGCGCTCATCATCCAGCAAGTGTCTCACCTCAATATAGCACTATGATGTGTAAATCCGGGGTTTCAAACCCTCAGGACATCATTTACAATCATTACTCACTTCAAACCAGCTAATCCTCTAGCTCGCGGTGCCTTTGTCTCTCAAATCGACCTTCGAATGCCTCGAATCTAGCCACAATAATTCGATTCAGTTAATAAAAATTATAGGAATTAATTCCATATGAAATTTTGCATTTTCCATTAAAAATCCGAAATTGCACTCAAAATTCGCCTGTGGGACCCATATCTCGGAACCCGACAAAAGTTACGAAATATGAAACCTCATCCAACCACGAGTCCAACCATACAAATTTTACTAAAATTCAACATCAACTCGACCCTCAAATCTTCAAATTAAACCAAGAGGGTTTTCAAGATTTTTCCCAACTAAAATCACCAATTAAATGTCAAAACTAGTATAATAGAATCGGGTAATCTAACCAAAATTAAGTTAAGAACATTACCCCGTTGTTTTCTCTGAAAATCTCCCAAAAATCGCCTCTCCCCGAGCTCCAATTTGGTAAAAATGGAAAATGGGATTCGTCCCATTTTCCAGAACTTAACATTCTGTCTGGTACTGTTCACACTGTTCACGACTGTTCACGGGGGTACTGTTCATGGGGTACTATTCGGTACTATTCGCGGGGTATTGTACACGGTACTATTCACGGGGTACTGTACACGGTACTGTTCACGCAAGTGCGGTCACTATTTACACGTGCGAAAAATGCAGAAACTGCCCAGAAAATTGCAGCATCTTTTCTTTTCACTAAAAAGGCTCTAACTCCATCATACGAACTCAGAATTCGATGATTCTTGTTCCTATGAGTCACAAATAATAATACGAACATATCCCTTCAGTAGAAACTCAATTCGGAGCTCATTTGCTCAGTTCAATACCCATTTCGCTCGTTCAACAATTAACTCATGTTTCGTATCAAAAACCCAATCGCGACTTGATGAAATTAGACCAAACTTTCCAGATCAGTCCTATAATTCATTATCAAAATTCCAGAAGTCTAGAAATCAAATTTCGATCTCTAGAACTAAAAATGGACCTTTGGATCATTACATGCTTATGCTCAAAACGACGAAATCTTCCAAAAACTCTTCCAAAACTTATCCGAGCCTCATGGGACCCCGAACAAATATGCTAACACACCCCATGACATCATTCAAACTTGTTCCAGCCTGAACGCTGAAAACAACATTAAAATATCGAATTACCCTCGGATTCAAGCCTAAGAATTCCAAAACTTCCAAATTCGATCAAACAGTCTATCAAACCTCGTCCGAATGACCTGAACTTTTTCACACACATCTCAAATGACATAATGAAGCTACTGCAACTTCAGGAATTTCATTCTGACCCCTATATCAAAATATCGCCTATCAACCGGAAAACGCCGAAATCTCAATTTTGCCAATTCCATCCTAAACCTTCCACGGACTTCCAAAATGCATTCCGATCACGCTCCTAAGTCCCAAATCACCTAACGGAGCTAACCAAACCATAAAAATTCAAATTCGAGATCAAATACAAACAAGTCAAATCTTGGTCAAACCTTTCAAGTTTCAAGCTTCAACTGAGAACTGTTCATCCAAATTCATTCTGATTAACCTGAAACCCAACACCAACGATTTACATAATTCATAATACACCACACGGGGCAAGTCATGCCCGAGAACTGGCGATCAAAGTGCAAAAACTCAAAACGACCGGTCAGGTCGTTACATCCCCCCCACTTAAACACACGTTCGTCCTCGAATGTACCCAGAGTTGTTCTAGAAGCCAACCCATAGCTGAATAACCTTACCATGCATATGCCCGAGGGTGACCCCACGTCACCCTATCTCACATAGTTCTGATAATACATTGCAACTGAAATTGCACAATCCAATCAGGCCCATAAGCCATAGAACCACCTTTTCATTTCTGAAACCATTGATATGATCAAAACCTCACACCTATACTCTGAATAGACCCGAACTAGCTATAGTAACCCATGCTTGCAACCTCAGGAGAAATCCCATGATATACCATATAACTCTAACGCTCGCAGCAATAACTTCTATTCACAGCAGCTGTCCATAACAACCAAATACCGATAGAAAACCTCTTATCAGCTAAAGTCTCATTCCAACACTTTCATATACTGCCAACGATAAATGAAACACGCAATAAACCATAACCATTTCTCAGGTCAACCATTCATGAAGCCATTTCTCCTTTAGCAATTACCATAGAAAATTTCTGAACCGAACCTCGATATTTACCCATCAAACATGCTGAAATCGAATCCGTTTGTATTCATTACAGGCCCCAACGATCTCCTCTACTCCAACACAATTACTCTGGTGACATGGCACACCAAAACAGGCTAAGGCCACAACTTGCACAGTCCACGCACCAATAAGCAACAATCCGAACATACTCACATCATGAAACTGACCCAAACGAAAGAGCCGTACCGCAAGCTCACCAATATCATCACATCACACGGTTGAGAACCCGTCTCATATCATAGAAATAGAACACACAAATTTGACCCGCAAGGTCATATTTCCAAACAGCTTTGCTGCAACGCGCGATCCTATCCAAATACTGCTCCACATGAAACACCTCAAGTCACTATGCTCAAGATCGACAACCATGCTTAATTGATGTCTGGAACCAAAGCAAATCATTACACCCACGGTGAAACAAGTAACATATACCACGCAAATCCGATAGGATGTAACCGATACACCATTCACCGAGCAACACCCGATTACTCTTCCCGCTCGACTTCCACTATGAACCCCATTAGAACTGCACCATATGTGCCCATAACCAATAAATCATAATGTCTCGCAACACAGAAAGGCAACTCATAGATCTCCCCAGATCACTAATAAGCTCAATAACGGTCGAATCAACCTATCCCTCAACAATACAATTCGGGGCCAACCAAGCGGACTCGAGCTAGAACACGCATCCACATTGTCTTTCCAACAAAATCCTTACCAAGGAAGCCTAAAGCTGCTCCTTCAATTACCATAACTCCTGCCAGAGCCATACGATATGGTGCCCGACATCACATATATACCGAAATCCACAACCTCGCCCGACGACATGCCCGGCCACAAGAAACGCTTCCGGAAAGTCCCTCAATACCGAAACTGAATCAATGGTAGAAACCTCTGCACTGACATCCATCATGAAGGCCCAATTAAGAAAAGCAATCCTTCCCAGCCATCCGCTGGGTCTATGAAATATAAACCACTCCACTAGAACATAATTCTACGCACCTCGCCACTCAACCTTTGGCATTTACAACTTAGCCCATAGCGCAATAGTTCAGAATAACCCAACACTGAGAAGATCAGTCTAAATCCCCAACATCACATCCAAAATCTAACATACCAACCAAAGAAAGATCCACTCGGGCCTCCAAATCTCGGTAGTCACTAAACAGTGCTGATACACACGATCTACAATCACAACATAGCCTGAATATGAGAACTTCTGTCTCCACGTCCATATGGCACATGAATCACCATATCATATCCCAATTTCGTCATCCGAATATATTCCACACCTCTAATACCCGATCATTCCACTATAGATACTCTAAAATTTCCCTGTGCCACCAAGCAAACCCGAATATCACTAGTCGATCTAAAAAGAAGGTGCCACAATACTACCGAAGTGCTATCAACTTAATAACATTGCCCTTTTACTAAAACATAGATTCTCATCAAATCATTTCCAATTAGCAGTACCATTTCCTTAATCATCTAAGGCTACCCGCTGCCTAAGAATTTTATGAACTTCCTTTCAGAACTAAACTATAACTCATCTAGCCAAGAACTTCCATTGATCTCATCTAGAAGAAAAATCATTACATATCTTATGCTTCTCACACTCGGAGAAACTGCACCTCTCCAACCACGGTAGAAATCAATAAGAACTCTCCCAATTCCATTTCCACAAATTCAACTGTCATGACTGAATCCTTCTAACTAGACCAAGCTAAGCAAGCCATCAAAACCCAAGAGCATTGTTGCAAAATAGCTGTAGGAACTCATTACCTCGAACACACACAAGGAATTAATCATATCCTTACCATACCGATTTGGTCTACTATCAAGATACCCTATTTATCTAAATTCCTTCTAATTTATCTTCAACTTGATATTCCTTCTTGCTGTAGCACCAAAATTTCCTCAACCTAGGCTTATCACACGAAACCCAAGCATAAAGCTACACCGTCTAAGGCTCATAAGCCACTGAATACTCTCTCAAATATTCCCAAAAGCACCACATTCGAAATACTTGCTCTGAAGAACTTCCTGCGAATCTAAATCCGTTACCTCCTGATACTGATACATAGAATCCTACAATTAATATAGAAAATACCACAAGTCTTGCCATTTTCCACTTAAAACTCAGTTTCTATCCATAAGTACAACTTAGAAGCCTCCAATTATTGCATGTAGAGTTTTGAACACAATAGGACTATTCTCTAGAGTCATCCACACTACTCAAACCGTAGTTAGATTGATTAAACAAACCGAACAACCTGTGCTTCATTAGCACTCCGACACTGCAGAATGTGACCTCATTCCAATATAACCAAGCAACTTCTTTCCCTATGCACCGAGCATTCCTTACCAACCACAACTCAAGTCATTCCCTATGATGACCCAAAATGTCACCTTTAAATTAAATAACTATCTCGGTATTTTAAGACCTTGAAATGTGGTATCAATAATTTCTCCACTTGCGTGCGCAATCCATATAATTTTCCGGAAGGTTTTTATGTGAAAAATGGATTAAATTGTGAATTAGAGCTTTAAAACTCAACTGAATTGACTTCGGTCAATATTTTGAGCAAACGAACCCGGATTTAAGTTTTGACCATTCCGGTAGTTCCGTATCGTGATTTGGGACTTGGTCATATGCCCAAAATCGAATTCGGAGGTCCCTAGCTCAAATTATCGCCATTTAACGTAATCTAGAAATCTAAGGCTAAATATTTCTTAAGTTTGACCGAAGATTTGACTTTTGAGCAAACGACCCCGGAATGAAATTTTGATGATTCCAATAGTTTCATATGGTGTTTTGGACTTAGGAGCTTGTTCGTATTTGGATTTGGAAGTCCGTAGGAAAATTTGAAGCATTTTTGGCGAAAGTTAGAAATTTGAAGGTTTTTGAGAAGTTTGACTGAGAGTTGGCTTTTTGATATCGGGGTCAGACTCCGATTCCGGAAGTTGGAGTAGGTCCGTAATATCGAATGTGACTTGTGTGCAAAATTTGATGTCATTCCGGAATGATTTTGGTAAGGTTTGAGACACTTAGTCTCTTTTAAGGAAGCTTAAGTTGGAAAAGTCAACCGGATGTTGACTTATATGTTAGAGGGATCAGATGTGAGTTCTGATGGTTCGGTTAGCTTCGGAAGGTGATTTATGACTTAGGAGCGTGATCGGAAGGAGTTTTGGAGGTTCGTAGTAGATTTAGGCTTGAATTGGCAAAGTTGATATTTTGGCGTTTTCTGGTTGATAGGTGAGATTTTGATATAGGGGTCGGAATAGAATTCTGAGAGTTGCAATAGTTCCGCTGTGTCATTTGAGATGTGTGTGCAAAATTTCATGACATTCGGACGTGGTTTGGTTGGGTTTTTTATCAAAAGAGTAATTTAGAAGATTTTGAAATTCTTAGGCTTGAATCCGATGCGAATTTGGTGTTGTGATGTTGTTTTGAGCATTCCGAAGGTTGGAACAAGTTTGAATGATGTTATGGGATATGGTGGCATGTTTGGTTGAGGTCCCGTGGCCTCGGGTGAGTTTCGGATGGTTAAACAAACTATTTCATCTTTGGAAAAGTTGCAGATTTTTTTAAGCTTCAGCTGTGCATCAGAAATTTTTTGGTGCGAGGAGTCTAGTTTGGAAGCTTATATCGTGCAATATATAAGGAATCAGAAAAATTGTAAAACATGAAAGTTGTAGCTCTTGCATTCCAGTTTCCACAAAGTTAAACCATTCAGGATTTGGATATTCTATCAGAAAGTTATGATGGATCGAATATAGCTGGTAGATCAATTTTGACAGAATTTTCTGATGCACTTTAGAAGTTCATATCTCAAAATATATAAAGAGTTATATGGTGTACAATCTATCAAATGAAAGATCTTCGAGTATAGTTTTTAAATATTTAAACCATTTCTCATTTGGATATTTCCACAAGGAGTTATAGGCGTTTTAACAGAAGGTGTACAATAGAGAAAATGATAAGAGGATGTACAACCTGCACAGCGCAAGGCACACCTCGATGAAGCCTGGGCAGAATGTTTCTAAGTCCTCTTGTCCGCAATTTGGGTCCATTTTTCAGCCATAATTGATCATTTTGAGAGCTTTTTGAAGGAGATTGAAGAGGGATTCAAGGGAAAACATTTGGAGGTAAGAATTTCGGACCTAAAACTCGTTTATATTGTGAAGTCCACCTAGAAAATCATTGAATTCTTGCTAAAAATGGAAGAAATAGGGCTTGAGATTTTGAGATTCTAATTGGGGATTTGGAGGACCATTTGGGGTCGAATTTGAGAACTTTTGATATGTATGAACTCGTGGGGAGATAAGGAACCCATTGATGTAAAAATTTCTGAATTTCGAGAAGTGGGCCCAGGGCTCGAGTTTTGCTAATTTCGGGATTTTTGATATTTTTTGATTGTTTTCGATTGGGTTTTGTTCCCTTAGCATATTGTGACGTATTCGTTCTGGTATTGGTCGGATTTGACGTGCGAGGAGGCCGATTTGAGAGGCAAAGGCATAGCGAGCTAGAGCTTTGGCCGGTTTGAGGTGAGTAATGATTTTAAATGATGTCCTGAGGGTTTAAAACCCCGGATTTTGCACAATGTAGTGCTATACTGAGATGAGACACACGTTGCGTGATGAGCGTGGGGTTCATTGCTACTGGGGATTGTGACTTGGTCCATCCCAATTGATATTTTCACTACATTTTGACTGAGACTTATGTATTGTCATCATGACTTAGGCTAGTTGCCATGTTTGGGGCCTTGTGCCGACCTGTAGAACCCTTATGGGATTTTTGACTGGTTTTCCTCACTTATTTGTTAAAAATCATATCCTCAGTCATGTTTCTAATTGTTTAAAAATGATATGAACCGGGTTATGAAATGTTAATCATAAATGAAAGAAATATGCGGGCTGAGATCCCTACCTTATACTATTGTGCCCGAGAGGCTGTGATTATAATGACTGAGAGGGATTGAGGACCCAATAGTGAGGATATTATATATGATATTGGATCGGGCTGCGCGCCTCAGTAAATATGTAAATATATATATATATATATATATGGATCGGGCTGCACGTCACAACAATATAGCGCTTGGGCGCCGCAACAATATAGCGCTTGGGCTGTAGGAGCCCCTCCGGAGTCTGCACACCCCCAGTGAGCGCAGTTGACTATTATTATTATGGATCGGGTTGTGCGCTACAACGATATACGGATCGGGCTGCACGCCGCAGCGGTATATATATATATATGTTTCGATTTCGGTTATTGTGAGAAGTATATGAATTATTGAGGGTAAGGAATAAGTAAATGAACAGAAATGCTCGAGGAGCGGATTTATACTAGATTAATGCCTGTCAAACTACCTGTTTTCACCTGGTTCAAAGAGTTTAATTCAATTTTCTTTACTACTTGCTCTTTAAATGGTTTTACTACTTTGATATAGAACTGCTTAGTGCCTTTACGTGATTTCATACGTCAGCCATTATTTATTGTTATTACTCACTGGGTCGGAGTACTCACATTACTCCCTGCACCGTGTGTGCAGGTACAGGTGTCCCTGAGGTGTAGAGCAAGCTTTCCTGCCGTTCAGGTTTTCATCGGAGTTATCGACGTAGCTGCATGGCATCCGCAGACCCGATTTCTCCCTCTATTTTTCTTTACTATTCCGCATTTTAGACATATTTCTGCATTAGGCTGTTGAAACCTTGTATTAGAGGCTCAGACTTGTGACACCAGATCATTGGGCATTTGTAGAGATTTCATTATGGCTTTCCGCATATTTCAATCTTTTATTTCAGACTTCTACTTATATTAAATTGGTATCTATTTCTGAAAATTGGTAACGAATTCTAATAAGAAGGGATTGTGAGTGGTAATTGGTCGGGCTTGCCTAGCATCGTATTGGGGGCCATCACGACCGGGATTGGGCTCGTGACATTTCCCGATTCTCGTACACCCATAAAGCATAACATAGCCTTTATTGAAATTTCCTTTACTCGAGCCATAACCGATTCACAAATGCGCCTCGAACTGGGACCATTAGAGCACATAACCGTGCAATCAACTATTTAAAAGCGGACTCCCCCACTTGGCTCAAAGCCATAGATCAAACATGCACCATAACTCATAACACATACACTTTATTGCTGCCATAATACCATAGTGAGATTAACTCAATCCTTCATAAGCTCGTGGAACACAGACCATCTGGTACTTCATATCTTCTACAAATCTCGTATTTACTCTCATAACAATTAAACCCACTCTCTTAAGCAACCCAAATTAAATTCACATATATATTTCACTTGTAAATGGGATCTTCTAACAGACAACATAAAGATCACACAACTCCAAAACACTTTGCAGGAGATAACCCACCTGCTCCGCCTTAACTAACATTTATGTATACCTTCCACCATCATAAACTGTATGCAGTCACTTAGTCTTCCTAAGTCTGAACTCATACCGCAACATGAATTTTTTTTAATTCACTCACAACTAGGAAACATGAAAAGATTCTTCACACGCCTATAACTCGGGGCTATACCTCGAATCAAGATGAAATTCAAACACCTAGTAGTTCTTCTATCCTCCAGCAGACCCTTCTTGTCGTTTCCAAATCATATGAATACATCTCGCAGTACTAACATACTCATCATGTAGCTAACCAACCGTCACTCCCACTAATAGGGACAATACCGAACATATAAGTTCAAAACACTTGCTCACATAATCAGCACGTCAGTGCTCAAGCCATAGGCAAAGATCCGGCCTCAAGTCATTCAGACTGGCCCAACATCAACTTACAGAGATCACACCACGCCTCTCGATCGGGAAATCACAAACCATTAAGGCACATCTGATACTGAGCGCTCATGCGCGCATACGAACGCGTGGAAGGAATTCAAAGAGTTATATTTCAAGCTGAATCAAAGGACACACGATAAGAATTCAAGAATGTGAAGTTTTCCTAAAGGTTCTGCAGCCTCTCGAGGATAAATACAGACGTCTCCTTACCGATCCGCGAGACTCTACTAAACCTACTTATGACTCGTGAGACCTATGTAACTTAGACTCTGATACCAACTTGTCACGACCCAAATCCCGACCCTGGTCATGATGGCACCTCTCGTGAAGACAAGGCCAGCCAGTCTAACCCAACTCGTCCTTTAAAATAGTAATTTAACACAAATATAGTATAAACATGGTTTAATAGTACCAAATAGAAGAAAGTATGAATAAGAAATGCAAAAATCCAGCCCGACAAAACCCTAACCGGGGTGTCACAAGTCACAAACATCTACTAGGGTATAAATACAACTGAAAGCCTGAAGTGTACAAATATAGACTAATGAAATGAGGAGAGAGAAAAGTAGTGCTGCAACTGCCGACAGCTACCTTGCTAAACCCTGATGACTCTACCTCCGATCAGCCAAAACATACCTGAATCTGCACACATGGTGCAGGGAGTAATGTGAGTACTCCGACTCAGTGAGTAATAATAATAAATAAAGACTGAAGGCAAGAAATCACGCAAAAACACAAGGCATTCCATACTGAAGCAGTAAAATCACTTTAAACAGTAAAGCAGTGAGAATCAAGTGAAAATCCCTTTTTTTCCAACAAGTAAAGTAAGTAGTTTACAAGTGAGTTACAAAATGATGGAAATGTAAACAACCCCTCGGGCAAAACATGTACAACAAACTGCACCTCGAGCATAATATTAACAGAACCAGCCTCACGGGCTCAATATCGGAACACTAACAGCCCCTCGGGATCAATATCAGATCAGTAACAGCCCCTCGGGCTCAATATCAGAACAGTAACAGCCCCTCGGGCTCAATATCAGAATAGTATCAGCCCCTCGGGCTACCTCACAATCACTCATATCAACCCATCGGGCATAGTATCAACACTTAAAATAATGGGTACCCGCGCTCACTGTGGGTGTGCAGACTCCGGAGGGGCCCCTTACGGCCCAAGCGCTATATCAAGCCACCTCGTGGCATCATCACTCAACATATCCTCACATCACTCAAGCCACCGCGTGGCATATAAAGTATCTCAGGCCCTCGACCTCATATCACTCGGCCTCACATTACTCAAGCCACCGCGTTGTATAAATAGTACCTCAGGCCCTCGGCCTCATATCACTCAGCATATCCTCACATATGGCCATCGGCCTCACTCAGTCCGAAAATCATCATAAGCCCCTCGGGCATTTGTAAAACAGTAGCTCTCAACCCAAAATATCATTTAGAAATATCATTTGAGTTTTTTTTTAAAGCTGAGTAAGAGCGACTGAGTTTGTAAATCAGTAGATATCAACAGGACTGAGTTTAAATATAAGTCAAAACAGTGAGGAAATAGTGATAAAATTTTTCGAAGGATTCAAATAATTGGCACGAAGCCCAAGTATGGCAATCAGCCCAAATCATGATGATAACAAATAAGTTTCAATCAAATATGCGGTAAAATCATCAATCGGGATGGACCAAGTCATAATCCCCGGTAGTAAAAGACCTCGCGCTCATCATCCAGCATGTGTCTCACCTCAATATAGCACTACGATGTGCAAATCCGGGGTTTCAAACCCTCAGGACATCATTTACAATCATTACTCACCTCGAACCGGCTAATCCTCTAGCTCGCGATGCCTTTGTCTCTCAAATCGACCTCCGAATGCCTCGAATCTAGCCACAATAATTCGATTCAGTTAATAAAAATTATAGGAATTAATTCCATATGAAATTCTACATTTTCCATTAAAAATCCGAAATTGCACTCAAATTCGCCCGTGGGACCCACATCTCGGAACCTGACAAAGTTACGAAATATGAAACCTCATCCAACCACGATTCCAACCATACAAATTTTACTAAAATCCGATATCAACTCGACCCTCAAATCTTCAAATTAAACCAAGAGGATTTTCAAGATTTTCCCAACTAAAATCACCAATTAAATGCCAAAACTAGTAATAGAATCGGGTAATCTAACCAAAATTAAGTTAAGAACACTTACCCCTTTGTTTTCTCTGAAAATCTCTCGAAAATCGCCTCTCCCCAAGCTCCAATTTGGTAAAAAATGGAAAATGGGATTCGCCCTATTTTCCAGAACTTAACATTCTCTCCGATACTGTTCACACTATTCACGACTGTTCACGGGGTACTATTCATGGGGTACTATTTGGTACTATTCACGGTACTGTACACGGTACTATTCACGGGGATACTGTACATGGTACTGTTCACGCAGGTGCGGTCACTGTTTACACGTGCGAAAAATGCAGAAACTGCCCAGAAAATTGCAGCAGCTTTTCTTTCACTAAAAAGGCTCTAACTCCATCATACGAACTCGGAATTCGATGATTCTTGTTCCTATGAGTCACAAATAATAATACAAACATAGCCCTTCAGTAGAAACTCAATTCGGAGCTCATTTGCTCAATTCAATACCCATTTCGCTCGTTAAACAATTAACTCATGTTTCGTGTCAAAAACCCAATCGCGACTTGATGAAATTAGACCATACTTTCCAGATCAGTCCTATAATTCATTATCAAAATTCCGGAAGTCTCGAAATCAAATTTCGATCTCTAGAACTAAAAATGGACCTTTGGATCATTACATGCTTGTGCTCAAAACAGCGAAATCTTCCAAAAATTCTTCCAAAACTTATCCGAGCCTCATGGGACCCCGACCAAACATTCTAACATAACACATGACATCATTCAAACTTGTTCCAGCCTTCGGAACGCTGAAAACAACATTAAAACATCGAATTACCCTCGGATTCAAGCCTAAGAATTCCAAAACTTCCAAATTCCAAATTCGATCAAACAGTCTATCAAACCTCGTCCGAATGACCTGAACTTTTGCACACACATCCCAAATGACATAATGAAGCTACTGCAACTTTAGGAATTTCATTCCGACCCCTATATCAAAATATCGCCTATAAACCGAAAAACACTGAAATCTCAATTTCGCCAATTCAAGCCTAAACCTTCCACGGACTTCCAAAATGCATTCCGATCACGCTCCTAAGTCCCAAATCACCTAACGGAGCTAACCAAACCATAAAAATTCAAATCCGAGATCAAATACAAACAAGTCAAATCTTGGTCAGACCTTTCAAATTTCAATCTTCAAATGAGAACTGTTCATCCAAATTCATTCTAATTAACCTGAAACTCAACACCAACGATTTATATAAGTCATAATACACCACACGGGGTAAGTCATGCCCGAGAACTGGCGATCAAAGTGTAAAAGTTCAAAACGACTGGTCTGGTCGTTATACATTAATCTGGATTTTGCACTGTCTTTTTAAAGTCTCAAGTGGATGATCAACAAAATCATCATCTGAACTAACGTGTTTCTGATCAACATCATCCGCAATCTCATTCTCAAGATACATATTCCTTAAATTCTACTACATAAACATACATTTTACTAAATTTTAAAAGCAAAAGTAAATATAGCAAAAGTAACTCTTAATACATAAGAAAACAGAAAAGAAATTAATTTACCTTCTCAGAAGATAAGCCATATAGCTTATCATTTAACTCTTCAAATTTCAGCTACTGTGTAACACTCCATCGAAGAATGGGTGGAGATGTATTTTCACACCGACGTGCAACAGAACTATGCAAATATCCAAAACATTCATAGAACCATATCTGAATAGCATAAGGGAACCCTGAAATCCAATAATACTGTCGCTGCTTATCCAAAATAGCTGACATTGATCTCACTGTTTCCTTATATACATCTATTCCCCATGCATAACTATTGTAATCACCCTTGTCAACCAAGTCCAAGTACTTCCTATCCACCAGTTTGGTGTTCTTAATAGAAAAGAGGAATGAATTTACAACAAATAGCATTGCTATATTGATAGCATCTTCATCAGACTCAAATGTTTTTCTAAGAAAACAATCTACAAGGTCTTCTTTAGAAACAGAAGGATAATCCATAAAGTACTTTGCAATTGAACGACTATTCTTTTGCGTAGCTTCACTACAATGTTGTACATCACCGGTACATTTTAATCCACTCATACAAGCAAACTCTGCCAAGCCAAAACGTAGCTTAACCCCACTGACAAGAAACATCAATTCGTTCGCTTTCCCTTTTTCAACCTCCTTAGTTAACAAATAGTATATTAATAGTGTTTGCAGTTTTATACTAGGCAAATTCAACAAATAGCCAAAACAAGTTGACTTAAAAAGTTCAAGTTGCATTATTGACAATTTTGTTTTCAAATTGCTAACAATCTCAGAATTGAAGTTACTACCAAGTATTGGTCTATCACTTGC
Organism: Nicotiana sylvestris; assembly: GCF_000393655.2. NCBI lineage: Eukaryota > Viridiplantae > Streptophyta > Magnoliopsida > Solanales > Solanaceae > Nicotiana > Nicotiana sylvestris. Next base: position 8,539,190 of record NC_091066.1, read on the forward strand.
ACTAAGCTGCAATACAAATACAGACAGATATATAAGTATATTACATGGTATACATTATACAAAGTATCTATCAAACAATAAGGTATAATATAATTTACCTTCAAAAATGATTTGAAATGTCTTCTCTTATGAATAGTTGATTCAGAAACCTTCCTCTTTTTTGTAGGCTTTATATTATTTTGAGAAACATCAACTTCTGGTTCCTTGACACTTTTAGAACCACTAATTTCGCATTCCTTAGCACTTTGTGTCACGACCTAATTTTCTAACCCGGTCGTGATGGCGCCTCTCGTGAAGACAAGGCCAGCCAACTAACCCAAATCGTATCTTTAACAATTATTAAACATAAATGAATAAATAAATGCAGCTTAACGACAATAATAACTAGTGTTTAAAGCCCAACATAACCCGACCGGGGTGTCACAAGTCACGAGCATCTAAAGAAATCTTGAACACAACTACAGGGCCAATAATATACAAAATTAAATTTTGAAATTCTAAAGACAATGTCCGGTGCCGCGAACGCTGGCAGTAACCTTGCTCAGCTACAATAGTAATACCTTCAATGAGCTAATATCCCACTATCGGGTGATCAATACTTGCAGCTGCACGCGAGGTGCAGGGAGTAAAGTGAGTACTCCGACCCAGTGAGTAATAAAAGTAACTACAGTCCGAAGATAAGAAAATCCAGTAAATACACAAAGTAAGCTAAAATCCAAATATACAGCAACATATGGAACTGAGCAGCTAAACAACAGTATAAATAGAAATACATGAATGCAATGCAATGCATATGATGGTACATTCCAGTACCCACTGCGGCGTGCAGCCCGAGCCATCCATATTTATTTATCGTCGACGACGCTCACTGGGGGTGTGTACAGACTCTGGAGGGGCTCCTACAGCCCAAGCGCAATATCTTGGTCAGTCATTGTTACCTGACCGGTCAGCCATTGTTACCTAACCAATTTATATCATACAGTGCCATTGTTACCACTGTTCAAGTATATCATCCAGTGTCATTGTTACCACTATTTCAAGTATATCACACAGTGTCATTGTTACCACTGTTTCAAGTATATCACACAGTGTCATTGTTACCACTGTTTCAAGTCACTTTATAATCAGTCCAGAAAATAATATAATAAGCCCCTTGGGCATTTACAAAACAGAAGTTCCCAGCCCGGAATACATTTAAAAATATCATTTAAGTTTTCAACACTTAGAATTATGGCTAAGTTTGCAAAACAGTAATTAAAACCTTGGACTGAAATTAAATGATATTAATCCCCGAATGATTCTACAAGTCGGCACAAGGCCCCCAAACGTGGCATTAAGCCCAAATATCATCAATACATGTGCGTATCAATCGCCAACATATTATAAGTATCAATACAATGTGCGAATCAGTCGCCAATATACTATAATTATCACTCGGGATGGACCAAGTCACAATCCCCAATCATATACGACCCCGCACCTGCCATGGGATGCGTGTCACGCCTCAATATAGCGTTACGATGTGAAAGTCCGGGGTTTCAAACCCTCAGAACAACAGTTGCATCAATTACTCACCTCTAACCGGCCGTAGACTAGTCCGCAATGCCCTTTCCTCTTGAATCGACCTCTTCGCGCGTCGAATCTAGTCAAAACCACAACGAATACGTTACAATAGGCTAAGGGAATATAACCCAATCGAAAAGACTCGAAAAATGTCGAAAATCCCAAAATTAGCAAAACCCGAGCCCCGGGCCCACTTCTCAAAATCCAGAAATTTTTACATCAAAATGTTCCTTATATCGCCACGAGTCTATACATACCAAATTCACAAAAATCGGACCACAAATGGCCCCTCAAATCCCAAATTTAGAATTTCAATTTCAAGCCCTATTTTCTTACAATTTGGCTATATTTTCATGAATTTCAAGGATGATTTCACAATATAATCATGTATTTAGTTCATAGGACTTACCTCCAATCACTTCCCGTCAAAACCCCTTCAATTCCCGTCCAAAAGCTCTCAAGGTTGCTCAAAAATGGTGGAAAAATGGGTTGGGTTCGCGGATGAAATGTTAATATTTCGGAAGTAATGTTCACGGGTCACTATTCACGACACTGTTCATGGGTCACTATTCACCTGTCACTGTTCATGGGTCACTATTCACGACACTGTTCACTGTTCACTGTTCACCCCGCGCAGTTACTGTTCACTGCTGCAGAAAATACAACAGCTTTTTATGAAATTTGCAGCACAGCCATTATTTACTAAAATGGCTCTAACTCCATCATACGAATTCGTAATTAGACGATTCTTATTCCTATGAGTCACAAATAATAATACAAACACAACCCTTCAATCGAAACTCAATTCGGAGCTCGTTTACCCAGTTCAATACCCATTTCACTCGTTAAACAATTAACTCACATTTCACGTCAAAAACCCAATCGCGACTTGATGAAATTAAACAAAAATTTTCAGATCAGTCCTATAATTCATGATTTAAATTTTGGAAGTCTCGAAATCAAATTTGGATCTCTAGAACTACAAATGAACCTTTAGATCATTACATTTATGCTCAAAACGGCAAAAATCTACCAAAAATGACCCGTTGGGCATCCGAAACACACCCGAGGCCAGTGGGACCTCAACCAATCATGCCCACATAATTCATAACATCATTAAAACCTGCTACAATCATCAAAACACCTCAAACAATATCAAATTATCAAAAACTCATCGAATTCAAGCCTAAGTGTCCAAAAACTTCCAAAAATACACTTTCGATCAAAAACCTGACCAAACGATGTCCGAATAACCTGAAATTTTGCACACATGTCACAAATAACATAACAAAGCTACATAAATTCTCGTAATTCCATTCCGACTCCCGGATCAAAATCTCACCTATCAACCGGAATTCACCAAAATACTAACTTTGCCAATTCAAGCTTAATTCTACCCCGGTCATCACAAAAATATTCTGGACACACTGCTAAGTCCCAAATCACCTAACGAAGCTATCCGAACCATAAAATTTGCATTTCGAGCCCTCTAACACATAAGTCAATATCCGGTTGACTTTTCCAACTTAAGCTTCCTTAAAAGAGACTAAGTGTCTTCAAATTTTGCACACAAGTCACATTCGATATTACGGACTTGCACCTACTTTCAGAATCGCATTCCGACCCCGGTATCAAAATTTTCACTTCCGGTCGAATTTTCTCAAAAACCTTCAAATTCCTATATTTAGCCAAATGACTTCAAAATGACCTCCGGACATCCGAATTAACTTCCGATCGCGCTCCCAACTCCATAATCACCATACAGAGTTATTCCCAGACTCGAAATCCCAAACGAACATCTATAACTATGAAATGCCTTCCAACCCAAGTTTATGAAATTCTTCTAAAATACTAACTTCCACAATATACGCCGAAATGCTCACGGGTTATCCAAATCCAAATCCGGACATACGCCCAAGTCCGAATTCATCATTCGAACATGCTGGAACTTTCAGATCCCAATTCCTAGATCGTTTACTCAAAATTCCAATCTTAGCCATTTTCTTCAACTTAAGGTTGCCGCAACGAAAAGTTTCTTTCCAATTTGACTCCGAATTTCTTGAAATTCAATTCTGACCATACGTACAAGTCAATATACCTAAAATGAAGCTGTTCATGACTTCCAACTGCTGAACAATGCGCTAGAGCTTAAAACAACCGGTCGGGTCGTTACACTTTGAGAACGCATTATTCTAATACTACCTGACCCAGAGTTATTCAAAGATGATCTAGAGGTATTTCATGCCTTAGCCCTTTGTAAACGAGTGCGTCCTAAACTAACAACTTTTGTTCCACTTGCTGATGATGATACAGCAACTGCATGTGCACTTGGAGCATCTTTCATATATGATTCTTCAATTGTAAGAGAATAATTTTCGTTATCCATAACAAAATCAGAAAAACCTGATGACACTGAGATTGGATGAATAGGTTTTTTACGCTTGAGAGAGTGTTTTCTACCCATAAAACGTCAACTGTTCGAAATTAAGCTTGGCATTTCACACCCTAACGATTGTGTATTTTGAAATTTGAGATAATATATGGCGCGTCATTTAAAATTTGAGGTACGCTTTAGTGTATGGCGCGTCATTTGTAAAAGTAATATAGATTGCAGCATACTTTATTAGTATAAAACTGTAAAATATGAAATCCAAATTACTATCCATAAAATATAGAATCCAATGAAATGAGTGAAAATGTAATTATTACTGTGACAC